>NC_092713.1:179792760-180992760 GCF_047496885.1 Scyliorhinus torazame
CTCAACATACTGGGCATCATTGCCACACAGAGTGATGGACACAGGACACTACACACTGGACATCACTGCCCACACCGAGTGATGGTCACAGGACTCTACACACTGGACATCACTGCCCAAACCGAGTGATAGTTACAGGTCTCAGTACTCACTGGACATCACTGCCACACCGAGTGATGGTCACAGGACTCAGTACACACTGGACATTACTGCCCACGCACGGTGATGGTCACAGGACTCAACACACTGGACATCACTGCCACACAGAGTGATGGACAAAGGACACTACACACTGGACATCACTGCCCACACAGGGTGTTGGGCACAGGACTCAGTACACACTGGACATCACTGCCACACCGAGTGATGGTCACAGGACTCTACACAATGGACATCACTGCCACACCGAGTGATGGTCACAGGACTCAGTACACACTGGACATCACTGCCCAAACCGAGTGATGGTCACAGGCCTCAGTACACACTGGACATCACTGCCCACACAGGGTGTTGGGCACAGGACTCAGTACACACTGGACATCACTGCCCACAACGAGTGATGGTCACAGGACTCTACACACTGGACATCACTGCCCAAACCGAGTGATAGTTACAGGTCTCAGTACTCACTGGACATCACTGCCACACCGAGTGATGGTCACAGGACTCAGTACACACTGGACATTACTGCCCACACACGGTGATGGTCACAGGACTCAACACACTGGACATCACTGCCACACAGAGTGATGGACAAAGGACACTACACACTGGACATCACTGCCCACACAGGGTGTTGGGCACAGGACTCAGTACACACTGGACATCACTGCCACACCGAGTGATGGTCACAGGACTCTACACAATGGACATCACTGCCACACCGAGTGATGGTCACAGGACTCAGTACACACTGGACATCACTGCCCAAACCGAGTGATGGTCACAGGACTCAGTACACACTGGACATCACTGCCCACACAGGGTGTTCGTCACATGACTCAGTACACACTGGACATCATTGCCACACCGAGTGATGGTCACAGGCCTCAGTACACACTGGACATCACTGCCCACACAGGGTGTTGGGCACAGGACTCAGTACACACTGGACATCACTGCCCACAACGAGTGATGGTTACAGGACTCTACACACTGGACATCACTGCCCAAACCGAGTGATGGTCACAGGACTCAGTACTCACTGGACATCACTGCCACACCGAGTGATGGTCACAGGACTCAGCACACACTGGACATTACTGCCCACACACGGTGATGGTCACAGGACTCAACATACTGGGCATCATTGCCACACAGAGTGATGGACACAGGACACTACACACTGGACATCACTGCCACACAGAGTGATGGTCACAGGACTCTACACACTGGACATCACTGCCCAAACCGAGTGATAGTTACAGGACTCAGTACTCACTGGACATCACTGCCACACCGAGTGATGGTCACAGGACTCAGTACACACTGGACATTACTGCCCACACACGGTGATGGTCACAGGACTCAACACACTGGACATCACTGCCACACAGAGTGATGGACAAAGGACACTATACACTGGACATCACTGCCCACACAGGGTGTTGGGCACAGGACTCAGTACACACTGGACATCACTGCCACACCGAGTGATGGTCACAGGACTCTACACAAAGGACATCACTGCCACACCGAGTGATGGTCACAGGACTCAGTACACACTGGACATCACTGCCCAAACCGAGTGATGGTCACAGGACTCAGTACACACTGGACATCACTGCCCACACAGGGTGTTCGTCACATGACTCAGTACACACTGGACATCATTGCCACACCGAGTGATGGTCACAGGCCTCAGTACACACTGGACATCACTGCCCACACAGGGTGTTGGGCACAGGACTCAGTACACACTGGACATCACTGCCCACAACGAGTGATGGTTACAGGACTCTACACACTGGACATCACTGCCCAAACCGAGTGATGGTCACAGGACTCAGTACTCACTGGACATCACTGCCACACCGAGTGATGGTCACAGGACTCAGCACACACTGGACATTACTGCCCACACACGGTGATGGTCACAGGACTCAACATACTGGGCATCATTGCCACACAGAGTGATGGACACAGGACACTACACACTGGACATCACTGCCACACTGAGTGATGGTCACAGGACTGAGTACTCACTGGACATCAATGCCCACACCGAGTGATGGTCACAGGACTCAGTACTCACTGGACATCACTGCTCACACAGAGTGATGGTCACAGGCCTCTACACAATGGACATCACTGCCACACCGAGTGATGGTCACAGGACTCAGTACACACTGGACATTACTGCCGCACCGAGTGATGGTTACAGGACTCAGTACACACTGGACATCACTGCCCACACAGGGAGATGGTCAGAGGACTCAGTACAAACTGGACATCACTGCCACACCGAGTGATGGTCACAGGACTGAGCACACACTGGACATTACTGCCCACACACGGTGATGGTCAAAGGCTCAACATACTGGGCATCATTGCCACACAGAGTGATGGACACAGGACACTACACACTGGACATCACTGCCCACACCGAGTGATGGTCACAGGACTGAGTACACACTGGACATTACTGCCCACACACGGTGATGGTCACAGGACTCAACACACTGGACATCACTGCCACACAGAGTGATGGACAAAGGACACTATACACTGGACATCACTGCCCACACAGGGTGTTGGGCACAGGACTCAGTACACACTGGACATCACTGCCACACCGAGTGATGGTCACAGGACTCTACACAATGGACATCACTGCCACACCGAGTGATGGTCACAGGACTCAGTACACACTGGACATCACTGCCCAAACCGAGTGATGGTCACAGGACTCAGTACACACTGGACATCACTGCCCACACAGGGTGTTCGTCACATGACTCAGTACACACTGGACATCATTGCCACACCGAGTGATGGTCACAGGCCTCAGTACACACTGGACATCACTGCCCACACAGGGTGTTGGGCACAGGACTCAGTACACACTGGACATCACTGCCCACAACGAGTGATGGTTACAGGACTCTACACACTG
The DNA here is from genome assembly GCF_047496885.1 of Scyliorhinus torazame. Classification (NCBI taxonomy): domain Eukaryota; kingdom Metazoa; phylum Chordata; class Chondrichthyes; order Carcharhiniformes; family Scyliorhinidae; genus Scyliorhinus; species Scyliorhinus torazame. The sequence continues at coordinate 179,795,876 of NC_092713.1, forward strand.
GACATCACTGCCCAAACCGAGTGATGGTCACAGGACTCAGTACTCACTGGACATCACTGCCACACCGAGTGATGGTCACAGGACTCAGCACACACTGGACATTACTGCCCACACACGGTGATGGTCACAGGACTCAACATACTGGGCATCATTGCCACACAGAGTGATGGACACAGGACACTACACACTGGACATCACTGCCACACAGAGTGATGGTCACAGGACTGAGTACTCACTGGACATCAATGCCCACACCGAGTGATGGTCACAGGACTCAGTACTCACTGGACATCACTGCTCACACAGAGTGATGGTCACAGGCCTCTACACAATGGACATCACTGCCACACCGAGTGATGGTCACAGGACTCAGTACACACTGGACATTACTGCCGCACCGAGTGATGGTTACAGGACTCAGTACACACTGGACATCACTGCCCACACAGGGAGATGGTCAGAGGACTCAGTACAAACTGGACATCACTGCCACACCGAGTGATGGTCACAGGACTGAGCACACACTGGACATTACTGCCCACACACGGTGATGGTCACAGGACTCAACATACTGGGCATCATTGCCACACAGAGTGATGGACACAGGACACTACACACTGGACATCACTGCCCACACCGAGTGATGGTCACAGGACTCTACACACTGGACATCACTGCCCAAACCGAGTGATAGTTACAGGTCTCAGTACTCACTGGACATCACTGCCACACCGAGTGATGGTCACAGGACTCAGTACACACTTGACATTACTGCCCACACACGGTGATGGTCACAGGACTCAACACACTGGACATCACTGCCACACAGAGTGATGGACAAAGGACACTACACACTGGACATCACTGCCCACACAGGGTGTTGGGCACAGGACTCAGTACACACTGGACATCACTGCCACACCGAGTGATGGTCACAGGACTCTACACAATGGACATCACTGCCACACCGAGTGATGGTCACAGGACTCAGTACACACTGGACATCACTGCCCAAACCGAGTGATGGTCACAGGACTCAGTACACACTGGACATCACTGCCCACACAGGGTGTTCGTCACATGACTCAGTACACACTGGACATCATTGCCACACCGAGTGATGGTCACAGGCCTCAGTACACACTGGACATCACTGCCCACACAGGGTGTTGGGCACAGGACTCAGTACACACTGGACATCACTGCCCACAACGAGTGATGGTTACAGGACTCTACACACTGGACATCACTGCCCAAACCGAGTGATGGTCACAGGACTCAGTACTCACTGGACATCACTGCCACACCGAGTGATGGTCACAGGACTCAGCACACACTGGACATTACTGCCCACACACGGTGATGGTCACAGGACTCAACATACTGGGCATCATTGCCACACAGAGTGATGGACACAGGACACTACACACTGGACATCACTGCCACACAGAGTGATGGTCACAGGACTCTACACACTGGACATCACTGCCCAAACCGAGTGATAGTTACAGGACTCAGTACTCACTGGACATCACTGCCACACCGAGTGATGGTCACAGGACTCAGTACACACTGGACATTACTGCCCACACACGGTGATGGTCACAGGACTCAACACACTGGACATCACTGCCACACAGAGTGATGGACAAAGGACACTATACACTGGACATCACTGCCCACACAGGGTGTTGGGCACAGGACTCAGTACACACTGGACATCACTGCCACACCGAGTGATGGTCACAGGACTCTACACAATGGACATCACTGCCACACCGAGTGATGGTCACAGGACTCAGTACACACTGGACATCACTGCCCAAACCGAGTGATGGTCACAGGACTCAGTACACACTGGACATCACTGCCCACACAGGGTGTTCGTCACATGACTCAGTACACACTGGACATCATTGCCACACCGAGTGATGGTCACAGGCCTCAGTACACACTGGACATCACTGCCCACACAGGGTGTTGGGCACAGGACTCAGTACACACTGGACATCACTGCCCACACAGGGAGATGGTCAGAGGACTCAGTACAAACTGGACATCACTGCCACACCGAGTGATGGTCACAGGACTGAGCACACACTGGACATTACTGCCCACACACGGTGATGGTCACAGGACTCAACATACTGGACATCACTGCCACACCGAGTGATGGTCACAGGACTGAGTACACACTGGACATCAATGCCACACAGAGTGATGGTCACAGGACTCAGTACACACTGGACATCACTGTCCACACAGAGTGATGGTCACAGGACTCAGTACACACTGGGCATCACTGCCCACACCGAGTGATGGTCACAGGACTCAGTACTCACTGGACATCACTGCTCAGACAGAGTGATGGTCACAGGCCTCTACACAATGGACATCACTGCCACACCGAGTGATGGTCACAGGACTCAGTACACACTGGATATCACTGCCGCACCGAGTGATGATCACAGGACTCAGTACACATTGGACATCACTGCCCACACAGGGTGATGGTCACAGGACTCAGTACAAACTGGACATCACTGCCACACCGAGTGATGGTCACAGGACTCAGCACACACTGGACATTACTGCCCACACACGGTGATGGTCACAGGACTCAACATACTGGACATCACTGCCCAAACCGAGTGATGGCCACAGGACTCAGTACACACTGGACATCACTGCCACAACGAGTGGTGATCACAGGACTCGACACAATGGACATCACTGCCACGCCGAGTGACGGTCACAGGACTCAGTACACACTGGACATCACTGCCCACACAGGGTGTTGGTCACAGGACTCAGTACACACTGGACATCACTGCCCACAACGAGTGATGGTTACAGGACTCTACACACTGGAGATCACTGCCCAAACCGAGTGATGGTCACAGGACTCAGTACACACTGGACATCACTGCCCACACAGGGTGTTCGTCACATGACTCAGTACACACTGGACATCATTGCCACACCGAGTGATGGTCACAGGCCTCAGTACACACTGGACATCACTGCCCACACAGGGTGTTGGGCACAGGACTCAGTACACACTGGACATCACTGCCCACAACGAGTGATGGTTACAGGACTCTACACACTGGACATCACTGCCCAAACCGAGTGATGGTCACAGGACTCAGTACTCACTGGACATCACTGCCACACCGAGTGATGGTCACAGGACTCAGCACACACTGGACATTACTGCCCACACACGGTGATGGTCACAGGACTCATCATACTGGGCATCATTGCCACACAGAGTGATGGACACAGGACACTACACACTGGACATCACTGCCACACAGAGTGATGGTCACAGGACTGAGTACTCACTGGACATCAATGCCCACACCGAGTGATGGTCACAGGACTCAGTACTCACTGGACATCACTGCTCACACAGAGTGATGGTCACAGGCCTCTAAACAATGGACATCACTGCCACACCGAGTGATGGTCACAGGACTCAGTACACACTGGACATTACTGCCGCACCGAGTGATGGTTACAGGACTCAGTACACACTGGACATCACTGCCCACACAGGGAGATGGTCAGAGGACTCAGTACAAACTGGACATCACTGCCACACCGAGTGATGGTCACAGGACTGAGCACACACTGGACATTACTGCCCACACACGGTGATGGTCACAGGACTCAACATACTGGGCATCATTGCCACACAGAGTGATGGACACAGGACACTACACACTGGACATCACTGCCACACAGATTGATGGTCACAGGACTGAGTACACACTGGACATCAATGCCACACAGAGTGATGGTCACAGGACTCAGTACACACTGGACATCACTGTCCACACAGAGTGATGGTCACAGGACTCAGTACACACTGGGCATCACTGCCCACACCGAGTGATGGTCACAGGACTCAGTACTCACTGGACATCACTGCTCAGACAGAGTGATGGTCACAGGCCTCTACACAATGGACATCACTGCCACACCGAGTGATGGTCACAGGACTCAGTACACACTGGATATCACTGCCGCACCGAGTGATGATCACAGGACTCAGTACACATTGGACATCACTGCCCACACAGGGTGATGGTCACAGGACTCAGTACAAACTGGACATCACTGCCACACCGAGTGATGGTCACAGGACTCAGCACACACTGGACATTACTGCCCACACACGGTGATGGTCACAGGACTCAACATACTGGACATCACTGCCCAAACCGAGTGATGGCCACAGGACTCAGTACACACTGGACATCACTGCCACAACGAGTGGTGATCACAGGACTCGACACAATGGACATCACTGCCACGCCGAGTGACGGTCACAGGACTCAGTACACACTGGACATCACTGCCCACACAGGGTGTTGGTCACAGGACTCAGTACACACTGGACATCACTGCCCACAACGAGTGATGGTTACAGGACTCTACACACTGGACATCACTGCCCAAACCGAGTGATGGTCACAGGACTCAGTACTCACTGGACATCACTGCCACACCGAGTGATGGTCACAGGACTCAGCACACACTGGACATCACTGCCACACAGAGTGATGGACAAAGGACACTACACACTGGACATCACTGCACACACAGGGTGTTGGGCACAGGACTCAGTACACACTGGACATCACTGCCACACCGAGTGATGGTCAGAGGACTCTACACAATGGACATCACTGCCACACCGAGTGATGGTCACAGGACTCAGTACATACTGGACATCACTGCCACACCGAGTGATGGTCACAGGACTCAGTACACACTGGACATCACTGCCCACACAGGGTGTTGGTCACAGGACTCTGCACACCGGACATCACAGCCCGCACCGAGTGATGGTTACAGGACTCAGTACACACTGGACATCACTGCCCACACACGGTGATGGTCACAGGACTCAACATACTGGGCATCATTGCCTCACAGAGTGATGGTCACAGGACTCAGTACACACTGGACATCACTGCCCACACAGGTTGTTCGTCACATGACTCCGTACACACTGGACGTCATTGCCACACCGAGTGATGGTCACAGGCCTCAGTACACACTGGACATCACTGCCCACAGCAAGTGATGGTCACAGGACTCAGTACTCACTGGACATCACTGCCCACACCGAGTGATGGTCACAGGACTCACTACTCACTGGACATCACTGCTCACACAGAGTGATGGTCACAGGCCTCTACACAATGGACATCACTGCCACACCGAGTGATGGTCTCAGGACTCAGTACACACTGGACATCACTGCCCAAACCGAGTGATGGTCACAGGACTCAGTACACACTGGACATCACTGCCCACACAGGGTGTTGGTCACAGGACTCAGTACACACTGGACATCACTGCCACACCGAGTGATGGCCACAGGACTCAGTACACACTGGACATCACTGCCCACACAGGGTGTTGGTCACAGGACTCTGCACACCGGACATCACAGCCCGCACCGAGTGATGGTCACAGGACTCAGTACACATTGGACATCACTGCCCACACAGGGTGATGGTCACAGGACTCAGTACAAACTGGACATCACTGCCACACCGAGTGATGGTCACAGGACTCAGCACACACTGGACATTCCTGCCCACACACGGTGATGGTCATAGGACTCAACATACTGGACATCACTGCCACACAGAGTGATGGACACAGGACACTACACACTGGACATCACTGCCACACCGAGTGATGGTCACAGGACTCAGTACTCACTGGACATCACTGCTCACACAGAGTGATGGTCACAGGCCTCTACAAAATGGACATCACTGCCACACAGAGTGATGGTCTCAGGACTCAGTACACACTGGACATCACTGCCACACCGACTGATGGTCACAGGACTCAGTACACACTGGACATCACTGCCCACACAGGGTGTTGGTCACAGGACTCAGTACACACTGGACATCACTGCCCAAACCGAGTGATGGTCACAGGACTCAGTACACACGGGACATCACTGCCCACACAGGGTGTTGGGCACAGGACTCAGTACACACTGGATATCACTGCCCACACCGACTGATGGTCACAGGACTCTACACACTGGACATCACTGCCCAAACCGAGTGATGGTCACAGGACTCAGTACTCACCGGACATCACTGCCACACCGAGTGATGGTCACAGGACTCTACACAATGGACATCACTGCCACGCCGAGTGATGGTCACAGGACTCAGTATACACTGGACATCACTGCCCACACAGGGTGTTGGTCACAGGACTCAGTACACACTGGACATCACTGCCCAAACCGAGTGATGATCACAGGACTCAGTACACACGGGACATCACTGCCACACCGAGTGATGGTCACAGGACTCAGTATACACTGGACATCACTGCCCACACAGGGTGTTGGGCACAGGACTCAGTACACACTGGACATCACTGCCCACACCGAGTGATGGTCACAGGACTCTACACACTGGACATCACTGCCCAAACCGAGTGATAGTTACAGGACTCAGTACTCACTGGACATCACTGCCCACACAGGGTGATGGTCACAGGACTCTACACACTGGACATCACTGCCCAAACCGAGTGATGGTCACAGGACTCAGTACACACTGGACATTACTGCCCACACACGGTGATGGTCACAGGACTCAACACACTGGACATCACTGCCACACAGAGTGATGGACAAAGGACACTACACACTGGACATCACTGCCCACACAGGGTGTTGGGCACAGGACTCAGTACACACTGGACATCACTGCCACACCGAGTTATGGTCACAGGACTCTACACAATGGACATCACTGCCACACCGAGTGATGGTCACAGGACTCAGTACACACTGGATATCACTGCCACACCGAGTTATGGTCACAGGACTCTACACAATGGACATCACTGCCCAAACCGAGTGATGGTCACAGGACTCAGTACACACTGGACATCATTGCCACACCGAGTGATGGTCACAGGCCTCAGTACACACTGGACATCACTGCCCACACAGGGTGTTGGGCACAGGACTCAGTACACACTGGACATCACTGCCCACAACGAGTGATGTTTACAGGACTCTACACACTGGACATCACTGCCCAAACCGAGTGATGGTCACAGGCCTCAGTACACACTGGACATCACTGCCCACACAGGGTGTTGGGCACAGGACTCAGTACACACTGGACATCACTGCCCACAACGAGTGATGTTTACAGGACTCTACACACTGGACATCACTGCCACACCGAGTGATGGTCACAGGACTCAGCACACACTGGACATTACTGCCCACACACGGTGATGGTCACAGGACTCAATATACTGGGCATCATTGCCACACAGAGTGATGGACACAGGACACTACACACTGGACATCACTGCCACACAGAGTGATGGTCACAGGACTCTACACACTGGACATCACTGCCCAAACCGAGTGATAGTTACAGGACTCAGTACTCACTGGACATCACTGCCACACCGAGTGATGGTCACAGGACTCAGTACACACTGGACATTACTGCCCACACACGGTGATGGTCACAGGACTCAACACACTGGACATCACTGCCACACAGAGTGATGGACAAAGGACACTACACACTGGACATCACTGCCACACAGAGTGATGGTCACAGGACTGAGTACTCACTTGACATCAATGCCCACACCGAGTGATGGTCACAGGACTCAGTACTCACTGGACATCACTGCTCACACAGAGTGATGGTCACAGGCCTCTACACAATGGACATCACTGCCACACCGAGTGATGGTCACAGGACTCAATACACACTGGACATTACTGCCGCACCGAGTGATGGTTACAGGACTCAGTACACACTGGACATCACTGCCCACACAGGGAGATGGTCAGAGGACTCAGTACAAACTGGACATCACTGCCACACCGAGTGATGGTCACAGGACTGAGCACACACTGGACATTACTGCCCACACACGGTGATGGTCACAGGACTCAACATACTGGGCATCATTGCCACACAGAGTGATGGACACAGGACACTACACACTGGACATCACTGCCACACAGAGTGATGGTCACAGGACTGAGTACACACTGGACATCAATGCCACACAGAGTGATGGTCACAGGACTCAGTACACACTGGACATCACTGTCCACACAGAGTGATGGTCACAGGACTCAGTACACACTGGGCATCACTGCCCACACCGAGTGATGGTCACAGGACTCAGTACTCACTGGACATCACTGCTCAGACAGAGTGATGGTCACAGGCCTCTACACAATGGACATCACTGCCACACCGAGTGATGGTCACAGGACTCAGTACACACTGGATATCACTGCCGCACCGAGTGATGATCACAGGACTCAGTACACATTGGACATCACTGCCCACACAGGGTGATGGTCACAGGACTCAGTACAAACTGGACATCACTGCCACACCGAGTGATGGTCACAGGACTCAGCACACACTGGACATTACTGCCCACACACGGTGATGGTCACAGGACTCAACATACTGGACATTACTGCCCAAACCGAGTGATGGCCACAGGACTCAGTACACACTGGACATCACTGCCACAACGAGTGGTGATCACAGGACTCGACACAATGGAAATCACTGCCACGCCGAGTGACGGTCACAGGACTCAGTACACACTGGACATCACTGCCCACACAGGGTGTTGGTCACAGGACTCAGTACACACTGGACATCACTGCCCACACCGAGTGATGGTCACAGGACTCTACACACTGGACATCACTGCCCAAACCGAGTGATGGTCACAGGACTCTACACACTGGACATCACTGCCCAAACCGAGTGATGGTCACAGGACTCAGTACTCACTGGACATCACTGCCACACCGAGTGATGGTCACAGGACTCAGTACACACTGGACATTACTGCCCACACACGGTGATCGTCACAGGACTCAACACACTGGATATCAGTGCCACACAGAGTGATGGACAAAGGACACTACACACTGGACATCACTGCCCACACAGGATGTTGGGCACAGGACTCAGTACACACTGGACATCACTGCCACACCGAGTGATGGTCACAGGACTCTACACAATGGACATCACTGCGACACCGAGTGATGGTCACAGGACTCAGTACACACTGGACATCACTGCCCAAACCGAGTGATTGTCACAGGACTCAGTACACACTGGACATCACTGCCACACCGAGTGATGGTCACAGGACTCAGTACACACTGGACATCACTGCCCACACAGGGTGTTCGTCACATGACTCAGTACACACTGGACATCATTGCCACACCGAGTGATGGTCACAGGCCTCAGTACACACTGGACATCACTGCCACACAGGGTGTTGGGCACAGGACTCAGTACACACTGGACATCACTGCCCACACCGACTGATGGTCACAGGACTCTACACACTGGACATCACTGCCCAAACCGAGTGATGGTCACAGGACTCAGTACTCACTGGACATCACTGCCACACCGAGTGATGCTCACAGGACTCAGTACACACTGGACATTACTGCCCACACACGGTGATGGTCACAGGACTCAACACACTGGACATCACTGCCACACAGAGTGATGGACAAAGGACACTACACACTGGACATCACTGCCCACACAGGTTGTTGGGCACAGGACTCAGTACACACTGGACATCACTGCCACACCGAGTGATGGTCACAGGACTCTACACAATGGACATCACTGCCACACCGAGTGATGGTCACAGGACTCAGTACACACTGGACATCACTGCCACACCGAGTGATGGTCACAAGACTCTACACAATGGACATCACTGCCACACCGAGTGATGATCACAGGACTCAGTACACACTGGACATCACTGCCCAAACCGAGTGATGGTCACAGGTCTCAGTACACACTGTACATCACTACCACACCGAGTGATGGTCACAGGACTCAGTACACACTGGACATCACTGCCCACACAGGGTGTTCGTCACATGACTCAGTACACACTGGACATCATTGGCACACCGAGTGATGGTCACAGGCCTCAGTACACACTGGACATCATTGCCCACACAGGGTGTTCGTCACATGACTCAGTACACACTGGACATCACTGCCCACACCGAGTGATGGTCACAGGACTCAGCACGCACTGGACATTACTGCCCACGCACGGTGATGGTCACAGGACTCAACATACTGGGCATCATTGCCACACAGAGTGATGGACACAGGACACTACACACTGGACATCACTGCCACACAGAGTGATGGTCACAGGACTGAGTACACACTGGACATCAATGCCACACAGAGTGATGGTCACACGACTCAGTACACACTGGACATCACTGTCCACACAGAGTGATGGTCACAGGACTCAGTACACACTGGGCATCACTGCCCACACCGAGTGATGGTCACAGGACTCAGTACTCACTGGACATCACTGCTCACAGAGAGTGATGGTCACACGCCTCTACACAATGGACATCACTGCCACACCGAGTGATGGTCACAGGACTCAGTACACACTGGACATCACTGCCGCACCGAGTGATGGTCACAGGACTCAGTACACACTGGACATCACTGCCCACACAGGGTGATGGTCACAGGACTCAGTGCACACTGGACATCACTGCCACACCGAGTGATGGTCACAGGATTCAGTACACACTGGACATCACTGCCCACACAGGGTGTTCGTCACATGACTCAGTACACACTGGACATCATTGCCACACCGAGTGATGGTCACAGGCCTCAGTACACACTGGACATCACTGCCCACACAGGGTGTTGGGCACAGGACTCAGTACACACTGGACATCACTGCCCACACCGAGTGATGGTCACAGGACTCAGCACGCACTGGACATTACTGCCCACGCACGGTGATGGTCACAGGACTCAGTACACACTGGACATCACTGCCACACCGAGTGATGGTCACAGGACTCAGTACACACTGGACATCACTGCCGCACCGAGTGATGGTCACAGGACTCAGTACACACTGGACATCACTGCCCACACAGGGTGATGGTCACAGGACTCAGTACAAACTGGACATCACTGCCACACCGAGTGATGGTCACAGGACTCAGCACACACTGGAAATTACTGCCCACACACGGTGATGGTCACAGGACTCAACATACTGGACATCACTGCCACACAGAGTGATGGACACAGGACTCAGTACACACCGGACATTACAGCCCGCACCGAGTGATGGTCACAGGACTCAGTACACATTGGACTTCACTGCCCACACAGGGTGTTGGTCACAGGACTCAGTACACACTGGACATCACTGCCCAAACCGAGTGATGGTCACAGGACTCTACACAATGGACATCACTGCCACACCGAGTGATGGTCACAGGACTCAGTACACACTGGACATCACTGCCCACACAGGGTGTTGGTCACAGGACTCAGTACACACTGGACATCACTGCCCAAACCGAGTGATGGTCACAGGACTCTACACAATGGACATCACTGCCACACCGAGTGATCGTCACAGGACTCAGTAAACACGGGACATCACTGCCCACACAGGGTGTTGGGCACAGGACTCAGTACACACTGGATATCACTGCCCACACCGAGTGATGGTCACAGGACTCTACACACTGGACATCACTGCCCAAACCAAGTGATGGTCACAGGACTCAGTACTCACTGGACATCACTGCCACACAGAGTGATGGACAAAGGACACTACACACTGGACATCACTGCCCAAACCGAGTGATTGTCACAGGACTCAGTACACACTGGACATCACTGCCCACACAGGGTGTTGGTCACAGGACTCAGTACACACTGGACATCACTGCCACATGAGTGATGGCCACAGGACTCAGTACACACTGGACATCACTGCCCACACAGGGTGTTGGTCACAGGAATTTACACACCGGACATCACAGCCCGCACCGAGTGATGGTCACAGGACTCAGTACACATTGGACATCACTGCCCACACAGGGTAATGGTCACAGGACTCAGTGCAAACTGGACATCACTGCCACACCGAGTGATGGTCACAGGACTCAGCACACACTGGACATTCCTGCCCACACACGGTGATTGTCACAGGACTCAACATACTGGACATCACTGCCACACAGTGTGATGGACACAGGACACTACACACTGGACATCACTGCCACACCGAGTGATGGTCACAGGACTCAGTACTCACTGGACATCACTGCTCACACAGACTGATGGTCACAGGCCTCTACACAATGGACATCACTGCCACACAGAGTGATGGTCTCAGGACTCAGTACACACCGGACAACACTGCCACACCGACTGATGGTCACAGGACTCAGTACACACTGGACATCACTGCCCACTTGTTGATGGTCACAGGACACAGTACACACTGGACATCACTGCCCAAACCGAGTGATGGTCACAGGACTCAGTACACACTGGACATCACTGCCACACCGAGTGATGGTCACAGGACTCAGTACACACTGGACATTACTGCCCACACACGGTGATGGTCACAGGACTCAACACACTGGATATCACAGCCACACAGAGTGATGGACAAAGGACACTACACACTGGACATCACTGCCCACACAGGATGTTGGGCACAGGACTCAGTACACACTGGACATCACTGCCACACCGAGTGATGGTCACAGGACTCTACACAATGGACATCACTGCCACACCGAGTGATGGTCACAGGACTCAGTACACACTGGACATCACTGCCCAAACCGAGTGATGGTCACAGGACTCAGTACACACTGGACATCACTGCCACACCGAGTGATGGTCACAGGACTCAGTACACACTGGACATCACTGCCCACACAGGGTGTTCGTCACATGACTCAGTACACACTGGACATCATTGCCACACCGAGTGATGGTCACCGGCCTCAGTACACACTGGACATCACTGCCCACACAGTGTGTTGGGCACAGGACTCAGTACACACTGGACATCACTGCACACACCGACTGATGGTCACAGGGCTCTACACACTGGACATCACTGCCCAAACCGAGTGATGGTCACAGGACTCAGTACTCACTGGACATCACTGCCACACCGAGTGATGCTCACAGGACTCAGTACACACTGGAAATTACTGCCCACACACGGTGATGGTCACAGGACTCAACACACTGGACATCACTGCCACACAGAGTGATGGACAAAGGACACTACACACTGGACATCACTGCCCACACAGGGTGTTGGGCACAGGACTCAGTACACACAGGACATCACTGCCACACCGAGTGATGGTCACAAGACTCTACACAATGGACATCACTGCCACACCGAGTGATGGTCACAGGACTCAGTACACACTGGACATCACTGCCACACCGAGTGATGGTCACAGGCCTCAGTACACACTGGACATCATTGCCCACACAGGGTGTTCGTCACATGACTCAGTACACACTGGACATCACTGCCCACACCGAGTGATGGTCACAGGACTCAGCACGCACTGGACATTACTGCCCACGCACGGTGATGGTCACAGGAATCAACATACTGGGCATCATTGCCACACAGAGTGATGGACACAGGACACTACACACTGGACATCACTGCCACACAGAGTGATGGTCACAGGACTGAGTACACACTGGACATCAATGCCACACAGAGTGATGGTCACAGGACTCAGTACACACTGGACATCACTGTCCACACAGAGTGATGGTCACAGAACTCAGTACACACTGGGCATCACTGCCCACACCGAGTGATGGTCACAGGACTCAGTACTCACTGGACATCACTGCTCACACAGAGTGATGGTCACACGCCTCTACACAATAGACATCACTGCCACACCGAGTGATGGTCACAGGACTCAGTACACACTGGACATCACTGCCGCACCGAGTGATGGTCACAGGACTCAGTACACACTGGACATCACTGCCCACACAGGGTGATGGTCACAGGACTCAGTACAAACTGGACATCACTGCCACACCGAGTGATGGTCACAGGACTCAGCACACACTGGAAATTACTGCCCACACACGGTGATGGTCACAGGACTCAACATACTGGACATCACTGCCACACAGAGTGATGGACACAGGACACTACACACTGGACATCACTGCCACACCGAGTGATGGTCACAGGACTCAGTACTCACTGGACATCACTGCTCACACAGAGTGATGGTCACAGGCCTCTACACAATGGACATCACTGCCACACAGAGTGATGGTCTCAGGACTCAGTACACACTGGACATCACTGCCACACCGAGTGATGGTCACAGGACTCAGCACACACTGGACATTACTGCCCACACACGGTGATGTCACAGGACTCAACATACTGGGCATCATTGCCACACAGAGTGATGGACACAGGACACTACACACTGGACATCACTGCCACACAGAGTGATGGTCACACGAATCTACACACTGGACATCACTGCCCAAACCGAGTGATAGTTACAGGACTCAGTACTCACTGGACATCACTGCCACACCGAGTGATGGTCACAGGACTCAGTACACACTGGACATTACTGCCCACACACGGTGATGGTCACAGGACTCAACACACTGGACATCACTGCCACACAGAGTGATGGACAAAGGACACTACACACTGGACATCACTGCCCACACAGGGTGTTGGGCACAGGACTCAGTGCACACTGGACATCACTGCCACACCGAGTGATGGTCACAGGACTCTACACAATGGACATCACTGCCACACCGAGTGATGGTCACATGACTCAGTACACACTGGACATCACTGCCCAAACAGAGTGATGGTCACAGGACTGAGTACACACTGGACATCACTGCCCACACAGGGTGTTCGTCACATGACTCAGTACACACTGGACATCATTGCCACACCGAGTGATGGTCACAGGCCTCAGTACACACTGGACATCACTGCCCACACAGGGTGTTGGGCACAGGACTCAGTACACACTGGACATCACTGCCCACAACGAGTGATGGTTACAGGACTCTACACACTGGACATCACTGCCCAAACCGAGTGATGGTCACAGGACTCAGTACTCACTGGACATCACTGCCACACCGAGTGATGGTCACAGGACTCAGCACACACTGGACATTACTGCCCACACACGGTGATGGTCACAGGACTCAACATACTGGGCATCATTGCCACACAGAGTGATGGACACAGGACACTACACACTGGACATCACTGCCACACAGAGTGATGGTCACAGGACTGAGTACTCACTGGACATCAATGCCACACAGAGTGATGGTCACAGGACTCAGTACACACTGGACATCACTGTCCACACAGAGTGATGGTCACAGGACTCAGTACACACTGGGCATCACTGCCCACACCGAGTGATGGTCACAGGACTCAGTACTCACTGGACATCACTGCTCACACAGAGTGATGGTCACAGGCCTCTACACAATGGACATCACTGCCACACCGAGTGATGGTCACAGGACTAAGTACACACTGGACATTACTGCCGCACCGAGTGATGGTTACAGGACTCAGTACACACTGGACATCACTGCCCACACAGGGAGATGGTCACAGGACTCAGTACAAACTGGACATCACTGCCACACCGAGTGATGGTCACAGGACTGAGCACACACTGGACATTACTGCCCACACACGGTGATGGTCACAGGACTCAACATACTGGGCATCATTGCCACACAGAGTGATGGACACAGGACACTACACACTGGACATCACTGCCACACAGAGTGATGGTCACAGGACTGAGTACACACTGGACATCAATGCCACACAGAGTGATGGTCACAGGACTCAGTACACACTGGACATCACTGTCCACACAGAGTGATGGTCACAGGACTCAGTACACACTGGGCATCACTGCCCACACCGAGTGATGGTCACAGGACTCAGTACTCACTGGACATCACTGCTTAGACAGAGTGATGGTCACAGGCCTCTACACAATGGACATCACTGCCACACCGAGTGATGGTCACAGGACTCAGTACACACTGGATATCACTGCCGCACCGAGTGATGATCACAGGACTCAGTACACATTGGACATCACTGCCCACACAGGGTGATGGTCGCAGGACTCAGTACAAACTGGACATCACTGCCACACCGAGTGATGGTCACAGGACTCAGCACACACTGGACATTACTGCCCACACACGGTGATGGTCACAGGACTCAACATACTGGACATCACTGCCCAAACCGAGTGATGGCCACAGGACTCAGTACACACTGGACATCACTGCCACAACGAGTGGTGGTCACAGGACTCTACACAATGGACATCACTGCCACGCCGAGTGACGGTCACAGGACTCAGTACACACTGGACATCACTGCCCACACAGGGTGTTGGTCACAGGACTCAGTACTCACTGGACATCACTGCCACACCGAGTGATGGTCACAGGACTCAGCACACACTGGACATTACTGCCCACAAACGGTGATGGTCACAGGACTCAACATACTGGGCATCATTGCCACACAGAGTGATGGACACAGGACACTACACACTGGACATCACTGCCACACAGAGTGATGGTCACAGGACTGAGTACTCACTGGACATCAATGCCACACAGAGTGATGGTCACAGGACTCAGTACACACTGGACATCACTGTCCACACAGAGTGATGGTCACAGGACTCAGTACACACTGGGCATCACTGCCCACACCGAATGATGGTCACAGGACTCAGTACTCACTGGACATCACTGCTCACACAGAGTGATGGTCACAGGCCTCTACACAATGGACATCACTGCCACACCGAGTGATGGTCACAGGACTCAGTACACACTGGACATCACTGCCCAAACCGAGTGATTGTCACAGGACTCAGTACACACTGGACATCACTGCCCACACAGGGTGTTGGTCACAGGACTCAGTACACACTGGACATCACTGCCACATGAGTGATGGCCACAGGACTCAGTACACACTGGACATCACTGCCCACACAGGGTGTTGGTCACAGGACTCTACACACCGGACATCACAGCCCGCACCGAGTGATGGTCACAGGACTCAGTACACATTGGACATCACTGCCCACACAGGGTAATGGTCACAGGACTCAGTGCAAACTGGACATCACTGCCACACCGAGTGATGGTCACAGGACTCAGCACACACTGGACATTCCTGCCCACACACGGTGATTGTCACAGGACTCAACATACTGGACATCACTGCCACACAGAGTGATGGACACAGGACACTACACACTGGACATCACTGCCACACCGAGTGATGGTCACAGGACTCAGTACTCACTGGACATCACTGCTCACACAGACTGATGGTCACAGGCCTCTACACAATGGACATCACTGCCACACAGAGTGATGGTCTCAGGACTCAGTACACACTGGACAACACTGCCACACCGACTGATGGTCACAGGACTCAGTACACACTGGACATCACTGCCCACTTGTTGATGGTCACAGGACACAGTACACACTGGACATCACTGCCCAAACCGAGTGATGGTCACAGGACTCAGTACACACTGGACATCACTGCCACACCGAGTGATGGTCACAGGACTCAGTACACACTGGACATTACTGCCCACACACGGTGATGGTCACAGGACTCAACACACTGGATATCACAGCCACACAGAGTGATGGACAAAGGACACTACACACTGGACATCACTGCCCACACAGGATGTTGGGCACAGGACTCATTACACACTGGACATCACTGCCCAAACCGACTGATGGTCACAGGACTCTACACACTGGACATCACTGCCCAAACCGAGTGATGGTCACAGGACTCAGTACTCACTGGACATCACTGCCACACCGAGTGATGCTCACAGGACTCAGTACACACTGGAAATTACTGCCCACACACGGTGATGGTCACAGGACTCAACACACTGGACATCACTGCCACACAGAGTGATGGACAAAGGACACTACACACTGGACATCACTGCCCACACAGGGTGTTGGGCACAGGACTCAGTACACACAGGACATCACTGCCACACCGAGTGATGGTCACAAGACTCTACACAATGGACATCACTGCCACACCGAGTGATGGTCACAGGACTCAGTACACACTGGACATCACTGCCCAAACCGAGTGATGGTCACAGGACTCAGTACACACTGGACATCACTGCCACACCGAGTGATGGTCAAAGGACTCAGTACACACTGGACATAACTGCCCACACAGGGTGTTCGTCACATGACTCAGTACACACTGGACATCATTGCCACACCGAGTGATGGTCACAGGCCTCAGTACACACTGGACATCATTGCCCACACAGGGTGTTCGTCACATGACTCAGTACACACTGGACATCACTGCCCACACGGAGTGATGGTCACAGGACTCAGCACGCACTGGACATTACTGCCCAAGCACGGTGATGGTCACAGGAATCAACATACTGGGCATCATTGCCACACAGAGTGATGGACACAGGACACTACACACTGGACATCACTGCCACACAGAGTGATGGTCACAGGACTGAGTACACACTGGACATCAATGCCACACAGAGTGATGGTCACAGGACTCAGTACACACTGGACATCACTGTCCACACAGAGTGATGGTCACAGAACTCAGTACACACTGGGCATCACTGCCCACACCGAGTGATGGTCACAGGACTCAGTACTCACTGGACATCACTGCTCACACAGAGTGATGGTCACACGCCTCTACACAATGGACATCACTGCCACACCGAGTGATGGTCACAGGACTCAGTACACACTGGACATCACTGCCGCACCGAGTGATGGTCACAGGACTCAGTACACACTGGACATCACTGCCCACACAGGGTGATGGTCACAGGACTCAGTACAAACTGGACATCACTGCCACACCGAGTGATGGTCACAGGACTCAGCACACACTGGAAATTACTGCCCACACACGGTGATGGTCACAGGACTCAACATACTGGACATCACTGCCACACAGAGTGATGGACACAGGACACTACACACTGGACATCACTGCCACACCGAGTGATGGTCACAGGACTCAGTACTCACTGGACATCACTGCTCACACAGAGTGATGGTCACAGGCCTCTACACAATGGACATCACTGCCACACAGAGTGATGGTCTCAGGACTCAGTACACACTGGACATCACTGCCACACCGAATGATGGTCACAGGACTCAGCACACACTGGACATTACTGCCCACACACGGTGATGGTCACAGGACTCAACATACTGGGCATCATTGCCACACAGAGTGATGGACACAGGACACTACACACTGGACATCACTGCCACACAGAGTGATGGTCACACGAATCTACACACTGGACATCACTGCCCAAACCGAGTGATAGTTACAGGACTCAGTACTCACTGGACATCACTGCCACACCGAGTGATGGTCACAGGACTCAGTACACACTGGACATTACTGCCCACACACGGTGATGGTCACAGGACTCAACACACTGGACATCACTGCCACACAGAGTGATGGACAAAGGACACTACACACTGGACATCACTGCCCACACAGGGTGTTGGGCACAGGACTCAGTGCACACTGGACATCACTGCCACACCGAGTGATGGTCACAGGACTCTACACAATGGACATCACTGCCACACCGAGTGATGGTCACAGGACTCAGTACACACTGGACATCACTGCCCAAACAGAGTGATGGTCACAGGACTCAGTACACACTGGACATCACTGCCCACACAGGGTGTTCGTCACATGACTCAGTACACACTGGACATCATTGCCACACCGAGTGATGGTCACAGGCCTCAGTACACACTGGACATCACTGCCCACACAGTGTGTTGGGCACAGGACTCAGTACACACTGGACATCACTGCCCACAACGAGTGATGGTTACAGAACTCTACACACTGGACATCACTGCCCAAACCGAGTGATGGTCACAGGACTCAGTACTCACTGGACATCACTGCCACACCGAGTGATGGTCACAGGACTCAGCACACACTGGACATTACTGCCCACACATGGTGATGGTCACAGGACTCAACATACTGGGCATCATTGCCACACAGAGTGATGGACACAGGACACTACACACTGGACATCACTGCCACACAGAGTGATGGTCACAGGACTGAGTACTCACTGGACATCAATGCCACACAGAGTGATGGTCACAGGACTCAGTACACACTGGACATCACTGTCCACACAGAGTGATGGTCACAGGACTCAGTACACACTGGGCATCACTGCCCACACCGAGTGATGGTCACAGGACTCAGTACTCACTGGACATCACTGCTCACACAGAGTGATGGTCACAGGCCTCTACACAATGGACATCACTGCCACACCGAGTGATGGTCACAGGACTCAGTACACACTGGACATTACTGCCGCACCGAGTGATGGTTACAGGACTCAGTACACACTGGACATCACTGCCCACACAGGGAGATGGTCACAGGACTCAGTACAAACTGGACATCACTGCCACACCGAGTGATGGTCACAGGACTGAGCACACACTGGACATTACTGCCCACACACGGTGATGGTCACAGGACTCAACATACTGGGCATCATTGCCACACAGAGTGATGGACACAGGACACTACACACTGGACATCACTGCCACACAGAGTGATGGTCACAGGACTGAGTACACACTGGACATCAATGCCACACAGAGTGATGGTCACAGGACTCAGTACACACTGGACATCACTGTCCACACAGAGTGATGGTCACAGGACTCAGTACACACTGGGCATCACTGCCCACACCGAGTGATGGTCACAGGACTCAGTACTCACTGGACATCACTGCTCAGACAGAGTGATGGTCACAGGCCTCTACACAATGGACATCACTGCCACACCGAGTGATGGTCACAGGACTCAGTACACACTGGATATCACTGCCGCACCGAGTGATGATCACAGGACTCTGTACACATTGGACATCACTGCCCACACAGGGTGATGGTCGCAGGACTCAGTACAAACTGGACATCACTGCCACACCGAGTGATGGTCACAGGACTCAGCACACACTGGACATTACTGCCCACACACGGTGATGGTCACAGGACTCAACATACTGGACATCACTGCCCAAACCGAGTGATGGCCACAGGACTCAGTACACACTGGACATCACTGCCACAACGAGTGGTGGTCACAGGACTCTACACAATGGACATCACTGCCACGCCGAGTGACGGTCACAGGACTCAGTACACACTGGACATCACTGCCCACACAGGGTGTTGGTCACAGGACTCAGTACTCACTGGACATCACTGCCACACCGAGTGATGGTCACAGGACTCAGCACACACTGGACATTACTGCCCACACACGGTGATGGTCACAGGACTCAACATACTGGGCATCATTGCCACACAGAGTGATGGACACAGGACACTACACACTGGACATCACTGCCACACAGAGTGATGGTCACAGGACTGAGTACTCACTGGACATCAATGCCACACAGAGTGATGGTCACAGGACTCAGTACACACTGGACATCACTGTCCACACAGAGTGATGGTCACAGGACTCAGTACACACTGGGCATCACTGCCCACACCGAGTGATGGTCACAGGACTCAGTACTCACTGGACATCACTGCTCACACAGAGTGATGGTCACAGGCCTCTACACAATGGACATCACTGCCACACCGAGTGATGGTCACAGGACTCAGTACACACTGGACATTACTGCCGCACCGAGTGATGGTTACAGGACTCAGTACACACTGGACATCACTGCCCACACAGGGAGATGGTCACAGGACTCAGTACAAACTGGACATCACTGCCACACCGAGTGATGGTCACAGGACTGAGCACACACTGGACATTACTGTCCACACACGGTGATGGTCACAGGACTCAACATACTGGGCATCATTGCCACACAGAGTGATGGACACAGGACACTACACACTGGACATCACTGCCACACAGAGTGATGGTCACAGGACTGAGTACACACTGGACATCAATGCCACACAGAGTGATGGTCACAGGACTCAGTACACACTGGACATCACTGTCCACACAGAGTGATGGTCACAGGACTCAGTACACACTGGGCATCACTGCCCACACCGAGTGATGGTCACAGGACTCAGTACTCACTGGACATCACTGCTCAGACAGAGTGATGGTCACAGGCCTCTACACAATGGACATCACTGCCACACCGAGTGATGGTCACAGGACTCAGTACACACTGGATATCACTGCCGCACCGAGTGATGATCACAGGACTCAGTACATATTTGAAAATTACTGCCCACACAGGGTGATGGTCACAGGACTCAGTACAAACTGGACATCACTGCCACACCGAGTGATGGTCACAGGACTCAGCACACACTGGACATTACTGCCCACACACGGTGATGGTCACAGGACTCAACATACTGGACATCACTGCCCAAACCGAGTGATGGCCACAGGACTCAGTACACACTGGACATCACTGCCACAACGAGTGGTGGTCACAAGACTCTACACACTGGACATCACTGCCCAAACCGAGTGATGGTCACAGGACTCAGTACTCACTGGACATCACTGCCACACCGAGTGATGGTCACAGGACTCAGTACACACTGGACATTACTGCCCACACACGGTGATGGTCACAGGACTCAACACACTGGATATCACTGCCACACAGAGTGATGGACAAAGGACACTACACACTGGACATCACTGCCCACACAGGATGTTGGGCACAGGACTCAGTACACACTGGACATCACTGCCACACCGAGTGATGGTCACAGGTCTCTACACAATGGACATCACTGCCACACCGAGTGATGGTCACAGGACTCAGTACACACTGGACATCACTGCCCAAACCGAGTGATGGTCACAGGACTCAGTACACACTGGACATCACTGCCACACCGAGTGATGGTCACAGGACTCAGTACACACTGGACATCACTGCCCACACAGGGTGTTCGTCACATGACTCAGTACACACTGGACATCATTGCCACACCGAGTGATGGTCACAGGCCTCAGTACACACTGGACATCACTGCCCACACAGGGTGTTGGGCACAGGACTCAGTACACACTGGACATCACTGCCCACACCGACTGATGGTCACAGGACTCTACACACTGGACATCACTGCCCAAACCGAGTGATGGTCACAGGACTCAGTACTCACTGGACATCACTGCCACACCGAGTGATGCTGACAGGACTCAGTACACACTGGACATTACTGCCCACACACGGTGATGGTCACAGGACTCAACACACTGGACATCACTGCCACACAGAGTGATGGACAAAGGACACTACACACTGGACATCACTGCCCACACAGGGTGTTGGGCACAGGACTCAGTACACACTGGACATCACTGCCACACCGAGTGATGGTCACAAGACTCTACACAATGGACATCACTGCCACACCGAGTGATGGTCACAGGACTCAGTACACACTGGACATCACTGCCCAAACCGAGTGATGGTCACAGGTCTCAGTACACACTGGACATCACTACCACACCGAGTGATGGACACAGGACTCAGTACACACTGGACATCACTGCCCACACAGGGTGTTCGTCACATGACTCAGTACACACTGGACATCATTGCCACACCGAGTGATGGTCACAGGCCTCAGTACACACTGGACATCATTGCCCACACAGGGTGTTCGTCACATGACTCAGTACACACTGGACATCACTTCCCACACCGAGTGATGGTTACAGGACTCAGCACGCACTGGACATTACTGCCCACGCACGGTGATGGTCACAGGACTCAACATACTGGGCATCATTGCCACACAGAGTGATGGACACAGGACACTACACACTGGACATCACTGCCACACAGAGTGATGGTCACAGGACTCAGTACACACTGGGCATCACTGCCCACACCGAGTGATGGTCACAGGACTCAGTACTCACTGGACATCACTGCTCAGACAGAGTGATGGTCACAGGCCTCTACACAATGGACATCACTGCCACACCGAGTGATGGTCACAGGACTCAGTACACACTGGACATCACTGCCCACACAGGGTGTTGGTCACAGGACTCAGTACTCACTGGACATCACTGCCACACCGAGTGATGGTCACAGGACTCAGCACACACTGGACATTACTGCCCACAAACGGTGATGGTCACAGGACTCAACATACTGGGCATCATTGCCACACAGAGTGATGGACACAGGACACTACACACTGGACATCACTGCCACACAGAGTGATGGTCACAGGACTGAGTACTCACTGGACATCAATGCCACACAGAGTGATGGTCACAGGACTCAGTACACACTGGACATCACTGTCCACACAGAGTGATGGTCACAGGACTCAGTACACACTGGGCATCACTGCCCACACCGAATGATGGTCACAGGACTCAGTACTCACTGGACATCACTGCTCACACAGAGTGATGGTCACAGGCCTCTACACAATGGACATCACTGCCACACCGAGTGATGGTCACAGGACTCAGTACACACTGGACATCACTGCCCAAACCGAGTGATTGTCACAGGACTCAGTACACACTGGACATCACTGCCCACACAGGGTGTTGGTCACAGGACTCAGTACACACTGGACATCACTGCCACATGAGTGATGGCCACAGGACTCAGTACACACTGGACATCACTGCCCACACAGGGTGTTGGTCACAGGACTCTACACACCGGACATCACGGCCCGCACCGAGTGATGGTCACAGGACTCAGTACACATTGGACATCACTGCCCACACAGGGTAATGGTCACAGGACTCAGTGCAAACTGGACATCACTGCCACACCGAGTGATGGTCACAGGACTCAGCACACACTGGACATTCCTGCCCACACACGGTGATTGTCACAGGACTCAACATACTGGACATCACTGCCACACAGAGTGATGGACACAGGACACTACACACTGGACATCACTGCCACACCGAGTGATGGTCACAGGACTCAGTACTCACTGGACATCACTGCTCACACAGACTGATGGTCACAGGCCTCTACACAATGGACATCACTGCCACACAGAGTGATGGTCTCAGGACTCAGTACACACTGGACAACACTGCCACACCGACTGATGGTCACAGGACTCAGTACACACTGGACATCACTGCCCACTTGTTGATGGTCACAGGACACAGTACACACTGGACATCACTGCCCAAACCGAGTGATGGTCACAGGACTCAGTACACACTGGACATCACTGCCACACCGAGTGATGGTCACAGGACTCAGTACACACTGGACATTACTGCCCACACACGGTGATGGTCACAGGACTCAACACACTGGATATCACAGCCACACAGAGTGATGGACAAAGGACACTACACACTGGACATCACTGCCCACACAGGATGTTGGGCACAGGACTCAGTACACACTGGACATCACTGCCCACACCGACTGATGGTCACAGGACTCTACACACTGGACATCACTGCCCAAACCGAGTGATGGTCACAGGACTCAGTACTCACTGGACATCACTGCCACACCGAGTGATGCTCACAGGACTCAGTACACACTGGAAATTACTGCCCACACACGGTGATGGTCACAGGACTCAACACACTGGACATCACTGCCACACAGAGTGATGGACAAAGGACACTACACACTGGACATCACTGCCCACACAGGGTGTTGGGCACAGGACTCAGTACACACAGGACATCACTGCCACACCGAGTGATGGTCACAAGACTCTACACAATGGACATCACTGCCACACCGAGTGATGGTCACAGGACTCAGTACACACTGGACATCACTGCCCAAACCGAGTGATGGTCACAGGACTCAGTACACACTGGAAATCACTGCCACACCGAGTGATGGTCAAAGGACTCAGTACACACTGGACATCACTGCCCACACAGGGTGTTCGTCACATGACTCAGTACACACTGGACATCATTGCCACACCGAGTGATGGTCACAGGCCTCAGTACACACTGGACATCATTGCCCACACAGGGTGTTCGTCACATGACTCAGTACACACTGGACATCACTGCCCACACGGAGTGATGGTCACAGGACTCAGCACGCACTGGACATTACTGCCCACGCACGGTGATGGTCACAGGAATCAACATACTGGGCATCATTGCCACACAGAGTGATGGACACAGGACACTACACACTGGACATCACTGCCACACAGAGTGATGGTCACAGGACTGAGTACACACTGGACATCAATGCCACACAGAGTGATGGTCACAGGACTCAGTACACACTGGACATCACTGTCCACACAGAGTGATGGTCACAGAACTCAGTACACACTGGGCATCACTGCCCACACCGAGTGATGGTCACAGGACTCAGTACTCACTGGACATCACTGCTCACACAGAGTGATGGTCACACGCCTCTACACAATGGACATCACTGCCACACCGAGTGATGGTCACAGGACTCAGTACACACTGGACATCACTGCCGCACCGAGTGATGGTCACAGGACTCAGTACACACTGGACATCACTGCCCACACAGGGTGATGGTCACAGGACTCAGTACAAACTGGACATCACTGCCACACCGAGTGATGGTCACAGGACTCAGCACACACTGGAAATTACTGCCCACACACGGTGATGGTCACAGGACTCAACAGACTGGACATCACTGCCACACAGAGTGATGGACACAGGACACTACACACTGGACATCACTGCCACACCGAGTGATGGTCACAGGACTCAGTACTCACTGGACATCACTGCTC
Organism: Scyliorhinus torazame; assembly: GCF_047496885.1. NCBI lineage: Eukaryota > Metazoa > Chordata > Chondrichthyes > Carcharhiniformes > Scyliorhinidae > Scyliorhinus > Scyliorhinus torazame. The sequence goes on from NC_092713.1 coordinate 179,822,740, forward strand.
ACACAGAGTGATGGTCACAGGCCTCTACACAATGGACATCACTGCCACACAGAGTGATGGTCTCAGGACTCAGTACACACTGGACATCACTGCCACACCGAGTGATGGTCACAGGACTCAGCACACACTGGACATTACTGCCCACACACGGTGATGGTCACAGGACTCAACATACTGGGCATCATTGCCACACAGAGTGATGGACACAGGACACTACACACTGGACATCACTGCCACACAGAGTGATGGTCACACGAATCTACACACTGGACATCACTGCCCAAACCGAGTGATAGTTACAGGACTCAGTACTCACTGGACATCACTGCCACACCGAGTGATGGTCACAGGACTCAGTACACACTGGACATTACTGCCCACACACGGTGATGGTCACAGGACTCAACACACTGGACATCACTGCCACACAGAGTGATGGACAAAGGACACTACACACTGGACATCACTGCCCACACAGGGTGTTGGGCACAGGACTCAGTGCACACTGGACATCACTGCCACACCTAGTGATGGTCACAGGACTCTACACAATGGACATCACTGCCACACCGAGTGATGGTCACAGGACTCAGTACACACTGGACATCACTGCCCAAACAGAGTGATGGTCACAGGACTCAGTACACACTGGACATCACTGCCCACACAGGGTGTTCGTCACATGACTCAGTACACACTGGACATCATTGCCACACCGAGTGATGGTCACAGGCCTCAGTACACACTGGACATCACTGCCCACACAGGGTGTTGGGCACAGGACTCAGTACACACTCGACATCACTGCCCACAACGAGTGATGGTTACAGGACTCTACACACTGGACATCACTGCCCAAACCGAGTGATGGTCACAGGACTCAGTACTCACTGGACATCACTGCCACACCGAGTGATGGTCACAGGACTCAGCACACACTGGACATTACTGCCCACACACGGTGATGGTCACAGGACTCAACATACTGGGCATCATTGCCACACAGAGTGATGGACACAGGACACTACACACTGGACATCACTGCCACACAGAGTGATGGTCACAGGACTGAGTACTCACTGGACATCAATGCCACACAGAGTGATGGTCACAGGACTCAGTACACACTGGACATCACTGTCCACACAGAGTGATGGTCACAGGACTCAGTACACACTGGGCATCACTGCCCACACCGAGTGATGGTCACAGGACTCAGTACTCACTGGACATCACTGCCACACCGAGTGATTGTCACAGGACTCAGTACTCACTGGACATCACTGCTCACACAGAGTGATGGTCACAGGCCTCTACACAATGGACATCACTGCCACACCGAGTGATGGTCACAGGACTCAGTACACACTGGACATCACTGCTCACACAGAGTGATGGTCACAGGCCTCTACACAATGGACATCACTGCCACACCGAGTGATGGTCACAGGACTCAGTACACACTGGACATTACTGCCGCACCGAGTGATGGTTACAGGACTCAGTACACACTGGACATCACTGCCCACACAGGGAGATGGTCACAGGACTCAGTACAAACTGGACATCACTGCCACACCGAGTGATGGTCACAGGACTGAGCACACACTGGACATTACTGCCCACACACGGTGATGGTCACAGGACTCAACATACTGGGCATCATTGCCACACAGAGTGATGGACACAGGACACTACACACTGGACATCACTGCCACACAGAGTGATGGTCACAGGACTGAGTACACACTGGACATCAATGCCACACAGAGTGATGGTCACAGGACTCAGTACACACTGGACATCACTGTCCACACAGAGTGATGGTCACAGGACTCAGTACACACTGGGCATCACTGCCCACACCGAGTGATTGTCACAGGACTCAGTACTCACTGGACATCACTGCTCACACAGAGTGATGGTCACAGGCCTCTACACAATGGACATCACTGCCACACCGAGTGATGGTCACAGGACTCAGTACACACTGGACATCACTGCCCACACAGGGTGTTGGTCACAGGACTCAGTACACACTGGGCATCACTGCCCACACCGAGTGATGGTCACAGGACTCAGTACTCACTGGACATCACTGCTCAGACAGAGTGATGGTCACAGGCCTCTACACAATGGACATCACTGCCACACCGAGTGATGGTCACAGGACTCAGTACACACTGGATATCACTGCCGCACCGAGTGATGATCACAGGACTCAGTACACATTGGACATCACTGCCCACACAGGGTGATGGTCGCAGGACTCAGTACAAACTGGACATCACTGCCACACCGAGTGATGGTCACAGGACTCAGCACACACTGGACATTACTGCCCACACACGGTGATGGTCACAGGACTCAACATACTGGACATCACTGCCCAAACCGAGTGATGGCCACAGGACTCAGTACACACTGGACATCACTGCCACAACGAGTGGTGGTCACAGGACTCTACACAATGGACATCACTGCCACGCCGAGTGACGGTCACAGGACTCAGTACACACTGGACATCACTGCCCACACAGGGTGTTGGTCACAGGACTCAGTACTCACTGGACATCACTGCCACACCGAGTGATGGTCACAGGACTCAGCACACACTGGACATTACTGCCCACACACGGTGATGGTCACAGGACTCAACATACTGGGCATCATTGCCACACAGAGTGATGGACACAGGACACTACACACTGGACATCACTGCCACACAGAGTGATGGTCACAGGACTGAGTACTCACTGGACATCAATGCCACACAGAGTGATGGTCACAGGACTCAGTACACACTGGACATCACTGTCCACACAGAGTGATGGTCACAGGACTCAGTACACACTGGGCATCACTGCCCACACCGAGTGATGGTCACAGGACTCAGTACTCACTGGACATCACTGCTCACACAGAGTGATGGTCACAGGCCTCTATACAATGGACATCACTGCCACACCGAGTGATGGTCACAGGACTCAGTACACACTGGACATTACTGCCGCACCGAGTGATGGTTACAGGACTCAGTACACACTGGACATCACTGCCCACACAGGGAGATGGTCACAGGACTCAGTACAAACTGGACATCACTGCCACACCGAGTGATGGTCACAGGACTGAGCACACACTGGACATTACTGCCCACACACGGTGATGGTCACAGGACTCAACATACTGGGCATCATTGCCACACAGAGTGATGGACACAGGACACTACACACTGGACATCACTGCCACACAGAGTGATGGTCACAGGACTGAGTACACACTGGACATCAATGCCACACAGAGTGATGGTCACAGGACTCAGTACACACTGGACATCACTGTCCACACAGAGTGATGGTCACAGGACTCAGTACACACTGGGCATCACTGCCCACACCGAGTGATGGTCACAGGACTCAGTACTCACTGGACATCACTGCTCAGACAGAGTGATGGTCACAGGCCTCTACACAATGGACATCACTGCCACACCGAGTGATGGTCACAGGACTCAGTACACACTGGATATCACTGCCGCACCGAGTGATGATCACAGGACTCAGTACATATTTGAAAATTACTGCCCACACAGGGTGATGGTCACAGGACTCAGTACAAACTGGACATCACTGCCACACCGAGTGATGGTCACAGGACTCAGCACACACTGGACATTACTGCCCACACACGGTGATGGTCACAGGACTCAACATACTGGACATCACTGACCAAACCGAGTGATGGCCACAGGACTCAGTACACACTGGACATCACTGCCACAACGAGTGGTGGTCACAAGACTCTACACACTGGACATCACTGCCCAAACCGAGTGATGGTCACAGGATTCAGTACTCACTGGACATCACTGCCACACCGAGTGATGGTCACAGGACTCAGTACACACTGGACATTACTGCCCACACACGGTGATGGTCACAGGACTCAACACACTGGATATCACTGCCACACAGAGTGATGGACAAAGGACACTACACACTGGACATCACTGCCCACACAGGATGTTGGGCACAGGACTCAGTACACACTGGACATCACTGCCACACCGAGTGATGGTCACAGGACTCTACACAATGGACATCACTGCCACACCGAGTGATGGTCACAGGACTCAGTACACACTGGACATCACTGCCCAAACCGAGTGATGGTCACAGGACTCAGTACACACTGGACATCACTGCCCACACAGGGTGTTCGTCACATGACTCAGTACACACTGGACATCATTGCCACACCGAGTGATGGTCACAGGCCTCAGTACACACTGGACATCACTGCCCACACAGGGTGTTGGGCACAGGACTCAGTACACACTGGACATCACTGCCCACACCGACTGATGGTCACAGGACTCTACACACTGGACATCACTGCCACACCGAGTGATGCTGACAGGACTCAGTACACACTGGACATTACTGCCCACACACGGTGATGGTCACAGGACTCAACACACTGGACATCACTGCCACACAGAGTGATGGACAAAGGACACTACACACTGGACATCACTGCCCACACAGGGTGTTGGGCACAGGACTCAGTACACACTGGACATCACTGCCACACCGAGTGATGGTCACAAGACTCTACACAATGGACATCACTGCCACACCGAGTGATGGTCACAGGACTCAGTACACACTGGACATCACTGCCCAAACCGAGTGATGATCACAGGTCTCAGTACACACTGGACATCACTACCACACCGAGTGATGGACACAGGACTCAGTACACACTGGACATCACTGCCCACACAGGGTGTTCGTCACATGACTCAGTACACACTGGACATCATTGCCACACCGAGTGATGGTCACAGGCCTCAGTACACACTGGACATCATTGCCCACACAGGGTGTTCGTCACATGACTCAGTACACACTGGACATCACTGCCCACACCGAGTGATGGTTACAGGACTCAGCACGCACTGGACATTACTGCCCACGCACGGTGATGGTCACAGGACTCAACATACTGGGCATCATTGCCACACAGAGTGATGGACACAGGACACTACACACTGGACATCACTGCCACACAGAGTGATGGTCACAGGACTGAGTACACACTGGACATCAATGCCACACAGAGTGATGGTCACAGGACTCAGTACACACTGGACATCACTGTCCACAAAGAGTGATGGTCACAGGACTCAGTACACACTGGGCATCACTGCCCACACCGAGTGATGGTCACAGGACTCAGTACTCACTGGACATCACTGCTCACACAGAGTGATGGTCACACGCCTCTACACAATGGACATCACTGCCACACCGAGGGATGGTCACAGGACTCAGTACACACTGGACATCACTGCCCACACAGGGTGATGGTCACACGCCTCTACACAATGGACATCACTGCCGCACCGAGTGATGGTCACAGGACTCAGTACACACTGGACATCACTGCCCACACAGGGTGATGGTCACAGGACTCAGTACAAACTGGACATCACTGCCACACCGAGTGATGGTCACAGGACTCAGCACACACTGGAAATTACTGCCCACACACGGTGATGGTCACAGGACTCAACATACTGGACATCACTGCCACACAGAGTGATGGACACAGGACTCTGTACACACCGGACATTACAGCCCGCACCGAGTGATGGTCACAGGACTCAGTACACATTGGACTTCACTGCCCACACAGGGTGTTGGTCACAGGACTCAGTACACACTGGACATCACTGCCCAAACCGAGTGATGGTCAAAGGACTCTACACAATGGACATCACTGCCACACCGAGTGATGGTCACAGGACTCAGTACACACTGGACATCACTGCCCACACAGGGTGTTGGTCACAGGACTCAGTACACACTGGACATCACTGCCCAAACCGAGTGATGGTCACAGGACTCTACACAATGGACATCACTGCCACACCGAGTGATCGTCACAGGACTCAGTAAACACGGGACATCACTGCCCACACAGGGTGTTGGGCACAGGACTCAGTACACACTGGATATCACTGCCCACACCGGGTGATGGTCACAGGACTCTACACACTGGACATCACTGCCCAAACCAAGTGATGGTCACAGGACTCAGTACTCACTGGACATCACTGCCACACAGAGTGATGGACAAAGGACACTACACACTGGACATCACTGCCCACACAGGGTGTTGAGCACAGGACTCAGTACACACTGGACATCACTGCCACACCGAGTGATGGTCACAGGACTCTACACAATGGACATCACTGCCACACCGAGTGATGGTCACAGGACTCAGTACACACTGGACATCACTGCCCAAACCGAGTGATTGTCACAGGACTCAGTACACACTGGACATCACTGCCCACACAGGGTGTTGGTCACAGGACTCAGTACACACTGGACATCACTGCCACATGAGTGATGGCCACAGGACTCAGTACACACTGGACATCACTGCCCACACAGGGTGTTGGTCACAGGACTCTACACACCGGACATCACAGCCCGCACCGAGTGATGGTCACAGGACTCAGTACACATTGGACATCACTGCCCACACAGGGTAATGGTCACAGGACTCAGTGCAAACTGGACATCACTGCCACACCGAGTGATGGTCACAGGACTCAGCACACACTGGACATTCCTGCCCACACACGGTGATTGTCACAGGACTCAACATACTGGACATCACTGCCACACAGAGTGATGGACACAGGACACTACACACTGGACATCACTGCCACACCGAGTGATGGTCACAGGACTCAGTACTCACTGGACATCACTGCTCACACAGAGTGATGGTCACAGGCCTCTACACAATGGACATCACTGCCACACAGAGTGATGGTCTCAGGACTCAGTACACACTGGACAACACTGCCACACCGACTGATGGTCACAGGACTCAGTACACACTGGACATCACTGCCCACTTGTTGATGGTCACAGGACACAGTACACACTGGACATCACTGCCCAAACCGAGTGATGGTCACAGGACTCAGTACACACTGGACATCACTGCCACACCGAGTGATGGTCACAGGACTCAGTACACACTGGACATTACTGCCCACACACGGTGATGGTCACAGGACTCAACACACTGGATATCACTGCCACACAGAGTGATGGACAAAGGACACTACACACTGGACATCACTGCCCACACAGGATGTTGGGCACAGGTCTCAGTACACACTGGACATCACTGCCACACCGAGTGATGGTCTCAGGACTCTACACAATGGACATCACTGCCACACCGAGTGATGGTCACAGGACTCAGTACACACTGGACATCACTGCCCAAACCGAGTGATGGTCACAGGACTCAGTACACACTGGACATCACTGCCACACCGAGTGATGGTCACAGGACTCAGTACACACTGGACATCACTGCCCACACAGGGTGTTCGTCACATGACTCAGTACACACTGGACATAATTGCCACACCGAGTGATGGTCACAGGCCTCAGTACACACTGGACATCACTGCCCACACAGTGTGTTGGGCACAGGACTCAGTACACACTGGACATCACTGCCCACACCGACTGATGGTCACAGGACTCTACACACTGGACATCACTGCCCAAACCGAGTGATGGTCACAGGACTCAGTACACACTGGACATCACTGCCACACCGAGTGATGCTCACAGGACTCGGTACACACTGGACATTACTGCCACACCGACTGATGGTCACAGGACTCTACACACTGGACATCACTGCCCAAACCGAGTGATGGTCACAGGACTCAGTACTCACTGGACATCACTGCCACACCGAGTGATGCTCACAGGACTCAGTACACACTGGACATTACTGCCACACCGACTGATGGTCACAGGACTCTACACACTGGACATCACTGCCCAAACCGAGTGATGGTCACAGGACTCAGTACTCACTGGACATCACTGCCACACCGACTGATGGTCACAGGACTCTACACACTGGACATCACTGCCACACCGAGTGATGCTCACAGGACTCAGTACACACTGGACATTACTGCCCACACACGGTGATGGTCACAGGACTCAACACACTGGACATCACTGCCACACAGAGTGATGGACAAAGGACACTACACACTGGACATCACTGCCCACACAGGGTGTTGGGCACAGGACTCAGTACACACAGGACATCACTGCCACACCGAGTGATGGTCACAAGACTCTACACAATGGACATCACTGCCACACCGAGTGATGGTCACAGGACTCAGTACACACTGGACATCACTGCCCAAACCGAGTGATGGTCACAGGACTCAGTACACACTGGACATGACTGCCACACCGAGTGATGGTCACAGGACTCAGTACACACTGGACATCACTGCCCACACAGGGTGTTCGTCACATGACTCAGTACACACTGGACATCATTGCCACACCGAGTGATGGTCACAGGCCTCAGTACACACTGGACATCATTGCCCACACAGGGTGTTCGTCACATGACTCAGTACACACTGGACATCACTGCCCACACCGAGTGATGGTCACAGGACTCAGCACGCACTGGACATTACTGCCCAAGCACGGTGATGGTCACAGGAATCAACATACTGGGCATCATTGCCACACAGAGTGATGGACACAGGACACTACACACTGGACATCACTGCCACACAGAGTGATGATCACAGGACTGAGTACACACTGGACATCAATGCCACACAGAGTGATGGTCACAGGACTCAGTACACACTGGACATCACTGCCCAAACCAAGTGATGGTCACAGGACTCAGTACTCACTGGACATCACTGCCACACAGAGTGATGGACAAAGGACACTACACACTGGACATCACTGCCCACACAGGGTGTTGGGCACAGGACTCAGTACACACTGGACATCACTGCCACACCGAGTGATGGTCACAGGACTCTACACAATGGACATCACTGCCACACCGAGTGATGGTCACAGGACTCAGTACACACTGGACATCACTGCCCAAACCGAGTGATTGTCACAGGACTCAGTACACACTGGACATCACTGCCCACACAGGGTGTTGGTCACAGGACTCAGTACACACTGGACATTACTGCCACATGAGTGATGGCCACAGGACTCAGTACACACTGGACATCACTGCCCACACAGGGTGTTGGTCACAGGACTCTACACACCGGACATCACAGCCCGCACCGAGTGATGGTCACAGGACTCAGTACACATTGGACATCACTGCCCACACAGGGTAATGGTCACAGGACTCAGTGCAAACTGGACATCACTGCCACACCGAGTGATGGTCACAGGACTCAGCACACACTGGACATTCCTGCCCACACACGGTGATTGTCACAGGACTCAACATACTGGACATCACTGCCACACAGAGTGATGGACACAGGACACTACACACTGGACATCACTGCCACACCGAGTGATGGTCACAGGACTCAGTACTCACTGGACATCACTGCTCACACAGAGTGATGGTCACAGGCCTCTACACAATGGACATCACTGCCACACAGAGTGATGGTCTCAGGACTCAGTACACACTGGACAACACTGCCACACCGACTGATGGTCACAGGACTCAGTACACACTGGACATCACTGCCCACTTGTTGATGGTCACAGGACACAGTACACACTGGACATCACTGCCCAAACCGAGTGATGGTCACAGGACTCAGTACACACTGGACATCACTGCCACACCGAGTGATGGTCACAGGACTCAGTACTCACTGGACATCACTGCTCACACAGAGTGATGGTCACAGGCCTCTACACACTGGACATTACTGCCCACACACGCTGATGGTCACAGGACTCAACACACTGGATATCACTGCCACACAGAGTGATGGACAAAGGACACTACACACTGGACATCACTGCCCACACAGGATGTTGGGCACAGGTCTCAGTACACACTGGACATCACTGCCACACCGAGTGATGGTCTCAGGACTCTACACAATGGACATCACTGCCACACCGAGTGATGGTCACAGGACTCAGTACACACTGGACATCACTGCCCAAACCGAGTGATGGTCACAGGACTCAGTACACACTGGACATCACTGCCACACCGAGTGATGGTCACAGGACTCAGTACACACTGGACATCACTGCCCACACAGGGTGTTCGTCACATGACTCAGTACACACTGGACATCATTGCCACACCGAGTGATGGTCACAGGCCTCAGTACACACTGGACATCACTGCCCACACAGTGTGTTGGGCACAGGACTCAGTACACACTGGACATCACTGCCCACACCGACTGATGGTCACAGGACTCTACACACTGGACATCACTGCCCAAACCGAGTGATGGTCACAGGACTCAGTACTCACTGGACATCACTGCCACACCGAGTGATGCTCACAGGACTCAGTACACACTGGACATTACTGCCCACACACGGTGATGGTCACAGGACTCAACACACTGGACATCACTGCCACACAGAGTGATGGACAAAGGACACTACACACTGGACATCACTGCCCACACAGGGTGTTGGGCACAGGACTCAGTACACACAGGACATCACTGCCACACCGAGTGATGGTCACAAGACTCTACACAATGGACATCACTGCCACACCGAGTGATGGTCACAGGACTCAGTACACACTGGACATCACTGCCCAAACCGAGTGATGGTCACAGGACTCAGTACACACTGGACATCACTGCCACACCGAGTGATGGTCACAGGACTCAGTACACACTGGACATCACTGCCCACACAGGGTGTTCGTCACATGACTCAGTACACACTGGACATCATTGCCACACCGAGTGATGGTCACAGGCCTCAGTACACACTGGACATCATTGCCCACACAGGGTGTTCGTCACATGACTCAGTACACACTGGACATCACTGCCCACACCGAGTGATGGTCACAGGACTCAGCACGCACTGGACATCACTGCCCACGCACGGTGATGGTCACAGGAATCAACATACTGGGCATCATTGCCACACAGAGTGATGGACACAGGACACTACACACTGGACATCACTGCCACACAGAGTGATGGTCACAGGACTGAGTACACACTGGACATCATTGCCCACACAGGGTGTTCGTCACATGACTCAGTACACACTGGACATCACTGCCCACACCGAGTGATGGTCACAGGACTCAGCACGCACTGGACATTACTGCCCAAGCACGGTGATGGTCACAGGAATCAACATACTGGGCATCATTGCCACACAGAGTGATGGACACAGGACACTACACACTGGACATCACTGCCACACAGAGTGATGGTCACAGGACTGAGTACACACTGGACATCAATGCCACACAGAGTGATGGTCACAGGACTCAGTACACACTGGACATCACTGTCCACACAGAGTGATGGTCACAGGACTCAGTACACACTGGGCATCACTGCCCACACCGAGTGATGGTCACAGGACTCAGTACTCACTGGACATCACTGCTCACACAGAGTGATTGTCACACGCCTCTACACAATGGACATCACTGCCACACCGAGTGATGGTCACAGGACTCAGTACACACTGGACATCACTGCCGCACCGAGTGATGGTCACAGGACTCAGTACACACTGGACATCACTGCCCACACAGGGTGATGGTCACAGGACTCAGTACAAACTGGACATCACTGCCACACCGAGTGATGGTCACAGGACTCAGCACACACTGGACATCACTGCCCAAACCAAGTGATGGTCACAGGACTCAGTACTCACTGGACATCACTGCCACACAGAGTGATGGACAAAGGACACTACACACTGGACATCACTGCCACACCGAGTGATGGTCACAGGACTCAGTACACAGTGGACATCACTGCCCAAACCGAGTGATTGTCACAGGACTCAGTACACACTGGACATCACTGCCCACACAGGGGGTTGGTCACAGGACTCAGTACACACTGGACATCACTGCCACATGAGTGATGGCCACAGGACTCAGTACACACTGGACATCACTGCCCACACAGGGTGTTGGTCACAGGACTCTACACACCGGACATCACAGCCCGCACCGAGTGATGGTCACAGGACTCAGTACACATTGGACATCACTGCCCACACAGGGTAATGGTCACAGGACTCAGTGCAAACTGGACATCACTGCCACACCGAGTGATGGTCACAGGACTCAGCACACACTGGACATTCCTGCCCACACACGGTGATTGTCACAGGACTCAACATACTGGACATCACTGCCACACAGAGTGATGGACACAGGACACTACACACTGGACATCACTGCCACACCGAGTGATGGTCACAGGACTCAGTACTCACTGGACATCACTGCTCACACAGAATGATGGTCACAGGCCTCTACACAATGGACATCACTGCCACACAGAGTGATGGTCTCAGGACTCAGTACACACTGGACAACACTGCCACACCGACTGATGGTCACAGGACTCAGTACACACTGGACATCACTGCCCACTTGTTGATGGTCACAGGACACAGTACACACTGGACATCACTGCCCAAACCGAGTGATGGTCACAGGACTCAGTACACACTGGACATCACTGCCACACCGAGTGATGGTCACAGGACTCAGTACACACTGGACATTACTGCCCACACACGGTGATGGTCACAGGACTCAACACACTGGATATCACTGCCACACAGAGTGATGGACAAAGGACACTACACACTGGACATCACTGCCCACACAGGATGTTGGGCACAGGTCTCAGTACACACTGGACATCACTGCCACACCGAGTGATGGTCTCAGGACTCTACACAATGGACATCACTGCCACACCGAGTGATGGTCACAGGACTCAGTACACACTGGACATCACTGCCCAAACCGAGTGATGGTCACAGGACTCAGTACACACTGGACATCACTGCCACACCGAGTGATGGTCACAGGACTCAGTACACACTGGACATCACTGCCCACACAGGGTGTTCGTCACATGACTCAGTACACACTGGACATCATTGCCACACCGAGTGATGGTCACAGGCCTCAGTACACACTGGACATCACTGCCCACACAGTGTGTTGGGCACAGGACTCAGTACACACTGGACATCACTGCCCACACCGACTGATGGTCACAGGACTCTACACACTGGACATCACTGCCCAAACCGAGTAATGGTCACAGGACTCAGTACTCACTGGACATCACTGCCACACCGAGTGATGCTCACAGGACTCAGTACACACTGGACATTACTGCCCACACACGGTGATGGTCACAGGACTCAACACACTGGACATCACTGCCACACAGAGTGATGGACAAAGGACACTACACACTGGACATCACTGCCCACACAGGGTGTTGGGCACAGGACTCAGTACACACAGGACATCACTGCCACACCGAGTGATGGTCACAAGACTCTACACAATGGACATCACTGCCACACCGAGTGATGGTCACAGGACTCAGTACACACTGGACATCACTGCCCAAACCGAGTGATGGTCACAGGACTCAGTACAAACTGGACATCACTGCCACACCGAGTGATGGTCACAGGACTCAGTACACACTGGACATCACTGCCCACACAGGGTGTTCGTCACATGACTCAGTACACACTGGACATCATTGCCACACCGAGTGATGGTCACAGGCCTCAGTACACACTGGACATCACTGCCTACACAGGGTGTTCGTCACATGACTCAGTACACACTGGACATCATTGCCCACACAGGGTGTTCGTCACATGACTCAGTACACACTGGACATCACTGCCCACACCGAGTGATGGTCACAGGACTCAGCACGCACTGGACATTACTGCCCAAGCACGGTGATGGTCACAGGAATCAACATACTGGGCATCATTGCCACACAGAGTGATGGACACAGGACACTACACACTGGACATCACTGCCACACAGAGTGATGGTCACAGGACTGAGTACACACTGGACATCACTGCCCAAACCGAGTGATGGTCACAGGACTCTACACAATGGACATCACTGCCACACAGAGTGATGGTCACAGGACTGAGTACACACTGGACATCAATGCCACACAGAGTGATGGTCACAGGACTCAGTACACACTGGACATCACTGTCCACACAGAGTGATGGTCACAGGACTCAGTACACACTGGGCATCACTGCCCACACCGAGTGATGGTCACAGGACTCAGTACTCACTGGACATCACTGCTCACACAGAGTGATTGTCACACGCCTCTACACAATGGACATCACTGCCACACCGAGTGATGGTCACAGGACTCAGTACACACTGGACATCACTGCCGCACCGAGTGATGGTCACAGGACTCAGTACACACTGGACATCACTGCCCACACAGGGTGATGGTCACAGGACTCAGTACAAACTGGACATCACTGCCACACCGAGTGATGGTCACAGGACTCAGCACACACTGGACATCACTGCCCAAACCAAGTGATGGTCACAGGACTCAGTACTCACTGGACATCACTGCCACACAGAGTGATGGACAAAGGACACTACACACTGGACATCACTGCCACACCGAGTGATGGTCACAGGACTCAGTACACAGTGGACATCACTGCCCAAACCGAGTGATTGTCACAGGACTCAGTACACACTGGACATCACTGCCCACACAGGGGGTTGGTCACAGGACTCAGTACACACTGGACATCACTGCCACATGAGTGATGGCCACAGGACTCAGTACACACTGGACATCACTGCCCACACAGGGTGTTGGTCACAGGACTCTACACACCGGACATCACAGCCCGCACCGAGTGATGGTCACAGGACTCAGTACACATTGGACATCACTGCCCACACAGGGTAATGGTCACAGGACTCAGTGCAAACTGGACATCACTGCCACACCGAGTGATGGTCACAGGACTCAGCACACACTGGACATTCCTGCCCACACACGGTGATTGTCACAGGACTCAACATACTGGACATCACTGCCACACAGAGTGATGGACACAGGACACTACACACTGGACATCACTGCCACACCGAGTGATGGTCACAGGACTCAGTACTCACTGGACATCACTGCTCACACAGAATGATGGTCACAGGCCTCTACACAATGGACATCACTGCCACACAGAGTGATGGTCTCAGGACTCAGTACACACTGGACAACACTGCCACACCGACTGATGGTCACAGGACTCAGTACACACTGGACATCACTGCCCACTTGTTGATGGTCACAGGACACAGTACACACTGGTCATCACTGCCCAAACCGAGTGATGGTCACAGGACTCAGTACACACTGGACATCACTGCCACACCGAGTGATGGTCACAGGACTCAGTACACACTGGACATTACTGCCCACACACGGTGATGGTCACAGGACTCAACACACTGGATATCACTGCCACACAGAGTGATGGACAAAGGACACTACACACTGGACATCACTGCCCACACAGGATGTTGGGCACAGGTCTCAGTACACACTGGACATCACTGCCACACCGAGTGATGGTCTCAGGACTCTACACAATGGACATCACTGCCACACCGAGTGATGGTCACAGGACTCAGTACACACTGGACATCACTGCCCAAACCGAGTGATGGTCACAGGACTCAGTACACACTGGACATCACTGCCACACCGAGTGATGGTCACAGGACTCAGTACACACTGGACATCACTGCCCACACAGGGTGTTCGTCACATGACTCAGTACACACTGGACATCATTGCCACACCGAGTGATGGTCACAGGCCTCAGTACACACTGGACATCACTGCCCACACAGTGTGTTGGGCACAGGACTCAGTACACACTGGACATCACTGCCCACACCGACTGATGGTCACAGGACTCTACACACTGGACATCACTGCCCAAACCGAGTAATGGTCACAGGACTCAGTACTCACTGGACATCACTGCCACACCGAGTGATGCTCACAGGACTCAGTACACACTGGACATTACTGCCCACACACGGTGATGGTCACAGGACTCAACACACTGGACATCACTGCCACACAGAGTGATGGACAAAGGACACTACACACTGGACATCACTGCCCACACAGGGTGTTGGGCACAGGACTCAGTACACACAGGACATCACTGCCACACCGAGTGATGGTCACAAGACTCTACACAATGGACATCACTGCCACACCGAGTGATGGTCACAGGACTCAGTACACACTGGACATCACTGCCCAAACCGAGTGATGGTCACAGGACTCAGTACAAACTGGACATCACTGCCACACCGAGTGATGGTCACAGGACTCAGTACACACTGGACATCACTGCCCACACAGGGTGTTCGTCACATGACTCAGTACACACTGGACATCATTGCCACACCGAGTGATGGTCACAGGCCTCAGTACACACTGGACATCACTGCCTACACAGGGTGTTCGTCACATGACTCAGTACACACTGGACATCATTGCCCACACAGGGTGTTCGTCACATGACTCAGTACACACTGGACATCACTGCCCACACCGAGTGATGGTCACAGGACTCAGCACGCACTGGACATTACTGCCCAAGCACGGTGATGGTCACAGGAATCAACATACTGGGCATCATTGCCACACAGAGTGATGGACACAGGACACTACACACTGGACATCACTGCCACACAGAGTGATGGTCACAGGACTGAGTACACACTGGACATCACTGCCCACTCAGGGTGTTCGTCACATGACTCAGTACACACTGGACATCATTGCCACACCGAGTGATGGTCACAGGCCTCAGTACACACTGGACATCATTGCCCACACAGGGTGTTCGTCACATGACTCAGTACACACTGGACATCACTGCCCACACCGAGTGATGGTCACAGGACTCAGCACGCACTGGACATCACTGCCCACGCACGGTGATGGTCACAGGAATCAATATACTGGGCATCATTGCCACACAGAGTGATGGACACAGGACACTACACACTGGACATCACTGCCACACAGAGTGATGGTCACAGGACTGAGTACACACTGGACATCAATGCCACACAGAGTGATGGTCACAGGACTCAGTACACACTGGACATCACTGTCCACACAGAGTGATGGTCACAGGACTCAGTACACACTGGGCATCACTGCCCACACCGAGTGATGGTCACAGGACTCAGTACTCACTGGACATCACTGCTCACACAGAGTGATGGTCACACGCCTCTACACAATGGACATCACTGCCACACCGAGTGATGGTCACAGGACTCAGTACACACTGGACATCACTGCCGCACCGAGTGATGGTCACAGGACTCAGTACACACTGGACATCACTGCCCACACAGGGTGATGGTCACAGGACTCAGTACAAACTGGACATCACTGCCACACCGAGTGATGGTCACAGGACTCAGCACACACTGGACATCACTGCCCAAACCAAGTGATGGTCACAGGACTCAGTACTCACTGGACATCACTGCCACACAGAGTGATGGACAAAGGACACTACACACTGGACATCACTGCCCACACAGGGTGTTGGGCACAGGACTCAGTACACACTGGACATCACTGCCACACCGAGTGATGGTCACAGGACTCTACACAATGGACATCACTGCCACACCGAGTGATGGTCACAGGACTCAGTACACAGTGGACATCACTGCCCAAACCGAGTGATTGTCACAGGACTCAGTACACACTGGACATCACTGCCCACACAGGGGGTTGGTCACAGGACTCAGTACACACTGGACATCACTGCCACATGAGTGATGGCCACAGGACTCAGTACACACTGGACATCACTGCCCACACAGGGTGTTGGTCACAGGACTCTACACACCGGACATCACAGCCCGCACCGAGTGATGGTCACAGGACTCAGTACACATTGGACATCACTGCCCACACAGGGTAATGGTCACAGGACTCAGTGCAAACTGGACATCACTGCCACACCGAGTGATGGTCACAGGACTCAGCACACACTGGACATTCCTGCCCACACACGGTGATTGTCACAGGACTCAACATACTGGACATCACTGCCACACAGAGTGATGGACACAGGACACTACACACTGGACATCACTGCCACACCGAGTGATGGTCACAGGACTCAGTACTCACTGGACATCACTGCTCACACAGAATGATGGTCACAGGCCTCTACACAATGGACATCACTGCCACACAGAGTGATGGTCTCAGGACTCAGTACACACTGGACAACACTGCCACACCGACTGATGGTCACAGGACTCAGTACACACTGGACATCACTGCCCACTTGTTGATGGTCACAGGACATAGTACACACTGGACATCACTGCCCAAACCGAGTGATGGTCACAGGACTCAGTACACACTGGACATCACTGCCACACCGAGTGATGGTCACAGGACTCAGTACACACTGGACATTACTGCCCACACACGGTGATGGTCACAGGACTCAACACACTGGATATCACTGCCACACAGAGTGATGGACAAAGGACACTACACACTGGACATCACTGCCCACACAGGATGTTGGGCACAGGTCTCAGTACACACTGGACATCATTGCCACACCGAGTGATGGTCTCAGGACTCTACACAATGGACATCACTGCCACACCGAGTGATGGTCACAGGACTCAGTACACACTGGACATCACTGCCCAAACCGAGTGATGGTCACAGGACTCAGTACACACTGGACATCACTGCCACACCGAGTGATGGTCACAGGACTCAGTACACACTGGACATCACTGCCCACACAGGGTGTTCGTCACATGACTCAGTACACACTGGACATCATTGCCACACCGAGTGATGGTCACAGGCCTCAGTACACACTGGACATCACTGCCCACACAGTGTGTTGGGCACAGGACTCAGTACACACTGGACATCACTGCCCACACCGACTGATGGTCACAGGACTCTACACACTGGACATCACTGCCCAAACCGAGTGATGGTCACAGGACTCAGTACTCACTGGACATCACTGCCACACCGAGTGATGCTCACAGGACTCAGTACACACTGGACATTACTGCCCACACACGGTGATGGTCACAGGACTCAACACACTGGACATCACTGCCACACAGAGTGATGGACAAAGGACACTACACACTGGACATCACTGCCCACACAGGGTGTTGGGCACAGGACTCAGTACACACAGGACATCACTGCCACACCGAGTGATGGTCACAAGATTCTACACAATGGACATCACTGCCACACCGAGTGATGGTCACAGGACTCAGTACACACTGGACATCACTGCCCAAACCGAGTGATGGTCACAGGACTCAGTACACACTGGACATCACTGCCACACCGAGTGATGGTCACAGGACTCAGTACACACTGGACATCACTGCCCACACAGGGTGTTCGTCACATGACTCAGTACACACTGGACATCATTGCCACACCGAGTGATGGTCACAGGCCTCAGTACACACTGGACATCATTGCCCACACAGGGTGTTCGTCACATGACTCAGTACACACTGGACATCACTGCCCACACCGAGTGATGGTCACAGGACTCAGCACGCACTGGACATTACTGCCCAAGCACGGTGATGGTCACAGGAATCAACATACTGGGCATCATTGCCACACAGAGTGATGGACACAGGACACTACACACTGGACATCACTGCCACACAGAGTGATGGTCACAGGACTGAGTACACACTGGACATCAATGCCACACAGAGTGATGGTCACAGGACTCAGTACACACTGGACATCACTGTCCACACAGAGTGATGGTCACAGGACTCAGTACACACTGGGCATCACTGCCCACACCGAGTGATGGTCACAGGACTCAGTACTCACTGGACATCACTGCTCACACAGAGTGATGGTCACACGCCTCTACACAATGGACATCACTGCCACACCGAGTGATGGTCACAGGACTCAGTACACACTGGACATCACTGCCGCACCGAGTGATGGTCACAGGACTCAGTACACACTGGACATCACTGCCCACACAGGGTGATGGTCACAGGACTCAGTACAAACTGGACATCACTGCCACACCGAGTGATGGTCACAGGACTCAGCACACACTGGAAATTACTGCCCACACACGGTGATGGTCACAGGACTCAACACACTGGACATCACTGCCACACAGAGTGATGGACAAAGGACACTACACATTGGACATCACTGCCCACACAGGGTGTTGGGCACAGGACTCAGTACACACTGGACATCACTGCCACACCGAGTGATGGTCACAGGTCTCTACACAATGGACATCACTGCCACACCGAGTGATGGTCACAGGACTCAGTCCACACTGGGCATCACTGCCACATGAGTGATGGCCACAGGACTCAGTACACACTGGACATCACTGCCCACACAGGGTGTTGGTCACAGGACTCTACACACCGGACATCACAGCCCGCACCGAGTGATGGTCACAGGACTCAGTACACATTGGACATCACTGCCCACACAGGGTAATGGTCACAGGACTCAGTGCAAACTGGACATCACTGCCACACCGAGTGATGGTCACAGGACTCAGCACACACTGGACATTCCTGCCCACACACGGTGATTGTCACAGGACTCAACATACTGGACATCACTGCCACACAGAGTGATGGACACAGGACACTACACACTGGACATCACTGCCACACCGAGTGATGGTCACAGGACTCAGTACTCACTGGACATCACTGCTCACACAGAATGATGGTCACAGGCCTCTACACAATGGACATCACTGCCACACAGAGTGATGGTCTCAGGACTCAGTACACACTGGACAACACTGCCACACCGACTGATGGTCACAGGACTCAGTACACACAGGACATCACTGCCCACTTGTTGATGGTCACAGGACATAGTACACACTGGACATCACTGCCCAAACCGAGTGATGGTCACAGGACTCAGTACACACTGGACATCACTGCCACACCGAGTGATGGTCACAGGACTCAGTACACACTGGACATTACTGCCCACACACGGTGATGGTCACAGGACTCAACACACTGGATATCACTGCCACACAGAGTGATGGACAAAGGACACTACACACTGGACATCACTGCCCACACAGGATGTTGGGCACAGGTCTCAGTACACACTGGACATCATTGCCACACCGAGTGATGGTCTCAGGACTCTACACAATGGACATCACTGCCACACCGAGTGATGGTCACAGGACTCAGTACACACTGGACATCACTGCCCAAACCGAGTGATGGTCACAGGACTCAGTACACACTGGACATCACTGCCACACCGAGTGATGGTCACAGGACTCAGTACACACTGGACATCACTGCCCACACAGGGTGTTCGTCACATGACTCAGTACACACTGGACATCATTGCCACACCGAGTGATGGTCACAGGCCTCAGTACACACTGGACATCACTGCCCACACAGTGTGTTGGGCACAGGACTCAGTACACACTGGACATCACTGCCCACACCGACTGATGGTCACAGGACTCTACACACTGGACATCACTGCCCAAACCGAGTGATGGTCACAGGACTCAGTACTCACTGGACATCACTGCCACACCGAGTGATGCTCACAGGACTCAGTACACACTGGACATTACTGCCCACACACGGTGATGGTCACAGGACTCAACACACTGGACATCACTGCCACACAGAGTGATGGACAAAGGACACTACACACTGGACATCACTGCCCACACAGGGTGTTGGGCACAGGACTCAGTACACACAGGACATCACTGCCACACCGAGTGATGGTCACAAGATTCTACACAATGGACATCACTGCCACACCGAGTGATGGTCACAGGACTCAGTACACACTGGACATCACTGCCCAAACCGAGTGATGGTCACAGGACTCAGTACACACTGGACATCACTGCCACACCGAGTGATGGTCACAGGACTCAGTACACACTGGACATCACTGCCCACACAGGGTGTTCGTCACATGACTCAGTACACACTGGACATCATTGCCACACCGAGTGATGGTCACAGGCCTCAGTACACACTGGACATCATTGCCCACACAGGGTGTTCGTCACATGACTCAGTACACACTGGACATCACTGCCCACACCGAGTGATGGTCACAGGACTCAGCACGCACTGGACATTACTGCCCAAGCACGGTGATGGTCACAGGAATCAACATACTGGGCATCATTGCCACACAGAGTGATGGACACAGGACACTACACACTGGACATCACTGCCACACAGAGTGATGGTCACAGGACTGAGTACACACTGGACATCAATGCCACACAGAGTGATGGTCACAGGACTCAGTACACACTGGACATCACTGTCCACACAGAGTGATGGTCACAGGACTCAGTACACACTGGGCATCACTGCCCACACCGAGTGATGGTCACAGGACTCAGTACTCACTGGACATCACTGCTCACACAGAGTGATGGTCACACGCCTCTACACAATGGACATCACTGCCACACCGAGTGATGGTCACAGGACTCAGTACACACTGGACATCACTGCCGCACCGAGTGATGGTCACAGGACTCAGTACACACTGGACATCACTGCCCACACAGGGTGATGGTCACAGGACTCAGTACAAACTGGACATCACTGCCACACCGAGTGATGGTCACAGGACTCAGCACACACTGGAAATTACTGCCCACACACGGTGATGGTCACAGGACTCAACACACTGGACATCACTGCCACACAGAGTGATGGACAAAGGACACTACACACTGGACATCACTGCCCACACAGGGTGTTGGGCACAGGACTCAGTACACACTGGACATCACTGCCACACCGAGTGATGGTCACAGGTCTCTACACAATGGACATCACTGCCACACCGAGTGATGGTCACAGGACTCAGTCCACACTGGGCATCACTGCCCAAACCGAGTGATGGTCACAGGACTCAGTACACACTGGACATCACTGCCACACCGAGTGATGGTCACAGGACTCAGTACTCACTGGACATCACTGCTCACACAGAGTGATGGTCACAGGCCTCTACACAATGGACATCACTGCCACACCGAGTGATGGTCACAGGACTCAGTACACACTGGACATCACTGCCGCACCGAGTGATGGTTACAGGACTCAGTACACACTGGACATCACTGCCCACACAGGGCGGTGGTCACAGGACTCAGTACAAAGTGGACATCACTGCCACACCGAGTGATGGTCACAGGACTGAGCACACACTGGACATTACTGCCCACACACAGTGATGGTCACAGGACTCAACATACTGGACATCACTGCCCAAACCGAGTGATGGTCACAGGACTCAGTACACACTGGACATCACTGCCACACCGAGTGATGGTCACAGGACTCTACACAATGGACATCACTGCCACACAGAGTGATGGTCACAGGACTGAGTACATACTGGACATCAATGCCACACCGAGTGATGGTCACAGGACTCAGTACACACTGGACATCACTGTCCACACAGAGTGATGGTCACAGGACTCAGTATACACTGGGCATCACTGCCCACACCGAGTGATGGTCACAGGACTCAGTACTCACTGGACATCACTGCTCACACAGAGTGATCGTCACAGGCCTCTACACAATGGACATCACTGCCACACCGAGTGATGGTCACAGGACTCAGTACACACTGGACATCACTGCCGCACCGAGTGATGATCACAGGACTCAGTACACATTGGAAATCACTGCCCACACAGGGTGATGGTCGCAGGACTCAGTACAAACTGGACATCACTGCCACACCGAGTTGATGGTCACAGGACTCAGCACACACTGGACATTACTGCCCACACACGGTGATGGTCACAGGACTCAACATACTGGACATCACTGCCCAAACCGAGTGATGGTCACAGGACTCAGTACACACTGGACATCACTGCCACACCGAGTGATGGTCACAGGACTCTACACAATGGACATCACTGCCACGCCGAGTGATGGTCACAGGACTCAGTACACACTGGACATTACTGCCCACACAGGGTGTTGGTCACAGGACTCAGTACACACTGGACATCACTGCCCACACAGGGTGTTGGTCACAGGACTCAGTACACACTGGACATCACTGCCCAAACCGAGTGATGGTCACAGGACTCAGTACACATGGGACATCACTGCCCACACAGGGTGTTGGGCACAGGACTCAGTACACACTGGACATCACTGCCCACACCGAGTGATGGTCACAGGACTCTACACACTGGACATCACTGCCCAAACCGTGTGATGGTCACAGGACTCAGTATTCACTGGACATCACTGCCACACCGAGTGATGGTCACAGGACTCAGTACACACTGGACATTACTGCCCACACACGGTGATGGTCACAGGACTCAACACACTGGACATCACTGCCACACAGAGTGATGGACAAAGGACACTACACACTGGACATCACTGCCCACACAGGATGCTGGGCACAGGACTCAGTACACACTGGACATCACTGCCACACCGAGTGATGGTCACGGGACTCTACACAATGGACATCACTGCCACACCGAGTGATGGTCACAGGACTCAGTACACACTGGACATCACTGCCCAAACCGAGTGATGGTCACAGGACTCAGTACACACTGGACATCACTGCCACACCGAGTGATGGTCACAGGACTCAGTACACACTGGACATCACTGCCCACACAGGGTGTTCGTCACATGACTCAGTACACACTGGACATCATTGCCACACCGAGTGATGGTCACAGGCCTCAGTACACACTGGACATCACTGCCCACACAGGGTGTTGGGCACAGGACTCAGTACACACTGGACATCACTGCCCACACCGAGTGATGGTCACAGGACTCGACACAATGGACATCACTGCCCAAACAGAGTGATGGTCACAGGACTCAGTACTCACTGGACATCACTGCCACACCGTGTGATGGTCACAGGACTCAGTACACACTGGGCATTATTGCCCGCACACGGTGATGGTCACAGGACTCAACACACTGGACATCACTGTCACACAGAGTGATGGACAAAGGACACTAAACACTGGACATCACTGCCCACACAGGGTGTTGGGCACAGGACTCAGTACACACTGGACATCACTGCCACACCGAGTGATGGTCACAAAACTCTACACAATGGACATCACTGCCACACCGAGTGATGGTCACAGGACTCAGTACACACTGGACATCACTGCCCAAACCGAGTGATGGTCACAGGACTCAGTACACACTGGACATCACTGCCACACCGAGTGATGGTCACAGGACTCAGTACACACTGGACATCACTGCCCACACAGGGTGTTCGTCACATGACTCAGTACACACTGGACATCATTGCCACACCGAGTGATGATCACAGGCCTCAGTACACACTGGACATCACTGCCCACACAGGGTGTTGGTCACAGGACTCTGCACACCGGACATCACAGCCCGCACCGAGTGATGGTTACAGGACTCAGTACACATTGGACATCACTGCCCACACTGGGCGATGGTCACAGGACTTAGTACAAACTGGACATCACTGCCACACCGAGTGATGGTCACAGGACTCAGCACACACTGGACATTATTGCCTACACATGGTGATGGTCACAGGACTCAACATACTGGGCATCATTGCCACACAGAGTGATGGACAAAGGACACTACACACTGGACATCACTGCCACACAGAGTGATGGTCACAGGACATAGAACATAGAACATAGAAAATACAGCACAGAACAGGCCCTCCGGCCCACGATGTTGTGCCGAACCTTTGTCCTAGATTAATCATAGATTATCATTGAATTTACAGTGCAGAAGGAGGCCATTCGGCCCCCCGAGTCTGCACCAGCTCTTGGAAAGAGCACCCTACCCAAACTCAACACCTCCACCCAACACCAAGGGCAATTTGGACATTAAGGGCAATTTATCATTGGCCAATTCACCTAACCCGCACATCTTTGGACTGTGGGAGGAAACCGGAGCACCCGGAGGAAACCCACGCAGACACGGGGAGGACGTGCAGACTCCGCACAGACAATGACCCATGCCGGAATCGAACCTGGGACCATGGATCTGTGAAGCAATTGTGCTATCCACAATGCTACCGTGCTGCCCTTAAGAACAAATAAATCTACACTATATCATTTTCCCGTAATCCATGTACCTATCCAACAGCTGCTTGAAGGTCCCTAATGTTTCCGACTCAACTACTTCCACAGGCAGTGCATTCCATGCCCCCACTACTCTCTGGGTAAAGAACCTACCTCTGATATCCCTCCTATATCTTCCACCTTTCACCTTAAATTTATGTCCCCTTGTAATGGTGTGTTCCACCTGGGGAAAAAGTCTCTGACTGTCTCCTCTATCTATTCCCCTGATCATCTTATAAACCTCTATCAAGTCGCCCCTCATCCTTCTCCGCTCTAATGAGAAAAGGCCTAGCACCCTCAACCTTTCCTCGTAAGACCTACTCTCCATTCCAGGCAACATCCTGGTAAATCTTCTTTGCACCTTTTCCAGAGCTTCCACATCCTTCCTAAAATGAGGCGACCAGAACTGTACACAGTACTCCAAATGTGGCCTTACCAAAGTTTTGTACAGCTGCATCATCACCTCACGGCTCTTAAATTCAATCCCTCTGTTAATGAACGCGAGCACACCATAGGCCTTCTTCACAGCTCTATCCACTTGAGTGGCAACTTTCAAAGATGTATGAACATAGACCCCAAGGTCTCTCTGCTCCTCCACAATGCCAAGAACTCTACCGTTAACCCTGTATTCCGCATTCATATTTGTCCTTCCAAAATGGACAACCTCACACTTTTCAGGGTTAAACTCCATCTGCCACTTCTCAGCCCAGCTCTGCATCCTATCTATGTCTCTTTGCAGCCGACAACAGCCCACCTTACTATCCACAACTCCACCAATCTTCGTATCGTCTGCAAATTTACTGACCCACCCTTCAACTCCCTCATCCAAGTCATTAATGAAAATCACAAACAGCAGAGGACCCAGAACTGATCCCTGCGGTACACCACTGGTAACTGGGATCCAGGCTGAATATTTGCCATCCTCCACCACTCTCTGACTTCTATCGGTTAGCCAGTTCGTTATCCAACTGGCCAAATTTCCCACTATCCCATGACTCCTTACTTTGTGCAGAAGCCTACCATGGGGAACTTTATCAAATGCCTTACTAAAATCCATGTACACTACATCCACTGCTTTACCTTCATCCACATGCTTGGTCACCTCCTCAAAGAATTCAATAAGATTTGTAAGGCAAGACCTACCCCTCACAAATCCGTGCTGACTATCCCTAATCAAGCAGTGTCTTTCCAGATGCTCAGAAATCCTATCCTTCAGTACCCTTTCCATTACTTTGCCTACCACCGAAGTAAGACTAACTGGCCTGTAATTCCCAGGGTTATCCCTAGTTCCTTTTTTGAACAGGGGCACGACATTCGCCACTCTCCAATCCCCTGGTACCACCCCTGTTGACAGTGAGGACGAAAAGATTATTGCCAACAGCTCTGCAATTTCATCTCTTGCTTCCCATAGAATCCTTGGATATATCCCGTCAGGCCCGGGGCTCTTGTCTATCCTCAAGTTTTTCAAAATGCCCAACACATCTTCCTTCCTAACAAGTATTTCCTCGAGCTTACCAATCTGTTTCACACTGTCCTCTCCAACAATATCGCCCCTCTCATTTGTAAATACGGAAGAAAAGTACTCATTCAAGACCTCTCCTATCTCTTCAGACTCAATGCACAATCTCCCGCTACTGTCCTTGATCGGACCTACCCTCGCTCTAGTCATTCTCAGTACACACTGGACATCACTGTCCACACAGAGTGATGGTCACAGGACTCAGTACACACTGGGCATCACTGCCCACACCGAGTGATGGTCACAGGACTCAGTACTCACTGGACATCACTGCTCACACAGAGTGATGGTCACACGCCTCTACACAATGGACATCACTGCCACACCGAGTGATGGTCACAGGACTCAGTACACACTGGACATCACTGCCGCACCGAGTGATGGTCACAGGACTCAGTACACATTGGACATCACTGCCCACACAGGGTGATGGTCACAGGACTCAGTACAAACTGGACATCACTGCCACACCGAGTGGTCACAGGACTCAGCACACACTGGAAATTACTGCCCACACACGGTGATGGTCACAGGACTCAACATACTGGACATCACTGCCACACAGAGTGATGGACACAGGACTCAGTACACACCGGACATTACAGCCCGCACCGAGTGATGGTCACAGGACTCAGTACACATTGGACATCACTGCCCACACAGGGTGTTGGTCCCAGGACCCAGTACACACTGGACATCACTGCCCAAACCGAGTGATGGTCACAGGGCTCTACACAATGGACATCACTGCCACACCGAGTGATGATCACAGGACTCAGTACACACTGGACATCACTGCCCACACAGGGTGTTGGTCACAGGACTCAGTACACACTGGACATCACTGCCCAATTCGAGTGATGGTCACAGGACTCTACACACTGGACATCACTGCCCAAATCGAGTGATGGTCACAGGACTCAGTACTCACTGGACATCACTGCCACACAGAGTGATGGACAAAGGACACTACACACTGGACATCACTGCCCACACAGGGTGTTGGGCACAGGACTCAGTACACACTGGACATCACTGCCACACCGAGTGATGGTCACAGGACTCTACACAATGGACATCACTGCCACACCGAGTGATGGTCACAGGACTCAGTACACACTGGACATCACTGCCCAAACCGAGTGATGGTCACAGGACTCAGTACACACTGGACATCACTGCCCAAACCGAGTGATGGTCACAGGACTCAGTCCACACTGGACATCACTGTCCACACAGGGTGTTCGTCACATGACTCAGTACACACTGGACATCATTGCCACACCGAGTGATGGTCACAGGCCTCAGTACACACTGGACATCACTGCCCACACAGGGTGTTGGTCACAGGACTCTGCACACCGGACATCACAGCCCGCACCGAGTGATGGTCACAGGACTCAGTACACATTGGACATCACTGCCCACACAGGGCGATGGTCACAGGACTCAGTACAAACTGCACATCGCTGCCACACCGAGTGATGGTCACAGGACTCAGCACACACTGGACATTACTGCCCACACACGGTGATGGACACAGGACACTACACACTGGACATCACTGCCACACAGAGTGATGGTCACAGGACTCAGTACACACTGGACATCACTGCCTCCCAGAGTGATGGACACAGGACACTACACACTGGACATCACTGCCACACAGAGTGATGGTCACAGGACTCAGTACACACTGGACATCACTGTCCACACAGAGTGATGGTCACAGGCCTCTACACAATGGACATCACTGCCCAACCCGAGTGATGGTCACAGGACTCAGTACTCACTGGACATCACTGCCACACCGAGTGATGGTCTCAGGACTCAGTACACACTGGACATCACGGCCACACCGGCTGATGGTCACAGGACTCAGTACACACTGGACATCACTGCCCACATGTTGATGGTCACAGGACTCAGTACACACTGGACATCACTGCCCAAACCGAGTGATGGTCACAGGACTCAGTACACACTGGACATCACTGCCACACCGAGTGATGGTCACAGGACCCTACACAATGGACATCACTGCCACGCCGAGTGATGGTCACAGGACTCAGTACACACTGGACATCACTGCCCACACAGGGTGTTGGTCACAGGACTCAGTACACACTGGACATCACTGCCCAAACCGAGTGATGGTCACAGGACTCAGTACACACGGGACATCACTGCCCACATCGAGTGATGGTCACAGGACTCAGTACACACTGGACATTACTGCCTACACACGGTGATGGTCACAGGACTCAACACACTGGACATCACTGCCACACAGAGTGATGGACAAAGGACACTACACACTGGACATCACTGCCCACACAGGGTGTTGGGCACAGGACTCAGTACACACTGGACATCACTGCCACACCGAGTGATGGTCACAGGTCTCTAAACAATGGACATCACTGCCACACCGAGTGATGGTCACAGGACTCAGTACACACTGGGCATCACTGCCCAAACCGAGTGATGGTCACAGGACACAGTACACACTGGACATCACTGCCACACCGAGTGATGGTCACAGGACTCAGTACACACTGGACATCACTGCCCACACAGGGTGATGGTCACAGGCCTCTACACAATGGACATCACTGCCACACCGAGTGATGGCCACAGGACTCAATACACACTGGACATCACTGCCCACACAGGGTGTTGGTCACAGGACTCTACACACCGGACATCACAGCCCGCACCGAGTAATGGTCACAGGACTCAGTACACATTGGACATCACTGCCCACACAGGGTGATGGTCACAGGACTCAGTACAAACTGGACATCACTGCCACACCGAGTGATGGTCACAGGACTCAGCACACACTGGACATTCCTGCCCAAACACGGTGATGGTCACAGGACTCAACATACTGGACATCACTGCCACACAGAGTGATGGACACAGGACACTACACACTGGACATCACTGCCACACCGAGTGATGGTCACAGGACTCAGTACTCACTGGATATCACTGCCACACCGACTGATGGTCACAGGACTCAGTACACACTGGACATCACTGCCCACATGTTGATGGTCACAGGACTCAGTACACACTGGACATCACTGCCCAAACCGAGTGATGGTCACAGGACTCAGTACACACTGGACATCACTGCCCACACAGGGTGTTGGTCACAGGACTCAGTACACACTGGACATCACTGCCCAAACCGAGTGATGGTCACAGGACTCAGTACACACGGGACATCACTGCCCACACCGAGTGATGGTCACAGGACTCTACACACTGGACATCACTGCCCAAACCGAGTGATGGTCACAGGACTCAGTACTCACTGGACATCACTGCCACACCGAGTGATGGTCACAGGACTCAGTACACACTGGACATTACTGCCCACACACGGTGATGGTCACAGGACTCAACACACTGGACATCACTGCCACACAGAGTGATAGACAAAGGACACAACACACTGGACATCACTGCCCACACAGGGTGTTGGGCACAGGACTCAGTACACACTGGACATCACTGCCACACCGAGTGATGGTCACAGGTCTCTACACAATGGACATCACTGCCACACCGAGTGATAGTCACAGGACTCAGTACACAGTGGACATCACTGCCCAAACCGAGTGATGGTCACAGGACTCAGTACACACTGGACATCACTGCCACACCGAGTGATGGTCACAGGACTCAGTACACACGGGACATCACTGCCCACACAGGGTGTTGGGCACAGGACTCAGTACTCACTGGACATCACTGCCACACCGAGTGATGGTCACTGGACTCAGTACACACTGGACATTACTGCCTACACACGGTGATGGTCACAGGAGTCAACACACTGGACATCACTGCCACACAGAGTGATGGACAAAGGACACTACACACTGGACATCACTGCCCACACAGGGTGTTGGGCACAGGACTCAGTACACACTGGACATCACTGCCACACCGAGTGATGGTCACAGGACTCAGTACACACTGGGCATCACTGCCCAAACCGAGTGATGGTCACAGGACTCAGTACTCACTGGACATCACTGCCACACCGAGTGATGGTCACAGGACTCAGTACACACTGGGCATCACTGCCCAAACCGAGTGATGGTCACAGGTCTCTACACACTGGACATCACTGCCAAACCGAGTGATGGTCACAGGACTCAGTACACACTGGGCATCACTGCCCAAACCGAGTGATGGTCACAGGACTCAGTACACACTGGACATCACTGCCACACCGAGTGATGGTCACAGGACTCAGTACTCACTGGACATCACTGCCACACCGAGTGATGGTCACAGGACTCAGTACTCACTGGACATCACTGCCACACAGAGTGATGGTCACAGGACTCAGTACACACTGGACATCACTGCCACACCGAGTGATGGTCACAGGACTCAGTACTCACTGGACATCACTGCTCACACAGAGTGATGGTCACAGCCCTCTACACAATGGACATCACTGCCACACCGAGTGATGGTCACAGGACTCAGTACACACTGGACATCACTGCCACACAGAGTGATGGACACAGGACACTACACACTGGACATCACTGCCCACACAGAGTGTTGGGCACAGGACTCAGTACACACTGGACATCACTGCCACACCGAGTGATGGTCACAGGTCTCTACACAATGGACATCACTGCCACACCGAGTGATAGTCACAGGACTCAGTACACAGTGGACATCACTGCCCAAACCGAGTGATGGTCACAGGACTCAGTACACACTGGACATCACTGCCACACCGAGTGATGGTCACAGGACTCAGTACACACTGGACATCACTGCCCACACAGGGTGTTCGTCACATGACTCAGTACACACTGGACATCATTGCCACACCGAGTGATGGTCACAGGCCTCAGTACACACTGGACATCACTGCCCACACAGGGTGTTGGTCACAGGACTCTGCACACCGGACATCACAGCCCGCACCGAGTGATGGTTACAGGACTCAGTACACACTGGACATCACTGCCCACACAGGGCGATGGTCACAGGACTCAGTACAAACTGGACATCACTGCCACACCGAGTGATGGTCACAGGACTCAGCACACACTGGACATTACTGCCCACACACGGTGATGGTCACAGGACTCAACATACTGGGCATCCTTGCCACACAGAGTGATGGACACAGGACACTACACACTGGACATCACTGCCACACAGAGTGATGGTCACAGGACTGAGTACACACTGGACATCAATGCCACACAGAGTGATGGTCACAGGACTCAGTACACACTGGACATCACTGCCCACACAGGGTGTTGGTCACAGGACTCTACACACCGGACATCACTGCCCAAACCGAGTGATGGTCACAGGACTCAGTACACAATGGACATCACTGCCACACCGAGTGATCGTCACAGGACTCAGTACACATGGGACATCACTGTCCACACAGGGTGTTGGGCACAGGACTCAGTACACACTGGACATCACTGCCCACACCGAGTGATGGTCACAGGACTCTACACACTGGACATCACTGCCCAAACCGAGTGATGGTCACAGGACTCAGTACATACTGGACATTACTGCCCACACACGGTGATGGTCACAGGACTCAACACACTGGACATCACTGCCACACAGAATGATGGACAAAGGACACTACACACTGGACATCACTGCCCAGACAGGGTGTTGGGCACAGGACTCAGTACACACTGGACATCACTGCCACACCGAGTGATGGTCACAGGACTCTACACAATGGACATCACTGCCACACCGAGTGATGGTCACAGGACTCAGTACACACTGGACATCACTGCCACGCCGAGTGATGGTCACAGGACTCAGTACACACTGGACATCACTGACCACACAGGGTGTTGGTCACAGGACTCAGTACACACTGAACATCACTGCCCAAACCGAGTGATGGTCACAGGACTCAGTACACACGGAACATCACTGCCCACACCGAGTGATGGTCACAGGACTCTACACACTGGACATTACTGCCCACACACGGTGATGGTCACAGGACTCAACACACTGGACATCACTGCCACACAGAGTGATGGACAAAGGACACTACACACTGGACATCACTGCCCACACAGGGTGTTGGGCACAGGACTCAGCACACACTGGACATCACTGCCACACCGAGTGATGGTCACAGGTCTCTACACAATGGACATCACTGCCACACCGAGTGATAGTCACAGGACTCAGTACACAGTGGACATCACTGCCCAAACCGAGTGATGGTCACAGGACTCAGTACACACTGGACATCACTGCCACACCGAGTGATGGTCACAGGACTCAGTACACACTGGACATCACTGCCCACACAGGGTGTTCGTCACATGACTCAGTACACACTGGACATCATTGCCACACCGAGTGATGGTCACAGGCCTCAGTACACACTGGACATCACTGCCCACACAGGGTGTTGGTCACAGGACTCTGCACACCGGACATCACAGCCCGCACCGAGTGATGGTTACAGGACTCAGTACACACTGGACATCACTGCCCACACAGGGCGATGGTCACAGGACTCAACATACTGGGCATCCTTGCCACACAGAGTGATGGACACAGGACACTACACACTGGACATCACTGCCACACAGAGTGATGGTCACAGGACTGAGTACACACTGGACATCAATGCCACACAGAGTGATGGTCACAGGACTCAGTACACACTGGACATCACTGCCACACCGAGTGATGGTCACAGGACTCAGTACACACTGGGCATCACTGCCCAAACCGAGTGATGGTCACAGGACTCAGTACTCACTGGACATCACTGCCACACCGAGTGATGGTCACAGGACTCAGTACACACTGGGCATCACTGCCCAAACCGAGTGATGGTCACAGGTCTCTACACACTGGACATCACTGCCAAACCGAGTGATGGTCACAGGACTCAGTACACACTGGGCATCACTGCCCAAACCGAGTGATGGTCACAGGACTCAGTACACACTGGACATCACTGCCACACCGAGTGATGGTCACAGGACTCAGTACTCACTGGACATCACTGCCACACCGAGTGATGGTCACAGGACTCAGTACTCACTGGACATCACTGCCACACAGAGTGATGGTCACAGGACTCAGTACACACTGGACATCACTGCCACACCGAGTGATGGTCACAGGACTCAGTACTCACTGGACATCACTGCTCACACAGAGTGATGGTCACAGCCCTCTACACAATGGACATCACTGCCACACCGAGTGATGGTCACAGGACTCAGTACACACTGGACATCACTGCCACACAGAGTGATGGACACAGGACACTACACACTGGACATCACTGCCCACACAGAGTGTTGGGCACAGGACTCAGTACACACTGGACATCACTGCCACACCGAGTGATGGTCACAGGTCTCTACACAATGGACATCACTGCCACACCGAGTGATAGTCACAGGACTCAGTACACAGTGGACATCACTGCCCAAACCGAGTGATGGTCACAGGACTCAGTACACACTGGACATCACTGCCACACCGAGTGATGGTCACAGGACTCAGTACACACTGGACATCACTGCCCACACAGGGTGTTCGTCACATGACTCAGTACACACTGGACATCATTGCCACACCGAGTGATGGTCACAGGCCTCAGTACACACTGGACATCACTGCCCACACAGGGTGTTGGTCACAGGACTCTGCACACCGGACATCACAGCCCGCACCGAGTGATGGTTACAGGACTCAGTACACACTGGACATCACTGCCCACACAGGGCGATGGTCACAGGACTCAGTACAAACTGGACATCACTGCCACACCGAGTGATGGTCACAGGACTCAGCACACACTGGACATTACTGCCCACACACGGTGATGGTCACAGGACTCAACATACTGGGCATCCTTGCCACACAGAGTGATGGACACAGGACACTACACACTGGACATCACTGCCACACAGAGTGATGGTCACAGGACTGAGTACACACTGGACATCAATGCCACACAGAGTGATGGTCACAGGACTCAGTACACACTGGACATCACTGCCCACACAGGGTGTTGGTCACAGGACTCTACACACCGGACATCACTGCCCAAACCGAGTGATGGTCACAGGACTCAGTACACAATGGACATCACTGCCACACCGAGTGATCGTCACAGGACTCAGTACACATGGGACATCACTGTCCACACAGGGTGTTGGGCACAGGACTCAGTACACACTGGACATCACTGCCCACACCGAGTGATGGTCACAGGACTCTACACACTGGACATCACTGCCCAAACCGAGTGATGGTCACAGGACTCAGTACATACTGGACATTACTGCCCACACACGGTGATGGTCACAGGACTCAACACACTGGACATCACTGCCACACAGAATGATGGACAAAGGACACTACACACTGGACATCACTGCCCAGACAGGGTGTTGGGCACAGGACTCAGTACACACTGGACATCACTGCCACACCGAGTGATGGTCACAGGACTCTACACAATGGACATCACTGCCACACCGAGTGATGGTCACAGGACTCAGTACACACTGGACATCACTGCCACGCCGAGTGATGGTCACAGGACTCAGTACACACTGGACATCACTGACCACACAGGGTGTTGGTCACAGGACTCAGTACACACTGAACATCACTGCCCAAACCGAGTGATGGTCACAGGACTCAGTACACACGGAACATCACTGCCCACACCGAGTGATGGTCACAGGACTCTACACACTGGACATTACTGCCCACACACGGTGATGGTCACAGGACTCAACACACTGGACATCACTGCCACACAGAGTGATGGACAAAGGACACTACACACTGGACATCACTGCCCACACAGGGTGTTGGGCACAGGACTCAGCACACACTGGACATCACTGCCACACCGAGTGATGGTCACAGGTCTCTACACAATGGACATCACTGCCACACCGAGTGATAGTCACAGGACTCAGTACACAGTGGACATCACTGCCCAAACCGAGTGATGGTCACAGGACTCAGTACACACTGGACATCACTGCCACACCGAGTGATGGTCACAGGACTCAGTACACACTGGACATCACTGCCCACACAGGGTGTTCGTCACATGACTCAGTACACACTGGACATCATTGCCACACCGAGTGATGGTCACAGGCCTCAGTACACACTGGACATCACTGCCCACACAGGGTGTTGGTCACAGGACTCTGCACACCGGACATCACAGCCCGCACCGAGTGATGGTTACAGGACTCAGTACACACTGGACATCACTGCCCACACAGGGCGATGGTCACAGGACTCAACATACTGGGCATCCTTGCCACACAGAGTGATGGACACAGGACACTACACACTGGACATCACTGCCACACAGAGTGATGGTCACAGGACTGAGTACACACTGGACATCAATGCCACACAGAGTGATGGTCACAGGACTCAGTACACACTGGACATCACTGCCCACACAGGGTGTTGGTCACAGGACTCTACACACCGGACATCACTGCCCAAACCGAGTGATGGTCACAGGACTCAGTAAGCAATGGACATCACTGCCACACCGAGTGATCGTCACAGGACTCAGTACACATGGGACATCACTGTCCACACAGGGTGTTGGGCACAGGACTCAGTACACACTGGACATCACTGCCCACACCGAGTGATGGTCACAGGACTCTACACACTGGACATCACTGCCCAAACCGAGTGATGGTCACAGGACTCAGTACATACTGGACATTACTGCCCACACACGGTGATGGTCACAGGACTCAACACACTGGACATCACTGCCACCCAGAATGATGGACAAAGGACACTACACACTGGACATCACTGCCCAGACAGGGTGTTGGGCACAGGACTCAGTACACACTGGACATCACTGCCACACCGAGTGATGGTCACAGGACTCTACACAATGGACATCACTGCCACACCGAGTGATGGTCACAGGACTCAGTACACACTGGACATCACTGCCACGCCGAGTGATGGTCACAGGACTCAGTACACACTGGACATCACTGACCACACAGGGTGTTGGTCACAGGACTCAGTACACACTGAACATCACTGCCCAAACCGAGTGATGGTCACAGGACTCAGTACACACGGAACATCACTGCCCACACCGAGTGATGGTCACAGGACTCTACACACTGGACATTACTGCCCACACACGGTGATGGTCACAGGACTCAACACACTGGACATCACTGCCACACAGAGTGATGGACAAAGGACACTACACACTGGACATCACTGCCCACACAGGGTGTTGGGCACAGGACTCAGCACACACTGGACATCACTGCCACACCGAGTGATGGTCACAGGTCTCTACACAATGGACATCACTGCCACACCGAGTGATAGTCACAGGACTCAGTACACAGTGGACATCACTGCCCAAACCGAGTGATGGTCACAGGACTCAGTACACACTGGACATCACTGCCACACCGAGTGATGGTCACAGGACTCAGTACACACTGGACATCACTGCCCACACAGGGTGTTCGTCACATGACTCAGTACACACTGGACATCATTGCCACACCGAGTGATGGTCACAGGCCTCAGTACACACTGGACATCACTGCCCACACAGGGTGTTGGTCACAGGACTCTGCACACCGGACATCACAGCCCGCACCGAGTGATGGTTACAGGACTCAGTACACACTGGACATCACTGCCCACACAGGGCGATGGTCACAGGACTCAACATACTGGGCATCCTTGCCACACAGAGTGATGGACACAGGACACTACACACTGGACATCACTGCCACACAGAGTGATGGTCACAGGACTGAGTACACACTGGACATCAATGCCACACAGAGTGATGGTCACAGGACTCAGTACACACTGGACATCACTGCCCACACAGGGTGTTGGTCACAGGACTCTACACACCGGACATCACTGCCCAAACCGAGTGATGGTCACAGGACTCAGTAAGCAATGGACATCACTGCCACACCGAGTGATCGTCACAGGACTCAGTACACATGGGACATCACTGTCCACACAGGGTGTTGGGCACAGGACTCAGTACACACTGGACATCACTGCCCACACCGAGTGATGGTCACAGGACTCTACACACTGGACATCACTGCCCAAACCGAGTGATGGTCACAGGACTCAGTACATACTGGACATTACTGCCCACACACGGTGATGGTCACAGGACTCAACACACTGGACATCACTGCCACCCAGAATGATGGACAAAGGACACTACACACTGGACATCACTGCCCAGACAGGGTGTTGGGCACAGGACTCAGTACACACTGGACATCACTGCCACACCGAGTGATGGTCACAGGACTCTACACAATGGACATCACTGCCACACCGAGTGATGGTCACAGGACTCAGTACACACTGGACATCACTGCCACACCGAGTGATGGTCACAGGTCTCTACACAATGGACATCAGTACACACTAGGCATCACTGACCACACAGGGTGTTGGTCACAGGACTCAGTACACACTGGACATCACTGCCCAAACCGAGTGATGGTCACAGGACTCAGTACACACGGAACATCACTGCCCACACCGAGTGATGGTCACAGGACTCTACACACTGGACATCACTGCCCAAACCGAGTGATGGTCACAGGACTCAGTACTCACTGGACATCACTGCCACACCGAGTGATGGTCACAGGACTCAGTACAAACTGGACATTACTGCCCACACACGGTGATGGTCACAGGACTCAACACACTGGACATCACTGCCACACAGAGTGATGGACAAAGGACACTACACACTGGACATCACTGCCCACACAGGGTGTGGGCACAGGACTCAGTACACACTGGACATCACTGCCACACCGAGTGATGGTCACAGGTCTCTACACAATGGACATCACTGCCACACCGAGTGATGGTCACAGGACTCAGTACACACTGGACATCACTGCCCAAACCGAGTGATGGTCACAGGACTCAGTACACACTGGACATCACTGCCACACCGAGTGATGGTCACAGGACTCAGTACACACTGGACATCACTGCCCACACAGGGTGTTCGTCACATGACTCAGTACACACTGGACATCATTGCCACACCGAGTGATGGTCACAGGCCTCAGTACACACTGGACATCACTGCCCACACAGGGTGTTGGTCACAGGACTCTGCACACCGGACATCACAGCCCGCACCGAGTGATGGTTACAGGACTCAGTACACACTGGACATCACTGCCCACACAGGGCGATGGTCACAGGACTCAGTACAAACTGGACATCACTGCCACACACGGTGATGGTCATAGGACTCAACATACTGGGCATCAATGCCACACAGAGTGATGGTCACAGGACTCAGTACACACTGGGCATCACTGCCACACCGAGTGATGGTCACAGGACTCAGCACTCACTGGACATCACTGCCCAAACCGAGTGATGGTCACTGGACTCAGTACACACTGGACATCACTGCCCACACAGGGTGTTGGTCACAGGACTCAGTACACACTGCACATCAATGCCACACCGAGTGATGGTCACTGGACTCATTACACACTGGACATCACTGCTCACACAGAGTGATGGTCACAGGCCTCTACACAATGGACATCAATGCCACACCGAGTGATGGTCACAGGACTCAGTACACAATGGACATCAATGCCACACCGAGTGATGTTCAAAGGACTCAGGACACACTGGACATCACTGCCCAAACCGAGTGATGGTCACTGGACTCAGTACACACTGGACATCACTGCCCACACAGGGTGTTGGTCACAGGACTCTACACACTGGACATCACTGCCCAAACCGAGTGATGGTCACAGGACTCAGTACACAATGGACATCATTGCCACACCGAGTGATCGTCACAGGACTCAGTACACATGGGACATCACTGTCCACACAGGGTGTTGGGCACAGGACTCAGTACACACTGGACATCACTGCCCACACAGAGTGATGGTCACAGGACTCTACACACTGGACATCACTGCCCAAACCGAGTGATGGTCACAGGACTCAGTACTCACTGGACTATACTGCCACACCGAGTGATGGTCAAAGGACTCAGTACACACTGGACATTACTGCCCACACACGGTGATGGTCACAGGACTCAACACACTGGACATCACTGTCACACAGAGTGATGGACAAAGGACACTACACACTGGACATCACTGCCCAGACAGGGTGTTGGGCACAGGACTCAGTACACACTGGACATCACTGCCACACAGAGTGATGGTCACAGGACTCTACACAATGGACATCAATGCCACACCGAGTGATGTTCAAAGGACTCAGTACACACTGGACATCACTGCCCAAACCGAGAGATGGTCACAGGACTCAGTACTCACTGGACATCACTGCCACACAGAGTGATGGTCACAGGACTCAGTACACACTGGACATCACTGCCCAAACCGAGTGATGGTCACAGGATTCAGTACACACTGGACATCACTGCCCACACAGGGTGTTGGTCACAGGACTCTGCACACCGGACATCACAGCCCACACCGAGTGATGGTCACAGGACTCAGTACACATTGGACGTCACTGCCCACACAGGGCGATGGTCACAGGACTCAGTACAAACTGGACATCACTGCCACACCTAGTGATGGTCACAGGACTCAGTACACACTGGACATCACTTCCCACACAGGGTGTTGGTCACTGGACTCTACACACCGGACATCACTGTCCAAACCGAGTGATGGTCACAGGACTCTACACACTGGACATCACTGCCACACCGAGTGATCGTCACAGGACTCAGTACACACTGGACATCACTGCCCACACAGGGTGTTGGGCACAGGACTCAGTACACACTGGATATCACTGCCCACACCGAATGATGGTCACAGGACTCTACACACTGGACATCACTGCCCAAACCGAGTGATGGTCACAGGACTCAGTACTCACTGGACATCACTGCCACACCGAGTGATGATCACAGGACTCAGTACACACTGGACATTACTGCCCACACACGGTGATGGTCACAGGACTCAACACACTGGACATCACTGCCACACAGAGTGAAGGACAAAGGACACTACACACTGGACATCACTGCCCACACAGGGTGTTGGGCACAGGACTCAGTACACACTGGACATCACTGCCCACACAGGGTGTTGGTCACAGGACTCTGCACACCGGACATCACAGCCCACACCAAGTGATGGTCACAGGACTCAGTACACATTGGACGTCACTGCCCACACAGGGCGATGGTCACAGGACTCAGTACAAACTGGACATCACTGCCACACCGAGTGATGGTCACAGGACTCTACACACTGGACATCACTGCCACACCTAGTGATGGTCACAGGACTCAGTACACACTGGACATCACTTCCCACACAGGGTGTTGGTCACTGGACTCTACACACCGGACATCACTGTCCAAACCGAGTGATGGTCACAGGACTCTACACACTGGACATCACTGCCACACCGAGTGATCGTCACAGGACTCAGTACACACTGGACATCACTGCCCACACAGGGTGTTGGGCACAGGACTCAGTACACACTGGATATCACTGCCCACACCGAATGATGGTCACAGGACTCTACACACTGGACATC
Source organism: Scyliorhinus torazame (assembly GCF_047496885.1). Taxonomy (NCBI): domain Eukaryota; kingdom Metazoa; phylum Chordata; class Chondrichthyes; order Carcharhiniformes; family Scyliorhinidae; genus Scyliorhinus; species Scyliorhinus torazame. The sequence goes on from NC_092713.1 coordinate 179,865,124, forward strand.
ACTGCCCAAACCGAGTGATGGTCACAGGACTCAGTACTCACTGGACATCACTGCCACACCGAGTGATGATCACAGGACTCAGTACACACTGGACATTACTGCCCACACACGGTGATGGTCACAGGACTCAACACACTGGACATCACTGCCACACAGAGTGAAGGACAAAGGACACTACACACTGGACATCACTGCCCACACAGGGTGTTGGGCACAGGACTCAGTACACACTGGACATCACTGCCACACCGAGTGATGGTCACAGGACTCTACACACTGGACATCACTGCCCAAACCGAGTGATGGTCACAGGACTCAGTACACACTGGACATCACTGCCCACACAGGGTGTTGGTCACATGACACAGTACACACTGGACATCATTGCCCACACAGGGTGTTGGTCGCAGGACTCAGCACACCGGGCATCACAGCCCGCACCGAGTGATGGTCACAGGACTCAGTACACATTGGACATCACTGCCCACACAGGGCGATGGTCACAGGACTCCGTACAAACTGCACATCACTGCCACACCGAGTGATGGTCACAGGACACAGCACACACTGGACACTACTGCCCACACACGGTGATGGTCACAGGACTCAACATACTGGGCATCACTGCCACACAGAGTGATGGACACAGGACACTACACACTGGACATCACTGCCACACAGAGTGATGGTCACAGGACTTAGTACACACTGGACATCACTGCCACACAGAGTGATGGTCACAGGACTCAGTACACACTGGACATCACTGTCCACACAGAGTGATGGTCACAGGACTCAGTACACACTGGGCATCACTGCCCACACCGAGTGATGGTCACAGGACTCAGTACTCACTGGACATCACTGCTCACACAGAGTGATGGTCACAGGCCTCTACACAATGGACATCACTGCCACACCGAGTGATGGTCACAGGACTCAGTACACACTAGACATCACTGCCCACACAGGGTGTTGGTCACAGGACTCAGTACACACTGGACATCACAACCCACACAGGGTGTTGGTCACAGGACTCAGAACACACTGGACATCACTGCCACACCGAGTGATGGCCACAGGACTCAGTACACACTGGACATCACTGCCCACACAGGGTGATGGTCACAGGACTCAGTACAAACTGGACATCACTGCCGCACCGAGTGATGGTCACAGGACTCAGCACACACTGGACATTACTGCCCACACACGGTGATGGTCGCAGGACTCAACATACTGGACATCACTGCCACACAGAGTGATGGACACAGGACACTACACACTGGACATCACTGCCACACCGAGTGATGGTCACAGGACTCAGTACTCATTGGACATCACTGCTCACACAGAGTGATGGTCACAGGCCTCTACACAATGGACATCACTGCCACACAGAGTGATGGTCTCAGGACTCAGTGCACACTGGACATCACTGCCCAAACCAAGTGATGGTCACAGGACTCAGTACACACTGGACATCACTGCCCACACAGGGTGTTGGTCACAGGACTCAGTACACACTGCACATCACTGCCACACCGAGTGATGGTCACAGAACTCAGTACACACTGGACTTCACTGCCCACACAGGGTGTTGGTCACAGGACTCAGTACACACTGGACATCACTGCCCACATGTTGATGGTCACAGGACTCAGTACACACTGGACATCACTGCCCACACAGGGTGTTGGTCACAGGACTCAGTACTCACTGGACATCACTGCTCACACAGAGTGATGGTCACAGGCCTCTACACAATGGACATCACTGCCACACCGAGTGATGGTCACAGGACTCAGTACACACTGGACATCACTGCCCACACAGGGTGTTGGTCACAGGACTCAGAACACACTGGACATCACTGCCACACCGAGTGATGGCCACAGGACTCAGTACACACTGGACATCACTGCCCACACAGGGTAATGGTCACAGGACTCAGTACAAACTGGACATCACTGCTGCACCGAGTGATGGTCACAGGACTCAGCACACACTGGACATTACTGCCCACACACGGTGATGGTCACAGCACTCAACATACTGGACATCACTGCCACACAGAGTGATGGACACAGGACACTACACACTGGACATCACTGCTCACACAGAGTGATGGTCACAGGCCTCTACACAATGGACATCACTGCCACACAGAGTGATGGTCTCAGGACTCAGTACACACTGGACATCACTGCCCAAACAGAGTGATGGTCACAGGACTCAGTACACACTGGACATCACTGCCCACACAGGGTGTTGGTCACAGGACTCAGTACACACTGCACATCACTGCCACACCGAGTGATGGTCACAGAACTCAGTACACACTGGACTTCACTGCCCACACAGGGTGTTGGTCACAGGACTCTACACACCGGACATCACTGCCCAAACCGAGTGATGGTCACAGGACTCAGTACACATGGGACATCACTGTCCACACAGGGTGTTGGGCACAGGACTCAGTACACACTGGACATCACTGCCCACACCGAGTGATGGTCACAGGACTCAGTACACACTGGACATCACTGCCCACACAGGGTGTTGGTCACAGGACTCTACACACTGGACATCACTGCCACACCGAGTGATGGTCACAGGACTCAGTACACACTGGACATCACTGCTCACACAGAGTGATGGTCACAGGCCTCTACACAATGGACATCACTGCCACACCGAGTGATGGTCACAGGACTCAGTACACACTAGACATCACTGCCCACACAGGGTGTTGGTCACAGGACTCAGAACACACTGGACATCACTGCCCAAACCGAGTGATGGTCACAGGACTCAGTACACACTGGACATCACTGCCCACACAGGGTGTTGGTCACAGGACTCAGAACACACTGGACATCACTGCCACACCGAGTGATGGCCACAGGACTCAGTACACACTGGACATCACTGCCCACACAGGGTAATGGTCACAGGACTCAGTACAAACTGGACATCACTGCCGCACCGAGTGATGGTCACAGGACTCAGCACACACTGGACATTACTGCCCACACACGGTGATGGTCACAGGACTCAACATACTGGGCATCACTGCCACACAGAGTGATGGACACAGGACTCAGTACACATGGGACATCACTGTCCACACAGGGTGTTGGGCACAGGACTCAGTACACACTGGACATCACTGCCCACACAGAGTGATCGTCACAGGACTCAGTACACAATGGACATCACTGCCACACAGAGTGATCGTCACAGGACTCAGTACACATGGGACATCACTGTCCACACAGGGTGTTGGGCACAGGACTCAGTACACACTGGACATCACTGCCCACACCGAGTGATGGTCACAGGACTCTACACACTGGACATCACTGCCCAAACCGAGTGATGGTCACAGGACTCAGTACTCACTGGACATTACTGCCCACACACGGTGATGGTCACAGGACTCAACACACTGGACATCACTGCCACACAGAGTGATGGACAAAGGACACTACACACAGGACATCACTGCCCAGACAGGGTGTTGGGCACAGGACTCAGTACACACTGGACATCACTGCCACACAGAGTTATGGTCACAGGACTCTACACAATGGACATCAATGCCACACCGAGTGATGGACACAGGACTCAGTACTCACTGGACATCACTGCCACACCGAGTGCTGGTCTCAGGACTCAGTACGCACTGGTCATCACTGCCACACTGAGTAATGGCCTCAGGACTCAGTACACACTGGACATCACTGCCCACATGTTGATGGTCACAGGACTCAGTACACACTGGACATCACTGCCCAAGCCAAGTGATGGTCACAGGACTCAGTACACACTGGACATCACTGCCCACACAGAGTGTTGGTCACAGGACTCAGTACACACTGGACATCACTGCCCAAACCGAGTGATGGTCACAGGACTCAGTACACACTGGACATCACTGACACACCGAGTGATGGTCACAGGACTCAGTACACACTGGACATCACTGCCCAAGCCAAGTGATGGTCACAGGACTCAGTACACACTGGACATCACTGCCCACACAAGGTGTTGGTCACAGGACTCAGTACACACTGGACATCACTGCCCAAACCGAGTGATGGTCACAGGACTCAGTACACACTGGACATCACTGCCCACACAGGGTGTTGGTCACAGGACTCTACACACCGGACATCACTGTCCAAACCGAGTGATGGACACAGGACTCTACTCAATGGACATCACTGCCACACCGAGTGATCGTCACAGGACTCAGTACACACGGGACATCACTGCCCACACAGGGTGTTGGGCACAGCACTCAGTACACACTGGACATCACTGCCCACACCGAGTGATGGTCACAGGACTCTACACACTGGACATCACTGCCCAAACCGAGTGATGGTCACAGGACTCAGTACACACTGGACATTACTGCCCACACACGGTGATGGTCACAGGACTCAACACACTGGACATCACTGCCACACAGAGTGATGGACAAAGGACACTACACACTGGACATCACTGCCCACACAGGGTGTTGGTCACAGGACTCAGTACACACTGGACATCACTGCCACACCGAGTGATGGTCACAGGACTCTACACAATGGACATCACTGCCACATCGAGTGATGGTCACAGGACTCAGTACACACTGGACATCACTGCCCAAACCGAGTGATGGTCACAGGACTCAGTACACACTGGACATCACTGCCCACACAGGGTGTTCGTCATATGACTCAGTACACACTGGACATCATTGCCCACACCGAGTGATGGTCACAGGCCTCAGTACACACTGGACATCACTGCCCACACAGGGTGTTGGTCACAGGACTCTGCACACCGGACATCACAGCCCGCACCGAGTGATGGTTACAGGTCTCAGTACACACTGGACATCACTGCCCACAGAGGGCGATGGTCACAGGACTCAGTACAAACTGGACATCACTGCCACACCGAGTGATGGTCACAGGACTCAGCACACACTGGACATTACTGCCCACACACGGTGATGGTCACAGGACTCAACATACTGGGCATCATTGCCACACAGAGAGATGGACACAGGACACTACACACTGGACATCACTGCCACACAGAGTGACGGTCACAGGACTGAGTACACACTGGACATCACTGCCACACAGAGTGATGGTCACAGGACTCAGTACACACTGGACATCACTGTCCACACAGAGTGATGGTCACAGGACTCAGTACACACTAGACATCACTGCCCAAACCGAGTGATGGTCACAGGACTCAGTACACACTGGACATCACTGCCCACACAGAGTGTTGGTCACAGGACTCAGAACACACTGGACATCACTGCCACACCGAGTGATGGCCACAGGACTCAGTACACACTGGACATCACTGCCCACACAGGGTAATGGTCACAGGACTCAGTACAAACTGGACATCACTGCCGCACCGAGTGATGGTCACAGGACTCAGCACACACTGGACATTACTGCCCACACACGGTGATGGTCACAGGACTCAACAGACTGGACATCACTGCCACACAGAGTGATGGACCCAGGACACTACACACTGGACATCACTGCCACACCGAGTGATGGTCACAGGACTCAGTACTCACTGGACATCACTGCTCACACAGAGTGATGGTCACAGGCCTCTACACACTGCACATCACTGCCACACCGAGTGATGGCCACAGGACTCAGTACACACTGGACATCACTGCCCACACAGGGTAATGGTCACAGGACTCAGTACAAACTGGACATCACTGCCGCACCGAGTGATGGTCACAGGACTCAGCACACACTGGACATTACTGCCCACACACGGTGATGGTCACAGGACTCAACATACTGGACATCACTGCCACACAGAGTGATGGACCCAGGACACTACACACTGGACATCACTGCCACACCGAGTGATGGTCACAGGACTCAGTACTCACTGGACATCACTGCTCACACAGAGTGATGGTCACAGGCCTCTACACACTGCACATCACTGCCACACCGAGTGAAGGTCACAGAACTCAGTACACACTGGACTTCACTGCCCACACACGGTGTTGGTCACAGGACTCTACACACCGGACATCACTGCCCAAACCGAGTGATGGTCACAGGACTCAGTACACAATGGACATCACTGCCACACCGAGTGATCGTCACAGGACTCAGTACACATGGGACATCACTGTCCACACAGGGTGTTGGGCACAGGACTCAGTACACACTGGACATCACTGCCCACACCGAGTGATGGTCACAGGACTCTACACACTGGACATCACTGCCCAAACCGAGTGATGGTCACAGGACTCAGTACTCACTGGACTATACTGCCACACCGAGTGATGGTCACAGGACTCAGTACACACTGGACATTACTGCCCACACACGGTGATGGTCACAGGACTCAACACACTGGACATCACTGCCACACAGAGTGATGGACAAAGGACACTACACACAGGACATCACTGCCCAGACAGGGTGTTGGGCACAGGACTCAGTACACACTGGACATCACTGCCACACAGAGTGATGGTCACAGGACTCTACACAATGGACATCAATGCCACACCGAGTGATGGACACAGGACTCAGTACTCACTGGACATCACTGCTCACACAGAGTGATGGTCACAGGCCTCTACACAATGGACATCACTGTCACACAGAGTGATGGTAGCAGGACTCAGTACGCACTGGACATCACTGCCCACATGTTGATGGTCACAGGACTCAGTACACACTGGACATCACTGCCCAAGCCAAGTGATGGTCACTGGACTCAGTACACACTGGACATCACTGCCCACACAGAGTGTTGGTCACAGGACTCAGTACACACTGGACATCACTGACACACCGAGTGATGGTCACAGGACTCAGTACACACTGGACATCACTGCCCACACAGGGTGTTGGTCACAGGACTCAGTACACACTGGACATCACTGCCCAAACCGAGTGATGGTCACAGGACTCAGTACACACTGGACATCACTGCCCACACAGGGTGTTGGTCACAGGACTCTACACACCGGACATCACTGTCCAAACCGAGTGATGGACACAGGACTCTACTCAATGGACATCACTGCCACACGGAGTGATCGTCACAGGACTCAGTACACACGGGACATCACTGCCCACACAGGGTGTTGGGCACAGCACTCAGTACACACTGGACATCACTGCCCACACCGAGTGATGGTCACAGGACTCTACACACTGGACATCACTGCCCAAACCGAGTGATGGTCACTGGACTCAGTACACACTGGACATTACTGCCCACACACGGTGATGGTCACAGGACTCAACACACTGGACATCACTGCCACACAGAGTGATGGACAAAGGACACTACACACTGGACATCACTGCCCACACAGGGTGTTGGTCACAGGACTCAGTACACACTGGACATCACTGCCACACCGAGTGATGGTCACAGGACTCTACACAATGGACATCACTGCCACATCGAGTGATGGTCACAGGACTCAGTACACACTGGACATCACTGCCCAAACCGAGTGATGGTCACAGGACTCTGCACACCGGACATCACAGCCCGCACCGAGTGATGGTTACAGGTCTCAGTACACACTGGACATCACTGCCCACAGAGGGCGATGGTCACAGGACTCAGTACAAACTGGACATCACTGCCACACCAAGTGATGGTCACAGGACTCAGCACACACTGGACATTACTGCCCACATACGGTGATGGTCACAGGACTCAACATACTGGGCATCATTGCCACACAGAGAGATGGACACAGGACACTACACACTGGACATCACTGCCACACAGAGTGACGGTCACAGGACTGAGTACACACTGGACATCACTGCCCCACAGAGTGATGGTCACAGGACTCAGTACACACTGGACATCACTGTCCACACAGAGTGATGGTCACAGGACTCAGTACACACTGGGCATCACTGCCCACACCGAGTGATTGTCACAGGACTCAGTACTCACTGGACATCACTGCTCACACAGAGTGATGGTCACAGGCCTCTACACAATGGACATCACTGCCACACCAAGTGATGGTCACAGGACTCAGTACACACTGGACATCACTGCCCAAACCGAGTGGTGGTCACAGGACTCAGTACACACTGGACATCACTGCCCACACAGGGTGTTGGTCACAGGACTCAGTACACACTGGACATCACTGCCCACATGTTGATGGTCACAGGACTCAGTACACACTGGACATCACTGCCCACACAGGGTGTTGGTCACAGGACTCAGTACTCACTGGACATCACTGCTCACACAGAGTGATGGTCACAGGCCTCTACACAATGGACATCACTGCCACACCGAGTGATGGTCACAGGACTCAGTACACACTGGACATCACTGCCCACACAGGGTGTTGGTCACAGGACTCAGAACACACTGGACATCACTGCCACACCGAGTGATGGCCACAGGACTCAGTACACACTGGACATCACTGCCCACACAGGGTAATGGTCACAGGACTCAGTACAAACTGGACATCACTGCTGCACCGAGTGATGGTCACAGGACTCAGCACACACTGGACATTACTGCCCACACACGGTGATGGTCACAGGACTCAACCTACTGGACATCACTGCCACACAGAGTGATGGACACAGGACACTACACACTGGACATCACTGCTCACACAGAGTGATGGCCACAGGCCTCTACACAATGGACATCACTGCCACACAGAGTGATGGTCTCAGGACTCAGTACACACTGGACATCACTGCCCAAACCGAGTGATGGTCACAGGACTCAACAGACTGGACATCACTGCCACACAGAGTGATGGACCCAGGACACTACACACTGGACATCACTGCCACACCGAGTGATGGTCACAGGACTCAGTACTCACTGGACATCACTGCTCACACAGAGTGATGGTCACAGGCCTCTACACACTGCACATCACTGCCACACCGAGTGATGGCCACAGGACTCAGTACACACTGGACATCACTGCCCACACAGGGTAATGGTCACAGGACTCAGTACAAACTGGACATCACTGCCGCACCGAGTGATGGTCACAGGACTCAGCACACACTGGACATTACTGCCCACACACGGTGATGGTCACAGGACTCAACATACTGGACATCACTGCCACACAGAGTGATGGACCCAGGACACTACACACTGGACATCACTGCCACACCGAGTGATGGTCACAGGACTCAGTACTCACTGGACATCACTGCTCACACAGAGTGATGGTCACAGGCCTCTACACACTGCACATCACTGCCACACCGAGTGATGGTCACAGAACTCAGTACACACTGGACTTCACTGCCCACAGACGGTGTTGGTCACAGGACTCTACACACCGGACATCACTGCCCAAACCGAGTGATGGTCACAGGACTCAGTACACAATGGACATCACTGCCACACCGAGTGATCGTCACAGGACTCAGTACACATGGGACATCACTGTCCACACAGGGTGTTGGGCACAGGACTCAGTACACACTGGACATCACTGCCCACACCGAGTGATGGTCACAGGACTCTACACACTGGACATCACTGCCCAAACCGAGTGATGGTCACAGGACTCAGTACTCACTGGACTATACTGCCACACCGAGTGATGGTCACAGGACTCAGTACACACTGGACATTACTGCCCACACACGGTGATGGTCACAGGACTCAACACACTGGACATCACTGCCACACAGAGTGATGGACAAAGGACACTACACACAGGACATCACTGCCCAGACAGGGTGTTGGGCACAGGACTCAGTACACACTGGACATCACTGCCACACAGAGTGATGGTCACAGGACTCTACACAATGGACATTAATGCCACACCGAGTGATGGACACAGGACTCAGTACTCACTGGACATCACTGCTCACACAGAGTGATGGTCACAGGCCTCTACACAATGGACATCACTGTCACACAGAGTGATGGTAGCAGGACTCAGTACGCACTGGTCATCACTGCCACACTGAGTGATGGCCTCAGGACTCAGTACACACTGGACATCACTGCCCACATGTTGATGGTCACAGGACTCAGTACACACTGGACATCACTGCCCAAGCCAAGTGATGGTCACTGGACTCAGTACACACTGGACATCACTGCCCACACAGAGTGTTGGTCACAGGACTCAGTACACACTGGACATCACTGACACACCGAGTGATGGTCACAGGACTCAGTACACACTGGACATCACTGCCCACACAGGGTGTTGGTCACAGGACTCAGTACACACTGGACATCACTGCCCAAACCGAGTGATGGTCACAGGACTCAGTACACACTGGACATCACTGCCCACACAGGGTGTTGGTCACAGGACTCTACACACCGGACATCACTGTCCAAACCGAGTGATGGACACAGGACTCTACTCAATGGACATCACTGCCACACCGAGTGATCGTCACAGGACTCAGTACACACGGGACATCACTGCCCACACAGGGTGTTGGGCACAGCACTCAGTACACACTGGACATCACTGCCCACACCGAGTGATGGTCACAGGACTCTACACACTGGACATCACTGCCCAAACCGAGTGATGGTCACTGGACTCAGTACACACTGGACATTACTGCCCACACACGGTGATGGTCACAGGACTCAACACACTGGACATCACTGCCACACAGAGTGATGGACAAAGGACACTACACACTGGACATCACTGCCCACACAGGGTGTTGGTCACAGGACTCAGTACACACTGGACATCACTGCCACACCGAGTGATGGTCACAGGACTCTACACAATGGACATCACTGCCACATCGAGTGATGGTCACAGGACTCAGTACACACTGGACATCACTGCCCAAACCGAGTGATGGTCACAGGACTCTGCACACCGGACATCACAGCCCGCACCGAGTGATGGTTACAGGTCTCAGTACACACTGGACATCACTGCCCACAGAGGGCGATGGTCACAGGACTCAGTACAAACTGGACATCACTGCCACACCGAGTGATGGTCACAGGACTCAGCACACACTGGACATTACTGCCCACACACGGTGATGGTCACAGGACTCAACATACTGGGCATCATTGCCACACAGAGAGATGGACACAGGACACTACACACTGGACATCACTGCCACACAGAGTGACGGTCACAGGACTGAGTACACACTGGACATCACTGCCCCACAGAGTGATGGTCACAGGACTCAGTACACACTGGACATCACTGTCCACACAGAGTGATGGTCACAGGACTCAGTACACACTGGGCATCACTGCCCACACCGAGTGATTGTCACAGGACTCAGTACTCACTGGACATCACTGCTCACACAGAGTGATGGTCACAGGCCTCTACACAATGGACATCACTGCCACACCGAGTGATGGTCACAGGACTCAGTACACACTGGACATCACTGCCCAAACCGAGTGGTGGTCACAGGACTCAGTACACACTGGACATCACTGCCCACACAGGGTGTTGGTCACAGGACTCAGTACACACTGGACATCACTGCCCACATGTTGATGGTCACAGGATTCAGTACACACTGGACATCACTGCCCACACAGGGTGTTGGTCACAGGACTCAGTACTCACTGGACATCACTGCTCACACAGAGTGATGGTCACAGGCCTCTACACAATGGACATCACTGCCACACCGAGTGATGGTCACAGGACTCAGTACACACTGGACATCACTGCCCACACAGGGTAATGGTCACAGGACTCAGTACAAACTGGACATCACTGCTGCACCGAGTGATGGTCACAGGACTCAGCAGACACTGGACATTACTGCCCACACACGGTGATGGTCACAGGACTCAACCTACTGGACATCACTGCCACACAGAGTGATGGACACAGGACACTACACACTGGACATCACTGCTCACACAGAGTGATGGTCACAGGCCTCTACACAATGGACATCACTGCCACACAGAGTGATGGTCTCAGGACTCAGTACACACTGGACATCACTGCCCAAACCGAGTGATGGTCACAGGACTCAGTACACACTGGACATCACTGCCCACACAGGGTGTTGGTCACAGGACTCAGTACACACTGCACATCACTGCCACACCGAGTGATGGTCACAGAACTCAGTACACACTGGATTTCACTGCCCACACAGGGTGTTGGTCACAGGACTCAGTACACACTGCACATCACTGCCACACCGAGTGATGGTCACAGAACTCAGTACACAATGGACATCACTGCCCAAACCGAGTGATGGTCACAGGACTCAGTACACATGGGACATCACTGTCCACACAGGGTGTTGGGCACAGGACTCAGTACACACTGGACATCACTGCCCACACCGAGTGATGGTCACAGGACTCTACACACTGGACATCACTGCCCAAACCGAGTGATGGTCACAGGACTCAGTACTCACTGGACTATACTGCCATACCGAGTGATGGTCACAGGACTCAGTACACACTGGACATTACTGCCCACACACGGTGATGGTCACAGGACTCAACACACTGGACATCACTGCCACACAGAGTGATGGACAAAGGACTCTACACACAGGACATCACTGCCCAGACAGGGTGTTGGGCACAGGACTCAGTACACACTGGACATCACTGCCACACCGAGTGATGGTCACAGGACTCAGTACACAATGGACATCACTGCCCAAACCGAGTGATGGTCACAGGACTCAGTACACACTGGACATCACTGCCCACACAGGGTGTTGGTCACAGGACTCAGAACACACTGGACATCACTGCCACACCGAGTGATGGCCACAGGACTCAGTACACACTGGACATCACTGCCCACACAGGGTAATGGTCACAGGACTCAGTACAAACTGGACATCACTGCCGCACCGAGTGATGGTCACAGGACTCAGCACACACTGGACATTACTGCCCACACACGGTGATGGTCACAGGACTCAACATACTGGGCATCACTGCCACACAGAGTGATGGACACAGGACACTACACACTGGACATCACTGCCCAAACCGAGTGATGGTCACAGGACTCAGTACTCACTGGACATCACTGCTCACACAGATTGATGGTCACAGGCCTCTACACATTGCACATCACTGCCACACCGAGTGATGGTCACAGAACTCAGTACACACTGGACTTCACTGCCCACACAGGGTGTTGGTCACAGGACTCTACACACCGGACATCACTGCCCAAACCGAGTGATGGTCACAGGACTCAGTACTCACTGGACTATACTGCCACACCGAGTGATGGTCACAGGACTCAGTACACACTGGACATTACTGACCACACACGGTGATGGTCACAGGACTCAACACACTGGACATCACTGCCACACAGAGTGATCGTCACAGGACTCAGTACACATGGGACATCACTGTCCACACAGGGTGTTGGGCACAGGACTCAGTACACATTGGACATCACTGCCCACACCGAGTGATGGTCACAGGACTCTACACACTGGACATCACTGCCCAAACCGAGTGATGGTCACAGGACTCAGTACTCACTGGACTATACTGCCACACCGAGTGATGGTCACAGGACTCAGTACACACTGGACATTACTGACCACACACGGTGATGGTCACAGGACTCAACACACTGGACATCACTGCCACACAGAGTGATGGACAAAGGACACTACACACAGGACATCACTGCCCAGACAGGGTGTTGGGCACAGGACTCAGTACACACTGGACATCACTGCCACACAGAGTGATGGTCACAGGACTCTACACAATGGACATCAATGCCACACCGAGTGATGGACACAGGACTCAGTACTCACTGGGCATCACTGCCACACCGAGTGCTGGTCTCAGGACTCAGTACGCACTGGTCATCACTGCCACACTGAGTAATGGCCTCAGGACTCAGTACACACTGGACATCACTGCCCACATGTTGATGGTCACAGGACTCAGTACACACTGGACATCACTGCCCAAGCCAAGTGATGGTCACAGGACTCAGTACACACTGGACATCACTGCCCACACAGAGTGTTGGTCACAGGACTCAGTACACACTGGACATCACTGCCCAAACCGAGTGATGGTCACAGGACTCAGTACACACTGGACATCACTGCCCACACAAGGTGTTGGTCACAGGACTCAGTACACACTGGACATCACTGCCCAAACCGAGTGATGGTCACAGGACTCAGTACACATTGGACATCACTGCCCACACAGGGTGTTGGTCACAGGACTCTACACACCGGACATCACTGTCCAAACCGAGTGATGGACACAGGACTCTACTCAATGGACATCACTGCCACACCGAGTGATCGTCACAGGACTCAGTACACACGGGACATCACTGCCCACACAGGGTGTTGGGCACAGCACTCAGTACACACTGGACATCACTGCCCACACCGAGTGATGGTCACAGGACTCTACACACTGGACATCACTGCCCAAACCGAGTGATGGTCACAGGACTCAGTACACACTGGACATTACTGCCCACACACGGTGATGGTCACAGGACTCAACACACTGGACATCACTGCCACACAGAGTGATGGACAAAGGACACTACACACTGGACATCACTGCCCACACAGGGTGTTGGTCACAGGACTCAGTACACACTGGACATCACTGCCACACCGAGTGATGGTCACAGGACTCTACACAATGGACATCACTGCCACATCGAGTGATGGTCACAGGACTCAGTACACACTGGACATCACTGCCCAAACCGAGTGATGGTCACAGGACTCAGTACACACTGGACATCACTGCCCACACAGGGTGTTCGTCATATGACTCAGTACACACTGGACATCATTGCCCACACCGAGTGATGGTCACAGGCCTCAGTACACACTGGACATCACTGCCCACACAGGGTGTTGGTCACAGGACTCTGCACACCGGACATCACAGCCCGCACCGAGTGATGGTTACAGGTCTCAGTACAAACTGGACATCACTGCCACACCGAGTGATGGTCACAGGACACAGCACACACTGGACATTACTGCCCACACACGGTGATGGTCACAGGACTCAACATACTGGGCATCATTGCCACACAGAGAGATGGACACAGGACACTACACATTGGACATCACTGCCACACAGAGTGACGGTCACAGGACTGAGTACACACTGGACATCACTGCCACACAGAGTGATGGTCACAGGACTCAGTACACACTGGACATCACTGTCCACACAGAGTGATGGTCACAGGACTCAGTACACACGAGACATCACTGCCCAAACCGAGTGATGGTCACAGGACTCAGTACACACTGGACATCACTGCCCACACAGAGTGTTGGTCACAGGACTCAGAACACACTGGACATCACTGCCACACCGAGTGATGGCCACAGGACTCCGTACACACTGGACATCACTGCCCACACAGGGTAATGGTCACAGGACTCAGTACAAACTGGACATCACTGCCGCACCGAGTGATGGTCACAGGACTCAGCACACACTGGACATTACTGCCCACACACGGTGATGGTCACAGGACTCAACATACTGGACATCACTGCCACACAGAGTGATGGACCCAGGACACTACACACTGGACATCACTGCCACACCGAGTGATGGTCACAGGACTCAGTACTCACTGGACATCACTGCTCACACAGAGTGATGGTCACAGGCCTCTACACACTGCACATCACTGCCACACCGAGTGATGGCCACAGGACTCAGTACACACTGGACATCACTGCCCACACAGGGTAATGGTCACAGGACTCAGTACAAACTGGACATCACTGCCGCACCGAGTGATGGTCACAGGACTCAGCACACACTGGACATTACTGCCCACACACGGTGATGGTCACAGGACTCAACATACTGGACATCACTGCCACACAGAGTGATGGACCCAGGACACTACACACTGGACATCACTGCCACACCGAGTGATGGTCACAGGACTCAGTACTCACTGGACATCACTGCTCACACAGAGTGATGGTCACAGGCCTCTACACACTGCACATCACTGCCACACCGAGTGATGGTCACAGAACTCAGTACACACTGGACATCACTGCCCACACAGGGTGTTGGTCACAGGACTCTACACACCGGACATCACTGCCCAAACCGAGTGATGGTCACAGGACTCAGTACACAATGGACATCACTGCCACACCGAGTGATCGTCACAGGACTCAGTACACATGGGACATCACTGTCCACACAGGGTGTTGGGCACAGGACTCAGTACACACTGGACATCACTGCCCACACCGAGTGATGGTCACAGGACTCTACACACTGGACATCACTGCCCAAACCGAGTGATGGTCACAGGACTCAGTACTCACTGGACTATACTGCCACACCGAGTGATGGTCACAGGACTCAGTACACACTGGACATTACTGCCCACACACGGTGATGGTCACAGGACTCAACACACTGGACATCACTGCCACACAGAGTGATGGACAAAGGACACTATACACAGGACATCACTGCCCAGACAGGGTGTTGGGCACAGGACTCAGTACACACTGGACATCTCTGCCACACAGAGTGATGGTCACAGGACTCTACACAATGGACATCAATGCCACACCGAGTGATGGACACAGGACTCAGTACTCACTGGACATCACTGCTCACACAGAGTGATGGTCACAGGCCTCTACACAATGGACATCACTGTCACACAGAGTGATGGTAGCAGGACTCAGTACGCACTGGTCATCACTGCCACACTGAGTGATGGCCTCAGGACTCAGTACACACTGGACATCACTGCCCACATGTTGATGGTCACAGGACTCAGTACACACTGGACATCACTGCCCAAGCCAAGTGATGGTCACTGGACTCAGTACACACTGGACATCACTGCCCACACAGAGTGTTGGTCACAGGACTCAGTACACACTGGACATCACTGACACACCGAGTGATGGTCACAGGACTCAGTACACACTGGACATCACTGCCCACACAGGGTGTTGGTCACAGGACTCAGTACACACTGGACATCACTGCCCAAACCGAGTGATGGTCACAGGACTCAGTACACACTTGACATCACTGCCCACACAGGGTGTTGGTCACAGGACTCTACACACCGGACATCACTGTCCAAACCGAGTGATGGACACAGGACTCTACTCAATGGACATCACTGCCACACCGAGTGATCGTCACAGGACTCAGTACACACGGGACATCACTGCCCACACAGGGTGTTGGGCACAGCACTCAGTACACACTGGACATCACTGCCCACACCGAGTGATGGTCACAGGACTCTACACACTGGACATCACTGCCCAAACCGAGTGATGGTCACAGGACTCAGTACACACTGGACATTACTGCCCACACACGGTGATGGTCACAGGACTCAACACACTGGACATCACTGCCACACAGAGTGATGGACAAAGGACACTACACACTGGACATCACTGCCCACACAGGGTGTTGGTCACAGGACTCAGTACACACTGGACATCACTGCCACACCGAGTGATGGTCACAGGACTCTACACAATGGACATCACTGCCACATCGAGTGATGGTCACAGGACTCAGTACACACTGGACATCACTGCCCAAACCGAGTGATGGTCACAGGACTCAGTACACACTGGACATCACTGCCCACACAGGGTGTTCGTCATATGACTCAGTACACACTGGACATCATTGCCCACACCGAGTGATGGTCACAGGCCTCAGTACACACTGGACATCACTGCCCACACAGGGTGTTGGTCACAGGACTCTGCACACCGGACATCACAGCCCGCACCGAGTGATGGTTACAGGTCTCAGTACACACTGGACATCACTGCCCACAGAGGGCGATGGTCACAGTACTCAGTACAAACTGGACATCACTGCCACACCGAGTGATGGTCACAGGACTCAGCACACACTGGACATTACTGCCCACACACGGTGATGGTCACAGGACTCAACATACTGGGCATCATTGCCACACAGAGAGATGGACACAGGACACTACACACTGGACATCACTGCCACACAGAGTGACGGTCACAGGACTGAGTACACACTGGACATCACTGCCCCACAGAGTGATGGTCACAGGACTCAGTACACACTGGACATCACTGTCCACACAGAGTGATGGTCACAGGACTCAGTACACACTGGGCATCACTGCCCACACCGAGTGATTGTCACAGGACTCAGTACTCACTGGACATCACTGCTCACACAGAGTGATGGTCACAGGCCTCTACACAATGGACATCACTGCCACACCGAGTGATGGTCACAGGACTCAGTGCACACTGGACATCACTGCCCAAACCGAGTGATGGTCACAGGACTCAGTACACACTGGACATCACTGCCCACACAGGGTGTTGGTCACAGGACTCAGTACACACTGGACATCACTGCCACACCGAGTGATGGTCACAGGACTCAGTACACAGTGGACATCACTGCCCACACAGGGTGTTGGTCACAGGACTCAGTACAAACTGGACATCACTGCCACACCGAGTGATGGTCACACGACTCAGCACACACTGGACATTACTGCCCACACACGGTGATGGTCACAGGACTCAACATACTGGACATCACTGCCACACAGAGTGATGGACACAGGACACTACACACTGGACATCACTGCCACACAGAGTGATGGTCACAGGACTCAGTACACACTGGACATCACTGCCACACCGAGTGATGGTCACAGGACTCAGTACACACTGGACATCACTGCCCACACAGGGTGATGATCACAGGACTCAGTACAAACTGGACATCACTGCCACACCGAGTGATGGTCACAGGACTCAGCACACACTGGTCATTACTGTCCACACACGGTGATGGTCACAGGACTCAACATACTGGATATCACTGCCACACAGAGTGATGGACACAGGACTCTACACACTGGACATCACTGCCACACAGAGTGATGGTCACAGGACTCAGTACACACTGGACATCACTGCCCACACAGGGTGTTGGTCACAGGACTCAGTACACACTGGACATCACTGCCCAAACCGAGTGATGGTCACAGGACTCAGTACACACTGGACATCACTGCCCACACAGGGTGTTGGTCACAGGACTCAGTACACACTGGACATCACTGCCACACCGAGTGATGGTCACAGAACTCAGTACACACGGGACATCACTGCCCACACAGGGTGTTGGGCACAGGACTCAGTACACACTGGACATCACTGCCCACGCCGAGTGATGGTCACAGGACTCTACACACTGGACATCACTGCCCAAACCGAGTGATGGTCACAGGACTCAGTACTCACTGGACATCACTGCCACACCGAGTGATGGTCACAGGACTCTTCACAATGGACATCATTGCCACACCGAGTGATCGTCACAGGACTCAGTACACACGGGACATCACTGCCCACACAGGGTGTTGGGCACAGGACTCAGTACACACTGGACATCACTGCCCACACCGAGTGATGGTCACAGGACTCTACACACTGGACATCACTGCCCAAACCGAGTGATGGTCACAGGACCCAGTACTCACTGGACATCACTGCCACACCGAGTGATGGTCACAGGACTCAGTACACACTGGACATTACTGCCCACACACGGTGATGGTCACAGGACTCAACACACTGGACATCACTGCCACACTGAGTGATGGCCTCAGGACTCAGTACACACTGGACATCACTGCCCACATGTTGATGGTCACAGGACTCAGTACACACTGGACATCACTGCCCAAACCAAGTGATGGTCACAGGACTCAGTACACACTGGACATCACTGCCCAAACCGAGTGATGGTCACAGGACTCTACACAATGGACATCACTGCCCAAACCGAGTGATGGTCACAGTACTCAGTACACACTGGACATCACTGCCCACACAGGGTGTTGGTCACAGGACTCAGTACACACTGGACATCACTGCCACGCCGAGTGATGGTCACAGGACTCAGTACACACTGGACATCACTGCCCACACAGGGTGTTGGTCACAGGACTCTGTACACACTGGACATCACTGCCACACCGAGTGATGGTCACAGGACTCAGTACACACTGGACATCACTGCCCACACAGGGTGTTGGTCACAGGACTCTGTACACACTGGACATCACTGCCCAAACCGAGTGATGGTCACAGGACTCAGTACACACTGGACATCACTGCCGACACAGGGTGTTGGTCACAGGACTCAGTACACACCGGACATCACTGTCCAAACCGAGTGATGGTCACAGGACTCTACACAATGGACATCACTGCCACACCGAGTGATCGTCACAGGACTCAGTACACACGGGACATCACTGCCCACACAGGGTGTTGGGCACAGGACTCTACACACTGGACATCACTGCCCAAACCGAGTGACGGTCACAGGACTCAGTACACACTGGACATTACTGCCCACACACGGTGATGGTCACAGGACTCAACACACTGGACATCACTGCCACACAGAGTGATGGACAAAGGACACTACACACTGGACATCACTGCCCACACAGGGTGTTGGTCACAGGACTCAGTACACACTGGACATCACTGCCCAAACCGCGTGATGGTCACAGGACTCAGTACACACTGGACATCACTGCCCACACAGGGTGTTCGTCAAATGACTCAGTACACACTGGACATCATTGCCCACACTGAGTGATGGTCACAGGCCTCAGTACACACTGGACATCACTGCCCACACAGGGTGTTGGTCACAGGACTCTGCACATCGGACATCACAGCCCGCACCGAGTTATGGTTACAGGACTCAGTACACACTGGACATCACTGCCCACACAGGGCGATGGTCACAGGACTCAGTACAAACTGGACATCACTGCCACACCGAGTGATGGTCACAGGACTCAGCACACACTGGACATTACTGCCCACACACGGTGATGGTCACAGGACTCAACATACTGGGCATCATTGCCACACAGAGTGATGGACACAGGACACTACACACTGGACATCACTGCCACACAGAGTGATGGTCACAGGACTGAGTACACACTGGACATCACTGCCACACAGAGTGATGGTCACAGGACTCAGTACACACTGGACATCACTGTCCACACAGAGTGATGGTGACAGGACTCAGTACACACTGGGCATCACTGCGCACACCGAGTGATTGTCACAGGACTCAGTACTCACTGGACATCACTGCCCACACAGGGTGTTGGTCACAGGACTCAGTACACACTGGACATCACTGCCACACCGAGTGATGGTCACAGGACTCAGTACACAGTGGACATCACTGCCCACACAGGGTGTTGGTCACAGGACTCTACACACCGGACATCACAGCCCGCACAGAGTGATGTTCACAGGACACAGTACACATTAGACATCACTGCCCACACAGGGTGATGGTCACAGGACTCAGTACAAACTAGACATCACTGCCACACCGAGTGATTGTCACAGGACTCAGTACTCACTGGACATCACTGCTCACACAGAGTGATGGTCACAGGCCTCTACACAATGGACATCACTGCCACACCGAGTGATGGTCACAGGACTCAGTACACACTGGACATCACTGCCCACACAGGGTGTTGGTCACAGGACTCAGTACACACTGGACATCACTGCCACACCGAGTGATGGTCACAGGACTCAGTACACAGTGGACATCACTGCCCACACAGGGTGTTGGTCACAGGACTCTACACACCGGACATCACAGCCCGCACAGAGTGATGTTCACAGGACTCAGTACACATTGGAGATCACTGCCCACACAGGGAGATGGTCACAGGACTCAGTACAAACTGGACATTACTGCCACACCGAGTGATGGTCACACGACTCAGCACACACTGGACATTACTGCCCACACACGGTGATGGTCACAGGACTCAACATACTGGACATCACTGCCACACAGAGTGATGGACACAGGACACTACACACTGGACATCACTGCCACACAGAGTGATGGTCACAGGACTCAGTACACACTGGACATCACTGCCACACCGAGTGATGGTCACAGGACTCAGTACACACTGGACATCACTGCCCACACAGGGTGATGATCACAGGACTCAGTACAAACTGGACATCACTGCCCACACAGGGTGTTGGTCACAGGACTCAGCACACACTGGTCATTACTGTCCACACACGGTGATGGTCACAGGACTCAACATACTGGATATCACTGCCACACAGAGTGATGGACACAGGACTCTACACACTGGACATCACTGCCACACAGAGTGATGGTCACAGGACTCAGTACACACTGGACATCACTGCCCACACAGGGTGTTGGTCACAGGACTCAGTACACACTGGACATCACTGTCCAAACCGAGTGATGGTCACAGGACTCTACACACTGGACATCACTGCCCAAACCGAGTGATGGTCACAGGACTCAGTACACACTGGACATCACTGCCACACCGAGTGATGGTCACAGGACTCTACACACTGGACATCACTGCCACACAGAGTGATGGTCACAGGACTCTACACACTGGACATCACTGCCACACAGAGTGATGGTCACAGGACTCAGTACACACTGGACATCACTGCCACACCGAGTGATGGTCACAGGACTCTACACACTGGACATCACTGCCCAAACCGAGTGATGGTCACAGGACTCAGTACACACTGGACATCACTGCCACACCGAGTGATGGTCACAGGACTCAGTACACACTGGACATCACTGCCCAAACCGAGTGATGGTCACAGGACTCAGTACACACTGCACATCACTGCCCAAACCGAGTGATGGTCACAGGACTCTACACAATGGACATCACTGCCACACCGAGTGATGGTCACAGGACTCAGTACACACTGGACATCACTGCCCACACAGGGTGTTGGTCACAGGACTCAGTACACACTGGACATCACTGCCCAAACCGAGTGATGGTCACAGGACTCAGTACTCACTGGACATCACTGCCACACCGAGTGATGGTCACAGGACTCAGTACACACTGGACATCACTGCCATACCGAGTGATGGACAAAGGACACTACACACTGAACATCACTGCCCACACAGGGTGTTGGTCACAGGACTCAGTACACACTGGACATCACTGCCCAAACCGAGTGATGGTCACAGGACTCAGTACACACTGGACATCACTGCCCACACAGGGTGTTGGTCACAGGACTCAGTACACACTGGACATCACTGCCACACCGAGTGATGGTCACAGAACTCAGTACACACGGGACATCACTGTCCACACAGGGTGTTGGGCACAGGACTCAGTACACACTGGACATCACTGCCCACGCCGAGTGATGGTCACAGGACTCTACACACTGGACATCACTGCCCAAACCGAGTGATGGTCACAGGACTCAGTACTCACTGGACATCACTGCCACACCGAGTGATGGTCACAGGACTCTTCACAATGGACATCATTGCCACACCGAGTGATCGTCACAGGACTCAGTACACACGGGACATCACTGCTCACACAGGGTGTTGGGCACAGGACTCAGTACACACTGGACATCACTGCCCAAACCGAGTGATGGTCACAGGACCCAGTACTCACTGGACATCACTGCCACACCGAGTGATGGTCACAGGACTCAGTACACACTGGACATTACTGCCCACACACGGTGATGGTCACAGGACTCAACACACTGGACATCACTGCCACACAGAGTGATGGTCACAGGACTCAGTACACACTGGACATCACTGCCACACCGAGTGATGGTCACAGGACTCAGTACACACTGGACATCACTGCCCACACAGGGTGATGATCACAGGACTCAGTACAAACTGGACATCACTGCCCACACAGGGTGATGGTCACATGACTCAGCACACACTGGTCATTACTGTCCACACACGGTGATGGTCACAGGACTCAACATACTAGATATCACTGCCACACAGAGTGATGGACACAGGACTCTACACACTGGACATCACTGCCACACAGAGTGATGGTCACAGGACTCAGTACACACTGGACATCACTGCCACACCGAGTGATGGTCACAGGACTCTACACAATGGACATCACTGCCACACCGAGTGATGGTCACAGGAATCAGTACACACTGGACATCACTGCCCACACAGGGTGTTGGTCACAGGACTCAGTACACACTGGACATCACTGCCCAAACCGAGTGATGGTCACAGGACTCAGTACACACTGGACATCACTGCCCACACAGGGTGTTGGTCACAGGACTCAGTACACACTGGACATCACTGCCACACCGAGTGATGGTCACAGAACTCAGTACACACGGGACATCACTGCCCACACAGGGTGTTGGGCACAGGACTCAGTACACACTGGACATCACTGCCCACGCCGAGTGATGGTCACAGGACTCTACACACTGGACATCACTGCCACACCGAGTGATGGTCACAGGACTCTTCACAATGGACATCATTGCCACACCGAGTGATCGTCACAGGACTCAGTACACACGGGACATCACTGCCCACACAGGGTGTTGGGCACAGGACTCTACACACCGGACATCACTGCCCACACCGAGTGATGGTCACAGGACTCTACACAATGGACATCACTGCCACACCGAGTGATGGTCACAGGACTCAGCACTCACTCGACCTCACTGCCACACAGGGTGTTGGTCACAGGACTCAGTACACACTGGACATCACTGCCCACACCGAGTGATGGTCACAGGACTCTACACACTGGACATCACTGCCCAAACCGAGTGATAGTTACAGGACTCAGTACTCACTGGACATCACTGCCACACCGAGTGATGGTCACAGGACTCAGTACACACTGGACATTACTGCCCACACACGGTGATGGTCACAGGACTCAACACACTGGACATCACTGCCACACTGAGTGATGGCCTCAGGACTCAGTACACACTGGACATCACTGCCCACATGTTGATGGTCACAGGACTCAGTACACACTGGACATCACTGCCCAAACCAAGTGATGGTCACAGGACTCAGTACACACTGGACATCACTGCCCACATGTTGATGGTCACAGGACTCAGTACACACTGGACATCACTGCCCAAACCGAGTGATGGTCACAGGACTCAGTACACAATGGACATCACTGCCACACCGAGTGATGGTCACAGGACTCAGTACACACTGGACATCACTGCCACACCGAGTGATGGTCACAGGACTCTACACAATGGACATCACTGCCACACCGAGTGATGGTCACAGGACTCAGTACACACTGGACATCACTGCCCAAACCGAGTGATGGTCACAGAACTCAGTACACACTGGACATCACTGCCCACACAGGGTGTTGGTCACAGGACTCTACACACTGGACATCACTGCCCAAACCGAGTGATGGTCACAGAACTCAGTACACACTGGACATCACTGCCCACACAGGGTGTTGGTCACAGGACTCAGTACACACTGGACATCACTGCCACGCCGAGTGATGGTCACAGGACTCAGTACACACTGGACATCACTGCCCACACAGGGTGTTGGTCACAGGACTCAGTACACACTGGACATCACTGCCCAAACCGAGTGATGGTCACAGGACTCAGTACACACTGGACATCACTGCCCACACAGGGTGTTGGTCACAGGACTCTACACACCGGACATCACTGTCCAAACCGAGTGATGGTCACAGGACTCTACACAATGGACATCACTGCCCACACCGAGTGATCGTCACAGGACTCAGTACACACGGGACATCACTGCCCACACAGGGTGTTGGGCACAGGACTCTACACACTGGACATCACTGCCCAAACCGAGTGACGGTCACAGGACTCGGTACACACTGGACATTACTGCCCACACACGGTGATGGTCACAGGACTCAACACACTGGACATCACTGCCACACAGAGTGATGGACAAAGGACACTACACACTGGACATCACTGCCCACACAGGGTGTTGGTCACAGGACTCAGTACACACTGGACATCACTGCCCAAACCGCGTGATGGTCACAGGACTCAGTACACACTGGACATCACTGCCCACACAGGGTGTTCGTCAAATGACTCAGTACACACTGGACATCATTGCCCACACTGAGTGATGGTCACAGGCCTCAGTACACACTGGACATCACTGCCCACACAGGGTGTTGGTCACAGGACTCTGCACATCGGACATCACAGCCCGCACCGAGTGATGGTTACAGGTCTCAGTACACACTGGACATCACTGCCCACACAGGGCGATGGTCACAGGACTCAGTACAAACTGGACATCACTGCCACACCGAGTGATGGTCACAGGACTCAGCACACACTGGACATTACTGCCCACACACGGTGATGGTCACAGGACTCAACATACTGGGCATCATTGCCACACAGAGTGATGGACACAGGACACTACACACTGGACATCACTGCCACACAGAGTGATGGTCACAGGACTGAGTACACACTGGACATCACTGCCACACAGAGTGATGGTCACAGGACTCAGTACACACTGGACATCACTGCCCAAACCGAGTGATGGTCACAGGACTCAGTACACACTGGACATTACTGCCCACACACGGTGATGGTCACAGGATTCAACACACTGGACATCACTGCCACACAGAGTGATGGACAAAGGACACTACACACTGGACATCACTGCCCACACAGGGTGTTGGTCACAGGACTCAGTACACACTGGACATCACTGCCACACCGAGTGATGGTCACAGGACTCTACACAATGGACATCACTGCCACATCGAGTGATGGTCACAGGACTCAGTACACACTGGACATCACTGCCCAAACCGAGTGATGGTCACAGGACTCAGTACACACTGGACATCACTGCCCACACAGGGTGTTCGTCATATGACTCAGTACACACTGGACATCATTGCCCACACCGAGTGATGGTCACAGGCCTCAGTACACACTGGACATCACTGCCCACACAGGGTGTTGGTCACAGGACTCTGCACACCGGACATCACAGCCCGCACCGAGTGATGGTTACAGGTCTCAGTACAAACTGGACATCACTGCCACACCGAGTGATGGTCACAGGACACAGCACACACTGGACATTACTGCCCACACACGGTGATGGTCACAGGACTCAACATACTGGGCATCATTGCCACACAGAGAGATGGACACAGGACACTACACATTGGACATCACTGCCACACAGAGTGACGGTCACAGGACTGAGTACACACTGGACATCACTGCCACACAGAGTGATGGCCACAGGACTCAGTACACACTGGACATCACTGCCCACACAGAGTGTTGGTCACAGGACTCAGAACACACTGGACATCACTGCCACACCGAGTGATGGCCACAGGACTCAGTACACACTGGACATCACTGCCCACACAGGGTAATGGTCACAGGACTCAGTACAAACTGGACATCACTGCCGCACCGAGTGATGGTCACAGGACTCAGCACACACTGGACATTACTGCCCACACACGGTGATGGTCACAGGACTCAACATACTGGACATCACTGCCACACAGAGTGATGGACCCAGGACACTACACACTGGACATCACTGCCACACCGAGTGATGGTCACAGGACTCAGTACTCACTGGACATCACTGCTCACACAGAGTGATGGTCACAGGCCTCTACACACTGCACATCACTGCCACACCGAGTGATGGCCACAGGACTCAGTACACACTGGACATCACTGCCCACACAGGGTAATGGTCACAGGACTCAGTACAAACTGGACATCACTGCCGCACCGAGTGATGGTCACAGGACTCAGCACACACTGGACATTACTGCCCACACACGGTGATGGTCACAGGACTCAACATACTGGACATCACTGCCACACAGAGTGATGGACCCAGGACACTACACACTGGACATCACTGCCACACCGAGTGATGGTCACAGGACTCAGTACTCACTGGACATCACTGCTCACACAGAGTGATGGTCACAGGCCTCTACACACTGCACATCACTGCCACACCGAGTGATGGTCACAGAACTCAGTACACACTGGACATCACTGCCCACACAGGGTGTTGGTCACAGGACTCTACACACCGGACATCACTGCCCAAACCGAGTGATGGTCACAGGACTCAGTACACAATGGACATCACTGCCACACCGAGTGATCGTCACAGGACTCAGTACACATGGGACATCACTGTCCACACAGGGTGTTGGGCACAGGACTCAGTACACACTGGACATCACTGCCCACACCGAGTGATGGTCACAGGACTCTACACACTGGACATCACTGCCCAAACCGAGTGATGGTCACAGGACTCAGTACTCACTGGACTATACTGCCACACCGAGTGATGGTCACAGGACTCAGTACACACTGGACATTACTGCCCACACACGGTGATGGTCACAGGACTCAACACACTGGACATCACTGCCACACAGAGTGATGGACAAAGGACACTATACACAGGACATCACTGCCCAGACAGGGTGTTGGGCACAGGACTCAGTACACACTGGACATCTCTGCCACACAGAGTGATGGTCACAGGACTCTACACAATGGACATCAATGCCACACCGAGTGATGGACACAGGACTCAGTACTCACTGGACATCACTGCTCACACAGAGTGATGGTCACAGGCCTCTACACAATGGACATCACTGTCACACAGAGTGATGGTAGCAGGACTCAGTACGCACTGGTCATCACTGCCACACTGAGTGATGGCCTCAGGACTCAGTACACACTGGACATCACTGCCCACATGTTGATGGTCACAGGACTCAGTACACACTGGACATCACTGCCCAAGCCAAGTGATGGTCACTGGACTCAGTACACACTGGACATCACTGCCCACACAGAGTGTTGGTCACAGGACTCAGTACACACTGGACATCACTGACACACCGAGTGATGGTCACAGGACTCAGTACACACTGGACATCACTGCCCACACAGGGTGTTGGTCACAGGACTCAGTACACACTGGACATCACTGCCCAAACCGAGTGATGGTCACAGGACTCAGTACACACTGGACATCACTGCCCACACAGGGTGTTGGTCACAGGACTCTACACACCGGACATCACTGTCCAAACCGAGTGATGGATACAGGACTCTACTCAATGGACATCACTGCCACACCGAGTGATCGTCACAGGACTCAGTACACACGGGACATCACTGCCCACACAGGGTGTTGGGCACAGCACTCAGTACACACTGGACATCACTGCCCACACCGAGTGATGGTCACAGGACTCTACACACTGGACATCACTGCCCAAACCGAGTGATGGTCACAGGACTCAGTACACACTGGACATTACTGCCCACACACGGTGATGGTCACAGGACTCAACACACTGGACATCACTGCCACACAGAGTGATGGACAAAGGACACTACACACTGGACATCACTGCCCACACAGGGTGTTGGTCACAGGACTCAGTACACACTGGACATCACTGCCACACCGAGTGATGGTCACAGGACTCTACACAATGGACATCACTGCCACATCGAGTGATGGTCACAGGACTCAGTACACACTGGACATCACTGCCCAAACCGAGTGATGGTCACAGGACTCAGTACACACTGGACATCACTGCCCACACAGGGTGTTCGTCATATGACTCAGTACACACTGGACATCATTGCCCACACCGAGTGATGGTCACAGGCCTCAGTACACACTGGACATCACTGCCCACACATGGTGTTGGTCACAGGACTCTGCACACCGGACATCACAGCCCGCACCGAGTGATGGTTACAGGTCTCAGTACACACTGGACATCACTGCCCACAGAGGGCGATGGTCACAGTACTCAGTACAAACTGGACATCACTGCCACACCGAGTGATGGTCACAGGACTCAGCACACACTGGACATTACTGCCCACACACGGTGATGGTCACAGGACTCAACATACTGGGCATCATTGCCACACAGAGAGATGGACACAGGACACTACACACTGGACATCACTGCCACACAGAGTGACGGTCACAGGACTGAGTACACACTGGACATCACTGCCCCACAGAGTGATGGTCACAGGACTCAGTACACACTGGACATCACTGTCCACACAGAGTGATGGTCACAGGACTCAGTACACACTGGGCATCACTGCCCACACCGAGTGATTGTCACAGGACTCAGTACTCACTGGACATCACTGCTCACACAGAGTGATGGTCACAGGCCTCTACACAATGGACATCACTGCCACACCGAGTGATGGTCACAGGACTCAGTGCACACTGGACATCACTGCCCAAACCGAGTGATGGTCACAGGACTCAGTACACACTGGACATCACTGCCCACACAGGGTGTTGGTCACAGGACTCAGTACACACTGGACATCACTGCCACACCGAGTGATGGTCACAGGACTCAGTACACAGTGGACATCACTGCCCACACAGGGTGTTGGTCACAGGACTCAGTACAAACTGGACATCACTGCCACACCGAGTGATGGTCACACGACTCAGCACACACTGGACATTACTGCCCACACACGGTGATGGTCACAGGACTCAACATACTGGACATCACTGCCACACAGAGTGATGGACACAGGACACTACACACTGGACATCACTGCCACACAGAGTGATGGTCACAGGACTCAGTACACACTGGACATCACTGCCACACCGAGTGATGGTCACAGGACTCAGTACACACTGGACATCACTGCCCACACAGGGTGATGATCACAGGACTCAGTACAAACTGGACATCACTGCCACACCGAGTGATGGTCACAGGACTCAGCACACACTGGTCATTACTGTCCACACACGGTGATGGTCACAGGACTCAACATACTGGATATCACTGCCACACAGAGTGATGGACACAGGACTCTACACACTGGACATCACTGCCACACAGAGTGATGGTCACAGGACTCAGTACACACTGGACATCACTGCCCACACAGGGTGTTGGTCACAGGACTCAGTACACACTGGACATCACTGCCCAAACCGAGTGATGGTCACAGGACTCAGTACACACTGGACATCACTGCCCACACAGGGTGTTGGTCACAGGACTCAGTACACACTGGACATCACTGCCACACCGAGTGATGGTCACAGAACTCAGTACACACGGGACATCACTGCCCACACAGGGTGTTGGGCACAGGACTCAGTACACACTGGACATCACTGCCCACGCCGAGTGATGGTCACAGGACTCTACACACTGGACATCACTGCCCAAACCGAGTGATGGTCACAGGACTCAGTACTCACTGGACATCACTGCCACACCGAGTGATGGTCACAGGACTCATCACAATGGACATCATTGCCACACCGAGTGATCGTCACAGGACTCAGTACACACTGGACATTACTGCCCACACACGGTGATGGTCACAGGACTCAACACACTGGACATCACTGCCACACTGAGTGATGGCCTCAGGACTCAGTACACACTGGACATCACTGCCCACATGTTGATGGTCACAGGACTCAGTACACACTGGACATCACTGCCACACCGAGTGATGGTCACAGGACTCTACACAATGGACATCACTGCCCAAACCGAGTGATGGTCACAGTACTCAGTACACACTGGACATCACTGCCCACACAGGGTGTTGGTCACAGGACTCAGTACACACTGGACATCACTGCCACGCCGAGTGATGGTCACAGGACTCAGTACACACTGGACATCACTGCCCACACAGGGTGTTGGTCACAGGACTCTGTACACACTGGACATCACTGCCCAAACCGAGTGATGGTCACAGGACTCAGTACACACTGGACATCACTGCCGACACAGGGTGTTGGTCACAGGACTCTACACACCGGACATCACTGTCCAAACCGAGTGATGGTCACAGGACTCTACACAATGGACATCACTGCCACACCGAGTGATCGTCACAGGACTCAGTACACACGGGACATCACTGCCCACACAGGGTGTTGGGCACAGGACTCTACACACTGGACATCACTGCCCAAACCGAGTGACGGTCACAGGACTCAGTACACACTGGACATTACTGCCCACACACGGTGATGGTCACAGGACTCAACACACTGGACATCACTGCCACACAGAGTGATGGACAAAGGACACTACACACTGGACATCACTGCCCACACAGGGTGTTGGTGACAGGACTCAGTACACACTGGACATCACTGCCCAAACCGCGTGATGGTCACAGGACTCAGTACACACTGGACATCACTGCCCACACAGGGTGTTCGTCAAACGACTCAGTACACACTGGACATCATTGCCCACACTGAGTGATGGTCACAGGCCTCAGTACACACTGGACATCACTGCCCACACAGGGTGTTGGTCACAGGACTCTGCACATCGGACATCACAGCCCACACCGAGTTATGGTTACAGGACTCAGTACACACTGGACATCACTGCCCACACAGGGCGATGGTCACAGGACTCAGTACAAACTGGACATCACTGCCACACCGAGTGATGGTCACAGGACTCAGCACACACTGGACATTACTGCCCACACACGGTGATGGTCACAGGACTCAACATACTGGGCATCATTGCCACACAGAGTGATGGACACAGGACACTACACACTGGACATCACTGCCACACAGAGTGATGGTCACAGGACTGAGTACACACTGGACATCACTGCCACACAGAGTGATGGTCACAGGACTCAGTACACACTGGACATCACTGTCCACACAGAGTGATGGTGACAGGACTCAGTACACACTGGGCATCACTGCGCACACCGAGTGATTGTCACAGGACTCAGTACTCACTGGACATCACTGCCCACACAGGGTGTTGGTCACAGGACTCAGTACACACTGGACATCACTGCCACACCGAGTGATGGTCACAGGACTCAGTACACAGTGGACATCACTGCCCACACAGGGTGTTGGTCACAGGACTCTACACACCGGACATCACAGCCCGCACAGAGTGATGTTCACAGGACACAGTACACATTAGACATCACTGCCCACACAGGGTGATGGTCACAGGACTCAGTACAAACTGGACATCACTGCCACACCGAGTGATTGTCACAGGACTCAGTACTCACTGGACATCACTGCTCACACAGAGTGATGGTCACAGGCCTCTACACAATGGACATCACTGCCACACCGAGTGATGGTCACAGGACTCAGTACACACTGGACATCACTGCCCACACAGGGTGTTGGTCACAGGACTCAGTACACACTGGACATCACTGCCACACCGAGTGATGGTCACAGGACTCAGTACACAGTGGACATCACTGCCCACACAGGGTGTTGGTCACAGGACTCTACACACCGGACATCACAGCCCGCACAGAGTGATGTTCACAGGACTCAGTACACATTGGAGATCACTGCCCACACAGGGAGATGGTCACAGGACTCAGTACAAACTGGACATCACTGCCACACCGAGTGATGGTCACACGACTCAGCACACACTGGACATTACTGCCCACACACGGTGATGGTCACAGGACTCAACATACTGGACATCACTGCCACACAGAGTGATGGACACAGGACACTACACACTGGACATCACTGCCACACAGAGTGATGGTCACAGGACTCAGTACACACTGGACATCACTGCCACACCGAGTGATGGTCACAGGACTCAGTACACACTGGATATCACTGCCACACAGAGTGATGGACACAGGACTCTACACACTGGACATCACTGCCACACAGAGTGATGGTCACAGGACTCAGTACACACTGGACATCACTGCCCACACAGGGTGTTGGTCACAGGACTCAGTACACACTGGACATCACTGTCCAAACCGAGTGATGGTCACAGGACTCTAGACAATGGACATCACTGCCACACCGAGTGATGGTCACAGGACTCTACACAATGGACATCACTGCCACACCGAGTGATGGTCACAGGACTCAGTACATACTGGACATCACTGCCCAAACCGAGTGATGGTCACAGGACTCTACACAATGGACATCACTGCCACACCGAGTGATGGTCACAGTACTCAGTACACACTGGACATCACTGCCCACACAGGGTGTTGGTCACAGGACTCAGTACACACTGGACATTACTGCCGAAACCGAGTGATGGTCACAGGACTCAGTACACACTGGACATCACTGCCCACACAGGGTGTTGGTCACAGGACTCAGTACACACTGGACATCACTGCCACACCGAGTGATGGTCACAGAACTCAGTACACACGGGACATCACTGCCCACACAGGGTGTTGGGCACAGGACTCAGTACACACTGGACATCACTGCCCACGCCGAGTGATGGTCACAGGACTCTACACACTGGACATCACTGCCCAAACCGAGTGATGGTCACAGGACTCAGTACTCACTGGACATCACTGCCACAACGAGTGATGGTCACAGGACTCAGTACTCACTGGACATCACTGCCACAACGAGTGATGGTCACAGGACTCAGTACACACTGGACATCACTGCCACACCGAGTGATGGTCACAGGACTCTTCACAATGGACATCATTGCCACACCGAGTGATCGTCACAGGACTCAGTACACACGGGACATCACTGCCCACACAGGGTGTTGGGCACAGGACTCAGTACACACTGGACATCACTGCCACACCGAGTGATGGTCACAGGACTCAGTACACACTGGACATTACTGCCCACACACGGTGATGGTCACAGGACTCAACACACTGGACATCACTGCCACACAGAGTGATGGTCACAGGACTCAGTACACACTGGACATCACTGCCACACCGAGTGATGGTCACAGGACTCAGTACACACTGGACATCACTGCCCACACAGGGTGATGATCACAGGACTCAGTACAAACTGGACATCACTGCCCACACAGGGTGATGGTCACATGACTCAGCACACACTGGTCATTACTGTCCACACACGGTGATGGTCACAGGACTCAACATACTAGATATCACTGCCACATAGAGTGATGGACACAGGACTCTACACACTGGACATCACTGCCACACAGAGTGATGGTCACAGGACTCAGTACACACTGGACATCACTGCCCACACAGGGTGTTGGTCACAGGACTCAGTACACACTGGACATCACTGTCCAAACCGAGTGATGGTGACAGGACTCAGTACACACTGGACATCACTGCCACACCGAGTGATGGTCACAGGACTCAGTACACACTGGACATCACTGCCCACACAGGGTGTTGGTCACAGGACTCAGTACACACTGGACATCACTGCCACACCGAGTGATGGTCACAGAACTCAGTACACACGGGACATCACTGCCCACACAGGGTGTTGGGCACAGGACTCAGTACACACTGGACATCACTGCCCACGCCGAGTGATGGTCACAGGACTCTACACACTGGACATCACTGCCCACACAGGGTGTTGGTCACAGGACTCAGTACACACTGGACATCACTGCCCAAACCGAGTGATGGTCACAGGACCCAGTACTCACTGGACATCACTGCCACACCGAGTGATGGTCACAGGACTCAGTACACACTGGACATTACTGCCCACACACGGTGATGGTCACAGGACTCAACACACTGGACATCACTGCCACACTGAGTGATGGCCTCAGGACTCAGTACACACTGGACATCACTGCCCACATGTTGATGGTCACAGGACTCAGTACACACTGGACATCACTGCCACACCGAGTGATGGTCACAGGACTCTACACAATGGACATCACTGCCACACCGAGTGATGGTCACAGGACTCAGTACACACTGGACATCACTGCCCACATGTTGATGGTCACAGGACTCAGTACACACTGGACATCACTGCCACACCGAGTGATGGTCACAGGACTCTACACAATGGACATCACTGCCACACCGAGTGATGGTCACAGAACTCAGTACACACTGGACATCACTGCCCAAACCGAGTGATGGTCACAGGACTCAGTACACACTGGACATCACTGCCCACACCGAGTGATGGTCACAGGACTCAGTACACACTGGACATCACTGCCCACACAGGGTGTTGGTCACAGGACTCAGTACACACTGGACATCACTGCCACGCCGAGTGATGGTCACAGGACTCAGTACACACTGGACATCACTGCCCACACAGGGTGTTGGTCACAGGACTCAGTACACACTGGACATCACTGCCCAAACCGAGTGATGGTCACAGGACTCAGTACACACTGGACATCACTGCCGACACAGGGTGTTGGTCACAGGACTCAGTACACACCGGACATCACTGTCCAAACCGAGTGATGGTCACAGAACTCAGTACACACTGGACATCACTCCCCACACAGGGTGTTGGTCACAGGACTCAGTATTCACTGGACATCACTGTCCAAACCGAGTGATCGTCACAGGACTCAGTACACATGGGACATCACTGCCCACACAGGGTGTTGGGCACAGGACTCTACACACTGGACATCACTGCCCAAACCGAGTGACGGTCACAGGACTCGGTACACACTGGACATTACTGCCCACACACGGTGATGGTCACAGGACTCAACACACTGGACATCACTGCCACACAGAGTGATGGACAAAGGACACTACACACTGGACATCACTGCCCACACAGGGTGTTGGTCACAGGACTCAGTACACACTGGACATCACTGCCCAAACCGCGTGATGGTCACAGGACTCAGTACACACTGGACATCACTGCCCACACAGGGTGTTCGTCAAATGACTCAGTACACACTGGACATCATTGCCCACACTGAGTGATGGTCACAGGCCTCAGTACACACTGGACATCACTGCCCACACAGGGTGTTGGTCACAGGACTCTGCACACCGGACATCACAGCCCGCACCGAGTGATGGTTACAGGTCTCAGTACACACTGGACATCACTGCCCACACAGGGCGATGGTCACAGGACTCAGTACAAACTGGACATCACTGCCACACCGAGTGATGGTCACAGGACTCAGCACACACTGGACATTACTGCCCACACACGGTGATGGTCACAGGACTCAACATACTGGGCATCATTGCCACACAGAGTGATGGACACAGGACACTACACACTGGACATCACTGCCACACAGAGTGATGGTCACAGGACTGAGTACACACTGGACATCACTGCTACACAGAGTGATGGTCACAGGACTCAGTACACACTGGACATCACTGTCCACACAGAGTGATGGTGACAGGACTCAGTACACACTGGGCATCACTGCGCACACCGAGTGATTGTCACAGGACTCAGTACTCACTGGACATCACTGCCCACACAGGGTGTTGGTCACAGGACTCAGTACACACTGGACATCACTGCCACACCGAGTGATGGTCACAGGACTCAGTACACAGTGGACATCACTGCCCACACAGGGTGTTGGTCACAGGACTCTACACACCGGACATCACAGCCCGCACAGAGTGATGTTCACAGGACTCAGTACACATTAGACATCACTGCCCACACAGGGTGATGGTCACAGGACTCAGTACAAACTGGACATCACTGCCACACCGAGTGATTGTCACAGGACTCAGTACTCACTGGACATCACTGCTCACACAGAGTGATGGTCACAGGACTCAGTACACACTGGACATCACTGCCACACCGAGTGATGGTCACAGGACTCTACACAATGGACATCAATGCCACACCGAATGATGTTCAAAGGACTCAGTACACACTGGACATCACTGCCCAAACCGAGAGATGGTCACAGGACTCAGTACTCACTGGACATCACTGCTCACACAGAGTGATGGTCACAGGCTTCTACACAATGGACATCACTGCCACACCGAGTGATGGTCACAGGACTCAGTACACACTGGACATCACTGCCACACCGAGTGATGGTCACAGGACTCAGCACACACTGGACATTACTGCCCACACACGGTGATGGTCACAGGACTCAACATACTGGACATCACTGCCACACAGAGTGATGGTCACAGGACTCAGTACACACTGGACATCACTGCCCACACAGGGTGTTGGTCACAGGACTCAGTACACACTGGACATCACTGCCACACCGAGTGATGGTCACAGGACTCAGTACACAGTGGACATCACTGCCCACACAGGGTGTTGGACACAGGACTCAGTACACACTGGACATCACTGCCCAAACCGAGTGATGGTCACAGGACTCAGTACACACTGGACATCACTGCCCACACAGGGTGTTGGTCACAGGACCCAGTACACACTGGACATCACTGCCACACCGAGTGATGGCCACAGAACTCAGTACACACTGGACATCACTGCCCACACAGGGTGTTGGTCACAGGACTCTACACACCGGACATCACTGCCCAAACCGAGTGATGGTCACAGGACTCTACACAATGGACATCACTGCCACACCGAGTGATGCTCACAGGACTCAGCACTCACTCGACCTCACTGCCACACAGGGTGTTGGCCACAGGACTCAGTACACACTGGACATCACTGCCCAAACCGAGTGATGGTCACAGGACTCAGTACACACTGGACATCACTGCCCACACAGGGTGTTGGTCATAGGACTCAGTACACACTGGACATCACTGCCACACCGAGTGATGGTCACAGGACTCAGTACACAGTGGACATCACTGCCCACACAGGGTGTTGGTCACAGGATTCTACACGCCGGACATCACAGCCCGTACAGAGTGATGTTCACAGGACTCAGTACACATTGGACATCACTGCCCACACAGGGTGATGGTCACAGAAATCAGTACAAACTGGACATCACTGCCACACCGAGTGATGGTCACACGACTCAGCACACACTGGACATTACTGCCCACACACGGTGATGGTCACAGGACTCAACATACGGGACATCACTGCCACACAGAGTGATGGAAACAGGACACTACACACTGGACATCACTGCCACACAGAGTGATGGTCACAGGACTCAGTACACACTGGACATCACTGCCACACAGAGTGATGGTCACAGAACTCAGTACACACTGGACATCACTGCCCACACAGGGTGATGGTCACAGGACTCAGCACATACTGGACATCACTGCCACACAGAGTGATGGACACAGGACACTACACACTGGACATCACTGCCACACAGAGTGATGGTCACAGGACTCAGTACACACTGGACATCACTGCCCACAAAGGGTGTTGGTCACAGGACTCAGTACACACTGGACATCACTGCCACACCGAATGATGGTCACAGGACTCAGCAAACACGGGACATTACTGCCCACACACGGTGATGGTCACAGGACTCAACATACTGGACATCACTGCCACACAGAGTGATGGACACAGGACACTACCCACTGGACATCAATGCCACACAGAGTGATGGTCACAGGACTCAGTACACACTGGACATCACTGCCCACACAGGGTGTTGGTCACAGGACTCTGCACACCGGACATCACAGCCCGCACCGAGTGATGGTTACAGGTCTCAGTACACACTGGACATCACTGCCCACACAGGGCGATGGTCACAGGACTCAGTACAAACTGGACATCACTGCCACACCGAGTGATGGTCACAGGACTCAGCACACACTGGACATTACTGCCCACACACGGTGATGGTCACAGGACTCAACATACTGGGCATCATTGCCACACAGAGTGATGGACACAGGACACTACACACTGGACATCACTGCCACACAGAGTGATGGTCACAGGACTGAGTACACACTGGACATCACTGCTACACAGAGTGATGGTCACAGGACTCAGTACACACTGGACATCACTGTCCACACAGAGTGATGGTGACAGGACTCAGTACACACTGGGCATCACTGCGCACACCGAGTGATTGTCACAGGACTCAGTACTCACTGGACATCACTGCCCACACAGGGTGTTGGTCACAGGACTCAGTACACACTGGACATCACTGCCACACCGAGTGATGGTCACAGGACTCAGTACACAGTGGACATCACTGCCCACACAGGGTGTTGGTCACAGGACTCTACACACCGGACATCACAGCCCGCACAGAGTGATGTTCACAGGACTCAGTACACATTAGACATCACTGCCCACACAGGGTGATGGTCACAGGACTCAGTACAAACTGGACATCACTGCCACACCGAGTGATTGTCACAGGACTCAGTACTCACTGGACATCACTGCTCACACAGAGTGATGGTCACAGGACTCAGTACACACTGGACATCACTGCCACACCGAGTGATGGTCACAGGACTCTACACAATGGACATCAATGCCACACCGAATGATGTTCAAAGGACTCAGTACACACTGGACATCACTGCCCAAACCGAGAGATGGTCACAGGACTCAGTACTCACTGGACATCACTGCTCACACAGAGTGATGGTCACAGGCTTCTACACAATGGACATCACTGCCACACCGAGTGATGGTCACAGGACTCAGTACACACTGGACATCACTGCCACACCGAGTGATGGTCACAGGACTCAGCACACACTGGACATTACTGCCCACACACGGTGATGGTCACAGGACTCAACATACTGGACATCACTGCCACACAGAGTGATGGTCACAGGACTCAGTACACACTGGACATCACTGCCCACACAGGGTGTTGGTCACAGGACTCAGTACACACTGGACATCACTGCCACACCGAGTGATGGTCACAGGACTCAGTACACAGTGGACATCACTGCCCACACAGGGTGTTGGACACAGGACTCAGTACACACTGGACATCACTGCCCAAACCGAGTGATGGTCACAGGACTCAGTACACACTGGACATCACTGCCCACACAGGGTGTTGGTCACAGGACCCAGTACACACTGGACATCACTGCCACACCGAGTGATGGCCACAGAACTCAGTACACACTGGACATCACTGCCCACACAGGGTGTTGGTCACAGGACTCTACACACCGGACATCACTGCCCAAACCGAGTGATGGTCACAGGACTCTACACAATGGACATCACTGCCACACCGAGTGATGCTCACAGGACTCAGCACTCACTCGACCTCACTGCCACACAGGGTGTTGGCCACAGGACTCAGTACACACTGGACATCACTGCCCAAACCGAGTGATGGTCACAGGACTCAGTACACACTGGACATCACTGCCCACACAGGGTGTTGGTCATAGGACTCAGTACACACTGGACATCACTGCCACACCGAGTGATGGTCACAGGACTCAGTACACAGTGGACATCACTGCCCACACAGGGTGTTGGTCACAGGATTCTACACGCCGGACATCACAGCCCGTACAGAGTGATGTTCACAGGACTCAGTACACATTGGACATCACTGCCCACACAGGGTGATGGTCACAGAAATCAGTACAAACTGGACATCACTGCCACACCGAGTGATGGTCACACGACTCAGCACACACTGGACATTACTGCCCACACACGGTGATGGTCACAGGACTCAACATACGGGACATCACTGCCACACAGAGTGATGGAAACAGGACACTACACACTGGACATCACTGCCACACAGAGTGATGGTCACAGGACTCAGTACACACTGGACATCACTGCCACACAGAGTGATGGTCACAGAACTCAGTACACACTGGACATCACTGCCCACACAGGGTGATGGTCACAGGACTCAGCACATACTGGACATCACTGCCACACAGAGTGATGGACACAGGACACTACACACTGGACATCACTGCCACACAGAGTGATGGTCACAGGACTCAGTACACACTG
This sequence comes from Scyliorhinus torazame, assembly GCF_047496885.1. Lineage (NCBI taxonomy): Eukaryota > Metazoa > Chordata > Chondrichthyes > Carcharhiniformes > Scyliorhinidae > Scyliorhinus > Scyliorhinus torazame. The sequence goes on from NC_092713.1 coordinate 179,906,929, forward strand.
GACATCACTGCCCACAAAGGGTGTTGGTCACAGGACTCAGTACACACTGGACATCACTGCCACACCGAATGATGGTCACAGGACTCAGCAAACACGGGACATTACTGCCCACACACGGTGATGGTCACAGGACTCAACATACTGGACATCACTGCCACACAGAGTGATGGACACAGGACACTACCCACTGGACATCAATGCCACACAGAGTGATGGTCACAGGACTCAGTACACACTGGACATCACTGCCCACACAGGGTGTTGGTCACAGGACTCTGTACACACCGGACATTACAGCCCGCACCGAGTGATGGTCACAGGACTCAGTACACATTGGACATCACTGCCCACACAGGGTGTTGGTCACAGGACTCTGTACACACTGGACATCACTGCCCAAACCGGGTGATGGTCACAGGACGCTACACAATGGACATCACTGCCACACCGAGTGATGGTCACAGGACTCAGCACACACTGGACATTACTGCCCACACACGGTGATGGTCACAGGACTCAACATACTGGACATCACTGCCACACAGAGTGATGGACACAGGACACTACACACTGGACATCACTGCCACACAGAGTGATGGTCACAGGACTCAGTACACACTGGACATCACTGCCCACAAAGGGTGTTGGTCACAGGACTCAGTACACACTGGACATCACTGCCCAAACCGAGTGATGGTCACAGAACTCAGTACACACGGGACATCACTGCCCACACAGGGTGTTGGGCACAGGACTCAGTACACACTGGACATCACTGCCCACACCGAGTGATGGTCACAGGACTCTACACACTGGACATCACTGCCCAAACCGAGTGATGGTCACAGGCCTCTACACAATGGACATCACTGCCACACCAAGTGATGGTCACAGGACTCAGTACACACCGGACATCACAGCCCGCACAGAGTGATGTTCACAGGACTCAGTACACATTGGAGATCACTGCCCACACAGGGAGATGGTCACAGGACTCAGTACAAACTGGACATCACTGCCACACCGAGTGATGGTCACACGACTCAGCACACACTGGACATTACTGCCCACACACGGTGATGGTCACAGGACTCAACATACTGGACATCACTGCCACACAGAGTGATGGACACAGGACACTGCACACTGGACATCACTGCCACACAGAGTGATGGTCACAGGACTCAGTACACACTGGACATCACTGCCACACCGAGTGATGGTCACAGGACTCAGTACACACTGGACATCACTGCCCACACAGGGTGATGATCACAGGACTCAGTACAAACTGGACATCACTGCCACACCGAGTGATGGTCACAGGACTCAGCACACACTGGTCATTACTGTCCACACACGGTGATGGTCACAGGACTCAACATACAGGATATCACTGCCACACAGAGTGATGGACACAGGACTCTACACACTGGACATCACTGCCACACAGAGTGATGGTCACAGGACTCAGTACACACTGGACATCACTGCCCACACAGGGTGTTGGTCACAGGACTCAGTACACACTGGACATCACTGCCCAAACCGAGTGATGGTCACAGGACTCAGTACACACTGTACATCACTGCCACACCGAGTGATGGTCACAGAACTCAGTACACACGGGACATCACTGCCACACCGAGTGATGGTCACAGAACTCAGTACACACTGGACATCACTGCCCATACAGGGTGTTGGGCACAGGACTCAGTACACACTGGACATCACTGCCCACGCCGAGTGATGGTCACAGGACCCTACACACTGGACATCACTGCCCAAACCGAGTGATGGTCACAGGACTCAGTACTCACTGGACATCACTGCCACACCGAGTGATGGTCAAAGGACTCTTCACAATGGACATCATTGCCACACCGAGTGATCGTCACAGGACTCAGTACACACGGGACATCACTGCCCACACAGGGTGTTGGGCACAGGACTCAGTACACACTGGACATCACTGCCCACACCGAGTGATGGTCACAGGACTCTACACACTGGACATCACTGCCCAAACCGAGTGATGGTCACAGGACTCAGTACTCACTGGACATCACTGCCACACCGAGTGATGGTCACAGGACTCAGTACACACTGGACATTACTGCCCACACACGGTGATGGTCACAGGACTCAACACAATGGACATCACTGCCACACTGAGTGATGGCCTCAGGACTCAGTACACACTGGACATCACTGCCCACATGTTGATGGTCACAGGACTCAGTACACACTGGACATCACTGCCCAAACCAAGTGATGGTCACAGGACTCAGTACACACTGGACATCACTGCCCAAACCGAGTGATGGTCACAGGACTCAGTACACACTGGACATCACTGCCACACCGAGTGATGGTCACAGGACTCTACACAAAGGACATCACTGCCCAAACCGAGTGATGGTCACAGAACTCAGTACACACTGGACATCACTGCCCACACAGGGTGTTGGTCACAGGACTCAGTACACACTGGACATCACTGCCACGCCGAGTGATGGTCACAGGACTCAGTACACACTGGACATCACTGCCCACACAGGGTGTTGGTCACAGGACTCAGTACACACTGGACATCACTGCCCAAACCGAGTGATGGTCACAGGACTCTACACAATGGACATCACTGCCACACCGAGTGATCGTCACAGGTCTCAGTACACACGGGACATCACTGCCCACACAGGGTGTTGGGCACAGGACTCTACACACTGGACATCACTGCCCAAACCGAGTGACGGTCACAGGACTCAGTACACACTGGACATTACTGCCCACACACGGTGATGGTCACAGGACTCAACACACTGGACATCCCTGCCACACAGAGTGATGGATAAAGGACACTACACACTGGACATCACTGCCCACACAGGGTGTTGGTCACAGGACTCAGTACACACTGGACATCACTGCCACACCGAGTGATGGTCACAGGACTCTACACAATGGACATCACTGCCACATCGAGTGATGGTCACAGGACTCAGTACACACTGGACATCACAGCCCAAACCGCGTGATGGTCACAGGACTCAGTACACACTGGACATCACTGCCCACACAGGGTGTTCGTCAAATGACTCAGCACACACTGGACATCATTGCCCACACTGAGTGATGGTCACAGGCCTCAGTACACACTGGACATCACTGCCCACACAGGGTGTTGGTCACAGGACTCTGCACATCGGACATCACAGCCCGCACCGAGTGATGGTTACAGAACTCAGTACACACTGGACATCACTGCCCACACAGGGCGATGGTCACAGGACTCAGTACAAACTGGACATCACTGCCACACCGAGTGATGGTCACAGGACTCAGCACACACTGGACATTACTGCCCACACACGGTGATGGTCACAGGACTCAACATACTGGGCATCATTGCCACACAGAGTGATGGACACAGGACACTACACACTGGACATCACTGCCACACAGAGTGATGGTCACAGGACTGAGTACACACTGGACATCACTGCCACACAGAGTGATGGTCACAGGACTCAGTACACACTGGACATCACTGTCCACACAGAGTGATGGTCACAGGACTCAGTACACACTGGACATCACTGCCCACACAGGGTGTTGGTCACAGGACTCAACATACTGGACATCACTGCCACACAGAGTGATGGTCACAGGACTCAGTACACAGTGGACATCACTGCCCACACCGGGTGTTGGTCACAGGACTCGACACACCGGACATCACAGCCCGCACAGAGTGATGTTCACAGGACTCAGTACACATTAGACATCACTGCCCACACAGGGTGATGGTCACAGGACTCAGTACAAACTGGACATCACTGCCACACCGAGTGATGGTCACACGACTCAGCACACACTGGACATTACTGCCCACACACGGTGATGGTCACAGGACTCAACATACTGGATATCACTGCCACACAGAGTGATGGAGACAGGACACTACACACTGGACATCACTGCCACACAGAGTGATGGTCACAGGACTCAGTACACACCGGACATCACTGCCACACCGAGTGATGGTCACAGGACTCAGTACACACTGGACATCACTGCCCACACAGGGTGATGGTCACAGGACTCAGTACAAACTGGACATCACTGCCACACCGAGTGATGGTCACAGGACTCAGCACACACTGGACATTACTGCCCACACACGGTGATGGTCACAGGACTCAACATACTGGACATCACTGCCACACAGAGTGATGGTCACAGGACTCAACATACTGGACATCACTGCCACACAGAGTGATGGTCACAGGACTCAGTACACACTGGACATCACTGCCACACCGAGTGATGGTCACAGGACTCAGTCCACACTGGACATCACTGCCCACACAGGGTGATGGTCACAGGACTCAGTACAAAATGGACATCACTGCCACACCGAGTGATGGTCACAGGACTCAGCACACACTGGACATTGCTGCCCACACACGGTGATTGTCACAGGACTCAACATACTGGACATCACTGCCACACAGAGTGATGGATACAGGACACTACACACTGGACATCACTGCCACACAGAGTGATGGTCACAGGACTCAGTCCACACTGGACATCACTGCCCACACAGGGTGTTGGTCACAGGACTCAGTACACACTGGACATCACTGCCCAAACCGAGTGGTGGTCACAGGACTCAGTACACACTGGACATCACTGCCCACACAGGGTGTTGGTCACAGGACTCAGTACACACTGAACATCACTGCCACACCGAGTGATGGTCACAGAACTCAGTACACACGGGACATCACTGCCCACACAGGGTGTTGGGCACAGGACTCAGTACACACTGGACATCACTGCCCACACCGAGTGATGGTCACAGGACTCTACACACTGGACATCACTGCCCAAACCGAGTTATGGTCACAGGACTCAGTACTCACTGGACATCACTGCCACACCGAGTGATGGTCACAGGACTCAGTACACACTGGACATTACTGCCCACACACGGTGATGGTCACAGGACTCAACACACTGGACATCACTGCCACACAGAGTGATGGTCACAAGACTCAGTACACACTGGACATCACTGCACACACAGGGTGTTGGTCACAGGCCTCTACACAATGGACATCACAGCCACACCGAGTGATGGTCACAGGACTCAGTACACACTGGACATCACTGCCACACCGAGTGATGGTCACAGGACTCTCCACAATGGACATCAATGCCACACCGAGTGATGTTCAAAGGACTCAGTACACACTGGACATCACTGCCCACACAGGGTGTTGGTCACAGGACTCAGTACACACTGGACCTCACTGCCACACCGAGTGATGGCCACAGGACTCAGTACACAGTGGACATCACTGCCCACACAGGGTGTTGGTCACAGGACTCTACACGCCGGACATCACAGCCCGTACAGAGTGATGTTCACAGGACTCAGTACACATTGGACATCACTGCCCACACAGGGTGATGGTCACAGAAATCAGTACAAACTGGACATCACTGCCACACCGAGTGATGGTCACACGACTCAACACACACTGGACATTACTGCCCACACACGGTGATGGTCACAGGACTCAAAATTCTGGACATCACTGCCACACAGAGTGATGGAAACAGGACACTACACACTGGACATCACTGCCACACAGAGTGATGGTCACAGGACTCAGTACACACTGGACATCACTGCCCACAAAGGGTGTTGGTCACAGGACTCAGTACACACTGGACATCACTGCCCAAACCGAGTGATGGTCACAGAACTCAGTACACACGGGACATCACTGCCCACTCAGGGTGTTGGGCACAGGACTCAGTACACACTGGACATCACTGCCCACACCGAGTGATGGTCACAGGACTCTACACACTGGACATCACTGCCCAAACCGAGTGATGGTCACAGGACTCAGTACTCACTGGACATCACTGCCACACCGAGTGATGGTCACAGGACTCAGTACACACTGGACATTACTGCCCACACACGGTGATGGTCACAGGACTCAACACATTGGACATCACTGCCACACAGAGTGATGGACAAAGGACACTACACACTGGACATCACTGCCCACACAAGTTGTTGGGCACAGGACTCAGTACACACTGGACATCACTGCCACACCGAGTGATGGTCACAGGACTCTACACAATGGACATCAATGCCACACCAAGTGATGTTCAAAGGACTCAGTACACACTGGACATCACTGCCCAAACCGAGAGATGGTCACAGGACTCAGTACTCACTGGACATCACTGCTCACACAGAGTGATGGTCACAGGCTTCTACACAATGGACATCACTGCCACACCGAGTGATGGTCACAGGACTCAGTACACACTGGACATCACTGCCACACCGAGTGATGGTCACAGGACTCAGCACACACTGGACATTAATGCCCACACACGGTGATGGTCACAGGACTCAACATACTGGACATCACTGCCACACAGAGTGATGGTCACAGGACTCAGTACACACTGGACATCACTGCCCACACAGGGTGTTGGTCACAGGACTCAGTACACACCGGACATTACAGCCCGCACCGAGTGATGGTCACAGGACTCAGTACACATTGGACATCACTGCCCACACAGGGTGTTGGTCACAGGACTCAGTACACATTAGACATCACTGCCCAAACCGTGTGATGGTCACAGGACTCTACACAATGGACATCACTTCCACACCGAGTGATGGTCACAGGACTCAGTACACACTGGACATCACTGCCCACACAGGGTGTTGGTCACAGGACTCAGTACACACTGGACATCACTGCCCAAACCGAGTGATGGTCACAGGACTCAGTACTCACTGGACATGACTGCTCACACAGAGTGATGGTCACAGGCCTCTACACAATGGACATCACTGCCCACACAGGGTGTTGGTCACAGGACTCAGTACACACCGGACATTACAGCCCGCACCGAGTGATGGTCACAGGACTCAGTACACATTGGACATCACTGCCCACACAGGGTGTTGGTCACAGGACTCAGTACACACTGGACATCACTGCCCACAAAGGGTGTTGGTCACAGGACTCAGTACACACTGGACATCACTGCCCAAACCGAGTGATGGTCACAGAACTCAGTACACACTGGACATCACTGCCCACACAGGGTGTTGGTCACAGGACTCAGTACACACTGGACATCACTGCCCAAACCGAGTGATGGTCACAGGACTCAGTACTCACTGGACATGACTGCTCACACAGAGTGATGGTCACAGGCCTCTACACAATGGACATCACTGCCCACACAGGGTGTTGGTCACAGGACTCAGTACACACCGGACATTACAGCCCGCACCGAGTGATGGTCACAGGACTCAGTACACATTGGACATCACTGCCACACAGAGTGATGGTCACAGGACTCAGTACACATTGGACATCACTGCCACACCGAGTGATCGTCACAGGACTCAGTACACACGGGACATCACTGCCCACACAGGGTGTTGGGCACAGGACTCAGTACACACTGGACATCACTGCCCACACCGAGTGATGGTCACAGGACTCTACACACTGGACATCACTGCCCAAACCGAGTGATGGTCACAGGCCTCTACACAATGGACATCACTGCCACACCAAGTGATGGTCACAGGACTCAGTACACACTGGACATCAATGCCCAAACCGAGTGATGGTCACAGGACTCAGTACACACTGGACATCACTGCCCACACAGGATGTTGGTCACAGGACTCAGTACACACTGGACATCACTGCCACACCGAGTGATGGTCACAGGACTCAGTACACAGTGGACATCACTGCCCACACAGGGTGTTGGTCACAGGACTCTACACACCGGACATCACAGCCCGCACAGAGTGATGTTCACAGGACTCAGTACACATTGGAGATGACTGCCCACACAGGGAGATGGTCACAGGACTCAGTACAAACTGGACATCACTGCCACACCGAGTGATGGTCACACGACTCAGCACACACTGGACATTACTGCCCACACAGGGTGTTGGTCACAGGACTCAGTACACACTGGACATCACTGCCCAAACCGAGTGGTGGTCACAGGACTCAGTACACACTGGACATCACTGCCCACACAGGGTGTTGGTCACAGGACTCAGTACACACTGAACATCACTGCCACACCGAGTGATGGTCACAGAACTCAGTACACACGGGACATCACTGCCCACACAGGGTGTTGGGCACAGGACTCAGTACACACTGGACATCACTGCCCACACCGAGTGATGGTCACAGGACTCTACACACTGGACATCACTGCCCAAACCGAGTTATGGTCACAGGACTCAGTACTCACTGGACATCACTGCCACACCGAGTGATGGTCACAGGACTCAGTACACACTGGACATTACTGCCCACACACGGCGATGGTCACAGGACTCAACACACTGGACATCACTGCCACACAGAGTGATGGTCACAAGACTCAGTACACACAGGACATCACTGCACACACAGGGTGTTGGTCACAGGCCTCTACACAATGGACATCAATGCCACACCGAGTGATGTTCAAAGGACTCAGTACACACTGGACATCACTGCCCACACAGGGTGTTGGTCACAGGACTCAGTACACACTGGACATCACTGCCACACCGAGTGATGGTCACAGGACTCAGTACACAGTGGACATCACTGCCCACACAGGGTGTTGGTCACAGGACTCTACACGCCGGACATCACAGCCCGTACAGAGTGATGTTCACAGGACTCAGTACACATTGGACATCACTGCCCACACAGGGTGATGGTCACAGAAATCAGTACAAACTGGACATCACTGCCACACTGAGTGATGGTCACACGACTCAGCACACACTGGACATTACTGCCCACACACGGTGATGGTCACAGGACTCAAAATACTGGACATCACTGCCACACAGAGTGATGGAAACAGGACACTACACACTGGACATCACTGCCACACAGAGTGATGGTCACAGGACTCAGTACACACTGGACATCACTGCCCACAAAGGGTGTTGGTCACAGGACTCAGTACACACTGGACATCACTGCACAAACCGAGTGATGGTCACAGAACTCAGTACACACGGGACATCACTGCCCACACAGGGTGTTGGGCACAGGACTCAGTACACACTGGAAATCACTGCCCACACCGAGTGATGGTCACAGGACTCTACACACTGGACATCACTGCCCAAACCGAGTGATGGTCACAGGACTCAGTACTCACTGGACATCACTGCCACACCGAGTGATGGTCACAGGACTCAGTACTCACTGGACATCACTGCCACACCGAGTGATGGTCACAGAACTCAGTACACACGGGACATCACTGCCCACACAGGGTGTTGGGCACAGGACTCAGTACACACTGGACATCACTGCCCACACCGAGTGATGGTCACAGGACTCTACACACTGGACATCACTGCCCAAACCGAGTTATGGTCACAGGACTCAGTACTCACTGGACATCACTGCCACACCGAGTGATGGTCACAGGACTCAGTACACACTGGACATTACTGCCCACACACGGTGATGGTCACAGGACTCAACACACTGGACATCACTGCCACACAGAGTGATGGTCACAAGACTCAGTACACACAGGACATCACTGCACACACAGGGTGTTGGTCACAGGCCTCTACACAATGGACATCAATGCCACACCGAGTGATGTTCAAAGGACTCAGTACACACTGGACATCACTGCCCACACAGGGTGTTGGTCACAGGACTCAGTACACACTGGACATCACTGCCCAAACCGAGTGATGGTCACAGGACTCAGTACACAGTGGACATCACTGCCCACACAGGGTGTTGGTCACAGGACTCTACACGCCGGACATCACAGCCCGTACAGAGTGATGTTCACAGGACTCAGTACACATTGGACATCACTGCCCACACAGGGTGTTGGTCACAGGACTCAGTACACACTGGACATCACTGCCACACCGAGTGATGGTCACAGGACTCAGTACACAGTGGACATCACTGCCCACACAGGGTGTTGGTCACAGGACTCTACACGCCGGACATCACAGCCCGTACAGAGTGATGTTCACAGGACTCAGTACACATTGGACATCACTGCCCACACAGGGTGATGGTCACAGAAATCAGTACAAACTGGACATCACTGCCACACTGAGTGATGGTCACACGACTCAGCACACACTGGACATTACTGCCCACACACGGTGATGGTCACAGGACTCAAAATACTGGACATCACTGCCACACAGAGTGATGGAAACAGGACACTACACACTGGACATCACTGCCACACAGAGTGATGGTCACAGGACTCAGTACACACTGGACATCACTGCCCACAAAGGGTGTTGGTCACAGGACTCAGTACACACTGGACATCACTGCCCACACCGAGTGATGGTCACAGGACTCTACACACTGGACATCACTGCCCAAACCGAGTGATGGTCACAGGACTCAGTACTCACTGGACATCACTGCCACACCGAGTGATGGTCACAGGACTCAGTACACACTGGACATTACTGCCCACACACGGTGATGGTCACAGGACTCAACACACTGGACATCACTGCCACACAGAGTGATGGACAAAGGACACTACACACTGGACATCACTGCCCACACAAGTTGTTGGGCACAGGACTCAGTACACACTGGACATCACTGCCACACCGAGTGATGGTCACAGGACTCTACACAATGGTCATCAATGCCACACCGAGTGATGTTCAAAGGACTCAGTACACACTGGACATCACTGCCCAAACCGAGAGATGGTCACAGGACTCAGTACTCACTGGACATCACTGCTCACACAGAGTGATGGTCACAGGCTTCTCCACAATGGACATCACTGCCACACCGAGTGATGGTCACAGGACTCAGTACACACTGGACATCACTGCCACACCGAGTGATGGTCACAGGACTCAGCACACACTGGACATTACTGCCCACACACGGTGATGGTCACAGGACTCAACATACTGGACATCACTGCCACACAGAGTGATGGTCACAGGACTCAGTACACACTGGACATCACTGCCCATACAGGGTGTTGGTCACAGGACTCAGTACACACCGGACATTACAGCCCGCACCGAGTGATGGTCACAGGACTCAGTACACATTGGACATCACTGCCCACACAGGGTGTTGGTCACAGGACTCAGTACACATTGGACATCACTGCCCAAACCGTGTGATGGTCACAGGACTCTACACAATGGACATCACTGCCACACCGAGTGATGGTCACAGGACTCAGTACACACTGGACATCACTGCCCACACAGGGTGTTGGTCACAGGACTCAGTACACACTGGACATCACTGCCCAAACCGAGTGATGGTCACAGGACTCAGTACTCACTGGACATGACTGCTCACACAGAGTGATGGTCACAGGCCTCTACACAATGGACATCACTGCCCACACAGGGTGTTGGTCACAGGACTCAGTACACACCGGACATTACAGCCCGCACCGAGTGATGGTCACAGGACTCAGTACACATTGGACATCACTGCCCACACAGGGTGTTGGTCACAGGACTCAGTACACACTGGACATCACTGCCCAAACCGTGTGATGGTCACAGGACTCAGTACACACTGGACATCACTGCCCACACAGGGTGTTGGTCACAGGACTCAGTACACACTGGACATCACTGCCACACCGAGTGATGGTCACAGGACTCAGTACACAGTGGACATCACTGCCCACACACGGTGTTGGTCACAGGATTCTACACGCCGGACATCACAGCCCGTACAGAGTGATGTTCACAGGACTCAGTACACATTGGACATCACTGCCCACACAGGGTGATGGTCACAGAAATCAGTACAAACTGGACATCACTGCCACACCGAGTGATGGTCACACGACTCAGCACACACTGGACATTACTGCCCACACACGGTGATGGTCACAGGACTCAACATACTGGACATCACTGCCACACAGAGTGATGGAAACAGGACACTACACACTGGACATCACTGCCACACAGAGTGATGGTCACAGGACTCAGTACACACTGGACATCACTGCCCACAAAGGGTGTTGGTCACAGGACTCAGTACACACTGGACATCACTGCCCAAACCGAGTGATGGTCACAGAACTCAGTACACACGGGACATCACTGCCCACACAGGGTGTTGGGCACAGGACTCAGTACACACTGGACATCACTGCCCACACCGAGTGATGGTCACAGGACTCTACACACTGGACATCACTGCCCAAACCGAGTGATGGTCACAGGACTCAGTACACACTGGACATCACAGCCACACCGAGTGATGGTCACAGGCCTCTACACAATGGACATCACTGCCCACACAGGGTGTTGGTCACAGGACTCAGTACACACCGGACATTACAGCCCGCACCGAGTGATGGTCACAGGACTCAGTACACATTGGACATCACTGCCACACAGAGTGATGGTCACAGGACTCAGTACACACTGGACATCACTGCCCACAAAGGGTGTTGATCACAGGACTCAGTACACACTGGACATCACTGCCCAAACCGAGTGATGGTCACAGAACTCAGTACACACTGGACATCACTGCCCACACAGGGTGATGGTCACAGGACTCAGTACACACTGGACATCACTGCCCACACCGAGTGATGGTCACAGGACTCTACACACTGGACATCACTGCCCAAACCAAGTGATGGTCACAGGACTCAGTACACACTGGACATCACTGCCACACCGAGTGCTGGTCACAGGATTCTACACACTGGACATCACTGCCACACCGAGTGATGGTCACAAGACTATACACACTGGAAATCACTGCCACATTGAGTGAGGGTCACTGGACTCAGTACACACTAGATATCACTGCCACACCGAGTGATGCTCACAGGCCTCAGCACTCACTCGACCTCACTGCCACACAGGGTGTTGGTCACAGGACTCAGTACACACTGGACCTCACTGCAACACCGAGTGATGGTCACAGGACTCTACACAATGGACATCACTGCCGCACCGAGTGATGGTCACAGGACTCAGTACACAGTGGACATCACTGCCCACACAGGGTGTTGGACACAGGACTCTACACACCGGACATCACAGCCAGCACAGAGTGATGTTCACAGGACTCAGTACAGATTGGACATCACTGCCCACACAGGGTGTTGGTCACAGGACTCAGTACACACCGGACATTACAGCCCGCACCGAGTGATGGTCACAGGACTCAGTACACATTGGACATCACTGCCCACACAGGGTGTTGGTCACAGGACTCAGTACACACCGGACATTACAGCCCGCACCGAGTGATGGTCACAGGACTCAGTACACACTGGACATCACTGCCCAAACCGAGTGATGGTCACAGGACTCTACACAATTGACATCACTGCCACACCGAGTGATGGTCACAGGACTCAGTACACACTGGACATCACTGCCCACACAGGGTGTTGGTCACAGGACTCAGTACACACTGGACATCACTGCCCACACAGGGTGTTGGTCACAGGACTCAGTACACACTGGACATCACTGCCACACCGAGTGATGGCCACAGAACTCAGTACACACTGGATATCACTGCCCACACAGGGTGTTGGTCACAGGACTCAGTACACAATGGACATCACTGCCACACCGAGTGATGCTCACAGGTCTCAGCACTCACTCGACCTCACTGCCACACAGGGTGTTGGTCACAGGACTCAGTACACACTGGACATCACTGCCACACAGAGTGATGGTCACAGGAATCTACACACTGGACATCACTGCCCGCACAGGGTGATGGTCACAGGACTCTACACACTGGATATCACTGCCACACTGAGTGATGGTCACAGGACTCTACACACTGGACATCACTGCCACTCCTAGTGATGGTCTCAGGACTCTACACACTGGACATCACTGCCACACCGAGTGATGGTCACAGGACTCTCCACAGTGGATATCATTACCCACACAGGGTGATGGTCACAGGACTCAGTACACACTGGACATCACTGCCACACCGAGTGATGGTCACAGGACTCAGTACACAATGGACATCACTGCCACACCGAGTGATGGTGACAGGACTCAGTACACACTGGACATCACTGCCCACACAGGGTGATGGTCACAGGACTCAGTGCACAGTGGACATCACTGCCACACCGAGTGATGGTGACAGGAATCAGTACACACTGGACATCACTGCCACACCGAGTGATGGTCACAGGACACAGTACACACTGGACATCACTGCCCATATCGAGTGATGGTCACAGAACGCACTACACACTGGATATCACTGCCACACAGGGTGTTGGTCACAGGACTCAGTACACACTGGATATCACTGCCACACCGAGTGATGGTCACAGGACTCTACACACTGGACATCACTGCCACACCGAGTGATGGTCACAGGACTCTACACACTGGATATCATTGCCCACACAGTGTGATGGTCACAGGACTCAGTACACACTGGACATCACTGTCACACCGAGTGATGGTCACAGGACTCAGTACACACTGGAGATCACTGCCACATGGAGTGATGGTCACAGGACTCAGTACACACTGGACATCACTGATACACAGGGTGTTGGTCACAGGACTCAGTACACACTGGCATTCACTGCCACACCGAGTGATGGTCACAGGACTCAGTACACACTGGACATCACTGCCACACCGAGTGATGGTCACAGGACTCAGTACACACTGGACATCACTGCCACACCGAGTGCTGGTCACAGGATTCTACACACTGGACATCACTGCCACACCGAGTGATGGTCACAAGACTATACACACTGGAAATCACTGCCACATTGAGTGAGGGTCACTGGACTCAGTACACACTAGATATCACTGCCACACCGAGTGATGCTCACAGGCCTCAGCACTCACTCGACCTCACTGCCACACAGGGTGTTGGTCACAGGACTCAGTACACACTGGACCTCACTGCAACACCGAGTGATGGTCACAGGACTCTACACAATGGACATCAATGCCACACCGAGTGATGTTCAAAGGACTCAGTACACACTGGACATCACTGCCCAAACCGAGAGATGGTCACAGGACTCAGTACTCACTGGACATCACTGCTCACACAGAGTGATGGTCACAGGCTTCTACACAATGGACATCACTGCCACACCGAGTGATGGTCACAGGACTCAGTACACACTGGACATCACTGCCACACCGAATGATGGTCACAGGACTCAGCACACACGGGACATTACTGCCCACACACGGTGATGGTCACAGGACTCAACATACTGGACATCACTGCCACACAGAGTGATGGACACAGGACACTACCCACTGGACATCAATGCCACACAGAGTGATGGTCACAGGACTCAGTACACACTGGACATCACTGCCCACACAGGGTGTTGGTCACAGGACTCAGTACACACCGGACATTACAGCCCGCACCGAGTGATGGTCACAGGACTCAGTACACATTGGACATCACTGCCCACACAGGGTGTTGGTCAGAGGACTCTGTACACACTGGACATCACTGCCCAAACCGGGTGATGGTCACAGGACGCTACACAATGGACATCACTGCCACACCGAGTGATGGTCACAGGACTCAGTACACACTGGACATCACTGCCCGCACAGGGTGATGGTCACAGGACTCTACACACTGGATATCACTGCCACACTGAGTGATGGTCACAGGACTCTACACACTGGACATCACTGCCACACCTAGTGATGGTCTCAGGACTCTACACACTGGACATCACTGCCACACCGAGTGATGGTCACAGGACTCTCCACACTGGATATCATTACCCACACAGGGTGATGGTCACAGGACTCAGTACACACTGGACATCACTGCCACACCGAGTGATGGTCACAGGACTCAGTACACACTGGACATCACTGCCACACCGAGTGATGGTGACAGGACTCAGTACACACTGGACATCACTGCTCACACAGGGTGATGGTCACAGGACTCAGTGCACAGTGGACATCACTGCCACACCGAGTGATGGTGACAGGAATCAGTACACACTGTACATCACTGCCACACCGAGTGATGGTCACAGGACACAGTACACACTGGACATCACTGCCCATATCGAGTGATGGTCACAGAACGCACTACACACTGGATATCACTGCCACACAGGGTGTTGGTCACAGGACTCAGTACACACTGGATATCACTGCCACACCGAGTGATGGTCACAGGACTCTACACACTGGACATCACTGCCACACCGAGTGATGGTCACAGGACTCAGTACACACTGGACATCACTGCCACACCGAGTGATGGTCACAGGACTCAGTACACACTGGACATCACTGCCACATGGAGTGATGGTCACAGGACTCAGTACACACTGGACATCACTGATACACAGGGTATTGGTCACAGGACTCAGTACACACTGGACATCACTGCCACACCGAGTGATGGTCACAGGACTCAGTACACACTGGACATCACTGCCACACCGAGTGATGGTCACAGGACTCAGTACACACTGGACATCACTGCCACACCGAGTGCTGGTCACAGGATTCTACACACTGGACATCACTGCCACACCGAGTGATGGTCACAAGACTCTACACACTGGACATCACTGCCACATTGAGTGAGGGTCACTGGACTCAGTACACACTAGATATCACTGCCACACCGAGTGATGCTCACAGGACTCAGCACTCACTCGACCTCACTGCCACACAGGGTGTTGGTCACAGGACTCAGTACACACTGGACCTCACTGCCACACTGAGTGATGGTCACAGGAATCTACACACTGGACATCACTGCCCGCACAGGATGATGGTCACAGGACTCTACACACTGGACATCACTGCCACACCTAGTGAGGGTCACAGGACTCTACACACTGGACATCACTGCCACACCGAGTGATGGTCACAGGACTCAGTACACAGTGGACATCACTGCCCACACAGGGTGTTGGTCACAGGATTCTACACGCCGGACATCACAGCCCGTACAGAGTGATGTTCACAGGACTCAGTACACATTGGACATCACTGCCCACACAGGGTGATGGTCACAGAAATCAGTACAAACTGGACATCACTGCCACACCGAGTGATGGTCACACGTCTCAGCACACACTGGACATTACTGCCCACACACGGTGATGGTCACAGGACTCAAAATACTGGACATCACTGCCACACAGAGTGATGGAAACAGGACACTACACACTGGACATCACTGCCACACAGACTGATGGTCACAGGACTCAGTACACACTGGACATCACTGCCACAGCGAGTGATGGTCACAGAACTCAGTACACACTGGACATCACTGCCCACACAGGGTGATGGTCACAGGACTCAGCACACACTGGAAATTACTGCCCACACACGGTGATGGTCACAGGACTCAACATACTGGACATCACTGCCACACAGAGTGATGGACACAGGACACTACACACTGGACATCACTGCCACACAGAGTGATGGTCACAGGACTCTGTACACACTGGACATCACTGCCCACAAAGGGTGTTGGTCACAGGACTCAGTACACACTGGACATCACTGCCCAAACCGAGTGATGGTCACAGAACTCAGTACACACGGGACATCACTGCCCACACAGGGTGTTGGGCACAGGACTCAGTACACACTGGACATCACTGCCCACACCGAGTGATGGTCACAGGACTCTACACACTGGACATCACTGCCCAAACCGAGTGATGGTCACAGGACTCAGTACTCACTGGACATCACTGCCACACCGAGTGATGGTCACAGGACTCAGTACACACTGGACATTACTGCCCACACACGGTGATGGTCACAGGACTCAACACACTGGACATCACTGCCACACAGAGTGATGGACAAAGGACACTACACACTGGACATCACTGCCCACACAAGTTGTTGGGCACAGGTCTCAGTACACACTGGACATCACTGCCACACCGAGTGATGGTCACAGGACTCTACACAATGGACATCAATGCCACACCGAGTGATGTTCAAAGGACTCAGTACACACTGGACATCACTCCCCAAACCGAGAGATGGTCACAGGACTCAGTACTCACTGGACATCACTGCTCACACAGAGTGATGGTCTCAGGCTTCTACACAATGGACATCACTGCCACACCGAGTGATGGTCACAGGACTCAGTACACACTGGACATCACTGCTACACCGAGTGATGGTCACAGGAGTCAGCACACACTGGACATTACTGCCCACACACGGTGATGGTCACAGGACTCAATATACTGGACATCACTGCCACACAGAGTGATGGACACAGGACACTACCCACTGGACATCACTGCCACACAGAGTGATGGTCACAGGACTCAGTACACACTGGACATCACTGCCCACACAGGATGTTGGTCACAGGACTCAGTACACACCGGACATTACAGCCCGCACCGAGTGATGGTCACAGGACTCAGTACACATTGGACATCACTGCCCACACAGGGTGTTGGTCACAGGACTCTACACACTGGACATCACTGCCCAAACCGTGTGATGGTCACAGGACTCTACACAATGGAAATCACTGCCACACCGAGTGATGGTCGCAGGACTCAGTACACACTGAACATCACTGCCCACACAGGGTGTTGGTCACAGGACTCAGTACACACTGGACATCACTGCCCAAACCGAGTGATGGTCACAGGACTCAGTACTCACTGGACATCACTGCCACACCGAGTGATGGTCACAAGACTCTACACACTGGACATCACTGCCACATTGAGTGAGGGTCACTGGACTCAGTACACACTAGATATCACTGCCACACCGAGTGATGCTCACAGGACTCAGCACTCACTCGACCTCACTGCCACACAGGGTGTTGGTCACAGGACTCAGTACACACTGGACCTCACTGCCACACTGAGTGATGGTCACAGGAATCTACACACTGGACAACACTGCCCGCACAGGATGATGGTCACAGGACTCAACACACTGGACATCACTGCCAAACCTAGTGA
This sequence comes from Scyliorhinus torazame, assembly GCF_047496885.1. Taxonomy (NCBI): domain Eukaryota; kingdom Metazoa; phylum Chordata; class Chondrichthyes; order Carcharhiniformes; family Scyliorhinidae; genus Scyliorhinus; species Scyliorhinus torazame. The sequence goes on from NC_092713.1 coordinate 179,926,024, forward strand.
TGGTCACAGGACTCTACACACTGGACATCACTGCCACACCGAGTGATGGTCACAGGACTCAGTACACACTGGACATCACTGCCACACCGAGTGATGGTCACAGGACTCAGTGCACAGTGGACATCACTGCCACACAGGGTGATGGTCACAGGACTCAGTATACACTGGAAATCACTGCCACACCGAATGATGGTCACAGGACTCAGTACACACTGGACATCATTGCCACACCGAGTGATGGTCACAGGGCTCTACACACTGGACTTCACAGCCCACACCGAGTGATGGTCACAGGACTCAGTACACACTGGACATCACTGCCACACCGAGCGATGGTCACAGGACTCAGTCCACACTGGACATCACTGCCCAAACCGAGTGATGGTCACAGGACTCAGTACACACTGCACATCACTGCCCACACAGGGTGTTGGTCACAGGACTCAGTACACACTGGACATCACTGCCACATCGAGCGATGGTCACAGGACTCAGTACACACTGGACATCACTGCCCACACAGGGTGTGGGTCACAGGCCTCTACACAATGGACATCACTGCCACACCGAGTGATGGTCACAGGACTCAGTACACACTGGACATCACTGCCCAAACCGAGTGATGGTCACAGGACTCAATACACACTGGACATCACTGCCCACACAGGCTGTTGGTCACAGGACTCAGTACACACTAGACATCACTGCCACACCGAGTGATGGTCACAGGACTCAGTACACAGTGGACATCACTGCCCACACAGGGTGTTGGACACAGGACTCTACACACCGGACATCACAGCCCGCACAGAGTGATGTTCACAGGACTCAGTACACATTGGACATCACTGCCCACACAGGGTGTTGGTCACAGGACTCAGTACACACCGGACATTACAGCCCGCACCGAGTGATGGTCACAGGACTCAGTACACATTGGACATCACTGCCCACACAGGGTGTTGGTCACAGGACTCAGTACACACTGGACATCACTGCCACACCGAGTGATGGCCACAGAACTCAGTACACACTGGACATCACTGCCCAAACCGAGTGATGATCACAGGACTCTATACAATGGACATCACTGCCACACCGAGTGATGGTCACAGGACTCAGTACACACTGGACATCACTGCCCAAACCGAGTGATGATCACAGGACTCTATACAATGGACATCACTGCCACACCGAGTGATGGTCACAGGACTCAGTACACACTGGACATCACTGCCCACACAGGGTGTTGGTCACAGGACTCAGTACACACTGGACATCACTGCCCAAACCGAGTGATGGTCACAGGACTCAGTACACACTGGACATCGCTGCCCACACAGGGTGTTGGTCACAGGACTCAGTACACACTGGACATCACTGCCACACCGAGTGATGGCCACAGAACTCAGTACACACTGGACATCACTGCCCACACAGGGTGTTGGTCACAGGACTCTACACAATGGACATCACTGCCACACCGAGTGATGCTCACAGGACTCAGCACTCACTCGACCTCACTGCCACACAGGGTGTTGGTCACAGGACTCAGTACACACTGGACATCACTGCCACACAGAGTGATGGACACAGGACACTACCCACTGGACATCACTGCCACACAGAGTGATGGTCACAGGACTCAGTACACACTGGACATCACTGCCCACACAGGGTGTTGGTCACAGGACTCAGTACACACCGGACATTACAGCCCGCACCGAGTGATGGTCACAGGACTCAGTACACATTGGACATCACTTCCCACACAGGGTGTTGGTCACAGGACTCAGTACACACTGGACATCACTGCCCAAACCTTGTGATGGTCACAGGACTCTACACAATGGACATCACTGCCACACCGAGTGATGGTCACAGGACTCAGTACACACTGAACATCACTGCCCACACAGGGTGTTGGTCACAGGACTCAGTACACACTGGACATCACTGCCCAAACCGAGTGATGGTCACAGGACTCAGTACTCACTGGACATCACTGCCACACCGAGTGATGGTCACAAGACTCTACACACTGGACATCACTGCCACATTGAGTGAGGGTCACTGGACTCAGTACACACTAGATATCACTGCCACACCGAGTGATGCTCACAGGACTCAGCACTCACTCGACCTCACTGCCACACAGGGTGTTGGTCACAGGACTCAGTACACACTGGACCTCACTGCCACACTGAGTGATGGTCACAGGAATCTACACACTGGACAACACTGCCCGCACAGGATGATGGTCACAGGACTCTACACACTGGATATCACTGCCACACCGAGTGATGGTCACAGGACTCTACACACTGGACATCACTGCCACACCTAGTGATGGTCACAGGACTCTACACACTGGACATCACTGCCACACCGAGTGATGGTCACAGGACTCAGTACACACTGGACATCACTGCCACACCGAGTGATGGTCACAGGACTCAGTGCACAGTGGACATCACTGCCACACAGGGTGATGGTCACAGGACTCAGTATACACTGGAAATCACTGCCACACCGAATGATGGTCACAGGACTCAGTACACACTGGACATCACTGCCACACCGAGTGATGGTCACAGGGCTCTACACACTGGACTTCACAGCCCACACCGAGTGATGGTCACAGGACTCAGTACACACTGGACATCACTGCCACACCGAGCGATGGTCACAGGACTTAGTCCACACTGGACATCACTGCCCAAACCGAGTGATGGTCACAGGACTCAGTACACACTGCACATCACTGCCCACACAGGGTGTTGGTCACAGGACTCAGTACACACTGGACATCACTGCCACATCGAGCGATGGTCACAGGACTCAGTACACACTGGACATCACTGCCCACACAGGGTGTGGGTCACAGGCCTCTACACAATGGACATCACTGCCACACCGAGTGATGGTCACAGGACTCAGTACACACTGGACATCACTGCCCACACAGGGTGTTGGTCACAGGACTCAGTACACACTGGACATCACTGCCACACCGAGTGATGGTCACAGGACTCAGTACACAGTGGACATCACTGCCCACACAGGGTGTTGGACACAGGACTCTACACACCGGACATCACAGCCCGCACAGAGTGATGTTCACAGGACTCAGTACACATTGGACATCACTGCCCACACAGGGTGTTGGTCACAGGACTCAGTACACACCGGACATTACAGCCCGCACCGAGTGATGGTCACAGGACTCAGTACACATTGGACATCACTGCCCACACAGGGTGTTGGTCACAGGACTCAGTACACACTGGACATCACTGCCCAAACCGAGTGATGGTCACAGGACTCTACACAATGGACATCACTGCCACACCGAGTGATGGTCGAAGGACTCAGTACACACTGGACATCACTGCCCACACAGGGTGTTGGTCACAGGACTCAGTACACACTGGACATCACTGCCCACACAGGGTGTTGGTCACAGGACTCAGTACACACTGGACATCACTGCCCACACAGGGTGTTGGTCACAGGACTCAGTACACACTGGACATCACTGCCCAAACCGAGTGATGGTCACAGGACTCAGTACACACTGGACATCACTGCCCACACAGGGTGTTGGTCACAGGACTCAGTACACACTGGACATCACTGCCACACCGAGTGATGGCCACAGAACTCAGTACACACTGCACATCACTGCCCACACAGGGTGTTGGTCACAGGACTCTACACAATGGACATCACTGCCACACCGAGTGATGGTCACAGGACTCAGCACTCACTCGACCTCACTGCCACACAGGGTGTTGGTCACAGGACTCAGTACACACTGGACATCACTGCCACACAGAGTGATGGACACAGGACACTACCCACTGGACATCACTGCCACACAGAGTGATGGTCACAGGACTCAGTACACACTGGACATCACTGCCCACACAGGGTGTTGGTCACAGGACTCAGTACACACCGGACATTACAGCCCGCACCGAGTGATGGTCACAGGACTCAGTACACATTGGTCATCACTGCCCACACAGGGTGTTGGTCACAGGACTCAGTACTCACTGGACATCACTGCCCAAACCGTGTGATGGTCACAGGACTCTACACAATGGACATCACTGCCACACCGAGTGATGGTCACTGGACTCAGTACACACTGAACATCACTGCCCACACAGGGTGTTGGTCACAGGACTCAGTACACACTGGACATCACTGCCCAAACCGAGTGATGGTCACAGGACTCAGTACTCACTGGACATCACTGCCACACCGAGTGATGGTCACAAGACTCTACACACTGGACATCACTGCCACATTGAGTGAGGGTCACTGGACTCAGTACACACTAGATATCACTGCCACACCGAGTGATGCTCACAGGACTCAGCACTCACTCGACCTCACTGCCACACAGGGTGTTGGTCACAGGACTCAGTACACACTGGACCTCACTGCCACACTGAGTGATGGTCACAGGAATCTACACACTGGACAACACTGCCCGCACAGGATGATGGTCACAGGACTCTACACACTGGATATCACTGCCACACCTAGTGATGGTCACAGGACTCTACACACTGGACATCACTGCCACACCGAGTGATGGTCACAGGACTCTACACACTGGATATCATTACCCACAAAGGGTGATGGTCACAGGACTCAGTACACACTGGACATCACTGCCTCACCTAATGATGGTCACAGGACTCAGTACACACTGGACATCACTGCCACACCGATTGATGGTCACAGGACTCTACACACTGGACATCACTGCCACACCTAGTGATGGTCACAGGACTCTACACACTGGACATCACTGCCACACCTAGTGATGGTCACAGGACTCTACACACTGGACATCACTGCCACACCTAGTGATGGTCACAGGACTCTACACACTGGATATCACTGCCACACCTAGTGATGGTCACAGGACTCTACACACTGGATATCACTGCCACACCGAGTGATGGTCACAGGACTCTACACACTGGACATCACTGCCACACCGAGTGATGGTCACAGGACTCTACACACTGGATATCATTACCCACAAAGGGTGATGGTCACAGGACTCAGTACACACTGGACATCACTGCCACACCGAGCGATGGTCACAGGACTCAGTCCACACTGGACATCACTGCCCAAACCGAGTGATGGTCACAGGACTCAGTACACACTGCATATCACTGCCCACACAGGGTGTTGGTCACAGGACTCAGTACACACTGGACATCACTGCCACACCGAGCGATGGTCACAGGACTCAGTATACACTGGACATCACTGCCCACACGGTGTGGGTCACAGGCCTCTACACAATGGACATCACTGCCACACCGAGTGATGGTCACAGGACTCAGTACACACCGGACATCACTGCCCAAACCGAGTGATGGTCACAGGACTCAGTACACACTGGGCATCACTGCCCACACAGGGTGTTGGTCACAGGACTCAGTACACACTGGACATCACTGCCACACCGAGTGATGGTCACAGGTCTCAGTACACAGTGGACATCACTGCCCACACAGGGTGTTGGACACAGGACTCTACACACCGGACATCACAGCCCGCACAGAGTGATGTTCACAGGACTCAGTACACATTGGACATCACTGCCCACACAGGGTGTTGGTCACAGGACTCAGTACACACCGGACATTACAGCCCGCACCGAGTGATGGTCACAGGACTCAGTACACATTGGACATCACTGCCCACACAGGGTGTTGGTCACAGGACTCTACACACTGGACATCACTGCCCAAACCGTGTGATGGTCACAGGACTCTACACAATGGACATCACTGCCACACCGAGTGATGGTCACAGGACTCAGTACACACTGAACATCACTGCCCACACAGGGTGTTGGTCACAGGACTCAGTACACACTGGACATCACTGCCCAAACCGAGTGATGGTCACAGGACTCAGTACTCACTGGACATCACTGCCACACCGAGTGATGGTCACAAGACTCTACACACTGGACATCACTGCCACATTGAGTGAGGGTCACTGGACTCAGTACACACTAGATATCACTGCCACACCGAGTGATGCTCACAGGACTCAGCACTCACTCGACCTCACTGCCACACAGGGTGTTGGTCACAGGACTCAGTACACACTGGACCTCACTGCCACACTGAGTGATGGTCACAGGAATCTACACACTGGACAACACTGCCCGCACAGGATGATGGTCACAGGACTCTACACACTGGATATCACTGCCACACCGATTGATGGTCACAGGACTCTGCACACTGGACATCACTGCCCAAACCGAGTGATGGTCACAGGACTCAGTGCACAGTGGACATCACTGCCACACAGGGTGATGGTCACAGGACTCAGTATACACTGGAAATCACTGCCACACCGAGTGATGGTCACAGGGCTCTACACACTGGACTTCACAGCCCACACCGAGTGATGGTCACAGGACTCAGTACACACTGGACATCACTGCCACACCGAGCGATGGTCACAGGACTCAGTCCACACTGGACATCACTGCCCACACAGGGTGTTGGTCACAGGACTCAGTACACACTGGACATCACTGCCACATCGAGCGATGGTCACAGGACTCAGTACACACTGGACATCACTGCCCACACCGAGTGATGGTCACAGGACTCAGTACACACTGGACATCACTGCCCACACAGGGTGTTGGTCACAGGACTCAGTACACACTGGACATCACTGCCCAAACCGAGTGATGGTCACAGGACTCAGTACACACTGGACATCACTGCCCACACAGGGTGTTGGTCACAGCACTCAGTACACACTGGACATCACTGCCACACCGAGTGATGGCCACAGAACTCAGTACACACTGGACATCACTGCCCACACAGGGTGTTGGTCACAGGACTCTACACACCGGACATCACTGCCCAAACCGAGTGATGGTCACAGGACTCGACACAATGGACATCACTGCCACACCGAGTGATGCTCACAGGACTCAGCACTCACTCGACCTCACTGCCACACAGGGTGTTGGTCACAGGACTCAGTACACACTGGACATCACTGCCACACAGAGTGATGGACACAGGACACTACCCACTGGACATCACTGCCACACAGAGTGATGGTCACAGGACTCAGTACACACTGGACATCACTGCCCACACAGGGTGTTGGTCACAGGACTCAGTACACACCGGACATTACAGCCCGCACCGAGTGATGGTCACAGGACTCAGTACACATTGGACATCACTTCCCACACAGGGTGTTGGTCACAGGATTCAGTACACACTGGACATCACTGCCCAAACCGTGTGAAGGTCACAGGACTCTACACAATGGACATCACTGCCACACCGAGTGATGGTCACAGGACTCAGTACACACTGAAAATCACTGCCCACACAGGGTGTTGGTCACAGGACTCAGTACACACTGGACATCACTGCCCAAACCGAGTGATGGTCACAGGACTCAGTACTCACTGGACATCACTGCCACACCGAGTGATGGTCACAAGACTCTACACACTGGACATCACTGCCACATTGAGTGAGGGTCACTGGACTCAGTACACACTAGATATCACTGCCACACCGAGTGATGCTCACAGGACTCAGCACTCACTCGACCTCACTGCCACACAGGGTGTTGGTCACAGGACTCAGTACACACTGGACCTCACTGCCACACTGAGTGATGGTCACAGGAATCTACACACTGGACAACACTGCCCGCACAGGATTATGGTCACAGGACTCTACACACTGGACATCACTGCCACACCTAGTGATGGTCACAGGACTCTACACACTGGACATCACTGCCACACCGAGTGATGGTCACAGGACTCAGTACACACTGGACATCACTGCCTCACCTAGTGATGGTCACAGGACTCAGTATACACTGGAAATCACTGCCACACCGAATGATGGTCACAGGACTCAGTACACACTGGACATCACTGCCACACCGAGTGATGGTCACAGGGCTCTACACACTGGACTTCACAGCCCACACCGAGTGATGGTCACAGGACTCAGTACACACTGGACATCACTGCCACACCGAGCGATGGTCACAGGACTCAGTCCACACTGCACATCACTGCCCACACAGGGTGTTGGTCACAGGACTCAGTACACACTGGACATCACTGCCACACCGAGCGATGGTCACAGGACTCAGTATACACTGGACATCACTGCCCACACAGGGTGTGGGTCACAGGCCTCTACACAATGGACATCACTGCCACACCGAGTGATGGTCACAGGACTCAGTACACACTGGACATCACTGCCCAAACCGAGTGATGGTCACAGGACTCAGTACACACTGGACATCACTGCCCACACAGGGTGTTGGTCACAGGACTCAGTACACACTGGACATCACTGCCACACCGAGTGATGGTCACAGGACTCAGTACACAGTGGACATCACTGCCCACACAGGGTGTTGGACACAGGACTCTACACACCGGACATCACAGCCCGCACAGAGTGATGTTCACAGGACTCAGTACACATTGGACATCACTGCCCACACAGGGTGTTGGTCACAGGACTCAGTACACACCGGACATTACAGCCCGCACCGAGTGATGGTCACAGGACTCAGTACACATTGGACATCACTGCCCACACAGGGTGTTGGTCACAGGACTCTACACACTGGACATCACTGCCCAAACCGTGTGATGGTTACAGGACTCTACACAATGGACATCACTGCCACACCGAGTGATGGTCACAGGACTCAGTACACACTGGACATCACTGCCACACCGAGTGATGGTCACAGGACTCAGTACACACTGGACATCACTGCCCAAACCGAGTGATGGTCACAGGACTCAGTACTCACTGGACATCACTGCCACACAGAGTGATGGTCACAATACTCTACACACTGGACATCACTGCCACATTGAGTGAGGGTCACTGGACTCAGTACACACTAGATATCACTGCCACACCGAGTGATGCTCACAGGACTCAGCACTCACTCGACCTCACTGCCACACAGGGTGTTGGTCACAGGACTCAGTACACACTGGACCTCACTGCCACACTGAGTGATGGTCACAGGAATCTACACACTGGACAACACTGCCCGCACAGGATGATGGTCACAGGACTCTACACACTGGATATCACTGCCACACCGATTGATGGTCACAGGACTCAGTACACACTGGACATCACTGCCACACCGAGTGATGGTCACAGGACTCTACACACTGGATATCATTACCCACAAAGGGTGATGGTCACAGGACTCAGTACACACTGGACATCACTGCCTCACCTAGTGATGGTCACAGGACTCAGTACACACTGGACATCACTGCCACACCGAGTGATGGTCACAGGACTCAGTACACACTGGACATCACTGCCACAGCGAGTGATGGTCACAGGACTCAGTGCACAGTGGACATCACTGCCACACAGGGTGATGGTCACAGGACTCAGTACAAACTGGACATCACTGCCACACCGAGTGATGGTCACAGGGCTCTACACACTGGACTTCACAGCCCACACCGAGTGATGGTCACAGGACTCAGTACACACTGGACATCACTGCCACACCGAGCGATGGTCACAGGACTCAGTCCACACTGGACATCACTGCCCACACAGGGTGTTGGTCACAGGACTCAGTACACACTGGACATCACTGCCCAAACCGAGTGATGGTCACAGGACTCAGTACACACTGCACATCACTGCCCACACAGGGTGTTGGTCACAGGACTCAGTACACACTGGACATCACTGCCACACCGAGCGATGGTCACAGGACTCAGTATACACTGGACATCACTGCCCACACAGGGTGTGGGTCACAGGCCTCTACACAATGGACATCACTGCCACACCGAGTGATGGTCACAGGACTCAGTACACATTGGACATCACTGCCCACACAGGGTGTTGGTCACAGGACTCAGTACACACCGGACATTACAGCCCGCACCGAGTGATGGTCACAGGACTCAGTACACATTGGACATCACTGCCCACACAGGGTGTTGGTCACAGGACTCAGTACACACTGGACATCACTGCCCAAACCGAGTGATGGTCACAGGACTCTACACAATGGACATCACTGGCACACCGAGTGATGGTCACAGGACTCAGTACACACTGGACATCACTGCCCACACAGGGTGTTGGTCACAGGACTCTGTACACACTGGACATCACTGCCCAAACCGAGTGATGGTCACAGGACTCAGTACACACTGGACATCACTGCCCACACAGGGTGTTGGTCACAGGACTCAGTACACACTGGACATCACTGCCACACCGAGTGATGGCCACAGAACTCAGTACACACTGGACATCACTGCCCACACAGGGTGTTGGTCACAGGACTCAGTACACACAGGACATCACTGCCACACCGAGTGATGGTCACAGGACTCTACACAATGGACATCACTGCCACACCGAGTGATGGTCACAGGACTCAGCACTCACTCGACCTCACTGCCACACAGAGTGATGGTCACAGGACTCAGTACACACTGGACATCACTGCCACACAGAGTGATGGTCACAGGAATCTACACACTGAACATCACTGCCCGCACAGGGTGATGGTCACAGGACTCTACACACTGGATATCACTGCCACACTGAGTGATGGTCACAGGACTCTACACACTGGACATCACTGCCGCACCTAGTGATGGTGACAGGAATCAGTACACACTGGACATCGCTGCCACACCGAGTGATGGTCACAGGACACAGTACACACTGGACATCACTGCCCATATCGAGTGATGGTCACAGAACGCACTACACACTGGATATCACTGCCACACAGGGTGTTGGTCACAGGACTCAGTACACACTGGATATCACTGCCACACCGAGTGATGGTCTCAGGACTCTACACACTGGACATCACTGCCACACCGAGTGATGGTCACAGGACCCTACACACTGGATATCATTGCCCACACAGTGTGATGGTCACAGGACTCAGTACACACTGGACATCACTGCCACACCGAGTGATGGTCACAGGACTCAGTACACACTGGACATCACTGCCACATGGAGTGATGGTCACAGGACTCAGTACACACTGGACATCACTGCTACACAGGGTGTTGGTCACAGGACTCAGTACACACTGGACATCACTGCCACACCGAGTGATGGTCACAGGACTCAGTACACACTGGACATCACTGCCACACCGAGTGATGGTCACAGGACTCAGTACACACTGGACATCACTGCCACACCGAGTGCTGGTCACAGGATTCTACACACTGGACATCACTGCCACACCGAGTGATCGTCACAAGACTCTACACACTGGAAATCACTGCCACATTGAGTGAGGGTCACTGGACTCAGTACACACTAGATATCACTGCCACACCGAGTGATGCTCACAGGACTCAGCACTCACTCGACCTCACTGCCACACAGGGTGTTGGTCACAGGACTCAGTACACACTGGACCTCACTGCCACCCTGAGTGATGGTCACAGGAATCTACACACTGGACATCACTGCCCGCACAGGATGATGGTCACAGGACTCTGCACACTGGACATCACTGCCACACCGAGTGATGGTCACAGGACTCTACACACTGGATATCATTACCCACAAAGGGTGATGGTCACAGGACTCAGTACACACTGGACATCACTGCCTCACCGAGTGATGGTCACAGGACTCAGTACACACTGGACATCACTGCCACACCGAGTGATGGTCACAGGACTCAGTACACACTGGACATCACTGCCGCACCGAGTGATGGTCACAGGACTCAGTGCACAGTGGACATCACTGCCACACAGGGTGATGGTCACAGGACTCAGTATACACTGGAAATCACTGCCACACCGAATGATGGTCACAGGACTCAGTACACACTGGACATCACTGCCACACCGAGTGATGGTCACAGGGCTCTACACACTGGACTTCACAGCCCACACCGAGTGATGGTCACAGGACTCAGTACACACTGGACATCACTGCCACACTGAGTGATGGTCAGAGGACTCAGTACACACTGGACATCACTGCCCACAACGAGTGATGGTCACAGGACTCAGTACACACTGGGCATCACTGCCATACTGAGTGATGGTCACAGGACTCAGTACACAATGGATATCACTGCCACACAGAGTGAGGGTCAATGGACTCAGTACACGCTGGATATCACTGCCACATAGAGTGAGGGTCACATGACTCAGCACTCACTCAACATCACTGCCACACAGGGTGTTGGTCACAGGACTCAGTACACACTGGACATCACTGCCCACACCGAGTGATGGTCACAGGACTCAGTACACACTGGACATCACTGCCACACAGAGTGATGGTCACAGGACTCTACACACTGGACATCACTGCCACATAGCGTGATGGTCACAGGACTCAATACACACTGGACATCACTGCCACACCGAGTGATGCTCACAGGACTCAGCACTCACTCGACCTCACTGCCACACAGGGTGTTCGTCACAGGACTCAGTACACACTGGACCTCACTGCCACACAGAGTGATGGTCACAGGAATCTACACACTGGACATCACTGCCCGCACAGGGTGATGGTCACAGGACTCTACACACTGGATATCACTGCCACACCGAGTGATGGTCACAGGACTCTACACACTGGACTTCACTGCCACACCTAGTGATGGTCACAGAACCCTACACACTGGACATAACTGCCACACCGATTGATGGTCACAGGACTCTACACAATGGATATCATTACCCACACAGGGTGATGGTCACAGGACTCAGTACGCACTGGACATCACTGCCACACGGAGTGATGGTCACAGGACTCAGTACACACTGGACATCACTGCCACACCGAGTGATGGTCACAGGACTTAGTGCACAGTGGACATCACTGCCACACCGAGTGATGGTGACAGGAATCAGAACACACTGGACATCACTGCCACACCGAGTGATGGTCACAGGACTCAGTACACACTGTGCATCACTGCCATACTGAGTGATGGTCACAGGATTCTACACACTGGACATCACTGCCACATAGCGTGAGGGTCACAGGACTCAGCACTCACTCAACATCACTGCCCACACCTAGTGATGGTCACAGGACCCAGTACACACTGGACATCACTGCCACATAGAGTGATGGTCACAGGACGCTACACACTGGAAATCACTGCCGCACCGAGTGATGGTCACAGGACTCAGTACGCACTGGACATCACTGCCACATAGCGTGATGGTCACAGGACTCAGTACACACTGGATATCACTGCCACACAGAGTGATGCTCACAGGACTCAGCACTCACTCGACCTCACTGCCACACAGGGTGTTGGTCACAGGACTCAGTACACACTGGACCTCACTGCCACACAGAGTGATGGTCACAGGACTCTACACACTGGGCATCACTGCCACATAGAGTGAGGGTCACTGGACTCAGTACACACTGGATATCACTGCCACATAGCGTGCGGGTCACAGGACTCAGCACTCACTGGACATCACTGCCCACACCGAGTGATGGTCACAGGACTCAGTACACACTGGACATCACTGCCACACAGAGTGATGGTCACAGGAATCTACACACTGGACATCACTGCCCGCACAGTGTGATGGTCACAGGACTCTACACACTGGATATCACTGCCACACCGAGTGATGGTCACAGGACTCTACACACTGGACATCACTGCCACACCTAGTGATGGTCACAGGACTCTACACACTGGACATCACTGCCACACCGAGTGATGGTCACAGGACTCTACACACTGGATATCATTACCCACACAGGGTGATGGTCACAGGACTCAGTACACACCGGACATCACTGCCACACCGAGTGATGGTCACAGGACTCAGTGCACAGTGGACATCACTGCCACACCGAGTGATGGTGACAGGAATCAGTACACACTGGACATCACTGCCACACCGAGTGATGGTCACAGGACTCAGTACACACTGGACATCACTGCCACACAGGGTGTTGGTCACAGGACTCAGTACACACTGGATATCATTGCCACACCGAGTGATGGTCACAGGATTCAGTACACACTGGACATCACTGCCACACCGAGTGCTGGTGACAGGACTCTACACACTGGACATCACTGCCACATAGAGTGAGGGTCACTGGACTCAGTACACACTGGACATCACTGCCCACACAGAGTGATGGTCACAGGACTCAGTACACTCTGGACATCACTGCCACACCGAGTGATGGCCACAGAACTCAGTACACACTGGACATCACTGCCCACACAGGGTGTTGGTCACAGGACTCTACACACCGGACATCACTGCCCAAACCGAGTGATGGTCACAGGACTCGACACAATGGACATCACTGCCACACCGAGTGATGCTCACAGGACTCAGCACTCACTCGACCTCACTGCCACACTGAGTGATGGTCACAGGACTCTACACACTGGACATCACTGCCACACCTAGTGATGGTCTCAGGACTCTACACACTGGACATCACTGCCACACCGAGTGATGGTCACAGGACTATCCACACTGGATATCATTACCCACACAGGGTGATGGTCACAGGACTGAGTACACACTGGACATCACTGCCACACCGAGTGATGGTCACAGGGCTCAGTACACACTGGACATCACTGCCACACCGAGTGATGGTCACAGGACTCAGTGCACAGTGGACATCACTGCCACACCGAGTGATGGTGACAGGAATCAGTACACACTGGACATCGCTGCCACACCGAGTGATGGTCACAGGACACAGTACACACTGGACATCACTGCCCATATCGAGTGATGGTCACAGAACGCACTAGACACTGGATATCACTGCCACACCGAGTGATGGTCACAGGACTCTACACACTGGACATCACTGCCACACCGAGTGATGGTCACAGGACCCTACACACTGGATATCATTGCCCACACAGTGTGATGGTCACAGGACTCAGTACACACTGGACATCACTGCCACACCGAGTGATGGTCACAGGACTCAGTACACACTGGACATCACTGCCACATGGAGTGATGGTCACAGGACTCAGTACACACTGGACATCACTGCTACACAGGGTGTTGGTCATAGGTCTCAGTACAAACTGGACATCACTGCCACACCGAGTGATGGTCACAGGACTCAGTACACACTGGACATCACTGCCACACCGAGTGATGGTCACAGGACTCAGTACACACTGGACATCACTGCCACACCGAGTGCTGGTCACAGGATTCTACACACTGGACATCACTGCCACACCGAGTGATGGTCACAAGACTCTACACACTGGACATCATTGCCACATTGAGTGAGGGTCACTGGACTCAGTACACACTAGATATCACTGCCACACCGAGTGATGCTCACAGGACTCAGCACTCACTCGACCTCACTGCCACACAGGGTGTTGGTCACAGGACTCAGTACACACTGGACCTCACTGCCACCCTGAGTGATGGTCACAGGAATCTACACACTGGACATCACTGCCACACCGATTGATGGTCACAGGACTCTGCACACTGGACATCACTGCCACACCGAGTGATGGTCACAGGACTCTACACACTGGATATCATTACCCACAAAGGGTGATGGTCACATGACTCAGTACACACTGGACATCACTGCCTCACCGAGTGATGGTCACAGGACTCAGTACACACTGGACATCACTGCCACACCGAGTGATGGTCACAGGACTCAGTACACAGTGGACATCACTGCCGCACCGAGTGATGGTCACAGGACTCAGTATACACTGGAAATCACTGCCACACCGAATGATGGTCACAGGACTCAGTACACACTGGACATCACTTCCACACCGAGTGATGGTCACAGGGCTCTACACACTGGACTTCACAGCCCACACCGAGTGATGGTCACAGGACTCAGTACACACTGGACATCACTGCCACACTGAGTGATGGTCACAGGACTCAGTACACACTGGACATCACTGCCCACATCGAGTGATGGTCACAGGACTCAGTACACACTGGGCATCACTGCCATACTGAGTGATGGTCACAGGACTCTACACACTGGACATCACTGCCACACAGAGTGAGGGTCACTGGACTCAGTACACGCTGGATATCACTGCCACATAGCGTGAGGGTCACATGACTCAGCACTCACTCAACATCACTGCCACACAGGGTGTTGGTCACAGGACTCAGTACACACTGGACCTCACTGCCACACAGAGTGATGGTCACAGGAATCTACACACTGGACATCACTGCCCGCACAGGGTGATGGTCACAGGACTCTACACACTGGATATCACTGCCACACCGAGTGATGGTCACAGGACTCTACACACTGGACTTCACTGCCACACCTAGTGATGGTCACAGAACCCTACACACTGGACATCACTGCCACACCGAGTGATGGTCACAGGACTCTACACACTGGATATCATTACCCACACAGGGTGATGGTCACAGGACTCAGTACGCACTGGACATCACTGCCACACCGAGTGATGGTCACAGGACTTAGTGCACAGTGGACATCACTGCCACACCGAGTGATGGTGACAGGAATCAGTACACACTGGACATCACTGCCACACCGAGTGATGGTCACAGGACTCAGTACACACTGTGCATCACTGCCATACTGAGTGATGGTCACAGGATTCTACACAATGGACATCACTGCCCACACCTAGTGATGGTCACAGGACCCAGTACACACTGGACATCACTGCCACATAGAGTGATGGTCACAGGACGCTACACACTGGACATCACTGCCCATACAGAGTGATGGTCACAGGACTCTACACACTGGACATCACTGCCGCACCGAGTGATGGTCACAGGACTCAGTACGCACTGGACATCACTGCCACATAGCGTGATGGTCACAGGACTCTACACACTGGACATCACTGCCACACCGAGTGATGCTCACAGGACTCAGCACACTGGACATCACTGCCCGCACAGGGTGATGGTCACAGGACTCTACACACTGGACCTCACTGCCACACAGAGTGATGGTCACAGGACTCTACACACTGGACATCACTGCCCGCACAGGGTGATGGTCACAGGACTCTACACACTGGATATCACTGCCACACCGAGTGATGGTCACAGGACTCTACACACTGGATATCACTGCCACATAGAGTGAGGGTCACTGGACTCAGTACACACTGGATATCACTGCCACATAGCGTGCGGGTCACAGGACTCAGCACTCACTCAACATCACTGCCACACAGGGTGTTGGTCACAGGACTCAGTACACACCGGACATCACTGCCCACACCGAGTGATGGTCACAGGACTCAGTACACACTGGACATCACTGCCACACAGAGTGATGGTCACAGGACTCTACACACTGGACATCACTGCCACATAGCGTGATGGTCACAGGACTCAATACACACTGGACATCACTGCCACACCGAGTGATGCTCACAGGACTCAGCACTCACTCGACCTCACTGCCACACAGGGTGTTGGTCACAGGACTCAGTACACACTGGACCTCACTGCCACACAGAGTGATGGTCACAGGAATCTACACACTGGACATCACTGCCCGCACAGTGTGATGGTCACAGGACTCTACACACTGGATATCACTGCCACACCGAGTGATGGTCACAGGACTCTACACACTGGACATCACTGCCACACCTAGTGATGGTCACAGGACCCAGTACACACTGGACATCACTGCCACAGAGAGTGATGGTCACAGGACGCTACACACTGGACATCACTGCCCATACAGAGTGATGGTCACAGGACTCTACACACTGGACATCACTGCCGCACCGAGTGATGGTCACAGGACTCAGTACGCACTGGACATCACTGCCACATAGCGTGATGGTCACATGACTCAATACACACTGGACATCACTGCCACACCGAGTGATGCTCACAGGACTCAGTACACACTGGACATCACTGCCACACCGAGTGATGGTCACAGGGCTCAGTACACAATGGACATCACTGCCACACCGAGTGATGGTCACAGGACTCAGTGCACAGTGGACATCACTGCCACACCGAGTGATGGTGACAGGAATCAGTACACACTGGACATCGCTGCCACACCGAGTGATGGTCACAGGACACAGTACACACTGGACATCACTGCCCATATCGAGTGATGGTCACAGAACGCACTAGACACTGGATATCACTGCCACACCGAGTGATGGTCACAGGACTCTACACACTGGACATCACTGCCACACCGAGTGATGGTCACAGGACCCTACACACTGGATATCATTGCCCAGACAGTGTGATGGTCACAGGACTCAGTACACACTGGACATCACTGCCACACCGAGTGATGGTCACAGGACTCAGTACACACTGGACATCACTGCCACATGGAGTGATGGTCACAGGACTCAGTACACACTGGACATCACTGCTACACAGGGTGTTGGTCACAGGTCTCAGTACAAACTGGACATCACTGCCACACCGAGTGATGGTCACAGGACTCAGTACACACTGGACATCACTGCCACACCGAGTGATGGTCACAGGACTCAGTACACACTGGACATCACTGCCACACCGAGTGCTGGTCACAGGATTCTACACACTGGACATCACTGCCACACCGAGTGATGGTCACAAGACTCTACACACTGGACATCATTGCCACATTGAGTGAGGGTCACTGGACTCAGTACACACTAGATATCACTGCCACACCGAGTGATGCTCACAGGACTCAGCACTCACTCGACCTCACTGCCACACAGGGTGTTGGTCACAGGACTCAGTACACACTGGACCTCACTGCCACCCTGAGTGATGGTCACAGGAATCTACACACTGGACATCACTGCCACACCGATTGATGGTCACAGGACTCTGCACACTGGACATCACTGCCACACCGAGTGATGGTCACAGGACTCTACACACTGGATATCATTACCCACAAAGGGTGATGGTCACAGGACTCAGTACACACTGGACATCACTGCCTCACCGAGTGATGGTCACAGGACTCAGTACACACTGGACATCACTGCCACACCGAGTGATGGTCACAGGACTCAGTACACACTGGACATCACTGCCGCACCGAGTGATGGTCACAGGACTCAGTATACACTGGAAATCACTGCCACACCGAATGATGGTCACAGGACTCAGTACACACTGGACATCACTTCCACACCGAGTGATGGTCACAGGGCTCTACACACTGGACTTCACAGCCCACACCGAGTGATGGTCACAGGACTCAGTACACACTGGACATCACTGCCACACTGAGTGATGGTCACAGGACTCAGTACACACTGGACATCACTGCCCACATCGAGTGATGGTCACAGGACTCAGTACACACTGGGCATCACTGCCATACTGAGTGATGGTCACAGGACTCTACACACTGGACATCACTGCCACACAGAGTGAGGGTCACTGGACTCAGTACACGCTGGATATCACTGCCACATAGCGTGAGGGTCACATGACTCAGCACTCACTCAACATCACTGCCACACAGGGTGTTGGTCACAGGACTCAGTACACACTGGACATCACTGCCCACACCGAGTGATGGTCACAGGACTCAGTACACACTGGACATCACTGCCACACAGAGTGATGGTCACAGGACTCTACACACTGGACATCACTGCCACATAGCGTGATGGTCACAGGACTCAATACACACTGGACATCACTGCCACACCGAGTAATGCTCACAGGACTCAGCACTCACTCGACCTCACTGCCACACAGGGTATTGGTCACAGGACTCAGTACACACTGGACCTCACTGCCACACAGAGTGATGGTCACAGGAATCTACACACTGGACATCACTGCCCGCACAGGGTGATGGTCACAGGACTCTACACACTGGATATCACTGCCACACCGAGTGATGGTCACAGGACTCTACACACTGGACTTCACTGCCACACCTAGTGATGGTCACAGAACTCTACACACTGGACATCACTGCCACACCGAGTGATGGTCACAGGACTCTACACACTGGATATCATTACCCACACAGGGTGATGGTCACAGGACTCAGTACGCACTGGACATCACTGCCACACCGAGTGATGGTCACAGGACTCAGTACACACTGGACATCACTGCCACACCGAGTGATGGTCACAGGACTTAGTGCACAGTGGACATCACTGCCACACCGAGTGATGGTGACAGGAATCAGTACACACTGGACATCACTGCCACACCGAGTGATGGTCACAGGACTCAGTACACACTGTGCATCACTGCCATACTGAGTGATGGTCACAGGATTCTACACAATGGACATCACTGCCCACACCTAGTGATGGTCACAGGACCCAGTACACACTGGACATCACTGCCACATAGAGTGATGGTCACAGGACGCTACACACTGGACATCACTGCCCATACAGAGTGATGGTCACAGGACTCTACACACTGGACATCACTGCCACACCGAGTGATGCTCACAGGACTCAGCACACTGGACATCACTGCCCGCACAGGGTGATGGTCACAGGACTCTACACACTGGACCTCACTGCCACACAGAGTGATGGTCACAGGACTCTACACACTGGACATCACTGCCCGCACAGGGTGATGGTCACAGGACTCTACACACTGGATATCACTGCCACACCGAGTGATGGTCACAGGACTCTACACACTGGATATCACTGCCACATAGAGTGAGGGTCACTGGACTCAGTACACACTGGATATCACTGCCACATAGCGTGCGGGTCACAGGACTCAGCACTCACTCAACATCACTGCCACACAGGGTGTTGGTCACAGGACTCAGTACACACCGGACATCACTGCCCACACCGAGTGATGGTCACAGGACTCAGTACACACTGGACATCACTGCCACACAGAGTGATGGTCACAGGACTCTACACACTGGACATCACTGCCACATAGCGTGATGGTCACAGGACTCAATACACACTGGACATCACTGCCACACCGAGTGATGCTCACAGGACTCAGCACTCACTCGACCTCACTGCCACACAGGGTGTTGGTCACAGGACTCAGTACACACTGGACCTCACTGCCACACAGAGTGATGGTCACAGGAATCTACACACTGGACATCACTGCCCGCACAGTGTGATGGTCACAGGACTCTACACACTGGATATCACTGCCACACCGAGTGATGGTCACAGGACTCTACACACTGGACATCACTGCCACACCTAGTGATGGTCACAGGACCCAGTACACACTGGACATCACTGCCACATAGAGTGATGGTCACACGACGCTACACACTGGACATCACTGCCCATACAGAGTGATGGTCACAGGACTCTACACACTGGACATCACTGCCGCACCGAGTGATGGTCACAGGACTCAGTACGCACTGGACATCACTGCCACATAGCGTGATGGTCACAGGACTCAGTACACACTGGACATCACTGCCACACCGAGTGATGCTCACAGGACTCAGCACTCACTCGACCTCACTGCCACACAGGGTGTTGGTCACAGGACTCAGTACACACTGGACATCAGTGCCCAAACCGAGTGATGGTCACAGGACTCAGTACACAGTGGACATCACTGCCACACAGAGTGATGGTCACAGGACTCAGTACACACTGGACATCACTGCCCAAACCGAGTGATGGTCACAGGACTCAGTACACACTGGAAATCACTGCCACACAGAGTGATGGTCACAGGACTCAGTACACACTGGACATCACTGCCACACAGAGTGATGGTCACAGGACTCTACACACTGGACATCACTGCCACATAGCGTGATGGTCACAGGACTCAATACACACTGGACATCACTGCCACACCGAGTGATGCTCACAGGACTCAGCACTCACTCGACCTCACTGCCACACAGGGTGTTGGTCACAGGACTCAGTACACACTGGACATCACTGCCACATAGCGTGATGGTCACAGGACTCAATACACACTGGACCTCACTGCCACACAGAGTGATGGTCACAGGACTCAGTACACACTGGACATCACTGCCACACAGAGTGATGGTCACAGGACTCTACACACTGGACATCACTGCCACATAGCGTGATGGTCACAGGACTCAATACACACTGGACATCACTGCCACACCGAGTGATGGTCACAGGACTCAGTACACACTGGACATCACTGCCACACAGAGTGATGGTCACAGGACTCTACACACTGGACATCACTGCCACATAGCGTGATGGTCACAGGACTCAATACACACTGGACATCACTGCCACACCGAGTGATGGTCACAGGACTCAGTACACACTGGACATCACTGCCACACAGAGTGATGGTCACAGGACTCTACACACTGGACATCACTGCCTCACCGAGTGATGCTCACAGGACTCAGCACTCACTCGACCTCACTGCCACACAGGGTGTTGGTCACAGGACTCAGTACACACTGGACCTCACTGCCACACAGAGTGATGGCGACAGGAATCTACACACTGGACATCACTGCCCGCACAGTGTGATGGTCACAGGACTCTACACACTGGATATCACTGCCACACCGAGTGATGGTCACAGGACTCTACACACTGGACATCACTCCCACACCTAGTGATGGTCACAGGACTCTACACACTGGACATCACTGCCACACCGAGTGATGGTCACAGGACTCTACACACTGGATATCATTACCCACACAGGGTGATGGTCACAGGACTCAGTACACACTGGACATCACTGCCACACCGAGTGATGGTCATAGGACTCAGTGCACAGTGGACATCACTGCCACACCGAGTGATGGTGACAGGAATCAGTACACACTGGACATCACTGCCACACCGAGTGATGGTCACAGGACTCAGTACACACTGGACATCACTGCCCACATCGAGTGATGGTCACAGAACGCACTACACACTGGATATCACTGCCACACAGGGTGTTGGTCACAGGGCTCAGTACACACTGGATTTCACTGCCACACCGAGTGATGGTCACAGGACTCTACACACTGGACATCACTGCCACACCGAGTGATGGTCACAGGACTCTACACACTGGATATCATTGCACACACAGTGTGATGGTCACAGGACTCAGTACACACTGGACATCACTGCCACACCGAGTGATGGTCACAGGACTCAGTAACACTGGACATCACTGCCACATGGAGTGATGGTCACAGGACTCTACACACTGGACATCACTGCCACATAGAGTGAGGGTCACTGGACTCAGTACACACTGGATATCACTGCCACACCGAGTGATGCTCACAGGACTCAGCACTCACTCGACCTCACTGCCACACAGGGTGTTGGTCACAGGACTCAGTACACACTGGACCTCACTGCCACACTGAGTGATGGTCACAGGAATCTACACACTGGACATCACTGCCCGCACAGGATGATGGTCACAGGACTCTACACACTGGATATCACTGCCACACCGAGTGATGGTCACAGGACTCTACACACTGGACATCACTGCCACACCTAGTGATGGTCACAGGACTCTACACACTGCACATCACTGCCACACCGAGTGATGGTCACAGGACTCAGTACACACTGGACATCACTGCCACACCGAGTGATGGTCACAGGACTCAGTGCACAGTGGACATCACTGCCACACAGGGTGATGGTCACAGGACTCAGTATACACTGGAAATCACTGCCACACCGAATGATGGTCACAGGAATCAGTACACACTGGACATCACTGCCACACCGAGTGATGGTCACAGGGCTCTACACACTGGACTTCACAGCCCACACCGAGTGATGGTCACAGGACTCAGTACACACTGGACATCACTGCCACACTGAGTGATGGTCACAGGACTCAGTACACACTGGACATCACTGCCACACCGAGTGATGTTCACAGGACTCAGTACACACTGGACATCACTGCCACACCGAGTGATGTTCACAGAACTCAGTACGCACTGGACATCACTGCCACACCGAGTGATGCTCACAGGACTCAGCACTCACTCGACCTCACTGCCACACCGAGTGATGGTCACAGGACTTAGTGTACAGTGGACATCACTGCCACACCGAGTGATGGTGACAGGAATCAGTGCACACTGGACATCACTGCCACACCGAGTGATGGTCACAGGACTCAGTACACACTGGACATCACTGCCCACATCGAGTGATGGTCACAGGACTCAGCACACACTGTGCATCACTGCCATACTGAGTGATGGTCACAGGATTCTACACACTGGACATTACTGCCACATAGCGTGAGGGTCACAGGACTCAGCACTCACTCGACATCACTGCCCACACCTAGTGATGGTCACAGGACCCAGTACACACTGGACATCACTGCCACATAGAGTGATGGTCACAGGACGCTACACACTGGACATCACTGCCCATACAGAGTGATGGTCACAGGACTCTACACACTGGACATCACTGCCGCACCGAGTGATGGTCACAGGACTCTACACACTGGACATCACTGCCACACCGAGTGATGCTCACAGGACTCAGCACTCACTCGACCTCACTGCCACACAGGGTGTTGGTCACAGGACTCAGTGCACACTGGACCTCACTGCCACACAGAGTGATGGTCACAGGACTCTACACACTGGACATCACTGCCCGCACAGGGTGATGGTCACAGGACTCTACACACTGGATATCACTGCCACACCGAGTGATGGTCACAGGACTCTACACACTGGATATCACTGCCACAAAGCGTGCGGGTCACAGGACTCAGCACTCACTCAACATCACTGCCACACAGGGTGTTGGTCACAGGACTCAGTACACACTGGACATCACTGCCCAAACCGAGTGATGGTCACAGGACTCAGTACACACTGGACATCACTGCCCACACAGAGTGATGGTCACAGGACTCTACACACTGGACATCACTGCCACATAGCGTGATGGTCACAGGACTCAGTATACACTGGACATCACTGTCACACAGAGTGATGGTCACAGGACTCTACACACTGGACATCACTGCCACATAGCGTGATGGTCACAGGACTCAATACACACTGGACATCACTGCCCAAACCGAGTGATGGTCACAGGACTCAGCACTCACTCGACCTCACTGCCACACAGAGTGATGGTCACAGGAATCTACACACTGGACATCACTGCCCGCACAGGGTGATGGTCACAGGACTCTACACACTGGATATCACTGCCACACCGAGTGATGGTCACAGGACTCTACACACTGGACATCACTGCCACACCTAGTGATGGTCACAGGACTCTACACACTGGACATCACTGCCACACCTAGTGATGGTCACAGGACTCTACACACTTAACATCACTGCCACACCGAGTGATGGTCACAGGACTCAGTGCACAGTGGACATCACTGCCACACCGAGTGATGGTGACAGGAATCAGTACACACTGGACATCACTGCCACACCGAGTGATGGTCACAGAACGCACTACACACTGGACATCACTGCCCATACAGAGTGATGGTCACAGGACTCTACACACTGGACATCACTGCCACACCGAGTGATGATCACAGGACTCAGCACTCACTCGACCTCACTGCCACACAGGGTGTGGGTCACAGGACTCAGTACACACTGGACATCACTGCCACACAGAGTGATGGTCACAGGACTCTACACACTGGACATCACTGCCACACCGAGTGATGGTCACAGGACTCAGTACACACTGGATATCACTGCCACATAGAGTGAGGGTCACTGGACTCAGTACACACTGGATATCACTGCCACACCGAGTGATGCTCACAGGACTCAGCACTCACTCGACCTCACTGCCACACAGGGTGTTGGTCACAGGACTCAGTACACACTGGACCTCACTGCCACACAGAGTGATGGTCACAGGAATCTACACACTGGACATCACTGCCCGCACAGGGTGATGGTCACAGGACTCTACACACTGGATATCACTGCCACACCTAGTGATGGTCACAGGACTCTACACACTGGACATCACTGCCACACCTAGTGATGGTCACAGGACTCTACACACTGGACATCACTGCCACACCGAGTGATGGTCACAGGACTCTACACACTGGATATCATTACCCACACAGGGTGATGGTCACAGGACTCAGTACACACTGGACATCACTGCCACACCGAGCGATGGTCACAGGACTCAGTACACACTGGACATCACTGCCACACCGAGTGATGGTCACAGGACTCAGTACACACTGGACATCACTGCCACACTGAGTGATGGTCACAGGACTCAGTGCACAGTGGACATCACTGCCACACCGAGTGATGGTGACAGGAATCAGTACGCACTGGACATCACTGCCAAACCGAGTGATGGTCACAGGACTCAGTACACACTGGACATCACTGCCCACATCGAGTGATGGTCACAGAACGCACTACACACTGGATATCACTGCCACACCGAGTGATGGTCACAGGACTCTACACACTGGACATCACTGCCTCACCGAGTGATGGTCACAGGACTCTACACACTGGATATCATTGCGCACACAGTGTGATGGTCACAGGACTCAGTACACACTGGACATCACTGCCACACCGAGTGATGGTCACAGGACTCAGTACACACTGGACATCACTGCCACATGGAGTGATGGTCACAGGACTCAGTGCACACTGGACATCACTGCCACACAGGGTGTTGGTCACAGGACTCAGTACACACTGGACATCACTGCCACACCGAGTGATGGTCACAGGACTCAGTACACACTGGACATCACTGCCACACCGAGTGATGGTCACAGGACTCAGTACACACTGGACATCACTGCCACACCGAGTGCTGGTCACAGGACTCTACACACTGGACATCACTGCCACATAGAGTGAGGGTCACTGGACTCAGTACACACTGGATATCACTGCCACACCGAGTGATGCTCACAGGACTCAGCACTCACTCGACCTCACTGCCACACAGGGTGTTGGTCACAGGACTCGGTACACACTGGACCTCGCTGCCACACTGAGTGATGGTCACAGGAATCTACACACTGGACATCACTGCCCGCACAGGATGATGGTCACAGGACTCTACACACTGGATATCACTGCCACACCGAGTGATGGTCACAGGACTCTACACACTGGACATCACTGCCACACCTAGTGATGGTCACAGGACTCTACACCCTGGACATCACTGCCACACCGAGTGATGGTCACAGGACTCTACACACTGGATATCATTACCCACAAAGGGTGATGGTCACAGGACTCAGTACACACTGGACATCACTGCCACACCGAGTGATGGTCACAGGACTCAGTACACACTGGACATCACTGCCACACCGAGTGATGGTCACAGGACTCAGTGCACAGTGGACATCACTGCCACACAGGGTGATGGTCACAGGACTCAGTATACACTGGAAATCACTGCCACACCGAATGATGGTCACAGGACTCAGTACACACTGGACATCACTGCCACACCGAGTGATGGTCACAGGGCTCTACACACTGGACATCACTGCCACACTGAGTGATGGTCACAGGACTCAGTACACACTGGACATCACTGCCCACACCGAGTGATGGTCACAGGACTCAGTACACACTGGACATCACTGCCACACCGAGTGATGTTCACAGGAATCAGTACACACTGGACATCACTGCCACACCGAGTGATGGTCACAGAACGCACTACACACTGGACATCACTGCCCATACAGAGTGATGGTCACAGGACTCTACACACTGGACATCACTGCCACACCGAGTGATGATCACAGGACTCAGCACTCACTCGACCTCACTGCCACACAGGGTGTGGGTCACAGGACTCAGTACACACTGGACATCACTGCCACACAGAGTGATGGTCACAGGACTCTACACACTGGACATCACTGCCACACCGAGTGATGGTCACAGGACTCAGTACACACTGGATATCACTGCCACATAGAGTGAGGGTCACTGGACTCAGTACACACTGGATATCACTGCCACATAGCGTGCGGGTCACAGGACTCAGCACTCACTCAACATCACTGCCACACAGGGTGTTGGTCACAGGACTCAGTACACACTGGACATCACTGCCCACATGGCGATGGTCACAGGACTCAGTACACACTGGACATGACTGCCACACAGAGTGATGGTCACAGGACTCTACACACTGGACATCACTGCCCACACAGCGTGATTGTCACAGGACTCAATGCACACTGGACATCACTGCCACACCGAGTGATGCTCACAGGACTCAGCACTCACTCGACCTCACTGCCACACAGGGTGTTGGTCACAGGACTCAGTACACACTGGACCTCACTGCCACACAGAGTGATGGTCACAGGAATCTACACACTGGACATCACTGCCCGCACAGGGTGATGGTCACAGGACTCTACACACTGGACATCACTGCCACACCTAGTGATGGTCACAGGACTCTACACACTGGACATCACTGCCACACCGAGTGATGGTCACAGGACTCTACACACTGGACATCACTGCCCACACAGCGTGATTGTCACAGGACTCAATGCACACTGGACATCACTGCCACACCGAGTGATGCTCACAGGACTCAGCACTCACTCGACCTCACTGCCACACAGGGTGTTGGTCACAGGACTCAGTACACACTGGACCTCACTGCCACACAGAGTGATGGTCACAGGAATCTACACACTGGACATCACTGCCCGCACAGGGTGATGGTCACAGGACTCTACACACTGGATATCACTGCCACACCTAGTGATGGTCACAGGACTCTACACACTGGACATCACTGCCACACCTAGTGATGGTCACAGGACTCTACACACTGGACATCACTGCCACACCGAGTGATGGTCACAGGACTCTACACACTGGATATCATTACCCACACAGGGTGATGGTCACAGGACTCAGTACACACTGGACATCACTGCCCACACAGGATGTTGGTCACAGGACTCTGTACACACGGGACATCACTGCCACACCGAGTGATGGTCACAGGACTCAGTACTCACTGGACATCACTGCCCACACAGGATGTTGGTCACAGGACTCTGTACACACGGGACATCACTGCCACACCGAGTGATGGTCACAGGACTCAGTACTCACTGGACATCACTGCCCACACAGGATGTTGGTCACAGGACTCTGTACACACGGGACATCACTGCCACACCGAGTGATGGTCACAGGACTCAGTAACACTGGACATCACTGCCACATGGAGTGATGGTCACAGGACTCTACACACTGGACATCACTGCCACATAGAGTGAGGGTCACTGGACTCAGTACACACTGGATATCACTGCCACACCGAGTGATGCTCACAGGACTCAGCACTCACTCGACCTCACTGCCACACAGGGTGTTGGTCACAGGACTCAGTACACACTGGACCTCACTGCCACACTGAGTGATGGTCACAGGAATCTACACACTGGACATCACTGCCCGCACAGGATGATGGTCACAGGACTCTACACACTGGATATCACTGCCACACCGAGTGATGGTCACAGGACTCTACACACTGGACATCACTGCCACACCTAGTGATGGTCACAGGACTCTACACACTGCACATCACTGCCACACCGAGTGATGGTCACAGGACTCAGTACACACTGGACATCACTGCCACACCGAGTGATGGTCACAGGACTCAGTGCACAGTGGACATCACTGCCACACAGGGTGATGGTCACAGGACTCAGTATACACTGGAAATCACTGCCACACCGAATGATGGTCACAGGACTCAGTACACACTGGACATCACTGCTACACCGAGTGATGGTCACAGGGCTCTACACACTGGACTTCACAGCCCACACCGAGTGATGGTCACAGGACTCAGTACACACTGGACATCACTGCCACACTGAGTGATGGTCACAGGACTCAGTACACACTGGACATCACTGCCACACCGAGTGATGTTCACAGGACTCAGTACACACTGGACATCACTGCCACACCGAGTGATGTTCACAGAACTCAGTACGCACTGGACATCACTGCCACACCGAGTGATGCTCACAGGACTCAGCACTCACTCGACCTCACTGCCACACCGAGTGATGGTCACAGGACTTAGTGTACAGTGGACATCACTGCCACACCGAGTGATGGTGACAGGAATCAGTGCACACTGGACATCACTGCCACACCGAGTGATGGTCACAGGACTCAGTACACACTGGACATCACTGCCCACATCGAGTGATGGTCACAGGACTCAGCACACACTGTGCATCACTGCCATACTGAGTGATGGTCACAGGATTCTACACACTGGACATCACTGCCACATAGCGTGAGGGTCACAGGACTCAGCACTCACTCGACATCACTGCCCACACCTAGTGATGGTCACAGGACCCAGTACACACTGGACATCACTGCCACATAGAGTGATGGTCACAGGACGCTACACACTGGACATCACTGCCCATACAGAGTGATGGTCACAGGACTCTACACACTGGACATCACTGCCGCACCGAGTGATGGTCACAGGACTCTACACACTGGACATCACTGCCACACCGAGTGATGCTCACAGGACTCAGCACTCACTCGACCTCACTGCCACACAGGGTGTTGGTCACAGGACTCAGTGCACACTGGACCTCACTGCCACACAGAGTGATGGTCACAGGACTCTACACACTGGACATCACTGCCCGCACAGGGTGATGGTCACAGGACTCTACACACTGGATATCACTGCCACACCGAGTGATGGTCACAGGACTCTACACACTGGATATCACTGCCACATAGCGTGCGGGTCACAGGACTCAGCACTCACTCAACATCACTGCCACACAGGGTGTTGGTCACAGGACTCAGTACACACTGGACATCACTGCCCAAACCGAGTGATGGTCACAGGACTCAGTACACACTGGACATCACTGTCACACAGAGTGATGGTCACAGGACTCTACACACTGGACATCACTGCCACATAGCGTGATGGTCACAGGACTCAGTATACACTGGACATCACTGTCACACAGAGTGATGGTCACAGGACTCTACACACTGGACATCACTGCCACATAGCGTGATGGTCACAGGACTCAATACACACTGGACATCACTGCCCAAACCGAGTGATGGTCACAGGACTCAGCACTCACTGGACATCACTGCCCGCACAGGGTGATGGTCACAGGACTCTACACACTTGATATCACTACCACACCGAGTGATGGTCACAGGACTCTACACACTGGACATCACTGCCACACCTAGTGATGGTCACAGGACTCTACACACTGGACATCACTGCCACACCTAGTGATGGTCACAGGACTCTACACACTGAACATCACTGCCACACCGAGTGATGGTCAAAGGACTCAGTGCACAGTGGACATCACTGCCACACCGAGTGATGGTGACAGGAATCAGTACACACTGGACATCACTGCCACACCGAGTGATGGTCACAGAACGCACTACACACTGGACATCACTGCCCATACAGAGTGATGGTCACAGGACTCTACACACTGGACATCACTGCCACACCGAGTGATGATCACAGGACTCAGCACTCACTCGACCTCACTGCCACACAGGGTGTGGGTCACAGGACTCAGTACACACTGGACATCACTGCCACACAGAGTGATGGTCACAGGACTCTACACACTGGACATCACTGCCACACCGAGTGATGGTCACAGGACTCAGTACACACTGGATATCACTGCCACATAGAGTGAGGGTCACTGGACTCAGTACACACTGGATATCACTGCCACATAGCGTGCGGGTCACAGGACTCAGCACTCACTAAACATCACTGCCACACAGGGTGTTGGTCACAGGACTCAGTACACACTGGACATCACTGCCCACATGGCGATGGTCACAGGACTCAGTACACACTGGACATCACTGCCACACAGAGTGATGGTCACCGGACTCTACACACTGGACATCACTGCCCACACAGCGTGATTGTCACAGGACTCAATGCACACTGGACATCACTGCCACACCGAGTGATGCTCACAGGACTCAGCACTCACTCGACCTCACTGCCACACAGGGTGTTGGTCACAGGACTCAGTACACACTGGACCTCACTGCCACACAGAGTGATGGTCACAGGAATCTACACACTGGACATCACTGCCCGCACAGGGTGATGGTCACAGGACTCTACACACTGGATATCACTGCCACACCTAGTGATGGTCACAGGACTCTACACACTGGACATCACTGCCACACCTAGTGATGGTCACAGGACTCTACACACTGGACATCACTGCCACACCGAGTGATGGTCACAGGACTCTACACACTGGACATCACTGCCCACACAGCGTGATTGTCACAGGACTCAATGCACACTGGACATCACTGCCACACCGAGTGATGCTCACAGGACTCAGCACTCACTCGACCTCACTGCCACACAGGGTGTTGGTCACAGGACTCAGTACACACTGGACCTCACTGCCACACAGAGTGATGGTCACAGGAATCTACACACTGGACATCACTGCCCGCACAGGGTGATGGTCACAGGACTCTACACACTGGATATCACTGCCACACCTAGTGATGGTCACAGGACTCTACACACTGGACATCACTGCCACACCTAGTGATGGTCACAGGACTCTACACACTGGACATCACTGCCACACCGAGTGATGGTCACAGGACTCTACACACTGGATATCATTACCCACACAGGGTGATGGTCACAGGACTCAGTACACACTGGACATCACTGCCACACCGAGCGATGGTCACAGGACTCAGTACACACTGGACATCACTGCCACACCGAGTGATGGTCACAGGACTCAGTACACACTGGACATCACTGCCACACTGAGTGATGGTCACAGGACTCAGTGCACAGTGGACATCACTGCCACACCGAGTGATGGTGACAGGAATCAGTACGCACTGGACATCACTGCCACACCGAGTGATGGTCACAGGACTCAGTACACACTGGACATCACTGCCCACATCGAGTGATGGTCACAGAACGCACTACACACTGGATATCACTGCCACACCGAGTGATGGTCACAGGACTCTACACACTGGACATCAGTGCCTCACCAAGTGATGGTCACAGGACTCTACACACTGGATATCATTGCGCACACAGTGTGATGGTCACAGGACTCAGTACACACTGGACATCACTGCCACACCGAGTGATGGTCACAGGACTCAGTACACACTGGACATCACTGCCACATGGAGTGATGGTCACAGGACTCAGTGCACACTGGACATCACTGCCACACAGGGTGTTGGTCACAGGACTCAGTACACACTGGACATCACTGCCACACCGAGTGATGGTCACAGGACTCAGTACACACTGGACATCACTGCCACACCGAGTGATGGTCACAGGACTCAGTACACACTGGACATCACTGCCACACCGAGTGCTGGTCACAGGACTCTACACACTGGACATCACTGCCACATAGAGTGAGGGTCACTGGACTCAGTACACACTGGATATCACTGCCACACCGAGTGATGCTCACAGGACTCAGCACTCACTCGACCTCACTGCCACACAGGGTGTTGGTCACAGGACTCGGTACACACTGGACCTCGCTGCCACACTGAGTGATGGTCACAGGAATCTACACACTGGACATCACTGCCCGCACAGGATGATGGTCACAGGACTCTACACACTGGATATCACTGCCACACCGAGTGATGGTCACAGGACTCTACACACTGGACATCACTGCCACACCTAGTGATGGTCACAGGACTCTACACCCTGGACATCACTGCCACACCGAGTGATGGTCACAGGACTCTACACACTGGATATCATTACCCACAAAGGGTGATGGTCACAGGACTCAGTACACACTGGACATCACTGCCACACCGAGTGATGGTCACAGGACTCAGTACACACTGGACATCACTGCCACACCGAGTGATGGTCACAGGACTCAGTGCACAGTGGACATCACTGCCACACAGGATGATGGTCACAGGACTCAGTATACACTGGAAATCACTGCCACACCGAATGATGGTCACAGGACTCAGTACACACTGGACATCACTGCCACACCGAGTGATGGTCACAGGGCTCTA
This sequence comes from Scyliorhinus torazame, assembly GCF_047496885.1. Classification (NCBI taxonomy): domain Eukaryota; kingdom Metazoa; phylum Chordata; class Chondrichthyes; order Carcharhiniformes; family Scyliorhinidae; genus Scyliorhinus; species Scyliorhinus torazame. Next base: position 179,960,250 of record NC_092713.1, read on the forward strand.
CACACTGGACTTCACAGCCCACACCGAGTGATGGTCACAGGACTCAGTACACACTGGACATCACTGCCACACTGAGTGATGGTCACAGGACTCAGTACACACTGGACATCACTGCCCACACCGAGTGATGGTCACAGGACTCAGTACACACTGGACATCACTGCCACACCGAGTGATGTTCACAGGAATCAGTACACACTGGACATCACTGCCACACCGAGTGATGGTCACAGAACGCACTACACACTGGACATCACTGCCCATACAGAGTGATGGTCACAGGACTCTACACACTGGACATCACTGCCACACCGAGTGATGATCACAGGACTCAGCACTCACTCGACCTCACTGCCACACAGGGTGTGGGTCACAGGACTCAGTACACACTGGACATCACTGCCACACAGAGTGATGGTCACAGGACTCTACACACTGGACATCACTGCCACACCGAGTGATGGTCACAGGACTCAGTACACACTGGATATCACTGCCACATAGAGTGAGGGTCACTGGACTCAGTACACACTGGATATCACTGCCACATAGCGTGCGGGTCACAGGACTCAGCACTCACTCAACATCACTGCCACACAGGGTGTTGGTCACAGGACTCAGTACACACTGGACATCACTGCCCACATGGCGATGGTCACAGGACTCAGTACACACTGGACATCACTGCCACACAGAGTGATGGTCACAGGACTCTACACACTGGACATCACTGCCCACACAGCGTGATTGTCACAGGACTCAATGCACACTGGACATCACTGCCACACCGAGTGATGCTCACAGGACTCAGCACTCACTCGACCTCACTGCCACACAGGGTGTTGGTCACAGGACTCAGTACACACTGGACCTCACTGCCACACAGAGTGATGGTCACAGGAATCTACACACTGGACATCTCTGCCCGCACAGGGTGATGGTCACAGGACTCTACACACTGGATATCACTGCCACACCTAGTGATGGTCACAGGACTCTACACACTGGACATCACTGCCACACCTAGTGATGGTCACAGGACTCTACACACTGGACATCACTGCCACACCGAGTGATGGTCACAGGACTCTACACACTGGACATCACTGCCCACACAGCGTGATTGTCACAGGACTCAATGCACACTGGACATCACTGCCACACCGAGTGATGCTCACAGGACTCAGCACTCACTCGACCTCACTGCCACACAGGGTGTTGGTCACAGGACTCAGTACACACTGGACCTCACTGCCACACAGAGTGATGGTCACAGGAATCTACACACTGGACATCACTGCCCGCACAGGGTGATGGTCACAGGACTCTACACACTGGATATCACTGCCACACCTAGTGATGGTCACAGGACTCTACACACTGGACATCACTGCCACACCTAGTGATGGTCACAGGACTCTACACACTGGACATCACTGCCACACCGAGTGATGGTCACAGGACTCTACACACTGGATATCATTACCCACACAGGGTGATGGTCACAGGACTCAGTACACACTGGACATCACTGCCACACCGAGCGATGGTCACAGGACTCAGTACACACTGGACATCACTGCCACACCGAGTGATGGTCACAGGACTCAGTACACACTGGACATCACTGCCACACTGAGTGATGGTCACAGGACTCAGTGCACAGTGGACATCACTGCCACACCGAGTGATGGTGACAGGAATCAGTACGCACTGGACATCACTGCCACACCGAGTGATGGTCACAGGACTCAGTACACACTGGACATCACTGCCCACATCGAGTGATGGTCACAGAACGCACTACACACTGGATATCACTGCCACACCGAGTGATGGTCACAGGACTCTACACACTGGACATCACTGCCTCACCGAGTGATGGTCACAGGACTCTACACACTGGATATCATTGCGCACACATTGTGATGGTCACAGGACTCAGTACACACTGGACATCACTGCCACACCGAGTGATGGTCACAGGACTCAGTACACACTGGACATCACTGCCACATGGAGTGATGGTCACAGGACTCAGTGCACACTGGACATCACTGCCACACAGGGTGTTGGTCACAGGACTCAGTACACACTGGACATCACTGCCACACCGAGTGATGGTCACAGGACTCAGTACACACTGGACATCACTGCCACACCGAGTGATGGTCACAGGACTCAGTACACACTGGACATCACTGCCACACCGAGTGCTGGTCACAGGACTCTACACACTGGACATCACTGCCACATAGAGTGAGGGTCACTGGACTCAGTACACACTGGATATCACTGCCACACCGAGTGATGCTCACAGGACTCAGCACTCACTCGACCTCACTGCCACACAGGGTGTTGGTCACAGGACTCGGTACACACTGGACCTCGCTGCCACACTGAGTGATGGTCACAGGAATCTACACACTGGACATCACTGCCCGCACAGGATGATGGTCACAGGACTCTACACACTGGATATCACTGCCACACCGAGTGATGGTCACAGGACTCTACACACTGGACATCACTGCCACACCTAGTGATGGTCACAGGACTCTACACCCTGGACATCACTGCCACACCGAGTGATGGTCACAGGACTCTACACACTGGATATCATTACCCACAAAGGGTGATGGTCACAGGACTCAGTACACACTGGACATCACTGCCACACCGAGTGATGGTCACAGGACTCAGTACACACTGGACATCACTGCCACACCGAGTGATGGTCACAGGACTCAGTGCACAGTGGACATCACTGCCACACAGGGTGATGGTCACAGGACTCAGTATACACTGGAAATCACTGCCACACCGAATGATGGTCACAGGACTCAGTACACACTGGACATCACTGCCACACCGAGTGATGGTCACAGGGCTCTACACACTGGACTTCACAGCCCACACCGAGTGATGGTCACAGGACTCAGTACACACTGGACATCACTGCCACACTGAGTGATGGTCACAGGACTCAGTACACACTGGACATCACTGCCCACACCGAGTGATGGTCACAGGACTCAGTACACACTGGACATCACTGCCACACCGAGTGATGTTCACAGGACTCAGTACACACTGGATATCACTGCCACACCGAGTGATGTTCACAGGACTCAGTACGCACTGGACATCACTGCCCACATCGAGTGATGGTCACAGGACTCAGTACACACTGGGCATCACTGCCATACTGAGTGATGGTCACAGGACTCTACACACTGGACATCACTGCCACATAGAGTGAGGTTCACTGGACTCAGTACACACTGGATATCACTGCCACATAGCGTGAGGGTCACATGACTCAGCACTCACTCAACATCACTGCCACACAGGGACATCACTGCCACACCTAGTGATGGTGACAGGAATCAGTACACACTGGACATCACTGCCACACCGAGTGATGGTCACAGGACTCAGTACACACTGGACATCACTGCCCACATCGAGTGATGGTCACAGGACTCAGTACACACTGTGCATCACTGCCATACTGAGTGATGGTCACAGGATTCTACACACTGGACATCACTGCCACATAGCGTGAGGGTCACAGGGCTCAGCACTCACTCGACATCACTGCCCACACCTAGTGATGGTCACAGGACTCAGTACACACTGGACATCACTGCCACATAGAGTGATGGTCACAGGACGCTACACACTGGACATCACTGTCCATACAGAGTGATGGTCACAGGACTCTACACACTGGACATCACTGCCGCACCGAGTGATGGTCACAGGACTCAGTACGCACTGGACATCACTGCCACATAGCGTGATGGTCACAGGACTCAGTACACACTGGACATCACTGCCACACCGAGTGATGCTCACAGGACTCAGCACTCACTCGACCTCACTCCCACACAGGGTGTTGGTCACAGGACTCTGTACACACTGGACATTACTGCCCACACAGAGTGATGGTTACAGGACTCTACATGCTGGACATCACTGCCCATGCAGTGTGAGGGTCATAGGACTCTCTACCCACTGGACATTACTGCCTACACAGAGTGATGGTCACAGGACTCTTCACATTGGGCATTTCTTTTTCATTCATGGGATGTGGGCATAGCTGGCTAGGCCAGAATTTATTGCCCATCCCTGAGGGCATTCAAGAGTCAGCAACATTGCTACGGATCTGGAGTCACATGTAGGCCAGACCAGGTAAGGACAGTTGATTTCCTTTCCGAAAGAATATTAGTGAACCAGATGGGTTTACCTGATAGGGATCACCAGAATGAGGATTACACCTTGGCAATCACTGCCCATATCTGCTCACCTTTTCGTATTATACCCTCCCTCTCCCACCCTTAAGTGCTCAAATCCATTCTCTCCGACTAAAACTCTCTCTTCTGGAAGGATATCTTTGAAATTCCTGTATTCACTGGTGAGGGTGTTGGGTGTGTGACTCGAGTCTGTTTTTTACCGAGAGATTGAACCTATCTCAAGCTGCAAGGCCAGGGTCTGCAGTCTGTTTGGCAGGGACTGAGCACACCAATCCCGACAGAGCAGTCCTATACCACTTTGACTGACATAAACTGCCCAACTCGTGGGGGCAGCACGGTAGCATAGTGGGTAGCACAATTGCTTCACAGCTCCAGGGTCCCAGGTTCGATTCCGGCTTGGGTCACTGTCTGTGCGGAGTCTGCACGTCCTCCCCGTGTGTGCGTGGGTTTCCTCCGGGTGCTCCGGTTTCCTCCCACAGTCCAAAGATGTGCAGGTTAGGTGGATTGACCATGATAAATTGCCCTTAGTGTCCAAAATTGCCCTTAGTGTTGGGTGGGGTTACTGGGTTATGGGGATAGGGTGGAGGTGTTGACTTTGGGTAAGGTGCTCTTTCCAAGAGCCGGTGCAGACTCGATGGGCCGGATGGCCTCCTTCTGCACTGTAAATTCTATGAAAAAATTCTATGAAACTCTTCAGCAGCTAAGGAAGATAGCTCCCTCTCTCCCCACAGGGTATAGAGCTTTCTCCTGGTCCAAAATGGAACCTATTCCTACTCTCCCCTGTCAACCTGAAGTATTCCCTTGGACTTATCAGGTGACAGAGTTGGCCAGGTTTCTTTAAAATGCCCCTCCCCTTCCTAACTTTCACCGTGCCCCTCATCTGTGCACCCAGGGTGACCTCACCTCTCCTCTTCTCTTCTTTCTGGCTGCTTGTCTGGAGTAGAGTCCTGAATGAGTTGCAATTTCCTCCAATTAAATAATGGGGAGGTCAAAGTCATAGTGTCCGCTCAGCATCACAAACTCTCCTCCCGAGCTGCAGATCCCATTCCTCCCTCTGGCAACTCTCTGATGCTAAATTAATCTGTTTATATCCTTGGTCTCAGAGTGACAGCACAGCAAGGAATTAGGAGGGAAAGCAGTTATAATTTGTTGTGAAGGGATTGGAGTATAGAAATAAAGCAGACTTTCTACAGTCAGTGGGGTACTGGCGAGGCCACACCTGGAATAATGTGTGCAAGTTTAGACACCTTACCCAAGGAAGGACTTGGGAAAGAGCAAACTGGTTTCTAGGATGGGGAAATTATCCTATGAGAAGAGATGGAGTCGACTCAGTCTATCTGCTGTACAATTTGGAATACTGAGAGGTGATTTAAATTTCTGGCGGTGCTTGACAGAGTAGATACTAAACTTTCGACAAGCTCCGTATCAGCCAGAATTGTTGGGAGGTCCTTAACAAGCAGAACCCTATAGTGACAGTAGAATGCGTAAAAAAAAAAAAAATTTTAAGTAATTAATTAATAACTTTTGACTATGTTATTAAGATAACTTCACTATGAGGCAATGAGAGCATCAATGATCTCTATCCTTTAAAATATCAATAATAAGAGCAGCATGCCCTTGAATCCACTTAACATTGTGTAAATAAACATTGTGAAATTGCCTGCAAAATTCAGACAGCCTGACCTGTCCTTCAAATAATGTTTTCTCTGGGGTTCAGGTGTTTCAACATAATAATGGTTGTCTGGGCTCTTAGCTAAGCGTATATATTCAAGACTGACGAAAACAATTTTTTTAACAAAAAGGAGTAAAGGGTTATGCGGGACAGGCAGGAAAATGGAGTCAGGGCCACAATCAGATCAGCCATGATTGTATTGAACAGTGAAGCAGGCTCGATGGACCGAATGGACTACTCATGCTCCCATTATATCAGAATTGTAAGCAGTGTTCCTTCTGCGGTCTAGTTCGTCTCTTATACTGTTCTAGCATAATCTTCCAGTCCTTGTGTTCTAGGCCTCAGCTAGTAATGGAAAGTATTCTGTTTGCCTTCTTTAGCACCTTCAGGGGTCAATGGTGTAATATTCTGCACGGGATCCAAAGGGTGGGAATGCTCGTCTTCCCCGTGTTCCTTGCAGAGTATGAGCTCCCCACTAGGGGCAGGGTATCTCAATTACCTGGTGTGTAGAAGTTTGGCCAGTAAGGCACCAACCAAAAAAGAACTCGGTCGGGGTCTACCAGGAAGTGTATACATATCATTTGTAAATAAAAAATGTTTCTTATTTTTATTCTGTGTGGATTTCCCATGTCCTTTTTAAAAATGGACTCCCCAATGTGCCTCTGTAACTCTACACTTCTCAGTATTCTCCCATTCTGTGTCCATTCCCCTGCCTTGGAGCGTTCCCCAAATACATTACCTCACACTTCTCCAGACTGAACTCAATTTGCTTCGTTTCCACCCATCTGACCAGTCGATTGATATTTTCTCACAGTCTATAGCCAACCTCGCGGCCAATTATTGCGAGATCTGCAAATGAGTTATTCATGCTATCTACATTTAAATCTAAATAATTGACTTATTCCAAAACAGCAAGTGACCCAATATTGAGCTATGTGGACCCCGCTGGAAACTGCTTTGGAGTCACACAAACAGCCATCAACCTTTTGACTCCTGCCTCTGACCACTTTTTGGATCTAACCTGTCACTTTGCCTGAAATCTCAATGGCTTTTACTTTTCTGACCAGTCCAGCTTATCAAAACCCTCGCTCTAATCTAAACAGGCTATATCAAACACACAACCCCCTTCAGCCCTCTGCACGTCTCAACAAAAAATTAAAGGAATCAAGTTAGTGAGCCACAATCCTCCTTTATCAAATTCACGTTGACTGCCCTTGGTTAATCCATGCCTCACCAAATGACCTCTCAGAACGGTTTCTACTAATTTTCCCAGCACCAAGGTTAGGTTGATAAGCCTGCAATTCAAAACAGTGTTGTGTTTTTTCCTCTAACTCCAGATAGGGGCTCAGTTTAACAATACTTCTGAAAGACCACGGGTGGGATTCTCCGGTTCGCCGGTAGCGCACTCATGCCCGCGGATTTCCCGATGGCGTGGGGGTGGCCACGATGGGGAACCCCATTGGCCGGCTGCCAGGCGGAGGATCCCACCCAGAAAATGGGTCTGGCGGTACGGAGAATTCCGCCCAGCACCTCGGGCAGTGCAGCATTCCCTCAGTACTGCACTGGAGTGTCAGCCCAGCTTATATACTTGAACATATACCCGCCTGACTCAGAGATCAGAGTGCTACACTGAGCCACACTCACATCTTACTCAGTGAAGACTGATTTGGAAAAACTTTGTCATTTGCAGTCTGTTCCCTCATTGCCACTCAATGACTGGGCTGGATGGAAGTGTGCTGGGTGTACTAAGAGAAAGGAAGAGGGTCCTTCAGTGTTCAATGCTCCTGAATCTTCGAGCCTGCCTAATGGGAGAATACAGAATGCTCCCCGTTCTCTCCATGATTAAGGAGTTAGCCAGGCTGTTTACTCTCAACCTCCACTTGTGTTACACTAAGAGGTATAATGGGGTATCTGTCACTGAATCACTTTCAGAAACAACAAACCAGCCGTAGCATACAGAATTATAGACTTAAAGAATAACTCTCACAATCTGCATTGCATACATCAATACACTTACCGTGGAGATGGTTTTGCTGCTTTGCTTCAATGGTGAAACTAGACAGCACTGCCCCCATTTTCTGCACTTGCTTCCCGATGGTCTCGCTCTCTCTTTCTCCGTCTCACACTCACTGGTTCGTTCTCTCTCTCTCTTGCACTGAAGGTTATTTCTCAATTGCCCCCAGCTCTGTAACTGGCAGGTGCTGGTAACTCTACTTCCCCGTACTGTCAATGTAACTAAGGCACCAAGTCCAGCAAAATTATTCACTGTCCTCTCCTTCTCATAATCTACACACTGGGGAAAGTCTCCTCACTCACACACATGCATACACTTAGCAAAACATTCAGCTGTACACTGCTCAGTGTAAATACAGCAGTTTGTGCTGAATCTCTCTCAGCACACCCTCTATACCTTTGTCTCTGGATGCCTTCCTCCCTGTCTCTCTCCCTGTCTCTCTCTGTCTCTCTCCCTGTCTCTCTCCCAGTCTCTCTCCCTGTCTCTCTCCCAGTCTCTCTCCCTGTCTCTCTCCCAGTCTCTCCCAGTCTCTCTCCCTGTCTCTCTCCCAGTCTCTCTCCCTGTCTCTCTCCCAGTCTCTCTCCCTGTCTCTCTCCCAGTCTCTCTCCCTGTCTCTCTCCCAGTCTCTCTCCCTGTCTCTCTCCCAGTCTCTCTCCCAGTCTCTCTCCCTGTCTCTCTCCCAGTCTCTCTCCCTGTCTCTCTCCCAGTCTCTCTCCCTGTCTCTCTCCCAGTCTCTCTCCCTGTCTCTCTCCCAGTCTCTCTCCCAGTCTCTCTCCCTGTCTCTCTCCCTGTCTCTCTCCCAGTCACTCTCACAGTCTCTCTCCCAGTCTCTGACTCTTTATTTCTCCTCTGTCTCTCCCTTTTTGTCTCCCTCTCCTCTGTCTATCTCCCTGTCTCTGTCCGTCACTCTCTCTCTTTCTTTCTCTCTATCTTCGTCTCCCTCTCTTTGTCTCATTCTCCCACTCTGTTTCCTTCTGCTTTCCTCTGTTTCCTGTCTATCATTCATATTATTTTTCTTTTTTTGCTCTCTTTCTCTTGTTCTGTCTCTGAGGATAATCTCCTGTTACTAGATGTGGGAGTTTGGAGTTCACCCTTTCGGCTCCTCCATTTCTCCCTAAATTCTCCTTCTCCCCCAATCTCTTTCTCGGACTTCCACTCCCATTTTCTCCCTCTCTCCTTATCTTCCTGTATCCCAGTCTCTTCCACTTTCTTTCCTTCTCTCTTTTTCTTTCATTATTTCTATTTGAGTCTCTCTTCCTCCTCTTTTTCTCGAACAGCCTTTCCCCTCTTAATTCCACTCTAGTTTTCTGTATCCTCTCAGTTCCTCATTCTCACTGGAGCCTTGGTCCCCTATTATTTACAGAATGTTTTTTGTGCCTTAAAACATAGAAAAGAGCAGGAGGAGACTGCCAGCGAGAATCTTGCCCTCAATGATTTGGCCAGAACTACCTTTTTCCTCGTCTTTGTCCGAAATGTTTTACCCCGTATCCTCAGTCTGTGACCCCTGGTTCTGGAATCCCCCACCAATAGGAAAATCCTTCCGGCATCTACACTGCCTGGTCCTGTTAGAATTTTATCGGTTTCTATGAGAGTCCCCCCTCATTCTTCTGAACTCCAGCGAATGCATTCTTAACCAACTCAATCTCTTCTCGTACATCAGTCCCATCATCCCAGGAATCAGTCTGGCAAACCTTTTCTGCACTCCCTCTATATCAAGAACATCCTTCCTCAGATAAGGAGGCCAAAACTGCACACACAATTCCACGTGTGGCATCACCAAGGCCCTATATAACTGCAGCATGACATCCCTGCTCCTGCACTCTAATCCTCTCACTATGAAGGCCAACATATCATTTCTCTTCTTCACCACCTGCTGTACCTGCATGTTTACCTTCAGTGACTGGTGTACGAGGACACCAGGTCTCGTTGCATATTCTCCTCTCTCAATCTATAGCCATTCAGAAAATAATCTGCCTTCTCGTTTTTGCTACCAAAGGGGATAACCTCACATTTATCCACATTATACTGCATCGGCTATGCATTTGCCCACTTACTCAGCCTGTCCAAATCACACTGAAGCATCTCTGCATCCTCCTCACAACTCACCCTCCCATCCAGCTTTGTGTTTTTACAAATTTGGAGATATTACATTTTAGTTCCCTCATCTAAATCATTAATTTACATTGTGAATAGTTGGGGTCCTAGCACTGCTTCCTGCGGTACCCCACTAGTCATTACCTGCCATTCAGAAAAAGATCTATTTCTACTCTTTGTTTCCTGTCTGCCAACCAGTTTTCTATCCATCTCAATACATTACCCTCAATCCCATGCGCTTTATAGAAGTCATAGAAGTCATAGAATTTACAGTACAGAAGGAGGCCATTTGGCCCATCGTGTCTGCACCGGCTCTTGGAAAGAGCACCCTACCCAAGGTCAACACCGCCACCCTATCCCCATAACCCAGAAACCCCGCCCAACACTAAGGGCAATTTTGGACACTAAGGGCAATTTATCATGGCCAATCCACCTAACCCGCACATGTTTGGACTGTGGGAGGAAACCGGAGCACCCGGAGGAAACCCACGCACACACGGGGAGGATGTGCAAACACCGCACAGACAGTGACCCAAACCAGAATCGAACCTGGGACCCTGGAGCTGTGAAGCAATTGTGCTCTCAACAAGGCTACCGTGCTGAGGGGCGGTAATTTGATACACTAATCTCTTATGTGGATCTTTGCGAAAAGCCTTCTGAAAGTCCAAATAAACCACATCCACTAGCTCACCCTCATCAACTCTACTGGTTACATCCTTGAAGAATTACAGTAGATTTCTCAAGCATGATTTCTCCTTCATAAATCCGGAGGCTGGGGATTGAGGGTGATTTAGAGATGTGGATCAGAAATTGGCTAGCTGAAAGAAGACAGAGGGTGGTGGTTGATGGGAAATGTTCAGAATGGAGTACAGTCACAAGTGGAGTACCACAAGGATCTGTTCTGGGGCCGTTGCTGTTTGTCATTTTTATCAATGACCTAGAGGAAGGCGCAGAAGGGTGGGTGAGTAAATTTGCAGACGATACTAAAGTCGGTGGTGTTGTCGATAGTGTGGAAGGATGTAGCAGGTTACAGAGGGATATAGATAAGCTGCAGAGCTGGGCTGAGAGGTGGCAAATGGAGTTTAATGTAGAGAAGTGTGAGGTGATTCACTTTGGAAGGAATAAGAGGAATGCGGAATATTTGGCTAATGGTAAAGTTCTTGAAAGTGTGGAGGAGCAGAGGGATCTAGGTGTCCATGTACATAGATCCCTGAAAGTTGCCACCCAGGTTGATAGGGTTGTGAAGAAGGCCTATGGAGTGTTGGCCTTTATTGGTAGAGGGATTGAGTTCCGGAGTCGGGAGGTCATGTTGCAGCTGTACAGAACTCTGGTCCGGCCGCATTTGGAGTATTGCGTACAGTTCTGGTCACCGCATTATAGGAAGGACGTGGAGGCTTTGGAGCGGGTGCAAAGGAGATTTACCAGGATGTTGCCTGGTATGGAGGGAAAATCTTATGAGGAAAGGCTGATGGACTTGAGGTTGTTTTCGTTGGAGAGAAGAAGGTTAAGAGGAGACTTAATAGAGGCATACAAAATGATCAGGGGGTTGGATAGGGTGGACAGTGAGAGCCTTCTCCCGCGGATGGATATGGCTGGCACGAGGGGACATAACTTTAAACTGAGGGGTAATAGATATAGGACAGAGGTCAGAGGTAGGTTCTTTACGCAAAGAGTAGTGAGGCCGTGGAATGCCCTACCTGCTACAGTAGTGAACTCGCCAACATTGAGGGCATTTAAAAGTTTATTGGATAACCATATGGATGATAATGGCATAGTGTAGGTTAGATGGCTTTTGTTTCGGTGCAACATCGTGGGCCGAAGGGCCTGTACTGCGCTGTATTGTTCTATGTTCTATGTTCTAATGTCACTTTTTCTATATGCCTAAAATACCTCAATAAAATTGTTTGTTTAAAAAAAACATTTTATGAAGTCTTACAACACCAGGTTAAAGTCCAACAGGTTTGTTTCAAATCACTAGCTTTCAAAGCACTGCTCCTTCCTCAGGCAAAACATTTTATAGCAGAGCAATTGGAAAACAGTGGAAGGATTTGTACAGATTCAGCATGGATTTATGAAGGAGAAATCATGCTTGAGAAATCTACTGTAATTCTTCAAGGATGTAACCAGTAGAGTTGATGAGGGTGAGCTAGTGGATGTGGTTTATTTGGACTTTCAGAAGGCTTTTCGCAAATTCACAGAATATTTTTATTCAGCCTCTTAAAGAAGGACCGCAGGATAAAGATGGGGATACACTGAAAAACAAACAAGAACCGCGGGAGAATCATCATCTTAACAGTCTGCACCCTCCCCGCCAATGACAGCGGGAGCGCATCCCACCTCCGGACCTCCTCCCTCACTCGTTCCACCAGTCGGGACAGGTTGAGCTTATGCAACCTGCCCCAGTCCCGTGCCACCTGAATCCCCTAATATCGGAAACTCTTCCTCCACTAGCCTGGACGGCAACTCCTTCAGCCGACTCTCCTGCCCCCTCGCCTGAATTACAAACAACTCGCTCTTAGCCATGTTCAGTTTGTATCCGGAGAACCGGCCAAATTCCCTCAGGGTTGCCATAATACCGTCCATCCCTACCATTGGGTCCGATACAGAAAACAGCAGATCATCTGCAAATAACGAGACTCTGTGTTCCATTCCCCCCCGGACCAGTCCTTTCCAGCCCCTAGAAGCTCTCAGTGCAATTGCCAGCGGCTCTATGGCCAGCGCAAACAGCAGTGGGGAGAGAGGGCAGCCCTATCTTGTCCCACGGTGCAGTCTATAGTAGTCCGATGTCGTCCTGTTCGTCCTTACACTCGCCTCCGGGGCCTGATACAATAGCCTAACCCAGTCGATGAACCCCGTCCCGAACCCGAACCGTCCTTGTACCTCCGACAGATAATCCCACTCGACACGGTCAAAAGCCTTTTCAGCATCCATGGTGTAGCCATCTGGGATGGCCACGTCCCGATTACAAAATGGACACTTTGCAAAGAATGCAGGGAAAATTGGACAATACCGAGAAAGCAAGCAGGTGCAAGGTTTGTCTGCTGATTGGAGCTATAGCTCACAGACAAGACCGAGACTGCAGAACCATCTACATACTAATGAGCCATATCTGGGGACAAAAAGGGCAACATTTAGGTAAACAATGCTAAGACAGGCACCCCAGCGCCAGAGGAGACTAAAACAAAGCAGACCAACGTCCACCTAGGACACGCCCAGCGATCAGGGAACCCACCCCTCTATTGGAGGAAAATTGATAAGAACGATTGGGAAACAGCCCAATTAATTGGGGCCAAGTTCAAGGCCCGCCCAAAAGCGCACAAAGCCCTTACAAGTATAAAAAGGACGCCCCAAGAGAGAATCGCTCTCTTGGCCTTGGCTCTCAGCGAGGAGAGACCCGCCAAAGCTGCTCCAGACCGAGTAAGTTCCAAGTCAATGCACGCTACGAGATAGACGCTCCTAGTTGCTATCCTGTAAACAGCTCAACCCAGCAGCCTCAGAACCGAGCAACGGCCATTGTTCCTCTGACTGAGTGGGCACCCGAAGCTAAGTGTAGGCTTTTAGCAGTAGTGATAGTTTAGGTTGTAGAGTTTTATGCATGAGTATATTTGACTGTGTAAATAAATGAGCATTGATTTTGAACTTACTAATTGGTTTATCGAGTCTTTGATCAGTATTCGAACCTTGTGGCTGTATCGAAAGATACCTGGTGACTCTTGAGCAAACGTAATTTAACAGAGCCAAATTAAGAGAGAACACAATTAGCTACATTTACTGGCGACTCTGGTGGGACTCGATTGCGAAGTGGCCTAACCACTCCAAGAGAACCCAAATTTGAATTGAGAATCCAGTTGGAAACAGAAAAACCACAAGCGCAAGAACAGTACTGATAATGCCTCCGAAATTCGGAAGTGTGTTAATGCATGCGTACTAACAGGGATATAAGATAAACCTGAGAGATTTTGTTGCGTAAAACTGTCGGGAGTTTTGTAGGCCGGAAATTAGCGTAAGTCGTACTCGTATTTACATCACCACTTTATCAACCCCTGTTCCAAATTCAGTAGAGAGCCTAGCTAGAGAAAATGGCAATGAAGGCAATGGAACGCCTTATGAACCCCCAGGAATTCGAGGTCGCAGCGACCAGTAGACGAGGACAGTGTCCCGTTTTGGAAGGTGAGATCAGGAAATATCTCAAAGGGAAAGGATGGCCCCATTGTAGTGAATTCTGCAATAATGAGGAAACAGGACCCAGGAGTATAGGACATACTTGGTGGGTGAACTTGTCAGAGATACACAAGAAGAGCTTGGGGAAAGCTCGCAAGCCGATGGCAATCGTGTCCTGTTTGGCACAATTGTGAGGCACAGAAGAGGTCATTAAGATGCTCCGACGAGAGAGACAGAAGTAGTGAGGTAAACGTGAGCGAAGTAGAGAAGGAGAATAGAGATTTGAGAGAGCAGTTAGCAGCAAGGGACAGAGAGGTGGATGATGCCAAGTGGGCACATCAGTCTTTTGAGTGCATTTGAGTAGTTTCCCAACGCAATACGATAAGGCCCACCAGGACACGCAACGTGCGGTCTTGGTAAGACAAGAGACCGAGCAACAAGTTGAGAAATTGCAGAAACAGTGCAATGATTTGAAAGCAGCCCTACGAGCACTCCATACATTCACAACGGAACAAAGGCAGAGCTCCGTAGACCACGCAAAGTGCTGGAAGCAAATTGCAGAATTGCAATCTCTGCTTTCCGTTCAAAATGGGTTTCAAAGCACATTTGGACCCCAGTTAGATCAGGAAAACGGCACGGATTGGCAGGAATTGAACGAGACTGCCCATAGATACGTACATGGGACGGGTGCGTAGGGAAATCCCCAGAAAAGGAAAGCGCCCCAACCCCCAACCGAACATGCAAAACACACCCCCGTGAACCCTGTAACCATACACCGCAGGGCCGCAGCAGAAGGAGACGCAGATTTCCTTGATACAACCCCGTTAACCGTGACCCAATTACGGGACGCGTGTGGAAAAATTACACCGTTCCTTCCCACATCAGACCCCCACCAATTTTTCGCGAAACTCAGACAACAGGCTACCATGTACGGCCTGGACGAAAAGGAGCAAATGAAGCTCACAGTTTTAAGCCTCGACCCTTCAGTCGTGGCAGCCCTTCCCGACCCAGAGAATTTAGGAGGAGGCACACTCCAAGAGATGCACACAGCGATTCTTGATGCGATCGGCTATAACAGAGGAGACCCCGTGTAAGCCTAAACAAGTGTAGGCAAAAGAAAACAGAGCACCCCATGCGTTTGCAGGACGTTTGTGGATACACTTCACAACAGTATTTGGAGAGATAGCCCATGCCCATTTGTCCTCAGATAATATGGCCAAATGGACTCGAATCCTAGTCTCTCACGCGACAGACGCAGGACAGAAAGCTTGCGCAAATGATGACATCCTCAGACGAGGACCACAATGAAAAATGGGTTTTGAAAAGGTTGTCCCGCGCTTGGGAGCAATCAGTCGAAGGCAAAGCCGCATTTATAAAACCCGATGAAGAGCAGGCAGACATGAATCCAGTTAAAGCGCACCAGAACCCCGCATGGGTAAATGAGGGCAGGAACAGCCCACCCCAGCCCAAAGCTCAAGAATGTTACAATTGTGGACAGTTTGCACGAGTGCAACGTGCCCCAAAAGCAGCAGAGAAACCAACACACAGGCAACCTAAATAAGAATAGGGGAAAGCCAATCCATAGCGTTAGCGCCCGTTCAGAAAATGCAGACATGAACGGCACTGACTGACGGTGTTCGGGCTCCCCAACTTGGGTCTGCGACACCCTTTGGGACAAGTCCGGTGGACCGTTAGTAGCAGGCAACATCCGGGGACACCCCGTAGAACTTCTTTGGGACACAGGATGGTCCTGCACCACACTCAATTCCTCCACGATGTTTCAATGGGACATGTGGCCCACAACAGACACCATCACACTTCTTCAGTGTTTCCCTCCTCTAACCCCCAAAAAAACAACCGCTGTAAAGATCAAGAGGCTCGAGGGCAGGTAGAAGCCGAAGGAAGTTGAACCGTGACGTCACAGCCAGCAGGTAAGGGACTAGCTGGTGACTGGTAAGTAGTTATTCTTTTCTTTTCCCTCAGGTGTTATCGTGCGGGGTGCAGAGGTTGCTGAGTGAGTGCTTGCTGAGAAGGGGAGTGAATAACAGGTAAGCTCTTTCTTTCTTTTTCTTTTTTTATCTAGAGGGGATGGCAGTGAAGGTAGTGCAATGTTCCTCCTGCAGAATGTTTGAGGTGAGGGACGCCGTCAGTGTCCCTGCTGATTTCATCTGTGGGAAGTGCACCCATCTCCAGCTCCTCAGAAACTGAGTTAGGGAACTGGAGCTGGAGCTGGATGAACTTCGGATCATTCGGGAGGCAGAGGTGGTCATAGATAGAAGCTTCAGGGATGTAGTTACTCCGAAGAATAAAGATAGATGGGTGACAGTGAGAGGGGCTGGGAGGAAGCAGTCAGTACAGGGATCCTCTGTGGTCGTTCCCCTTTGTAACAAGTATACCGCTTTGGATACTGTTGGGGGGGGGGGACTTACCAGGGGTAAGCCATGGGGTACAGGTCTCTGGCACAGAGTCTGTCCCTGTTGCTCAGAAGGGAAGAGGGGAGAGGAGTACAGCATTAGTCATTTGAGACTCCATAGTTCGGGGGATATATAGGAGATTCTGTGGGAACGAGAGAGACTAGCGGTTGGTGTGTTGCCTCCCAGGTGCCAGGATGCGTGATGTCTCGGATCGTGTTTTCGGGATCCTTAAGGGGGAGGGGGAGCAGCCCCAAGTCGTGGTCCACATAGGTACCAACGACATAGGTAGGAAAAGGGATAGGGATGTAAGGCAGGAATTCAGGGAGCTAGGGTGGAAACTTAGATCTAGGACAAACAGTTATTATCTCTGGGTTTTTACCCGTGCCACGTGATAGCGAGACGGGAAATAGGGAGAGAGAGGAGTTGAACACGTGGCTACAGGGATGGTGCAGGAGGGAGGTTTTCAGATATCTGGATAATTGGGGCTCATTCTGGGGTCGGTGGGACCTTTACAAACGGGACGGTCTACACCTGGACCAGAGGGGTACCAATATCCTGGGGGAGAAATTTGCTAATGCTCTTCGGGAGGGTTTAAACTAGTTCAGCAGGGGCTTGGAACCTGAATTGTAGCTCCAGTATACAGGAGGTTGAGAGTAGTGAGGTCATGAGTAAGGTTTCAAAGTTACAGGAGTGTACCGGCAGGCAGGAAGGTGGTTTAAAGTGTGTCTTCTTCAATGCCAGGAGCATCCGGAATAAGGTGGGTGAACTTGCAGCATGGGTTGGTACCTGGGACTTCGATGTTGTGGCCATTTCGCAGACATGGATAGAGCAGGGACAGGAATGGTTGTTGCAGGTGCCAGGGTTTAGATATTTCAGTAAGCTCAGGGAAGGTGGTAAAAGAGGGGGAGGGGTGGCATTGTTAGTCAAGGACAGTATTACGGTGGCAGAAAGGACGTTTGATGAGGACTCGTGTACTGAGGTAGTATGGGCTGAGGTTAGAAACAGGAAAGGAGAGGTCACCCTGTTAGGGGTTTTCTATAGGCCTCCGAAAAGTTCCAGAGATGTAGAGGAAAGGATTGCAAAGATGATTCTGGATAGCAGCGAAAGTAACAGGGCAGTTGTTATGGGGGACTTAAACTTTCCAAATATTGACTGGAACGCTATAGTTCGAGCACTTTAGATGGGTCTGTTTTTGTCCAATGTGTGCAGGAGGGTATCCTGACACAGTATGTAGATAGGCCAACGAGAGGCGAGGCCATATTGGATTTGGTACTGGGTAATGAACCAGGACAGGTGTTAGATTTGGAGATAGGTGAGCACTTTGGTGATAGTGGCCACAATTCGATTAAGTTTACTTTAGTGGTGGAAAGGGATAGGTATATACCGCTGGGCAAGAGTTAGATCTGGGGAAAGGCAATTATGATGCGATGAGGCAAGACTTAGGATGCATCGGATGAAGAGGAAAACTGCAGGGGATGGGCACAATGGAAATGTGGAGCTTGTTCAAGGAACAGCTACTGCGTGTCCTTGATAAGAATGTATCTGTCAGGCAGGGAGGAAGTGGTAGAACCATGGTTTACTAAAGCAGTCGAAACACTTGTCAAGAGGAAGAAGGAGGCTTATGTAAAGATGAGACATGAAGGTTCAGTTAGGGCGCGCGAGAGTTACAAGTTAGCTAGGAAGGGCCTAAAGAGAGAGCTAAGAAGAGCCAGGAGGGGACATGAGAAGTCTTTGGCAGGTAGGATCAAGGATAACCCTGAAGCTTTCTAAAGATATGTCAGGAATAAATGATTGACTAGGGTAAGAGTAGGGCCAGTCAAGGACAGAAGTGGGAAGTTGTGCTTGGAGTCCGAGGAGATAGGAGAGGTGCTAAATGAATATTTTTTGTCAGTAGTCGCACAGTAAAAAGACAATGTTGTCGAGGAGAATACTGAGATTCAGGCTACTAGACTAGAAGGGCTTGAGGTTCATAAGGAGGAGGTGTTAGCAATTCTGGAAAGTGTGAAAATAGATAAGTCCCCTGGGCCGGTTGGGATTTATCCTAGGATTCTCTGGGAAGCTAGGGAGGAGATTGCTGAGCCTTTGGCTTTGATCTTTAAGTCATCTTTGTCTACAGGAATAGTGCCAGAAGACTGGAGGATAGCAAATGCTGTCCCCTTGTTCAAGAAGGAGAGTAGAGACAACCCCGGTAACTATAGACCAGTGAGCCTTACTTCTGTTGTGGGCAAAATCTTGGAAAGGTTTATAAGAGATAGGATGTATAATCATCTGGAAATTAATAATTTGATTAGAGACAGTCAACACGGTTTTGTGAAGAGTAGGTTGTGCCTCACAAACCTTATTGAGTTCTTTGAGAAGGTGACCAAACAGGTGGATGATGGT
Organism: Scyliorhinus torazame; assembly: GCF_047496885.1. NCBI lineage: Eukaryota > Metazoa > Chordata > Chondrichthyes > Carcharhiniformes > Scyliorhinidae > Scyliorhinus > Scyliorhinus torazame. The sequence continues at coordinate 179,979,246 of NC_092713.1, forward strand.
AAAGCAGTTGATGTGGTGTATATGGATTTCAGTAAAGCGTTTGATAAGGTTCCCCATGGTAGGCTACTGCAGAAAATACGGAGGCATGGGATTCAGGATGATTTAGCAGTTTGGATCAGAAATTGGCTAGCTGGAAGAAGACAAAGGGTGGTGATTGATGGGAAGTGTTCAGACTGGAGTCCAGTTACTAGTGGTGTACCACAAGGATCTGTTTTAGGGCCACTGTTGTTTGTCATTTTTATAAATGACCTGGAGGAGGGCGTAGAAGGATGGGTGAGTAAATTTGCAGATGACAGGGCATAGGTTTAAGGTGAGAGGGGAGAGATTCAGAAGGGCCCAGAGGGGCAATTTCTTCACTCAGAGGGTAGTGAGTGTCTGGAATGGGCTGCCAGAGGTAGTAGTAGAAGCGGGTACAATTGTGTCTTTCAAAAAGCATTTAGATGGTTACATGGGTAAGATGGGTATAGAGGGTTATGGGCCAAGTGCGGGCAACTGGGACTAGCTTAATGGTAAAAAACTGGGCGGCATGGACTGGTTGGGCCGAAGGGCCTGTTTCCATGCTGTAAACTTCTATGATTCTATGATTCTATGACACTTAAGTCGGTAGAGTTGTGGACAGTGCGGAAGGATGTTACAAGTTACAGAGGGACATAGATAAGCTGCAGCGCTGGGCTGAGAGGTGGCAAATGGAGTTTAATGCAGAAAAGTGTGAGGTGATTCATTTTGGAAGGAATAACAGGAAGACAGAGTACTGGGCTAATGGTAAGATTCTTGGCAGTGTGGATGAGCAGAGAGATCTTGGTGTCCATGTACATAGATCTCTGAGAGTTGGCACCCAGGTTGAGAGGGTTGTTAAGAAGGCGTACGATGTGTTAGCTTTAATTGGTAGAGGGATTGAGTTTCAGAGCCATGAGGTCATGTTGCAGCTTTACAAAACTCTGGTGCGGCCGCATTTGGAGTATTGCGTGCAATTCTGGTCGCCGCATTATAGGAAGGATGTGGAAGCATTGGAAAGGGTGCAGAGGAGATTTACCAGAATGTTGCCTGGTATGGAGGGAAGATCTTATGAGGAAAGGCTGAGGGACTTGAGGCTGTTTTCGTTAGAGAGAAGAAGGTTAAGAGGTGACTTAATTGAGGCATACAAGATGATCCTCGGATGGTGATGTCTAGCACGAGGGGACATAGCTTTAAATTGAGGGGAGATAGATATAGGACAGATGTCAGAGGTAGGTTCTTTACTCAGAGAATAGTAAGCATGTGTAATGCCCTGCCTGCAACAGTAGTGGACTCGCCAACACGAACGGCATTTAAATGGTCATTTGATAGACAAATGGACGATAAGGGAATAGTGTAGATGGGCTTTAGAGTGGTTTCACAGGTCGGCGCAACATCGAGGGCCGAAGGGCCTGTACTGCGCTGTAATGTTCTATGTTCTATGTTCTATGTTACTCAGCGGTTTTACTGGTCATTTACAACAGCGTACAATACAAATAGGTAACGTAACAACTAAGCACCCCGTAGTTTTGGTTGATCTGCCCCAGACAGCAGAACATATCCTAGGGATCGATTTTATGAGCTCCCACAACCTTTCATTTGACCCAGTTAACAAGTGTGTATGGAAAATGGCAAAGGCAGCACGAGCCCCTGCCACGCTCACAGTAGGAGAGTATGTAAACGGGATTAGCTCAGTAGGAGACTTCTGGTTCGACCCTCGAGCCATTAGTGGAGACAAACAGGTTAGGGCAGTCCTGCAGGAACATAAAGCAGCATTTGCACAGCACAAGCACGACTGTGGCAAATTGGCTGGCTTTGTGAACATTACAGGTCCCGACCCTAAACCCCAGAAGCAGTATGGATTTCCCCAGGAAGCAGAGGGAGACATCTCCAAAGTAATAGAGAGTTTGTTGGATCAAGGCGTACTCAGATCAGTAGCCTCCACAAACAACGCACCAATTTGGCCCGTCAGGAAACCGGATGGATCATGGTGACTGACCATTGATTACCGGGAACTGAACAAAGTAACCCCAGCAGCAGCCCCCACCATAGCCATGAGTCCCGAGACCATGCTCAAACAGGGACTCCAGTCAAATATTTTTTCGGTTTTCGACATTAACAACGGCTTTTGGTCCGTTCCATTGGATAAAGCGTGCCAGTACAAATTCACCTTTATATTCCAGGGACAACAATATACGTGGACGTGCCTTCCACAAGGCTTCCACAACTCCCCCTCCATTTTCCACCGACAGCCGGCAAATGGATTAGCAAAATTTTCCTGCCCCGATTGTCTGGTCCAGTATGTAGATGACTTGCTACTCCAGACAGACACAAAGGGAGAGCACATTTCACTTCTCGCCGAACTCCTAAAAGAAATTGGTTGTAAAGTCAACCCCAAGAAGGCCCAGATTTTGAAAGAGAAAGTGATTTACTTGGGAACAGTGATCACACATGGTGAGAGCGTGATCGAACAAAAGAGAATTGACTCGATCGTCAAATTGCCCCTTCCCCACAATGTCTCAGCCCTCCGGTCAATTTTAGGACTGGTTGGCTACTGCTGAAACCATATTGACGGTTTCGTCACTAAAGCAGCTCCCCTTTCCGAACTTCTCAAGAAGCAGGCAACTTGGGAATGGCTTCCACAGCATACAGATGCCGTGGATGCTTTAAAAAGAGCACTCAGCACAGCCCCCGTACTACAGGTGCCAGATCCACTTTCCCCATATGCAATCGAAGTAGCAAGCACCGACCGAACCCTTTCGGCCGTGCTCCTCCAGGAATGCCATGACCAATTACGCCCCGTACCATACACCTCACGCGTGTTAGACCCTGTAGGGCAAGGATTTTCTGCCTGTGAAAGGCACCTGCTCGCAGTTTTTTGGGCAGTACTCTACTTCGCCTACATCACAGGACTCAACCCCATCACCATCCTCACAGAACACACACCGACACAACTATTGTTAGACGACCGACTTAAGGATGGCACAGTCAGCCAAATCTGCGCAGCCCGTTGGGTCCTTCTTTTACAGGGACGGGACATTACAGTGAAATGAACCAAGACCCACACCTTCCTTGCCGATAATTTGCAATATGCAGGCACCCCTCATGAGTGTGAGACCATCACCACAAAACAGAACACAGGCCCATTTATTCCCAAAACACTTCCCAGGAAAGCAGGTAATACACCCCAGAGACCCCAGCCCACAGACACGTGCGCACCCCTGAAGATTTATGTGGATGGCTCCTCCACAGTGTTAAATGGAAAGAGAATCACCGGTTGCGGTATTTACGTAGATGATGCGCAGGGACGCGCACTAAATGAGATTTCATTAAAGTGGCCAGGACACTTAGGTGCGCAGGCAGCAGAACTGGCAGCAATCGCTTATATTGTAGACCCCCCCACTCGTTCCCGACCCCAGCAGTCATCTATTCGGATAGCTTGTATGCCTGCAATAGTTTGACAGAATTCCTACCCCTGTGGGAAACGAGAGGATTTGTTTCCGCGGACAGTAAACCCCTACCCTCAGCACCATTACTCCGCTATATCTTAGAGACAGCGAAGGATAGAAAATATGGAATAATTAAGGTTCGCAGTCATCACCGTTCTCCCCCCCCCAGTAACGTTAAGGCAGATGCCCTAGTGAAGGCAGGCTCCAGGCATGATTATTTTGGAACCCCCCCGAAAGCACCCCAGTACACGCAGTTCAAGTCTCACAGACCAATATTCCGGATCTAGCGAAGGCACAGAAAGAGAACGAGAAATTCAGGGGAGTTTTAAAGGGAACCTTCCCAGCCCCATATGATAAATACAAGAATGCAATAACCACACATGACAGTGTGATTTTAAAGGATGGCATTTATATAGTTCCCAGCCAGGACAGGAACCAGATCATTTGTCAGTTCCATGACAATCATGGACACCAAGGTATTGAACACACCCTAGCCCACCTCATACCGCTCTTCTGGTGGCCTGATTTAAAAGCCGATGTTACCCACTACATAGAGAATTGCTTGATCTGTGCCCAGAACAATCTGGACAGATATGCGAAAAAGGCTCAACTTAGTCATACCCGCACCGTTAATGGACCCTGGAAAAATCTACAGATAGACTATATAGGACCTCCTTGCAGAAATGGTTCTAAGTATGTGTTGGTGGTCATCGACACCTTCACAAAATGGGTGGAAGCATTTCCATTGAGAACTAATACGGCCAAGACAACGGCTAAAATACTAACACAGGACATCTTTACAAGATGGGGCCTCCCCCGCAGTATAGAATCCGATCAAGGCTCCCGTTTCACAGGACATGTAATGAGAAACATCCTCACGATTTTCGGCATTCGACAAAAGTTTCACACAGCATACCACCCCCAGTCAAATGGTATTGTAGAGAGGATGAACAGGACATTAAAAGCCACCCTCAGGAAAATTATACAGCAGAATAACAGCACCTGGGATTCAGTTCTCCCATTTGCTTTAATGTTTACAAGGAACACGGTATCCATATCTATAGGATACACCCCCCACACTCTCATGACCGGACGCCTCATGAAAGGGACAGAGTATTTATTAGGACTGGATTTGGCCAGTCCCACAGTCACAGCCCTCACGCATTAAAATGCTGCACAACAACTGATAGAGAAGATAAAGGCAGCCCAACTCGCAACAGCTGTGAGACTTGGGACCAGGAAGAAACAGAGCAAGGCTTGTTTCGACTTAACAGTACACGCCACTGAGTTAACAGTCGGGCAGCAAGTGATGCTTTCTCTATCCAACCCCAGTTCATTCCTTTCCCCTAAATTCTCCGGACAGTACTCCATTTCGGACAAAGTCAGCCCCTCGGTATGCAAGATTACATATCCCAATGGCAAGTCTGCGTGGTTTCACATAACCCAACTCAAGGCTTATGGCTCACAGAATAGCCACACACACCACAACCTGCTCGCAGCAGCAGACAAGCACGCCCCGCCCATAGATGATGTTTTCCTACCCTCCCCCAACCAGTCCAGCCCGCCCTCAGACATGACTTAAACTCCGCCCCCAGTGGCACGACTCTGCTCTCCCTTTCCTCAACCAGCAGCGACATTCAGGCTCATCCGGAATGATGAGATGGACCCCAATTCGCCCAAGCAGCTTTAGTACGATTACGACAGTCAAGTGTTTGGCAGCTGGGAGAAGGTGATGACATAGAATGTGACTCCCACCAAACAAATCCCTTTGCGACCCTGTTCGCTATTGAGCAATGAGGTGTCCAGATGATGGAAAAAAGGAACCGATGGGGAGATACGGTGTCCTTTCTGATGGAACCTGCACCATGTTTGTCGTATGTTTGTTCGTTCGTGTTAATGTTAAGTGTTGCTTGTAAACTTGAAAGTTTTTCACGGCCCCACGTCACCACTCCTTTACCCCCCCCTGGCAGTTAATGGAACAAGTTTGCCCACAGACAACCGTTCAGAGGAACTGGTTTGTCAACAGAAGCCAGTTTCGAGGTACAAGTTTGTCGACAGACACCCGTTCAGCGGGACATGTTTGTCAGCAGACAACAAGGCAACCCCCACGACGACCACATTCTTACCCGTTCTTGCCGGTTGCTCAGTGGAGAAATGGCACTGGTCCCCACCCTGCCTGAGGACCCCCCTCTGGTCAGCTACGCTCGGGAAGAGCACAAACGGCATTGATCACCGTCCTACCCGGGGATTCCACACATTTCTTACCCGCCACGGCCCATACGCACCCCATTTTGGCACTTTCGGTTTGAAGTTCTTTTGTTTGTTTTTGGCGACCCTTAGGTTGCTTCCGTCTGCTATGTACATCCTAAAACACTAGGATGGCACATCGCACATGTTGCGAGACGGCTCGCACTCTGTCAGTTTTCTCCGATGTCTTGTCCAAATATTTGGTTTTTAAAAAAATGAGGGAGTCACAGATGGTGACCAATTATAAAGGGAAATTGGCAACAAAGGACAGACAGACAGGCATATGAGATCTTTAGCAAGATAATAACAGATATTATGCTTGTGTTCACAGAATTCCGGAACCTCAGAGGAAGAAAAAGAAGAAGATAGAAAGACGAAAAGATGAAGACAGCCTTCGTGTTCACCTGGATCTTAGCGGGATCCCTTCAGTTGCACCCGGACGCTACCCCCCTGACCCCTACCACACAAGCCGTGAATGATTCCCATACACAGATACACAGAACCCCGAGATAGCTAACAATACCCCGACCTGGTGTGATAAGTTTATCACCTGGTACTCACTATCGTATGTAGTAGAAGCCCTCTTACTACTGGCGATACTTTGCAGTGTCGTGCAGACACTTAGAGTCAAGAAATGGTGAAAGAGAGCCTACTGCTCTCGTATCCCGGTATACAGGTTTAGGTCCCCCATTTTCGGATACCACCAAACCCCTGAACCCCTTGACATGAATTAAAGTGCATCCGTTTCTCTTTATGTATTCTGTTAAATAAAGAAATGTAAACCTCTGTGCCTGACTGCCAGGCCAGAGAAATTTGTGTGCTGTTATTTTGTACAGTTTGAGATGTTATAGATTATTTTTGGGATTGTTTGAGTGAGGATAGTTTACTGAGGATAGTTAGAGGTTCCAGTTTTTTTATTTTTCTGTAATGCATGCATTAATGTCATCGCGCCCCGTAGAGTTTTATAATAATGTATGTATTTAAAATGATCTAGGTAAAATTGTGTTTCATAGGATAGGGCAGAGTAGAGCCTGATTATGGGTGCCCCGTTTGGTCAGAGAACGAAGACAACGCAGTAATGTGATCCTTCACGCTTCGCATTGAGGATCACAAGGAGGGTGTGTAGCCATCTAGGATGGCCACGTCCCGATTACAAAATGGACACTTTGCAAAGAATGCAGGGAAAATTGGACAATACAGCGAAAACAAGCAGGTGCAAGGTTTGTCTGTTGATTGGAGCTAAAGCTCCCAGACGAGACTGCAGAACCATCTACATACTAATGAGCCATCTCTGGGGACAAAAGGGTAACATTTAGGTAAACAATGCTAAGACAGACACCCTGGCACCAGAGGAGACTAAAACAAAGCAGACCAACGGCCACCTAGGACACGGCCAGCAATCAGGGAACCCACCCTTCTATTGGAGGAAAATCGATAAGAACGATTCGGAAACGGCCCAATTAATTGGGGCCAAGTTCAAGGCCCGCCCAAAAGCACGCGAAGCCCTTTCAAGAATACAAAGGACTCCCCAAGAGAGAATCGCTCTCTTGGCCTTGGCTCTCAGCGAGGAGAGACCTGCCAAAGCTGCTCCAGACCAAATAAGTTCCAAGTCAACGCACGCTACAAGATAGACGCTCCTAGTTGCTACCCTGTAAACAGCTCAGCCCAGCAGCCTCAGAACCGAGCAACGGCAATTGTTCCTCTGACTGAGTGGGCACCCGAAGCTAAGTATAGGCTTTTAGCAGTAGTGATAGTTTAGGTTGTAGAGTTTTATGCATGAGTAGATTTGACTGTATAAATAAATGAGCATTGATTTTGAACTTACTAACTGGTGTATCGAGTCTTTGATCAGTATTCGGTTCTGAACCTTGTGGCGGTATCGAAAGATACCTGGCGACTATTGAGAAAACATAATTAAACAGAGCCAAATTAAGAGAGAACACAATTAGCAACAATGGCTACCATTATCTCTACCTCCCTACTCTCCGGGGGCATCATAATCACATTGAGTAGCCTTCTTAGGTTGGCCACCAGCTGCCTGCCCTTTACAAACCCGGTTTGTTCCTCCACAATTACATCCGGTACACAGTCCGCAATTCTGGTCGACAAAATCTTGGCCAGTAACTTGGCGTCTACGTTGATCAAAGAGATCGGCCTGTATGACCCACAGGCCTCCGGGTCCTTATCCCGTTTCAGAATGAGCGAGATGGTGGCCTGCGACATCGTCGGGGGTAAACTCCCTCTGTCTCTTGCCTCGTTAAAGACGCTGACCAGCACCGGCCCCACTATCCCGGCAAATGTTTTCTAAAACTTCACCGGATACCCGTCCGGCTCCGGGGCTTGACCCGACTGCATGACCTTCAGGCCCCCCAACACCTCTTCGATCCTGACCAGGGCCCCCAGTCCGTCCACCAACCCCCTCCCCACTCTTGGGAAGGTCAGTCCGTCCAGGAATCGCCTCATCCCCCCTGGTCTCCCGGGTGATTCCGAAGTGCACAGCTTCCTATAAAAGTCCCTTAAAGACCTTATTCAGCCCTGTCGGGCCACCCACTAGATTACCTTCCCCATCCACTACCCTCCCTATTTCCCTAGCCCCTTCCTTCTTCCTTAGTTGTTGTGAAAGCATTCTACTGGACTTCTCCCCATGCTCATAAATCGCGCCTTTTACCTTTCTAAGCTGCTCTACAGCCTTGCCTGTAGTCAGCACCCCAAATTCGGCCTGCAGCCTCTGTCGTTTCCTGAGTAACTCTGGCCTTGGGGATTCCGCGTAACTCCTGTCCGTCCGTAGAATTTCCTTAATCAGTCGGTCCGTCTCTGCCCTATCTGTCCTGTCCCTGTACGCCCAGATTGAAATCAACTCCCCTCTCACCACTGCCTCAGTGCCTCCCAGAGCACCGCTGCCGAGAGATCTCCAGTATCGTTCACCTGCAGGTAATTCTGCAAGCATTACCTCAGCCTCTCACACACCGCCTCATCCGCGAATAATCCAATTTCCAGCCTCCATGGTGGGCGCTGAAAGCTGTCCTTCCAAAACTGCAGGTCTACCCAGTGTGGAGCATGGTCCGATATGGCAATTGCCGAATATTCTGCCCCCACCATTCCGGCCAGCAGGTCCCTACTCACAACAAAGTAGTCAATTCGGGATTACACCTTGTGGACGTGGGAGTAGTACGAGAACTTCCTCGCCATCGGCTGGCTGAAGCTCCACGGATCTGCTCCCCCCGTTTGCTCCATGAACCCTCTCAGTTCCTTTGCCATCGCTGACAAGCTGCCCGTTCTTGAACATGACCGATCCAGGCTTGGGTCCAAGACTGTAATAAAGTCCCCGCCCATGATCAACTTACGCGAATCCAAGCCGGGGATCTTCCCTAGCATCCTCCTAATAAAATCCACATCGTCCCAGTTAGGGGCATACACACTGACCAGGACTACTCTCACCCCTTCGAGCTTACCTCTCACCATAACGAACCTGCCACCCCCATCCACGACGGCGGGGGCAGGAACACCTCGTTCCCCAGCAACTTCTGAAACATACCCTCCACATATGCGGCAGCGTCTAGCCCCTCTGCCCCCTCCGGGAGGCCCACGACTCTCACGTTCTGCCGGCGAGATGTTGCCTGGTATGGAGGGCATTAGCTATGAGGAGCGGTTGAATAAACTTGGTTTGTTCTCACTGGAACGACGGAGGTTGAGGAGCGACCTGATAGAGGTCTACAAAATTATGAGGGGCATAGACAGATTGGATAGTCAGAGGCTTTTCCCAGGGTAGAGGGGTCAATTACTAGGGGGCATAGGTTTAAGGTGCGAGGGGCAAGGTTTAGAGTAGATGTACGAGGCAAGTTTTTTACACAGAGGGTAGTGGGTGCCTGGAACTCGCTACCGGAGGAGGTGGTGGAAGCAGGGACGATAGTGAAATTTAAGGGGCATCTTGACAAATACATGAATACGATGGGAATAGAGGGATACGGACCCAGGAAGTGTAGAAGATTGTAGTTTAGTCGGGCAGCATGGTCGGCACAGGCTTGGAGGGCCGAAGGGCCTGTTCCTGTGCTGTACTTCTCTTTGTCTTTGTTCTTGAGATCTGTTGTCCAGGTCCTCCAGCCTTTCCAGAAGCACTTTTTGCTGGTCCCTCAGCCTCCGAATCTCCACATCCGCCACCGTTTGAAAGTCAGCCTGTTCCTCCACTGACTTCTCCAACTGCTGGAGCTTCTCAGCCTGATCATCCAGCCTTTTTCCCATCCGGTCAATCGACTTCTGTAGCGGCTCCAAGTTGTCACGCTTCAGAGCCAAAAAGCCCTACTGCATAGTCTGCAGCAGCTGCTGCATTGTGGGCTGGGCTGTCGGCGCCTTGCTCTGAACACCAGCCATGCTGGTCTCTCTCACAGCCTCCACTGTGCCCTTACTCAACCACTTCTTCTGCTGTTTACGGTCCCTCCGGCTTCTTATGTCCATACAATTCTGTATGGGTCCAGCGCCTGAGTACTATTGCTTTCCAGTTCCACGCTCAAAAGCGCAAAAAGGTCATAGAACATAGAACAATACAGCGCAGTACAGGCCCTTCGGCCCACGATGTTGCACCAAAACAAAAGCCATCTAACCTACACTATGCCATTATCATCCATATGTTTATTCAATAAACTTTTAAATGCCCTCAATGTTGGCGAGTTCACTACTGTAGCAGGTAGGGCATTCCACGGCCTCACTACTCTTTGCGTAAAGAACCTACCTCTGACCTCTGTCCGATATCTATTACCCCTCAGTTTAAAGTTATGTCCCCTCGTGCCAGCCATATCCATCCGCGGGAGAAGGCTCTCACTGTCCACCCTATCCAACCCCCTGATCATTTTGTATGCCTCTATTAAGTCTCCTCTTAACCTTCTTCTCTCCAACGAAAACAACCTCAAGTCCATCAGCCTTTCCTCATAAGATTTTCCCTCCGTACCAGGCAACATCCTGGTAAATCTCCTCTGCACCCGCTCCAAAGCCTCCACGTCCTTCCTATAATGCGGTGACCAGAACTGTACGCAATACTCCAAATGCGGCCGTACCAGAGTTCTGTACAGCTGCAACATGACCTCCCGACTCCGGAACTCCATCCCTCTACCAATAAAGGCCAACACTCCATAGGCCTTCTTCACAACCCTATCAACCTGGGTGGCAACTTTCAGGGATCTATGTACATGGACACCTAGATCCCTCTGCTCATCCACACTTTCAAGAACTTTACCATTAGCCAAATATTCCGCATTCCTGTTATTCCTTCCAAAGTGAATCACCTCACACTTCTCTACATTAAACTCCATTTGCCACCTCTCAGCCCAGCTCTGCAGCTTATCTATATCCCTCTGTAACCTGCTACATCCTTCCACACTATCGGCAACACCACCGACTTTAGTATCGTCTGCAAATTTACTCACCCACCCTTCTGCGCCTTCCTCTAGGTCATTGATAAAAATGACAAACAGCAACGGCCCCAGAACAGATCCTTGTGGTACTCCACTTGTGACTGTACTCCATTCTGAACATTTCCCATCAACCACCACCCTCTGTCTTCTTTCAGCTAGCCAATTTCTGATCCACATCTCTAAATCACCCTCAATCCCCAGCCTCCGTATTTTTTGCAATAGCCTACCGTGGGGAACCTTATCAAACGCTTTGCTGAAATCCATATACACCACATCAACTGCTCTACCCTCGTCTACCTGTTCAGTCACCTTCTCAAAGAACTCAATAAGGTTTGTGAGGCATGACCTACCCTTCACAAAGCCATGCTGACTATCCCTGATCATATTATTCCTATCTAGATGATTATAAATCTTGTCTCTTATAATCCCCTCCAAGAATTTACCCACTACAGACGTGAGGCTCACCGGTCGAGAGTTGCCGGGGTTGTCTCTGCTCCCCTTTTTGAACAAAGCGACCACATTTGCTGTCCTCCAGTCCTCTGGCACTATTCCTGTAGCCAATGATGACATAAAAATCAAAGCCAAAGGTCCAGCAATCTCTTTCCTGGCCTCCCAGAGAATCCTAGGATAAATCCCATCAGGTCCCGGGGACTTATCTATTTTCAGCCTGTCCAAAATTGCCAACACCTCTTCCCTACGTACCTCAATGCCATCTATTCTATTATAAATCTTGTCGGGGGAAAAGGTCCAAACGTCCGACCGAAACGGGAGCCACCAAATGTGCGACATACTCCCTCACTGCCGCCACCGGAAGTCCCTTCATAAAACGTTTTATAATGGGTTCCAGAATTGTCTTCCAACTTAACACAGATACAAATATTAATATAATGTCTGTCTCATTTCATTATACCGCATTGTCATGTCCCCTGTCTCAAAGGGATTCAAATTACTTTCCCTAATTCCCCTCTTTTACAACAACACCACCAATTTACAATTAGGCGGTGCCCCTGACACTTCACAGGAACATTATAAATCAAAATATGACAAGTCAAGGAGACACAGCGAGAGTGAGACACATCCAGAGTGGGAATTTGGAACTTGGTAATTTGGTGCAGTGAGGTAATTCGGTGCAGAGTGGGAGAAGTGGGAGAAGTAGTGCTTTTTCCCTACTGTTTTGTTCTCTCTCTTTCTTCTGCCTGTAACTGTTAATCTGTAGGGAGCGAACCAGAGAGCATCTGAGAACCTGGAAATGTAAGTGATTTTTATTGATTTTTATTACCTTTTCAAATTGTGTGTGTGGGGGGGGACGGGACTGAAGTGACATCACAGTAAAATTGCGACCTGATTGGCTGGTTGGAAAGCTACACGAAATTTAAAAATTAAGCATTGTTAAACTAATTAAACATAATTACTTCATTATAATTTAGAGGGGTATCTAAGCCAGAGATCGCAGAGCACTGTATTTAGCTTTCACATTTATAGTAGAAATCTAGTGCTAGGAAACATATAGATAACAGTAACTTTTTTTGAAACTTTTAAATTTAATTTACTAATTAATTGACGCAATGTCAATTAGAGGGGTGCAGTGCTCTGACTGTGAGATGTGGCAGGTTTGGGAGGTTTCCAGCATCCCGGATGGCTTCATGTGCAGAAAGTGCACCCAACTGGAGCTCCTCACAGACCGCATGGTTCGGTTGGAGCAGCAGTTGGATGCACTTAGGAGCATGCAGGTGGCAGAAAGCGTCATAGATGGCAGTTATGTAAATGTGGTCACACCCAAGGTGCAGGCAGAGAAATGGGTGACCACCAGAAAGGGCAGGCAGTCAGTACAGGAAACCCCTGTGCTTGTCCTCCTCTCGAACAGTATACCCCTTTGGATACTGTCGGGGGATAGCCTATCAGGGGAAAACAGCAGCAGCCAGAGCAGTGGCACCACGGCTGGCTCTGATGTTCAGAAGGGAGGGTCAAAGCACAGAAGAGCAAAAGTCATAGGGGACTCTATAGTCAGGGGCACAGATAGGTGCTTATGTGGACGTGAAAGAGACTCCGGGATGGTATGTTGCCTCCCTGGTGCCAGGATCCAGGATGTGTCCGAACGGGTAGCGGGCATCCTGAAGGGGGAGGGCAAACAGGCAGAGGCCGTTGTACATATTGGTACTAGCGACATAGGCAGGAAGGGGCATGAAGTCCTGCAGCAGGAGTTCAGGGAGCTAGGCAGAAAGTTAAAAGACAGAACCTCTAGGGTTGTAAGCTCGGGATTACTCCCTGTGCCACGTGCCAGTGAGGCTAGAAATAGGAAGATAGAGCAGCTAAACATGTGGCTAAACAGCTGGTGTAGGAGGGTGGGTTTCCATTATCTGGACCACTGGCAGCTCTTCCGGGGCAGATGTGACCTGTATAAGAAGGACGGGTTGCATCTAAACTGGAGAGGCATAAATACCCTGGCCGCGAGGTTTGCCAGTGTCACACGGGAGGGTTTAAACTAGTTTGGCAGGGGGATGGGCACAGGAGCAATAGGTTAGAATGTGAAAACATTGAGGGAGAACTAGGGAATAGGGACAGTATGGCTCTGAGGCAGAGCAGACAGGGAGGTGTTGCTGAACACAGCGGGCCTGGTGGCCTGAAGTGCATATGTTTTAATGCAAGAAGTATTGCGGGTAAGGCAGATGAACTTAGAGCTTGGAGTAGCACTTGGAACTATGATGTTGTTGCCATTACAGAGACCTGGTTGAGGGAAGGACAGGATTGGCAGCTAAACATTCCAGGATGTTTCAGGCGGGATAGAGGGGGATGTAAAAGGGGTGGCGGAGTTGCCGTCTAATATTGTTATAATTAGCCTTCCCCCAATTTTGCACATTCACCCGAGGACCCGAGGTGAGTGCTGGGGAGGGGAGGCGAGTGCTGGGGAGGGTGGGGGCGAGTGCTGGGGAGGGGGGGGCGAGTGCTGGGGAGGGGGGAGCGAGAGCTGGGGAGGGGGGAGCGAGTGCTGGGGAGGGGGGTGGCGATTGCTGGGGTTGCTGGGGTTGCCGGAGTTGGTTAGGGAGAATATCACAGCTGTGCTACGGGAGGACACCTAAGAGGGCAGTGAGGCTATATGGGTAGAGATCAGGAATAAGAAGGGTGTAGTCACAATGTTGGGGGTTTACTACAGACCTCCCAACAGCCAGCGGGAGATAGGTCGACAGATTTTGGAAAAGAGTAAAAACAACAGGGTTGTTGTGATGGGAGACTTCAATTTCCCCAATATTGACTGGGACTCACTTAGTGCTCGGGGCTGAGATGGGGCAGAGTTTGTAAGGAGCACCCAAGAGGGCTTCTTAAAACAATATGTAGACAGTCCAACTAGGGAAGGGGCTGTACTGGACCTGGTATTGGGGAATGAACCTGGCCAGGTGGTAAAAGTTTCAGTCGGGGAGCATTTCATGAACAGTGACCACAATTCAGTAAGTTTTAAAGTGCTGGTGGACAAGGATAAGAGTGGTCCTCGGGTGAATGTGCAAAATTGGGGGAAGGCTAATTATAACAATATTAGGCGGGAACTGAAGAACCTAGATTGGGGGCAGATGTTTGTTGGCAAATCAACATCTGACATGTGGGAGGCTTTCAAATGTCAGTTGAAAGGAATTCAGGACCGGCATGTTCCTGTGAGGGGGGGGAGATGAGTGCTGGGGAGGGGAGGCGAGTGCTGGGGAGGGTGGGGGCGAGTGCTGGGGAGGGGGGCGAGTGCTGAGGAGGGGGGAGCGAGAGCTGGGGAGGGGGGAGCGAGAGCTGGGGAGGGGGGAGCCAGTACTGGGGAGGGGGGGTGGCGATTGCTGGGGATGGGGGGCGAGTGTTTGTGAGGGGGTGGTGAGTGCTGGGGGGGGCGAGTGCTGGGGAGGTGAGTGCTGGGGACGGGGTGGTGAATGCTGGGGAGGTGGGGGTGGGGAGTGCAGGAGAGGGGGGCGAGTGCTGGGGAGGTGAGTGCCGGGGAGGGGGTGGTGAATGCTGGGGAGGTGGGGGTGGGGAGTGCAGGAGAGGGGGGGGGCGAGTGCTGGGGAGGTGAGTGCTGGGGAGGGGGTGGTGAGTGCTGGGGAGGTGGGGGTGGGGAGTGCAGGAGAGGGGGGGGTGAGTGCTGGGGAGGGGGGGCGAGTGCTGGGGAGGTGGGGGCGGGGAGTGCAGGAGAGGGGGGGGTGAGTGCTGGGGAGGGGGGGCGAGTGCTGAGGTGGGGGGTGAGTGCTGGGGAGGTGAGTGCGGGGGAGGGGGTGGTGAGTGCTGGGGAGGGGGGGGGAGTGCTGGGGAGGTGAGTGCTGGGGAGGTGGGGGTGGGGAGGGGGGTGGTGAGTGCTGGGGAGGGGGGGGCGAGTGCTGGGGTGGGGCGGTGAGTGCTGGGTAGGTGGGGGGGGGGGGCGAGTGCTCAGGAGGCGGTGGCGAGTGCTGGGGAGGTGGGGGGGGGAGTGCTGGGGAGCGGGGGGGGTGTGTGCTGGGGGGGCGAGAGCTGGGGAGGGGGGGCGAGTGCTGGGGAGGGTGGGGACGAGTGCTAGGGAGGGGGGGCGAGTGCTGGGGAGGGGGGTGGTGATTGTTGGGGAGGGGGAGCGAGTGCTTGTGAGGGGGAGGCGCGTGCTGGGGAGGGGTGGTGGTAAGGGGGCGCATGCCGTGGAGGAGAGGGTGAGTGCTGGGGAGGTGGGGGTGGGGAGGGGGGTGGTGAGTGCTGGGGAGGGAGGGCGAGTGCTGGGGTGGGGCGGTGAGTGCTGGGTAGGTGGGGGGGCGAGTGCTCAGGTGGGGGGGGGCGAGTGCTGAGGAGGCGGTGGCGAGTGCTGGGGCGGTGGGGGGGGGTGCTGGGGAGCGGGGGGGTGTGCTGGGGGGGCGAGAGCTGGGGAGGGGGGGCGAGTGCTGGGGAGGGTGGGGACGAGTGCTGGGGAGGGGGGGCGAGTGCTGGGGAGGGGGGTGGCGATTGTTGGGGAGGGGGAGCGAGTGCTTGTGAGGGGGAGGCGCGTGCTGGGGAGGGGTGGTGGTAAGGGGGCGCATGCCGTGGAGGAGTGGGTGAGTGCTGGGGAGGTGGGGGTGGGGAGGGGGGTGGTGAGTGCTGGGGAGGGAGGGCGAGTGCTGGGGTGGGGCGGTGAGTGCTGGGTAGGTGGGGGGGGCGAGTGCTCAGGTGGGGGGGGCGAGTGCTGAGGAGGCGGTGGCGAGTGCTGGGGAGGTGGGGGGGGAGGTGCTGGGGAGCGGGGGTGTGTGCTGGGGGGGGCGCGTGCTGGGGAGGGGGGCGAGTGCTGGGGCGGGGGTGCGAGTGCTGGGGAGTGGTGGCGAGTGCTGGGGAGGGGGGGTGAGTGCTGGGGAGGGGGGCGAGTGCTGGGAGGGGGGTGCGAGTGCTGGGGAGGTGGGAGGGGAGTGCTGGGGAGGGGGGGCGAGTGCTGGGGAGGTGAGTGCTGGGGAGGGGGATGGTGAGTGCTGGGGAGGGGGGGGCGAGTGCTGGGGAGGGGGGGCGAGTGCTGGGGAGGTGGGGGGCGAGTGCTGGGGAGCGGGGGGGGTGTGCTGGGGGGGCGAGTGCTGGGGAGGGGGGTGGTGAGTGCTGGGGAGGGGGTTGTGTGCTGGGGGGCGAGAGCTGGGGAGGTGGTGGAGCGAGTGCTGGGGAGCGGGGGGTGTGTGCTGGGGGGGGCGAGAGCTGGGGAGGTGGGGGAGCGAGTTCTAGGGGGGGAGCAAGTGCTGGGGAGCGGGGGCGGCGAGTGCTGGGGAGGGGGGGGGGCGAATGCTGGGGAGGGAGGGCGAGTGCTGGGGAGGTTGGGGGTGAGTGCTGGGGAGGGGGGGGCGAATGCTGGGGAGGGAGGGCGAGTGCTGGGGAGGTTGGGGGTGAGTGCTGGGGAGGGTGGGTGAGTGCTGGGGAGGGGGGAGCGAGTGCTGGGGAGAGAGTGGCGTGTGCTGGGGAGGTTGGGGGTGAGTGCTGGGGAGGTTGGGGGTGAGTGCTGGGGAGAGGGGGGTGAGTGCTCGGGTGAGGGGGGGGCGAGTGCTGGGGAGGGGGGCGAGTGCTGGGGAGGGGGGGAGGCGAGTGCTTGGGAGGGGGGGGGCGAGTGCCGGGGAGGGGGGGTGGTTCAGGGGCGCGTGCCGGGGAGTGCTGGGGAGGGGGGGTGGCGAGTGCTGGGGAGGGGGGGCGAGTGCTGGGGAG
The DNA here is from genome assembly GCF_047496885.1 of Scyliorhinus torazame. Classification (NCBI taxonomy): domain Eukaryota; kingdom Metazoa; phylum Chordata; class Chondrichthyes; order Carcharhiniformes; family Scyliorhinidae; genus Scyliorhinus; species Scyliorhinus torazame. Next base: position 179,996,476 of record NC_092713.1, read on the forward strand.
GCGGGGCGTTTCTGGGGGGGGGCGAATACTGGGGAGGGGGGCGAGTGTTGGGGAGAGGGAGGGAAAGTGCTGGGGAGGGGGGTGAGTGCTGGGGAGAGGGAGGGCAAGTGCTGGGGAGGGGGGTGAGTGCCGGGGAGAGGGGGGGGGCGAGTGCTGGGGAGGGGGGTGGCGAGTGCTGGGGAGAGGGAGGGCAAGTGCTGGGGAGGGGGGTGAGTGCTGGGGAGAGGGGGGGGGGAGTGCTGGGGAGGGGGGGGGAGTGCTAGGGAGGGGGGTGGCGAGTGATGGGGAGGAAGGGCGAGTGCTGGGGAGGTGGGGGGGGCGAGTGCTGGGGAGGGGGGGCGAGAGCTGGGGAGGGGTGGGTGAGTGCTGGGGAGAGGGGGCGAGTGCTGGGGAGGGGGGGGGCGAGTGCTGGGGAGGGGTGGGAGAGTGCTGGGGAGGGGGTTGGCGAGTGCCTGGGAGAGGGGGGGGTGGAGTGCTGGGCGAATGCTGGGGATGGGGGCGCAAGTGCTGGGGAGGGGGGAGGCAAGTGCTGGGGAGGGGGGGAGGCAAGTGCTGGGGAGGGGGGTGGCGAGTGCTGGGGAGGGGGGTGGCGAGTGCTAGGGAGAGGGGGGGGCGAGTGCTGGGCGAATGCTGGGGAGAGGGGGGCAAGAGTTGGGGAGGGGGAGGCGAGTACTGCGGAGGGGGGGCGAGTGCTGGGGAGGGGGGTGGCGAGTGCTGGGGAGGGAGGTGCGAGTGCTGGGGAGGGGGGGGTCGAGTGCTGGGGAGGGGGGGCGGGTGCTGGGGAGGGGGGGTGGCGAGTGCTGGGAAGGGGGAGGCGAGTGCTGAGGAGGGGGGGCGAGTGCTGGGGAGGGGGGGGCGAGTGCTGGGGAGGGGGGTGCGAGTGCTGGGGAGGGGGGGGTCGAGTGCTGGGGAGGGGGGGCGGGTGCTGGGGAGTGGGGGCGGGTCGGGGGGCGCGTGCCGGGGAGGAGAGCGCGCCTGTTGTGGATGGGGGGCGCGAGTGCTGGGGAGTGGGGGTGCGTGCCGGGGTGGAGAGAGCGCCTGCTGGGGATGGGGGGGGGGGGGGGGGGGGGTGGGCGACTGCTGGGGAGATGGGGCGAGTGCTGGGGAGGAAGGGCGAGTGCCGCGGAGGGAGTGGGTTGGGGGGCGTGTGCCGGGGCGGTGAGGGCGAGTGCCGGGGAGGAGAGGGTGCGGGCTGGGGAGGGGGAGGGGTGAGTGCTGGGGAGGGGGTTTGGGGAGGGTGTACACCTGGCCAGGTGCCAGCTTCCAACAGTCACGACCATGGCACCTGGGGCTGCGGAGGCAGGGGGGAGGTATGGGCAATGTTGACATGTTGTCTATCCCCCCCCGCCGCCGCCCCCCCCCCCACCCCCTGCAGGCCGTTATGTTCGGTGATCACCCAGCGATGTTGGCCGCCGTAGCAGGAGACACACTTCTACATGTTGCCCTGGGGTGCAGGAGTGTGCTAGGGAAGCGGCGGAGGCTGCTGCAGAGGAGGGTTCTACAGGGAGGCAGGTGCCAGGCGCCCAGGCTTGAGGGCCGCCCGCCCGACAGGACGAGAAGGAGGATGTGGTGGTGCTACGGCGACGGAGACGCCCGATGAGGCCCTCTGTGTACCGGCCCCGCTCGTCATACCAGGACCTCACGGACCGGGCATGCAGGAAGAGACTCCGTCTGAGCCAGGAAACCGTCACCCATATCTGCCACCTGGGTCCTGGGTGTCATGTGTCCTGTGCGTCAGTGTCCTGTGCGTCAGTGTCCTGTGCGCCGGTGTCCTGTGCGTCAGTGTCCTGTACGTCGGTGTCCTGTACGTCAGTGTCCTGTGCGCCGGTGTCCTGTGCGCCGGTGTCCTGTGCGTCTGTGTCCTGTACTTCAGTGTCCTGTGCGTCACTGTCCTGGGCGTCACTGTCCTGTACTTCAGTGTCCTGTACATCAGTGTCCTGTGCGTCGGTGTCCTGTGCGTCACTGCCCTGGGCGTCGGTGTCCTGGGCGTCAGTGTCCTGGGCGTCAGTGTTCTGGGCGTCAGTGTCCTGGGCGTCAGTGTCCTGGGCGTCAGTGTTCTGGGCGTCAGTGTCCTGGGCGTCAGTGTCCTGGGCGTCAGTGTCCTGGGCGTCAGTGTCCTGGGCGTCACTGTCCTGGGCATCAGTGTCCTGTACGTCGGTGTCCTGTACGTCAGTGTCCTGTACGTCGGTGTCCTGTACGTCGGTGTCCTGTGCGCCGGTGTCCTGTGCGTCTGTGTCCTGTACTTCAGTGTCCTGTGCGTCACTGTCCTGGGCGTCACTGTCCTGTACTTCAGTGTCCTGTACATCAGTGTCCTGTGCGTCGGTGTCCTGTGCGTCACTGCCCTGGACGTCGGTGTCCTGGGCGTCAGTGTCCTGGGCGTCAGTGTCCTGGGCGTCAGTGTTCTGGGCGTCAGTGTCCTGGGCGTCAGTGTCCTGGGCGTCAGTGTCCTGGGCGTCAGTGTCCTGGGCGTCACTGTCCTGGGCGTCAGTGTCCTGTACGTCGGTGTCCTGTACGTCGGTGTCCTGTGCGCCGGTGTCCTGTGCGCCGGTGTCCTGTGCGTCTGTGTCCTGTACTTCAGTGTCCTGTGCGTCACTGTCCTGGGCGTCACTGTCCTGTACTTCAGTGTCCTGTACATCAGTGTCCTGTGCGTCGGTGTCCTGTGCGTCACTGCCCTGGGCGTCGGTGTCCTGGGCGTCAGTGTCCTGGGCGTCAGTGTCCTGGGCGTCAGTGTCCTGGGCGTCAGTGTCCTGGGCGTCAGTGTCCTGGGCGTCAGTGTCCTGGGCGTCGGTGTCTTGGGCGTCGGTGTCCTGCGCGTCGGGGTCCTGGGCGTCAGTGTCCTGGGCGTCCGTGTCCTGGGCGTCAGTGTCCTGGGCGTCAGTGTCCTGGGCGTCAGTGTCCTGGGCGTCAGTGTCCTGGGCGTCAGTGTCCTGGGCGTCAGTGTCCTGGGCGTCTGTGTCCTGTACGTCGGTGTCCTGGGCGTCGGTGTCCTGCGCGTCAGTGTCCTGTGCGTCAGTGTCCTGTGCGTCAGTGTCCTGTGCGTCGGTGTCCTGGGCGTCAGTGTCCTGGGCGTCGGTGTCCTGGGCGTCGGTGTCCTGGGCGTCGGTGTCCTGGGCGTCGGTGTCCTGGGCGTCGGTGTCCTGGGCGTCGGTGTCCTGGGCGTCGGTGTCCTGGGCGTCGGTGTCCTGTGCGTCGGTGTCCTGGGCGTCGGTGTCCTGGGCGTCAGTGTCCTGGGCGTCACTGTCCTGGGCGTCGGTGTCCTGGGCGTCGGTGGCCTGGGCGTCGGTGTCCTGTGCTTCAGTGTCCTGTGCTTCAGTGTCCTATGCTTCAGTGTCCTGTGCTTCAGTGTCCTGTGCGTCGGTGTCCTGCGCGTCGGTGTCCTGGGCGTCGGTGTCCTGGGCGTCGGTGTCCTGGGCGTCGGTGTCCTGGGCGTCAGTGTCCTGGGCGTCAGTGTCCTGGGCGTCGGTGTCCTGGGCGTCGGTGTCCTGGGCATCAGTGTCCTGGGCGTCGGTGTCCTGGGCGTCGGTGTCCTGGGCGTCGGTGTCCTGGGCGTCGGAGTCCTGGGCGTCAGTGTCCTGGGCGTCAGTGTCCTGGGCGTCAGTGTCCTGGGCGTCACTGTCCTGGGCGTCGGTGTCCTGGGCGTCGGTGTCCTGGGCGTCGGTGTCCTGGGCGTCGGTGTCCTGGGCGTCAGTGTCCTGGGCGTCAGTGTCCTGGGCGTCCGTGTCCTGGGCGTCAGTGTCCTGGGCGTCTGTGTCCTGTACGTCAGTGTCCTGGGCGTCGGTGTCCTGGGCTTCGGTGTCCTGCGCGTCAGTGTCCTGTGCGTCAGTGTCCTGTGCGTCGGTGTCCTGTGCGTCGGTGTCCTGGGCGTCGGTGTCCTGGGCGTCGGTGTCCTGGGCGTCGGTGTCCTGGGCGTCGGTGTCCTGGGCGTCGGTGTCCTGGGCGTCGGTGTCCTGGGCGTCGGTGTCCTGGGCGTCGGTGTCCTGTGCGTCGGTGTCCTGGGCGTCGGTGTCCTGGGCGTCGGTGTCCTGGGCGTCGGTGTCCTGTGCGTCGGTGTCCTGGGCGTCGGTGTCCTGGGCGTCGGTGTCCTGTGCGTCAGTGTCCGGGGCGTGTGTGTCCTGTGCGTCAGTGTCCGGGGCGTGTGTGTCCTGGGCGTGTGTGTCCTGGGCGTCGGTGTCCTGGGCATCGGTGTCCTGGGCGTCGGTGTCCTGGGCGTCAATGTCCTGGGCGTCGGTGTCCTGGGCGTCGGTGGCCTGGGCGTCAATGTCCTGGGCGTCGGTGTCCTGGGCGTCGGTGGCCTGGGCGTCGGTGTCCTGTGCTTCAGTGTCCTGTGCTTCAGTGTCCTGTGCTTCAGTGTCCTATGCTTCAGTGTCCTGTGCTTCAGTGTCCTGTGCGTCGGTGTCCTGCGCGTCGGTGTCCTGGGCGTCGGTGTCCTGGGCGTCGGTGTCCTGGGCGTCGGTGTCCTGGGCGTCAGTGTCCTGGGCGTCAGTGTCCTGGGCGTCGGTGTCCTGGGCGTCGGTGTCCTGGGCATCAGTGTCCTGGGCGTCGGTGTCCTGGGCGTCGGTGTCCTGGGCGTCGGTGTCCTGGGCGTCGGAGTCCTGGGCGACAGTGTCCTGGGCGTCAGTGTCCTGGGCGTCAGTGTCCTGGGCGTCAGTGTCCTGGGCGTCAGTGTCCTGGGCGTCAGTGTCCTGGGCGTCACTGTCCTGGGCGTCGGTGTCCTGGGCGTCGGTGTCCTGGGCGTCGGTGTCTTGGGCGTCGGTGTCTTGGGCTTCGGTGTCCTGTGCGTCGGTGTCCTGCGCGTCGGTGTCCTGGGCGCCGGTGTCCTGGGCGTCGGTGTCCTGGGCGTCGGTGTCCTGGCCGTCGGTGTCCTGGGCGTCGGTGTCCTGGGCGTCGGTGTCTTGGGCGTCAATGTCCTGGGCGTCGGTGTCCTGGGCGTCGGTCGCCTGGGCGTCGGTGTACTGGGCGTCAGTGTCCGGGGCGTATGTGTCCTGTGCGTCGGTGTCCTGTGCGTCAGTGTCCTGGGCGTCGGTGTCCTGTGCGTCAGTGTCCGGGGCGTGTGTGTCCTGTGCGTCGGTGTCCTGTGCGTCAGTGTCCTGTGCGTCAGTGCCCTGTGCGTCAGTGTCCTGGGCGTCGGTGTCCTGGGCGTCGGTGTCCTGGGCGTCGGTGTCCTGGGCGTCGGTGTCCTGGGCGTCAATGTCCTGGGCGTCGGTGTCCTGGGCGTCGGTCGCCTGGGCGTCGGTGTACTGGGCGTCAGTGTCCGGGGCGTGTGTGTCCTGTGCGTCGGTGTCCTGTGCGTCAGTGTCCTGTGCTTCAGTGTCCTGTGCTTCAGTGTCCTATGCTTCAGTGTCCTGTGCTTCAGTGTCCTGTGTGTCTGTGTCCTGTGCGTCTGTCTCCAGTCCGTCAGTGTCCTGTGCTTCAGTGTCCTGTGCGTCTGTGTCCTGTACGTCAGTGTCCTGTGCGTCTGTCTCCTGTACGTTAGTGTCCTGTGCTTCAGTGTCCTGTGCATCTGTGTCCTGTACGTCAGTGTCATGTGCGTCTGTCTCCTGTACGTCAGTGTCCTGTGCTTCAGTGTCCTGTGCTTCAGTGTCCTGTGCTTCAGTGTCCTGTGCGTCTGTGTCCTGTACGTCTGTGTCCTGTGCTTCAGTGTCCTGTGCGTCTGTGTCCTGTACGTCAGTGTCCTGTGCGTCAGTGTCCTGTGCTTCAGTGTCCTGTGCGTCTGTGTCCTGTACGTTAGTATCCAGTGCTTCAGTATCCTGTGCGTCTGTGTCCTGTGCGTCAGTGTCCTGTGCTTCAGTGTCCTGTGCTTCAGTGTCCTGTGCTTCAGTGTCCTGTGCGTCTGTGTCCTGTACGTTAGTGTCCTGTGCGTCTGTGTCCTGTACGTCAGTGTCCTGTACGTCAGTGTCCTGTGCGTCAGTGTCCTGTGCTTCAGTGTCCTGTGCTTCAGTGTCCTGTGCTTCAGTGTCCTGTGCGTCTGTGTCCTGTACGTCAGTATCCTGTGCTTCAGTGTTCTGTGTGTCTGTGTCCTGTACGTCAGTGTCCTGTGCTTCAGTGTCCTGTGCTTCAGTGTCCTGTGTGCCGGTGTCCTGTGCGTCAGTGTCCTGTGCTTGTGTCCTGTGCTCCAGTGTCCTGTGCGTCTGTGTCCTGTACGTCAGTGTCCTGGGCGTCGGTGTCCTGTGCGTCAATGTCCTGGGCGTCTGTGTCCTGGGCTTCAGTGTCCTGTGCGTCAATGTCCTGGGCATCTGTATCCTGGGCGTCTGTGTCCTGGGTGTCTGTGTCCTGGGAGTCGGTGTCCTGTGCGTCGGTGTCCTGTGCGTCGGTGTCCTGTGCGTCGGTGTCATGTGCTTCAGTGTCCTATGCTTCAGTGTCCTGTGTGCCGGTGTTCTGTGCGTCAGTGACCTGTGCGTTGGTGTCCTGTGCGTCAGTGCCCTGTGCTCCAGTGTCCTGTGCTCCAGTGTCCTGTGCTCCAGTGTCCTGTGCGTCTGTGTCCTGTACGTCAGTGTCCTAGGCCTCGGTGTCCTGGGCGTCTGTGTCCTGGGCGTCTGTGTCTTGGGCGTCAGTGTCCTGTGCGTCGGTGTCCTGTGCGTCGGTGTCCTGTGCTTCAGTGTCCTGTGCTTCAGTGTCCTGTGCATCAGTGTCCTGTGCTTCAGGGTCCTGTGCATCAGTACCCTGTGCTTCAGTGTCCTGTGCGTCTGTGTCGTGTGTGTCTGTGTCCTGTACATCAGCATCCTGTGCTTCAGTGTCCTGTGCTTCAGTGTCTTGTGTGTCTGTGTCCTGTACGTCAGCATCCTGTGCTTCAGTGTCCTGTACGTCAGTGTCCTGTGCTTCAGTGTCCTGTGCTTCAGTATCCTGTGCGTCCGTGTCCTGTACGTCAGTATCCTGTGCTTCAGTGTCCTGTGCTTCAGTGTCCTGTGCGTCTGTGTCCTGTACGTCAGTGTCCTGTACGTCAGTGTCCTGTACGTCAGTGTCCTGTGCTTCAGTGTCCTGTGCGTCAGTGTCCTGTGCTTCAGTGTCCTGTGCTTCAGTGTCCTGTGCGCCGGTGTCCTGGGCTTCAGTGTCCTGTGCGTCTGTGTCCTGTGCTTCAGTGTCCTGTACGTCCGTGTCCTGTGCGTCAGTGTCCTGTGCTTCAGTGTCCTGTGCTTCAGTGTCCTGTGCTTCAGTGTCCTGTGCTTCAGTGTCCTGTGCGTCAGTGTCCTGTGCGTCTGTGTCCTGTACGTCAGTGTCCTGTGCTTCAGTGTCCTGTGCTTCAGTGTCCTGTGCGTCTGTGTCCTGTACGTTAGTATCCTGTGCTTCAGTATCCTGTGCGTCTGTGTCCTGTGCGTCAGTGTCCTGTGCGTCTGTGTCCTGTGCGTCTGTGTCCTGTGCGTTAGTGTCCTGTGCGTCAGTGTCCTGTACGTCTGTGTCCTGTACGTCAGTGTCCTGTACGTCAGTGTCCTGTGCATCAGTGTCCTGTGCTTCAGTGTCCCGTGCTTCAGTGTCCTGTGCTTCAGTGTCCTGTGCGTCAGTGTCCTGTACGTCAGTGTCCTGTGCTTCAGTGTCCTGTGCTTCAGTGTCCTGTGCTTCAGTGTTCTGAGTGTCTGTGTCCTGTACGTCAGTGTCCTGTGCTTCAGTGTCCTGTGCTTCAGTGTCCTGTGTGCCGGTGTCCTGTGCGTCAGTGTCCTGTGCGTCGGTGTCCTGTGCGCCAGTGTCCTGTGCTCCAGTGTCCTGTGCGCCTGGTCCTGTACGTCAGTGTCCTGGGCGTCGGAGTCCTGTGCGTCAATATCCTGGGCGTCTGTGTCCTGGGCGTCAGTGTCCTGTGCGTCAATGTCCTGGGCATGTGTGTCCTGGGCGTCTGTGTCCTGGGCGTCTGTGTCCTGGGCGTCTGTGTCCTGGGCGTCGGTGTCCTGTGCGTCGGTGTCCTGTGCATTGGTGTCATGTGCTTCAGTGTCCTATGCTTCAGTGTCCTGTGTGCCGGTGTCCTGTGCGTCAGTGTCCTGTGCGTCAGTGTCCTGTGCGTCGGTGTCCTGTGCGTCAGTGTCCTGTGCTCCAGTGTCCTGTGCTCCAGTGTCCTGTGCTCCAGTGTCCTGTGCTCCAGTGTCCTGTGCGTCTGTGTCCTGTACGTCAGTGTCCTGGGCCTCGGTGTCCTGGGCGTCTGTGTCCTGGACGTCTGTGTCCTGGGCGTCTGTGTCTTGGGCGTCAGTATCCTGTGCGTCGGTGTCCTGTGCGTCGGTGACCTGTGCTTCAGTGTCCTGTTGTGCGTCAGTGTCCTGGGCGTCGGTGTTCTGTGCGTCTGTGTCCTGTACGTCTGTGTCCTGTGTGTCTGTGTTCTGTATGTCAGTGTCCTGGGCGTCGGTGTCCTGTGCGTCGGTGTACTGTTCGTCAGTATCCTGTGCTTCAGTGTCCTGTGCGTCAGTGTCCTGTGCTTCAGTGTCCTGTGCGTCAGTGTCCTGGGCGTCGGTGTCCTGTGCGTCGGTGCCCTGTGCGTCAGTGTCCTGGGCGTCGGTGTCCTGGGCGTCGGTGTCCTGTGCGTCGGTGCTCTGTCCTTTAGTGTCCTGTGCGTCAGTGTCCTGTGCGTCGGTGTCCTGTGCGCCGGTGTCCTGTGCTTCAGTGTCCTGTGTGTCGGTGTCCTGTCCATCGGTGTCCTGTGCTTCAGTATCCTGTGCATCTGTGTCCTGTGCGTCAGTGTCCTGTGCTTCAGTGTCCTGTGCTTCAATGTCCTGTGCGTCTGTGTCCTGTGCGTCTGTGTCCTGTACGTCAGTGCCCTGTGCTCCAGTGTCCTGTGCTGCAGTGTCCTGTGCGTCTGTGTCCTGTACGTCAGTGTCCTGGGCCTCGGTGTCCTGGGCCTCGGTGTCCTGGGCATCTGTGTCCTGGGCGTCTGTGTCCTGGGCGTCTGTGTCCTGGGCGTCTGTGTCGTGGGCGTCAGTGTCCTGTGCGTCGGTGTCCTGTGCGTCGGTGTCCTGTGCTTCAGTGTCCTGTGCTTCAGTGTCCTGTGCGTCGGTGTTCTGTGCGACTGTGTCCTGTACGTCAGTGTCCTGTGCGTCGGTGTCCTGTGCTTCAGTGTCCTGTGCGTCTGTGTCCTGTGTGTCTGTGTTCTGTACGTCAGTGTCCTGTGCGTCGGTGTCCTGTGCTTCAGTGTCCTGTGCTTCAGTGTCCTGTGCTTCAGTGTCCTGTGCATCAGTGTCCTGTGCTTCAGTGTCCTGTGCATCAGTATCCTGTGCTTCAGTGTCCTGTGCGTCTGTGTCGTGTGTGTCTGTGTCCTGTACATCAGCATCCTGTGCTTCAGTGTCCTGTGCTTCAGTGTCTTGTGTGTCTGTGTCCTGTACGTCAGTATCCTGTGCTTCAGTGTCCTGTACGTCAGTGTCCTGTGCGTCAGTGTCCTGTGCTTCAGTGTCCTGTGCTTCAGTGTCCTGTGCTTCAGTGTCCTGTGCTTCAGTATCCTGTGCGTCCGTGTCCTGTACGTCAGTATCCTGTGCTTCAGTGTCCTGTGCGTCTGTGTCCTGTACGTCAGTGTCCTGTACGTCAGTGTCCTGTACGTCAGTGTCCTGTGCTTCAGTGTCCTGTGCGTCAGTGTACTGTGCTTCAGTGTCCTGTGCGTCTGTGTCCTGTGCGCCGGTGTCCTGGGCTTCAGTGTCCTGTGCGTCTGTGTCCTGTGCTTCAGTGTCCTGTACGTCAGTGTCCTGTGCGTCAGTGTCCTGTGCTTCAGTGTCCTGTGCGTCAGTGTCCTGGGCGTCGGTGTCCTGTGCGTCGGTGCCCTGTGCGTCAGTGTCCTGGGCGTCGGTGTCCTGGGCGTCGGTGTCCTGTGCGTCGGTGCTCTGTCCTTTAGTGTCCTGTGCGTCAGTGTCCTGTGCGTCAGTGTCCTGTGCTTCAGTGTCCTGTGTGTCGGTGTCCTGTGCTTCAGTGTCCTGTGTGTCGGTGTCCTGTGCTTCAGTATCCTGTGCATCTGTGTCCTGTGCGTCAGTGTCCTGTGCTTCAGTGTCCTGTGCTTCAATGTCCTGTGCGTCTGTGTCCTGTGCGTCTGTGTCCTGTACGTCAGTGCCCTGTGCTCCAGTGTCCTGTGCTGCAGTGTCCTGTGCGTCTGTGTCCTGTACGTCAGTGTCCTGGGCCTCGGTGTCCTGGGCCTCGGTGTCCTGGGCATCTGTGTCCTGGGCGTCTGTGTCCTGGCGTCTGTGTCCTGGGCGTCTGTGTCGTGGGCGTCAGTGTCCTGTGCGTCGGTGTCCTGTGCGTCGGTGTCCTGTGCTTCAGTGTCCTGTGCTTCAGTGTCCTGTGCGTCGGTGTTCTGTGCGACTGTGTCCTGTACGTCAGTGTCCTGTGCGTCGGTGTCCTGTGCTTCAGTGTCCTGTGCGTCTGTGTCCTGTGTGTCTGTGTTCTGTACGTCAGTGTCCTGTGCGTCGGTGTCCTGTGCTTCAGTGTCTTGTGTGTCTGTGTCCTGTACGTCAGTATCCTGTGCTTCAGTGTCCTGTACGTCAGTGTCCTGTGCGTCAGTGTCCTGTGCTTCAGTGTCCTGTGCTTCAGTGTCCTATGCTTCAGTGTCCTGTGCTTCAGTATCCTGTGCGTCCGTGTCCTGTACGTCAGTATCCTGTGCTTCAGTGTCCTGTGCGTCTGTGTCCTGTACGTCAGTGTCCTGTACGTCAGTGTCCTGTACGTCAGTGTCCTGTGCTTCAGTGTCCTGTGCGTCAGTGTACTGTGCTTCAGTGTCCTGTGCGTCTGTGTCCTGTGCGCCGGTGTCCTGGGCTTCAGTGTCCTGTGCGTCTGTGTCCTGTGCTTCAGTGTCCTGTACGTCAGTGTACTGTGCGTCAGTGTCCTGTGCTTCAATGTCCTGTGCTTCAGTGTCCTGTGCTTCAGTGTCCTGTGCTTCAGTGTCCTGTGCTGCAGTGTCCTGTGCATCTATGTCCTGCACGTCAGTGTCCTGTGCGTCAGTGTCCTGTGCGTCAGTGTCCTGTGCGTCAGTGTCCTGTGCTTCAGTGTCCTGTGCTTCAGTGTCCTGTGCTTCAGTGTCCTGTGCGTCTGTGTCCTGTGCTTCAGTGTCCTGTACGTCAGTGTCCTGTGCGTCAGTGTCCTGTGCTTCAATGTCCTGTGCTTCAGTGTCCTGTGCTTCAGTGTCCTGTGCTTCAGTGTCCTGTGCTGCAGTGTCCTGTGCATCTATGTCCTGCACGTCAGTGTCCTGTGCTCCAGTGTCCTGTGCTCCAGTGTCCTGTGCTCCAGTGTCCTGTGCTCCAGTGTCCTGTGCGTCTGTGTCCTGTACGTCAGTGTCCTGGGCCTCGGTGTCCTGGGCGTCTGTGTCCTGGGCGTCTGTGTCCTGGGCGTCTGTGTCCTGGGCGTCTGTGTCCTGTGCGTCGGTGTCCTGTGCGTCGGTGTCCTGTGCTTCAGTGTCCTGTTGTGCGTCAGTGTCCTGGGCGTCGGTGTTCTGTGCGACTGTGTCCTGTACGTCAGTGTCCTGTGCGTCGGTGTCCTGTGCTTCAGTGTCCTGTGCGTCTGTGTCCTGTGTGTCTGTGTTCTGTACGTCAGTGTCCTGTACGTCGGTGTCCTGTGCTTCAGTGTCCTGTGCTTCAGTGTCCTGTGCTTCAGTGTCCTGTGCATCAGTGTCCTGTGCTTCAGTGTCCTGTGCATCAGTATCCTGTGCTTCAGTGTCCTGTGCGTCTGTGTCGTGTGTGTCTGTGTCCTGGACATCAGCATCCTGTGCTTCAGTGTCCTGTGCTTCAGTGTCTTGTGTGTCTGTGTCCTCTACGTCAGTATCCTGTGCTTCAGTGTCCTGTACGTCAGTGTCCTGTGCTTCAGTGTCCTGTGCTTCAGTGTCCTGTGCTTCAGTGTCCTGTGCTTCAGTGTCCTGTGCTTCAGTATCCTGTGCGTCCGTGTCCTGTACGTCAGTATCCTGTGCTTCAGTGTCCTGTGCGTCTGTGTCCTGTACGTCAGTGTCCTGTACGTCAGTGTCCTGTACGTCAGTGTCCTGTGCTTCAGTGTCCTGTGCGTCAGTGTCCTGTGCGTCTGTGTCCTGTGCGTCTGTGTCCTGTGCGCCGGTGTCCTGGGCTTCAGTGTCCTGTGCGTCTGTGTCCTGTGCTTCAGTGTCCTGTACGTCAGTGTCCTGTGCGTCAGTGTCCTGTGCTTCAGTGTCCTGTGCTTCAATGTCCTGTGCTTCAGTGTCCTGTGCTTCAGTGTCCTGTGCTGCAGTGTCCTGTGCGTCAGTGTCCTGTGCGTCTGTGTCCTGTACGTCAGTGTCCTGTGCGTCAGTGTCCTGGGTGTCAGTGTCCTGTGCTTCAGTGTCCTGTGCTTCACTGTCCTGTGCTTCAGTGTCCTGTGCGTCTGTGTCCTGTACGTTAGTATCCTGTGCTTCAGTATCCTGTGCGTCTGTGTCTTATGCGACAGTGTCCTGTGCGTCTGTGTCCTGTGCGTTAGTGTCCTGTGCGTCTGTGTCCTGTACGTCTGTGTCCTGTACGTCAGTGTCCTGTGCGTCAGTGTCCTGTGCTTCAGTGTCCCGTGCTGCAGTGTCCTGTGCTTCAGTGTCCTGTGCGTCAGTGTCCTGTACGTCAGTGTCCTGTGCTTCAGTGTCCTGTGCTTCAGTGTCCTGTGCTTCAGTGTCCTGTGCTTCAGTGTTCTGTGTGTCTGTGTCCTGTACATCAGTGTCCTGTGCTTCAGTGTCCTGTGCTTCAGTGCCCTGTGTGCCGGTGTCCTGTGCGTCAGTGTCCTGTGCGTCGGTGTCCTGTGCGCCAGTGTCCTGCGCTTGTGTCCTGTGCTCCAGTGTCCTGTGCGCCTGGTCCTGTACGTCAGTGTCCTGGGCGTCGGTGTCCTGTGCGTCAATGTCCTGGGCGTCTGTGTCCTGGGCGTCAGTGTCCTGTGCGTCAATGTCCTGGGCATCTGTGTCCTGGGCGTCTGTGTCCTGGGCGTCTGTGTCTTGGGCGTCGGTGTCCTGCGCGTCGGTGTCCTGTGCGTCGGTGTCATGTGCTTCAGTGTCCTGTGTGCCGGTGTCCTGTGCGTCAGTGTCCTGTGCGTCGGTGTCCTGTGCGTCAGTGTCCTGTGCGTCGGTGTCCTGTGCGTCAGTGTCCTGTGCTCCAGTGTCCTGTGCGTCTGTGTCCTGTACGTCAGTGTCCTGGGCCTCGGTGTCCTGGGCGTCTGTGTCCTGGGCGTCTGTGTCTTGCGCGTCAGTATCCTGTGCGTCGGTGTCCTGTGCGTCGGTGTCCTGTGCTTCAGTGTCCTGTTGTGCGTCAGTGTCCTGGGCGTCGGTGTTCTGTGCGTCTGTGTCCTGTACGTCAGTGTCCTGTGCGTCGGTGTCCTGTGCTTCTGTGTCCTGTGCGTCTGTGTCCTGTGTGTCTGTGTTCTGTACGTCAGTGTCCTGGGCGTCGGTGTCCTGTGCGTCGGTGTACTGTTCGTCAGTATCCTGTGCTTCAGTGTCCTGTGCGTCAGTGTCCTGTGCTTCAGTGTCCTGTGCGTCAGTGTCCTGGGCGTCGGTGTCCTGTGCGTCGGTGCCCTGTGCGTCAGTGTCCTGTGCGTCAGTGTCCTGTGCGTCAGTGTCCTGGGCGTCGGTGTCCTGGGCATCGGTGTCCTGGGCATCGGTGCCCTGTGCGTCAGTGTCCTGGGCGTCGGTGTCCTGGGCATCGGTGTCCTGTGCGTCGGTGTCCTGTGCTTCAGTGTCCTGTGCGTCAGTGTCCTGTGCATCGGTGTCCTGTGCGTCAGGGTCCTGTGCATCAGTGTCCTGTGCTTCAGTGTCCTGTGCTTCAGTGTCCTGTGCTTCAATGTCCTGTGCGTCTGTGTCCTGTACGTTAGTGTCCTGTGCGTCTGTATCCTGTATGTCAGTGTCCTGAGCGTCAGTGTCCTGTGCTTCAGTGTCCTGTGCGTCTGTGTCCTGTACCTCAGTGTCCTGTGCTTCAGTGTCCTGTGCTTCAGTGTCCTGTGCTTCAGTGTCCTGTGCTTCAGTGTTCTGTGTGTCTGTGTCCTGTACGTCAGTGTCCTGTGCTTCAGTGTCGTGTGCTCCATTGTCCTGTGCTCCAGTATCCTGTGCGTCTGTGTCCTGTACGTCAGTGTCCTGGGCCTCGGTGTCCTGGGCCTCGGTGTCCTGGGCGTCTGTGTCCTGGGCGCCTGTGTCCTGGGCATCTGTGTCTTGGGCGTCAGTGTCCTGTGCGTCGGTGTCCTGTACATCGGAGTCCTGTGCTTCAGTGTCCTGTGCGTCAGTGTCCTGTGCTTCAGTGTTCTGTGTGTCTGTGTCCTGTACGTCAGTGTCCTGTGCTTCAGTGTCCTGTGCTTCAGTGTCCTGTGTGCCGGTGTCCTGTGCGTCAGTGTCCTGTGCGTCGGTGTCCTGTGCGCCAGTGTCCTGTGCTTGTGTCCTGTGCTCCAGTGTCCTGTGCACCTGGTCCTGTACGTCAGTGTCCTGGGCGTCGGTGTCCTGTGCGTCAATGTCCTGGGCGTCTGTGTCCTGGGCGTCAGTGTCCTGTGCGTCAATGTCCTGGGCATCTGTGTCCTGGGCGTCTGTGTCCTGGGCGTCTGTGTCCTGGGCGTCGGTGTCCTGTGCGTCGGTGTCCTGTGCGTCGGTGTCCTGTGCGTCAGTGTCCTGTGCGTCGGAGTCCTGTGCGTCAGTGTCCTGTTGTGCGTCAGTGTCCTGGGCGTCGGTGTCCTGGGCGTCGGTGTCCTGTGCGTCGGTATCCTGTGCTTCAGTGTCCTGTACGTCAGTGTCCTGTGCTTCAGTGTCCTGTGCTTCAGTGTCCTGTGCTTCAGTGTCCTGTGCTTCAGTGTCCTGTGCTTCAGTATCCTGTGCGTCCGTGTCCTGTACGTCAGTATCCTGTGCTTCAGTGTCCTGTGCGTCTGTGTCCTGTACGTCAGTGTCCTGTACGTCAGTGTCCTGTACGTCAGTGTCCTGTGCTTCAGTGTCCTGTGCGTCAGTGTCCTGTGCGTCTGTGTCCTGTGCGTCTGTGTCCTGTGCGCCGGTGTCCTGGGCTTCAGTGTCCTGTGCGTCTGTGTCCTGTGCTTCAGTGTCCTGTACGTCAGTGTCCTGTGCGTCAGTGTCCTGTGCTTCAGTGTCCTGTGCTTCAATGTCCTGTGCTTCAGTGTCCTGTGCTTCAGTGTCCTGTGCTGCAGTGTCCTGTGCGTCAGTGTCCTGTGCGTCTGTGTCCTGTACGTCAGTGTCCTGTGCGTCAGTGTCCTGGGTGTCAGTGTCCTGTGCTTCAGTGTCCTGTGCTTCACTGTCCTGTGCTTCAGTGTCCTGTGCGTCTGTGTCCTGTACGTTAGTATCCTGTGCTTCAGTATCCTGTGCGTCTGTGTCTTATGCGACAGTGTCCTGTGCGTCTGTGTCCTGTGCGTTAGTGTCCTGTGCGTCTGTGTCCTGTACGTCTGTGTCCTGTACGTCAGTGTCCTGTGCGTCAGTGTCCTGTGCTTCAGTGTCCCGTGCTGCAGTGTCCTGTGCTTCAGTGTCCTGTGCGTCAGTGTCCTGTGCTTCAGTGTCCTGTGCTTCAGTGTCCTGTGCTTCAGTGTCCTGTGCTTCAGTGTTCTGTGTGTCTGTGTCCTGTACATCAGTGTCCTGTGCTTCAGTGTCCTGTGCTTCAGTGCCCTGTGTGCCGGTGTCCTGTGCGTCAGTGTCCTGTGCGTCGGTGTCCTGTGCGCCAGTGTCCTGCGCTTGTGTCCTGTGCTCCAGTGTCCTGTGCGCCTGGTCCTGTACGTCAGTGTCCTGGGCGTCGGTGTCCTGTGCGTCAATGTCCTGGGCGTCTGTGTCCTGGGCGTCAGTGTCCTGTGCGTCAATGTCCTGGGCATCTGTGTCCTGGGCGTCTGTGTCCTGGGCGTCTGTGTCTTGGGCGTCGGTGTCCTGCGCGTCGGTGTCCTGTGCGTCGGTGTCATGTGCTTCAGTGTCCTGTGTGCCGGTGTCCTGTGCGTCAGTGTCCTGTGCGTCGGTGTCCTGTGCGTCAGTGTCCTGTGCGTCGGTGTCCTGTGCGTCAGTGTCCTGTGCTCCAGTGTCCTGTGCGTCTGTGTCCTGTACGTCAGTGTCCTGGGCCTCGGTGTCCTGGGCGTCTGTGTCCTGGGCGTCTGTGTCTTGCGCGTCAGTATCCTGTGCGTCGGTGTCCTGTGCGTCGGTGTCCTGTGCTTCAGTGTCCTGTTGTGCGTCAGTGTCCTGGGCGTCGGTGTTCTGTGCGTCTGTGTCCTGTACGTCAGTGTCCTGTGCGTCGGTGTCCTGTGCTTCTGTGTCCTGTGCGTCTGTGTCCTGTGTGTCTGTGTTCTGTACGTCAGTGTCCTGGGCGTCGGTGTCCTGTGCGTCGGTGTACTGTTCGTCAGTATCCTGTGCTTCAGTGTCCTGTGCGTCAGTGTCCTGTGCTTCAGTGTCCTGTGCGTCAGTGTCCTGGGCGTCGGTGTCCTGTGCGTCGGTGCCCTGTGCGTCAGTGTCCTGTGCGTCAGTGTCCTGTGCGTCAGTGTCCTGGGCGTCGGTGTCCTGGGCATCGGTGTCCTGGGCATCGGTGCCCTGTGCGTCAGTGTCCTGGGCGTCGGTGTCCTGGGCATCGGTGTCCTGTGCGTCGGTGTCCTGTGCTTCAGTGTCCTGTGCGTCAGTGTCCTGTGCATCGGTGTCCTGTGCGTCAGGGTCCTGTGCATCAGTGTCCTGTGCTTCAGTGTCCTGTGCTTCAGTGTCCTGTGCTTCAATGTCCTGTGCGTCTGTGTCCTGTACGTTAGTGTCCTGTGCGTCTGTATCCTGTATGTCAGTGTCCTGAGCGTCAGTGTCCTGTGCTTCAGTGTCCTGTGCGTCTGTGTCCTGTACCTCAGTGTCCTGTGCTTCAGTGTCCTGTGCTTCAGTGTCCTGTGCTTCAGTGTCCTGTGCTTCAGTGTTCTGTGTGTCTGTGTCCTGTACGTCAGTGTCCTGTGCTTCAGTGTCGTGTGCTCCATTGTCCTGTGCTCCAGTATCCTGTGCGTCTGTGTCCTGTACGTCAGTGTCCTGGGCCTCGGTGTCCTGGGCCTCGGTGTCCTGGGCGTCTGTGTCCTGGGCGCCTGTGTCCTGGGCATCTGTGTCTTGGGCGTCAGTGTCCTGTGCGTCGGTGTCCTGTACATCGGAGTCCTGTGCTTCAGTGTCCTGTGCGTCAGTGTCCTGTGCTTCAGTGTTCTGTGTGTCTGTGTCCTGTACGTCAGTGTCCTGTGCTTCAGTGTCCTGTGCTTCAGTGTCCTGTGTGCCGGTGTCCTGTGCGTCAGTGTCCTGTGCGTCGGTGTCCTGTGCGCCAGTGTCCTGTGCTTGTGTCCTGTGCTCCAGTGTCCTGTGCACCTGGTCCTGTACGTCAGTGTCCTGGGCGTCGGTGTCCTGTGCGTCAATGTCCTGGGCGTCTGTGTCCTGGGCGTCAGTGTCCTGTGCGTCAATGTCCTGGGCATCTGTGTCCTGGGCGTCTGTGTCCTGGGCGTCTGTGTCCTGGGCGTCGGTGTCCTGTGCGTCGGTGTCCTGTGCGTCGGTGTCCTGTGCGTCAGTGTCCTGTGCGTCGGAGTCCTGTGCATCAGTGTCCTGTTGTGCGTCAGTGTCCTGGGCGTCGGTGTCCTGTGCGTCGGTGTCCTGTGCTTCAGTGTCCTGTTGTGCGTCAGTGTCCTGGGCGTCGGTGTTCTGTGCGTCTGTGTCCTGTACGTCAGTGTCCTGTGCGTCGGTGTCCTGTGCTTCTGTGTCCTGTGCGTCTGTGTCCTGTGTGTCTGTGTTCTGTACGTCAGTGTCCTGGGCGTCGGTGTCCTGTGCGTCGGTGTACTGTTCGTCAGTATCCTGTGCTTCAGTGTCCTGTGCGTCAGTATCCTGTGCTTCAGTGTCCTGTGCGTCAGTGTCCTGGGCGTCGGTGTCCTGAGCGTCGGTGCCCTGTGCGTCAGTGTCCTGGGCGTCGGTGTCCTGTGCGCCAGTGTCCTGTGCTTGTGTCCTGTGCTCCAGTGTCCTGTGCGTCTGTGTCCTGTACGTCAGCGTCCTGTGCTTCAGTGTCCTGTGCTTCAGTGTCCTGTGCATCAGTGTCCTGTGCTCCAGTGTCCTGTGCGTCTGTATCCTGTACGTCAGTGTCCTGGGCCTCGGTGTCCTGGGCATCTGTATCCTGGGCGTCTGTGTCCTGGGCGTCTGTGTCCTGGGCGTCGGTGTCCTGTGCGTCGGTGTCCTGTGCATCGGTGTCATGTGCTTCAGTGTCCTATGCTTCAGTGTCCTGTGCTCCAGTGTCCTGTGCGTCGGTGTCCTGTGTGTCTGTGTTCTGTACGTCAGTGTCCTGGGCGTCGGTGTCCTGTGCGTCGGTGTCCTGTGCTTCAGTGTCCTGTGCTTCAGTGTCCTGTGCGTCTGTGTCCTGTACGTCTGTGTCCTGTACGTCAGTGTCCTGTGCTTCAGTGTCCTGTGCTTCAGTGTCCTGTGCTTCAGTGTCCTGTGCTTCAGTGTCCTGTGCGTCTGTGTCATGTACGTCTGTGTCCTGTGCTTCAGTGTCCTGTGCTTCAGTGTCCTGTGCTTCAGTGTCCTGTGCTTCAGTGTCCTGTGCTTCAGTGTTCTGTGTGTCTGTGTCCTGTACGTCAGTGTCCTGTGCTTCGGTGTCCTGTGCTTCAGTGTCCTGTGCGTCAGTGTCCTGGGCGTCGGTGTCCTGTGCGTCGGTGTCCTGTGCGCCAGTGTCCTGTGCTTGTGTCCTGTGCTCCAGTGTCCTGTGCGTCTGTGTCCTGTACGTCAGCGTCCTGTGCTTCAGTGTCCTGTGCTTCAGTGTCCTGTGCATCAGTGTCCTGTGCTCCAGTGTCCTGGGCGTCTGTGTCCTGGGCGTCTGTGTCCTGGGCGTCGGTGTCCTGTGCGTCGGTGTCCTGTGCATCGGTGTCATGTGCTTCAGTGTCCTATGCTTCAGTGTCCTGTGCTCCAGTGTCCTGGGCGTCGGTGTCCTGTGCGCCGGTGTCCTGTGCGTCAGTGTCCTGTGCGTCGGTGTCCTGTGCGTCAGTGTCCTGTGCTCCAGTGTCCTGTGCTCCAGTGTCCTGTGCGTCTGTGTCCTGTACGTCAGTGTCCTGTACGTCAGTGTCCTAGGCCTCGGTGTCCTGGGCGTATGTGTCCTGGGCATCTGTGTCCTGGGCGTCTGTGTCCTGGGCATCTGTGTCTTGGGCGTCAGTGTCCTGTGCGTCGGTGTCCTGTGCGTCTGTGTCCTGTACGTCAGTGTCCTGTCCGTCGGTGTCCTGTGTGTCTGTGTTCTGTACGTCAGTGTCCTGGGCGTCGGTGTGCTGTGCGTCGGTGTACTGTGCGTCAGTTTCCTGTGCTTCAGTGTCCTGTGCGTCAGTGTCCTGTGCTTCAGTGACCTGTGCTTCAGTGTCCTGTGCTTCAGTGTCCTGTGCTTCAGTGTCCTCTGCTTCAGTGTCCTGTGCGTCTGTGTCCTGTACGTCTGTGTCCTGTACGTCAGTGTCCTGTGCGTCAGTGTCCTGTGCTTCAGTGTCCCGTGCTTCAGTGTCCTGTGCTTCAGTGTCCTGTGCGTCAGTGTCCTGTACGTCAGTGTCCTGTGCTTCAGTGTCCTGTGCTTCAGTGTCCTGTGCTTCAGTGTCCTGTGCTTCAGTGTTCTGTGCGTCTGTGTCCTGTATGTCTGTGTCCTGTGCTTCAGTGTCCTGTGCTTCAGTGTCCTGTGTGCCGGTGTGCTGTGCGTCAGTGTCCTGTGCGTCGGTGTCCTGTGCGCCAGTGTCCTGTGCTTGTGTCCTGTGCTCCAGTGTCCTGTGCGCCTGGTCCTGTACGTCAGTGTCCTGGGCGTTGGTGTCCTGTGCGTCAATGTCCTGGGCGTCTGTGTCCTGGGCGTCAGTTTCCTGTGCGTCAATGTCCTGGGCATCTGTGTCCTGGGCGTCTGTGTCCTGGGCGTCTGTGTCCTGGGCGTAGGTGTCCTGTGCGTCGGTGTCCTGTGCGTCGGTGTCATGTGCTTCAGTGCCCTGTGCTCCAGTGTCCTGTGCTCCAGTGTCCTGTGCGTCTGTGTCCTGTACGTCAGTGTCCTGGGCCTCGGTGTCCTGGGCGTCTGTGTCCTGGGCGTCTGTGTCCTGGGCGTCTGTGTCTTGGGCGTCAGTATTCTGTGCGTCGGTGTCCTGTGCGTCGGTGTCCTGTGCTTCAGTGTCCTGTTGTGCGTCAGTGTCCTGGGCGTCGGTGTTCTGTGCGTCTGTGTCCTGTACGTCAGTGTCCTGTGCGTCGGTGTCCTGTGCTTCTGTGTCCTGTGCGCTGTGTCCTGTCTGTCTGTGTTCTGTACGTCAGTGTCCTGGGCGTCGGTGTCCTGTGCGTCGGTGTACTGTTCGTCAGTATCCTGTGCTTCAGTGTCCTGTGCGTCAGTGTCCTGTGCTTCAGTGTCCTGTGCGTCAGTGTCCTGGGCGTCGGTGTCCTGTGCGTCGGTGCACTGTGCGTCAGTGTCCTGGGCGTCGGTGTCCTGGGCATCGGGGTCCTGTGCGTCGGTGTCCTGTGCTTCAGTGTCCTGTGCTTCAGTGTCCTGTGTGTCGGTGTCCTGTGCTTCAGTGTCCTGTGTGTCGGTGTCCTGTCCATCGGTGTCCTGTGCTTCAGTGTCCTGTGCTCCAGTGTCCTGTGCGTCTGTGTCCTGTACGTCAGTGTCCTGGGCCTCGGTGTCCTGGGCGTCTGTGTCCTGTACGTCAGTGTCCTGTCCGTCGGTGTCCTGTGCTTCAGTGTCCTGTGCGTCGGTGTCCTGTGTGTCTGTGTTCTGTACGTCAGTGTCCTGGGCGTCGGTGTCCTGTGCGTCGGTGTCCTGTGCTTCAGTGTCCTGTGCTTCAGTGTCCTGTGCTTCAGTGTCCTGTGCGTCTGTGTCCTGTACGTCTGTGTCCTGTACGTCAGTGTCCTGTGCGTCAGTGTCCTGTGCTTCAGTGTCCCGTGCTTCAGTGTCCTGTGCTTCAGTGTCCTGTGCGTCAGTGTCCTGTGCGTCAGTGTCCTGTACGTCAGTGTCCTGTGCTTCAGTGTCCTGTGCTTCAGTGTCCTGTGCTTCAGTGTCCTGTGCTTCAGTGTTCTGTGTGTCTGTGTCCTGTACGTCTGTGTCCTGTGCTTCAGTGTCCTGTGCTTCAGTGTCCTGTGTGCCGGTGTGCTGTGCGTCAGTGTCCTGTGCGTCGGTGTCCTGTGCGCCAGTGTCCTGTGCTTGTGTCCTGTGCTCCAGTGTCCTGTGCGCCTGGTCCTGTACGTCAGTGTCCTGGGCGTTGGTGTCCTGTGCGTCAATGTCCTGGGCGTCTGTGTCCTGGGCGTCAGTTTCCTGAGCGTCAATGTCCTGGGCATCTGTGTCCTGGGCGTCTGTGTCCTGGGCGTCTGTGTCCTGGGCGTCGGTGTCCTGTGCGTCGGTGTCCTGTGCGTCGGTGTCATGTGCTTCAGTGTCCTGTGCTCCAGTGTCCTGTGCTCCAGTGTCCTGTGCGTCTGTGTCCTGTACGTCAGTGTCCTGGGCCTCGGTGTCCTGGGCGTCTGTGTCCTGGGCGTCTGTGTCCTGGGCGTCTGTGTCTTGGGCGTCAGTATCCTGTGCGTCGGTGTCCTGTGCGTCGGTGTCCTGTGCTTCAGTGTCCTGTTGTGCGTCAGTGTCCTGGGCGTCGGTGTTCTGTGCGTCTGTGTCCTGTACGTCAGTGTCCTGTGCGTCGGTGTCCTGTGCTTCTGTGTCCTGTGCGCTGTGTCCTGTGTGTCTGTGTTCTGTACGTCAGTGTCCTGGGCGTCGGTGTCCTGTGCGTCGGTGTACTGTTCGTCAGTATCCTGTGCTTCAGTGTCCTGTGCGTCAGTGTCCTGTGCTTCAGTGTCCTGTGCGTCAGTGTCCTGGGCGTCGGTGTCCTGTGCGTCGGTGCACTGTGCGTCAGTGTCCTGGGCGTCGGTGTCCTGGGCATCGGGGTCCTGTGCGTCGGTGTCCTGTGCTTCAGTGTCCTGTGCTTCAGTGTCCTGTGTGTCGGTGTCCTGTGCTTCAGTGCCCTGTGTGTCGGTGTCCTGTCCATCGGTGTCCTGTGCTTCAGTGTCCTGTGCTCCAGTGTCCTGTGCTCCAGTGTCCTGTACGTCAGTGTCCTGGGCCTCGGTGTCCTGGGCGTCTGTGTCCTGTACGTCAGTGTCCTGTCCGTCGGTGTCCTGTGCTTCAGTGTCCTGTGCGTCGGTGTCCTGTGTGTCTGTGTTCTGTACGTCAGTGTCCTGGGCGTCGGTGTCCTGTGCGTCGGTGTCCTGTGCTTCAGTGTCCTGTGCTTCAGTGTCCTGTGCTTCAGTGTCCTGTGCGTCTGTGTCCTGTACGTCTGTGTCCTGTACGTCAGTGTCCTGTGCGTCAGTGTCCTGTGCTTCAGTGTCCCGTGCTTCAGTGTCCTGTGCTTCAGTGTCCTGTGCGTCAGTGTCCTGTACGTCAGTGTCCTGTGCTTCAGTGTCCTGTGCTTCAGTGTCCTGTGCTTCAGTGTCCTGTGCTTCAGTGTTCTGTGTGTCTGTGTCCTGTACGTCAGTGTCCTGTGCTTCAGTGTCCTGTGCTTCAGTGTCCTGTGTGCCGGTGTCCTGTGCGTCAGTGTCCTGTGCGTCGGTGTCCTATGCGCCAGTGTCCTGTGCTTGTGTCCTGTGCTCCAGTGTCCTGTGCGCCTGGTCCTGTACGTCAGTGTCCTGGGCGTCGGTGTCCTGTGCGTCAATGTCCTGGGCGTCTGTGTCCTGGGCGTCAGTTTGCTGTGTGTCAATGTCCTGGGCATCTGTGTCCTGGGCGTCTGTGTGCTGGGCGGCTGTGTCCTGGGCGTCGGTGTCCTGTGCGTCGGTGTCCTGTGCGTCGGTGTCCTGTGCGTCGGTGTCATGTGCTTCAGTGTCCTATGCTTCAGTGTCCTGTGTGCCGGTGTCCTGTGCGTCAGTGTCCTGTGCGTCGGTGTCCTGTGCGTCAGTGTCCTGTGCTCCAGTGTCCTGTGAGTCTGTGTCCTGTACGTCAGTGTCCTGGGCCTCGGTGTCCTGGGCGTCTGTGTCCTGGGCGTCTGTGTCCTGGGCGTCTGTGTCTTGGGCATCAGTATCCTGTGCGTCGGTGTCCTGTGCGACGGTGTCCTGTGCTTCAGTGTCCTGTTGTGCGTCAGTGTCCTGGGCGTCGGTGTTCTGTGCTCCTGTGTCCTGTACGTCAGTGTCCTGTGCTTCTGTGTCCTATGCGTCTGTGTCCTGTGTGTCTGTGTTCTGTACGTCAGTGTCCTGGGCGTCGGTGTCCTGTGCGTCGGTGTACTGTTCGTCAGTATCCTGTGCTTCAGTGTCCTGTGCGTCAGTGTCCTGTGCTTCAGTGTCCTGTGCGTCAGTGTCCTGGGCGTCGGTGTCCTGTGCGTCGGTGCCCTGTGCGTCGGTGCCCTGTGCGTCAGTGTCCTGGGCGTCGGTGTCCTGGGCGTCGGTGTCCTGTGCGTCGGTGTCCTGTGCTTCAGTGTCCTGTGCGTCGGTGTCCTGTGCTTCAGTGTCCTGTGCGTCAGTGTCCTGTGCGTCGGTGTCCTGGGCGTCGGTGTCCTGTGCGTCGGTGTCCTGTGCTTCAGTGTCCTGTGCGTCAGTGTCCTGTGCGTCGGTGTCCTGTGCGTCAGTGTCCTGTGCGTCAGTGTCCTGTGCTTCAGTGTCCTGTGTGTCGGTGTCCTGTGCTTCAGTGTCCTGTGTGTCGGTGTCCTGTCCATCGGTGTCCTGTGCTTCAGTATCCTGTGCATCTGTGTCCTGTGCGTCAGTGTCCTGTGCTTCAGTGTCCTGTGCTTCAATGTCCTGTGCGTCTGTGTCCTGTACGTTAGTGTCCTGTGCGTCTGTGTCCTGTACGTCAGTGTCCTGAGCGTCAGTGTCCTGTGCTTCAGTGTCCTGTGCTTCAGTGTCCTGTGCTTCAGTGTCCTGTGCTTCAGTGTCCTGTGCTTCAGTGTCCTGTGCGTCTGTGTCCTGTACGTCAGTGCCCTGTACGTCAGTGTCCTGTGCTTCAGTGTCCTGTGCTTCAGTGTCCTGTGCTTCAGTGTTCTGTGTGTCTGTGTCCTGTACGTCAGTGTCCTGTGCTTCAGTGTCCTGTGCTTCAGTGGCCTGTGCGCCGGTGTCCTGTGCATCAGTGTCCTGTGCGTCAGTGTCGTGTGCTCCAGTGTCCTATGCTCCAGTGTCCTGTGCGTCTGTGTCCTGTACGTCAGTGTCCTGGGCCTCGGTGTCCTGGGCGTCTGTGTCCTGGGCATCTGTGTCCAGGGCGTCTGTGTCCTGGGCATCTGTGTCTTGGGCGTCAGTGTCCTGTGCGTCGGTGTCCTGTACGTCGGAGTCCTGTGCTTCAGTGTCCTGTGCGTCAGTGTCCTGTGCTTCAGTGTCCTGTGCTTCAGTGTCCTGTGCTTCAGTGTCCTGTGCGTCTGTGTCATGTACGTCTGTGTCCTGTGCTTCAGTGTCCTGTGCTTCAGTGTCCTGTGCTTCAGTGTCCTGTGCTTCAGTGTTCTGTGTGTCTGTGTCCTGTACGTCAGTGTCCTGTGCTTCGGTGTCCTGTGCTTCAGTGTCCTGTGCGTCAGTGTCCTGGGCGTCGGTGTCCTGTGCATCAGTGTCCTGTGCGTCAGTGTCCTGTGCTTCAGTGTCCTGTGTGTCGGTGTCCTGTGCTTCAGTGTCCTGTGTGTCGGTGTCCTGTCCATCGGTGTCCTGTGCTTCAGTATCCTGTGCATCTGGGTCCTGTGCGTCAGTGTCCTGTGCTTCAGTGTCCTGTGCTTCAATATCCTGTGCGTCTGTGTCCTGTACGTTAGTGTCCTGTGCGTCTGTGTCCTGTACGTCAGTGTCCTGAGCGTCAGTGTCCTGTGCTTCAGTGTCCTGTGCTTCAGTGTCCTGTGCTTCAGTGTCCTGTGCTTCAGTGTCCTGTGCTTCAGTGTCCTGTGCGTCTGTGTCCTGTACGTCAGTGTCCTGTACGTCAGTGTCCCGTGCTTCAGTGTCCTGTGCTTCAGTGTCCTGTGCTTCAGTGTTCTGTGTGTCTGTGTCCTGTACGTCAGTGTCCTGTGCTTCAGTGTCCTGTGCTTCAGTGGCCTGTGTGCCGGTGTCCTGTGCATCAGTGTCCTGTGCGTCAGTGTCGTGTGCTCCAGTGTCCTGTGCTCCAGTGTCCTGTGCGTCTGTGTCCTGTACGTCAGTGTCCTGGGCCTCGGTGTCCTGGGCGTCTGTGTCCTGGGCATCTGTGTCCTGGGCGTCTGTGTCCTGGGCATCTGTGTCTTGGGCGTCAGTGTCCTGTGCGTCGGTGTCCTGTACGTCGGAGTCCTGTGCTTCAGTGTCCTGTGCGTCAGTGTCCTGTGCTTCAGTGTCCTGTGCTTCAGTGTCCTGTGCTTCAGTGTCCTGTGCGTCTGTGTCATGTACGTCTGTGTCCTGGGCGTCTGTGTCCTGGGCGTCGGTGTCCTGTACGTCAGTGTCCTGTGCTTCAGTGTCCTGTGCTTCAGTGGCCTGTGCGCCGGTGTCCTGTGCATCAGTGTCCTGTGCGTCAGTGTCGTGTGCTCCAGTGTCCTGTGCTCCAGTGTCCTGTGCGTCTGTGTCCTGTACGTCAGTGTCCTGGGCCTCGGTGTCCTGGGCGTCTGTGTCCTGGGCATCTGTGTCCAGGGCGTCTGTGTCTTGGGCATCTGTGTCTTGGGCGTCAGTGTCCTGTGCGTCGGTATCCTGTACGTCGGAGTCCTGTGCTTCAGTGTCCTGTGCGTCAGTGTCCTGTGCTTCAGTGTCCTGTGCTTCAGTGTCCTGTGCTTCAGTGTCCTGTGCGTCTGTGTCATGTACGTCTGTGTCCTGTGCTTCAGTGTCCTGTGCTTCAGTGTCCTGTGCTTCAGTGTCCTGTGCTTCAGTGTTCTGTGTGTCTGTGTCCTGTACGTCAGTGTCCTGTGCTTCGGTGTCCTGTGCTTCAGTGTCCTGTGCGTCAGTGTCCTGGGCGTCGGTGTCCTGTGCATCAGTGTCCTGTGCGTCAGTGTCCTGTGCTTCAGTGTCCTGTGTGTCGGTGTCCTGTGCTTCAGTGTCCTGTGTGTCGGTGTCCTGTCCATCGGTGTCCTGTGCTTCAGTATCCTGTGCATCTGTGTCCTGTGCGTCAGTGTCCTGTGCTTCAGTGTCCTGTGCTTCAATATCCTGTGCGTCTGTGTCCTGTACGTTAGTGTCCTGTGCGTCTGTGTCCTGTACGTCAGTGTCCTGAGCGTCAGTGTCCTGTGCTTCAGTGTCCTGTGCTTCAGTGTCCTGTGCTTCAGTGTCCTGTGCTTCAGTGTCCTGTGCTTCAGTGTCCTGTGCGTCTGTGTCCTGTACGTCAGTGTCCTGTACGTCAGTGTCCCGTGCTTCAGTGTCCTGTGCTTCAGTGTCCTGTGCTTCAGTGTTCTGTGTGTCTGTGTCCTGTACGTCAGTGTCCTGTGCTTCAGTGTCCTGTGCTTCAGTGGCCTGTGTGCCGGTGTCCTGTGCATCAGTGTCCTGTGCGTCAGTGTCGTGTGCTCCAGTGTCCTGTGCTCCAGTGTCCTGTGCGTCTGTGTCCTGTACGTCAGTGTCCTGGGCCTCGGTGTCCTGGGCACCTGTGTCCTGGGCATCTGTGTCCTGGGCGTCTGTGTCCTGGGCATCTGTGTCTTGGGCGTCAGTGTCCTGTGCGTCGGTGTCCTGTACGTCGGAGTCCTGTGCTTCAGTGTCCTGTGCGTCAGTGTCCTGTGCTTCAGTGTCCTGTGCTTCAGTGTCCTGTGCTTCAGTGTCCTGTGCGTCTGTGTCCTGTGCGTCTGTGTCATGTACGTCTGTGTCCTGTGCTTCAGTGTCCTGTGCTTCAGTGTCCTGTGCTTCAGTGTCCTGTGCTTCAGTGTCCTGTGCTTCAGTGTTCTGTGTGTCTGTGTCCTGTACGTCAGTGTCCTGTGCTTCGGTGTCCTGTGCTTCAGTGTCCTGTGCGTCAGTGTCCTGGGCGTCGGTGTCCTGTGCGTCGGTGTCCTGTGCGCCAGTGTCCTGTGCTTGTGTCCTGTGCTCCAGTGTCCTGTGCGTCTGTGTCCTGTACGTCAGCGTCCTGTGCTTCAGTGTCCTGTGCATCAGTGTCCTGTGCATCAGTGTCCTGTGCATCAGTGTCCTGTGCTCCAGTGTCCTGTGCGTCTGTGTCCTGTACGTCAGTGTCCTGGGCCTCGGTGTCCTGGGCATCTGTATCCTGGGCGTCTGTGTCCTGGGCGTCTGTGTCCTGGGCGTCGGTGTCCTGTGCGTCGGTGTCCTGTGCATCGGTGTCATGTGCTTCAGTGTCCTATGCTTCAGTGTCCTGTGCTCCAGTGTCCTGGGCATCGGTGTCCTGTGCGCCGGTGTCCTGTGCGTCAGTGTCCTGTGCGTCGGTGTCCTGTGCATCAGTGTCCTGTGCTCCAGTGTCCTGTGCTCCAGTGTCCTGTGCGTCTGTGTCCTGTACGTCAGTGTCCTGTACGTCAGTGTCCTAGGCCTCGGTGTCCTGGGCGTCTGTGTCCTGGGCATCTGTGTCCTGGGCGTCTGTGTCCTGGGCATCTGTGTCTTGGGCGTCAGTGTCCTGTGCGTCGGTGTCCTGTGCGTCTGTGTCCTGTACGTCAGTGTCCTGTCCGTCGGTGTCCTGTGTGTCTGTGTTCTGTACGTCAGTGTCCTGGGCGTCGGTGTGCTGTGCGTCGGTGTACTGTGCGTCAGTTTCCTGTGCTTCAGTGTCCTGTGCGTCAGTGTCCTGTGCTTCAGTGACCTGTGCTTCAGTGTCCTGTGCTTCAGTGTCCTGTGCTTCAGTGTCCTCTGCTTCAGTGTCCTGTGCGTCTGTGTCCTGTACGTCTGTGTCCTGTACGTCAGTGTCCTGTGCGTCAGTGTCCTGTGCTTCAGTGTCCCGTGCTTCAGTGTCCTGTGCTTCAGTGTCCTGTGCGTCAGTGTCCTGTACATCAGTGTCCTGTGCTTCAGTGTCCTGTGCTTCAGTGTCCTGTGCTTCAGTGTCCTGTGCTTCAGTGTCCTGTGCTTCAGTGTTCTGTGTGTCTGTGTCCTGTACGTCTGTGTCCTGTGCTTCAGTGTCCTGTGCTTCAGTGTCCTTTGTGCCGGTGTGCTGTGCGTCAGTGTCCTGTGCGTCGGTGTCCTGTGCGCCAGTGTCCTGTGCTTGTGTCCTGTGCTCCAGTGTCCTGTGCGCCTGGTCCTGTACGTCAGTGTCCTGGGCGTTGGTGTCCTGTGCGTCAATGTCCTGGGCGTCTGTGTCCTGGGCGTCAGTTTCCTGTGCGTCAATGTCCTGGGCATCTGTGTCCTGGGCGTCTGTGTCCTGGGCGTCTGTGTCCTGGGCGTCGGAGTCCTGTGCGTCGGTGTCCTGTGCGTCGGTGTCATGTGCTTCAGTGTCCTGTGCTCCAGTGTCCTGTGCTCCAGTGTCCTGTGCGTCTGTGTCCTGTACGTCAGTGTCCTGGGCCTCGGTGTCCTGGGCGTCTGTGTCCTGGGCGTCTGTGTCCTGGGCGTCTGTGTCTTGGGCGTCAGTATCCTGTGCGTCGGTGTCCTGTGCGTCGGTGTCCTGTGCTTCAGTGTCCTGTTGTGCGTCAGTGTCCTGGGCGTCTGTGTCTTGGGCGTCAGTATCCTGTGCGTCGGTGTTCTGTGCGGCTGTGTCCTGTACGTCAGTGTCCTGTGCGTCGGTGTCCTGTGCTTCTGTGTCCTGTGCGCTGTGTCCTGTGTGTCTGTGTTCTGTACGTCAGTGTCCTGGGCGTCGGTGTCCTGTGCGTCGGTGTACTGTTCGTCAGTATCCTGTGCTTCAGTGTCCTGTGCGTCAGTGTCCTGTGCTTCAGTGTCCTGTGCGTCAGTGTCCTGGGCGTCGGTGTCCTGTGCGTCGGTGCCCTGTGCATCAGTGTCCTGGGCGTCGGTGTCCTGGGCATCGGGGTCCTGTGCGTCGGTGTCCTGTGCTTCAGTGTCCTGTGCTTCAGTGTCCTGTGTGTCGGTGTCCTGTGCTTCAGTGTCCTGTGTGTCGGTGTCCTGTCCATCGGTGTCCTGTGCTTCAGTGTCCTGTGCTCCAGTGTCCTGTGCGTCTGTGTCCTGTACGTCAGTGTCCTGGGCCTCGGTGTCCTGGGCGTCTGTGTCCTGTACGTCAGTGTCCTGTCCGTCGGTGTCCTGTGCTTCAGTGTCCTGTGCGTCGGTGTCCTGTGTGTCTGTGTTCTGTACGTCAGTGTCCTGGGCGTCGGTGTCCTGTGCGTCGGTGTCCTGTGCTTCAGTGTCCTGTGCTTCAGTGTCCTGTGCTTCAGTGTCCTGTGCGTCTGTGTCCTGTACGTCTGTGTCCTGTACGTCAGTGTCCTGTGCGTCAGTGTCCTGTGCTTCAGTGTCCCGTGCTTCAGTGTCCTGTGCTTCAGTGTCCTGTGCGTCAGTGTCCTGTACGTCAGTGTCCTGTGCTTCATGGTCCTGTGCTTCAGTGTCCTGTGCTTCAGTGTCCTGTGCTTCAGTGTTCTGTGTGTCTGTGTCCTGTACGTCAGTGTCCTGTGCTTCAGTGTCCTGTGCTTCAGTGTCCTGTGCGTCGGTGTCCTGTGCGCCAGTGTCCTGTGCTTGTGTCCTGTGCTCCAGTGTCCTGTGCGCCTGGTCCTGTACGTCAGTGTCCTGGGCGTCGGTGTCCTGTGCGTCAATGTCCTGGGCGTCTGTGTCCTGGGCGTCAGTTTGCTGTGCGTCAATGTCCTGGGCATCTGTGTCCTGGGCGTCTGTGTGCTGGGCGGCTGTGTCCTGGGCGTCGGTGTCCTGTGCGTCGGTGTCCTGTGCGTCAGTGACCTGTGCTTCAGTGTCCCGTGCTTCAGTGTCCTGTGCTTCAGTGTCCTGTGCGTCAGTGTCCTGTACGTCAGTGTCCTGTGCTTCAGTGTCCTGTGCTTCAGTGTCCTGTGCTTCAGTGTCCTGTGCTTCAGTGTCCTGTGCTTCAGTGTTCTGTGTGTCTGTGTCCTGTACGTCTGTGTCCTGTGCTTCAGTGTCCTGTGCTTCAGTGTCCTGTGTGCCGGTGTGCTGTGCGTCAGTGTCCTGTGCGTCGGTGTCCTGTGCGCCAGTGTCCTGTGCTTGTGTCCTGTGCTCCAGTGTCCTGTGCGCCTGGTCCTGTACGTCAGTGTCCTGGGCGTTGGTGTCCTGTGCGTCAATGTCCTGGGCGTCTGTGTCCTGGGCGTCAGTTTCCTGTGCGTCAATGTCCTGGGCATCTGTGTCCTGGGCGTCTGTGTCCTGGGCGTCTGTGTCCTGGGCGTCGGAGTCCTGTGCGTCGGTGTCCTGTGCGTCGGTGTCATGTGCTTCAGTGTCCTGTGCTCCAGTGTCCTGTGCTCCAGTGTCCTGTGCGTCTGTGTCCTGTACGTCAGTGTCCTGTACGTCAGTGTCCTGGGCCTCGGTGTCCTGGGCGTCTGTGTCCTGGGCGTCTGTGTCCTGGGCGTCTGTGTCTTGGGCGTCAGTATCCTGTGCGTCGGTGTCCTGTGCGTCGGTGTCCT
Organism: Scyliorhinus torazame; assembly: GCF_047496885.1. NCBI lineage: Eukaryota > Metazoa > Chordata > Chondrichthyes > Carcharhiniformes > Scyliorhinidae > Scyliorhinus > Scyliorhinus torazame. Next base: position 180,026,635 of record NC_092713.1, read on the forward strand.
GTGCTTCAGTGTCCTGTTGTGCGTCAGTGTCCTGGGCGTCTGTGTCTTGGGCGTCAGTATCCTGTGCGTCGGTGTTCTGTGCGGCTGTGTCCTGTACGTCAGTGTCCTGTGCGTCGGTGTCCTGTGCTTCTGTGTCCTGTGCGCTGTGTCCTGTGTGTCTGTGTTCTGTACGTCAGTGTCCTGGGCGTCGGTGTCCTGTGCGTCGGTGTACTGTTCGTCAGTATCCTGTGCTTCAGTGTCCTGTGCGTCAGTGTCCTGTGCTTCAGTGTCCTGTGCATCAGTGTCCTGGGCGTCGGTGTCCTGTGCGTCGGTGCCCTGTGCGTCAGTGTCCTGGGCGTCGGTGTCCTGGGCATCGGGGTCCTGTGCGTCGGTGTCCTGTGCTTCAGTGTCCTGTGCTTCAGTGTCCTGTGTGTCGGTGTCCTGTGCTTCAGTGTCCTGTGTGTCGGTGTCCTGTCCATCGGTGTCCTGTGCTTCAGTGTCCTGTGCTCCAGTGTCCTGTGCGTCTGTGTCCTGTACGTCAGTGTCCTGGGCCTCGGTGTCCTGGGCGTCTGTGTCCTGTACGTCAGTGTCCTGTCCGTCGGTGTCCTGTGCTTCAGTGTCCTGTGCGTCGGTGTCCTGTGTGTCTGTGTTCTGTACGTCAGTGTCCTGGGCGTCGGTGTCCTGTGCGTCGGTGTCCTGTGCTTCAGTGTCCTGTGCTTCAGTGTCCTGTGCTTCAGTGTCCTGTGCGTCTGTGTCCTGTACGTCTGTGTCCTGTACGTCAGTGTCCTGTGCGTCAGTGTCCTGTGCTTCAGTGTCCCGTGCTTCAGTGTCCTGTGCTTCAGTGTCCTGTGCGTCAGTGTCCTGTACGTCAGTGTCCTGTGCTTCATGGTCCTGTGCTTCAGTGTCCTGTGCTTCAGTGTCCTGTGCTTCAGTGTTCTGTGTGTCTGTGTCCTGTACGTCAGTGTCCTGTGCTTCAGTGTCCTGTGCTTCAGTGTCCTGTGCGTCGGTGTCCTGTGCGCCAGTGTCCTGTGCTTGTGTCCTGTGCTCCAGTGTCCTGTGCGCCTGGTCCTGTACGTCAGTGTCCTGGGCGTCGGTGTCCTGTGCGTCAATGTCCTGGGCGTCTGTGTCCTGGGCGTCAGTTTGCTGTGCGTCAATGTCCTGGGCATCTGTGTCCTGGGCGTCTGTGTGCTGGGCGGCTGTGTCCTCGGCGTCGGTGTCCTGTGCGTCGGTGTCCTGTGCGTCGGTGTCATGTGCTTCAGTGCCCTATGCTTCAGTGTCCTGTGTGCCGGTGTCCTGTGCGTCAGTGTCCTGTGTGTCGGTGTCCTGTGCGTCAGTGTCCTGTGCTCCAGTGTCCTGTGCTCCAGTGTCCTGTGAGTCTGTGTCCTGTACGTCAGTGTCCTGGGCCTCGGTGTCCTGGGCGTCTGTGTCCTGGGCGTCTGTGTCCTGGGCGTCTGTGTCTTGGGCATCAGTATCCTGTGCGTCGGTGTCCTGTGCGACGGTGTCCTGTGCTTCAGTGTCCTGTTGTGCGTCAGTGTCCTGGGCGTCGGTGTTCTGTGCGCCTGTGTCCTGTACGTCAGTGTCCTGTGCGTCGGTGTCCTGTGCTTCTGTGTCCTGTGCGTCTGTGTCCTGTGTGTCTGTGTTCTGTACGTCAGTGTCCTGGGCGTCGGTGTCCTGTGCGTCGGTGTACTGTTCGTCAGTATCCTGTGCTTCAGTGTCCTGTGCGTCAGTGTCCTGTGCTTCAGTGTCCTGGGCGTCAGTGTCCTGGGCGTCGGTGTCCTGTGCGTCGGTGCCCTGTGCGTCAGTGTCCTGGGCGTCGGTGTCCTGGGCGTCGGTGTCCTGTGCGTCGGTGTCCTGTGCTTCAGTGTCCTGTGCGTCAGTGTCCTGTGCGTCGGTGTTCTGTGCGTCAGTGTCCTGTGCGTCAGTGTCCTGTGCTTCAGTGTCCTGTGTGTCGGTGTCCTGTGCTTCAGTGTCCTGTGCGTCGGTGTCCTGTGCGTCAGTGTCCTGTGCTCCAGTGTCCTGTGCTCCAGTGTCCTGTGCGTCTGTGTCCTGTACGTCAGTGTCCTGGACCTCGGTGTCCTGGGTGTCTGTGTCCTGGGCGTCTGTGTCCTGGGCGTCTGTGTCTTGGGCGTCAGTATCCTGTGCGTCGGTGTCCTGTGCGTCGGTGTCCTGTGCTTCAGTGTCCTGTTGTGCGTCAGTGTCCTGGGCGTCGGTGTTCTGTGCGTCTGTGTCCTGTACGTCAGTGTCCTGTGCGTCGGTGTCCTGTGCTTCTGTGTCCTGTGCGTCTGTGTCCTGTGTGTCTGTGTTCTGTACGTCAGTGTCCTGGGCGTCGGTGTCCTGTGCGTCGGTGAACTGTTCGTCAGTATCCCGTGCTTCAGAGTCCTGTGCGTCAGTGTCCTGTGCTTCAATGTACTGTGCGTCAGTGTCCTGGGCGTCGGTGTCCTGTGCGTCGGTGTCCTGTACGTCTGTGTCCTGTGTGTCTGTGTTCTGTGCGTCAGTGTCCTGGGCGTCGGTGTCCTGGGCGTCGGTGTCCTGTGCGTCGGTGTCCTGTGCTTCAGTGTCCTGTGCGTCAGTGTCCTGTGCGTCAGTGTCCTGTGCGTCAGTGTCCTGTGCGTCAGTGTCCTGTGCTTCAGTGTCCTGTGTGTCGGTGTCCTGTGCTTCAGTGTCCTGTGTGTCGGTGTCCTGTCCATCGGTGTCCTGTGCTTCAGTATCCTGTGCATCTGTGTCCTGTGCGTCAGTGTCCTGTGCTTCAGTGTCCTGTGCTTCAATGTCCTGTGCGTCTGTGTCCTGTACGTTAGTGTCCTGTGCGTCTGTGTCCTGTACGTCAGTGTCCTGAGCGTCAGTGTCCTGTGCTTCAGTGTCCTGTGCTTCAGTGTCCTGTGCTTCAGTGTCCTGTGCTTCAGTGTCCTGTGCGTCTGTGTCCTGTACGTCAGTGTCCTGTGCTTCAGTGTCCTGTGCTTCAGTGTCCTGTGCTTCAGTGTCCTGTGCTTCAGTGTTCTGTGTGTCTGTGTCCTTTCCGTCAGTGTCCTGTGCTTCAGTGTCCTGTGCTTCAGTGGCCTGTGTGCCGGTGTCCTGTGCATCAGTGTCCTGTGCGTCAGTGTCGTGTGCTCCAATGTCCTGTGCTCCAGTGTCCTGTGCGTCTGTGTCCTGTACGTCAGTGTCCTGTACGTCGGAGTCCTGTGCTTCAGTTTCCTGTGCGTCAGTGTCCTGTGCTTCAGTGTCCTGTGCTTCAGTGTCCTGTGCTTCAGTGTCCTGTGCTTATGTGTCCTGTACGTCTGTGTCCTGTGCTTCAGTGTCCTGTGCTTCAGTGTCCTGTGCTTCAGTGTCCTGTGCTTCAGTGTTCTGTGTGTCTGTGTCCTGTACGTCAGTGTGCTGTGCTTCAGTGTCCTGTGCTTCAGTGTCCTGTGCGTCAGTGTCCTGGGCGTCTGTGTCTTGGGCATCAGTATCCTGTGCGTCGGTGTCCTGTGCGGCGGTGCCCTGTGCGTCAGTGTCCTGGGCTTCAGTGTCCTGTGCGTCAGTGTCCTGTGCGTCGGTGTCCTGTGCGTCGGTATCCTGTGCTTCAGTGTCCTGTTGTGCGTCAGTGTCCTGGGCGTCGGTGTTCTGTGCGTCTGTGTCCTGTACGTCAGTGTCCTGTGCGTCGGTGTCCTGTGCTTCTGTGTCCTGTGCGTCGGTGTCCTGTGTGTCTGTGTTCTGTACGTCAGTGTCCTGGGCGTCGGTGTCCTGTGCGTCGGTGTACTGTTCGTCAGTATCCTGTGCTTCAGTGTGCTGTGCGTCAGTGTCCTGGGCGTCGGTGTCCTGTACGTCAGTGTACTGTTCGTCAGTGTCCTGTGCTTCAGTGTCCTGTGCATCAGTGTCCTGGGCATCGGTGTCCTGTGCGTCGGTGCCCTGTGCGTCAGTGTCCTGGGCGTCGGTGTCCTGGGCGTCGGTGTCCTGTGCGTCGGTGTCCTGTGCTTCAGTGTCCTGTGCGTCAGTGTCCTGTGCGTCGGTGTCCTGTGCGTCGGTGTCCTGTGCGTCAGTGTCCTGTGCTTCAGTGTCCTGTGTGTAGGTGTCCTGTGCTTCAGTGTCCTGTGCGTCGGTGTCCTGTGCGTCAGTGTCCTGTGCTCCAGTGTCCTGTGCTCCAGTGTCCTGTGCTCCAGTGTCCTGTGCGTCTGTGTCCTGTACGTCAGTGTCCTGGGCCTCGGTGTCCTGGGCGTCTGTGTCCTGGGCGTCTGTGTCTTGGGCGTCAGTATCCTGTGCGTCGGTGTCCTGTGCGTCGGTGTCCTGTGCTTCAGTGTCCTGTTGTGCGTCGGTGTCCTGTGCGTCAGTGTCCTGTGCGTCAGTGTCCTGTGCTTCAGTGTCCTGTGTGTCGGTGTCCTGTGCTTCAGTGTCCTGTGTGTCGGTGTCCTGTCCATCGGTGTCCTGTGCTTCAGTATCCTGTGCATCTGTGTCCTGTGCGTCAGTGTCCTGTGCTTCAGTGTCCTGTGCTTCAATGTCCTGTGCGTCTGCGTCCTGTACGTTAGTGTCCTGTGCGTCTGTGTCCTGTACGTCAGTGTCCTGAGCGTCAGTGTCCTGTGCTTCAGTGTCCGGTGCTTCAGTGTCCTGTGCTTCAGTGTCCTGTGCTTCAGTGTCCTGTGCGTCTGTGTCCTGTACGTCAGTGTCCTGTGCTTCAGTGTCCTGTGCTTCAGTGGCCTGTGTGCCGGTGTCCTGTGCATCAGTGTCCTGTGCGTCAGTGTCGTGTGCTCCAGTGTCCTGTGCTCCAGTGTCCTGTGCGTCTGTGTCCTGTACGTCAGTGTCCTGTACGTCGGAGTCCTGTGCTTCAGTGTCCTGTGCGTCAGTGTCCTGTGCTTCAGTGTCCTGTGCTTCAGTGTCCTGTGCTTCAGTGTCCTGTGCGTATGTGTCCTGTACGTCTGTGTCCTGTGCTTCAGTGTCCTCCGCTTCAGTGTCCTGTGCTTCAGTGTCCTGTGCTTCAGTGTTCTGTGTGTCTGTGTCCTGTACGTCAGTGTGCTGTGCTTCAGTGTCCTGTGCTTCAGTGTCCTGTGCGTCAGTGTCCTGGGCGTCGGTGTCCTGTGCATCGGTGTCCTGTGCGCCAGTGTCCTGTGCTTGTGTCCTGTGCTCCAGTGTCCTGTGCGTCTGTGTCCTGTACGTCAGTGTCCTGTGCTTGAGTGTCCTGTGCTTCAGTGTCCTGTGCATCAGTGTCCTGTGCTTCAGTGTCCTGTGCTTCAGTGTCCTGGGCGTCTGTGTCCTGGGCGTCTGTGTCCTGGTCGTCTGTGTCCTGGGCGTCGGTGTCCTGTGCGTCGGTGTCCTGTGCGTCGGTGTCATGTGCTTCAGTGTCCTATGTTTCAGTGTCCTGTGTGCCGGTGTCCTGTGCGTCAGTGTCCTGTGCGTCGGTGTCCTGTGCGTCAGTGTCCTGTGCTCCAGTGTCCTGTGCTCCAGTGTTCTGTGCGTCTGTGTCCTGTACGTCGGTGTCCTGTACGTCAGTGTCCTGGGCCTCGGTGTCCTGGGCGTCTGTGTCCTGGGCGTCTGTGTTCTGGGCGTCTGTGTCCTGGGCGTCTGTGTCTTGGGCGTCAGTATCCTGTGCGTCGGTGTCCTGTGCGTCTGTGTCCTGTATGTCAATGTCCTGTGCGTCGGTGTCCTGTGCGTCGGTGTCCTGTGTGTCGGTGTTCTGTACGTCAGTGTCCTGGGCGTCGGTGTCCTGTGCGTCGGTGTACTGTGCGTCAGTGTCCTGTGTTTCAGTGTCCTGTGCGTCAGTGTCCTGTGCTTCAGTGACCTCTGCTTCAGTGTCCTGTGCTTCAGTGTCCTGTGCTTCAGTGTCCTCTGCTTCAGTGTCCTCTGCTTCAGTGTTCTGTGCTTCAGTGTCCTGTGCGTCCGTGTCCTGTACGTCAGTATCCTGTGCTTCAGTGTCCTGTGCGTCAGTGTCCTGTACATCAGTGTCCTGTGCTTCAGTGTCCTGTGCTTCAGTGTCCTGTGCTTCAGTGTCCTGTGCGCCGGTGTCCTGGGCGTCTGTGTCCTGTGCGCCTGTGTCCTGTGCTTCAGTGTCCTGTACGTCAGTGTCCTGTGCGTCAGTGTCCTGTGCTTCAGTGTCCTGTGCTTCAGTGTCCTGTGCTTCAGTGTCCTGTGCTTCAGTGTCCTGTGCGCCTGTGTCCTGTACGTCAGTGTCCTGTGTGCCGGTGTCCTGTGCATCAGTGTCCTGTGCGTCAGTGTCCTGTGCTTCAGTGTCCTGTGCTTCAGTGTCCTGTGCTTCAGTGTCCTGTGCTGCAGTGTCCTGTGCTTCAGTGTCCTGTGCTTCAGTGTCCTGTGCATCAGTGTCCTGTGTGCCGGTATCCTGTGCATCAGTGTCCTTTGCGTCAGTGTCGTGTGCTCCAGTGTCCTGTGCTCCAGTGTCCTGTGCGTCTGTGTCCTGTAGGTCAGTGTACTGGGCCTCGGTGTCCTGGGCGTCTGTGTCCTGGGCGTCTGTGTCCTGGGTATCTGTGTCTTCGGCGTCAGTGTCCTGTGCGTGGGTGTCCTGTACGTCGGAGTCCTGTGCTTCAGTGTCCTGTGCGTCAGTGTCCTGTGCTTCAGTGTCCTGTGCTTCAGTGTCCTGTGCTTCAGTGTCCTGTGCGTCTGTGTCCTGTACGTCAGTGTCCTGTGCTTCAGTGTCCTGTGCTTCAGTGTCCTGTGCTTCAGTGTCCTGTGTGTCTGTGTCCTGTACGTCAGTGTCCTGTGCTTCAGTGTCCTGTGTGCCGGTGTCCTGTGCGTCAGTGTCCTGTGCGTCAGTGTCCTGTGCGTGAGTGTCCTGTGCGTGAGTGTCCTGTGCGTCTGTGTCCTGTACGTCTGTGTCCTGTACGTCAGTGTCCTGTGCGTCAGTGTCCTGTGCATCAGTGTCCTGTGCTTCAGTGTCCTGTGCTTCAGTGTCCTGTGCTTCAGTGTCCTGTGCTTCAGTGTCTTGTGTGTCTGTGTCCTGTGCTTCAGTGTCCTGTGCTTCAGTGTTCTGTGCTTCAGTGTCCTGTGCATCAGTGTCCTGTGCTTCAGTGTCCTGTGCTTCAGTGTCCTGTGCTTCAGTGTCCTGTGCTTCAGTGTCTTGTGTGTCTGTGTCCTGTGCTTCAGTGTCCTGTGCTTCAGTGTACTGTGCTTCAGTGTCCTGTGCATCAGTGTCCTGTGCTTCAGTGTCCTGTGCTTCAGTGTCCTGTGCTTCAGTGTCCTGTGCTTCAGTGTCCTGTGCATCAGTGTCCTGCGCTTCAGTGTCCTGCGCTTCAGTGTCCTGTGCATCAGTGTCCTGTGCTACAGTGTCCTGTGCTTCAGTGTCCTGTGCTTCAGTGTCCTGTGCTTCAGTGTCCTGTGCGTCTGTGTCGTGTGTGTTTGTGTCCTGTACATCAGTATTCTGTGCTTCAGTGTCCTGTGCTTCAGTGTCTTGTGTGTCTGTGTCCTGTACGTCAGTATCCTGTGCTTCAGTGTCCTGTACGTCAGTGTCCTGTGCTTCAGTGTCCTGTGCTTCAGTGTCCTGTGCTTCAGTGTCCTGTGCGTCAGTGTCCTGTGCGTCTGTGTCCTGTACGTCAGTGTTCTGTGCGTCAGTGTCCTGTGCTTTAGTGTCCTGTGCTTCAGTGTCCTGTGCTTCAGTGTCCTCTGCTTCAGTGTCCTGTGCGTCTGTGTCCTGTACGTTAGTATCCTGTGCTTCAGTATCCTGTGCGTCTGTGTCCTGTGCGTCAGTGTCCTGAGCTTCACTGTCCTGTGCTTCAGTGTCCTGTGCGTCTGTGTCCTGTACGTTAGTGTCCTGTGCGTCTGTGTCCTGTACGTCAGTGTCCTGTACGTCAGTGTCCTGTGCGTCAGTGTCCTGTGCTTCAGTGTCCTGTGCTTCAGTGTCCTGTGCTTCAGTGTCCTGTGCGTCTGTGTCCTGTACGTCAGTGTCCTGTGCTTCAGTGTCCTGTGCTTCAGTGTCTTGTGCTTCAGTGTCCTGTGCTTCAGTGTTCCGTGTGTCTGTGTCCTGTACGTCAGTGTCCTGTGCTTCAGTGTCCTGTGCTTCAGTGTCCTGTGTGCCGGTGTCCTGTGCGTCAGTGTCCTGTGCGTCGGTGTCCTGTGCGCCAGTGTCCTGTGCGCCAGTGTCCTGTGCTTGTGTCCTGTGCTCCAGTGTGCTGTGCGTCTGTGTCCTGTACGTCAGTGTCCTGGGTGTCGGTGTCCTGTGCGTCAATGTTCTGGGCGTCTGTGTCCTGGGCTTCAGTGTCCTGTGCGTCAATGTTCTGGGCATCTGTATCCTGGGCGTCTGTGTCCTGGGCGTCTGTGTCCTGGGCGTCGGTGTCCTGTGCGTCTGTGTCCTGTGCGTCGGTGTCATGTGCTTCAGTGTCCTATGCTTCAGTGTCCTGTGTGCCGGTGTCCTGTGCGTCAGTGTCCTGTGCGTCGGTGTCCTGTGCGTCAGTGTTCTGTGCTTCAGTGTCCTGTGCATCAGTGTCCTGTGCTTCAGTGTCCTGTGCTTCAGTGTCCTGTGCTTCAGTGTCCTGTGCTTCAGTGTCTTGTGTGTCTGTGTCCTGTGCTTCAGTGTCCTGTGCTTCAGTGTACTGTGCTTCAGTGTCCTGTGCATCAGTGTCCTGTGCTTCAGTGTCCTGTGCTTCAGTGTCCTGTGCTTCAGTGTCCTGTGCTGCAGTGTCCTGTGCATCAGTGTCCTGCGCTTCAGTGTCCTGCGCTTCAGTGTCCTGTGCATCAGTGTCCTGTGCTACAGTGTCCTGTGCTTCAGTGTCCTGTGCTTCAGTGTCCTGTGCTTCAGTGTCCTGTGCGTCTGTGTCCTGTACGTCAGTATCCTGTGCTTCAGTGTCCTGTACGTCAGTGTCCTGTGCGTCAGTGTCCTGTGCTTCAGTGTCCTGTGCTTCAGTGTCCTGTGCGTCAGTGTCCTGTGCGTCTGTGTCCTGTACGTCAGTGTTCTGTGCGTCAGTGTCCTGTGCTTTAGTGTCCTGTGCTTCAGTGTCCTGTGCTTCAGTGTCCTCTGCTTCAGTGTCCTGTGCGTCTGTGTCCTGTACGTTAGTATCCTGTGCTTCAGTATCCTGTGCGTCTGTGTCTTTGTGCGTCAGTGTCCTGAGCTTCACTGTCCTGTGCTTCAGTGTCCTGTGCGTCTGTGTCCTGTACGTTAGTGTCCTGTGCGTCTGTGTCCTGTACGTCAGTGTCCTGTACGTCAGTGTCCTGTGCGTCAGTGTCCTGTGCTTCAGTGTCCTGTGCTTCAGTGTCCTGTGCTTCAGTGTCCTGTGCGTCTGTGTCCTGTACGTCAGTGTCCTGTGCTTCAGTGTCCTGTGCTTCAGTGTCTTGTGCTTCAGTGTCCTGTGCTTCAGTGTTCCGTGTGTCTGTGTCCTGTACGTCAGTGTCCTGTGCTTCAGTGTCCTGTGCTTCAGTGTCCTGTGTGCCGGTGTCCTGTGCGTCAGTGTCCTGTGCGTCGGTGTCCTGTGCGCCAGTGTCCTGTGCGCCAGTGTCCTGTGCTTGTGTCCTGTGCTCCAGTGTGCTGTGCGTCTGTGTCCTGTACGTCAGTGTCCTGGGCGTCGGTGTCCTGTGCGTCAATGTTCTGGGCGTCTGTGTCCTGGGCTTCAGTGTCCTGTGCGTCAATGTCCTGGGCATCTGTATCCTGGGCGTCTGTGTCCTGGGCGTCTGTGTCCTGGGCGTCGGTGTCCTGTGCGTCAATGTCCTGGGCGTCTGTGTCCTGGGCTTCAGTGTCCTGTGCGTCAATGTTCTGGGCATCTGTATCCTGGGCGTCTGTGTCCTGGGCGTCTGTGTCCTGGGCGTCGGTGTCCTGTGCGTCTGTGTCCTGTGCGTCGGTGTCATGTGCTTCAGTGTCCTATGCTTCAGTGTCCTGTGTGCCGGTGTCCTGTGCGTCAGTGTCCTGTGCGTCGGTGTCCTGTGCGTCGGTGTCCTGTGCGTTAGTGCCCTGTGCTCCAGTGTCCTGTGCGTCTGTGTCCTGTGCTCCAGTGTCCTGTGCTTCAGTGTCCTGTGCTTCAGTGTCCTGTGCTTCAGTGTCCTGTGCGCCGGTGTCCTGGGCGTCAGTGTCCTGTGCGTCTGTGTCCTGTGCTTCAGTGTCCTGTACGTCAGTGTCCTGTGCGTCAGTGTCCTGTGCTTCAGTGTCCTGTGCTTCAGTGTCCTGTGCCTCAGTGTCCTGTGCGTCAGTGTCCTGTGCGCCTGTGTCCTGTACGTCAGTGTCCTGTGCGTCTGTGTCCTGTGCTTCAGTGTCCTGTGCTGCAGTGTCCTGTGCTTCAGTGTCCTGTGCTTCAGTGTCCTGTGCATCAGTGTCCTGTGTGCCGGTGTCCTGTGCATCAGTGTCCTGTGCGTCAGTGTCGTGTGCTCCAGTGTCCTGTGCTCCAGTGTCCTGTGCGTCTGTGTCCTGTAGGTCAGTGTCCTGGGCCTCGGTGTCCTGGGCGTCTGTGTCCTGGGCGTCTGTGTCCTGGGTATCTGTGTCTTGGGCGTCAGTGTCCTGTGCGTCGGTGTCCTGTACGTCGGAGTCCTGTGCTTCAGTGTCCTGTGCGTCAGTGTCCTGTGCTTCAGTGTCCTGTGCTTCAGTGTCCTGTGCTTCAGTGTCCTGTGCGTCTGTGTCCTGTACGTCAGTGTCCTGTGCTTCAGTGTCCTGTGCTTCAGTGTCCTGTGCTTCAGTGTCCTGTGTGTCTGTGTCCTGTACGTCAGTGTCCTGTGCTTCAGTGTCTTGTGTGTCTGTGTCCTGTACGTCAGTATCCTGTGCTTCAGTGTCCTGTACGTCAGTGTCCTGTGCGTCAGTGTCCTGTGCTTCAGTGTCCTGTGCTTCAGTGTCCTGTGCGTCAGTGTCCTGTGCGTCAGTGTCCTGTGCGTCTGTGTCCTGTACGTCAGTGTCCTGTGCGTTAGTGTCCTGTGCTTTAGTGTCCTGTGCTTCAGTGTCCTGTGCTTCAGTGTCCTCTGCTTCAGTGTCCTGTGCGTCTGTGTCCTGTACGTTAGTATCCTGTGCTTCAGTATCCTGTGCGTCTGTGTCCTGTGTGTCAGTGTCCTGAGCTTCACTGTCCTGTGCTTCAGTGTCCTGTGCGTCTGTGTCCTGTACGTTAGTGTCCTGTGCGTCTATGTCCTGTACGTCAGTGTCCTGTGCGTCAGTGTCCTGTGCTTCAGTGTCCTGTGCTTCAGTGTCCTGTGCTTCAGTGTGCTGTGCGTCTGTGTCCTGTACGTCAGTGTCCTGTGCTTCAGTGTCCTGTGCTTCAGTGTCCTGTGCTTCAGTGTCCTGTGCTTCAGTGTCCTGTGCTTCAGTTTCCTGTGTGCCGGTGTCCTGTGTGTCAGTGTCCTGTGCGTCGGTGTCCTGTGCGCCAGTGTCCTGTGCGCCAGTGTCCTGTACGTCAGTGTCCTGGGCGTCGGTGTCCTGTGCGTCAATGGTCTGGGCGTCTGTGTCCTGGGCTTCAGTGTCCTGTGCATCAATGTCCTGGGCATCAGTATCCTGGGCGTCTGTGTCCTGGGCGTCTGTGTCCTGGGCGTCGGTGTCCTGTGCGTCAATGTCCTGGGCGTCTGTGTCCTGGGCTTCAGTGTCCTGTGCGTCAATGTTCTGGGCATCTGTATCCTGGGCGTCTGTGTCCTGGGCGTCTGTGTCCTGGGCGTCGGTGTCCTGTGCGTCTGTGTCCTGTGCGTCGGTGTCATGTGCTTCAGTGTCCTATGCTTCAGTGTCCTGTGTGCCGGTGTCCTGTGCGTCAGTGTCCTGTGCGTCGGTGTCCTGTGCGTCAGTGCCCTGTGCTCCAGTGTCCTGTGCATCTGTGTCCTGTGCTCCAGTGTCCTGTGCTCCAGTGTCCTGTGCTCCAGTGTCCTGTGCGTCAGTGTCCTGTGCTCCAGTGTCCTGTGCTCCAGTGTCCAGTGCGTCAGTGTTCTGTGCTCCAGTGTCCTGTGCTCCAGTGTCCTGTGCTCCAGTGTCCTGTGCGTCTGTGTCCTGTACGTCAGTGTCCTGTGCTCCAGTGTCCTGTGCTCCAGTGTCCTGTGCGTCAGTGTCCTGTGCTCCAGTGTCCTGTGCTCCAGTGTCCTGTGCTCCAGTGTCCTGTGCGTCTGTGTCCTGTACGTCAGTGTCCTGGGCCTCGGTGTCCTGGGCGTCTGTGTCCTGGGCGTCTGTGTCCTGGGCGTCTGTGTCTTGGGCGTCAGTGTCCTGTGCGTCGGTGTCCTGTGCGTCGGTGTCCTGTGCTTCAGTGTCCTGTTGTGCGTCAGTGTCCTGGGCGTCGGTGTTCTGTGCGACTGTGTCCTGTACGTCAGTGTCCTGTGCGTCGGTGTCCTGTGCTTCAGTGTCCTGTGCGTCTCTGTCCTGTGTGTCTGTGTTCTGTACGTCAGTGTCCTGTGCGTCGGTGTCCTGTGCTTCAGTGTCCTGTGCTTCAGTGTCTTGTGTGTCTGTGTCCTGTGCTTCAGTGTCCTGTGCTTCAATGTCCTGTGCTTCAGTGTCCTGTGCATCTGTGTCCTGCGCTTCAGTGTCCTGTGCTTCAGTGTCCTGTGCTTCAGTGTCCTGTGCTTCAGTGTCCTGTGCTTCAGTGTCTTGTGTGTCTGTGTCCTGTGCTTCAGTGTCCTGTGCTTCAGTGTCCTGTGCATCAGTGTCCTGTGCTTCAGTGTCCTGTGCTTCAGTGTCCTGTGCTTCAGTGTCCTGTGCTTCAGTGTCCTGTGCTTCAGTGTCTTGTGTGTCTGTGTCCTGTGCTTCAGTGTCCTGTGCTTCAGTGTCCTGTGCATCAGTGTCCTGTGCTTCAGTGTCCTGTGCGTCAGTGTCCTGGGCGTCGGTGTCCTGTGCGTCGGTGCCCTGTGCGTCAGTGTCCTGGGCGTCGGTGTCCTGGGCGTCGGGGTCCTGTGCGTCGGTGTCCTGTGCTTCAGTGTCCTGTGCTTCAGTGTCCTGTGTGTCGGTGTCCTGTGCTTCAGTGTCCTGTGTGTCGGTGTCCTGTCCATCGGTGTCCTGTGCTTCAGTGTCCTGTGCTCCAGTGTCCTGTGCGTCTGTGTCCTGTACGTCAGTGTCCTGGGCCTCGGTGTCCTGGGCGTCTGTGTCCTGTACGTCAGTGTCCTGTCCGTCGGTGTCCTGTGCTTCAGTGTCCTGTGCGTCGGTGTCCTGTGTGTCTGTGTTCTGTACGTCAGTGTCCTTGGCGTCGGTGTCCTGTGCGTCGGTGTCCTGTGCTTCAGTGACCTGTGCTTCAGTGTCCTGTGCTTCAGTGTCCTGTGCTTCAGTGTCCTGTGCGTTTGTGTCCTGTACGTCTGTGTCCTGTACGTCAGTGTCCTGTGCGTCAGTGTCCTGTGCTTCAGTGTCCCGTGCTTCAGTGTCCTGTGCTTCAGTGTCCTGTGCGTCAGTGTCCTGTACGTCAGTGTCCTGTGCTTCAGTGTCCTGTGCTCCAGTGTCCTGTGCTCCAGTGTCCAGTGCGTCAGGGTTCTGTGCTCCAGTGTCCTGTGCTCCAGTGTCCTGTGCTCCAGTGTCCTGTGCGTCTGTGTCCTGTACGTCAGTGTCCTGTGCTCCAGTGTCCTGTGCTCCAGTGTCCTGTGCGTCAGTGTCCTGTGCTCCAGTGTCCTGTGCTCCAGTGTCCTGTGCTCCAGTGTCCTGTGCGTCTGTGTCCTGTACGTCAGTGTCCTGGGCCTCGGTGTCCTGGGCGTCTGTGTCCTGGGCGTCTGTGTCCTGGGCGTCTGTGTCTTGGGCGTCAGTGTCCTGTGCGTCGGTGTCCTGTGCGTCGGTGTCCTGTGCTTCAGTGTCCTGTTGTGCGTCAGTGTCCTGGGCGTCGGTGTTCTGTGCGACTGTGTCCTGTACGTCAGTGTCCTGTGCGTCGGTGTCCTGTGCTTCAGTGTCCTGTGCGTCTGTGTCCTGTGTGTCTGTGTTCTGTACGTCAGTGTCCTGTGCGTCGGTGTCCTGTGCTTCAGTGTCCTGTGCTTCAGTGTCTTGTGTGTCTGTGTCCTGTGCTTCAGTGTCCTGTGCTTCAATGTCCTGTGCTTCAGTGTCCTGTGCATCTGTGTCCTGCGCTTCAGTGTCCTGTGCTTCAGTGTCCTGTGCTTCAGTGTCCTGTGCTTCAGTGTCCTGTGCTTCAGTGTCTTGTGTGTCTGTGTCCTGTGCTTCAGTGTCCTGTGCTTCAGTGTCCTGTGCATCAGTGTCCTGTGCTTCAGTGTCCTGTGCTTCAGTGTCCTGTGCTTCAGTGTCCTGTGCTTCAGTGTCTTGTGTGTCTGTGTCCTGTGCTTCAGTGTCCTGTGCTTCAGTGTCCTGTGCATCAGTGTCCTGTGCTTCAGTGTCCTGTGCGTCAGTGTCCTGGGCGTCGGTGTCCTGTGCGTCGGTGCCCTGTGCGTCAGTGTCCTGGGCGTCGGTGTCCTGGGCGTCGGGGTCCTGTGCGTCGGTGTCCTGTGCTTCAGTGTCCTGTGCTTCAGTGTCCTGTGTGTCGGTGTCCTGTGCTTCAGTGTCCTGTGTGTCGGTGTCCTGTCCATCGGTGTCCTGTGCTTCAGTGTCCTGTGCTCCAGTGTCCTGTTCGTCTGTGTCCTGTACGTCAGTGTCCTGGGCCTCGGTGTCCTGGGCGTCTGTGTCCTGTACGTCAGTGTCCTGTCCGTCGGTGTCCTGTGCTTCAGTGTCCTGTGCGTCGGTGTCCTGTGTGTCTGTGTTCTGTACGTCAGTGTCCTTGGCGTCGGTGTCCTGTGCGTCGGTGTCCTGTGCTTCAGTGACCTGTGCTTCAGTGTCCTGTGCTTCAGTGTCCTGTGCTTCAGTGTCCTGTGCTTCAGTGTCCTGTGCGTCTGTGTCCTGTACGTCTGTGTCCTGTACGTCAGTGTCCTGTGCGTCAGTGTCCTGTGCTTCAGTGTCCCGTGCTTCAGTGTCCTGTGCTTCAGTGTCCTGTGCGTCAGTGTCCTGTACGTCAGTGTCCTGTGCTTCAGTGTCCTGTGCTTCAGTGTCCTGTGCTTCAGTGTTCTGTGTGTCTGTGTCCTGTACGTCAGTGTCCTGTGCTTCAGTGTCCTGTGCTTCAGTGTCCTGTGTGCCGGTGTCCTGTGCGTCAGTGTCCTGTGCGTCGGTGTCCTGTGCGCCAGTGTCCTGTGCTTGTGTCCTGTGCTCCAGTGTCCTGTGCGCCTGGTCTTGTACGTCAGTGTCCTGGGCGTCGGTGTCCTGTGCGTCAATGTCCTGAGCGTCTGTGTCCTGGGCGTCATTTTGCTGTGCGTCAATGTCCTGGGCATCTGTGTCCTGGGCGTCTGTGTGCTGGGCGGCTGTGTCCTGGGCGTCGGTGTCCTGTGCGTCGGTGTCCTGTGCGTCGGTGTTATGTGCTTCAGTGTCCTATGCTTCAGTGTCCTGTGTGCCGGTGTCCTATGCGTCAGTGTCCTGTGCGTCGGTGTCCTGTGCGTCAGTGTCCTGTGCTCCAGTGTCCTGTGCTCCAGTGTCCTGAGAGTCTGTGTCCTGTACGTCAATGTCCTGGGCCTCGGTGTCCTGGGCGTCTGTGTCCTGGGCGTCTGTGTCTTGGGCATCAGTATCCTGTGCGTCGGTGTCCTGTGCGACGGTGTCCTGTGCTTCAGTGTCCTGTTGTGCGTCAGTGTCCTGGGCGTCGGTGTTCTGTGCGTCTGTGTCCTGTACGTCAGTGTCCTGTGCGTCGGTGTCCTGTGCTTCTGTGTCCTGTGCGTCTGTGTCCTGTGTGTCTGTGTTCTGTACGTCAGTGTCCTGGGCGTCGGTGTCCTGTGCGTCGGTGTACTGTTCGTCAGTATCCTGTGCTTCAGTGTCCTGTGCTTCAGTGTCCTGTGCATCAGTGTCCTGTGCTTCAGTGTCCTGTGCTTCAGTGTCCTGTGCTTCAGTGTCCTGTGCTGCAGTGTCCTGTGCATCAGTGTCCTGCGCTTCAGTGTCCTGCGCTTCAGTGTCCTGTGCATCAGTGTCCTGTGCTACAGTGTCCTGTGCTTCAGTGTCCTGTGCTTCAGTGTCCTGTGCTTCAGTGTCCTGTGCGTCTGTGTCGTGTGTGTCTGTGTCCTGTACATCAGTATTCTGTGCTTCAGTGTCCTGTGCTTCAGTGTCTTGTGTGTCTGTGTCCTGTACGTCAGTATCCTGTGCTTCAGTGTCCTGTACGTCAGTGTCCTGTGCGTCAGTGTCCTGTGCTTCAGTGTCCTGTGCTTCAGTGTCCTGTGCGTCAGTGTCCTGTGCGTCTGTGTCCTGTACGTCAGTGTTCTGTGCGTCAGTGTCCTGTGCTTTAGTGTCCTGTGCTTCAGTGTCCTGTGCTTCAGTGTCCTCTGCTTCAGTGTCCTGTGCGTCTGTGTCCTGTACGTTAGTATCCTGTGCTTCAGTATCCTGTGCGTCTGTGTCTTTGTGCGTCAGTGTCCTGAGCTTCACTGTCCTGTGCTTCAGTGTCCTGTGCGTCTGTGTCCTGTACGTTAGTGTCCTGTGCGTCTGTGTCCTGTACGTCAGTGTCCTGTACGTCAGTGTCCTGTGCGTCAGTGTCCTGTGCTTCAGTGTCCTGTGCTTCAGTGTCCTGTGCTTCAGTGTCCTGTGCGTCTGTGTCCTGTACGTCAGTGTCCTGTGCTTCAGTGTCCTGTGCTTCAGTGTCTTGTGCTTCAGTGTCCTGTGCTTCAGTGTTCCGTGTGTCTGTGTCCTGTACGTCAGTGTCCTGTGCTTCAGTGTCCTGTGCTTCAGTGTCCTGTGTGCCGGTGTCCTGTGCGTCAGTGTCCTGTGCGTCGGTGTCCTGTGCGCCAGTGTCCTGTGCGCCAGTGTCCTGTGCTTGTGTCCTGTGCTCCAGTGTGCTGTGCGTCTGTGTCCTGTACGGCAGTGTCCTGGGCGTCGGTGTCCTGTGCGTCAATGTTCTGGGCGTCTGTGTCCTGGGCTTCAGTGTCCTGTGCGTCAATGTCCTGGGCATCTGTATCCTGGGCGTCTGTGTCCTGGGCGTCTGTGTCCTGGGCGTCGGTGTCCTGTGCGTCAATGTCCTGGGCGTCTGTGTCCTGGGCTTCAGTGTCCTGTGCGTCAATGTTCTGGGCATCTGTATCCTGGGCGTCTGTGTCCTGGGCGTCTGTGTCCTGGGCGTCGGTGTCCTGTGCGTCTGTGTCCTGTGCGTCGGTGTCATGTGCTTCAGTGTCCTATGCTTCAGTGTCCTGTGTGCCGGTGTCCTGTGCGTCAGTGTCCTGTGCGTCGGTGTCCTGTGCGTTAGTGCCCTGTGCTCCAGTGTCCTGTGCGTCTGTGTCCTGTGCTCCAGTGTCCTGTGCTTCAGTGTCCTGTGCTTCAGTGTCCTGTGCTTCAGTGTCCTGTGCGCCGGTGTCCTGGGCGTCAGTGTCCTGTGCGTCTGTGTCTTGTGCTTCAGTGTCCTGTACGTCAGTGTCCTGTGCGTCAGTGTCCTGTGCTTCAGTGTCCTGTGCTTCAGTGTCCTGTGCCTCAGTGTCCTGTGCGTCAGTGTCCTGTGCGCCTGTGTCCTGTACGTCAGTGTCCTGTGCGTCTGTGTCCTGTGCTTCAGTGTCCTGTGCTGCAGTGTCCTGTGCTTCAGTGTCCTGTGCTTCAGTGTCCTGTGCATCAGTGTCCTGTGTGCCGGTGTCCTGTGCATCAGTGTCCTGTGCGTCAGTGTCGTGTGCTCCAGTGTCCTGTGCTCCAGTGTCCTGTGCGTCTGTGTCCTGTAGGTCAGTGTCCTGGGCCTCGGTGTCCTGGGCGTCTGTGTCCTGGGCGTCTGTGTCCTGGGTATCTGTATCTTGGGCGTCAGTGTCCTGTGCGTCGGTGTCCTGTACGTCGGAGTCCTGTGCTTCAGTGTCCTGTGCGTCAGTGTCCTGTGCTTCAGTGTCCTGTGCTTCAGTGTCCTGTGCTTCAGTGTCCTGTGCGTCTGTGTCCTGTACGTCAGTGTCCTGTGCTTCAGTGTCCTGTGCTTCAGTGTCCTGTGCTTCAGTGTCCTGTGCTTCAGTGTCCTGTGTGTCTGTGTCCTGTACGTCATTGTCCTGTGCTTCAGTGTCTTGTGTGTCTGTGTCCTGTACGTCAGTATCCTGTGCTTCAGTGTCCTGTACGTCAGTGTCCTGTGCGTCAGTGTCCTGTGCTTCAGTGTCCTGTGCTTCAGTGTCCTGTGCGTCAGTGTCCTGTGCGTCAGTGTCCTGTGCGTCTGTGTCCTGTACGTCAGTGTCCTGTGCGTTAGTGTCCTGTGCTTTAGTGTCCTGTGCTTCAGTGTCCTGTGCTTCAGTGTCCTCTGCTTCAGTGTCCTGTGCGTCTGTGTCCTGTACGTTAGTATCCTGTGCTTCAGTATCCTGTGCGTCTGTGTCCTGTGTGTCAGTGTCCTGAGCTTCACTGTCCTGTGCTTCAGTGTCCTGTGCGTCTGTGTCCTGTACGTTAGTGTCCTGTGCGTCTATGTCCTGTACGTCAGTGTCCTGTGCGTCAGTGTCCTGTGCTTCAGTGTCCTGTGCTTCAGTGTCCTGTGCTTCAGTGTGCTGTGCGTCTGTGTCCTGTACGTCAGTGTCCTGTGCTTCAGTGTCCTGTGCTTCAGTGTCCTGTGCTTCAGTGTCCTGTGCTTCAGTGTCCTGTGCTTCAGTTTCCTGTGTGCCGGTGTCCTGTGTGTCAGTGTCCTGTGCGTCGGTGTCCTGTGCGCCAGTGTCCTGTGCGCCAGTGTCCTGTACGTCAGTGTCCTGGGCGTCGGTGTCCTGTGCGTCAATGGTCTGGGCGTCTGTGTCCTGGGCTTCAGTGTCCTGTGCATCAATGTCCTGGGCATCAGTATCCTGGGCGTCTGTGTCCTGGGCGTCTGTGTCCTGGGCGTCGGTGTCCTGTGCGTCAATGTCCTGGGCGTCTGTGTCCTGGGCTTCAGTGTCCTGTGCGTCAATGTTCTGGGCATCTGTATCCTGGGCGTCTGTGTCCTGGGCGTCTGTGTCCTGGGCGTCGGTGTCCTGTGCGTCTGTGTCCTGTGCGTCGGTGTCATGTGCTTCAGTGTCCTATGCTTCAGTGTCCTGTGTGCCGGTGTCCTGTGCGTCAGTGTCCTGTGCGTCGGTGTCCTGTGCGTCAGTGCCCTGTGCTCCAGTGTCCTGTGCATCTGTGTCCTGTGCTCCAGTGTCCTGTGCTCCAGTGTCCTGTGCTCCAGTGTCCTGTGCGTCAGTGTCCTGTGCTCCAGTGTCCTGTGCTCCAGTGTCCAGTGCGTCAGTGTTCTGTGCTCCAGTGTCCTGTGCTCCAGTGTCCTGTGCTCCAGTGTCCTGTGCGTCTGTGTCCTGTACGTCAGTGTCCTGTGCTCCAGTGTCCTGTGCTCCAGTGTCCTGTGCGTCAGTGTCCTGTGCTCCAGTGTCCTGTGCTCCAGTGTCCTGTGCTCCAGTGTCCTGTGCGTCTGTGTCCTGTACGTCAGTGTCCTGGGCCTCGGTGTCCTGGGCGTCTGTGTCCTGGGCGTCTGTGTCCTGGGCGTCTGTGTCTTGGGCGTCAGTGTCCTGTGCGTCGGTGTCCTGTGCGTCGGTGTCCTGTGCTTCAGTGTCCTGTTGTGCGTCAGTGTCCTGGGCGTCGGTGTTCTGTGCGACTGTGTCCTGTACGTCAGTGTCCTGTGCGTCGGTGTCCTGTGCTTCAGTGTCCTGTGCGTCTCTGTCCTGTGTGTCTGTGTTCTGTACGTCAGTGTCCTGTGCGTCGGTGTCCTGTGCTTCAGTGTCCTGTGCTTCAGTGTCTTGTGTGTCTGTGTCCTGTGCTTCAGTGTCCTGTGCTTCAATGTCCTGTGCTTCAGTGTCCTGTGCATCTGTGTCCTGCGCTTCAGTGTCCTGTGCTTCAGTGTCCTGTGCTTCAGTGTCCTGTGCTTCAGTGTCCTGTGCTTCAGTGTCTTGTGTGTCTGTGTCCTGTGCTTCAGTGTCCTGTGCTTCAGTGTCCTGTGCATCAGTGTCCTGTGCTTCAGTGTCCTGTGCTTCAGTGTCCTGTGCTTCAGTGTCCTGTGCTTCAGTGTCCTGTGCTTCAGTGTCTTGTGTGTCTGTGTCCTGTGCTTCAGTGTCCTGTGCTTCAGTGTCCTGTGCATCAGTGTCCTGTGCTTCAGTGTCCTGTGCGTCAGTGTCCTGGGCGTCGGTGTCCTGTGCGTCGGTGCCCTGTGCGTCAGTGTCCTGGGCGTCGGTGTCCTGGGCGTCGGGGTCCTGTGCGTCGGTGTCCTGTGCTTCAGTGTCCTGTGCTTCAGTGTCCTGTGTGTCGGTGTCCTGTGCTTCAGTGTCCTGTGTGTCGGTGTCCTGTCCATCGGTGTCCTGTGCTTCAGTGTCCTGTGCTCCAGTGTCCTGTGCGTCTGTGTCCTGTACGTCAGTGTCCTGGGCCTCGGTGTCCTGGGCGTCTGTGTCCTGTACGTCAGTGTCCTGTCCGTCGGTGTCCTGTGCTTCAGTGTCCTGTGCGTCGGTGTCCTGTGTGTCTGTGTTCTGTACGTCAGTGTCCTTGGCGTCGGTGTCCTGTGCGTCGGTGTCCTGTGCTTCAGTGACCTGTGCTTCAGTGTCCTGTGCTTCAGTGTCCTGTGCTTCAGTGTCCTGTGCTTCAGTGTCCTGTGCGTTTGTGTCCTGTACGTCTGTGTCCTGTACGTCAGTGTCCTGTGCGTCAGTGTCCTGTGCTTCAGTGTCCCGTGCTTCAGTGTCCTGTGCTTCAGTGTCCTGTGCGTCAGTGTCCTGTACGTCAGTGTCCTGTGCTTCAGTGTCCTGTGCTCCAGTGTCCTGTGCTCCAGTGTCCAGTGCGTCAGGGTTCTGTGCTCCAGTGTCCTGTGCTCCAGTGTCCTGTGCTCCAGTGTCCTGTGCGTCTGTGTCCTGTACGTCAGTGTCCTGTGCTCCAGTGTCCTGTGCTCCAGTGTCCTGTGCGTCAGTGTCCTGTGCTCCAGTGTCCTGTGCTCCAGTGTCCTGTGCTCCAGTGTCCTGTGCGTCTGTGTCCTGTACGTCAGTGTCCTGGGCCTCGGTGTCCTGGGCGTCTGTGTCCTGGGCGTCTGTGTCCTGGGCGTCTGTGTCTTGGGCGTCAGTGTCCTGTGCGTCGGTGTCCTGTGCGTCGGTGTCCTGTGCTTCAGTGTCCTGTTGTGCGTCAGTGTCCTGGGCGTCGGTGTTCTGTGCGACTGTGTCCTGTACGTCAGTGTCCTGTGCGTCGGTGTCCTGTGCTTCAGTGTCCTGTGCGTCTGTGTCCTGTGTGTCTGTGTTCTGTACGTCAGTGTCCTGTGCGTCGGTGTCCTGTGCTTCAGTGTCCTGTGCTTCAGTGTCTTGTGTGTCTGTGTCCTGTGCTTCAGTGTCCTGTGCTTCAATGTCCTGTGCTTCAGTGTCCTGTGCATCTGTGTCCTGCGCTTCAGTGTCCTGTGCTTCAGTGTCCTGTGCTTCAGTGTCCTGTGCTTCAGTGTCCTGTGCTTCAGTGTCTTGTGTGTCTGTGTCCTGTGCTTCAGTGTCCTGTGCTTCAGTGTCCTGTGCATCAGTGTCCTGTGCTTCAGTGTCCTGTGCTTCAGTGTCCTGTGCTTCAGTGTCCTGTGCTTCAGTATCCTGTGCTTCAGTGTCTTGTGTGTCTGTGTCCTGTGCTTCAGTGTCCTGTGCTTCAGTGTCCTGTGCATCAGTGTCCTGTGCTTCAGTGTCCTGTGCGTCAGTGTCCTGGGCGTCGGTGTCCTGTGCGTCGGTGCCCTGTGCGTCAGTGTCCTGGGCGTCGGTGTCCTGGGCGTCGGGGTCCTGTGCGTCGGTGTCCTGTGCTTCAGTGTCCTGTGCTTCAGTGTCCTGTGTGTCGGTGTCCTGTGCTTCAGTGTCCTGTGTGTCGGTGTCCTGTCCATCGGTGTCCTGTGCTTCAGTGTCCTGTGCTCCAGTGTCCTGTTCGTCTGTGTCCTGTACGTCAGTGTCCTGGGCCTCGGTGTCCTGGGCGTCTGTGTCCTGTACGTCAGTGTCCTGTCCGTCGGTGTCCTGTGCTTCAGTGTCCTGTGCGTCGGTGTCCTGTGTGTCTGTGTTCTGTACGTCAGTGTCCTTGGCGTCGGTGTCCTGTGCGTCGGTGTCCTGTGCTTCAGTGACCTGTGCTTCAGTGTCCTGTGCTTCAGTGTCCTGTGCTTCAGTGTCCTGTGCTTCAGTGTCCTGTGCGTCTGTGTCCTGTACGTCTGTGTCCTGTACGTCAGTGTCCTGTGCGTCAGTGTCCTGTGCTTCAGTGTCCCGTGCTTCAGTGTCCTGTGCTTCAGTGTCCTGTGCGTCAGTGTCCTGTACGTCAGTGTCCTGTGCTTCAGTGTCCTGTGCTTCAGTGTCCTGTGCTTCAGTGTTCTGTGTGTCAGTGTCCTGTGCTTCAGTGTCCTGTGCTTCAGTGTCCTGTGCTTCAGTGTCCTGTGTGCCGGTGTCCTGTGCGTCAGTGTCCTGTGCGTCGGTGTCCTGTGCGCCAGTGTCCTGTGCTTGTGTCCTGTGCTCCAGTGTCCTGTGCGCCTGGTCTTGTACGTCAGTGTCCTGGGCGTCGGTGTCCTGTGCGTCAATGTCCTGAGCGTCTGTGTCCTGGGCGTCAGTTTGCTGTGCGTCAATGTCCTGGGCATCTGTGTCCTGGGCGTCTGTGTGCTGGGCGGCTGTGTCCTGGGCGTCGGTGTCCTGTGCGTCGGTGTCCTGTGCGTCGGTGTTATGTGCTTCAGTGTCCTATGCTTCAGTGTCCTGTGTGCCGGTGTCCTATGCGTCAGTGTCCTGTGCGTCGGTGTCCTGTGCGTCAGTGTCCTGTGCTCCAGTGTCCTGTGCTCCAGTGTCCTGAGAGTCTGTGTCCTGTACGTCAATGTCCTGGGCCTCGGTGTCCTGGGCGTCTGTGTCCTGGGCGTCTGTGTCTTGGGCATCAGTATCCTGTGCGTCGGTGTCCTGTGCGACGGTGTCCTGTGCTTCAGTGTCCTGTTGTGCGTCAGTGTCCTGGGCGTCGGTGTTCTGTGCGTCTGTGTCCTGTACGTCAGTGTCCTGTGCGTCGGTGTCCTGTGCTTCTGTGTCCTGTGCGTCTGTGTCCTGTGTGTCTGTGTTCTGTACGTCAGTGTCCTGGGCGTCGGTGTCCTGTGCGTCGGTGTACTGTTCGTCAGTATCCTGTGCTTCAGTGTCCTGTGCTTCAGTGTCCTGTGCGTCAGTGTCCTGTGCTTCAGTGTCCTGTGCGTCAGTGTCCTGGGCGTCGGTGTCCTGTGCGTCGGTGCCCTGTGCGTCAGTGTCCTGGGCGTCAGTGTCCTGGGCGTCGGTGTCCTGGGCGTCGGTGTACTGTTCGTCAGTATCCTGTGCTTCAGTGTGCTGTGCGTCAGTGTCCTGTGTGTCTGTGTTCTGTGCTTCAGTGTGCTGTGCGCCTGTGTCATGTGTGTCTGTGTCCTGTGCTTCAGTGTCCTGTGCGTCAGTGTCCTGGGCGTCGGTGTCCTGTGCGTCGGTGCCCTGTGCGTCAGTGTCCTGGGCGTCGGTGTCCTGGGCGTCGGTGCCCTGTGCGTCGGTGTCCTGTGCTTCAGTGTCCTGTGCGTCAGTGTCCTGTGCGTCGGTGTCCTGTGCGTCAGTGTCCTGTGCGTCAGTGTCCTGTGCTTCAGTGTCCTGTGTGTCGGTGTCCTGTGCTTCAGTGTCCTGTGCGTCGGTGTCCTGTGCGTCAGTGTCCTGTGCTCCAGTGTCCTGTGCTCCAGTGTCCTGTGCGTCTGTGTCCTATACGTCAGTGTCCTGGACCTCGGTGTCCTGGGTGTCTGTGTCCTGGGCGTCTGTGTCCTGGGCGTCTGTGTCTTGGGCGTCAGTATCCTGCGCGTCGGTGTCCTGTGCGTCGGTGTCCTGTGCTTCAGTGTCCTGTTGTGCGTCAGTGTACTGGGCGTCGGTGTTCTGTGCGTCTGTGTCCTGTACGTCAGTGTCCTGTGCGTCGGTGTCCTGTGCTTCTGTGTCCTGTGCGTCTGTGTCCTGTGTGTCTGTGTTCTGTACGTCAGTGTCCTGGGCGTCGGTGTCCTGTGCGTCGGTGAACTGTTCGTCAGTATCCCGTGCTTCAGTGTCCTGTGCGTCAGTGTCCTGTGCTTCAGTGTACTGTGCGTCAGTGTCCTGGGCGTCGGTGTCCTGGGCGTCGGTGTCCTGTGCGTCGGTGTCCTGTGCTTCAGTGTCCTGTGCGTCAGTGTCCTGTGCGTCAGTGTCCTGTGCGTCAGTGTCCTGTGCTTCAGTGTCCTGTGTGTCGGTGTCCTGTGCTTCAGTGTCCTGTGTGTCGGTGTCCTGTCCATCGGTGTCCTGTACTTCAGTATCCTGTGCATCTGTGTCCTGTGCGTCTGTGTCCTGTGCTTCAGTGTCCTGTGCTTCAATGTCCTGTGCGTCTGTGTCCTGTACGTTAGTGTCCTGTGCGTCTGTGTCCTGTACGTCAGTGTCCTGAGCGTCAGTGTCCTGTGCTTCAGTGTCCTGTGCTTCAGTGTCCTGTGCTTCAGTGTCCTGTGCTTCAGTGTACTGTGCGTCTGTGTCCTGTACGTCAGTGTCCTGTGCTTCAGTGTCCTGTGCTTCAGTGTCCTGTGCTTCAGTGTCCTGTGCTTCAGTGTTCTGTGTGTCTGTGTCCTTTCCGTCAGTGTCCTGTGCTTCAGTGTCCTGTGCTTCAGTGGCCTGTGTGCCGGTGTCCTGTGCATCAGTGTCCTGTGCGTCAGTGTCGTGTGCTCCAGTGTCCTGTGCTCCAGTGTCCTGTGTGTCTGTGTCCTGTACGTCAGTGTCCTGTACGTCGGAGTCCTGTGCTTCAGTGTCCTGTGCGTCAGTGTCCTGTGCTTCAGTGTCCTGTGCTTCAGTGTCCTGTGCTTCAGTGTCCTGTGCGTATGTGTCCTGTACGTCGGTGTCCTGTGCTTCAGTGTCCTGTGCTTCAGTGTCCTGTGCTTCAGTGTTCTGTGTGTCTGTGTCCTGTACGTCAGTGTGCTGTGCTTCAGTGTTCTGTGCTTCAGTGTCCTGTGCGTGAGTGTCCTGGGCGTCTGTGTCTTGGGCATCAGTATCCTGTGCGTCGGTGTCCTGTGCGTCGGTGCCCTGTGCGTCAGTGTCCTGGGCTTCAGTGTCCTGTGCGTCAGTGTACTGTGCGTCGGTGTCCTGTGCGTCGGTGTCCTGTGCTTCAGTGTCCTGTTGTGCGTCAGTGTCCTGGGCGTCGGTGTTCTGTGCGTCTGTGTCCTGTACGTCAGTGTCCTGTGCGTCGGTGTCCTGTGTTTCTGTGTCCTGTGCGTCTGTGTTCTGTACGTCAGTGTCCTGGGCGTCGGTGTCCTGTGCGTCGGTGTACTGTTCGTCAGTATCCTGTGCTTCAGTGTGCTGTGCGTCAGTGTCCTGTGTGTCTGTGTTCTGTGCTTCAGTGTGCTGTGCGCCTGTGTCATGTGTGTCTGTGTTCTGTACGTCAGTGTCCTGGGCGTCGGTGTTCTGTGCGTCTGTGTCCTGTACGTCAGTGTCCTGTGCATCGGTGTCCTGTGCTTCTATGTCCTGTGCATCTGTGTCCTGTGTGTCTGTGTTCTGTACGTCAGTGTCCTGGGCGTCGGTGTCCTGTACGTCAGTGTACTGTTCGTCAGTGTCCTGTGCTTCAGTGTCCTGTGCATCAGTGTCCTGGGCATCGGTGTCCTGTGCGTCGGTGCCCTGTGCGTCAGTGTCCTGGGCGTCGGTGTCCTGGGCGTCGGTGTCCTGTGCGTCGGTGGCCTGTGCTTCAGTGTCCTGTGCGTCAGTGTCCTGTGCGTCGGTGTCCTGTGCGTCGGTGTCCTGTGCGTCAGTGTCCTGTGCTCCAGTGTCCTGTGTGTCGGTGTCCTGTGCTTCAGTGTCCTGTGCGTCGGTGTCCTGTGCGTCAGTGTCCTGTGCTCCAGTGTCCTGTGCTCCAGTGTCCTGTGCTCCAGTGTCCTGTGCGTCTGTGTCCTGTACGTCAGTGTCCTGGGCCTCGGTCTCCTGGGCGTCTGTGTCCTGGGCGTCTGTGTCCTGGGCGTCTGTGTCTTGGGCGTCAGTATCCTGTGCGTCGGTGTCCTGTGCGTCGGTGTCCTGTGCTTCAGTGTCCTGTTGTGCGTCAGTGTCCTGGGCGTCGGTGTTCTGTGCGTCTGTGTCCTGTACGTCAGTGTCCTGTGCGTCGGTGTCCTGTGCTTCTGTGTCCTGTGCGCCTGTGTCCTGTGTGTCTGGCTTCTGTACGTCAGTGTCCTGGGCGTCGGTGTCCTGTGCGTCGGTGAACTGTTCGTCAGTATACTGTGCTTCAGTGTCCTGTGCGTCAGTGTCCTGTGCTTCAGTGTACTGTGCGTCAGTGTCCTGGGCGTCGGTGTCCTGTGCGTCGGTGCCCTGTGCGTCAGTGTCCTGTGCGTCGGTGTCCTGTGTGTCAGTGTCCTGTGCGTCAGTGTCCTGTGCTTCAGTGTCCTGTGTGTCGGTGTCCTGTGCTTCAGTGTCCTGTGTGTCGGTGTCCTGTCCATCGGTGTCCTGTGCTTCAGTATCCTGTGCATCTGTGTCCTGTGCGTCAGTGTCCTGTGCTTCAGTGTCCTGTGCTTCAATGTCCTGTGCGTCTGTGTCCTGTACGTTAGTGTCCTGTGCGTCTGTGTCCTGTACGTCTGTGTTGAGCGTCAGTGTCCTGTGCTTCAGTGTCCTGTGCTTCAGTGTCCTGTGCTTCAGTGTCCTGTGCTTCAGTGTCCTGTGCTTCAGTGTCCTGTGCGTCTGTGTCCTGTACGTCAGTGTCCTGTGCTTCAGTGTCCTGTGCTTCAGTGTCCTGTGCTTCAGTGTCCTGTGCTTCAGTGTCCTGTGCGTCTGTGTCGTGTGTGTCTGTGTCCTGTACATCAGTATTCTGTGCTTCAGTGTCCTGTGCTTCAGTGTCTTGTGTGTCTGTGTCCTGTACGTCAGTATCCTGTGCTTCAGTGTCCTGTACGTCAGTGTCCTGTGCGTCAGTGTCCTGTGCTTCAGTGTCCTGTGCTTTAGTGTCCTGTGCTTCAGTGTCCTGTGCGTCTGTGTCCTGTACGTTAGTGTCCTGTGCGTCAGTGTCCTGTACGTCAGTGTCCTGTACGTCAGTGTCCTGTGTGTCAGTGTCCTGTGCTTCAGTGTCCTGTGCTTCAGTGTCCTGTGCTTCAGTGTCCTGTGCGTCTGTGTCCTGTACGTCAGTGTCCTGTGCTTCAGTGTCCTGTGCTTCAGTGTCCTGTGCTTCAGTGTTCTGTGTGTCTGTGTCCTGTACGTCAGTGTCCTGTGCTTCAGTGTCCGGTGCTTCAGTGTCCTGTGTGCCGGTGTCCTGTGCGTCAGTGTCCTGTGCGTCGGTGTCCTGTGCGCCAGTGTCCTGTGCGCCAGTGTCCTGTGCTTGTGTCCTGTGCTCCAGTGTCCTGTGCGTCTGTGTCCTGTACGTCAGTGTCCAGGGCCTCGGTGTCCTGTGCGTCAATGTCCTGGGCGTCTGTGTCCTGGGCTTCAGTGTCCTCTGCGTCAATGTCCTGGGCATCTGTATCCTGGGCGTCTGTGCCCTGGGCGTCTGTGTCCTGGGCGTCGGTGTCCTGCGCGTCGGTGTCCTGCGCGTCGGTGTCATGTGCTTCAGTGTCCTATGCTTCAGTGTCCTGTGTGCCGGTGTCCTGTGCGTCAGTGTCCTGTGCGTCGGTGTCCTATGCGTCAGTGCCCTGTGCTCCAGTGTCCTGTGCTCCAGTGTCCTGTGCTCCAGTGTCCTGTGCGTCTGTGTCCTGTACGTCAGTGTCCTGGGCCTCGGTGTCCTGGGCGTCTGTGTCCTGGGCGTCTGTGTCCTTGGCGTCTGTGTCTTGGGCGTCAGTGTCCTGTGCGTCGGTGTCCTGTGCGTCGGTGTTCTTTGCTTCAGTGTCCTGTTGTGCGTCAGTGTCCTGGGCGTCGGTGTTCTGTGCGACTGTGTCCTGTACGTCATTGTCCTGTGCGTCGGTGTCCTGTGCTTCAGTGTCCTGTGTGTCTGTGTTCTGTACGTCAGTGTCCTGTGCGTCGGTGTCCTGTGCTTCAGTGTCCTGTGCTTCAGTGTCCTGTGCTTCAGTGTCCTGTGCTTCAGTGTCCTGTGCTTCAGTGTCCTGTGCATCTGTGTCCTGCGCTTCAGTGTCCTGTGCTTCAGTGTCTTGTGTGTCTGTGTCCTGTGCTTCAGTGTCCTGTGCTTCAGTGTCCTGTGCTTCAGTGTCCTGTGCTTCAGTGTCCTGTGCATCAGTGTCCTGTGCTTCAGTGTCCTGTGCTTCAGTGTCCTGTGCTTCAGTGTCCTGTGCTTCAGTGTCCTGTGCATCAGTGTCCTGCGCTTCAGTGTCCTGCGCTTCCGTGTCCTGTGCGTCAGTGTCCTGTGCTTCAGTGTCCTGTGCTTCAGTGTCCTGTGCATCAGTGTTCTGTGCTTTAGTGTCCTGTGCGTCTGTGTCGTGTGTGTCTGTGTCCTGTACATCAGTATTCTGTGCTTCAGTGTCCTGTGCTTCAGTGTCTTGTGTGTCTGTGTCCTGTACGTCAGTATCCTGTGGTTCAGTGTCCTGTACGTCAGTGTCCTGTGCGTCAGTGTCCTGTGCTTCAGTGTCCTGTGCATCAGTGTCCTGTGCGTCAGTGTCCTGTGCGTCTGTGACCTGTACGTCAGTGTCCTGTGCATCAGTGTCCTGTGCTTCAGTGTCCTGTGCTTTAGTGTCCTGTGCTGCAGTGTCCTGTGCTTCAGTGTCCTGTGCTTCAGTGTCCTGTGCGTCTGTGTCCTGTACGTTAGTATCCTGCGCTTCAGTATCCTGTGCGTCTGTGTCCTGTGCGTCAGTGTCCTGAGCTTCACTGTCCTGTGCTTCAGTGTCCTGTGCGTCTGTGTCCTGTACGTTAGTGTCCTGTGCGTCTGTGTCCTGTACGTCAGTGTCCTGTACGTCAGTGTCCTATGTGTCAGTATCCTGTGCTTCAGTGTCCTGTGCTTCAGTGTCCTGTGCTTCAGTGTCCTGTGCTTCAGTGTCCTGTGCGTCTGTGTCCTGTACGTCAGTGTCCTGTGCTTCAGTGTCCTGTGCTTCAGTGTCCTGTGCTTCAGTGTCCTGTGCTTCAGTGTTCTGTGTGTCTGTGTCCTGTACGTCAGTGTCCTGTGCTTCAGTGTCCGGTGCTTCAGTGTCCTGTGTGCCGGTGTCCTGTGCGTCAGTGTCCTGTGCGTCGGTGTCCTGTGCGCCAGTGTCCTGTGCGCCAGTGTCCTGTGCTTGTGTCCTGTGCTCCAGTGTCCTGTGCGTCTGTGTCCTGTGCGCCAGTGTACTGTGCGTCAGTGTCCTGGGCGTCGGTGTCCTGGGCGTCGGTGTCCTGTGCGTCGGTGTCCTGTGCGTCAGTGTCCTGTGCGTCAGTGTCCTGTGCGTCAGTGTCCTGTGCGTCAGTGTCCTGTGCTTCAGTGTCCTGTGTGTCGGTGTCCTGTGCTTCAGTGTCCTGTGTGTCGGTGTCCTGTCCATCGGTGTCCTGTACTTCAGTATCCTGTGCATCTGTGTCCTGTGCGTCTGTGTCCTGTGCTTCAGTGTCCTGTGCTTCAATGTCCTGTGCGTCTGTGTCCTGTACGTTAGTGTCCTGTGCGTCTGTGTCCTGTACGTCAGTGTCCTGAGCGTCAGTGTCCTGTGCTTCAGTGTCCTGTGCTTCAGTGTCCTGTGCTTCAGTGTCCTGTGCTTCAGTGTACTGTGCGTCTGTGTCCTGTACGTCAGTGTCCTGTGCTTCAGTGTCCTGTGCTTCAGTGTCCTGTGCTTCAGTGTCCTGTGCTTCAGTGTTCTGTGTGTCTGTGTCCTTTCCGTCAGTGTCCTGTGCTTCAGTGTCCTGTGCTTCAGTGGCCTGTGTGCCGGTGTCCTGTGCATCAGTGTCCTGTGCGTCAGTGTCGTGTGCTCCAGTGTCCTGTGCTCCAGTGTCCTGTGTGTCTGTGTCCTGTACGTCAGTGTCCTGTACGTCGGAGTCCTGTGCTTCAGTGTCCTGTGCTTCAGTGTCCTGTGCTTCAGTGTCCTGTGCGTATGTGTCCTGTACGTCGGTGTCCTGTGCTTCAGTGTCCTGTGCTTCAGTGTCCTGTGCTTCAGTGTTCTGTGTGTCTGTGTCCTGTACGTCAGTGTGCTGTGCTTCAGTGTCCTGTGCTTCAGTGTCCTGTGCGTGAGTGTCCTGGGCGTCTGTGTCTTGGGCATCAGTATCCTGTGCGTCGGTGTCCTGTGCGTCGGTGCCCTGTGCGTCAGTGTCCTGGGCTTCAGTGTCCTGTGCGTCAGTGTACTGTGCGTCGGTGTCCTGTGCGTCGGTGTCCTGTGCTTCAGTGTCCTGTTGTGCGTCAGTGTCCTGGGCGTCGGTGTTCTGTGCGTCTGTGTCATGTACGTCAGTGTCCTGTGCGTCGGTGTCCTGTGTTTCTGTGTCCTGTGCGTCTGTGTTCTGTACGTCAGTGTCCTGGGCGTCGGTGTCCTGTGCGTCGGTGTACTGTTCGTCAGTATCCTGTGCTTCAGTGTGCTGTGCGTCAGTGTCCTGTGTGTCTGTGTTCTGTGCTTCAGTGTGCTGTGCGCCTGTGTCATGTGTGTCTGTGTTCTGTACGTCAGTGTCCTGGGCGTCGGTGTTCTGTGCGTCTGTGTCCTGTACGTCAGTGTCCTGTGCGTCGGTGTCCTGTGCTTCTGTGTCCTGTGCATCTGTGTCCTGTGTGTCTGTGTTCTGTACGTCAGTGTCCTGGGCGTAGGTGTCCTGTGCGTCGGTGTACTGTTCGTCAGTATCCTGTGCTTCAGTGTGCTGTGCGTCAGTGTCCTGGGCGTCGGTGTCCTGTACGTCAGTGTACTGTTCGTCAGTGTCCTGTGCTTCAGTGTCCTGTGCATCAGTGTCCTGGGCATCGGTGTCCTGTGTGTCGGTGCCCTGTGCGTCAGTGTCCTGGGCGTCGGTGTCCTGGGCGTCGGTGTCCTGTGCGTCGGTGGCCTGTGCTTCAGTGTCCTGTGCGTCAGTGTCCTGTGCGTCGGTGTCCTGTGCGTCGGTGTCCTGTGCGTCAGTGTCCTGTGCTCCAGTGTCCTGTGTGTCGGTGTCCTGTGCTTCAGTGTCCTGTGCGTCGGTGTCCTGTGCGTCAGTGTCCTGTGCTCCAGTGTCCTGTGCTCCAGTGTCCTGTGCTCCAGTGTCCTGTGCGTCTGTGTCCTGTACGTCAGTGTCCTGGGCCTCGGTCTCCTGGGCGTCTGTGTCCTGGGCGTCTGTGTCCTGGGCGTCTGTGTCTTGGGCGTCAGTATCCTGTGCGTCGGTGTCCTGTGCGTCGGTGTCCTGTGCGTCGGTGTCCTGTGCTTCAGTGTCCTGTTGTGCGTCAGTGTCCTGGGCGTCGGTGTTCTGTGCGTCTGTGTCCTGTACGTCAGTGTCCTGTGCGTCGGTGTCCTGTGCTTCTGTGTCCTGTGCGCCTGTGTCCTGTGTGTCTGTGTTCTGTACGTCAGTGTCCTGGGCGTCGGTGTCCTGTGCGTCGGTGAACTGTTCGTCAGTATCCTGTGCTTCAGTGTCCTGTGCGTCAGTGTCCTGTGCTTCAGTGTACTGTGCGTCAGTGTCCTGGGCGTCGGTGTCCTGTGCGTCGGTGCCCTGTGCGTCAGTGTCCTGTGCGTCGGTGTCCTGTGTGTCAGTGTCCTGTGCGTCAGTGTCCTGTGCTTCAGTGTCCTGTGTGTCGGTGTCCTGTGCTTCAGTGTCCTGTGTGTCGGTGTCCTGTCCATCGGTGTCCTGTGCTTCAGTATCCTGTGCATCTGTGTCCTGTGCGTCAGTGTCCTGTGCTTCAGTGTCCTGTGCTTCAATGTCCTGTGCGTCTGTGTCCTGTACGTTAGTGTCCTGTGCGTCTGTGTCCTGTACGTCTGTGTTGAGCGTCAGTGTCCTGTGCTTCAGTGTCCTGTGCTTCAGTGTCCTGTGCTTCAGTGTCCTGTGCTTCAGTGTCCTGTGCGTCTGTGTCCTGTACGTCAGTGTCCTGTGCTTCAGTGTCCTGTGCTTCAGTGTCCTGGTCTGATTAGTAAGTTTGCAGACGACACAAAGGTTGGTGGAATTGCGGATAGCGATGAGGACTGTCTGAGGATACAGCAGGATTTAGATTGTCTGGAGACTTGGGCGGAGAGATGGCAGATGGAGTTTAACCTGGACAAATGTGAGGTAATGCATTTTGGAAGGGCTAATGCAGGTAGGGAATATACAGTGAATGGTAGAACCCTCAAGAGTATTGAAAGTCAAAGAGATCTAGGAGTACAGGTCCACAGATCACTGAAAGGGGCTACACAGGTGGAGAAGGTAGTCAAGAAGGCATACGGCATGCTTGCCTTCATTGGCCGGGGCATTGAGTATAAGAATTGGCAAGTCATGTTGCAGCTGTATAGAACCTTAGTTAGGCCACACTTGGAGTATAGTGTTCAATTCTGGTCGCCACACTACCAGAAGGATGTGGAGGCTTTAGAGAGGGTGCAGAAGAGATTTACCAGAATGTTGCCTGGTATGGAGGGCATAAGCTATGAGGAGCGATTGAATAAACTCGGTTTGTTCTCACTGGAACGAAGGAGGTTGAGGGGCGACCTGATAGAGGTATACAAAATTATGAGGGGCATAGACAGAGTGGATAGTCAGAGGCTTTTCCCCAGGGTAGAGGGGTCAATTACTAGGGGGCATAGGTTTAAGGTGAGAGGGGCAAAGTTTAGAGTAGATGTACGAGGCAAGTTTTTTACGCAGAGGGTAGTGGGTGCCTGGAACTCACTACCGGAGGAGGTAGTGGAGGCAGGGACGATAGGGACATTTAAGGGGCATCTTGACAAATATATGAATAGGATGGGAATAGAAGGATACGGACCCAGGAACTGTAGAAGATTGTAGTTTAGTCGGGCAGTATGGTCGGCACGGGCTTGGAGGGCCGAAGGGCCTGTTCCTGTGCTGTACATTTCTTTGTTCTTTGTTCTTTGTTGTTTGTCCTGTGCTTCAGTGTCCTGTGCTTCAGTGTCCTGTGCGTCTGTGTCGTGTGTGTCTGTGTCCTGTACATCAGTATTCTGTGCTTCAGTGTCCTGTGCTTCAGTGTCTTGTGTGTCTGTGTCCTGTACGTCAGTATCCTGTGCTTCAGTGTCCTGTACGTCAGTGTCCTGTGCGTCAGTGTCCTGTGCTTCAGTGTCCTGTGCTTTAGTGTCCTGTGCTTCAGTGTCCTGTGCGTCTGTGTCCTGTACGTTAGTGTCCTGTGCGTCAGTGTCCTGTACGTCAGTGTCCTGTACGTCAGTGTCCTGTGTGTCAGTGTCCTGTGCTTCAGTGTCCTGTGCTTCAGTGTCCTGTGCTTCAGTGTCCTGTGCGTCTGTGTCCTGTACGTCAGTGTCCTGTGCTTCAGTGTCCTGTGCTTCAGTGTCCTGTGCTTCAGTGTTCTGTGTGTCTGTGTCCTGTACGTCAGTGTCCTGTGCTTCAGTGTCCGGTGCTTCAGTGTCCTGTATGCCGGTGTCCTGTGCGTCAGTGTCCTGTGCGTCGGTGTCCTGTGCGCCAGTGTCCTGTGCGCCAGTGTCCTGTGCTTGTGTCCTGTGCTCCAGTGTCCTGTGCGTCTGTGTCCTGTACGTCAGTGTCCAGGGCCTCGGTGTCCTGTGCGTCAATGTCCTGGGCGTCTGTGTGCTGGGCTTCAGTGTCCTCTGCGTCAATGTCCTGGGCATCTGTATCCTGGGCGTCTGTGCCCTGGGCGTCTGTGTCCTGGGCGTCGGTGTCCTGTGCGTCGGTGTCCTGTGCGTCGGTGTCATGTGCTTCAGTGTCCTATGCTTCAGTGTCCTGTGTGCCGGTGTCCTGTGCGTCAGTGTCCTGTGCGTCGGTGTCCTATGCGTCAGTGCCCTGTGCTCCAGTGTCCTGTGCTCCAGTGTCCTGTGCTCCAGTGTCCTGTGCGTCTGTGTCCTGTACGTCAGTGTCCTGGGCCTCGGTGTCCTGGGCGTCTGTGTCCTGGGCGTCTGTGTCCTTGGCGTCTGTGTCTTGGGCGTCAGTGTCCTGTGCGTCGGTGTCCTGTGCGTCGGTGTTCTTTGCTTCAGTGTCCTGTTGTGCGTCAGTGTCCTGGGCGTCGGTGTTCTGTGCGACTGTGTCCTGTACGTCATTGTCCTGTGCGTCGGTGTCCTGTGCTTCAGTGTCCTGTGTGTCTGTGTTCTGTACGTCAGTGTCCTGTGCGTCGGTGTCCTGTGCTTCAGTGTCCTGTGCTTCAGTGTCCTGTGCTTCAGTGTCCTGTGCTTCAGTGTCCTGTGCTTCAGTGTCCTGTGCATCTGTGTCCTGCGCTTCAGTGTCCTGTGCTTCAGTGTCTTGTGTGTCTGTGTCCTGTGCTTCAGTGTCCTGTGCTTCAGTGTCCTGTGCTTCAGTGTCCTGTGATTCAGTGTCCTGTGCATCAGTGTCCTGTGCTTCAGTGTCCTGTGCTTCAGTGTCCTGTGCTTCAGTGTCCTGTGCTTCAGTGTCCTGTGCATCAGTGTCCTGCGCTTCAGTGTCCTGCGCTTCCGTGTCCTGTGCGTCAGTGTCCTGTGCTTCAGTGTCCTGTGCTTCAGTGTCCTGTGCATCAGTGTTCTGTGCTTTAGTGTCCTGTGCGTCTGTGTCGTGTGTGTCTGTGTCCTGTACATCAGTATTCTGTGCTTCAGTGTCCTGTGCTTCAGTGTCTTGTGTGTCTGTGTCCTGTACGTCAGTATCCTGTGGTTCAGTGTCCTGTACGTCAGTGTCCTGTGCGTCAGTGTCCTGTGCTTCAGTGTCCTGTGCATCAGTGTCCTGTGCGTCAGTGTCCTGTGCGTCTGTGACCTGTACGTCAGTGTCCTGTGCGTCAGTGTCCTGTGCTTCAGTGTCCTGTGCTTTAGTGTCCTGTGCTGCAGTGTCCTGTGCTTCAGTGTCCTGTGCTTCAGTGTCCTGTGCGTCTGTGTCCTGTACGTTAGTATCCTGCGCTTCAGTATCCTGTGCGTCTGTGTCCTGTGCGTCAGTGTCCTGAGCTTCACTGTCCTGTGCTTCAGTGTCCTGTGCGTCTGTGTCCTGTACGTTAGTGTCCTGTGCGTCTGTGTCCTGTACGTCAGTGTCCTGTACGTCAGTGTCCTATGTGTCAGTATCCTGTGCTTCAGTGTCCTGTGCTTCAGTGTCCTGTGCTTCAGTGTCCTGTGCTTCAGTGTCCTGTGCGTCTGTGTCCTGTACGTCAGTGTCCTGTGCTTCAGTGTCCTGTGCTTCAGTGTCCTGTGCTTCAGTGTCCTGTGCTTCAGTGTTCTGTGTGTCTGTGTCCTGTACGTCAGTGTCCTGTGCTTCAGTGTCCGGTGCTTCAGTGTCCTGTGTGCCGGTGTCCTGTGCGTCAGTGTCCTGTGCGTCGGTGTCCTGTGCGCCAGTGTCCTGTGCGCCAGTGTCCTGTGCGCCAGTGTCCTGTGCTTGTGTCCTGTGCTCCAGTGTCCTGTGCGTCTGTGTCCTGTGCGCCAGTGTCCTGTGCTTGTGTCCTGTGCTCCAGTGTCCTGTGCTTCAGTGTCCTGTGCTTCAGTGTCCTGTGCTTCAGTGTCTTGTGTGTCTGTGTCCTGTGCTTCAGTGTCCTGTGCTTCAGTGTCCTGTGCATCAGTGTCCTGTGCTTCAGTGTCCTGTGCTTCAGTGTCCTGTGCTTCAGTGTCCTGTGCTTCAGTGTCCTGTGCATCAGTGTCCTGCGCTTCAGTGTCCTGCGCTTCCGTGTCCTGTGCGTCAGTGTCCTGTGCTTCAGTGTCCTGTGCTTCAGTGTCCTGTGCATCAGTGTTCTGTGCTTCAGTGTCCTGTGCGTCTGTGTCGTGTGTGTCTGTGTCCTGTACATCAGTATTCTGTGCTTCAGTGTCCTGTGCTTCAGTGTCCTGTGCTTCAGTGTCTTGTGTGTCTGTGTCCTGTACGTCAGTATCCTGTGCTTCAGTGTCCTGTACGTCAGTGTCCTGTGCGTCAGTGTCCTGTGCTTCAGTGTCCTGTGCTTTAGTGTCCTGTGCTTCAGTGTCCTGTGCGTCTGTGTCCTGTACGTTAGTGTCCTGTGCGTCTGTGTCCTGTACGTCAGTGTCCTGTACGTCAGTGTCCTGTGTGTCAGTGTCCTGTGCTTCAGTGTCCTGTGCTTCAGTGTCCTGTGTTTCAGTGTCCTGTGCTTCAGTGTCCTGTGCGTCTGTGTCCTGTACGTCAGTGTCCTGTGCTTCAGTGTCCTGTGCTTCAGTGTCCTGTGCTTCAGTGTCCTGTGCTTCAGTGTCCTGTGCTTCAGTGTTCTGTGTGTCTGTGTCCTGTACGTCAGTGTCCTGTGCTTCAGTGTCCGGTGCTTCAGTGTCCTGTGTGCCGGTGTCCTGTGCGTCAGTGTCCTGTGCGTCGGTGTCCTGTGCGCCAGTGTCCTGTGCGCCAGTGTCCTGTGCTTGTGTCCTGTGCTCCAGTGTCCTGTGCGTCTGTGTCCTGTACGTCAGTGTCCTGGGCCTCGGTGTCCTGTGCGTCAATGTCCTGGGCGTCTGTGTCCTGGGCTTCAGTGTCCTCTGCGTCAATGTCCTGGGCATCTGTATCCTGGGCGTCTGTGCCCTGGGCGTCTGTGTCCTGGGCGTCGGTGTCCTGCGCGTCGGTGTCCTGTGCGTCGGTGTCATGTGCTTCAGTGTCCTATGCTTCAGTGTCCTGTGTGCCGGTGTCCTGTGCGTCAGTGTCCTGTGCGTCGGTGTCCTATGCGTCAGTGCCCAGTGCTCCAGTGTCCTGTGCTCCAGTGTCCTGTGCTCCAGTGTCCTGTGCGTCTGTGTCCTGTACGTCAGTGTCCTGGGCCTCGGTGTCCTGGGCGTCTGTGTCCTGGGCGTCTGTGTCCTGGGCGTCTGTGTCTTGGGCGTCAGTGTCCTGTGCGTCGTTGCCCTGTGCGTCGGTGTCCTTTGCTTCAGTGTCCTGTTGTGCGTCAGTGTCCTGGGCGTCGGTGTTCTGTGCGACTGTGTCCTGTACGTCATTGTCCTGTGCGTCGGTGTCCTGTGCTTCAGTGTCCTGTGTGTCTGTGTTCTGTACGTCAGTGTCCTGTGCGTCGGTGTCCTGTGCTTCAGTGTCCTGTGCTTCAGTGTCCTGTGCTTCAGTGTCCTGTGCTTCAGTGTCCTGTGCTTCAGTGTCCTGTGCATCAGTGTCCTGTGCTTCAGTGTCCTGTGCTTCAGTGTCTTGTGTGTCTGTGTCCTGTGCTTCAGTGTCCTGTGCTTCAGTGTCCTGTGCATCAGTGTCCTGTGCTTCAGTGCCCTGTGCTTCAGTGTCCTGTGCTTCAGTGTCCTGTGCTTCAGTGTCCTGTGCATCAGTGTCCTGCGCTTCAGTGTCCTGCGCTTCCGTGTCCTGTGCGTCAGTGTCCTGTGCTTCAGTGTCCTGTGCTTCAGTGTCCTGTGCATCAGTGTTCTGTGCTTCAGTGTCCTGTGCTTCAGTGTCCTGTGCATCAGTGTCCTGTGCTTCAGTGTCCTGTGCTTCAGTGTCCTGTGCTTCAGTGTCCTGTGCTTCAGTGTCCTGTGCTTCAGTGTCCTGTGCTTCAGTGTCCTGTGCTTCAGTGTCTTGTGTGTCTGTGTCCTGTGCTTCAGTGTCCTGTGCTTCAGTGTCCTGTGCTTCAGTGTCCTGTGCTTCAGTGTCCTGTGCTTCAGTGTCCTGTGCTTCAGTGTCCTGTGCTTCAGTGTCCTGTGCATCAGTGTCCTGCGCTTCAGTGTCCTGCGCTTCCGTGTCCTGTGCGTCAGTGTCCTGTGCTTCAGTGTCCTGTGCTTCAGTGTCCTGTGCATTAGTGTTCTGTGCTTCAGTGTCCTGTGCTTCAGTGTCCTGTGCATCAGTGTCCTGTGCTTCAGTGTCCTGTGCTTCAGTGTCCTGTGCTTCAGTGTTCTGTGCTTCAGTGTCCTGTGCATCAGTGTCCTGCGCTTCAGTGTCCTGCGCTTCCGTGTCCTGTGCGTCAGTGTCCTGTGCTTCAGTGTCCTGTGCTTCAGTGTCCTGTGCATCAGTGTTCTGTGCTTCAGTGTCCTGTGCGTCTGTGTCGTGTGTGTCTGTGTCCTGTACATCAGTATTCTGTGCTTCAGTGTCCTGTGATTCAGTGTCTTGTGTGTCTGTGTCCTGTACGTCAGTATCCTGTGCTTCAGTGTCCTGTACGTCAGTGTCCTGTGCGTCAGTGTCCTGTGCTTCAGTGTCCTGTGCATCAGTGTCCTGTGCGTCAGTGTCCTGTGCGTCTGTGACCTGTACGTCAGTGTCCTGTGCGTCAGTGTCCTGTGCTTCAGTGTCCTGTGCTTTAGGGTCCTGTGCTTCAGTGTCCTCTGCTTCAGTGTCCTGTGCTTCAGTGTCCTGTGCGTCTGTGTCCTGTACGTTAGTATCCTGTGCTTCAGTATCCTGTGCGTCTTTGTCCTGTGCGTCAGTGTCCTGAGCTTCACTGTCCTGTGCTTCTGTGTCCTGTGCGTCTGTGTCCTGTACGTCAGTGTCCTGTACGTCAGTGTCCTGTACGTCAGTGTCCTGTGTGTCAGTGTCCTGTGCTTCAGTGTCCTGTGCTTCAGTGTCCTGTGCTTCAGTGTCCTGTGCTTCAGTGTCATGTGCGTCTGTGTCCTGTACGTCAGTGTCCTGTGCTTCAGTGTCCTGTGCTTCAGTGTCCTGTGCTTCAGTGTCCTGTGCTTCAGTGTTCTGTGTGTCTGTGTCCTGTACGTCAGTGTCCTGTACGTCAGTGTCCTGTACGTCAGTGTCCTATGTGTCAGTATCCTGTGCTTCAGTGTCCTGTGCTTCAGTGTCCTGTGCTTCAGTGTCCTGTGCTTCAGTGTCCTGTGCGTCTGTGTCCTGTACGTCAGTGTCCTGTGCTTCAGTGTCCTGTGCTTCAGTGTCCTGTGCTTCAGTGTCCTGTGCTTCAGTGTTCTGTGTGTCTGTGTCCTGTACGTCAGTGTCCTGTGCTTCAGTGTCCGGTGCTTCAGTGTCCTGTGTGCCGGTGTCCTGTGCGTCAGTGTCCTGTGCGTCGGTGTCCTGTGCGCCAGTGTCCTGTGCGCCAGTGTCCTGTGCGCCAGTGTCCTGTGCTTGTGTCCTGTGCTCCAGTGTCCTGTGCGTCTGTGTCCTGTGCGCCAGTGTCCTGTGCTTGTGTCCTGTGCTCCAGTGTCCTGTGCTTCAGTGTCCTGTGCTTCAGTGTCCTGTGCTTCAGTGTCTTGTGTGTCTGTGTCCTGTGCTTCAGTGTCCTGTGCTTCAGTGTCCTGTGCATCAGTGTCCTGTGCTTCAGTGTCCTGTGCTTCAGTGTCCTGTGCTTCAGTGTCCTGTGCTTCAGTGTCCTGTGCATCAGTGTCCTGCGCTTCAGTGTCCTGCGCTTCCGTGTCCTGTGCGTCAGTGTCCTGTGCTTCAGTGTCCTGTGCTTCAGTGTCCTGTGCATCAGTGTTCTGTGCTTCAGTGTCCTGTGCGTCTGTGTCGTGTGTGTCTGTGTCCTGTACATCAGTATTCTGTGCTTCAGTGTCCTGTGCTTCAGTGTCCTGTGCTTCAGTGTCTTGTGTGTCTGTGTCCTGTACGTCAGTATCCTGTGCTTCAGTGTCCTGTACGTCAGTGTCCTGTGCGTCAGTGTCCTGTGCTTCAGTGTCCTGTGCTTTAGTGTCCTGTGCTTCAGTGTCCTGTGCGTCTGTGTCCTGTACGTTAGTGTCCTGTGCGTCTGTGTCCTGTACGTCAGTGTCCTGTACGTCAGTGTCCTGTGTGTCAGTGTCCTGTGCTTCAGTGTCCTGTGCTTCAGTGTCCTGTGTTTCAGTGTCCTGTGCTTCAGTGTCCTGTGCGTCTGTGTCCTGTACGTCAGTGTCCTGTGCTTCAGTGTCCTGTGCTTCAGTGTCCTGTGCTTCAGTGTCCTGTGCTTCAGTGTCCTGTGCTTCAGTGTTCTGTGTGTCTGTGTCCTGTACGTCAGTGTCCTGTGCTTCAGTGTCCGGTGCTTCAGTGTCCTGTGTGCCGGTGTCCTGTGCGTCAGTGTCCTGTGCGTCGGTGTCCTGTGCGCCAGTGTCCTGTGCGCCAGTGTCCTGTGCTTGTGTCCTGTGCTCCAGTGTCCTGTGCGTCTGTGTCCTGTACGTCAGTGTCCTGGGCCTCGGTGTCCTGTGCGTCAATGTCCTGGGCGTCTGTGTCCTGGGCTTCAGTGTCCTCTGCGTCAATGTCCTGGGCATCTGTATCCTGGGCGTCTGTGCCCTGGGCGTCTGTGTCCTGGGCGTCGGTGTCCTGCGCGTCGGTGTCCTGTGCGTCGGTGTCATGTGCTTCAGTGTCCTATGCTTCAGTGTCCTGTGTGCCGGTGTCCTGTGCGTCAGTGTCCTGTGCGTCGGTGTCCTATGCGTCAGTGCCCAGTGCTCCAGTGTCCTGTGCTCCAGTGTCCTGTGCTCCAGTGTCCTGTGCGTCTGTGTCCTGTACGTCAGTGTCCTGGGCCTCGGTGTCCTGGGCGTCTGTGTCCTGGGCGTCTGTGTCCTGGGCGTCTGTGTCTTGGGCGTCAGTGTCCTGTGCGTCGTTGCCCTGTGCGTCGGTGTCCTTTGCTTCAGTGTCCTGTTGTGCGTCAGTGTCCTGGGCGTCGGTGTTCTGTGCGACTGTGTCCTGTACGTCATTGTCCTGTGCGTCGGTGTCCTGTGCTTCAGTGTCCTGTGTGTCTGTGTTCTGTACGTCAGTGTCCTGTGCGTCGGTGTCCTGTGCTTCAGTGTCCTGTGCTTCAGTGTCCTGTGCTTCAGTGTCCTGTGCTTCAGTGTCCTGTGCTTCAGTGTCCTGTGCATCAGTGTCCTGTGCTTCAGTGTCCTGTGCTTCAGTGTCCTGTGCTTCAGTGTCTTGTGTGTCTGTGTCCTGTGCTTCAGTGTCCTGTGCTTCAGTGTCCTGTGCATCAGTGTCCTGTGCTTCAGTGCCCTGTGCTTCAGTGTCCTGTGCTTCAGTGTCCTGTGCTTCAGTGTCCTGTGCATCAGTGTCCTGCGCTTCAGTGTCCTGCGCTTCCGTGTCCTGTGCGTCAGTGTCCTGTGCTTCAGTGTCCTGTGCTTCAGTGTCCTGTGCATCAGTGTTCTGTGCTTCAGTGTCCTGTGCTTCAGTGTCCTGTGCATCAGTGTCCTGTGCTTCAGTGTCCTGTGCTTCAGTGTCCTGTGCTTCAGTGTCCTGTGCTTCAGTGTCCTGTGCTTCAGTGTCCTGTGCTTCAGTGTCCTGTGCTTCAGTGTCTTGTGTGTCTGTGTCCTGTGCTTCAGTGTCCTGTGCTTCAGTGTCCTGTGCTTCAGTGTCCTGTGCTTCAGTGTCCTGTGCTTCAGTGTCCTGTGCTTCAGTGTCCTGTGCTTCAGTGTCCTGTGCATCAGTGTCCTGCGCTTCAGTGTCCTGCGCTTCCGTGTCCTGTGCGTCAGTGTCCTGTGCTTCAGTGTCCTGTGCTTCAGTGTCCTGTGCATTAGTGTTCTGTGCTTCAGTGTCCTGTGCTTCAGTGTCCTGTGCATCAGTGTCCTGTGCTTCAGTGTCCTGTGCTTCAGTGTCCTGTGCTTCAGTGTTCTGTGCTTCAGTGTCCTGTGCATCAGTGTCCTGCGCTTCAGTGTCCTGCGCTTCCGTGTCCTGTGCGTCAGTGTCCTGTGCTTCAGTGTCCTGTGCTTCAGTGTCCTGTGCATCAGTGTTCTGTGCTTCAGTGTCCTGTGCGTCTGTGTCGTGTGTGTCTGTGTCCTGTACATCAGTATTCTGTGCTTCAGTGTCCTGTGATTCAGTGTCTTGTGTGTCTGTGTCCTGTACGTCAGTATCCTGTGCTTCAGTGTCCTGTACGTCAGTGTCCTGTGCGTCAGTGTCCTGTGCTTCAGTGTCCTGTGCATCAGTGTCCTGTGCGTCAGTGTCCTGTGCGTCTGTGACCTGTACGTCAGTGTCCTGTGCGTCAGTGTCCTGTGCTTCAGTGTCCTGTGCTTTAGGGTCCTGTGCTTCAGTGTCCTCTGCTTCAGTGTCCTGTGCTTCAGTGTCCTGTGCGTCTGTGTCCTGTACGTTAGTATCCTGTGCTTCAGTATCCTGTGCGTCTTTGTCCTGTGCGTCAGTGTCCTGAGCTTCACTGTCCTGTGCTTCTGTGTCCTGTGCGTCTGTGTCCTGTACGTCAGTGTCCTGTACGTCAGTGTCCTGTACGTCAGTGTCCTGTGTGTCAGTGTCCTGTGCTTCAGTGTCCTGTGCTTCAGTGTCCTGTGCTTCAGTGTCCTGTGCTTCAGTGTCATGTGCGTCTGTGTCCTGTACGTCAGTGTCCTGTGCTTCAGTGTCCTGTGCTTCAGTGTCCTGTGCTTCAGTGTCCTGTGCTTCAGTGTTCTGTGTGTCTGTGTCCTGTACGTCAGTGTCCTGTGCTTCAGTGTCCGGTGCTTCACTGTCCTGTGTGCCGGTGTCCTGTGCGTCAGTGTCCTGTGCGTCGGTGTCCTGTGCGTCGGTGTCCTGTGCGCCAGTGTCCTGTGCGCCAGTGTCCTGTGCTTGTGTCCTGTGCTCCAGTGTCCTGTGCGTCTGTGTCCTGTACGTCAGTGTCCTGGGCCTCGGTGTCCTGTGCGTCAATGTCCTGGGCGTCTGTGTCCTGGGCTTCAGTGTCCTCTGCGTCAATGTCCTGGGCATCTGTATCCTGGGCGTCTGTGCCCTGGGCGTCTGTGTCCTGGGTGTCGGTGTCCTGCGCGTCGGTGTCCTGTGCGTCGGTGTCATGTGCTTCAGTGTCCTATGCTTCAGTGTCCTGTGTGCCGGTGTCCTGTGCGTCAGTGTCCTGTGCGTCGGTGTCCTATGCGTCAGTGCCCTGTGCTCCAGTGTCCTGTGCTCCAGTGTCCTGTGCTCCAGTGTCCTGTGCGTCTGTGTCCTGTACGTCAGTGTCCTGGGCCTCGGTGTCCTGGGCGTCTGTGTCCTGGGCGTCTGTGTCCTGGGCGTCTGTGTCTTGGGCGTCAGTGTCCTGTGCTTCAGTGTCTTGTGTGTCTGTGTCCTGTGCTTCAGTGTCCTGTGCTTC
This sequence comes from Scyliorhinus torazame, assembly GCF_047496885.1. Lineage (NCBI taxonomy): Eukaryota > Metazoa > Chordata > Chondrichthyes > Carcharhiniformes > Scyliorhinidae > Scyliorhinus > Scyliorhinus torazame. Next base: position 180,068,984 of record NC_092713.1, read on the forward strand.
AGTGTCCTGTGCTTCAGTGTCCTGTGCATCAGTGTCCTGTGCTTGTGTCCTGTGCTTCAGTGTCCTGTGCTTCAGTGTCCTGTGCTTCAGTGTCCTGTGCATCAGTGTCCTGCGCTTCAGTGTCCTGCGCTTCAGTGTCCTGCGCTTCAGTGTCCTGTGCGTCAGTGTCCTGTGTTTCAGTGTCCTGTGCTTCAGTGTCCTGTGCATCAGTGTCCTGTGCTTCAGTGTCCTGTGCTTCAGTGTCCTGTGCATCAGTGTTCTGTGCTTCAGTGTCCTGTGCGTCTGTGTCGTGTGTGTCTGTGTCATGTACATCAGTATTCTGTGCTTCAGTGTCCTGTGCTTCAGTGTCTTGTGTGTCTGTGTCCTGTACGTCAGTATCCTGTGCTTCAGTGTCCTGTACGTCAGTGTCCTGTGCGTCAGTGTCCTGTGCTTCAGTGTCCTGTGCTTCAGTGTCCTGTGCGTCAGTGTCCTGTGCGTCTGTGACCTGTACGTCAGTGTCCTGTGCGTCAGAGTCCTGTGCTTCAGTGTCCTGTGCTTTAGTGTCCTGTGCTTCAGTGTCCTGTGCTTCAGTGTCCTGTGCTTCAGTGTCCTGTGCGTCTGTGTCCTGTACGTTAGTATCCTGTGCTTCAGTATCCTGTGCGTCTGTGTCCTGTGCGTCAGTGTCCTGAGCTTCACTGTCCTGTGCTTCAGTGTCCTGTGCGTCTGTGTCCTGTACGTTAGTGTCCTGTGCGTCTGTGTCCTGTACGTCAGTGTCCTGTACGTCAGTGTCCTGTGTGTCAGTGTCCTGTGCTTCACTGCCCTGTGCTTCAGTGTCCTGTGCTTCAGTGTCCTGTGCTTCAGTGTCCTGTGCGTCTGTGTCCTGTACGTCAGTGTCCTGTGCTTCAGCGTCCTGTGCTTCAGTGTCCTGTGCTTCAGTGTCCTGTGCTTCAGTGTTCTGTGTGTCTGTGTCCTGTACGTCAGTGTCCTGTGCTTCAGTGTCCGGTGCTTCAGTGTCCTGTGTGCCGGTGTCCTGTGCGTCAGTGTCCTGTGCGTCGGTGTCCTGTGAGCCAGTGTCCTGTGCGCCAGTGTCCTGTGCTTGTGTCCTGTGCTCCAGTGTCCTGTGCGTCTGTGTCCTGTACGTCAGTGTCCTGGGCCTCGGTGTCCTGTGCGTCAATGTCCTGGGCGTCTGTGTCCTGGGCTTCAGTGTCCTCTGCGTCAATGTCCTGGGCATCTGTATCCTGGGCGTCTGTGTCCTGGGCGTCTGTGTCCTGGGCGTCGGTGTCCTGCGTGTCGGTGTCCTGTGCGTCGGTGTCATGTGCTTCAGTGTCCTATGCTTCAGTGTCCTGTGTGCCGGTGTCCTGTGCGTCAGTGTCCTGTGCGTCGGTGTCCGATGCGTCAGTGCCCTGTGCTCCAGTGTCCTGTGCTCCAGTGTCCTGTGCTCCAGTGTCCTGTGCGTCTGTGTCCTGTACGTCAGTGTCCTGGGCCTCGGTGTCCTGGGCGTCTGTGTCCTGGGCGTCTGTGTCCTGGGCGTCTGTGTCTTGGGCGTCAGTGTCCTGTGCGTCGGTGTCCTGTGCGTCGGTGTCCTGTGCTTCAGTGTCCTGTTGTGCATCAGTGTCCTGGGCGTCGGTGTTCTGTGCGATTGTGTCCTGTACGTCATTGTCCTGTGCGTCGGTGTCCTGTGCTTCAGTGTCCTGTGTGTCTGTGTTCTGTACGTCAGTGTCCTGTGCGTCGGTGTCCTGTGCTTCAGTGTCCTGTGCTTCAGTGTCTTGTGTGTCTGTGTCCTATGCTTCAGTGTCCTGTGCTTCAGTGTCCTGTGCTTCAGTGTCCTGTGCATCTGTGTCCTGCGCTTCAGTGTCCTGTGCTTCAGTGTCTTGTGTGTCTGTGTCCTGTGCTTCAGTGTCCTGTGCTTCAGTGTCCTGTGCTTCAGTGTCCTGTGAATCAGTGTCCTGTGCTTCAGTGTCCTGTGCTTCAGTGTCCTGTGCTTCAGTGTCCTGTGCTTCACTGTCTTGTGTGTCTGTGTCCTGTGCTTCAGTGTCCTGTGCTTCAGTGTCCTGTGCATCAGTGTCCTGTGCTTCAGTGTCCTGTGCTTCAGTGTCCTGTGCTTCAGTGTCCTGTGCTTCAGTGTCCTGTGCATCAGTGTCCTGCGCTTCAGTGTCCTGCGCTTCAGTGTCCTGTGCGTCAGTGTCCTGTGCTTCAGTGTCCTGTGCTTCAGTGTCCTGTGCATCAGTGTCCTGTGCTTCAGTGTCCTGTGCGTCTGTGTCGTGTGTGTCTGTGTCCTGTACATCAGTATTCTGTGCTTCAGTGTCCTGTGCTTCAGTGTCTTGTGTGTCTGTGTCCTGTACATCAGTATCCTGTGCTTCAGTGTCCTGTACGTCAGTGTCCTGTGCGTCAGTGTCCTGTGCTTCAGTGTCCTGTGCTTCAGTGTCCTGTGCGTCAGTGTCCTGTGCGTCTGTGACCTGTACGTCAGTGTCCTGTGCGTCAGTGTCCTGTACGTCAGTGTCCTGTGTGTCAGTGTCCTGTGCTTCACTGTCCTGTGCTTCAGTGTCCTGTGCTTCAGTGTCCTGTGCTTCAGTGTCCTGTGCGTCTGTGTCCTGTGCGTCTGTGTCCTGTACGTCAGTGTCCTGTGCTTCAGTGTCCTGTGCTTCAGTGTCCTGTGCTTCAGTGTCCTGTGCTTCAGTGTTCTGTGTGTCTGTGTCCTGTACGTCAGTGTCCTGTGCTTCAGTGTCCGGTGCTTCAGTGTCCTGTGTGCCGGTGTCCTGTGCGTCAGTGTCCTGTGCGTCGGTGTCCTGTGAGCCAGTGTCCTGTGCGCCAGTGTCCTGTGCTTGTGTCCTGTGCTCCAGTGTCCTGTGCGTCTGTGTCCTGTACGTCAGTGTCCTGGGCCTCGGTGTCCTGTGCGTCAATGTCCTGGGCGTCTGTGTCCTGGGCTTCAGTGTCCTCTGCGTCAATGTCCTGGGCATCTGTATCCTGGGCGTCTGTGTCCTGGGCGTCTGTGTCCTGGGCGTCGGTGTCCTGCGCGTCGGTGTCCTGTGCGTCGGTGTCATGTGCTTCAGTGTCCTATGCTTCAGTGTCCTGTGTGCCGGTGTCCTGTGCGTCAGTGTCCTGTGCGTCGGTGTCCGATGCGTCAGTGCCCTGTGCTCCAGTGTCCTGTGCTCCAGTGTCCTGTGCTCCAGTGTCCTGTGCGTCTGTGTCCTGTACGTCAGTGTCCTGGGCCTCGGTGTCCTGGGCGTCTGTGTCCTGGGCGTCTGTGTCCTGGGCGTCTGTGTCTTGGGCGTCACTGTCCTGTGCGTCGGTGTCCTGTGCGTCGGTGTCCTGTGCTTCAGTGTCCTGTTGTGCATCAGTGTCCTGGGCGTCGGTGTTCTGTGCGATTGTGTCCTGTACGTCATTGTCCTGTGCGTCGGTGTCCTGTGCTTCAGTGTCCTGTGTGTCTGTGTTCTGTACGTCAGTGTCCTGTGCGTCGGTGTCCTGTGCTTCAGTGTCCTGTGCTTCAGTGTCTTGTGTGTCTGTGTCCTATGCTTCAGTGTCCTGTGCTTCAGTGTCCTGTGCTTCAGTGTCCTGTGCTTCAGTGTCCTGTGCATCTGTGTCCTGTGCTTCAGTGTCCTGTGCTTCAGTGTCTTGTGTGTCTGTGTCCTGTGCTTCAGTGTCCTGTGCTTCAGTGTCCTGTGCTTCAGTGTCCTGTGAATCAGTGTCCTGTGAATCAGTGTCCTGTGCTTCAGTGTCCTGTGCTTCAGTGTCCTGTGCTTCACTGTCTTGTGTGTCTGTGTCCTGTGCTTCAGTGTCCTGTGCTTCAGTGTCCTGTGCTTCAGTGTCCTGTGCATCAGTGTCCTGTGCTTCAGTGTCCTGTGCTTCAGTGTCCTGTGCTTCAGTGACCTGTGCTTCAGTGTCCTGTGCATCAGTGTCCTGCGCTTCAGTGTCCTGCGCTTCAGTGTCCTGTGCGTCAGTGTCCTGTGCTTCAGTGTCCTGTGCTTCAGTGTCCTGTGCATCAGTGTCCTGTGCTTCAGTGTCCTGTGCGTCTGTGTCGTGTGTGTCTGTGTCCTGTACATCAGTATTCTGTGCTTCAGTGTCCTGTGCTTCAGTGTCTTGTGTGTCTGTGTCCTGTACGTCAGTATCCTGTGCTTCAGTGTCCTGTACGTCAGTGTCCTGTGCGTCAGTGTCCTGTGCTTCAGTGTCCTGTGCTTCAGTGTCCTGTACATCAGTATCCTCTGCTTCAGTGTCCTGTACGTCAGTGTCCTCTGCGTCAGTGTCCTGTGCTTCAGTGTCCTGTGCTTCAGTGTCCTGTGCGTCAGTGTCCTGTGCGTCTGTGACCTGTACGTCAGTGTCCTGTGCGTCGGTGTCCTGTGCTTCAGTGTCCTGTTGTGCGTCAGTGTCCTGGGCGTCGGTGTTCTGTGCGACTGTGTCCTGTACGTCATTGTCCTGTGCTTCAGTGTCCTGTGCTTCAGTGTCTTGTGTGTCTGTGTCCTGTGCTTCAGTGTCCTGTGCTTCAGTGTCCTGTGCTTCAGTGTCCTGTGCATCTGTGTCCTGTGCTTCAGTGTCCTGTGCTTCAGTGTCCTGTGCTTCAGTGTCCTGTGCTTCAGTGTCCTGTGCTTCAGTGTCCTGTGCATCAGTGTCCTGTGCTTCAGTGTCCTGTGCATCAGTATCCTGTGCTTCAGTGTCCTGTGCGTCTGTGTCGTGTGTGTCTGTGTCCTGTACATCAGTATCCTGTGCATCAGTGTCCTGTGCTTCAGTGTCTTGTGTGTCTGTGTCCTGTACGTCAGTATCCTGTGCTTCAGTGTCCTGTACGTCAGTGTCCTGTGCGTCAGTGTCCTGTGCTTCAGTGTCCTGTGCTTCAGTGTCCTGTGCTTCAGTGTCCTGTGCTTCAGTGTCCTGTGCGTCAGTGTCCTGTGCGTCTGTGACCTGTACGTCAGTGTCCTGCGCTTCTGTGTCCTGCGCTTCCGTGTCCTGTGCGTCAGTGTCCTGTGCTTCAGTGTCCTGTGCTTCAGTGTCCTGTGCATCAGTGTTCTGTGCTTCAGTGTCCTGTGCGTCTGTGACCTGTACGTCAGTGTCCTGTGCGTCAGTGTCCTGTGCTTCAGTGTCCTGTGCTTTAGTGTCCTGTGCTTCAGTGTCCTGTGCTTCAGTGTCCTGTGCTTCAGTGTCCTGTGCGTCTGTGTCCTGTACGTTAGTATCCTGTGCTTCAGTATCCTGTGCGTCTGTGTCCTGTGCGTCAGTGTCCTGAGCTTCACTGTCCTGTGCTTCAGTGTCCTGTGCGTCTGTGTCCTGTACGTTAGTGTCCTGTGCGTCTGTGTCCTGTACGTCAGTGTCCTGTACGTCAGTGTCCTGTGTGTCAGTGTCCTGTGCTTCAGTGTCCTGTGCTTCAGTGTCCTGTGCTTCATTGTCCTGTGCTTCAGTGTCCTGTGCGTCTGTGTCCTGTACGTCAGTGTCCTGTGCTTCAGCGTGCTGTGCTTCAGTGTCCTGTGCTTCAGTGTCCTGTGCGTCAGTGTTCTGTGTGTCTGTGTCCTGTACGTCAGTGTCCTGTGCTTCAGTGTCCGGTGCTTCAGTGTCCTGTGTGCCGGTGTCCTGTGCGTCAGTGTCCTGTGCGTCGGTGTCCTGTGCGCCAGTGTCCTGTGCGCCAGTGTCCTGTGCTTGTGTCCTGTGCTCCAGTGTCCTTTTGGATTTCGGCGGCAGCGGTGCGCAGGGGCCTTCTGGGAGGTGAGTAGTGAGTTTAAAACCACTTACCTTTACAGGAGCAGCCCTTTGGATTTCGGCGGCAGCGGTGCGCAGGGGCCTTCTTGGAGGTGAGTAGTGAGTTTAAAACCACTTACCTTTACAGGAGCAGCCCTTTGGATTTCGGCGGCAGCGGTGCGCAGGGGCCTTCTGGGAGGTGAGTAGTGAGTTTAAAAGCACTTACCTTTACAGGAGCAGCCCTTTGGATTTCGGCGGCAGCGGTGCGCAGGGGCCTTCTGGGAGGTGAGTAGTGAGTTTAAAACCACTTACCTTTACAGGAGCAGCCCTTTGGATTTCGGCGGCAGCGGTGCGCAGGGGCCTTCTGGGAGGTGAGTAGTGAGGATTGGAGGTGGAGGAGCAGTCTCTGTCAGCGAGAGAACCTGAGAACATCTCAGAAGGTAAGCAAGTGATTTTTACTTTTATACCTGTTTTTCAAATTGTGTGTGTCGGGGGGAAACTGAAGTGACATCACAGAAAAGCTGTGACCTGGGTGGCTGGTTGGGATTCTAACCTAAATTTTTTTGAGTATTTGGGAACTAATTAAACATAATAACTTAATTATAATTTAGAGGATATCTAAGCCAGAGATCGGAGAATATTATAGTTAGCTATCGCATTTCTATTAGAAATCTAGTGCTAGGAAACAGATAGTTGACAGTAACTTTGAAATTTAAAAAAAGTATTTATAAAAAAAAAAAGACAACTTTTAATTTTAATTAATTGACGCAATGTCAGTTAGAGGGGTGCTGTGCTCTGACTGTGAGATGTGGCAGGTCCGGGAGGCTTCCAGCGTCCCGGATGGCTTCATCTGCAGAAAGTGCACCCAACTGCAGCTCCTCACAGACCGCATGGTTCGGTTGGAGCAGCAATTGGATGCACTTAGGAGCATGCAGGTGGCGGAAAGCGTCATAGATCGCAGTTATGTAAGTGTGGTCACACCCAAGGTGCAGGCAGAGAAATGGGTGACCACCAGAAAGGGCAGGCAGTCAGTGCAGGAATCCCCTGTGGTTGTCCCCCTCTCGAACAGATATACCCCTTTGGATACTGTCGGGGGGGATAGCCTATCAGGGGAAAACAGCAGCAGCCAGAGCAGTGGCACCACGGCTGGCTCTGATGTTCAGAAGGGAGGGTCAAAGCGCAGAAGAGTAATAGTTATAGGGGACTCTATAGTCAGGGGCACAGATAGGCGCTTCTGTGGACGTGAAAGAGACTCCAGGATGGTATGTTGCCTCCCTGGTGCCAGGGTCCAGGATGTCTCCGAACGGGTAGAGGGAATCCTGAAGGGGGAGGGCAAACAGGCAGAGGTCGTTGTACATATTGGTACTAACGACATAGGCAGGAAGGGGCATGAGGTCCTGCAGCAGGAGTTCAGGGAGCTAGGCAGAAAGTTAAAAGACAGGACCTCGAGGGTTGTAATCTCGGGATTACTCCCTGTGCCACGTGCCAGTGAGGCTAGAAATAGGAAGATAGAGCAGACAAACACGTGGCTAAACAGCTGGTGTAGGAGGGAGGGTTTCTGTTATCTGGACCACTGGGAGCTCTTCCGGGGCAGGTGTGACCTGTATAAGATGGACGGGTTGCATCTAAACCGGAGAGGCATAAATATCCTGGCCGCGAGGTTTGCTAGTGTCACACGGGAGGGTTTAAACTAGTATGGCAGGGGGGTGGGCACGGGAGCAATAGGTCAGAAGGTGAGAGCATTGAGGGAGAACTAGGGAATAGGGACAGTGTGGCTCTGAGGCAGCGCAGACGGGGAGAAGTTGCTGAACACAGCGGGTCTGGTGGCCTGAAGTGCATATGTTTTAATGCAAGGAGCATTACGGGTAAGGCAGATGAACTTAGAGCTTGGATTACTACTTGGAACTATGATGTTGTTGCCATTACAGAGACCTGGTTGAGGGAAGGGCAGGATTGGCAGCTAAACGTTCCAGGATTTAGATGTTTCAGGCGGGATAGAGGGGGATGTAAAAGGGGAGGCGGAGTTGCGCTACTTGTTCAGGAGAGTATCACAGCTATACAGCGAGAGGACACCTCAGAGGGCAGTGAGGCTATATGGGTAGAGATCAGGAATAAGAAGGGTGCAGTCACAATGTTGGGGGTATACTACAGGCCTCCCAACAGCCAGCGGGAGATAGAGGAGCAGATAGGTATCCAGATTTTGGAAAAGAGTAAAAACAACAGGGTTGTGGTGATGGGAGACTTCAACTTCCCCAATATTGACTGGGACTCACTTAGTGCCAGGGGCTTAGACGGGGCAGAGTTTGTAAGGAGCATCCAGGAGGGCTTCTTAAAACAATATGTAAACAGTCCAACTAGGGAAGGGGCGGTACTGGACCTGGTATTGGGGAATGAGCCCGGCCAGGTGGTAGATGTTTCAGTAGGGGAGCATTTCGGTAACAGTGACCACAATTCAGTAAGTTTTAAAGTACTGGTGGACAAGGATAAGAGTGGTCCGAGGATGAATGTGCTAAATTGGGGGAAGGCTAATTATAACAATATTAGGCGGGAACTGAAGAACATAGATTGGGGGCGGATGTTTGAGGGCAAATCAACATCTGACATGTGGGAGGCTTTCAAGTGTCAGTTGAAAGGAATACAGGACAGGCATGTTCCTGTGAGGAAGAAAGATAAATACGGCAATTTTCGGGAACCTTGGATGACGAGTGATATTGTAGGCCTCGTCAAAAAGAAAAAGGAGGCATTTGTCAGGGCTAAAAGGCTGGGAACAGACGAAGCCTGTGTGGCATATAAGTAGGAAGGAACTTAAGCAAGGAGTCAGGAGGGCTAGAAGGGGTCATGAAAAGTCATTGGCAAATAGGGTTAAGGAAAATCCCAAGGCTTTTTACACTTACATAAAAAGCAAGAGGGTAGCCAGGGAAAGGGTTGGCCCACTGAAGGATAGGCAAGGGAATCTATGTGTGGAGCCAGAGGAAATGGGCGAGGTACTAAATGAATACTTTGCATCAGTATTCACCAAAGAGAAGGAATTGGTAGATGTTGAGTCTGGAGAAGGGGGTGTAGATAGCCTGGGTCACATTGTGATCCAAAAAGACGAGGTGTTGGGTGTCTTAAAAAATATTAAGGTAGATAAGTCCCCAGGGCCGGATGGGATCTACCCCAGAATACTGAAGGAGGCCGGAGAGGAAATTGCTGAGGCCTTGACAGAAATCTTTGGATCCTCGCTGTCTTCAGGGGATGTCCCGGAGGACTGGAGAATAGCCAATGTTGTTCCTCTGTTTAAGAAGGGTGGCAGGGATAATCCCGGGAACTACAGGCCGGTGAGCCTTACTTCAGTGGTAGGGAAATTACTGGAGAGAATTCTTCGAGACAGGATCTACTCCCATTTGGAAGCAAATGGACGTATTAGTGAGAGGCAGCACGGTTTTGTGAAGGGGAGGTCGTGTCTCACTAACTTGATAGAGTTTTTCGAGGAGGTCACTAAGGTGATTGATGCAGGTAGGGCAGTAGATGTTGTCTATATGGACTTCAGTAAGGCCTTTGACAAGGTCCCTCATGGTAGACTAGTACAAAAGGTGAAGTCACACGGGATCAGGGGTGAACTGGCAAGGTGGATACAGAACTGGCTAGGCCATAGAAGGCAGAGGGTAGCAATGGAGGGATGCTTTTCTAATTGGAGGGCTGTGACCAGTGGTGTTCCACAGGGATCAGTGCTGGGACCTTTGCTCTTTGTAGTATATATAAATGATTTGGAGGAAAATGTAACTGGTCTGATTAGTAAGTTTGCAGACGACACAAAGGTTGGTGGAATTGCGGATAGCGATGAGGACTGTCTGAGGATACAGCAGGATTTAGATTGTCTGGAGACTTGGGCGGAGAGATGGCAGATGGAGTTTAACCTGGACAAATGTGAGGTAATGCATTTTGGAAGGGCTAATGCAGGTAGGGAATATACAGTGAATGGTAGAACCCTCAAGAGTATTGAAAGTCAAAGAGATCTAGGAGTACAGGTCCACAGATCACTGAAAGGGGCTACACAGGTGGAGAAGGTAGTCAAGAAGGCATACGGCATGCTTGCCTTCATTGGCCGGGGCATTGAGTATAAGAATTGGCAAGTCATGTTGCAGCTGTATAGAACCTTAGTTAGGCCACACTTGGAGTATAGTGTTCAATTCTGGTCGCCACACTACCAGAAGGATGGGGAGGCTTTAGAGAGGGTGCAGAAGAGATTTACCAGAATGTTGCCTGGTATGGAGGGCATAAGCTATGAGGAGCGATTGAATAAACTCGGTTTGTTCTCACTGGAACGAAGGAGGTTGAGGGGCGACCTGATAGAGGTATACAAAATTATGAGGGGCATAGACAGAGTGGATAGTCAGAGGCTTTTCCCCAGGGTAGAGGGGTCAATTACTAGGGGGCATAGGTTTAAGGTGAGAGGGGCAAAGTTTAGAGTAGATGTACGAGGCAAGTTTTTTACGCAGAGGGTAGTGGGTGCCTGGAACTCACTACCGGAGGAGGTAGTGGAGGCAGGGACGATAGGGACATTTAAGGGGCATCTTGACAAATATATGAATAGGATGGGAATAGAAGGATACGGACCCAGGAAGTGTAGAAGATTGTAGTTTAGTCGGGCAGTATGGTCGGCACGGGCTTGGAGGGCCGAAGGGCCTGTTCCTGTGCTGTACATTTCTTTGTTCTTTGTTCTTAGTCCTGTGCGTCTGTGTCCTGTACGTCAGTGTCCTGGGCCTCGGTGTCCTGTGCGTCAATGTCCTGGGCGTCTGTGTCCTGGGCTTCAGTGTCCTCTGCGTCAATGTCCTGGGCATCTGTATCCTGGGCGTCTGTCTCCTGGGCGTCTGTGTCCTGGGCGTCGGTGTCCTGTGCGTCGGTGTCCTGTGCGTCGGTGTCATGTGCTTCAGTGTCCTATGCTTCAGTGTCCTGTGTGCCGGTGTCCTGTGCGTCAGTGTCCTGTGCGTCGGTGTCCTATGCGTCAGTGCTCTGTGCTCCAGTGTCCTGTGCTCCAGTGTCCTGTGCTCCAGTGTCCTGTGCGTCTGTGTCCTGTACGTCAGTGTCCTGGGCCTCGGTGTCCTGGGCGTCTGTGTCCTGGGCGTCTGTGTCCTGGGCGTCTGTGTCTTGGGCGTCAGTGTCCTGTGCGTCGGTGTCCTGTGCGTCGGTGTCCTGTGCTTCAGTGTCCTGTTGTGCGTCAGTGTCCTGGGCGTCGGTGTTCTGTGCGACTGTGTCCTGTACGTCATTGTCCTGTGCTTCAGTGTCCTGTGCTTCAGTGTCTTGTGTGTCTGTGTCCTGTGCTTCAGTGTCCTGTGCTTCAGTGTCCTGTGCTTCAGTGTCCTGTGCATCTGTGTCCTGTGCTTCAGTGTCCTGTGCTTCAGTGTCCTGTGCTTCAGTGTCCTGTGCTTCAGTGTCCTGTGCATCAGTGTCCTGTGCTTCAGTGTCCTGTGCATCAGTATCCTGTGCTTCAGTGTCCTGTGCGTCTGTGTCGTGTGTGTCTGTGTCCTGTACATCAGTATCCTGTGCTTCAGTGTCCTGTACGTCAGTGTCCTGTGCGTCAGTGTCCTGTGCTTCAGTGTCCTGTGCTTCAGTGTCCTGTGCTTCAGTGTCCTGTGCTTCAGTGTGCTGTGCTTCAGTATCCTGTGCGTCCATGTCCTGTACGTCAGGATGCTGTGCTTCAGTGTCATGTGCGTCTGTGTCCTGTACGTCAGTGTCCTGTACGTCAGTGTCCTGTACATCAGTGTCCTGTGCTTCAGTGTCCTGTGCTTCAGTGTCCGGTGCGTCAGTGTCCGGTGCGTCAGTGTCCGGTGCGTCAGTGTCCTGTCCTTCAGTGTCCTGTGCTTCAGTGTCCTGTGCTTCAGTGTCCTGTGAATCAGTGTCCTGTGAATCAGTGTCCTGTGCTTCAGTGTCCTGTGCTTCAGTGTCCTGTGCTTCAGTGTCCTGTGCTTCAGTGTCCTGTGCTTCAGTGTCTTGTGTGTCTGTGTCCTGTGCTTCAGTGTCCTGTGCTTCAGTGTCCTGTGCTTCAGTGTCCTGTGCATCAGTGTCCTGTGCTTCAGTGTCCTGTGCTTCAGTGTCCTGTGCTTCAGTGTCCTGTGCTTCAGTGTCCTGTGCATCAGTGTCCTGCGCTTCAGTGTCCTGCGCTTCAGTGTCCTGTGCGTCAGTGTCCTGTGCTTCAGTGTCCTGTGCTTCAGTGTCCTGTGCATCAGTGTCCTGTGCTTCAGTGTCCTGTGCATCTGTGTCGTGTGTGTCTGTGTCCTGTACATCAGTATTCTGTGCTTCAGTGTCCTGTGCTTCAGTGTCTTGTGTGTCTGTGTCCTGTACGTCAGTATCCTGTGCTTCAGTGTCCTGTACGTCAGTGTCCTGTGCGTCAGTGTCCTGTGCTTCAGTGTCCTGTGCTTCAGTGTCCTGTGCGTCAGTGTCCTGTGCGTCTGTGACCTGTACGTCAGTGTCCTGCGCTTCCGTGTCCTGCGCTTCCGTGTCCTGTGCGTCAGTGTCCTGTGCTTCAGTGTCCTGTGCTTCAGTGTCCTGTGCATCAGTGTTCTGTGCTTCAGTGTCCTGTGCGTCTGTGTCGTGTGTGTCTGTGTCCTGTACATCAGTACTCTGTGCTTCAGTGTCCTGTGCTTCAGTGTCTTGTGTGTCTGTGTCCTGTACGTCAGTATCCTGTGCTTCAGTGTCCTGTACGTCAGTGTCCTGTGCGTCAGTGTCCTGTGCTTCAGTGTCCTGTGCTTCAGTGTCCTGTGCGTCTGTGTCCTGTGCGTCTGTGACCTGTACGTCAGTGTCCTGTGCGTCAGTGTCCTGTGCTTCAGTGTCCTGTGCTTTAGTGTCCTGTGCTTCAGTGTCCTGTGCTTCAGTGTCCTGTGCTTCAGTGTCCTGTGCGTCTGTGTCCTGTACGTTAGTATCCTGTGCTTCAGTATCCTGTGCGTCTGTGTCCTGTGCGTCAGTGTCCTGAGCTTCACTGTCCTGTGCTTCAGTGTCCTGTGCGTCTGTGTCCTGTACGTTAGTGTCCTGTGCGTCTGTGTCCTGTACGTCAGTGTCCTGTACGTCAGTGTCCTGTGCTTCAGTGTCCTGTGCTTCAGTGTCCTGTGCTTCAGTGTCCTGTGCGTCTGTGTCCTGTACGTCAGTGTCCTGTGCTTCAGTGTCCTGTGCTTCAGTGTCCTGTGCTTCAGTGTCCTGTGCTTCAGTGTTCTGTGTGTCTGTGTCCTGTACGTCAGTGTCCTGTGCTTCAGTGTCCGGTGCTTCAGTGTCCTGTGTGCCGGTGTCCTGTGCGTCAGTGTCCTGTGCGTCGGTGTCCAGTGCGCCAGTGTCCTGTGCGCCAGTGTCCTGTGCTTGTGTCCTGTGCTCCAGTGTCCTGTGCGTCTGTGTCCTGTACGTCAGTGTCCTGGGCCTCGGTGTCCTGTGCGTCAATGTCCTGGGCGTCTGTGTCCTGGGCTTCAGTGTCCTCTGCGTCAATGTCCTGGGCATCTGTATCCTGGGCGTCTGTGTCCTGGGCGTCTGTGTCCTGGGCGTCGGTGTCCTGCGCGTCGGTGTCCTGTGCGTCGGTGTCATGTGCTTCAGTGTCCTATGCTTCAGTGTCCTGTGTGCCGGTGTCCTGTGCGTCAGTGTCCTGTGCGTCGGTGTCCTATGCGTCAGTGCCCTGTGCTCCAGTGTCCTGTGCTCCAGTGTCCTGTGCTCCAGTGTCCTGTGCGTCTGTGTCCTGTACGTCAGTGTCCTGGGCCTCGGTGTCCTGGGCGTCTGTGTCCTGGGCGTCTGTGTCCTGGGCGTCTGTGTCTTGGGCGTCAGTGTCCTGTGCGTCGGTGTCCTGTGCGTCGGTGTCCTGTGCTTCAGTGTCCTGTTGTGCATCAGTGTCCTGGGCGTCGGTGTTCTGTGCGATTGTGTCCTGTACGTCATTGTCCTGTGCGTCGGTGTCCTGTGCTTCAGTGTCCTGTGTGTCTGTGTTCTGTACGTCAGTGTCCTGTGCGTCGGTGTCCTGTGCTTCAGTGTCCTGTGCTTCAGTGTCTTGTGTGTCTGTGTCCTGTGCTTCAGTGTCCTGTGCTTCAGTGTCCTGTGCTTCAGTGTCCTGTGCTTCAGTGTCCTGTGCACCTGTGTCCTGCGCTTCAGTGTCCTGTGCTTCAGTGTCTTGTGTGTCTGTGTCCTGTGCTTCAGTGTCCTGTGCTTCAGTGTCCTGTGCTTCAGTGTCCTGTGAATCAGTGTCCTGTGCTTCAGTGTCCTGTGCTTCAGTGTCCTGTGCTTCAGTGTCCTGTGCTTCAGTGTCTTGTGTGTCTGTGTCCTGTGCTTCAGTGTCCTGTGCTTCAGTGTCCTGTGCTTCAGTGTCCTGTGCATCAGTGTCCTGTGCTTCAGTGTCCTGTGCTTCAGTGTCCTGTGCTTCAGTGTCCTGTGCTTCAGTGTCCTGTGCTTCAGTGTCCTGTGCATCAGTGTCCTGCGCTTCAGTGTCCTGCGCTTCAGTGTCCTGTGAGTCAGTGTCCTGTGCTTCAGTGTCCTGTGCTTCAGTGTCCTGTGCATCAGTGTCCTGTGCTTCAGTGTCCTGTGCGTCTGTGTCGTGTGTGTCTGTGTCCTGTACATCAGTATTCTGTGCTTCAGTGTCCTGTGCTTCAGTGTCTTGTGTGTCTGTGTCCTGTACGTCAGTATCCTGTGCTTCAGTGTCCTGTGCTTCAGTGTCCTGTGCGTCAGTGTCCTGTGCGTCTGTGACCTGTACGTCAGTGTCCTGTGCGTCAGTGTCCTGTGCTTCAGTGTCCTGTGCTTTAGTGTCCTGTGATTCAGTGTCCTGTGCTTCAGTGTCCTGTGCTTCAGTGTCCTGTGCGTCTGTGTCCTGTACGTTAGTATCCTGTGCTTCAGTATCCTGTGCGTCTGTGTCCTGTGCGTCAGTGTCCTGAGCTTCACTGTCCTGTGCTTCGGTGTCCTGTGCGTCTGTGTCATGTACGTTAGTGTCCTGTGCATCTGTGTCCTGTACGTCAGTGTCCTGTACGTCAGTGTCCTGTGTGTCAGTGTCCTGTGCTTCAGTGTCCTGTGCTTCAGTGTCCTGTGCTTCAGTGTCCTGTGCGCCTGTGTCCTGTACGTCAGTGGCCTGTGCTTCAGTGTGCTGTGCTTCAGTGTCCTGTGCTTCAGTGTCCTGTGCGTCAGTGTTCTGTGTGTCTGTGTCCTGTACGTCAGTGTCCTGTGCTTCAGTGTCCGGTGCTTCAGTGTCCTGTGTGCCGGTGTCCTGTGCGTCAGTGTCCTGTGCGTCGGTGTCCTGTGCGCCAGTGTCCTGTGCGCCAGGGTCCTGTGCTTGTGTCCTGTGCTCCAGTGTCCTGTGCGTCTGTGTCCTGTACGTCAGTGTCCTGGGCCTCGGTGTCCTGTGCGTCAATGTCCTGGGCGTCTGTGTCCTGGGCTTCAGTGTCCTCTGCGTCAATGTCCTGGGCATCTGTATCCTGGGCGTCTGTGTCCTGGGCGTCGGTGTCCTGTGCGTCGGTGTCATGTGCTTCAGTGTCCTATGCTTCAGTGTCCTGTGTGCCGGTGTCCTGTGCGTCAGTGTCCTGTGCGTCGGTGTCCTATGCGTCAGTGCTCTGTGCTCCAGTGTCCTGTGCTCCAGTGTCCTGTGCTCCAGTGTCCTGTGCTCCAGTGTCCTGTGCGTCTGTGTCCTGTACGTCAGTGTCCTGGGCCTCGGTGTCCTGGGCGTCTGTGTCCTGGGCGTCTGTGTCCTGGGCGTCTGTGTCTTGGGCGTCAGTGTCCTGTGCATCGGTATCCTGTGCGTCGGTGTCCTGTTGTGCGTCAGTGTCCTGGGCGTCGGTGTTCTGTGCGACTGTGTCCTGTACGTCATTGTCCTGTGCTTCAGTGTCCTGTGCTTCAGTGTCTTGTGTGTCTGTGTCCTGTGCTTCAGTGTCCTGTGCTTCAGTGTCCTGTGCTTCAGTGTTCTGTGCTTCAGTGTCCTGTGCATCTGTGTCCTGTGCTTCAGTGTCCTGTGCTTCAGTGTCCTGTGCTTCAGTGTCCTGTGCTTCAGTGTCCTGTGCTTCAGTATCCTGTGCTTCAGTGTCCTGTGCTTCAGTGTCCTGTGCTTCAGTGTCCTGTGCATCAGTATCCTGTGCTTCAGTGTCCTGTGCGTCTGTGTCGTGTGTGCCTGTGTCCTGTACATCAGTATCCTGTGCTTCAGTGTCCTGTGCTTCAGTGTCTTGTGTGTCTGTGTCCTGTACGTCAGTATCCTGTGCTTCAGTGTCCTGTACGTCAGTGTCCTGTGCGTCAGTGTCCTTTGCTTCAGTGTCCTGTGCTTCAGTGTCCTGTGCTTCAGTGTCCTGTGCTTCAGTGTGCTGTGCTTCAGTATCCTGTGCGTCCATGTCCTGTACGTCAGTATGCTGTGCTTCAGTGTCATGTGCGTCTGTGTCCTGTACGTCAGTGTCCTGTATGTCAGTGTCCTGTACATCAGTGTCCTGTGCTTCAGTGTCCTGTGCTTCAGTGTCCGGTGCGTCAGTGTCCTGTGCTTCAGTGTCCTGTGCTTCAGTGTCCTGTGCGCCAGTGTCCTGGGCTTCAGTGTCCTGTGCGTCTGTGTCCTGTGCTTCAGTGTCCTGTACGTCAGTGTCCTGTGCGTCAGGGTCCTGTGCTTCAGTGTCCTGTGCTTCAGTGTCCTGTGCTTCAGTGTCCGGTGCTTCAGTGTCCTGTGTGCCGGTGTCCTGTGCGTCAGTGTCCTGTGCGTCGGTGTCCAGTGCGCCAGTGTCCTGTGCGCCAGTGTCCTGTGCTTGTGTCCTGTGCTCCAGTGTCCT
This sequence comes from Scyliorhinus torazame, assembly GCF_047496885.1. NCBI lineage: Eukaryota > Metazoa > Chordata > Chondrichthyes > Carcharhiniformes > Scyliorhinidae > Scyliorhinus > Scyliorhinus torazame. The sequence continues at coordinate 180,085,348 of NC_092713.1, forward strand.
GTGCGTCTGTGTCCTGTACGTCAGTGTCCTGGGCCTCGGTGTCCTGTGCGTCAATGTCCTGGGCGTCTGTGTCCTGGGCTTCAGTGTCCTCTGCGTCAATGTCCTGGGCATCTGTATCCTGGGCGTCTGTGTCCTGGGCGTCTGTGTCCTGGGCGTCGGTGTCCTGCGCGTCGGTGTCCTGTGCGTCGGTGTCATGTGCTTCAGTGTCCTATGCTTCAGTGTCCTGTGTGCCGGTGTCCTGTGCGTCAGTGTCCTGTGCGTCGGTGTCCTATGCGTCAGTGCCCTGTGCTCCAGTGTCCTGTGCTCCAGTGTCCTGTGCTCCAGTGTCCTGTGCGTCTGTGTCCTGTACGTCAGTGTCCTGGGCCTCGGTGTCCTGGGCGTCTGTGTCCTGGGCGTCTGTGTCCTGGGCGTCTGTGTCTTGGGCGTCAGTGTCCTGTGCGTCGGTGTCCTGTGCGTCGGTGTCCTGTGCTTCAGTGTCCTGTTGTGCATCAGTGTCCTGGGCGTCGGTGTTCTGTGCGATTGTGTCCTGTACGTCATTGTCCTGTGCGTCGGTGTCCTGTGCTTCAGTGTCCTGTGTGTCTGTGTTCTGTACGTCAGTGTCCTGTGCGTCGGTGTCCTGTGCTTCAGTGTCCTGTGCTTCAGTGTCTTGTGTGTCTGTGTCCTGTGCTTCAGTGTCCTGTGCTTCAGTGTCCTGTGCTTCAGTGTCCTGTGCTTCAGTGTCCTGTGCACCTGTGTCCTGCGCTTCAGTGTCCTGTGCTTCAGTGTCTTGTGTGTCTGTGTCCTGTGCTTCAGTGTCCTGTGCTTCAGTGTCCTGTGCTTCAGTGTCCTGTGAATCAGTGTCCTGTGCTTCAGTGTCCTGTGCTTCAGTGTCCTGTGCTTCAGTGTCCTGTGCTTCAGTGTCTTGTGTGTCTGTGTCCTGTGCTTCAGTGTCCTGTGCTTCAGTGTCCTGTGCTTCAGTGTCCTGTGCATCAGTGTCCTGTGCTTCAGTGTCCTGTGCTTCAGTGTCCTGTGCTTCAGTGTCCTGTGCTTCAGTGTCCTGTGCTTCAGTGTCCTGTGCATCAGTGTCCTGCGCTTCAGTGTCCTGCGCTTCAGTGTCCTGTGAGTCAGTGTCCTGTGCTTCAGTGTCCTGTGCTTCAGTGTCCTGTGCATCAGTGTCCTGTGCTTCAGTGTCCTGTGCGTCTGTGTCGTGTGTGTCTGTGTCCTGTACATCAGTATTCTGTGCTTCAGTGTCCTGTGCTTCAGTGTCTTGTGTGTCTGTGTCCTGTACGTCAGTATCCTGTGCTTCAGTGTCCTGTGCTTCAGTGTCCTGTGCGTCAGTGTCCTGTGCGTCTGTGACCTGTACGTCAGTGTCCTGTGCGTCAGTGTCCTGTGCTTCAGTGTCCTGTGCTTTAGTGTCCTGTGATTCAGTGTCCTGTGCTTCAGTGTCCTGTGCTTCAGTGTCCTGTGCGTCTGTGTCCTGTACGTTAGTATCCTGTGCTTCAGTATCCTGTGCGTCTGTGTCCTGTGCGTCAGTGTCCTGAGCTTCACTGTCCTGTGCTTCGGTGTCCTGTGCGTCTGTGTCATGTACGTTAGTGTCCTGTGCATCTGTGTCCTGTACGTCAGTGTCCTGTACGTCAGTGTCCTGTGTGTCAGTGTCCTGTGCTTCAGTGTCCTGTGCTTCAGTGTCCTGTGCTTCAGTGTCCTGTGCGCCTGTGTCCTGTACGTCAGTGGCCTGTGCTTCAGTGTGCTGTGCTTCAGTGTCCTGTGCTTCAGTGTCCTGTGCGTCAGTGTTCTGTGTGTCTGTGTCCTGTACGTCAGTGTCCTGTGCTTCAGTGTCCGGTGCTTCAGTGTCCTGTGTGCCGGTGTCCTGTGCGTCAGTGTCCTGTGCGTCGGTGTCCTGTGCGCCAGTGTCCTGTGCGCCAGGGTCCTGTGCTTGTGTCCTGTGCTCCAGTGTCCTGTGCGTCTGTGTCCTGTACGTCAGTGTCCTGGGCCTCGGTGTCCTGTGCGTCAATGTCCTGGGCGTCTGTGTCCTGGGCTTCAGTGTCCTCTGCGTCAATGTCCTGGGCATCTGTATCCTGGGCGTCTGTGTCCTGGGCGTCGGTGTCCTGTGCGTCGGTGTCATGTGCTTCAGTGTCCTATGCTTCAGTGTCCTGTGTGCCGGTGTCCTGTGCGTCAGTGTCCTGTGCGTCGGTGTCCTATGCGTCAGTGCTCTGTGCTCCAGTGTCCTGTGCTCCAGTGTCCTGTGCTCCAGTGTCCTGTGCTCCAGTGTCCTGTGCGTCTGTGTCCTGTACGTCAGTGTCCTGGGCCTCGGTGTCCTGGGCGTCTGTGTCCTGGGCGTCTGTGTCCTGGGCGTCTGTGTCTTGGGCGTCAGTGTCCTGTGCATCGGTATCCTGTGCGTCGGTGTCCTGTTGTGCGTCAGTGTCCTGGGCGTCGGTGTTCTGTGCGACTGTGTCCTGTACGTCATTGTCCTGTGCTTCAGTGTCCTGTGCTTCAGTGTCTTGTGTGTCTGTGTCCTGTGCTTCAGTGTCCTGTGCTTCAGTGTCCTGTGCTTCAGTGTTCTGTGCTTCAGTGTCCTGTGCATCTGTGTCCTGTGCTTCAGTGTCCTGTGCTTCAGTGTCCTGTGCTTCAGTGTCCTGTGCTTCAGTGTCCTGTGCTTCAGTATCCTGTGCTTCAGTGTCCTGTGCTTCAGTGTCCTGTGCTTCAGTGTCCTGTGCATCAGTATCCTGTGCTTCAGTGTCCTGTGCGTCTGTGTCGTGTGTGCCTGTGTCCTGTACATCAGTATCCTGTGCTTCAGTGTCCTGTGCTTCAGTGTCTTGTGTGTCTGTGTCCTGTACGTCAGTATCCTGTGCTTCAGTGTCCTGTACGTCAGTGTCCTGTGCGTCAGTGTCCTTTGCTTCAGTGTCCTGTGCTTCAGTGTCCTGTGCTTCAGTGTCCTGTGCTTCAGTGTGCTGTGCTTCAGTATCCTGTGCGTCCATGTCCTGTACGTCAGTATGCTGTGCTTCAGTGTCATGTGCGTCTGTGTCCTGTACGTCAGTGTCCTGTATGTCAGTGTCCTGTACATCAGTGTCCTGTGCTTCAGTGTCCTGTGCTTCAGTGTCCGGTGCGTCAGTGTCCTGTGCTTCAGTGTCCTGTGCTTCAGTGTCCTGTGCGCCAGTGTCCTGGGCTTCAGTGTCCTGTGCGTCTGTGTCCTGTGCTTCAGTGTCCTGTACGTCAGTGTCCTGTGCGTCAGGGTCCTGTGCTTCAGTGTCCTGTGCTTCAGTGTCCTGTGCTTCAGTGTCCTGTGCTTCAGTGTCCTGTGCTTCAGTGTCCTGTGCTTCAGTGTCCTGTGCTCCAGTGTCCTGTGCTTCAGTGTCCTGTGCGTCAGTGTCCTGTGCTTCAGTGTCCTGTGCTTCAGTCTCCTGTGCTTCAGAGTCCTATGCTTCAGTGTCCCGTGCTTCAGTGTCCTGTGCGTCTGCGTCCTGTACGTTAGTATCCTGTGCTTCAGTATCCTGTGCGTCTGTGTCCTGTGCGTCAGTGTCCGGTGCTTCAGTGTCCTGTGCTTCAGTGTCCTGTGCTTCAGTGTCCTGTGCGTCTGTGTCCTGTGCGTTAGTGTCCTGTGCGTCTGTGTCCTGTACGTCTGTGTCCTGTACGTCAGTGTCCTGTGCTTCAGTGTCCCGTGCTTCAGTGTCCTGTGCTTCAGTGTCCTGTGCGTCAGTGTCCTGTACGTCAGTGTCCTGTGCTTCAGTGTCCTGTGCTTCAGTGTCCTGTGCTTCAGTGTCCTGTGCTTCAGTGTTCTGTGTGTCTCTGTCCTGTACGTCAGTGTCCTGTGCTTCAGTGTCCTGTGCTTCAGTGTCCTGTGTGCCGGTGTCCTGTGCGTCAGTGTCCTGTGCGTCGGTGTCCTGTGCGCCAGTGTCCTGTGCTTGTGTCCTGTGCTCCAGTGTCCTGTGCGCCTGGTCCTGTACGTCAGTGTACTGGGCGTCGGTGTCCTGTGCGTCAATGTCCTGGGCGTCTGTGTCCTGGGCGTCAGTGTCCTGTGCGTCAATGTCCTGGGCATCTGTGTCCTGGGCGTCTGTGTCCTGGGCGTCTGTGTCCTGGGCGTCGGTGTCCTGTGCGTCGGTGTCCTGTGCGTCGGTGTCCTGTGCTTCAGTGTCCTGTGTGCCGGTGTCCTGTGCGTCAGTGTCCTGTGCGTCGGTGTCCTGTGCCTCAGTGTCCTGTGCTCCAGTGTACTGTGCTCCAGTGTCCTGTGCTCCAGTGTCCTGTGGGTCTGTGTCCTGTACGTCAGTGTCCTGGGCCTCGGTTTTCTTGGCGTCTGTGTCCTGGGCGTCTGTGTCCTGGGCGTCTGTGTCTTGGGCGTCAGTATCCTGTGCGTCGGTGTCTTGTGCGTCGGTGTCCTGTGCTTCAGTGTCCTTTGCTTCAGTGTCCCGTGCTTCAGTGTCCTGTGCTTCAGTGTCCTATGTGACGCACACGTCAGTGTCCTGGGCGTCGGTGTTCTGTGCGTCTGTGTCCTGTGCTTCTGTGTCCTGTGCGTCTGTGTCCTGTGTGTCTGTGTTCTGTACGTCAGTGTCCTGGGCGTCGGTGTCCTGTGCGTCGGTGTACTGTTCGTCAGTATCCTGTGCTTCAGTGTCCTGTGCGTCAGTGTCCTGTGCTTCAGTGTCCTGTGCGTCGGTGTCCTGGGCGTCAGTGTCCTGTGCGTCGGTGTACTGTTCGTCAGTATCCTGTGCTTCAGTGTCCTGTGCGTCAGTGTCCTGTGCGTCAGTGTCCTGTGCGTCAGTGTCCTGTGCGTCAGTGTCCTGTGCGTCAGTGTCCTGTGCGTCGGTGTACTGTTCGTCAGTATCCTGTGCGTCACTATCCTGTGCTTCAGTGTCCTGTGCGTCAGTGTCCTGTGCGTCAGTGTCCTGTGCGTCGGTGTACTGTTCGTCAGTATCCTGTGCGTCAGTATCCTGTGCTTCAGTGTCCTGTGCGTCAGTGTCCTGTGCTTCAGTGTCCTGTGCGTCAGTGTCCTGTGCTTCAGTGTCCTGTGCGTCGGTGTACTGTTCGTCAGTATCCTGTGCGTTAGTATCCTGTGCTTCAGTGTCCTGTGCGTCAGTGTCCTGTGCTTCAGTGTCCTGTGCGTCAGTGTCCTGTGCTTCAGTGTCCTGTGCGTCAGTGTCCTGTGCTTCAGTGTCCTGTGCGTCGGTGCCCTGTGCGTCGGTGCCCTGTGCGTCGGTGTCCTGTGCGTCGGTGTCCTGTGCGTCGGTGTCCTGTGCTTCAGTGTCCTGGGCGTCTGTGTCCTGTGCGTCAGTGTCCTGGGCGTCGGTGTCCTGTGCGTCGGTGTCCTGTGCGTCGGTGTCCTGTGCGTCGGTGTCCTGTGCGTCGGTGTCCTGTGCGTCGGTGTCCTGTGCGTCGGTGTCCTGTGCTTCAGTGTCCTGGGCGTCGGTGTCCTGTGCGTCGGTGCCCTGTGCGTCGGTGTCCTGTGCGTCGGTGTCCTGTGCGTCGGTGTCCTGTGCGTCGGTGTCCTGTGCTTCAGTGTCCTGGGCGTCGGTGTCCTGTGCGTCGGTGTCCTGTGCGTCGGTGTCCTGTGCGTCAGTGTCCTGTGCGTCAGTGTCCTGTGCTTCAGTGTCCTGTGCTTCAATGTCCTGTGCGTCTGTGTCCTGTACGTTAGTGTCCTGTGCGTCTGTGTCCTGTGCTTCAGTGTCCTGTGCTTCAGTTTCCTGTGCTTCAGTGTCCTGTGCGTCTGTGTCCTGTACGTCAGTGTCCTGTGCTTCAGTGTCCTGTGCTTCCGTGTCCTGTGCTTCAGTGTCCTGTGCTTCAGTGTTCTGTGTGTCTGTGTCCTGTACGTCAGTGTCCTGTGCTTCAGTGTCCTGTGCTTCAGTGGCCTGTGCGCCAGTGTCGTGCGCTCCAGTGTCCTGTGCTCCAGTGTCCTGTGCGTCTGTGTCCTGTACGTCAGTGTCCTGGGCCTCGGTGTCCTGGGCCTCGGTGTCCTGTGCGTCGGTGTCCTGTGCGTCGGTGTCCTGTGCTTCAGTGTTCTGTGCTTCAGTGTCCCGTGCTTCAGTGTCCTGTGCTTCAGTGTCCTATGTGACGCACACGTCAGTGTCCTGGGCGTCGGTGTTCTGTGCGTCTGTGTCCTGTACGTCAGTGTCCTGTGCGTCGGTGTCCTGTGCTTCTGTGTCCTGTGCGTCTGTGTCCTTTGTGTCTGTGTTTTGTACGTCAGTGTCTGGGCGTCCATGTCCTGTGCGTCGGTGTACTGTTCGTCAGTATCCTGTGCGTCAGTGTCCTGTGCTTCAGTGTCCTGTGCGTCAGTGTCCTGGGCGTCGGTGTCCTGTACGTCGGAGTCCTGTGCTTCAGTGTCCTGTGAGTCAGTGTCCTGTGCTTCAGTGTCCTGTGCTTCAGTGTCCTGTGCGTCTGTGTCCTGTACGTCAGTGTCCTGTGCTTCTGTGTCCTGGGCGTCTGTGTCCTGGGCATCTGTGTCCTGTGCGTCGGTGCCCTGTGCGTCGGTGTCCTGTGCGTCGGTGTCCTGTGCGTCGGTGTCCTGTGCTTCAGTGTCCTGTGCGTCGGTGCCCTGTGCGACGGTGTCCTGTGCGTCGGTGTCCTGTGCGTCGGTGTCATGTGCGTCAGTGTCCTGGGCGTCAGTGTCCTGTGCTTCAGTGTCCTGTGTGTCGGTGTCCTGTGCGTCAGTGTCCTGTGTGTCGGTGTCCTGTCCATCGGTGTCCTGTGCTTCAGTATCCTGTGCATCTGTGTCCTGTGCATCAGTGTCCTGTGCTTCAGTGTCCTGTGCTTCAATGTCCTGTGCGTCTGTGTCCTGTACGTTAGTGTCCTGTGCGTCTGTGTCCTGTACGTCAGTGTCCTGAGCGTCAGTGTCCTGTGCTTCAGTGTCCTGTGCTTCAGTTTCCTGTGCTTCAGTGTCCTGTGCGTCTGTGTCCTGTACGTCAGTGTCCTCTGCTTCAGTGTCCTGTGCTTCCGTGTCCTGTGCTTCAGTGTCCTGTGCTTCAGTGTTCTGTGTGTCTGTGTCCTGTACGTCAGTGTCATGTGCTTCAGTGTCCTGTGCTTCAGTGGCCTGTGTGCTGGGGTCCTGTGCATCAGTGTCCTGTGCGTCAGTGTCGTGCGCTCCAGTGTCCTGTGCGTCAGTGTCCTGTGCGTCAGTGTCCTGTGCGTCAGTGTCCTGCGCGTCGGTGTCCTGTGCGTCGGTGTCCTGTGCGTCGGTGTCCTGTGAGTCGGTGTCCTGTGTGTCAGTGTCCTGTGCGTCGGTGTCCTGTGCTTCAGTGTCCTGTGCGTCAGTGTCCTGCGCGTCGGTGTCCTGTGCGTCGGTGTCCTGTGCGTCGGTGTCCTGTGCGTCGGTGTCCTGTGCGTCGGTGTCCTGTGCGTCAGTGTCCTGTGCGTCAGTGTGCTGTGCTTCAGTGTCCTGTGTGTCGGTGTCCTATGCTTCAGTGTCCTGTGTGTCGGTGTCCTGTCCATCGGTGTCCTGTGCTTCAGTATCCTGTGCATCTGTGTCCTGTGCATCAGTGTCCTGTGCTTCAGTGTCCTGTGCTTCAATGTCCTGTGCATCTGTGTCCTGTACGTTAGTGTTCTGTGCGTCTGTGTCCTGTACGTCAGTGTCCTGAGCGTCAGTGTCCTGTGCTTCAGTGTCCTGTGCTTCAGTTTCCTGTGCTTCAGTGTCCTGTGCGTCTGTGTCCTGTACGTCAGTGTCCTGTGCTTCAGTGTCCTGTGCTTCCGTGTCCTGTGCTTCAGTGTCCTGTGCTTCCGTGTCCTGTGCTTCAGTGTCCTGTGCTTCAGTGGCCTGTGTGCCGGGGTCCTGTGCATCAGTGTCCTGGGCCTCGGTGTCCTGGGCCTCGGTGTCCTGGGCGTCTGTGTCCTGGGCGTCTGTGTCCTGGGCATCTGTGTCTTGGGCGTCAGTGTCCTGTGCGTCGGTGTCCTGTACGTCGGAGTCCTGTGCTTCAGTGTCCTGTGAGTCAGTGTCCTGTGCTTCAGTGTCCTGTGCTTCAGTGTCCTGTGCTTCAGTGTCCTGTGCGTCTGTGTCCTGTACGTCAGTGTCCTGTGCTTCAGTGTCCTGTGCTTCAGTGTCCTGTGCTTCAGTGTCCTGTGCTTCAGTGTCCTGTGCTTCAGTGTTCTGTGTGTCTGTGTCCTGTATGTCAGTGTCCTGTGCTTCAGTGTCCTGTGCTTCAGTGTCCTGTGCGTCAGTGTCCTGGGCGTCGGTGTCCTGTGCGTCGGTGTCCTGTGCGTCGGTGTCCTGTGCGCCAGTGTCCTGTGCTTGTGTCCTGTGCTCCAGTGTCCTGTGCTTCTGTGTCCTGTACGTCAGTGTCCTGTTCTTCAGTGTCCTGTGCTTCAGTGTCCTGTGCATCAGTGTCCTGTGCTTCAGTGTCCTGTGCTTCAGTGTCCTGGGCATCTGTATCCTGGGCGTCTGTGTCCTGGGCGTCGGTGTCCTGGGCGTCGGCTTCCTGTGCTTCAGTGTCCTGTGCGTCTGTGTCCTGTACGTCAGTGTCCTGTGCTTCAGTGTCCTGTGCTTCCGTGTCCTGTGCTTCAGTGTCCTGTGCTTCAGTGTTCTGTGTGTCTGTGTCCTGTACGTCAGTGTCCTGTGCTTCAGTGTCCTGTGCTTCAGTGGCCTGTGCGCCAGTGTCGTGCGCTCCAGTGTCCTGTGCTCCAGTGTCCTGTGCGTCTGTGTCCTGTACGTCAGTGTCCTGGGCCTCGGTGTCCTGGGCCTCGGTGTCCTGTGCGTCGGTGTCCTGTGCGTCGGTGTCCTGTGCTTCAGTGTTCTGTGCTTCAGTGTCCCGTGCTTCAGTGTCCTGTGCTTCAGTGTCCTATGTGACGCACACGTCAGTGTCCTGGGCGTCGGTGTTCTGTGCGTCTGTGTCCTGTACGTCAGTGTCCTGTGCGTCGGTGTCCTGTGCTTCTGTGTCCTGTGCGTCTGTGTCCTTTGTGTCTGTGTTTTGTACGTCAGTGTCTGGGCGTCCATGTCCTGTGCGTCGGTGTACTGTTCGTCAGTATCCTGTGCGTCAGTGTCCTGTGCTTCAGTGTCCTGTGCGTCAGTGTCCTGGGCGTCGGTGTCCTGTACGTCGGAGTCCTGTGCTTCAGTGTCCTGTGAGTCAGTGTCCTGTGCTTCAGTGTCCTGTGCTTCAGTGTCCTGTGCGTCTGTGTCCTGTACGTCAGTGTCCTGTGCTTCTGTGTCCTGGGCGTCTGTGTCCTGGGCATCTGTGTCCTGTGCGTCGGTGCCCTGTGCGTCGGTGTCCTGTGCGTCGGTGTCCTGTGCGTCGGTGTCCTGTGCTTCAGTGTCCTGTGCGTCGGTGCCCTGTGCGACGGTGTCCTGTGCGTCGGTGTCCTGTGCGTCGGTGTCCTGTGCGTCAGTGTCCTGGGCGTCAGTGTCCTGTGCTTCAGTGTCCTGTGTGTCGGTGTCCTGTGCGTCAGTGTCCTGTGTGTCGGTGTCCTGTCCATCGGTGTCCTGTGCTTCAGTATCCTGTGCATCTGTGTCCTGTGCATCAGTGTCCTGTGCTTCAGTGTCCTGTGCTTCAATGTCCTGTGCGTCTGTGTCCTGTACGTTAGTGTCCTGTGCGTCTGTGTCCTGTACGTCAGTGTCCTGAGCGTCAGTGTCCTGTGCTTCAGTGTCCTGTGCTTCAGTTTCCTGTGCTTCAGTGTCCTGTGCGTCTGTGTCCTGTACGTCAGTGTCCTCTGCTTCAGTGTCCTGTGCTTCCGTGTCCTGTGCTTCAGTGTCCTGTGCTTCAGTGTTCTGTGTGTCTGTGTCCTGTACGTCAGTGTCATGTGCTTCAGTGTCCTGTGCTTCAGTGGCCTGTGTGCTGGGGTCCTGTGCATCAGTGTCCTGTGCGTCAGTGTCGTGCGCTCCAGTGTCCTGTGCGTCAGTGTCCTGTGCGTCAGTGTCCTGTGCGTCAGTGTCCTGCGCGTCGGTGTCCTGTGCGTCGGTGTCCTGTGCGTCGGTGTCCTGTGAGTCGGTGTCCTGTGTGTCAGTGTCCTGTGCGTCGGTGTCCTGTGCTTCAGTGTCCTGTGCGTCAGTGTCCTGCGCGTCGGTGTCCTGTGCGTCGGTGTCCTGTCCGTCGGTGTCCTGTGCGTCGGTGTCCTGTGCGTCGGTGTCCTGTGCGTCGGTGTCCTGTGCGTCAGTGTCCTGTGCGTCAGTGTGCTGTGCTTCAGTGTCCTGTGTGTCGGTGTCCTATGCTTCAGTGTCCTGTGTGTCGGTGTCCTGTCCATCGGTGTCCTGTGCTTCAGTGTCCTGTGCTTCAATGTCCTGTGCATCTGTGTCCTGTACGTTAGTGTTCTGTGCGTCTGTGTCCTGTACGTCAGTGTCCTGAGCGTCAGTGTCCTGTGCTTCAGTGTCCTGTGCTTCAGTTTCCTGTGCTTCAGTGTCCTGTGCGTCTGTGTCCTGTACGTCAGTGTCCTGTGCTTCAGTGTCCTGTGCTTCCGTGTCCTGTGCTTCAGTGTCCTGTGCTTCCGTGTCCTGTGCTTCAGTGTCCTGTGCTTCAGTGGCCTGTGTGCCGGGGTCCTGTGCATCAGTGTCCTGTGCGTCAGTGTCGTGCGCTCCAGTGTCCTGTGCTCCAGTGTCCTGTGCGTCTGTGTCCTGTACGTCAGTGTCCTGGGCCTCGGTGTCCTGGGCCTCGGTGTCCTGGGCGTCTGTGTCCTGGGCGTCTGTGTCCTGGGCGTCTGTGTCCTGGGCATCTGTGTCTTGGGCGTCAGTGTCCTGTGCGTCGGTGTCCTGTACGTCGGAGTCCTGTGCTTCAGTGTCCTGTGAGTCAGTGTCCTGTGCTTCAGTGTCCTGTGCTTCAGTGTCCTGTGCTTCAGTGTCCTGTGCGTCTGTGTCCTGTACGTCAGTGTCCTGTGCTTCAGTGTCCTGTGCTTCAGTGTCCTGTGCTTCAGTGTCCTGTGCTTCAGTGTCCTGTGCTTCAGTGTTCTGTGTGTCTGTGTCCTGTATGTCAGTGTCCTGTGCTTCAGTGTCCTGTGCTTCAGTGTCCTGTGCGTCAGTGTCCTGGGCGTCGGTGTCCTGTGCGTCGGTGTCCTGTGCGTCGGTGTCCTGTGTGCCAGTGTCCTGTGCTTGTGTCCTGTGCTCCAGTGTCCTGTGCTTCTGTGTCCTGTACGTCAGTGTCCTGTTCTTCAGTGTCCTGTGCTTCAGTGTCCTGTGCATCAGTGTCCTGTGCTTCAGTGTCCTGTGCTTCAGTGTCCTGGGCATCTGTATCCTGGGCGTCTGTGTCCTGGGCGTCGGTGTCCTGGGCGTCGGCTTCCTGTGCTTCAGTGTCCTGTGCGTCTGTGTCCTGTACGTCAGTGTCCTGTGCTTCAGTGTCCTGTGCTTCCGTGTCCTGTGCTTCAGTGTCCTGTGCTTCAGTGTTCTGTGTGTCTGTGTCCTGTACGTCAGTGTCCTGTGCTTCAGTGTCCTGTGCTTCAGTGGCCTGTGCGCCAGTGTCGTGCGCTCCAGTGTCCTGTGCTCCAGTGTCCTGTGCGTCTGTGTCCTGTACGTCAGTGTCCTGGGCCTCGGTGTCCTGGGCCTCGGTGTCCTGTGCGTCGGTGTCCTGTGCGTCGGTGTCCTGTGCTTCAGTGTTCTGTGCTTCAGTGTCCCGTGCTTCAGTGTCCTGTGCTTCAGTGTCCTATGTGACGCACACGTCAGTGTCCTGGGCGTCGGTGTTCTGTGCGTCTGTGTCCTGTACGTCAGTGTCCTGTGCGTCGGTGTCCTGTGCTTCTGTGTCCTGTGCGTCTGTGTCCTTTGTGTCTGTGTTTTGTACGTCAGTGTCTGGGCGTCCATGTCCTGTGCGTCGGTGTACTGTTCGTCAGTATCCTGTGCGTCAGTGTCCTGTGCTTCAGTGTCCTGTGCGTCAGTGTCCTGGGCGTCGGTGTCCTGTACGTCGGAGTCCTGTGCTTCAGTGTCCTGTGAGTCAGTGTCCTGTGCTTCAGTGTCCTGTGCTTCAGTGTCCTGTGCGTCTGTGTCCTGTACGTCAGTGTCCTGTGCTTCTGTGTCCTGGGCGTCTGTGTCCTGGGCATCTGTGTCCTGTGCGTCGGTGCCCTGTGCGTCGGTGTCCTGTGCGTCGGTGTCCTGTGCGTCGGTGTCCTGTGCTTCAGTGTCCTGTGCGTCGGTGCCCTGTGCGACGGTGTCCTGTGCGTCGGTGTCCTGTGCGTCGGTGTCCTGTGCGTCAGTGTCCTGGGCGTCAGTGTCCTGTGCTTCAGTGTCCTGTGTGTCGGTGTCCTGTGCGTCAGTGTCCTGTGTGTCGGTGTCCTGTCCATCGGTGTCCTGTGCTTCAGTATCCTGTGCATCTGTGTCCTGTGCATCAGTGTCCTGTGCTTCAGTGTCCTGTGCTTCAATGTCCTGTGCGTCTGTGTCCTGTACGTTAGTGTCCTGTGCGTCTGTGTCCTGTACGTCAGTGTCCTGAGCGTCAGTGTCCTGTGCTTCAGTGTCCTGTGCTTCAGTTTCCTGTGCTTCAGTGTCCTGTGCGTCTGTGTCCTGTACGTCAGTGTCCTCTGCTTCAGTGTCCTGTGCTTCCGTGTCCTGTGCTTCAGTGTCCTGTGCTTCAGTGTTCTGTGTGTCTGTGTCCTGTACGTCAGTGTCATGTGCTTCAGTGTCCTGTGCTTCAGTGGCCTGTGTGCTGGGGTCCTGTGCATCAGTGTCCTGTGCGTCAGTGTCGTGCGCTCCAGTGTCCTGTGCGTCAGTGTCCTGTGCGTCAGTGTCCTGTGCGTCAGTGTCCTGCGCGTCGGTGTCCTGTGCGTCGGTGTCCTGTGCGTCGGTGTCCTGTGAGTCGGTGTCCTGTGTGTCAGTGTCCTGTGCGTCGGTGTCCTGTGCTTCAGTGTCCTGTGCGTCAGTGTCCTGCGCGTCGGTGTCCTGTGCGTCGGTGTCCTGTCCGTCGGTGTCCTGTGCGTCGGTGTCCTGTGCGTCGGTGTCCTGTGCGTCGGTGTCCTGTGCGTCAGTGTCCTGTGCGTCAGTGTGCTGTGCTTCAGTGTCCTGTGTGTCGGTGTCCTATGCTTCAGTGTCCTGTGTGTCGGTGTCCTGTCCATCGGTGTCCTGTGCTTCAGTATCCTGTGCATCTGTGTCCTGTGCATCAGTGTCCTGTGCTTCAGTGTCCTGTGCTTCAATGTCCTGTGCATCTGTGTCCTGTACGTTAGTGTTCTGTGCGTCTGTGTCCTGTACGTCAGTGTCCTGAGCGTCAGTGTCCTGTGCTTCAGTGTCCTGTGCTTCAGTTTCCTGTGCTTCAGTGTCCTGTGCGTCTGTGTCCTGTACGTCAGTGTCCTGTGCTTCAGTGTCCTGTGCTTCCGTGTCCTGTGCTTCAGTGTCCTGTGCTTCCGTGTCCTGTGCTTCAGTGTCCTGTGCTTCAGTGGCCTGTGTGCCGGGGTCCTGTGCATCAGTGTCCTGTGCGTCAGTGTCGTGCGCTCCAGTGTCCTGTGCTCCAGTGTCCTGTGCGTCTGTGTCCTGTACGTCAGTGTCCTGGGCCTCGGTGTCCTGGGCCTCGGTGTCCTGGGCGTCTGTGTCCTGGGCGTCTGTGTCCTGGGCGTCTGTGTCCTGGGCATCTGTGTCTTGGGCGTCAGTGTCCTGTGCGTCGGTGTCCTGTACGTCGGAGTCCTGTGCTTCAGTGTCCTGTGAGTCAGTGTCCTGTGCTTCAGTGTCCTGTGCTTCAGTGTCCTGTGCTTCAGTGTCCTGTGCGTCTGTGTCCTGTACGTCAGTGTCCTGTGCTTCAGTGTCCTGTGCTTCAGTGTCCTGTGCTTCAGTGTCCTGTGCTTCAGTGTCCTGTGCTTCAGTGTTCTGTGTGTCTGTGTCCTGTATGTCAGTGTCCTGTGCTTCAGTGTCCTGTGCTTCAGTGTCCTGTGCGTCAGTGTCCTGGGCGTCGGTGTCCTGTGCGTCGGTGTCCTGTGCGTCGGTGTCCTGTGCGCCAGTGTCCTGTGCTTGTGTCCTGTGCTCCAGTGTCCTGTGCTTCTGTGTCCTGTACGTCAGTGTCCTGTTCTTCAGTGTCCTGTGCTTCAGTGTCCTGTGCATCAGTGTCCTGTGCTTCAGTGTCCTGTGCTTCAGTGTCCTGGGCATCTGTATCCTGGGCGTCTGTGTCCTGGGCGTCTGTGTCCTGGGCGTCGGTGTCCTGTGCGTCGGTGTCCTGTGCGTCGGTGTCCTGTGCTTCAGTGTCCTATGCTTCAGTGTCCTGTGTGCCGGTGTCCTGTGCGTCAGTGTCCTGTGTGTCGGTGTCCTGTGCGTCAGTGTCCTGTGCTCCAGTGTCCTGTGCTCCAGTGTCCTGTGCGTCTGTGTCCTGCACGTCAGTGTCCTGTTCGTCAGTATCCTGTGCTTCAGTGTCCTGTGCGTCAGTGTCCTGTGCTTCAGTGTCCTGTGCGTCAGTGTCCTGGGCGTCGGTGTCCTGTGCGTCGGTGCCCTGTGCGTCAGTGTCCTGGGCGTCGGTGTCCTGTGCGTCGGTGTCCTGTGCTTCAGTGTCCTGTGCGTCAGTGTCCTGTGCGTCAGTGTCCTGCGCGTCAGTGTCCTGCGCGTCGGTGTCCTGTGCGTCGGTGTCCTGTGCGTCGGTGTCCTGTGCGTCGGTGTCCTGTGCGTCAGTGTCCTGTGCGTCAGTGTCCTGTGCTTCAGTGTCCTGTGTGTCGGTGTCCTGTGCTTCAGTGTCCTGTGTGTCGGTGTCCTGTCCATCGGTGTCCTGTGCTTCAGTATCCTGTGCATCTGTGTCCTGTGCATCAGTGTCCTGTGCTTCAGTGTCCTGTGCTTCAATGTCCTGTGCGTCTGTGTCCTGTACGTTAGTGTCCTGTGCGTCTGTGTCCTGTACGTCAGTGTCCTGAGCGTCAGTGTCCTGTGCTTCAGTGTCCTGTGCGTCTGTGTCCTGTACGTCAGTGTCCTGTGCTTCAGTGTCCTGTGATTCCGTGTACTGTGCTTCAGTGTCCTATGCTTCAGTGTTCTGTGTGTCTGTGTCCTGTACGTCAGTGTCCTGTGTTTCAGTGTCCTGTGCTTCAGTGGCCTGTGCGCCAGTGTCGTGCGCTCCAGTGTCCTGTGCTCCAGTGTCCTGTGCGTCTGTGTCCTGTACGTCAGTGTCCTGGGCCTCGGTGTCCTGGGCCTCGGTGTCCTGTGCGTCGGTGTCCTGTGCGTCGGTGTCCTGTGCTTCAGTGTCCTGTGCTTCAGTGTCCCGTGCTTCAGTGTCCTGTGCTTCAGTGTCCTATGTGACGCACACGTCAGTGTCCTGTACGTCAGTGTCCTGTGCGTCGGTGTCCTGTGCTTCTGTGTCCTGTGCGTCTGTGTCCTGTGTGTCTGTGTTTTGTACGTCAGTGTCTGGGCGTAGGTGTCCTGTGCGTCGGTGTACTGTTCATCAGTATCCTGTGCGTCAGTGTCCTGTGCTTCAGTGTCCTGTGCGTCAGTGTCCTGGGCGTCGGTGTCCTGTACGTCGGAGTCCTGTGCTTCAGTGTCCTGTGAGTCAGTGTCCTGTGCTTCAGTGTCCTGTGCTTCAGTGTCCTGTGCGTCTGTGTCCTGTACGTCAGTGTCCTGTGCTTCAGTGTCCTGGGCATCTGTATCCTGGGCGTCTGTGTCCTGTGCGTCGGTGCCCTGTGCGTCGGGGTCCTGTGCTTCTGTGTCCTGGGCGTCTGTGTCCTGGGCGTCTGTGTCCTGGGCGTCTGTGTCCTGGGCGTCTGTGTCTTGGGCGTCAGTATCCTGTGCGTCGGTGTCCTGTGCGTCTGTGTCCTGTACGTCACTGTCCTGTGCGTCGGTGTCCTGTGCTTCAGTGTCCTGTGCGTCGGTGTCCTGTGTGTCTGTGTTCTGTACGTCAGTGTCCTGGGCGTCGGTGTCCTGTGCGTCGGTGTCCTGTGTTTCAGTGTCCTGTGCGTCAGTGTCCTGTGCTTCAGTGACCTGTGCTTCTGTATCCTGTGCTTCAGTGTCCTGTGCTTCAGTGTCCTCTGCTTCAGTGTCCTCTGTTTCAGTGTCCTGTGCTCCAGTGTCCTGTGCTCCAGTGTCCTGTGCGTCTGTGTCCTGCACGTCAGTGTCCTGTTCGTCAGTATCCTGTGCTTCAGTGTCCTGTGCGTCAGTGTCCTGTGCTTCAGTGTCCTGTGCGTCAGTGTCCTGGGCGTCGGTGTCCTGTGCGTCGGTGCCCTGTGCGTCAGTGTCCTGGGCGTCGGTGTCCTGTGCGTCGGTGTCCTGTGCTTCAGTGTCCTGTGCGTCAGTGTCCTGTGCGTCAGTGTCCTGCGCGTCGGTGTCCTGTGCGTCGGTGTCCTGTGCGTCGGTGTCCTGTGCGTCGGTGTCCTGTGCGTCAGTGTCCTGTGCGTCAGTGTCCTGTGCTTCAGTGTCCTGTGTGTCGGTGTCCTGTGCTTCAGTGTCCTGTGTGTCGGTGTCCTGTCCATCGGTGTCCTGTGCTTCAGTATCCTGTGCATCTGTGTCCTGTGCATCAGTGTCCTGTGCTTCAGTGTCCTGTGCTTCAATGTCCTGTGCGTCTGTGTCCTGTACGTTAGTGTCCTGTGCGTCTGTGTCCTGGGCGTCGGTGTCCTGTGCGTCGGTGTCATGTGCGTCGGTGTCCTGTGCGCCAGTGTCCTGTGCTTGTGTCCTGTGCTCCAGTGTCCTGTGCTTCTGTGTCCTGTACGTCAGTGTCCTGTTCTTCAGTGTCCTGTGCTTCAGTGTCCTGTGCATCAGTGTCCTGTGCTTCAGTGTCCTGTGCTTCAGTGTCCTGGGCATCTGTATCCTGGGCGTCTGTGTCCTGGGCGTCTGTGTCCTGGGCGTCGGTGTCCTGTGCGTCGGTGTCCTGTGCGTCGGTGTCCTGTGCTTCAGTGTCCTATGCTTCAGTGTCCTGTGTGCCGGTGTCCTGTGCGTCAGTGTCCTGTGTGTCGGTGTCCTGTGCGTCAGTGTCCTGTGCTCCAGTGTCCTGTGCTCCAGTGTCCTGTGCGTCTGTGTCCTGCACGTCAGTGTCCTGTTCGTCAGTATCCTGTGCTTCAGTGTCCTGTGCGTCAGTGTCCTGTGCTTCAGTGTCCTGTGCGTCAGTGTCCTGGGCGTCGGTGTCCTGTGCGTCGGTGCCCTGTGCGTCAGTGTCCTGGGCGTCGGTGTCCTGTGCGTCGGTGTCCTGTGCTTCAGTGTCCTGTGCGTCAGTGTCCTGTGCGTCAGTGTCCTGCGCGTCGGTGTCCTGTGCGTCGGTGTCCTGTGCGTCGGTGTCCTGTGCGTCGGTGTCCTGTGCGTCAGTGTCCTGTGCGTCAGTGTCCTGTGCTTCAGTGTCCTGTGTGTCGGTGTCCTGTGCTTCAGTGTCCTGTGTGTCGGTGTCCTGTCCATCGGTGTCCTGTGCTTCAGTATCCTGTGCATCTGTGTCCTGTGCATCAGTGTCCTGTGCTTCAGTGTCCTGTGCTTCAATGTCCTGTGCGTCTGTGTCCTGTACGTTAGTGTCCTGTGCGTCTGTGTCCTGTACGTCAGTGTCCTGAGCGTCAGTGTCCTGTGCTTCAGTGTCCTGTGCGTCTGTGTCCTGTACGTCAGTGTCCTGTGCTTCAGTGTCCTGTGATTCCGTGTACTGTGCTTCAGTGTCCTATGCTTCAGTGTTCTGTGTGTCTGTGTCCTGTACGTCAGTGTCCTGTGTTTCAGTGTCCTGTGCTTCAGTGGCCTGTGCGCCAGTGTCGTGCGCTCCAGTGTCCTGTGCTCCAGTGTCCTGTGCGTCTGTGTCCTGTACATCAGTGTCCTGGGCCTCGGTGTCCTGGGCCTCGGTGTCCTGTGCGTCGGTGTCCTGTGCGTCGGTGTCCTGTGCTTCAGTGTCCTGTGCTTCAGTGTCCCGTGCTTCAGTGTCCTGTGCTTCAGTGTCCTATGTGACGCACACATCAGTGTCCTGTACGTCAGTGTCCTGTGCGTCGGTGTCCTGTGCTTCTGTGTCCTGTGCGTCTGTGTCCTGTGTGTCTGTGTTTTGTACGTCAGTGTCTGGGCGTAGGTGTCCTGTGCGTCGGTGTACTGTTCATCAGTATCCTGTGCGTCAGTGTCCTGTGCTTCAGTGTCCTGTGCGTCAGTGTCCTGGGCGTCGGTGTCCTGTACGTCGGAGTCCTGTGCTTCAGTGTCCTGTGAGTCAGTGTCCTGTGCTTCAGTGTCCTGTGCTTCAGTGTCCTGTGCGTCTGTGTCCTGTACGTCAGTGTCCTGTGCTTCTGTGTCCTGGGCGTCTGTGTCCTGGGCATCTGTGTCCTGTGCGTCGGTGCCCTGTGCGTCGGGGTCCTGTGCTTCTGTGTCCTGGGCGTCTGTGTCCTGGGCGTCTGTGCCCTGGGCGTCTGTGTCCTGGGCGTCTGTGTCTTGGGCGTCAGTATCCTGTGCGTCGGTGTCCTGTGCGTCTGTGTCCTGTACGTCACTGTCCTGTGCGTCGGTGTCCTGTGCTTCAGTGTCCTGTGCGTCGGTGTCCTGTGTGTCTGTGTTCTGTACGTCAGTGTCCTGGGCGTCGGTGTCCTGTGCGTCGGTGTCCTGTGTTTCAGTGTCCTGTGCGTCAGTGTCCTGTGCTTCAGTGACCTGTGCTTCTGTATCCTGTGCTTCAGTGTCCTGTGCTTCAGTGTCCTCTGCTTCAGTGTCCTCTGTTTCAGTGTCCTGTGCTTCAGTATCCTGTGCGTCCGTGTCCTGTACGTCAGTATCCTGTGCTTCAGTGTCCTGTGCGTCAGTGTCCTGTACATCAGTGTCCTGTGCTTCAATGTCCTGTGCTTCAGTGTCCTGTGCTTCAGTGTCCTGTGCTTCAGTGTCCTGTGCGCCGGTGTCCTGGGCGTCAGTGTCCTGTGCGTCTGTGTCCTGTGCGTCAATGTCCTGGGCATCTGTGTCCTGGGCGTCTGTGTCCTGGGCGTCTGTGTCCTGGGCGTTGGTGTCCTGTGCGTCGGTGTCCTGTGCGTCGGTGTCATGTGCTTCAGTGTCCTATGCTTCAGTGTCCTGTGTGCCGGTGTCCTGTGCGTCAGTGTCCTGTGCGTCGGTGTCCTGTGCCTCAGTGTCCTGTGCTCCAGTGTCCTGTGCTCCAGTGTCCTGTGCTCCAGTGTCCTGTGCACCAGTGTCCTGTGCTCCAGTGTCCTGTGCGTCTGTGTCCTGTACGTCAGTGTCCTGGGCCTCGGTGTCCTGGGCGTCTGTGTCCTGGGCGTCTGTGTCCTGGGCGTCTGTGTCTTGGGCGTCAGTATCCTGTGCGTCGGTGTCCTGTGCGTCGGTGTCCTGTGCTTCAGTGTCCTGTGCTTCAGTGTCCCGTGCTTCAGTGTCCTGTGCTTCAGTGTCCTATGTGACGCACACGTCAGTGTCCTGGGCGTCGGTGTTCTGTGCGTCTGTGTCCTGTACGTCAGTGTCCTGTGCGTCGGTGTCCTGTGCTTCTGTGTCCTGTGCGTCTGTGTCCTGTGTGTCTGTGTTCTGTACGTCAGTGTCTGGGCGTCGGTGTCCTGTGCGTCGGTGTACTGTTCGTCAGTATCCTGTGCTTCAGTGTCCTGTGCGTCAGTGTCCTGTGCTTCAGTGTCCTGTGCGTCAGTGTCCTGGGCGTCGGTGTCCTGTGCGTCGGTGCCCTGTGCGTCAGTGTCCTGGGCGTCGGTGTCCTGTGCGTCGGTGTCCTGTGCTTCAGTGTCCTGTGCGTCAGTGTCCTGTGCGTCAGTGTCCTGCGCGTCGGTGTCCTGTGCGTCGGTGTCCTGTGCGTCGGTGTCCTGTGCGTCGGTGTCCTGTGCGTCAGTGTCCTGTGCGTCAGTGTCCTGTGCTTCAGTGTCCTGTGTGTCGGTCTCCTGTGCTTCAGTGTCCTGTGTGTCGGTGTCCTGTCCATCGGTGTCCTGTGCTTCAGTATCCTGTGCATCTGTGTCCTGTGCATCAGTGTCCTGTGCTTCAGTGTCCTGTGCTTCAATGTCCTGTGCGTCTGTGTCCTGTACGTTAGTGTCCTGTGCGTCTGTGTCCTGTACGTCAGTGTCCTGAGCGTCAGTGTCCTGTGCTTCAGTGTCCTGTGCGTCTGTGTCCTGTACGTCAGTGTCCTGTGCTTCAGTGTCCTGTGATTCCGTGTACTGTGCTTCAGTGTCCTATGCTTCAGTGTTCTGTGTGTCTGTGTCCTGTACGTCAGTGTCCTGTGTTTCAGTGTCCTGTGCTTCAGTGGCCTGTGCGCCAGTGTCGTGCGCTCCAGTGTCCTGTGCTCCAGTGTCCTGTGCGTCTGTGTCCTGTACGTCAGTGTCCTGGGCCTCGGTGTCCTGGGCCTCGGTGTCCTGTGCGTCGGTGTCCTGTGCGTCGGTGTCCTGTGCTTCAGTGTCCTGTGCTTCAGTGTCCCGTGCTTCAGTGTCCTGTGCTTCAGTGTCCTATGTGACGCACACGTCAGTGTCCTGTACGTCAGTGTCCTGTGCGTCGGTGTCCTGTGCTTCTGTGTCCTGTGCGTCTGTGTCCTGTGTGTCTGTGTTTTGTACGTCAGTGTCTGGGCGTCGGTGTCCTGTGCGTCGGTGTACTGTTCATCAGTATCCTGTGCGTCAGTGTCCTGTGCTTCAGTGTCCTGTGCGTCAGTGTCCTGGGCGTCGGTGTCCTGTACGTCGGAGTCCTGTGCTTCAGTGTCCTGTGAGTCAGTGTCCTGTGCTTCAGTGTCCTGTGCTTCAGTGTCCTGTGCGTCTGTGTCCTGTACGTCAGTGTCCTGTGCTTCTGTGTCCTGGGCGTCTGTGTCCTGGGCATCTGTGTCCAGTGCGTCGGTGCCCTGTGCGTCGGGGTCCTGTGCGTCGGTGTCCTGTGCGTCGGTGTCCTGTGCTTCAGTGTCCTGTGCGTCGGTGCCCTGTGCGACGGTGTCCTGTGCGTCGGTGTCCTGTGCGTCGGTGTCCTGTGCGTCAGTGTCCTGGGCGTCAGTGTCCTGTGCTTCAGTGTCCTGTGTGTCGGTGTCCTGTGCGTCAGTGTCCTGTGTGTCGGTGTCCTGTCCATCGGTGTCCTGTGCTTCAGTATCCTGTGCATCTGTGTCCTGTGCATCAGTGTCCTGTGCTTCAGTGTCCTGTGCTTCAATGTCCTGTGCGTCTGTGTCCTGTACGTTAGTGTCCTGTGCATCTGTGTCCTGTACGTCAGTGTCCTGAGCGTCAGTGTCCTGTGCTTCAGTGTCCTGTGCTTCCGTGTCCTGTGCTTCAGTGTCCTGTGCTTCAGTGTTCTGTGTGTCTGTGTCCTGTACGTCAGTGTCCTGTGCTTCAGTGTCCTGTGCTTCAGTGGCCTGTGTGCTGGGGTCCTGTGCATCAGTGTCCTGTGCGTCAGTGTCGTGCGCTCCAGTGTCCTGTGCATCAGTGTCCTGTGCGTCAGTGTCCTGTGCATCAGTGTCCTGCGCGTCGGTGTCCTGTGCGTCGGTCTCCTGTGCGTCGGTGTCCTGTGCGTCGGTGTCCTGTGTGTCAGTGTCCTGTGCGTCGGTGTCCTGTGCTTCAGTGTCCTGTGCGTCAGTGTCCTGCGCGTCGGTGTCCTGCGCGTCGGTGTCCTGTGCGTCGGTGTCCTGTGCGTCGGTGTCCTGTGCGTCGGTGTCCTGTGCGTCGGTGTCCTGTGCGTCAGTGTCCTGTGCGTCAGTGTGCTGTGCTTCAGTGTCCTGTGTGTCGGTGTCCTATGCTTCAGTGTCCTGTGTGTCGGTGTCCTGTCCATCGGTGTCCTGTGCTTCAGTATCCTGTGCATCTGTGTCCTGTGCATCAGTGTCCTGTGCTTCAGTGTCCTGTGCTTCAATGTCCTGTGCATCTGTGTCCTGTACGTTAGTGTTCTGTGCGTCTGTGTCCTGTACGTCAGTGTCCTGAGCGTC
This sequence comes from Scyliorhinus torazame, assembly GCF_047496885.1. Taxonomy (NCBI): domain Eukaryota; kingdom Metazoa; phylum Chordata; class Chondrichthyes; order Carcharhiniformes; family Scyliorhinidae; genus Scyliorhinus; species Scyliorhinus torazame. The sequence continues at coordinate 180,106,893 of NC_092713.1, forward strand.
AGTGTCCTGTGCTTCAGTGTCCTGTGCTTCAGTTTCCTGTGCTTCAGTGTCCTGTGCGTCTGTGTCCTGTACGTCAGTGTCCTGTGCTTCAGTGTCCTGTGCTTCCGTGTCCTGTGCTTCAGTGTCCTGTGCTTCCGTGTCCTGTGCTTCAGTGTCCTGTGCTTCAGTGTTCTGTGTGTCTGTGTCCTGTACGTCAGTGTCCTGTGCTTCAGTGTCCTGTGCTTCAGTGGCCTGTGTGCCGGGGTCCTGTGCATCAGTGTCCTGTGCATCAGTGTCCTGTGCGTCAGTGTCGTGCGCTCCAGTGTCCTGTGCTCCAGTGTCCTGTGCGTCTGTGTCCTGTACGTCAGTGTCCTGGGCCTCGGTGTCCTGGGCCTCGGTGTCCTGGGCCTCGGTGTCCTGGGCGTCTGTGTCCTGGGCGTCTGTGTCCTGGGCGTCTGTGTCCTGGGCATCTGTGTCTTGGGCGTCAGTGTCCTGTGCGTCGGTGTCCTGTACGTCGGAGTCCTGTGCTTCAGTGTCCTGTGAGTCAGTGTCCTGTGCTTCAGTGTCCTGTGCTTCAGTGTCCTGTGCTTCAGTGTCCTGTGCGTCTGTGTCCTGTACGTCAGTGTCCTGTGCTTCAGTGTCCTGTGCGTCTGTGTCCTGTACGTCAGTGTCCTGTGCTTCAGTGTCCTGTGATTCCGTGTACTGTGCTTCAATGTCCTATGCTTCAGTGTTCTGTGTGTCTGTGTCCTGTACGTCAGTGTCCTGTGTTTCAGTGTCCTGTGCTTCAGTGGCCTGTGCGCCAGTGTCGTGCGCTCCAGTGTCCTGTGCTCCAGTGTCCTGTGCGTCTGTGTCCTGTACATCAGTGTCCTGGGCCTCGGTGTCCTGGGCCTCGGTGTCCTGTGCGTCGGTGTCCTGTGCGTCGGTGTCCTGTGCTTCAGTGTCCTGTGCTTCAGTGTCCCGTGCTTCAGTGTCCTGTGCTTCAGTGTCCTATGTGACGCACACGTCAGTGTCCTGTACGTCAGTGTCCTGTGCGTCGGTGTCCTGTGCTTCTGTGTCCTGTGCGTCTGTGTCCTGTGTGTCTGTGTTTTGTACGTCAGTGTCTGGGCGTCGGTGTCCTGTGCGTCGGTGTACTGTTCATCAGTATCCTGTGCGTCAGTGTCCTGTGCTTCAGTGTCCTGTGCGTCAATGTCCTGGGCGTCGGTGTCCTGTACGTCGGAGTCCTGTGCTTCAGTGTCCTGTGAGTCAGTGTCCTGTGCTTCAGTGTCCTGTGCTTCAGTGTCCTGTGCGTCTGTGTCCTGTACGTCAGTGTCCTGTGCTTCTGTGTCCTGGGCGTCTGTGTCCTGGGCATCTGTGTCCAGTGCGTCGGTGCCCTGTGCGTCGGGGTCCTGTGCGTCGGTGTCCTGTGCGTCGGTGTCCTGTGCTTCAGTGTCCTGTGCGTCGGTGCCCTGTGCGACGGTGTCCTGTGCGTCGGTGTCCTGTGCGTCGGTGTCCTGTGCGTCAGTGTCCTGGGCGTCAGTGTCCTGTGCTTCAGTGTCCTGTGTGTCGGTGTCCTGTGCGTCAGTGTCCTGTGTGTCGGTGTCCTGTCCATCGGTGTCCTGTGCTTCAGTATCCTGTGCATCTGTGTCCTGTGCATCAGTGTCCTGTGCTTCAGTGTCCTGTGCTTCAATGTCCTGTGCGTCTGTGTCCTGTACGTTAGTGTCCTGTGCGTCTGTGTCCTGTACGTCAGTGTCCTGAGCGTCAGTGTCCTGTGCTTCAGTGTCCTGTGCTTCCGTGTCCTGTGCTTCAGTGTCCTGTGCTTCAGTGTTCTGTGTGTCTGTGTCCTGTACGTCAGTGTCCTGTGCTTCAGTGTCCTGTGCTTCAGTGGCCTGTGTGCTGGGGTCCTGTGCATCAGTGTCCTGTGCGTCAGTGTCGTGCGCTCCAGTGTCCTGTGCATCAGTGTCCTGTGCGTCAGTGTCCTGTGCATCAGTGTCCTGCGCGTCGGTGTCCTGTGCGTCGGTCTCCTGTGCGTCGGTGTCCTGTGCGTCGGTGTCCTGTGTGTCAGTGTCCTGTGCGTCGGTGTCCTGTGCTTCAGTGTCCTGTGCGTCAGTGTCCTGCGCGTCGGTGTCCTGTGCGTCGGTGTCCTGTGCGTCGGTGTCCTGTGCGTCGGTGTCCTGTGCGTCGGTGTCCTGTGCGTCGGTGTCCTGTGCGTCAGTGTCCTGTGCGTCAGTGTGCTGTGCTTCAGTGTCCTGTGTGTCGGTGTCCTATGCTTCAGTGTCCTGTGTGTCGGTGTCCTGTCCATCGGTGTCCTGTGCTTCAGTATCCTGTGCATCTGTGTCCTGTGCATCAGTGTCCTGTGCTTCAGTGTCCTGTGCTTCAATGTCCTGTGCATCTGTGTCCTGTACGTTAGTGTTCTGTGCGTCTGTGTCCTGTACGTCAGTGTCCTGAGCGTCAGTGTCCTGTGCTTCAGTGTCCTGTGCTTCAGTTTCCTGTGCTTCAGTGTCCTGTGCGTCTGTGTCCTGTACGTCAGTGTCCTGTGCTTCAGTGTCCTGTGCTTCCGTGTCCTGTGCTTCAGTGTCCTGTGCTTCCGTGTCCTGTGCTTCAGTGTCCTGTGCTTCAGTGTTCTGTGTGTCTGTGTCCTGTACGTCAGTGTCCTGTGCTTCAGTGTCCTGTGCTTCAGTGGCCTGTGTGCCGGGGTCCTGTGCATCAGTGTCCTGTGCATCAGTGTCCTGTGCGTCAGTGTCGTGCGCTCCAGTGTCCTGTGCTCCAGTGTCCTGTGCGTCTGTGTCCTGTACGTCAGTGTCCTGGGCCTCGGTGTCCTGGGCCTCGGTGTCCTGGGCCTCGGTGTCCTGGGCGTCTGTGTCCTGGGCGTCTGTGTCCTGGGCGTCTGTGTCCTGGGCATCTGTGTCTTGGGCGTCAGTGTCCTGTGCGTCGGTGTCCTGTACGTCGGAGTCCTGTGCTTCAGTGTCCTGTGAGTCAGTGTCCTGTGCTTCAGTGTCCTGTGCTTCAGTGTCCTGTGCTTCAGTGTCCTGTGCGTCTGTGTCCTGTACGTCAGTGTCCTGTGCTTCAGTGTCCTGTGCTTCAGTGTCCTGTGCTTCAGTGTCCTGTGCTTCAGTGTCCTGTGCTTCAGTGTTCTGTGTGTCTGTGTCCTGTATGTCAGTGTCCTGTGCTTCAGTGTCCTGTGCTTCAGTGTCCTGTGCGTCAGTGTCCTGGGCGTCGGTGTCCTGTGCGTCGGTGTCCTGTGCGTCGGTGTCCTGTGCGCCAGTGTCCTGTGCTTGTGTCCTGTGCTCCAGTGTCCTGTGCTTCTGTGTCCTGTACGTCAGTGTCCTGTTCTTCAGTGTCCTGTGCTTCAGTGTCCTGTGCTTCAGTGTCCTGTGCATCAGTGTCCTGTGCTTCAGTGTCCTGTGCTTCAGTGTCCTGGGCATCTGTATCCTGGACGTCTGTGTCCTGGGCGTCTGTGTCCTGGGCGTCGGTGTCCTGTGCGTCGGTGTCCTGTGCGTCGGTGTCCTGTGCTTCAGTGTCCTATGCTTCAGTGTCCTGTGTGCCGGTGTCCTGTGCGTCAGTGTCCTGTGTGTCGGTGTCCTGTGCGTCAGTGTCCTGTGCTCCAGTGTCCTGTGCTCCAGTGTCCTGTGCGTCTGTGTCCTGCACGTCAGTGTCCTGTACGTCAGTGTCCTGGGCCTCGGTGTCCTGGGCGTCTGTGTCCTGGGCGTCTGTGTCCTGGGCGTCTGTGTCCTGGGCGTCTGTGTCTTGGGCGTCAGTATCCTGTGCGTCGGTGTCCTGTGCGTCTGTGTCCTGTACGTCAGTGTCCTGTGCGTCGGTGTCCTGTGCTTCAGTGTCCTGTGCGTCGGTGTCCTGTGTGTCTGTGTTCTGTACGTCAGTGTCCTGGGCGTCGGTGTCCTGTGCGTCGGTGTCCTGTGTTTCAGTGTCCTGTGCGTCAGTGTCCTGTGCTTCAGTGACCTGTGCTTCTGTATCCTGTGCTTTAGTGTCCTGTGCTTCAGTGTCCTCTGCTTCAGTGTCCTCTGTTTCAGTGTCCTGTGCTTCAGTATCCTGTGCGTCCGTGTCCTGTACGTCAGTATCCTGTGCTTCAGTGTCCTGTGCGTCAGTGTCCTGTACATCAGTGTCCTGTGCTTCAATGTCCTGTGCTTCAGTGTCCTGTGCTTCAGTGTCCTGTGCTTCAGTGTCCTGTGCGCCGGTGTCCTGGGCGTCAGTGTCCTGTGCGTCTGTGTCCTGTGCGTCAATGTCCTGGGCATCTGTGTCCTGGGCGTCTGTGTCCTGGGCGTCTGTGTCCTGGGCGTCGGTGTCCTGTGCGTCGGTGTCCTGTGCGTCAGTGTCATGTGCTTCAGTGTCCTATGCTTCAGTGTCCTGTGTGCCGGTGTCCTGTGCGTCAGTGTCCTGTGCGTCGGTGTCCTGTGCTCCAGTGTCCTGTGCGTCTGTGTCCTGTACGTCAGTGTCCTGGGCCTCGGTGTCCTGGGCGTCTGTGTCCTGGGCGTCTGTGTCCTGGGCGTCTGTGTCTTGGGCGTCAGTATCCTGTGCGTCGGTGTCCTGTGCGTCGGTGTCCTGTGCTTCAGTGTCCTGTGCTTCAGTGTCCCGTGCTTCAGTGACCTGTGCTTCAGTGTCCTATGTGACGCACACGTCAGTGTCCTGGGCGTCGGTGTTCTGTGCGTCTGTGTCCTGTACGTCAGTGTCCTGTGCGTCGGTGTCCTGTGCTTCTGTGTCCTGTGCGTCTGTGTCCTGTGTGTCTGTGTTCTGTACGTCAGTGTCTGGGCGTCGGTGTCCTGTGCGTCGGTGTACTGTTCGTCAGTATCCTGTGCTTCAGTGTCCTGTGCGTCAGTGTCCTGTGCTTCAGTGTCCTGTGCGTCAGTGTCCTGGGCGTCGGTGTCCTGTGCGTCGGTGCCCTGTGCGTCAGTGTCCTGGGCGTCGGTGTCCTGTGCGTCGGTGTCCTGTGCTTCAGTGTCCTGTGCGTCAGTGTCCTGTGCGTCAGTGTCCTGCGCGTCGGTGTCCTGTGCGTCGGTGTCCTGTGCGTCGGTGTCCTGTGCGTCGGTGTCCTGTGCGTCGGTGTCCTGTGCGTCAGTGTCCTGTGCGTCAGTGTCCTGTGCGTCAGTGTCCTGTGCTTCAGTGTCCTGTGTGTCGGTGTCCTGTGCTTCAGTGTCCTGTATGTCGGTGTCCTGTCCATCGGTGTCCTGTGCTTCAGTATCCTGTGCATCTGTGTCCTGTGCATCAGTGTCCTGTGCTTCAGTGTCCTGTGCTTCAATGTCCTGTGCGTCTGTGTCCTGTACGTTAGTGTCCTGTGCGTCTGTGTCCTGTACGTCAGTGTCCTGAGCGTCAGTGTCCTGAGCGTCAGTGTCCTGTGCTTCAGTGTCCTGTGCTTCAGTTTCCTGTGCTTCAGTGTCCTGTGCGTCTGTGTCCTGTACGTCAGTGTCCTGTGCTTCAGTGTCCTGTGCTTCCGTGTCCTGTGCTTCAGTGTCCTATGCTTCAGTGTTCTGTGTGTCTGTGTCCTGTACGTCAGTGTCCTGTGCTTCAGTGTCCTGTGCTTCAGTGGCCTGTGTGCCGGGGTCCTGTGCATCAGTGTCCTGTGCGTCAGTGTCGTGTGCTCCAGTGTCCTGTGCTCCAGTGTCCTGTGCGTCTGTGTCCTGTACGTCAGTGTCCTGGGCCTCGGTGTCCTGGGCCTCGGTGTCCTGGGCGTTTGTGTTCTGGGCGTCTGTGTCCTGGGCATCTGTGTCTTGGGCGTTAGTGTCCTGTGCGTCGGTGTCCTGTACGTCGGAGTCCTGTGCTTCAGTGTCCTGTGCGTCAGTGTCCTGTGCTTCAGTGTCCTGTGCTTCAGTGTCCTGTGCTTCAGTGTCCTGTGCGTCTGTGTCCTGTACGTCAGTGTCCTGTGCTTCAGTGTCCTGTGCTTCAGTGTCCTGTGCTTCAGTGTCCTGTGCTTCAGTGTTCTGTGTGTCTGTGTCCTGTACGTCAGTGTCCTGTGCTTCAGTGTCCTGTGCTTCAGTGTCCTGTGCATCAGTGTCCTGGGCGTCGGTGTCCTGTGCGTCGGTGTCCTGTGCGTCGGTGTCCTGTGCGCCAGTGTCCTGTGCTTGTGTCCTGTGCTCCAGTGTCCTGTGCGTCTGTGTCCTGTACGTCAGTGTCCTGTGCTTCAGTGTCCTGTGCTTCAGTGTCCTGTGCTTCAGTGTCCTGTGTGCCGGTGTCCTGTGCGTCAGTGTCCAGTGCGTCAGTGTCCTGTGCGTCAGTGTCCTGTGCGTCAGTGTCCTGTGCGTCTGTGACCTGTACGTCAGTGTCCTGTGCATCAGTGTCCTGTGCTTCAGTGTCCTGTGCTTCAGTGGCCTGTGCTTCAGTGTCTTGTGTGTCTGTGTCCTGTGCTTCAGTGTCCTGTGCTTCAGTGTCCTGTGATTCAGTGTCCTGTGCTTCAGTGTCCTGTGCTTCAGTGTCCTGTGCTTCAGCGTCCTGTGCATCAGTGTCCTGTGCTTCAGTGTCCTGTGCTTCAGTGTCCTGTGCTTCAGTGTCCTGTGCTTCAGTGTCCTGTGCGTCGGTGTCCTGTGCGTCGGTGCCCTGTGCGTCAGTGTCCTGGGCGTCGGTGTCCTGTGCGTCGGTGTCCTGTGCTTCAGTGTCCTGTGCGTCAGTGTCCTGTGCGTCAGTGTCCTGGGCGTCGGTGTCCTGTGCGTCGGTGTCCTGTGCGTCGGTGTCCTGGGCGTCGGTGTCCTGTGCGTCGGTGTCCTGTGCGTCGGTGTCCTGTGCGTCAGTGTCCTGTGCATCAGTGTCCTGTGCTTCAGTGTCCTGTGTGTCGGTGTCCTGTGCTTCAGTGTCCTGTGTGTCGGTGTCCTGTGCTTCAGTGTCCTGTGTGTCGGTGTCCTGTCCATCGGTGTCCTGTGCTTCAGTATCCTGTGCATCTGTGTCCTGTGCTTCAGTGTCATGTGCTTCAGTGTCCTGTGCGTCTGTGTCCTGTACGTTAGTGTCCTGTACGTTAGTGTCCTGTGCGTGTGTGTCCTGTACGTCAGTGTCCTGTGTGCCGGTGTCCTGGGCGTCAGTGTCCTGTGCGTCGGTGTCCTGTGCGTCAGTGTCCTGTGCGTCAGTGTCCTGTGCTCCAGTGTCCTGTGCTCCAGTGTCCTGTGCGTCTGTGTCCTGTACGTCAGTGTCCTGGGCGTCTGTGCCCTGTATGTTAGTGTCCTGTGCGTCTGTGTCCTGTACGTCAGTGTCCTGTGCTTCAGTGTCCTGTGCTTCAGTGTCCTGTGCTTCAGTGTCCTGTGCTTCAGTGTCCTGTGCTTCAGTGTTCTGTGTGTCTGTGTCCTGTACGTCAGTGTCCTGTGCTTCAGTGTCCTGTGCTTCAGTGTCCTGTGCGTCAGTGTCCTGGGCGTCGGTGTCCTGTGCGTCGGTGTCCTGTGCGTCGGTGTCCTGTGCGCCAGTGTCCTGTGCTTGTGTCCTGTGCTCCAGTGTCCTGTGCGTCTGTGTCCTGTACGTCAGTGTCCTGTGCTTCAGTGTCCTGTGCTTCAGTGTCCTGTGCTTCAGTGTCCTGTGTGCCGGTGTCCTGTGCGTCAGTGTCCAGTGCGTCAGTGTCCTGTGCGTCAGTGTCCTGTGCGTCTGTGACCTGTACGTCAGTGTCCTGTGCATCAGTGCCCTGTGCTTCAGTGTCCTGTGCTTCAGTGGCCTGTGCTTCAGTGTCTTGTGTGTCTGTGTCCTGTGCTTCAGTGTCCTGTGCTTCAGTGTCCTGTGATTCAGTGTCCTGTGCTTCAGTGTCCTGTGCTTCAGTGTCCTGTGCTTCAGCGTCCTGTGCATCAGTGTCCTGTGCTTCAGTGTCCTGTGCTTCAGTGTCCTGTGCTTCAGTGTCCTGTGCTTCAGTGTCCTGTGCGTCGGTGTCCTGTGCGTCGGTGCCCTGTGCGTCAGTGTCCTGGGCGTCGGTGTCCTGTGCGTCGGTGTCCTGTGCTTCAGTGTCCTGTGCGTCAGTGTCCTGTGCGTCGGTGTCCTGGGCGTCGGTGTCCTGTGCGTCGGTGTCCTGTGCGTCGGTGTCCTGTGCGTCAGTGTCCTGTGCATCAGTGTCCTGTGCTTCAGTGTCCTGTGTGTCGGTGTCCTGTGCTTCAGTGTCCTGTGTGTCGGTGTCCTGTCCATCGGTGTCCTGTGCTTCAGTATCCTGTGCATCTGTGTCCTGTGCTTCAGTGTCCTGTGCTTCAGTGTCCTGTGCGTCTGTGTCCTGTACGTTAGTGTCCTGTACGTTAGTGTCCTGTGCATGTGTGTCCTGTACGTCAGTGTCCTGTGTGCCGGTGTCCTGGGCGTCAGTGTCCTGTGCGTCGGTGTCCTGTGCGTCAGTGTCCTGTGCATCAGTGTCCTGTGGTCCAGTGTCCTGTGCTCCAGTGTCCTGTGCGTCTGTGTCCTGTACATCAGTGTCCTGGGCGTCTGTGCCCTGTATGTTAGTGTCCTGTGCGTCTGTGTCCTGTACGTCAGTGTCCTGTACGTCAGTGTCCTGTGCGTCAGTGTCCTGTGCTTCAGTGTCCTGTGCGTCAGTGTCCTGTGAGTCTGTGTCCTGTACGTCAGTGTCCTGTGCTTCAGTGTCCTGTGCTTCAGTGTCCTGTGCTTCAGTGTCCTGTGCTTCAGTGTCCTGTGCTTCAGTGTTCTGTGTGTCTGTGTCCTGTATGTCAGTGTCCTGTGCTTCAGTGTCTTGTGCTTCAGTGTCCTGTGTGCCGGTGTCATGTGCATCAGTGTCCAATGCGTCGGTGTCCTGTGCGCCAGTGTCCTGTGCTTGTGTCCTGTGCGTCTGTGTCCTGTACGTCAGTGTCCTGGGCGTCGGTGTCCTGTGCGTCAATGTCCTGGGCGTCTGTGTCCTGGGCTTCAGTGTCCTGTGCGTCAATGCCCTGGGCATCTGTATCCTGGGCGTCTGTGTCCTGGGCGTCTGTGTCCTGTGCTTCAGTGTCCTGTACGTCAGTGTCCTGTGCGACAGTGTCCTGTGCTTCAGTGTCCTGTGCTTCAGTGTCCTGTGCTTCAGTGTCCTGTGCTTCAGTGTCCTGTGCGTCAGTGTCCTGTGCGCCTGTGTCCTGTACGTCAGTGTTCTGTGCGTCAGTGTCCTGTGCTTCAGTGTCCTGTGCTTCAGTATCCTGTGCGTCTGTGTCCTGTGCGTCAGTGTCCTGTGCTTCAGTGGCCTGTGCTTCAGTGTCCTGTGCATCAGTGTCCTGTGCGTCAGTGTCCTGTGCGTCTGTGACCTGTGCGTCTGTGTCCTGTACGTCAGTGTCCTGTGCGTCAGTGTCCTGTGCATCAGTGTCCTGTGCTTCAGTGTCCTGTGCTTCAGTGTCCTGTGCTTCAGTGTCCTGTGCTTCAGTGTCTTGTGTGTCTGTGTCCTGTGCTTCAGTGTCCTGTGCTTCAGTGTCCTGTGCTTCAGTGTCCTGTGCTTCAGTGTCCTGTGCTTCAGTGTCCTGTGCATCAGTGTCCTGTGCTTCAGTGTCCTGTGCGTCAGTGTCCTGTGCTTCAGTGTCCTGTGCTTCAGTGTCCTGTGCGTCGGTGTCCTGTGCGTCGGTGCCCTGTGCGTCGGTGTCCTGGGCGTCGGTGTCCTGTGCGTCGGTGTCCTGTGCTTCAGTGTCCTGTGCGTCAGTGTCCTGTGCGTCAGTGTCCTGTGCTTCAGTGTCTTGTGTGTCTGTGTCCTGTACGTCAGTATCCTGTGCTTCAGTGTCCTGTACGTCAGTGTCCTGTGCTTCAGTGTCCTGTGCGTCGGTGTCCTGTGCGTCGGTGCCCTGTGCGTCAGTGTCCTGGGCGTCGGTGTCCTGTGCGTCGGTGTCCTGTGCTTCAGTGTCCTGTGCGTCAGTGTCCTGTGCGTCAGTGTCCTGGGCGTCGGTGTCCTGTGCGTCGGTGTCCTGTGCGTCGGTGTCCTGTGCGTCAGTGTCCTGTGCATCAGTGTCCTGTGCTTCAGTGTCCTGTGTGTCGGTGACCTGTGCTTCAGTGTCCTGTGTGTCGGTGTCCTTGTCCATCGGTGTCCTGTGCTTCAGTATCCTGTGCATCTGTGTCCTGTGCTTCAGTGTCCTGTGCTTCAGTGTCCTGTGCGTCTGTGTCCTGTACGTTAGTGTCCTGTACGTTAGTGTCCTGTGCGTGTGTGTCCTGTACGTCAGTGTCCTGTGTGCCGGTGTCCTGGGCGTCAGTGTCCTGTGCGTCGGTGTCCTGTGCGTCAGTGTCCTGTGCGTCAGTGTCCTGTGCTCCAGTGTCCTGTGCTCCAGTGTCCTGTGCTCCAGTGTCCTGTGCGTCTGTGTCCTGTACGTCAGTGTCCTGGGCGTCTGTGCCCTGTATGTTAGTGTCCTGTGCATCTGTGTCCTGTGCTTCAGTGTCCTGTGCTTCAGTGTCCTGTGCTTCAGTGTCCTGTGCGCCGGTGTCCTGGGCGTCAGTGTCCTGTGCGTCTGTGTCCTGTGCGTCAATGTCCTAGGCATCTGTGTCCTGGGCGTCTGTGTCCTGGGCGTCTGTGTCCTGGGCGTCGGTGTCCTGTGCGTCGGTGTCCTGTGCGTCGGTGTCATGTGCTTCAGTGTCCTATGCTTCAGTGTCCTGTGTGCCGGTGTCCTGTGCGTCAGTGTCCTGTGCGTCGGTGTCCTGTGCCTCAGTGTCCTGTGCTCCAGTGTCCTGTGCTCCAGTGTCCTGTGCTCCAGTGTCCTGTGCTCCAGTGTCCTGTGCTCCAGTGTCCTGTGCGTCTGTGTCCTGTACGTCAGTGTCCTGGGCCTCGGTGTCCTGGGCGTCTGTGTCCTGGGCGTCTGTGTCCTGGGCGTCTGTGTCTTGGGCGTCAGTATCCTGTGCGTCGGTGTCCTGTGCGTCGGTGTCCTGTGCTTCAGTGTCCTGTGCTTCAGTGTCCCGTGCTTCAGTGTCCTGTGCTTCAGTGTCCTATGTGACGCACCCGTCAGTGTCCTGGGCGTCGGTGTTCTGTGCGTCTGTGTCCTGTACGTCAGTGTCCTGTGCGTCGGTGTCCTGTGCTTCTGTGTCCTGTGCGTCTGTGTCCTGTGTGTCTGTGTTCTGTACGTCAGTGTCTGGGCGTCGGTGTCCTGTGCGTCGGTGTACTGTTCGTCAGTATCCTGTGCGTCAGTGTCCTGGGCGTCGGTGTCCTGTGCGTCGGTGCCCTGTGCGTCAGTGTCCTGGGCGTCGGTGTCCTGTGCGTCGGTGTCCTGTGCTTCAGTGTCCTGTGCGTCAGTGTCCTGTGCGTCAGTGTCCTGCGCGTCGGTGTCCTGTGCGTCGGTGTCCTGTGCGTCGGTGTCCTGTGCGTCGGTGTCCTGTGCGTCGGTGTCCTGTGCGTCAGTGTCCTGTGCGTCAGTGTCCTGTGCTTCAGTGTCCTGTGTGTCGGTGTCCTGTGCTTCAGTGTCCTGTATGTCGGTGTCCTGTCCATCGGTGTCCTGTGCTTCAGTATCCTGTGCATCTGTGTCCTGTGCATCAGTGTCCTGTGCTTCAGTGTCCTGTGCTTCAATGTCCTGTGCGTCTGTGTCCTGTACGTTAGTGTCCTGTGCGTCTGTGTCCTGTACGTCAGTGTCCTGAGCGTCAGTGTCCTGTGCTTCAGTGTCCTGTGCTTCAGTTTCCTGTGCTTCAGTGTCCTGTGCGTCTGTGTCCTGTACGTCAGTGTCCTGTGCTTCAGTGTCCTGTGCTTCCGTGTCCTGTGCTTCAGTGTCCTATGCTTCAGTGTTCTGTGTGTCTGTGTCCTGTACGTCAGTGTCCTGTGCTTCAGTGTCCTGTGCTTCAGTGGCCTGTGCTTCAGTGGCCTGTGTGCCGGGGTCCTGTGCATCAGTGTCCTGTGCGTCAGTGTCGTGTGCTCCAGTGTCCTGTGCTCCAGTGTCCTGTGCGTCTGTGTCCTGTACGTCAGTGTCCTGGGCCTCGGTGTCCTGGGCCTCGGTGTCCTGGGCGTTTGTGTCCTGGGCGTCTGTGTTCTGGGCATCTGTGTCTTGGGCGTTAGTGTCCTGTGCGTCGGTGTCCTGTACGTCGGAGTCCTGTGCTTCAGTGTCCTGTGCGTCAGTGTCCTGTGCTTCAGTGTCCTGTGCTTCAGTGTCCTGTGCTTCAGTGTCCTGTGCGTCTGTGTCCTGTACGTCAGTGTCCTGTGCTTCAGTGTCCTGTGCTTCAGTGTCCTGTGCTTCAGTGTCCTGTGCTTCAGTGTTCTGTGTGTCTGTGTCCTGTACGTCAGTGTCCTGTGCTTCAGTGTCCTGTGCTTCAGTGTCCTGTGCATCAGTGTCCTGGGCGTCGGTGTCCTGTGCGTCGGTGTCCTGTGCGTCGGTGTCCTGTGCGCCAGTGTCCTGTGCTTGTGTCCTGTGCTCCAGTGTCCTGTGCGTCTGTGTCCTGTACGTCAGTGTCCTGTGCTTCAGTGTCCTGTGCTTCAGTGTCCCGTGCTTCAGTGTCCTGTGTGCCGGTGTCCTGTGCGTCAGTGTCCAGTGCGTCAGTGTCCTGTGCGTCAGTGTCCTGTGCGTCTGTGACCTGTACGTCAGTGTCCTGTGCATCAGTGTCCTCTGCTTCAGTGTCCTGTGCTTCAGTGGCCTGTGCTTCAGTGTCTTGTGTGTCTGTGTCCTGTGCTTCAGTGTCCTGTGCTTCAGTGTCCTGTGATTCAGTGTCCTGTGCTTCAGTGTCCTGTGCTTCAGTGTCCTGTGCTTCAGCGTCCTGTGCATCAGTGTCCTGTGCTTCAGTGTCCTGTGCTTCAGTGTCCTGTGCTTCAGTGTCCTGTGCTTCAGTGTCCTGTGCGTCGGTGTCCTGTGCGTCGGTGCCCTGTGCGTCAGTGTCCTGGGCGTCGGTGTCCTGTGCGTCGGTGTCCTGTGCTTCAGTGTCCTGTGCGTCAGTGTCCTGTGCGTCAGTGTCCTGGGCGTCGGTGTCCTGTGCGTCGGTGTCCTGTGCGTCGGTGTCCAGTGCGTCAGTGTCCTGTGCATCAGTGTCCTGTGCTTCAGTGTCCTGTGTGTCGTTGTCCTGTGCTTCAGTATCCTGTGTGTCGGTATCCTGTCCATCGGTGTCCTGTGCTTCAGTATCCTGTGCATCTGTGTCCTGTGCTTCAGTGTCCTGTGCTTCAGTGTCCTGTGCGTCTGTGTCCTGTACGTTAGTGTCCTGTACGTTAATGTCCTGTGCGCGTGTGTCCTGTACGTCAGTGTCCTGTGTGCCGGTGTCCTGGGCGTCAGTGTCCTGTGCGTCGGTGTCCTGTGCATCAGTGTCCTGTGCGTCAGTGTCCTGTGCTCCAGTGTCCTGTGCTCCAGTGTCCTGTGCGTCTGTGTCCTGTACGTCAGTGTCCTGGGCGTCTGTGCCCTGTATGTTAGTGTCCTGTGCGTCTGTGTCCTGTACGTCAGTGTCCTGTACGTCAGTGTCCTGTGCGTCAGTGTCCTGTGCTTCAGTGTCCTGTGCGTCAGTGTCCTGTGAGTCTGTGTCCTGTACGTCAGTGTCCTGTGCTTCAGTGTCCTGTGCTTCAGTGTCCTGTGCTTCAGTGTCCTGTGCTTCAGTGTTCTGTGTGTCTGTGTCCTGTACGTCAGTGTCCTGTGCTTCAGTGTCCTGTGCTTCAGTGTCCTGTGCGTCAGTGTCCTGGGCGTCGGTGTCCTGTGCGTCGGTGTCCTGTGCGTCGGTGTCCTGTGCGCCAGTGTCCTGTGCTTGTGTCCTGTGCTCCAGTGTCCTGTGCGTCTGTGTCCTGTACGTCAGTGTCCTGTGCTTAAGTGTCCTGTGCTTCAGTGTCCTGTGCTTCAGTGTCCTGTGTGCCGGTGTCCTGTGCGTCAGTGTCCAGTGCGTCAGTGTCCTGTGCGTCAGTGTCCTGTGCGTCTGTGACCTGTACGTCAGTGTCCTGTGCATCAGTGTCCTGTGCTTCAGTGTCCTGTGCTTCAGTGGCCTGTGCTTCAGTGTCTTGTGTGTCTGTGTCCTGTGCTTCAGTGTCCTGTGCTTCAGTGTCCTGTGATTCAGTGTCCTGTGCTTCAGTGTCCTGTGCTTCAGTGTCCTGTGCTTCAGCGTCCTGTGCTTCAGTGTCCTGTGCTTCAGTGTCCTGTGCTTCAGTGTCCTGTGCTTCAGTGTCCTGTGCTTCAGTGTCCTGTGCGTCGGTGTCCTGTGCGTCGGTGCCCTGTGCGTCAGTGTCCTGGGCGTCGGTGTCCTGTGCGTCGGTGTCCTGTGCTTCAGTGTCCTGTGCGTCAGTGTCCTCTGCGTCGGTGTCCTAGGCGTCGGTGTCCTGTGCGTCGGTGTCCTGTGCGTCGGTGTCCTGTGCGTCAGTGTCCTGTGCATCAGTGTCCTGTGCTTCAGTGTCCTGTGTGTCGGTGTCCTGTGCTTCAGTGTCCTGTGTGTCGGTGTCCTGTCCATCGGTGTCCTGTGCTTCAGTATCCTGTGCATCTGTGTCCTGTGCTTCAGTGTCCTGTGCTTCAGTGTCCTGTGCGTCTGTGTCCTGTACGTTAGTGTCCTGTACGTTAGTGTCCTGTGCGTGTGTGTCCTGTACGTCAGTGTCCTGTGTGCCGGTGTCCTGGGCGTCAGTGTCCTGTGCGTCGGTGTCCTGTGCGTCAGTGCCCTGTGCGTCAGTGTCCTGTGCTCCAGTGTCCTGTGCTCCAGTGTCCTATGCGTCTGTGTCCTGTACATCAGTGTCCTGGGCGTCTGTGCCCTGTATGTTAGTGTCCTGTGCGTCTGTGTCCTGTACGTCAGTGTCCTGTACGTCAGTGTCCTGTGCGTCAGTGTCCTGTGCTTCAGTGTCCTGTGCATCAGTGTCCTGTGAGTCTGTGTCCTGTACGTCAGTGTCCTGTGCTTCAGTGTCCTGTGCTTCAGTGTCCTGTGCTTCAGTGTCCTGTGCTTCAGTGTCCTGTGCTTCAGTGTTCTGTGTGTCTGTGTCCTGTATGTCAGTGTATGTCTGTGCTTCAGTGTCTTGTGCTTCAGTGTCCTGTGTGCCGGTGTCATGTGCATCAGTATCCAATGCGTCGGTGTCCTGTGCGCCAGTGTCCTGTGCTTGTGTCCTGTGCGTCTGTGTCCTGTAAGTCAGTGTCCTGGGCGTCGGTGTCCTGTGCGTCAATGTCCTGGGCGTCTGTGTCCTGGGCTTCAGTGTCCTGGGCTTCAGTGTCCTGTGCGTCAATGCCCTAGGCATCTGTATCCTGGGCGTCTGTGTCCTGGGCGTCTGTGTCCTGTGCTTCAGTGTCCTGTACGTCAGTGTCCTGTGCGACAGTGTCCTGTGCTTCAGTGTCCTGTGCTTCAGTGTCCTGTGCTTCAGTGTCCTGTGCTTCAGTGTCCTGTGCGTCAGTGTCCTGTGCGCCTGTGTCCTGTACGTCAGTGTTCTGTGCGTCAGTGTCCTGTGCTTCAGTGTCCTGTGCTTCAGTATCCTGTGCGTCTGTGTCCTGTGCGTCAGTGTCCTGTGCTTCAGTGGCCTGTGCTTCAGTGTCCTGTGCTTCAGTGTCCTGTGCGTCAGTGTCCTGTGCGTCAGTGTCCTGTGCGTCAGTGTCCTGTGCGTCTGTGACCTGTGCGTCTGTGTCCTGTACGTCAGTGTCCTGTGCGTCAGTGTCCTGTGCATCAGTGTCCTGTGCTTCAGTGTCCTGTGCTTCAGTGTCCTGTGCTTCAGTGTCCTGTGCTTCAGTGTCTTGTGTGTCTGTGTCCTGTGCTTCAGTGTCCTGTGCTTCAGTGTCCTGTGCTTCAGTGTCCTGTGCTTCAGTGTCCTGTGCATCAGTGTCCTGTGCTTCAGTGTCCTGTGCTTCAGTGTCCTGTGCTTCAGTGTCCTGTGCATCAGTGTCCTGTGCTTCAGTGTCCAGTGCGTCAGTGTCCTGTGCTTCAGTGTCCTGTGCATCAGTGTCCTGTGCGTCGGTGTCCTGTGCGTCGGTGCCATGTGCGTCGGTGTCCTGGGCGTCGGTGTCCTGTGCGTCGGTGTCCTGTGCTTCAGTGTCCTGTGCGTCAGTGTCCTGTGCGTCAGTGTCCTGTGCTTCAGTGTCTTGTGTGTCTGTGTCCTGTACGTCAGTATCCTGTGCTTCAGTGTCCTGTACGTCAGTGTCCTGTGCTTCAGTGTCCTGTGCGTCTGTGTCCTGTGCGTCGGTGCCCTGTGCGTCAGTGTCCTGGGCGTCGGTGTCCTGTGCGTCGGTGTCCTGTGCTTCAGTGTCCTGTGCGTCAGTGTCCTGTGCGTCAGTGTCCTGGGCGTCGGTGTCCTGTGCGTCGGTGTCCTGTGCGTCGGTGTCCAGTGCGTCAGTGTCCTGTGCATCAGTGTCCTGTGCTTCAGTGTCCTGTGTGTCGGTGTCCTGTGCTTCAGTGTCCTGTGTGTCGGTGTCCTGTCCATCGGTGTCCTGTGCTTCAGTATCCTGTGCATCTGTGTCCTGTGCTTCAGTGTCCTGTGCTTCAGTGTCCTGTGCGTCTGTGTCCTGTACGTTAGTGTCCTGTACGTTAGTGTCCTGTGCGTGTGTGTCCTGTACGTCAGTGTCCTGTGTGCCGGTGTCCTGGGCGTCAGTGTCCTGTGCGTCGGTGTCCTGTGCGTCAGTGTCCTGTGCGTCAGTGTCCTGTGCTCCAGTGTCCTGTGCTCCAGTGTCCTGTGCGTCTGTGTCCTGTACGTCAGTGTCCTGGGCGTCTGTGCCCTGTATGTTAGTGTCCTGTGCGTCTGTGTCCTGTACGTCAGTGTCCTGTGCGTCAGTGTCCTGTGCTTCAGTGTCCTGTGCGTCAGTGTCCTGTGAGTCTGTGTCCTGTACGTCAGTGTCCTGTGCTTCAGTGTCCTGTGCTTCAGTGTCCTGTGCTTCAGTGTCCTGTGCTTCAGTGTCCTGTGCTTCAGTGTTCTGTGTGTCTGTGTCCTGTACGTCAGTGTCCTGTGCTTCAGTGTCCTGTGCTTCAGTGTCCTGTGCGTCAGTGTCCTGGGCGTCGGTGTCCTGTGCGTCGGTGTCCTGTGCGTCGGTGTCCTGTGCGCCAGTGTCCTGTGCTTGTGTCCTGTGCTCCAGTGTCCTGTGCGTCTGTGTCCTGTACGTCAGTGTCCTGTGCTTAAGTGTCCTGTGCTTCAGTGTCCTGTGCTTCAGTGTCCTGTGTGCCGGTGTCCTGTGCGTCAGTGTCCAGTGCGTCAGTGTCCTGTGCGTCAGTGTCCTGTGCGTCTGTGACCTGTACGTCAGTGTCCTGTGCATCAGTGTCCTGTGCTTCAGTGTCCTGTGCTTCAGTGGCCTGTGCTTCAGTGTCTTGTGTGTCTGTGTCCTGTGCTTCAGTGTCCTGTGCTTCAGTGTCCTGTGATTCAGTGTCCTGTGCTTCAGTGTCCTGTGCTTCAGTGTCCTGTGCTTCAGCGTCCTGTGCTTCAGTGTCCTGTGCTTCAGTGTCCTGTGCTTCAGTGTCCTGTGCTTCAGTGTCCTGTGCTTCAGTGTCCTGTGCGTCGGTGTCCTGTGCGTCGGTGCCCTGTGCGTCAGTGTCCAGGGCGTCGGTGTCCTGTGCGTCGGTGTCCTGTGCTTCAGTGTCCTGTGCGTCAGTGTCCTGTGCGTCGGTGTCCTGGGCGTCGGTGTCCTGTGCGTCGGTGTCCTGTGTGTCGGTGTCCTGTGCGTCAGTGTCCTGTGCATCAGTGTCCTGTGCTTCAGTGTCCTGTGTGTCGGTGTCCTGTGCTTCAGTGTCCTGTGTGTCGGTGTCCTGTCCATCGGTGTCCTGTGCTTCAGTATCCTGTGCATCTGTGTCCTGTGCTTCAGTGTCCTGTGCTTCAGTGTCCTGTGCGTCTGTGTCCTGTACGTTAGTGTCCTGTACGTTAGTGTCCTGTGCGTGTGTGTCCTGTACGTCAGTGTCCTGTGTGCCGGTGTCCTGGGCGTCAGTGTCCTGTGCGTCGGTGTCCTGTGCGTCAGTGTCCTGTGCGTCAGTGTCCTGTGCTCCAGTGTCCTGTGCTCCAGTGTCCTATGCGTCTGTGTCCTGTACATCAGTGTCCTGGGCGTCTGTGCCCTGTATGTTAGTGTCCTGTGCGTCTGTGTCCTGTACGTCAGTGTCCTGTACGTCAGTGTCCTGTGCGTCAGTGTCCTGTGCTTCAGTGTCCTGTGCGTCAGTGTCCTGTGAGTCTGTGTCCTGTACGTCAGTGTCCTGTGCTTCAGTGTCCTGTGCTTCAGTGTCCTGTGCTTCAGTGTCCTGTGCTTCAGTGTCCTGTGCTTCAGTGTTCTGTGTGTCTGTGTCCTGTATGTCAGTGTCCTGTGCTTCAGTGTCTTGTGCTTCAGTGTCCTGTGTGCCGGTGTCATGTGCATCAGTATCCAATGCGTCGGTGTCCTGTGCGTCAGTGTCCTGTGCTTCAGTGTCCTGTGCTTCAGTGTCCTGTGCTTCAGTGTCCTGTGCTTCAGTGTCCTTTGCTTCAGTGTCTTCTGTGTCTGTGTCCTGTGCTTCAGTGTCTTGTGTGTCTGTGTCCTGTGCGTCAGTGTCCTGTGCGTCAGTGCCCTGTGCTTCAGTGTCCTGTGCTTCAGTGTCTTGTGTGTCTGTGTCCTGTACATCAGTATACTGTGCTTCAGTGCCCTGTACGTCAGTGTCCTGTACGTCAGTGTCCTGTGCGTCAGTGTCCTGTGCTTCAGTGTCCTTTGCTTCAGTGTCTTGTGTGTCTGTGTCCTGTACGTCAGTAACCTGTGCTTCAGTGTCCTGTGCATCAGTGTCTTGTGTGTCTGTGTCCTGTGCTTCAGTATCCTGTGCTTCAGTATCCTGTGCTTCAGTGCCCTGTGCTTCAGTGTCCTGTGCGTCTGTGTCCTGTACGTCAGTGTCCTGTGCGTCAGTGTCCTGTGATTCAGTGTCCTGTGCGTCAGTGTCCTGTGCTTCAGTGTCCTGTGCGTCAGTGTCCTGTGCGTCAGTGTCCTGTGCATCAGTGTCCTGTTCTTCAGTGTCCTGTGCTTCAGTGTCCTGTGCTTCAGTGTCCTGTGCGTCTGTGTCCTGGGCGTCGGTGTCCTGTACGTCAGTGTCTTGTGTGTCTGTATCGTGTACGTCAGTATCCTGTGCTTCAGTGTCCTGTGCTTCAGTGTCTTGTGTGTCTGTGTCCTGTGCGTCGGTGTCCTGTACGTCTGTATCCAGTGCTTCAGTGTCCTGTGCTTCAGTGTCTTGTGTGCCTGTGTCCTGTGCGCCGGTGTCCTGTCCGTCAGTGTCCTGTACGTCAGTGTCCTGTGCTTTAGTGTCCTGTGCTTCAGTGTCCTGTGCTTCAGTGTCCTGTCCTTCAGTGTCCTGTGTGTCTGTGTCCTGTGCGTCAGTGTCCTGTACGTCAGTGTCCTGTGCTTCAGTGTCCTGTGCTTCAGTGTCCTGTGCTTCAGTGTCCTGTGTGTCTGTGTTCTGTACGTCAGTGTCCTGTACGTCAGTGTCCTGTGCTTCAGTGTCCTGTGCTTCAGTGTCTTGTGTGTCTGTGTCCTGTACGTCAGTGTCCTGTACGTCAGTGGCCTGTACGTCAGTGTCCTGTGCGTCTGTGTCCTGTAGGTCAGTGTCCTGTACGTCAGTGTCTTGTGTGTCTGTGTCCTGTACGTCAGAATCCTGTGCTTCTGTGTCCTGTACGTCAGTGTCCTGTGCGCCTGTCTCCTGTACGTCAGTTTCCTGTGCTTCAGTGTCCTGTGCTTCAGTGTCCTGTGCGTCTGTGTCCTGTAAGTCAGTGTCCTGTACGTCAGTGTCCTGCGCTTCAGTATCCTGTCGTCTGTGTCCTGTACGTCAGTGTCCTGTGCTTCAGTGTCCTGTGAGTCTGTGACCTGTACGTCAGTGTCCTGTGCTTCAGTGTCCTGTGCTTCAGTGTCCTGTGTGTCTGTGTCCTGTACGTCAGTGTCCTGTACGTCAGTGTCCTGTACGTCAGTGTCCTGTGCTTTAGTGTCCTGTGCTTCAGTGTCCTGTGCTTCAGTGTCCTGTGCTATAGTGTCTTGTGTGTCTGTGTCATGTACGTCAGTGTCCTGTACGTCAGTGTCCTGTACGTCAGTGTCCTGTGCGTCTGTGTCCTGTACGTCAGTGTCTTGAGTCTCTGTGTCCTGTACGTCAGTATCCTGTGCTTCAGTGTCCTGTGCGTCAGTGTCCTGTGCGTCAGTGTCCTGTACGTCAGTGTCCTGTGCGTCAGTGTCCTGGCTTCTGTGTCCTGTGCTTCAGTGTCCTTTGCTTCAGTGTCCTGTGCTTCAGTGTCCTGTGCGTCTGTCTCCTGTACGTCAGTGTCCTGTGCGTCTGTGTCCTGTACGTCAGTGTCTTGTGCGTCAGTGTCCTGTGCTTCAGTGTCCTGTGCTTCAGTGTCCTGTGCTTCAGTGTCCTGTGCTTCAGTGTCCTGTGCTTCAGTGTCCTGTGCTTCAGCGTCCTGTGCTTCAGTGTCCTGTGCGTCTGTGTCCTGTACGTCAGTGTCCTGTGCGTCAGTGTCCTGTGCTTCAGTGTCCTGTGCTTCAGTGTCTTGTGTGTCTGTGTCCTGTGCTTCAGTGTCTTGTGTGTCTGTGTCCTGTGCTTCAGTGTCTTGTGTGTCTGTGTCCTGTGCGTCAGTGTCCTGTGCGTCAGTGTCCTGTGCGTCAGTGTCCTGTGCGTCAGTGTCCTGTGCGTCAGTGTCCTGTGCGTCAGTGCCCTGTGCTTCAGTGTCCTGTGCTTCAGTGTCTTGTGTGTCTGTGTCCTGTACGTCAGTATACTGTGCTTCAGTGTCTTGTGCGTCTGTGTCCTGTACGTCAGTGTCCTGTGCGTCAGTGTCCTGTGCTTCAGTGTCCTGTGCTTCAGTGTCTTGTGTGTCTGTGTCCTGTACGTCAGTATCCTGTGCTTCAGTGTCCTGTGCATCAGTGTCTTGTGTGTCTGTGTCCTGTGCTTCAGTATCCTGTGCTTCAGTGCCCTGTGCTTCAGTGTCCTGTGCTTCAGTGTCCTGTGCGTCTGTGTCCTGTACGTCAGTGTCCTGTGCGTCAGTGTCCTGTGATTCTGTGTCCTGTGCGTCAGTGTCCTGTGCTTCAGTGTCCTGTGCGTCAGTGTCCTGTGCATCAGTGTCCTGTGCTTCAGTGTCCTGTGCTTCAGTGTCCTGTGCTTCAGTGTCCTGTGCGTCTGTGTCCTGGGCGTCAGTGTCCTGTGCGTCTGTGTCCTGTACGTCAGTGTCTTGTGTGTCTGTATCGTGTACGTCAGTTTCCTGTGCTTCAGTGTCCTGTGCTTCAGTGTCTTGTGTGTCTGTGTCCTGTGCGTCGGTGTCCTGTACGTCTGTATCCAGTGCTTCAGTGTCCTGTGCTTCAGTGTCTTGTGTGCCTGTGTCCTGTGCGCCGGTGTCCTGTACGTCAGTGTCCTGTACGTCAGTGTCCTGTGCTTCAGTGTCCTGTGCTTCAGTGTCCTGTGCTTCAGTGTCCTGTGTGTCTGTGTCCTGTGCGTCAGTGTCCTGTGCGTCAGTGTCCTGTGCTTCAGTGTCCTGTGCTACAGTGTCCTGTGCTACAGTGTCCTGTGCTACAGTGTCCTGTGTGTCTGTGTCCTGTACGTCAGTGTCCTGTACGTCAGTGTCCTGTGCTTCAGTGTCCTGTGCTTCAGTGTCCTGTGCTTCAGTGTTTGTGTGTCTGTGTCCTGTACGTCAGTGTCCTGTACGTCAGTGTCCTGTACGTCAGTGTCCTGTACGTCAGTGTCCTGTGCGTCTGTGTCCTGTAGGTCAGTGTCCTGTACGTCGGTGTCTTGTGTGTCTGTGTCCTGTACGTCAGTATCCTGTGCTTCTGTGTCCTGTACGTCAGTGTCCTGTGCGTCTGTCTCCTGTAAGTCAGTTTCCTGTGCTTCAGTGTCCTGTGCTTCAGTGTCCTGTGCGTCTGTGTCCTGTAAGTCAGTGTCCTGTACGTCAGTGTCCTGCCCTTCAGTGTCCTGTGCGTCAGTGTCTTGTGTGTCTGTGTCCTGTACGTCAGTATCCTGTGCTTCAGTGTCTTGTGCGTCTGTGTCCTGTACATCAGTGTCCTGTGCTTCAGTGTCCTGTGCTTCAGTGTCTTGTGTGTCTGTGTCCTGTACGTCAGTATCCTGTGCTTCAGTGTCCTGTGCATCAGTGTCTTGTGTGTCTGTGTCCTGTGCTTCAGTATCCTGTGCTTCAGTGCCCTGTGCTTCAGTGTTCTGTGCTTCAGTGTCCTGTGCTTCAGTGTCCTGTGCGTCTCTGTCCTGTACGTCAGTGTCCTGTGCGTCAGTGTCCTGTGATTCAGTGTCCTGTGCGTCAGTGTCCTGTGCTTCAGTGTCCTGTGCGTCAGTGTCCTGTGCATCAGTGTCCTGTGCTTCAGTGTCCTGTGCTTCAGTGTCCTGTGCGTCTGTGTCCTGGGCGTCAGTGTCCTGTGCGTCTGTGTCCTGTACGTCAGTGTCTTGTGTGTCTGTATCGTGTACGTCAGTATCCTGTGGTTCAGTGTCCTGTGCTTCAGTGTCTTGTGTGTCTGTGTCCTGGGCGCCGGTGTCCTGTACATCAGTATCCTGTGCTTCAGTGTCCTGTGCTACAGTGTCCTGTGCTTCAGTGTCCTGTGCTTCAGTGTCATGTGTGTCTGTGTCCTGTGCGTCAGTGTCCTGTGCGTCTGTGTCCTGTGCGTCAGTGTCCTGTGCGTCAGTGTCCTGTGCGTCAGTGTCCTGTGCTTCAGTGTCCTGTGCTTCAGTGTCCTGTGCTTCAGTGTCCTGTGCTTCAGTGTCCTTTGCTTCAGTGTCTTCTGTGTCTGTGTCCTGTGCTTCAGTGTCTTGTGTGTCTGTGTCCTGTGCGTCAGTGTCCTGTGCGTCAGTGCCCTGTGCTTCAGTGTCCTGTGCTTCAGTGTCTTGTGTGTCTGTGTCCTGTACATCAGTATACTGTGCTTCAGTGCCCTGTACGTCAGTGTCCTGTACGTCAGTGTCCTGTGCGTCAGTGTCCTGTGCTTCAGTGTCCTTTGCTTCAGTGTCTTGTGTGTCTGTGTCCTGTACGTCAGTAACCTGTGCTTCAGTGTCCTGTGCATCAGTGTCTTGTGTGTCTGTGTCCTGTGCTTCAGTATCCTGTGCTTCAGTATCCTGTGCTTCAGTGCCCTGTGCTTCAGTGTCCTGTGCGTCTGTGTCCTGTACGTCAGTGTCCTGTGCGTCAGTGTCCTGTGATTCAGTGTCCTGTGCGTCAGTGTCCTGTGCTTCAGTGTCCTGTGCGTCAGTGTCCTGTGCATCAGTGTCCTGTTCTTCAGTGTCCTGTGCTTCAGTGTCCTGTGCTTCAGTGTCCTGTGCGTCTGTGTCCTGGGCGTCAGTGTCCTGTGCGTCTGTGTCCTGTACGTCAGTGTCTTGTGTGTCTGTATCGTGTACGTCAGTATCCTGTGCTTCAGTGTCCTGTGCTTCAGTGTCTTGTGTGTCTGTGTCCTGTGCGTCGGTGTCCTGTACGTCTGTATCCAGTGCTTCAGTGTCCTGTGCTTCAGTGTCTTGTGTGCCTGTGTCCTGTGGGCCGGTGTCCTGTCCGTCAGTGTCCTGTACGTCAGTGTCCTGTGCTTTAGTGTCCTGTGCTTCAGTGTCCTGTGCTTCAGTGTCCTGTCCTTCAGTGTCCTGTGTGTCTGTGTCCTGTGCGTCAGTGTCCTGTACGTCAGTGTCCTGTGCTTCAGTGTCCTGTGCTTCAGTGTCCTGTGCTTCAGTGTCCTGTGTGTCTGTGTTCTGTACGTCAGTGTCCTGTACGTCAGTGTCCTGTGCTTCAGTGTCCTGTGCTTCAGTGTCTTGTGTGTCTGTGTCCTGTACGTCAGTGTCCTGTACGTCAGTGTCCTGTACGTCAGTGTCCTGTGCGTCTGTGTCCTGTAGGTCAGTGTCCTGTACGTCAGTGTCTTGTGTGTCTGTGTCCTGTACGTCAGAATCCTGTGCTTCTGTGTCCTGTACGTCAGTGTCCTGTGCGCCTGTCTCCTGTACGTCAGTTTCCTGTGCTTCAGTGTCCTGTAAGTCAGTGTCCTGTACGTCAGTGTCCTGCGCTTCAGTATCCTGTCGTCTGTGTCCTGTACGTCAGTGTCCTGTGCTTCAGTGTCCTGTGAGTCTGTGACCTGTACGTCAGTGTCCTGTGCTTCAGTGTCCTGTGCTTCAGTGTCCTGTGTGTCTGTGTCCTGTACGTCAGTGTCCTGTACGTCAGTGTCCTGTACGTCAGTGTCCTGTGCTTTAGTGTCCTGTGCTTCAGTGTCCTGTGCTTCAGTGTCCTGTGCTATAGTGTCTTGTGTGTCTGTGTCATGTACGTCAGTGTCCTGTACGTCAGTGTCCTGTACGTCAGTGTCCTGTGCGTCTGTGTCCTGTACGTCAGTGTCTTGAGTCTCTGTGTCCTGTACGTCAGTATCCTGTGCTTCAGTGTCCTGTGCGTCAGTGTCCTGTGCGTCAGTGTCCTGTACGTCAGTGTCCTGTGCGTCAGTGTCCTGGCTTCTGTGTCCTGTGCTTCAGTGTCCTTTGCTTCAGTGTCCTGTGCTTCAGTGTCCTGTGCGTCTGTCTCCTGTACGTCAGTGTCCTGTGCGTCTGTGTCCTGTACGTCAGTGTCCTGTGCGTCAGTGTCCTGTGCTTCAGTGTCCTGTGCTTCAGTGTCCTGTGCTTCAGTGTCCTGTGCTTCAGTGTCCTGTGCTTCAGTGTCCTGTGCTTCAGTGTCCTGTGCTTCAGTGTCCTGTGCGTCTGTGTCCTGTACGTCAGTGTCCTGTGCGTCAGTGTCCTGTGCTTCAGTGTCCTGTGCTTCAGTGTCTTGTGTGTCTGTGTCCTGTGCTTCAGTGTCTTGTGTGTCTGTGTCCTGTGCTTCAGTGTCTTGTGTGTCTGTGTCCTGTGCGTCAGTGTCCTGTGCGTCAGTGTCCTGTGCGTCAGTGTCCTGTGCGTCAGTGTCCTGTGCGTCAGTGTCCTGTGCGTCAGTGCCCTGTGCTTCAGTGTCCTGTGCTTCAGTGTCTTGTGTGTCTGTGTCCTGTACGTCAGTATACTGTGCTTCAGTGTCTTGTGCGTCTGTGTCCTGTACTTCATTGTCCTGTGCGTCAGTGTCCTGTGCTTCAGTGTCCTGTGCTTCAGTGTCTTGTGTGTCTGTGTCCTGTACGTCAGTATCCTGTGCTTCAGTGTCCTGTGCATCAGTGTCTTGTGTGTCTGTGTCCTGTGCTTCAGTATCCTGTGCTTCAGTGCCCTGTGCTTCAGTGTCCTGTGCTTCAGTGTCCTGTGCGTCTGTGTCCTGTACGTCAGTGTCCTGTGCGTCAGTGTCCTGTGATTCTGTGTCCTGTGCGTCAGTGTCCTGTGCTTCAGTGTCCTGTGCGTCAGTGTCCTGTGCATCAGTGTCCTGTGCTTCAGTGTCCTGTGCTTCAGTGTCCTGTGCGTCTGTGTCCTGGGCGACAGTGTCCTGTGCGTCTGTGTCCTGTACGTCAGTGTCTTGTGTGTCTGTATCGTGTACGTCAGTATCCTGTGCTTCAGTGTCCTGTGCTTCAGTGTCTTGTGTGTCTGTGTCCTGTGCGTCGGTGTCCTGTACGTCTGTATCCAGTGCTTCAGTGTCCTGTGCTTCAGTGTCTTGTGTGCCTGTGTCCTGTGCGCCGGTGTCCTGTACGTCAGTGTCCTGTACGTCAGTGTCCTGTGCTTCAGTGTCCTGTGCTTCAGTGTCCTGTGCTTCAGTGTCCTGTGTGTCTGTGTCCTGTGCGTCAGTGTCCTGTACGTCAGTGTCCTGTGCTTCAGTGTCCTGTGCTACAGTGTCCTGTGCTACAGTGTCCTGTGCTATAGTGTCCTGTGTGTCTGTGTCCTGTACGTCAGTGTCCTGTACGTCAGTGTCCTGTGCTTCAGTGTCCTGTGCTTCAGTGTCCTGTGCTTCAGTGTCTTGTGTGTCTGTGTCCTGTACGTCAGTGTCCTGTACGTCAGTGTCCTGTACGTCAGTGTCCTGTGCGTCTGTGTCCTGTAGGTCAGTGTCCTGTACGTCGGTGTCTTGTGTGTCTGTGTCCTGTACGTCAGTATCCTGTGCTTCTGTGTCCTGTACGTCAGTGTCCTGTGCGTCTGTCTCCTGTAAGTCAGTTTCCTGTGCTTCAGTGTCCTGTGCTTCAGTGTCCTGTGCGTCTGTGTCCTGTAAGTCAGTGTCCTGTACGTCAGTGTCCTGCGCTTCAGTGTCCTGTGCGTCAGTGTCTTGTGTGTCTGTGTCCTGTACGTCAGTATCCTGTGCTTCAGTGTCCTGTGCGTCAGTGTCCTGTGCGTCTGTGTCCTGTACGTCAGTGTCCTGTGCGTCAGTGTCCTGTGCTTTAGTGTCCTTTGCTTCAGTGTCCTGTGCTTCAGTGTCCTGTGCTTCAGTGTCCTGTGCTATAGTGTCTTGTGTGTCTGTGTCATGTACGTCAGTGTCCTGTACGTCAGTGTCCTGTACGTCAGTGTCCTGTGCGTCTGTGTCCTGTACGTCAGTGTCTTGAGTCTCTGTGTCCTGTACGTCAGTATTCTGTGCTTCAGTGTCCTGTGCTTCAGTGTCTTGTGTGTCTGTGTCCTGGGCGCCGGTGTCCTGTACATCAGTATCCTGTGCTCCAGTGTCCTGTGCTACAGTGTCCTGTGCTTCAGTGTCCTGTGTGTCTGTGTCCTTTACGTCAGTGTCCTGTACGTCAGTGTCCTGTACGTCAGTTTCCTGTGCTTCAGTGTCTTGTGTGTCTCTGTCCTGTACGTCAGGGTCCTGTACGTCAGTGTCCTGTACGTCAGTGTCCTGTGCGTCTGTGTCCTGTACGTCAGTGTCCTGTACGTCAGTGTCTTGTGTGTCTGTGTCCTGTACGTCAGTATCCTGTGCTTCAGTGTCCTGTGCGTCAGTGTCTTGTGTGTCTGTGTCCTGTACGTCAGTATCCTGTGCTTCAGTGTCCTGTGCTTCAGTGTCTTGTGTGTCTGTGTCCTGTACGTCAGTATCCTGTGCTTCAGTGTCCTGTGCGTCAGTGTCCTGCGCGTCAGTGTCCTGTGCGTCAGTGTCCTGTGCGTCAGTGTCCTGTGCGTCAGTGTCCTGTGCGTCAGTGTCCTGTGAGTCAGTGTCCTGTGCTTCAGTGTCCTGTGCTTCAGTGTCCTTTGCTTCAGTGTCCTGTGCTTCAGTGTCCTGTGCGTCTGTCTCCTGTACGTCAGTGTCCTGTGCGTCTGTGTCCTGTACGTCAGTGTCCTGTGCATCAGTGTCCTGGTCTTCAGTGTCCTGTGCTTCAGTGTCCTGTGCTTCAGTGTCCTGTGCTTCAGTGTCCTGTGCTTCAGTGTCCTGTGCTTCAGTGTCCTGTGCGTCTGTGTCCTGTACGTCAGTGTCCTGTGCGTCAGTGTCCTGTGCTTCAGTGTCCTGTGCTTCAGTGTCTTCTGTGTCTGTGTCCTGTGCTTCAGTGTCTTGTGTGTCTGTGTCCTGTGCGTCAGTGTCCTGTGCGTCAGTGCCCTGTGCTTCAGTGTCCTGTGCTTCAGTGTCTTGTGTGTCTGTGTCCTGTACGTCAGTATACTGTGCTTCAGTGTCTTGTGCGTCTGTGTCCTGTACATCAGTGTCCTGTGCTTCAGTGTCCTGTGCTTCAGTGTCTTGTGTGTCTGTGTCCTGTACGTCAGTATCCTGTGCTTCAGTGTCCTGTGCATCAGTGTCTTGTGTGTCTGTGTCCTGTGCTTCAGTATCCTGTGCTTCAGTGCCCTGTGCTTCAGTGTTCTGTGCTTCAGTGTCCTGTGCTTCAGTGTCCTGTGCGTCTCTGTCCTGTACGTCAGTGTCCTGTGCGTCAGTGTCCTGTGATTCAGTGTCCTGTGCGTCAGTGTCCTGTGCTTCAGTGTCCTGTGCGTCAGTGTCCTGTGCATCAGTGTCCTGTGCTTCAGTGTCCTGTGCTTCAGTGTCCTGTGCTTCAGTGTCCTGTGCGTCTGTGTCCTGGGCGTCAGTGTCCTGTGCGTCTGTGTCCTGTACGTCAGTGTCTTGTGTGTCTGTATCGTGTACGTCAGTATCCTGTGGTTCAGTGTCCTGTGCTTCAGTGTCTTGTGTGTCTGTGTCCTGGGCGCCGGTGTCCTGTACATCAGTATCCTGTGCTTCAGTGTCCTGTGCTACAGTGTCCTGTGCTTCAGTGTCCTGTGCTTCAGTGTCTTGTGTGTCTGTGTCCTGTACGTCAGTGTCCTGTACGTCAGTGTCCTGTGCTTCAGTGTCCTGTGCTTCAGTGTCCTGTGCTTCAGTGTCTTGTGTGTCTGTGTCCTGTACGTCAGTGTCCTGTACGTCAGTGTCCTGTACGTCAGTGTCCTGTGCGTCTGTGTCCTGTAGGTCAGTGTCCTGTACGTCGGTGTCTTGTGTGTCTGTGTCCTGTACGTCAGTATCCTGTGCTTCTGTGTCCTGTACGTCAGTGTCCTGTGCGTCTGTCTCCTGTAAGTCAGTTTCCTGTGCTTCAGTGTCCTGTGCTTCAGTGTCCTGTGCGTCTGTGTCCTGTAAGTCAGTGTCCTGTACGTCAGTGTCCTGCGCTTCAGTGTCCTGTGCGTCAGTGTCTTGTGTGTCTGTGTCCTGTACGTCAGTATCCTGTGCTTCAGTGTACTGTGCGTCAGTGTCCTGTGCGTCTGTGTCCTGTACGTCAGTGTCCTGTGCGTCAGTGTCCTGTGCTTTAGTGTCCTTTGCTTCAGTGTCCTGTGCTTCAGTGTCCTGTGCTTCAGTGTCCTGTGCCATAGTGTCTTGTGTGTCTGTGTCATGTACGTCAGTGTCCTGTACGTCAGTGTCCTGTACGTCAGTGTCCTGTGCGTCTGTGTCCTGTACGTCAGTGTCTTGAGTCTCTGTGTCCTGTACGTCAGTATTCTGTGCTTCAGTGTCCTGTGCTTCAGTGTCTTGTGTGTCTGTGTCCTGGGCGCCGGTGTCCTGTACATCAGTATCCTGTGCTCCAGTGTCCTGTGCTACAGTGTCCTGTGCTTCAGTGTCCTGTGTGTCTGTGTCCTTTACGTCAGTGTCCTGTACGTCAGTGTCCTGTACGTCAGTTTCCTGTGCTTCAGTGTCTTGTGTGTCTCTGTCCTGTACGTCAGGGTCCTGTACGTCAGTGTCCTGTACGTCAGTGTCCTGTGCGTCTGTGTCCTGTACGTCAGTGTCCTGTACGTCAGTGTCTTGTGTGTCTGTGTCCTGTACGTCAGTATCCTGTGCTTCAGTGTCCTGTGCGTCAGTGTCTTGTGTGTCTGTGTCCTGTACGTCAGTATCCTGTGCTTCAGTGTCCTGTGCTTCAGTGTCTTGTGTGTCTGTGTCCTGTACGTCAGTATCCTGTGCTTCAGTGTCCTGTGCGTCAGTGTCCTGCGCGTCAGTGTCCTGTGCGTCAGTGTCCTGTGCGTCAGTGTCCTGTGCGTCAGTGTCCTGTGCGTCAGTGTCCTGTGAGTCAGTGTCCTGTGCTTCAGTGTCCTGTGCTTCAGTGTCCTTTGCTTCAGTGTCCTGTGCTTCAGTGTCCTGTGCGTCTGTCTCCTGTACGTCAGTGTCCTGTGCGTCTGTGTCCTGTACGTCAGTGTCCTGTGCATCAGTGTCCTGGTCTTCAGTGTCCTGTGCTTCAGTGTCCTGTGCTTCAGTGTCCTGTGCTTCAGTGTCCTGTGCTTCAGTGTCCTGTGCTTCAGTGTCCTGTGCGTCTGTGTCCTGTACGTCAGTGTCCTGTGCGTCAGTGTCCTGTGCTTCAGTGTCCTGTGCTTCAGTGTCTTCTGTGTCTGTGTCCTGTGCTTCAGTGTCTTGTGTGTCTGTGTCCTGTGCGTCAGTGTCCTGTGCGTCAGTGCCCTGTGCTTCAGTGTCCTGTGCTTCAGTGTCTTGTGTGTCTGTGTCCTGTACGTCAGTATACTGTGCTTCAGTGTCTTGTGCGTCTGTGTCCTGTACATCAGTGTCCTGTGCTTCAGTGTCCTGTGCTTCAGTGTCTTGTGTGTCTGTGTCCTGTACGTCAGTATCCTGTGCTTCAGTGTCCTGTGCATCAGTGTCTTGTGTGTCTGTGTCCTGTGCTTCAGTATCCTGTGCTTCAGTGCCCTGTGCTTCAGTGTTCTGTGCTTCAGTGTCCTGTGCTTCAGTGTCCTGTGCGTCTCTGTCCTGTACGTCAGTGTCCTGTGCGTCAGTGTCCTGTGATTCAGTGTCCTGTGCGTCAGTGTCCTGTGCTTCAGTGTCCTGTGCGTCAGTGTCCTGTGCATCAGTGTCCTGTGCTTCAGTGTCCTGTGCTTCAGTGTCCTGTGCGTCTGTCTCCTGGGCGTCAGTGTCCTGTGCGTCTGTGTCCTGTACGTCAGTGTCTTGTGTGTCTGTATCGTGTACGTCAGTATCCTGTGGTTCAGTGTCCTGTGCTTCAGTGTCTTGTGTGTCTGTGTCCTGGGCGCCGGTGTCCTGTACATCAGTATCCTGTGCTTCAGTGTCCTGTGCTACAGTGTCCTGTGCTTCAGTGTCCTGTGCTTCAGTGTCTTGTGTGTCTGTGTCCTGTACGTCAGTATCCTGTGCTTCAGTGTCCTGTGCGTCAGTGTCCTGTGCGTCTGTGTCCTGTGCGTCAGTGTCCTGTGCGTCAGTGTCCTGTGCTTCAGTGTCCTGTGCTTCAGTGTCCTGTGCTTCAGTGTCCTGTGCTTCAGTGTCCTTTGCTTCAGTGTCTTCTGTGTCTGTGTCCTGTGCTTCAGTGTCTTGTGTGTCTGTGTCCTGTGCATCAGTGTCCTGTGCGTCAGTGCCCTGTGCTTCAGTGTCCTGTGCTTCAGTGTCTTGTGTGTCTGTGTCCTGTACATCAGTATACTGTGCTTCAGTGTCCTGTACGTCAGTGTCCTGTACGTCAGTGTCCTGTGCGTCAGTGTCCTGTGCTTCAGTGTCCTGTGCTTCAGTGTCTTGTGTGTCTGTGTCCTGTACGTCAGTAACCTGTGCTTCAGTGTCCTGTGCATCAGTGTCTTGTGTGTCTGTGTCCTGTGCTTCAGTATCCTGTGCTTCAGTGCCCTGTGCGTCTGTGTCCTGTACGTCAGTGTCCTGTGCGTCAGTGTCCTGTGATTCAGTGTCCTGTGCGTCAGTGTCCTGTGCTTCAGTGTCCTGTGCGTCAGTGTCCTGTGCATCAGTGTCCTGTTCTTCAGTGTCCTGTGCTTCAGTGTCCTGTGCTTCAGTGTCCTGTGCGTCTGTCTCCTGTACGTCAGTGTCCTGTGCGTCTGTGTCCTGTACGTCAGTGTCCTGTGCATCAGTGTCCTGGTCTTCAGTGTCCTGTGCTTCAGTGTCCTGTGCTTCAGTGTCCTGTGCTTCAGTGTCCTGTGCTTCAGTGTCCTGTGCTTCAGTGTCCTGTGCTTCAGTGTCCTGTGCGTCTGTGTCCTGTACGTCAGTGTCCTGTGCGTCAGTGTCCTGTGCTTCAGTGTCCTGTGCTTCAGTGTCTTCTGTGTCTGTGTCCTGTGCTTCAGTGTCTTGTGTGTCTGTGTCCTGTGCGTCAGTGTCCTGTGCGTCAGTGCCCTGTGCTTCAGTGTCCTGTGCTTCAGTGTCTTGTGTGTCTGTGTCCTGTACGTCAGTATACTGTGCTTCAGTGTCTTGTGCGTCTGTGTCCTGTACATCAGTGTCCTGTGCTTCAGTGTCCTGTGCTTCAGTGTCTTGTGTGTCTGTGTCCTGTACGTCAGTATCCTGTGCTTCAGTGTCCTGTGCATCAGTGTCTTGTGTGTCTGTGTCCTGTGCTTCAGTATCCTGTGCTTCAGTGCCCTGTGCTTCAGTGTTCTGTGCTTCAGTGTCCTGTGCTTCAGTGTCCTGTGCGTCTCTGTCCTGTACGTCAGTGTCCTGTGCGTCAGTGTCCTGTGATTCAGTGTCCTGTGCGTCAGTGTCCTGTGCTTCAGTGTCCTGTGCGTCAGTGTCCTGTGCATCAGTGTCCTGTGCTTCAGTGTCCTGTGCTTCAGTGTCCTGTGCTTCAGTGTCCTGTGCGTCTGTGTCCTGGGCGTCAGTGTCCTGTGCGTCTGTGTCCTGTACGTCAGTGTCTTGTGTGTCTGTATCGTGTACGTCAGTATCCTGTGGTTCAGTGTCCTGTGCTTCAGTGTCTTGTGTGTCTGTGTCCTGGGCGCCGGTGTCCTGTACATCAGTATCCTGTGCTTCAGTGTCCTGTGCTACAGTGTCCTGTGCTTCAGTGTCCTGTGCTTCAGTGTCTTGTGTGTCTGTGTCCTGTACGTCAGTATCCTGTGCTTCAGTGTCCTGTGCGTCAGTGTCCTGTGCGTCTGTGTCCTGTGCGTCAGTGTCCTGTGCGTCAGTGTCCTGTGCTTCAGTGTCCTGTGCTTCAGTGTCCTGTGCTTCAGTGTCCTGTGCTTCAGTGTCCTGTGCTTCAGTGTCCTTTGCTTCAGTGTCTTCTGTGTCTGTGTCCTGTGCTTCAGTGTCTTGTGTGTCTGTGTCCTGTGCGTCAGTGTCCTGTGCGTCAGTGCCCTGTGCTTCAGTGTCCTGTGCTTCAGTGTCTTGTGTGTCTGTGTCCTGTACATCAGTATACTGTGCTTCAGTGTCCTGTACGTCAGTGTCCTGTACGTCAGTGTCCTGTGCGTCAGTGTCCTGTGCTTCAGTGTCCTGTGCTTCAGTGTCTTGTGTGTCTGTGTCCTGTACGTCAGTAACCTGTGCTTCAGTGTCCTGTGCATCAGTGTCTTGTGTGTCTGTGTCCTGTGCTTCAGTATCCTGTGCTTCAGTGCCCTGTGCTTCAGTGTTCTGTGCTTCAGTGTCCTGTGCGTCTGTGTCCTGTACGTCAGTGTCCTGTGCGTCAGTGTCCTGTGATTCAGTGTCCTGTGCGTCAGTGTCCTGTGCTTCAGTGTCCTGTGCGTCAGTGTCCTGTGCATCAGATTCCTGTTCTTCAGTGTCCTGTGCTTCAGTGTCCTGTGCTTCAGTGTCCTGTGCGTCTGTGTCCTGGGCGTCAGTGTCCTGTGCGTCTGTCTCCTGTACGTCAGTGTCTTGTGTGTCTGTATCGTGTACGTCAGTATCCTGTGCTTCAGTGTCCTGTGCTTCAGTGTCCTGTACGTCTGTATCCAGTGCTTCAGTGTCCTGTGCTTCAGTGTCTTGTGTGTCTGTGTCCTGTGCGTCGGTGTCCTGTACGTCTGTATCCAGTGCTTCAGTGTCCTGTGCTTCAGTGTCTTGTGTGCCTGTGTCCTGTGCGCCGGTGTCCTGTCCGTCAGTGTCCTGTACGTCAGTGTCCTGTGCTTCAGTGTCCTGTGCTTCAGTGTCCTGTGCTTCAGTGTTCTGTCCTTCACTGTCCTGTGTGTCTGTGTCCTGTGCGTCAGTGTCCTGTACGTCAGTGTCCTGTGCTTCAGTGTCCTGTGCTTCAGTGTCCTGTGCTTTAGTGTCCTGTGTGTCTGTGTCCTGTACGTCAGTGTCCTGTACGTCAGTGTCCTGTGCTTCAGTGTCCTGTGCTTCAGTGTCTTGTGTGTCTGTGTCCTGTACGTCAGTGTCCTGTACATCAGTGTCCTGTACGTCACTGTCCTGTGCGTCTGTGTCCTGTAGTTCAGTGTCCTGTACGTCAGTGTCTTGTGTGTCTGTGTCCTGTACGTCAGTATCCTGTGCTTCTGTGTCCTATACGTCAGTGTCCTGTGCGCCTGTCTCATGTACGTCAGTTTCCTGTGCTTCAGTGTCCTGTGCTTCAGTGTCCTGTGCGTCTGTGTCCTGTAAGTCAGTGTCCTGTACGTCAGTGTCCTGCGCTTCAGTATCCTGTCGTCTGTGTCCGGTACGTCAGTGTCCTGTGCTTCAGTGTCCTGTGAGTCTGTGTCCTGTACGTCCGTGTCCTGTGCTTCAGTGTCCTGTGCGTCAGTGTCCTGTGCGTCAGTGTCCTGTGCGTCAGTGTCCTGTGCGTCTGTCTCATGTACGCCAGTGTCCTGCGCGTCTGTCTCCTGTACGTCAGTGTCCTGTGCTTCAGTGTCCTGTGCTTCAGTGTCCTGTGTGTCTGTGTCCTGTACGTCTGTGTCCTGTACGTCAGTGTCCTGTACGTCAGTGTCCTGTGCTTCAGTGTCCTGTGCTTCAGTGTCCTGTGCTTCAGTGTCCTGTGCAATAGTGTCTTGTGTGTCTGTGTCATGTACGTCAGTGTCCTGTACGTCAGTGTCCTGTACGTCAGTGTCCTGTGCGTCTGTGTCCTGTACGTCAGTGTCTTGAGTCTCTGTGTCCTGTACGTCAGTATCCTGTGCTTCAGTGTCCTGTGCGTCAGTGTCCTGTGCGTCTGTGTCCTGTACGTCAGTGTCCTGTGCGTCAGTGTCCTGTGCGTCAGTGTCCTGGCTTCAGTGTCCTGTGCTTCAGTGTCCTTTGCTTCAGTGTCCTGTGCTTCAGTGTCCTGTGCGTCTGTCTCCTGTACGTCAGTGTCCTGTGCGTCAGTGTCCTGTGCGTCAGTGTCCTGTGCGTCAGTGTCCTGTGCTTCAGTGTCCTGTGCTTCAGTGTCCTGTGCTTCAGTGTCCTGTGCTTCTGTGTCCTGTGCTTCAGTGTCCTGTGCGTCTGTGTCCTGTACGTCAGTTTCCTGTGCGTCAGTGTCCTGTGCTTCAGTGTCCTGTGCTTCAGTGTCTTGTGTGTCTGTGTCCTGTGTTTCAGTGTCTTGTGTGTCTGTGTCCTGTGCTTCAGTGTCTTGTGTGTCTGTGTCCTGTGCGTCAGTGTCCTGTGCGTCAGTGTCCTGTGCGTCAGTGTCCTGTGCGTCATTGTCCTGTGCATCAGTGCCCTGTGCTTCAGTGTCCTGTGCTTCAGTGTCTTGTGTGTCTGTGTCCTGTACGTCAGTATACTGTGCTTCAGTGTCTTGTGCGTCTGTGTCCTGTACGTCAGTGTCCTGTGCGTCAGTGTCCTGTGCTTCAGTGTCCTGTGCTTCAGTGTCCTGTGCTTCAGTGTCTTGTGTGTCTGTGTCCTGTATGTCAGTATCCTGTGCTTCATTGTCCTGTGCATCAGTGTATTGTGTGTCTTTGTCCTGTGCTTCAGTATCCTGTGCTTCAGTGCCCTGTGCTTCAGTGTCCTGTGCTTCAGTGTCCTGTGCGTCTGTGTCCTGTACGTCAGTGTCCAGTGCGTCAGTGTCCTGTGCGTCAGTGTCCTGTGATTCTGTGTCCTGTGCGTCAATGTCCTGTGCTTCAGTGTCCTGTGCGTCAGTGTCCTGTGCATCAGTGTCCTGTGCTTCAGTGTCCTGTGCTTCAGTGTCCTGTGCGTCTGTGTCCTGGGCGTCAGTGTCCTGGGCGTCAGTGTCCTGTGCGTCTGTGTCCTGGGCGTCAGTGTCCTGTGCGTCTGTGTCCTGTACGTCAGTGTCTTGTGTGTCTGTATCGTGTACGTCAGTATCCTGTGCTTCAGTGTCCTGTGCTTCAGTGTCTTGTGTGTCTGTGTCCTGTGCGTCGGTGTCCTGTACGTCTGTATCCAGTGCTTCAGTGTCCTGTGCTTCAGTGTCTTGTGTGCCTGTGTCCTGTGAGCCGGTGTCCTGTACGTCAGTGTCCTGTACGTCAGTGTCCTGTGCTTCAGTGTCCTGTGTTTCAGTGCCCTGTCCTTCAGTGTCCTGTGTGTCTGTGTCCTGTGCGTCAGTGTCCTGTACGTCAGTGTCCTGTGCTTCAGTGTCCTGTGCTACAGTGTCCTGTGCTACAGTGTCCTGTGCTACAGTGTCCTGTGTGTCTGTGTCCTGTACGTCAGTGTCCTGTACGTCAGTGTCCTGTGCTTCAGTGTCCTGTGCTTCAGTGTCCTGTGTGTCTGTGTCCTGTGTGTCTGTGTCCTGTACGTCAGTGTCCTGTAAGTCAGTGTCCTGTACGTCAGTGTCCTGTGCGTCTGTGTCCTGTAGGTCAGTGTCCTGTACGTCAGTGTCTTGTGTGTCTGTGTCCTGTACGTCAGTATCCTGTGCTTCTGTGTCCTGTACGTCAGTGTCCTGTGCGTCTGTCTCCTGTACGTCAGTTTCCTGTGCTTCAGTGTCCTGTGCTTCAGTGTCCTGTGCGTCTGTGTCCTGTAAGTCAGTGTCCTGTACGTCAGTGTCCTGCGCTTCAGTATCCTGTCGTCTGTGTCCTGTACGTCAGTGTCCTGTGCTTCAGTGTCCTGTGCGTCTGTGTCCTGTACGTCTGTGTCCTGTGCTTCAGTGTCCTGTGCGTCAGTGTCCTGTACGTCAGTGTCCTGTGCGTCTGTCTCATGTACGTCAGTGTCCTGCGCGTCTGTCTCCTGTACGTCAGTGTCCTGTGCTTCAGTGTCCTGTGCTTCAGTGTCCTGTGTGTCTGTGTCCTGTACGTCAGTGTCCTGTACGTCAGTGTCCTGTACGTCAGTGTCCTGTGCTTCAGTGTCCTGTGCTTCAGTGTCCTGTGCTTCAGTGTCCTGTGCTATAGTGTCTTGTGTGTCTGTGTCATGTACGTCAGTGTCCTGTACGTCAGTGTCCTGTACGTCAGTGTCCTGTGCGTCTGTCTCCTGTACGTCAGTGTCTTGAGTCTCTGTGTCCTGTACGTCAGTATCCTGTGCTTCAGAGTCCTGTGCTTCAGTGTCTTGTGTGTCTGTGTCCTGTGCGCCGGTGTCCTGTACGTCAGTATCCTGTGCTTCAGTGTCCTGTGCTACAGTGTCCTGTGCTTCAGTGTCCTGTGTGTCTGTGTCCTGTACGTCAGTGTCCTGTACGGCAGTGTCCTGTGCGTCTGTGTCCTGTACGTCAGTGTCCTGTACGTCAGTGTCCTGTACGTCAGTGTCTTGTGTGTCTGTGTCCTGTACGTCAGTACCCTGTGCTTCAGTGTCCTGTGCGTCAGTGTCTTGTGTGTCTGTGTCCTGTACGTCAGTATCCTGTGCTTCAGTGTCCTGTGCTTCAGTGTCTTGTGTGTCTGTGTCCAGTACGTCAGTATCCTGTGCTTCAGTGTCCTGTGCGTCAGTGTCCTGTACGTCAGTGTCCTGTGCGTCAGTGTCCTGTGCTTCAGTGTCCTTTGCTTCAGTGTCCTGTGCTTCAGTGTCCTGTGCTTCAGTGTCCTGTGCTATAGTGTCTTGTGTGTCTGTGTCATGTACGTCAGTGTCCTGTACGTCAGTGTCCTGTACGTCAGTGTCCTGTGCGCCTGTGTCCTGTACGTCAGTGTCTTGTGTGTCTGTGTCCTGGGCGCCGGTGTCCTGTACATCAGTATCCTGTGCTTCAGTGTCCTGTGCTTCAGTGTCCTGTGTGTCTGTGTCCTGTACGTCAGTGTCCTGTACGTCAGTTTCCTGTGCTTCAGTGTCTTGTGTGTCTCTGTCCTGTACGTCAGGGTCCTGTACGTCAGTGTCCTGTACATCAGTGTCTTGTGTGTCTGTGTCCTGTACGTCAGTATCCTGTGCTTCAGTGTCCTGTGCGTCAGTGTCTTGTGTGTCTGTGTCCTGTACGTCAGTATCCTGTGCTTCAGTGTCCTGTCCTTCAGTGTCCTGTGCGTCTGTGTCCTGTACGTCAGTGTCCTGTGCGTCAGTGTCCTGTGCGTCAGTGTCCTGTGCGTCAGTGTCCTGTGCTTCAGTGTCCTTTGCTTCAGTGTCCTGTGCTTCAGTGTCCTGTGCTTCAGTGTCCTGTACGTCAGTGTCCTGTACGTCAGTGTCCTGTGCGTCTGTGTCCTGTACGTCAGTGTCCTGTGCGTCAGTGTCCTGTGCTTCAGTGTCCTGTGCTTCAGTGTCCTGTGCTTCAGTGTCCTGTGCGTCTGTGTCCTGTACGTCAGTGTCCTGTGCGTCAGTGTCCTGTGCTTCAGTGTCCTCTGCTTCAGTGTCTTGTGTGTCTGTGACCTGCACGTCAGTATCCTGTGCTTCAGTGTCCTGTGCTTCAGTATCCTGTGCTTCAGTGCCCTGTGGTTCAGTGTCCTGTGCTTCAGTGTCCTGTGCGTCAGTGTCCTGTACGTCAGTGTCCTGTGCGTCAGTGTCCTGTGCTTCAGTGTCCTGTGCGTCAGTGTCCTGTGCTTCAGTGTCCTTTGCGTCAGTGTCCTGTGCATCAGTGTCCTGTGCTTCAGTGTCCTGTGCTTCAGTGACCTGTGCGTCAGTATCATGTGCTTCTGTGTCCTGTGCTTCAGTGTCCTGTGCGTCTGTGTCCTGGGCGTCAGTGTCCTGTGCGTCTGTGTCCTGTACGTCAGTGTCTTGTGTGTCGGTATCGTGTACGTCAGTATCCTGTGCTTCAGTGTCCTGTGCTTCAGTGTCTTGTGTGTCTGTGTCCTGTGCGTCGGTGTCCTGTACGTCTGTATCCAGTGCTTCAGTGTCCTGTGCTTCACTGTCTTGTGTGCCTGTGTCCTGTACGTCAGTGTCCTGTACGTCAGTGTCCTGTGCTTCAGTGTCCTGTGCTTCAGTGTCCTGTCCTTCAGTGTCCTGTGTGTCTGTGCGTCAGTGTCCTGTACGTCAGTGTACTGTGCTTCAGTGTCCTGTGCTACAGTGTCCTGTGCTTCAGTGTCCTGTGTGTCTGTGTCCTGTACGTCAGTGTCCTGTACGTCAGTGTCCTGTGCTTCAGTGTCCTGTGCTTCAGTGTCTTGTGTGTCTGTGTCCTGTACGTCAGTGACCTGTACGTCTGTGTCCTGTACGTCAGTGTCCTGTGCGTCTGTGTCCTGTAGGTCAGTGTCCTGTAGGTCAGTGTCCTGTACGTCAGTGTCCTGTACGTCAGTGTCTTGTGTGTCTGTGTCCTGTACGTCAGTATCCTGTGCTTCAGTGTCCTGTGCGTCAGTGTCTTGTGTGTCTGTGTCCTGTACGTCAGTATCCTGTGCTTCAGTGTCCTGTGCATCAGTGTCCTGTGTGTCTGTGTCCTGTGCTTCAGTATCCTGTGCTTCAGTGCCCTGAGCTTCAGTGTCCTGTGCTTCAGTGTCCTGTGCTTCAGTGTCCTGTGCGTCTGTGTCCTGTACGTCCGTGTCCTGTGCGCCAGTGTCCTGTGCTTCAGTGTCTTGTGTGTCTGTGTCTTGTGTGTCTGTGTCCTGTACGTCAGTGTCCTGTACGTCAGTGTCCTGTGCGTCTGTGTCCTGTACGTCAGTGTCCTGTACGTCAGTGTCCTGTACGTCAGTGTCTTGTGTGTCTGTGTCCTGTACGTCAGTATCCTGTGCTTCAGTGTCCTGTGCGTCAGTGTCCTGTGCGTCTGTGTCCTGTACGTCCGTGTCCTGTGCGTCAGTGTCCTGTGCTTCAGTGTCCTGTGCTTCAGTGTCTTGTGTGTCTGTGTCCTGTACGTCAGTGTCCTGTACGTCAGTGTCCTGTGCGTCTGTGTCCTGTACGTCAGTGTCCTGTACGTCAGTGTCCTGTACGTCAGTGTCTTGTGTGTCTGTGTCCTGTACGTCAGTATCCTGTGCTTCAGTGTCCTGTGCATCAGTGTCTTGTGTGTCTGTGTCCTGTACATCAGTATCCTGTGCTTCAGTGTCCTGTGCTTCAGTGTCTTGTGTGTCTGTGTCCAGTACGTCAGTATCCTGTGCTTCAGTGTCCTGTGCTTCAGTGTCCTTTGCTTCAGTGTCCTGTGCTTCAGTGTCCTGTGCTTCAGTGTCCTGTGCTATAGTGTCTTGTGTGTCTGTGTCATGTACGTCAGTGTCCTGAACGTCAGTGTCCTGTACGTCAGTGTCCTGTGGGTCTGTGTCCTGTACGTCAGTGTCTTGAGTCTCTGTGTCCTGTACGTCAGTATCCTGTGCTTCAGTGTCCTGTGCTTCAGTGTCTTGTGTGTCTGTGTCCTGGGCGCCGGTGTCCTGTACATCAGTATCCTGTGCTTCAGTGTCCTGTGCTACAGTGTCCTGTGCTTCAGTGTCCTGTGTATCTGTACGTCAGTGTCCTGTACGTCAGTTTCCTGTGCTTCAGTGTCTTGTGTGTCTCTGTCCTGTACGTCAGGGTCCTGTACATCAGTGTTCTGTACGTCAGTGTCCTGTGCGTCTGTGTCCTGTACGTCAGTGTCCTGTACGTCAGTGTCCTGTACGTCAGTGTCTTGTGTGTCTGTGTCCTGTACGTCAGTATCCTGTGCTTCAGTGTCCTGTGCGTCAGTGTCTTGTGTGTCTGTGTCCTGTACATCAGTATCCTGTGCTTCAGTGTCCTGTGCTTCAGTGTCTTGTGTGTCTGTGTCCTGTACGTCAGTATCCTGTCCTTCAGTGTCCTGTGCGTCAGTGTCCTGTGCGTCTGTGTCCTGTACGTCAGTGTCCTGTGCGTCAGTGTCCTGTGCGTCATTTTCCTGTGCTTCAGTGTCTTGTGTGTCTCTGTCCTGTACGTCAGGGTCCTCTACGTCAGTGTCCTGTACGTCAGTGTCCTGTGCGTCTGTGTCCTGTGCGTCTGTGTCCTGTACATCAGTGTCTTGTGTGTCTGTGTCCTGTACGTCAGTATCCTGTGCTTCAGTGTCCTGTGCGTCAGTGTCTTGTGTGTCTGTGTCCTGTACGTCAGTATCCTGTGCTTCAGTGTCCTGTCCTTCAGTGTCTTGTGTGTCTGTGTCCTGTACGTCAGTATCCTGTGCTTCAGTGTCCTGTGCTTCAGTGCCCTGTGGTTCAGTGTCCTGTACTTCAGTGTCCTGTGCGTCAGTGTCCTGTACGTCAGTGTCCTGTGCGTCAGTGTCCTGTGCTTCAGTGTCCTGTGCGTCAGTGTCCTGTGCTTCAGTGTCCTGTGCGTCAGTGTCCTGTGCATCAGTGTCCTGTGCTTCAGTGTCCTGTGCTTCAGTGACCTGTGCGTCAGTATCATGTGCTTCTGTGTCCTGTGCTTCAGTGTCCTGTGCGTCTGTGTCCTGGGCGTCAGTGTCCTGTGCGTCTGTGTCCTGTACGTCAGTGTCTTGTGTGTCGGTATCGTGTACGTCAGTATCCTGTGCTTCAGTGTCCTGTGCTTCAGTGTCTTGTGTGTCTGTGTCCTGTGCGTCGGTGTCCTGTACGTCTGTATCCAGTGCTTCAGTGTCCTGTGCTTCACTGTCTTGTGTGCCTGTGTCCTGTACGTCAGTGTCCTGTACGTCAGTGTCCTGTGCTTCAGTGTCCTGTGCTTCAGTGTCCTGTCCTTCAGTGTCCTGTGTGTCTGTGCGTCAGTGTCCTGTACGTCAGTGTACTGTGCTTCAGTGTCCTGTGCTACAGTGTCCTGTGCTTCAGTGTCCTGTGTGTCTGTGTCCTGTACGTCAGTGTCCTGTACGTCAGTGTCCTGTGCTTCAGTGTCCTGTGCTTCAGTGTCTTGTGTGTCTGTGTCCTGTACGTCAGTGACCTGTACGTCTGTGTCCTGTACGTCAGTGTCCTGTGCGTCTGTGTCCTGTAGGTCAGTGTCCTGTAGGTCAGTGTCCTGTACGTCAGTGTCTTGTGTGTCTGTGTCCTGTACGTCAGTATCCTGTGC
Organism: Scyliorhinus torazame; assembly: GCF_047496885.1. Lineage (NCBI taxonomy): Eukaryota > Metazoa > Chordata > Chondrichthyes > Carcharhiniformes > Scyliorhinidae > Scyliorhinus > Scyliorhinus torazame. The sequence continues at coordinate 180,147,583 of NC_092713.1, forward strand.
TTCAGTGTCCTGTGCGTCAGTGTCTTGTGTGTCTGTGTCCTGTACGTCAGTATCCTGTGCTTCAGTGTCCTGTGCATCAGTGTCCTGTGTGTCTGTGTCCTGTGCTTCAGTATCCTGTGCTTCAGTGCCCTGAGCTTCAGTGTCCTGTGCTTCAGTGTCCTGTGCTTCAGTGTCCTGTGCGTCTGTGTCCTGTACGTCCGTGTCCTGTGCGTCAGTGTCCTGTGCTTCAGTGTCTTGTGTGTCTGTGTCTTGTGTGTCTGTGTCCTGTACGTCAGTGTCCTGTACGTCAGTGTCCTGTGCGTCTGTGTCCTGTACGTCAGTGTCCTGTACGTCAGTGTCCTGTACGTCAGTGTCTTGTGTGTCTGTGTCCTGTACGTCAGTATCCTGTGCTTCAGTGTCCTGTGCGTCAGTGTCCTGTGCGTCTGTGTCCTGTACGTCCGTGTCCTGTGCGTCAGTGTCCTGTGCTTCAGTGTCCTGTGCTTCAGTGTCTTGTGTGTCTGTGTCCTGTACGTGAGTGTCCTGTACGTCAGTGTCCTGTGCGTCTGTGTCCTGTACGTCAGTGTCCTGTACGTCAGTGTCCTGTACGTCAGTGTCTTGTGTGTCTGTGTCCTGTACGTCAGTATCCTGTGCTTCAGTGTCCTGTGCGTCAGTGTCTTGTGTGTCTGTGTCCTGTACATCAGTATCCTGTGCTTCAGTGTCCTGTGCTTCAGTGTCTTGTGTGTGTGTCCAGTACGTCAGTATCCTGTGCTTCAGTGTCCTGTGCTTCAGTGTCCTTTGCTTCAGTGTCCTGTGCTTCAGTGTCCTGTGCTTCAGTGTCCTGTGCTATAGTGTCTTGTGTGTCTGTGTCATGTACGTCAGTGTCCTGAACGTCAGTGTCCTGTGCTTCAGTGTCCTGTGCTATAGTGTCCTGTGGGTCTGTGTCCTGTACGTCAGTGTCTTGAGTCTCTGTGTCCTGTACGTCAGTATCCTGTGCTTCAGTGTCCTGTGCTTCAGTGTCTTGTGTGTCTGTGTCCTGGGCGCCGGTGTCCTGTACATCAGTATCCTCTGCTTCAGTGTCCTGTGCTACAGTGTCCTGTGCTTCAGTGTCCTGTGTATCTGTACGTCAGTGTCCTGTACGTCAGTGTCCTGTGCTTCAGTGTCTTGTGTGTCTGTGTCCTGTACGTCAGTATCCTGTCCTTCAGTGTCCTGTGCGTCAGTGTCCTGTGCGTCTGTGTCCTGTACGTCAGTGTCCTGTGCGTCAGTGTCCTGTGCGTCATTTTCCTGTGCTTCAGTGTCTTGTGTGTCTCTGTCCTGTACGTCAGGGTCCTGTACGTCAGTGTCCTGTACGTCAGTGTCCTGTGCGTCTGTGTCCTGTGCGTCTGTGTCCTGTACATCAGTGTCTTGTGTGTCTGTGTCCTGTACGTCAGTATCCTGTGCTTCAGTGTCCTGTGCGTCAGTGTCTTGTGTGTCTGTGTCCTGTACGTCAGTATCCTGTGCTTCAGTGCCCTGTCCTTCAGTGTCTTGTGTGTCTGTGTCCTGTACGTCAGTATCCTGTGCTTCAGTGTCCTGTGCGTCAGTGTCCTGTACGTCAGTGTCCTGTGCGTCAGTGTCCTGTGCGTCAGTGTCCTGTGCGTCAGTGTCCTGTGCTTCAGTGTCCTTTGCTTCAGTGTCCTGTGCTTTAGTGTCCTGTACGTCAGTGTCCTGTACGTCAGTGTCCTGTGCGTCTGTGTCCTGTACGTCAGTGTCCTGTGCGTCAGTGTCCTGTGCTTCAGTGACCTGTGCTTCAGTGTCCTGTGCTTCAGTGTCCTGTGCGTCTGTGTCCTGTACGTCAGTGTCCTGTGCGTCAGTGTCCTGTGCTTCAGTGTCCTGTGCTTCAGTGTCTTGTGTGTCTGTGACCTGTACGTCAGTATCCTGTGCTTCAGTGTCCTGTGCATCAGTGTCTTGTGTGCCTGTGTCCTGTGCTTCAGTATCCTGTGCTTCAGTGCCCTGTGGTTCAGTGTCCTGTGCTTCAGTGTCCTGTGCGTCAGTGTCCAGTACGTCAGTGTCCTGTGCGTCAGTGTCCTGTGCTTCAGTGTCCTGTGCGTCAGTGTCCTGTGCTTCAGTGTCCTGTGCGTCAGTGTCCTGTGCATCAGTGTCCTGTGCTTCAGTGTCCTGTGCTTCAGTGACCTGTGCGTCAGTATCATGTGCTTCTGTGTCCTGTGCTTCAGTGTCCTGTGCGTCTGTGTCCTGGGCGTCAGTGTCCTGTGCGTCTGTGTCCTGTACGTCAGTGTCTTGTGTGTCGGTATCGTGTACGTCAGTATCCTGTGCTTCAGTGTCTTGTGTGTCTGTGTCCTGTGCGTCGGTGTCCTGTACGTCTGTATCCAGTGCTTCAGTATCCTGTGCTTCACTGTCTTGTGTGTCTCTGTCCTGTACATCAGGGTCCTGTACGTCAGTGTGCTGTACGTCAGTGTCCTGTGCGTCTGTGTCCTGTACGTCAGTGTCCTGTACATCAGTGTCTTGTGTGTCTGTGTCCTGTACGTCAGTATCCTGTGCTTCAGTGTCCTGTGCGTCAGTGTCTTGTGTGTCTGTGTCCTGTACGTCAGTATCCTGTGCGTCAGTGTCCTGTGCTTCAGTGTCCTGTGCTTCAGTGTCCTGTGCTTCAGTGTCCTGTGCGTCTCTGTCCTGTACGTCAGTGTCCTGTGCGTCAGTGTCCTGTGCTTCAGTGTCCTGTGCTTCAGTGTCTTGTGTGTCTGTGACCTGTACGTCAGTATCCTGTGCTTCAGTGTCCTGTGCATCAGTGTCTTGTGTGCCTGTGTCCTGTGCTTCAGTATCCTGTGCTTCAGTGCCCTGTGGTTCAGTGTCCTGTGCTTCAGTGTCCTGTGCGTCAGTGTCCTGTACGTCAGTGTCCTGTGCGTCAGTGTCCTGTGCTTCAGTGTCCTGTGCGTCAGTGTCCTGTGCTTCAGTGTCCTGTGCTTCACTGTCCTGTGCGTCAGTGTCCTGTGCATCAGTGTCCTGTGCTTCAGTGTCCTGTGCTTCAGTGACCTGTGCGTCAGTATCATGTGCTTCTGTGTCCTGTGCTTCAGGTCCTGTGCGTCTGTGTCCTGGGCGTCAGTGTCCTGTGCGTCTGTGTCCTGTACGTCAGTGTCTTGTGTGTCGGTATCGTGTACGTCAGTATCCTGTGCTTCAGTGTCCTGTGCTTCAGTGTCTTGTGTGTCTGTGTCCTGTGCGTCGGTGTCCTGTACGTCTGCATCCAGTGCTTCAGTGTCCTGTGCTTCACTGTCTTGTGTGCCTGTGTCCTGTACGTCAGTGTCCTGTACGTCAGTGTCCTGTGCTTCAGTGTCCTGTGCTTCAGTGTCCTGTCCTTCAGTGTCCTGTGTGTCTGTGTCCTGTGCGTCAGTGTCCTGTACGTCAGTGTACTGTGCTTCAGTGTCCTGTGCTTCAGTGTCCTGTGCTACAGTGTCCTGTGCTTCAGTGTCCTGTGTGTCTGTGTCCTGTACGTCAGTGTCCTGTACGTCAGTGTCCTGTGCTTCAGTGTCCTGTGCTTCAGTGTCTTGTGTGTCTGTGTCCTGTACGTCAGTGTCCTGTACGTCAGTGTCCTGTACGTCAGTGTCCTGTACGTCAGTATCCTGTGCTTCAGTGTCCTGTGCGTCAGTGTCTTGTGTGTCTGTGTCCTGTACGTCAGTATCCTGTGCTTCAGTGTCCTGTGCATCAGTGTCCTGTGTGTCTGTGTCCTGTGCTTCAGTATCCTGTGCTTCAGTGCCCTGAGCTTCAGTGTCCTGTGCTTCAGTGTCCTGTGCTTCAGTGTCCTGTGCGTCTGTGTCCTGTACGTCAGTATCCTGTGCTTCAGTGTCCTGTGCGTCAGTGTCTTGTGTGTCTGTGTCCTGTACGTCAGTATCCTGTGCTTCAGTGTCCTGTGCATCAGTGTCCTGTGTGTCTGTGTCCTGTGCTTCAGTATCCTGTGCTTCAGTGCCCTGAGCTTCAGTGTCCTGTGCTTCAGTGTCCTGTGCATCAGTGTCCTGTGCGTCTGTGTCCTGTACGTCCGTGTCCTGTGCGTCAGTGTCCTGTGCTTCAGTGTCTTGTGTGTCTGTCTCTTGTGTGTCTGTGTCCTGTACGTCAGTGTCCTGTACGTCAGTGTCCTGTGCGTCTGTGTCCTGTACGTCAGTGTCCTGTACGTCAGTGTCCTGTACGTCAGTTTCTTGTGTGTCTGTGTCCTGTAGGTCAGTATCCTGTGCTTCAGTGTCCTGTGCGTCAGTGTCCTGTGCGTCTGTGTCCTGTACGTCCGTGTCCTGTGCGTCAGTGTCCTGTGCTTCAGTGTCCTGTGCTTCAGTGTCTTGTGTGTCTGTGTCCTGTACGTCATTGTCCTGTACGTCAGTGTCCTGTGCGTCTGTGTCCTGTACGTCAGTGTCCTGTACGTCAGTGTCCTGTACGTCAGTGTCTTGTGTGTCTGTGTCCTGTACGTCAGTATCCTGTGCTTCAGTGTCCTGTGCTTCAGTGTCCTGTGCGTCAGTGTCTTGTGTGTCTGTGTCCTGTACGTCAGTATCCTGTGCTTCAGTGTCCTGTCCTTCAGTGTCCTGTGTGTCTGTGCGTCAGTGTCCTGTACGTCAGTGTACTGTGCTTCAGTGTCCTGTGCTACAGTGTCCTGTGCTTCAGTGTCCTGTGTGTCTGTGTCCTGTACGTCAGTGTCCTGTACGTCAGTGTCCTGTGCTTCAGTGTCCTGTGCTTCAGTGTCTTGTGTGTCTGTGTCCTGTACGTCAGTGACCTGTACGTCTGTGTCCTGTACGTCAGTGTCCTGTGCGTCTGTGTCCTGTAGGTCAGTGTCCTGTAGGTCAGTATCCTGTACGTCAGTGTCTTGTGTGTCTGTGTCCTGTACGTCAGTATCCTGTGCTTCAGTGTCCTGTGCGTCAGTGTCTTGTGTGTCTGTGTCCTGTACGTCAGTATCCTGTGCTTCAGTGTCCTGTGCATCAGTGTCCTGTGTGTCTGTGTCCTGTGCTTCAGTATCCTGTGCTTCAGTGCCCTGAGCTTCAGTATCCTGTGCTTCAGTGCCCTGAGCTTCAGTGTCCTGTGCTACAGTGTCCTGTGCTTCAGTGTCCTGTGCGTCTGTGTCCTGTACGTCCGTGTCCTGTGCGTCAGTGTCCTGTGCTTCAGTGTCTTGTGTGTCTGTGTCTTGTGTGTCTGTGTCCTGTACGTCAGTGTCCTGTACGTCAGTGTCCTGTGCGTCTGTGTCCTGTACGTCAGTGTCCTGTACGTCAGTGTCCTGTACGTCAGTGTCTTGTGTGTCTGTGTCCTGTACGTCAGTATCCTGTGCTTCAGTGTCCTGTGCGTCAGTGTCCTGTGCGTCTGTGTCCTGTACGTCCGTGTCCTGTGCGTCAGTGTCCTGTGCTTCAGTGTCCTGTGCTTCAGTGTCTTGTGTGTCTGTGTCCTGTACGTCAGTGTCCTGTACGTCAGTGTCCTGTGCGTCTGTGTCCTGTACGTCAGTGTCCTGTACGTCAGTGTCCTGTACGTCAGTGTCTTGTGTGTCTGTGTCCTGTACGTCAGTATCCTGTGCTTCAGTGTCCTGTGCGTCAGTGTCTTGTGTGTCTGTGTCCTGTACATCAGTATCCTGTGCTTCAGTGTCCTGTGCTTCAGTGTCTTGTGTGTCTGTGTCCAGTACGTCAGTATCCTGTGCTTCAGTGTCCTGTGCTTCAGTGTCCTTTGCTTCAGTGTCCTGTGCTTCAGTGTCCTGTGCTTCAGTGTCCTGTGCTATAGTGTCTTGTGTGTCTGTGTCATGTACGTCAGTGTCCTGAACGTCAGTGTCCTGTGCTTCAGTGTCCTGTGCTATAGTGTCCTGTGGGTCTGTGTCCTGTACGTCAGTGTCTTGAGTCTCTGTGTCCTGTACGTCAGTATCCTGTGCTTCAGTGTCCTGTGCTTCAGTGTCTTGTGTGTCTGTGTCCTGGGCGCCGGTGTCCTGTACATCAGTATCCTCTGCTTCAGTGTCCTGTGCTACAGTGTCCTGTGCTTCAGTGTCCTGTGTATCTGTACGTCAGTGTCCTGTACGTCAGTTTCCTGTGCTTCAGTGTCTTGTGTGTCTCTGTCCTGTACGTCAGGGTCCTGTACATCAGTGTTCTGTACGTCAGTGTCCTGTGCGTCTGTGTCCTGTACGTCAGTGTCCTGTACGTCAGTGTCTTGTGTGTCTGTGTCCTGTACGTCAGTATCCTGTGCTTCAGTGTCCTGTGCGTCAGTGTCTTGTGTGTCTGTGTCCTGTACATCAGTATCCTGTGCTTCAGTGTCCTGTGCTTCAGTGTCTTGTGTGTCTGTGTCCTGTACGTCAGTATCCTGTCCTTCAGTGTCCTGTGCGTCAGTGTCCTGTGCGTCTGTGTCCTGTACGTCAGTGTCCTGTGCGTCAGTGTCCTGTGCGTCATTTTCCTGTGCTTCAGTGTCTTGTGTGTCTCTGTCCTGTACGTCAGGGTCCTGTACGTCAGTGTCCTGTACGTCAGTGTCCTGTGCTTTAGTGTCCTGTACGTCAGTGTCCTGTACGTCAGTGTCCTGTGCGTCTGTGTCCTGTACGTCAGTGTCCTGTGCGTCAGTGTCCTGTGCTTCAGTGACCTGTGCTTCAGTGTCCTGTGCTTCAGTGTCCTGTGCGTCTGTGTCCTGTACGTCAGTGTCCTGTGCGTCAGTGTCCTGTGCTTCAGTGTCCTGTGCTTCAGTGTCTTGTGTGTCTGTGACCTGTACGTCAGTATCCTGTGCTTCAGTGTCCTGTGCATCAGTGTCTTGTGTGCCTGTGTCCTGTGCTTCAGTATCCTGTGCTTCAGTGCCCTGTGGTTCAGTGTCCTGTGCTTCAGTGTCCTGTGCGTCAGTGTCCTGTACGTCAGTGTCCTGTGCGTCAGTGTCCTGTGCTTCAGTGTCCTGTGCGTCAGTGTCCTGTGCTTCAGTGTCCTGTGCGTCAGTGTCCTGTGCATCAGTGTCCTGTGCTTCAGTGTCCTGTGCTTCAGTGACCTGTGCGTCAGTATCATGTGCTTCTGTGTCCTGTGCTTCAGTGTCCTGTGCGTCTGTGTCCTGGGCGTCAGTGTCCTGTGCGTCTGTGTCCTGTACGTCAGTGTCTTGTGTGTCGGTATCGTGTACGTCAGTATCCTGTGCTTCAGTGTCCTGTGCTTCAGTGTCTTGTGTGTCTGTGTCCTGTGCGTCGGTGTCCTGTACGTCTGTATCCAGTGCTTCAGTATCCTGTGCTTCACTGTCTTGTGTGTCTCTGTCCTGTACATCAGGGTCCTGTACGTCAGTGTCCTGTACGTCAGTGTTCTGTGCGTCTGTGTCCTGTACGTCAGTGTCCTGTACATCAGTGTCTTGTGTGTCTGTGTCCTGTACGTCAGTATCCTGTGCTTCAGTGTCCTGTGCTTCAGTGTCCTGTGCTATAGTGTCTTGTGTGTCTGTGTCATGTACGTCAGTGTCCTGAACGTCAGTGTCCTGTGCTTCAGTGTCCTGTGCTATAGTGTCCTGTGGGTCTGTGTCCTGTACGTCAGTGTCTTGAGTCTCTGTGTCCTGTACGTCAGTATCCTGTGCTTCAGTGTCCTGTGCTTCAGTGTCTTGTGTGTCTGTGTCCTGGGCGCCGGTGTCCTGTACATCAGTATCCTCTGCTTCAGTGTCCTGTGCTACAGTGTCCTGTGCTTCAGTGTCCTGTGTATCTGTACGTCAGTGTCCTGTACGTCAGTTTCCTGTGCTTCAGTGTCTTGTGTGTCTCTGTCCTGTACGTCAGGGTCCTGTACATCAGTGTTCTGTACGTCAGTGTCCTGTGCGTCTGTGTCCTGTACGTCAGTGTCCTGTACGTCAGTGTCTTGTGTGTCTGTGTCCTGTACGTCAGTATCCTGTGCTTCAGTGTCCTGTGCGTCAGTGTCTTGTGTGTCTGTGTCCTGTACATCAGTATCCTGTGCTTCAGTGTCCTGTGCTTCAGTGTCTTGTGTGTCTGTCTCCTGTACGTCAGTATCCTGTCCTTCAGTGTCCTGTGCGTCAGTGTCCTGTGCGTCTGTGTCCTGTACGTCAGTGTCCTGTGCGTCAGTGTCCTGTGCGTCATTTTCCTGTGCTTCAGTGTCTTGTGTGTCTCTGTCCTGTACGTCAGGGTCCTGTACGTCAGTGTCCTGTACGTCAGTGTCCTGTGCGTCTATGTCCTGTGCGTCTGTGTCCTGTACATCAGTGTCTTGTGTGTCTGTGTCCTGTACGTCAGTATCCTGTGCTTCAGTGTCCTGTGCGTCAGTGTCTTGTGTGTCTGTGTCCTGTACGTCAGTATCCTGTGCTTCAGTGCCCTGTCCTTCAGTGTCTTGTGTGTCTGTGTCCTGTACGTCAGTATCCTGTGCTTCAGTGTCCTGTGCGTCAGTGTCCTGTACGTCAGTGTCCTGTGCGTCAGTATCCTGTGCGTCAGTGTCCTGTGCGTCAGTGTCCTGTGCTTCAGTGTCCTTTGCTTCAGTGTCCTGTGCTTTAGTGTCCTGTACGTCAGTGTCCTGTACGTCAGTGTCCTGTGCGTCTGTGTCCTGTACGTCAGTGTCCTGTGCGTCAGTGTCCTGTGCTTCAGTGACCTGTGCTTCAGTGTCCTGTGCTTCAGTGTCCTGTGCGTCTGTGTCCTGTACGTCAGTGTCCTGTGCGTCAGTGTCCTGTGCTTCAGTGTCCTGTGCTTCAGTGTCTTGTGTGTCTGTGACCTGTACGTCAGTATCCTGTGCTTCAGTGTCCTGTGCATCAGTGTCTTGTGTGCCTGTGTCCTGTGCTTCAGTATCCTGTGCTTCAGTGCCCTGTGGTTCAGTGTCCTGTGCTTCAGTGTCCTGTGCGTCAGTGTCCTGTACGTCAGTGTCCTGTGCGTCAGTGTCCTGTGCTTCAGTGTCCTGTGCGTCAGTGTCCTGTGCTTCAGTGTCCTGTGCGTCAGTGTCCTGTGCATCAGTGTCCTGTGCTTCAGTGTCCTGTGCTTCAGTGACCTGTGCGTCAGTATCATGTGCTTCTGTGTCCTGTGCTTCAGTGTCCTGTGCGTCTGTGTCCTGGGCGTCAGTGTCCTGTGCGTCTGTGTCCTGTACGTCAGTGTCTTGTGTGTCGGTATCGTGTACGTCAGTATCCTGTGCTTCAGTGTCCTGTGCTTCAGTGTCTTGTGTGTCTGTGTCCTGTGCGTCGGTGTCCTGTACGTCTGTATCCAGTGCTTCAGTATCCTGTGCTTCACTGTCTTGTGTGTCTCTGTCCTGTACATCAGGGTCCTGTACGTCAGTGTCCTGTACGTCAGTGTTCTGTGCGTCTGTGTCCTGTACGTCAGTGTCCTGTACATCAGTGTCTTGTGTGTCTGTGTCCTGTACGTCAGTATCCTGTGCTTCAGTGTCCTGTGCGTCAGTGTCTTGTGTGTCTGTGTCCTGTACGTCAGTATCCTGTGCGTCAGTGTCCTGTGCTTCAGTGTCCTGTGCTTCAGTGTCCTGTGCTTCAGTGTCCTGTGCGTCTGTGTCCTGTACGTCAGTGTCCTGTGCGTCAGTGTCCTGTGCTTCAGTGTCCTGTGCTTCAGTGTCTTGTGTGTCTGTGACCTGTACGTCAGTATCCTGTGCTTCAGTGTCCTGTGCATCAGTGTCTTGTGTGCCTGTGTCCTGTGCTTCAGTATCCTGTGCTTCAGTGCCCTGTGGTTCAGTGTCCTGTGCTTCAGTGTCCTGTGCGTCAGTGTCCTGTACGTCAGTGTCCTGTGCTTCAGTGTCTTGTGTGTCTCTGTCCTGTACGTCAGGGTCCTGTACATCAGTGTTCTGTACGTCAGTGTCCTGTGCGTCTGTGTCCTGTACGTCAGTGTCCTGTACGTCAGTGTCTTGTGTGTCTGTGTCCTGTACGTCAGTATCCTGTGCTTCAGTGTCCTGTGCGTCAGTGTCTTGTGTGTCTGTGTCCTGTACATCAGTATCCTGTGCTTCAGTGTCCTGTGCTTCAGTGTCTTGTGTGTCTGTCTCCTGTACGTCAGTATCCTGTCCTTCAGTGTCCTGTGCGTCAGTGTCCTGTGCGTCTGTGTCCTGTACGTCAGTGTCCTGTGCGTCAGTGTCCTGTGCGTCATTTTCCTGTGCTTCAGTGTCTTGTGTGTCTCTGTCCTGTACGTCAGGGTCCTGTACGTCAGTGTCCTGTACGTCAGTGTCCTGTGCGTCTATGTCCTGTGCGTCTGTGTCCTGTACATCAGTGTCTTGTGTGTCTGTGTCCTGTACGTCAGTATCCTGTGCTTCAGTGTCCTGTGCGTCAGTGTCTTGTGTGTCTGTGTCCTGTACGTCAGTATCCTGTGCTTCAGTGCCCTGTCCTTCAGTGTCTTGTGTGTCTGTGTCCTGTACGTCAGTATCCTGTGCTTCAGTGTCCTGTGCGTCAGTGTCCTGTACGTCAGTGTCCTGTGCGTCAGTATCCTGTGCGTCAGTGTCCTGTGCGTCAGTGTCCTGTGCTTCAGTGTCCTTTGCTTCAGTGTCCTGTGCTTTAGTGTCCTGTACGTCAGTGTCCTGTACGTCAGTGTCCTGTGCGTCTGTGTCCTGTACGTCAGTGTCCTGTGCGTCAGTGTCCTGTGCTTCAGTGACCTGTGCTTCAGTGTCCTGTGCTTCAGTGTCCTGTGCGTCTGTGTCCTGTACGTCAGTGTCCTGTGCGTCAGTGTCCTGTGCTTCAGTGTCCTGTGCTTCAGTGTCTTGTGTGTCTGTGACCTGTACGTCAGTATCCTGTGCTTCAGTGTCCTGTGCATCAGTGTCTTGTGTGCCTGTGTCCTGTGCTTCAGTATCCTGTGCTTCAGTGCCCTGTGGTTCAGTGTCCTGTGCTTCAGTGTCCTGTGCGTCAGTGTCCTGTACGTCAGTGTCCTGTGCGTCAGTGTCCTGTGCTTCAGTGTCCTGTGCGTCAGTGTCCTGTGCTTCAGTGTCCTGTGCGTCAGTGTCCTGTGCATCAGTGTCCTGTGCTTCAGTGTCCTGTGCTTCAGTGACCTGTGCGTCAGTATCATGTGCTTCTGTGTCCTGTGCTTCAGTGTCCTGTGCGTCTGTGTCCTGGGCGTCAGTGTCCTGTGCGTCTGTGTCCTGTACGTCAGTGTCTTGTGTGTCGGTATCGTGTACGTCAGTATCCTGTGCTTCAGTGTCCTGTGCTTCAGTGTCTTGTGTGTCTGTGTCCTGTGCGTCGGTGTCCTGTACGTCTGTATCCAGTGCTTCAGTATCCTGTGCTTCACTGTCTTGTGTGTCTCTGTCCTGTACATCAGGGTCCTGTACGTCAGTGTCCTGTACGTCAGTGTTCTGTGCGTCTGTGTCCTGTACGTCAGTGTCCTGTACATCAGTGTCTTGTGTGTCTGTGTCCTGTACGTCAGTATCCTGTGCTTCAGTGTCCTGTGCGTCAGTGTCTTGTGTGTCTGTGTCCTGTACGTCAGTATCCTGTGCGTCAGTGTCCTGTGCTTCAGTGTCCTGTGCTTCAGTGTCCTGTGCTTCAGTGTCCTGTGCGTCTGTGTCCTGTACGTCAGTGTCCTGTGCGTCAGTGTCCTGTGCTTCAGTGTCCTGTGCTTCAGTGTCTTGTGTGTCTGTGACCTGTACGTCAGTATCCTGTGCTTCAGTGTCCTGTGCATCAGTGTCTTGTGTGCCTGTGTCCTGTGCTTCAGTATCCTGTGCTTCAGTGCCCTGTGGTTCAGTGTCCTGTGCTTCAGTGTCCTGTGCGTCAGTGTCCTGTACGTCAGTGTCCTGTGCGTCAGTGTCCTGTGCTTCAGTGTCCTGTGCGTCAGTGTCCTGTGCTTCAGTGTCCTGTGCTTCAGTGTCCTGTGCGTCAGTGTCCTGTGCATCAGTGTCCTGTGCTTCAGTGTCCTGTGCTTCAGTGACCTGTGCGTCAGTATCATGTGCTTCTGTGTCCTGTGCTTCAGTGTCCTGTGCGTCTGTGTCCTGGGCGTCAGTGTCCTGTGCGTCTGTGTCCTGTACGTCAGTGTCTTGTGTGTCGGTATCGTGTACGTCAGTATCCTGTGCTTCAGTGTCCTGTGCTTCAGTGTCTTGTGTGTCTGTGTCCTGTGCGTCGGTGTCCTGTACGTCTGCATCCAGTGCTTCAGTGTCCTGTGCTTCACTGTCTTGTGTGCCTGTGTCCTGTACGTCAGTGTCCTGTACGTCAGTGTCCTGTGCTTCAGTGTCCTGTGCTTCAGTGTCCTGTCCTTCAGTGTCCTGTGTGTCTGTGTCCTGTGCGTCAGTGTCCTGTACGTCAGTGTACTGTGCTTCAGTGTCCTGTGCTACAGTGTCCTGTGCTTCAGTGTCCTGTGTGTCTGTGTCCTGTACGTCAGTGTCCTGTACGTCAGTGTCCTGTGCTTCAGTGTCCTGTGCTTCAGTGTCTTGTGTGTCTGTGTCCTGTGCGTCGGTGTCCTGTACGTCTGTATCCAGTGCTTCAGTATCCTGTGCTTCACTGTCTTGTGTGTCTCTGTCCTGTACATCAGGGTCCTGTACGTCAGTGTCCTGTACGTCAGTGTTCTGTGCGTCTGTGTCCTGTACGTCACTGTCCTGTACATCAGTGTCTTGTGTGTCTGTGTCCTGTACGTCAGTATCCTGTGCTTCAGTGTCCTGTGCGTCAGTGTCTTGTGTGTCTGTGTCCTGTACGTCAGTATCCTGTGCGTCAGTGTCCTGTGCTTCAGTGTCCTGTGCTTCAGTGTCCTGTGCTTCAGTGTCCTGTGCGTCTGTGTCCTGTACGTCAGTGTCCTGTGCGTCAGTGTCCTGTGCTTCAGTGTCCTGTGCTTCAGTGTCTTGTGTGTCTGTGACCTGTACGTCAGTATCCTGTGCTTCAGTGTCCTGTGCATCAGTGTCTTGTGTGCCTGTGTCCTGTGCTTCAGTATCCTGTGCTTCAGTGCCCTGTGGTTCAGTGTCCTGTGCTTCAGTGTCCTGTGCGTCAGTGTCCTGTACGTCAGTGTCCTGTGCGTCAGTGTCCTGTGCTTCAGTGTCCTGTGCGTCAGTGTCCTGTGCTTCAGTGTCCTGTGCTTCAGTGTCCTGTGCTTCAGTGTCCTGTGCGTCAGTGTCCTGTGCATCAGTGTCCTGTGCTTCAGTGTCCTGTGCTTCAGTGACCTGTGCGTCAGTATCATGTGCTTCTGTGTCCTGTGCTTCAGTGTCCTGTGCGTCTGTGTCCTGGGCGTCAGTGTCCTGTGCGTCTGTGTCCTGTACGTCAGTGTCTTGTGTGTCGGTATCGTGTACGTCAGAATCCTGTGCTTCAGTGTCCTGTGCTTCAGTGTCTTGTGTGTCTGTGTCCTGTGCGTCGGTGTCCTGTACGTCTGCATCCAGTGCTTCAGTGTCCTGTGCTTCACTGTCTTGTGTGCCTGTGTCCTGTACGTCAGTGTCCTGTACGTCAGTGTCCTGTGCTTCAGTGTCCTGTGCTTCAGTGTCCTGTCCTTCAGTGTCCTGTGTGTCTGTGTCCTGTGCGTCAGTGTCCTGTACGTCAGTGTACTGTGCTTCAGTGTCCTGTGCTACAGTGTCCTGTGCTTCAGTGTCCTGTGTGTCTGTGTCCTGTACGTCAGTGTCCTGTACGTCAGTGTCCTGTGCTTCAGTGTCCTGTGCTTCAGTGTCTTGTGTGTCTGTGTCCTGTACGTCAGTGTCCTGTACGTCAGTGTCCTGTACGTCAGTGTCCTGTACGTCAGTATCCTGTGCTTCAGTGTCCTGTGCGTCAGTGTCTTGTGTGTCTGTGTCCTGTACGTCAGTATCCTGTGCTTCAGTGTCCTGTGCATCAGTGTCCTGTGTGTCTGTGTCCTGTGCTTCAGTATCCTGTGCTTCAGTGCCCTGAGCTTCAGTGTCCTGTGCTTCAGTGTCCTGTGCTTCAGTGTCCTGTGCGTCTGTGTCCTGTACGTCCGTGTCCTGTGCGTCAGTGTCCTGTGCTTCAGTGTCTTGTGTGTCTGTGTCTTGTGTGTCTGTGTCCTGTACGTCAGTGTCCTGTACGTCAGTGTCCTGTGCGTCTGTGTCCTGTACGTCAGTGTCCTGTACGTCAGTGTCCTGTACGTCAGTTTCTTGTGTGTCTGTGTCCTGTACGTCAGTATCCTGTGCTTCAGTGTCCTGTGCGTCAGTGTCCTGTGCGTCTGTGTCCTGTACGTCCGTGTCCTGTGCGTCAGTGTCCTGTGCTTCAGTGTCCTGTGCTTCAGTGTCTTGTGTGTCTGTGTCCTGTAAGTCATTGTCCTGTACGTCAGTGTCCTGTGCGTCTGTGTCCTGTACGTCAGTGTCCTGTACGTCAGTGTCCTGTACGTCAGTGTCTTGTGTGTCTGTGTCCTGTACGTCAGTATCCTGTGCTTCAGTGTCCTGTGCTTCAGTGTCCTGTGCGTCAGTGTCTTGTGTGTCTGTGTCCTGTACGTCAGTATCCTGTGCTTCAGTGTCCTGTGCTTCAGTGTCTTGTGTGTCTGTGTCCAGTACGTCAGTATCCTGTGCTTCAGTGTCCTGTGCGTCAGTGTCCTGTACATCAGTGTCCTGTGCGTCAGTGTCCTGTGCGTCAGTGTCCTTTGCTTCAGTGTCCTGTGCTTCAGTGTCCTGTGCTTCAGTGTCCTGTGCTATAGTGTCTTGTGTGTCTGTGTCATGTACGTCAGTGTCCTGAACGTCAGTGTCCTGTACGTCAGTGTCCTGTGGGTCTGTGTCCTGTACGTCAGTGTCTTGAGTCTCTGTGTCCTATACGTCAGTATCCTGTGCTTCAGTGTCCTGTGCTTCAGTGTCTTGTGTGTCTGTGTCCTGGGCGCCGGTGTCCTGTACATCAGTATCCTGTGCTTCAGTGTCCTGTGCTACAGTGTCCTGTGCTTCAGTGTCCTGTGTATCTGTACGTCAGTGTCCTGTACGTCAGTTTCCTGTGCTTCAGTGTCTTGTGTGTCTCTGTCCTGTACGTCAGGGTCCTGTACGTCAGTGTTCTGTACGTCAGTGTCCTGTGAGTCTGTGTCCTGTACGTCAGTGTCCTGTACGTCAGTGTCTTGTGTGTCTGTGTCCTGTACGTCAGTATCCTGTGCTTCAGTGTCCTGTGCGTCAGTGTCTTGTGTGTCTGTGTCCTGTACATCAGTGTCTTGTGTGTCGGTATCGTGTACGTCAGTATCCTGTGCTTCAGTGTCCTGTGCTTCAGTGTCTTGTGTGTCTGTGTCCTGTGCGTCGGTGTCCTGTACGTCTGTATCCAGTGCTTCAGTATCCTGTGCTTCACTGTCTTGTGTGTCTCTGTCCTGTACATCAGGGTCCTGTACGTCAGTGTCCTGTACGTCAGTGTTCTGTGCGTCTGTGTCCTGTACGTCAGTGTCCTGTACATCAGTGTCTTGTGTGTCTGTGTCCTGTACGTCAGTATCCTGTGCTTCAGTGTCCTGTGCGTCAGTGTCTTGTGTGTCTGTGTCCTGTACGTCAGTATCCTGTGCGTCAGTGTCCTGTGCTTCAGTGTCCTGTGCTTCAGTGTCCTGTGCTTCAGTGTCCTGTGCGTCTGTGTCCTGTACGTCAGTGTCCTGTGCGTCAGTGTCCTGTGCTTCAGTGTCCTGTGCTTCAGTGTCTTGTGTGTCTGTGACCTGTACGTCAGTATCCTGTGCTTCAGTGTCCTGTGCATCAGTGTCTTGTGTGCCTGTGTCCTGTGCTTCAGTATCCTGTGCTTCAGTGCCCTGTGGTTCAGTGTCCTGTGCTTCAGTGTCCTGTGCGTCAGTGTCCTGTACGTCAGTGTCCTGTGCGTCAGTGTCCTGTGCTTCAGTGTCCTGTGCGTCAGTGTCCTGTGCTTCAGTGTCCTGTGCTTCAGTGTCCTGTGCGTCAGTGTCCTGTGCATCAGTGTCCTGTGCTTCAGTGTCCTGTGCTTCAGTGACCTGTGCGTCAGTATCATGTGCTTCTGTGTCCTGTGCTTCAGTGTCCTGTGCGTCTGTGTCCTGGGCGTCAGTGTCCTGTGCGTCTGTGTCCTGTACGTCAGTGTCTTGTGTGTCGGTATCGTGTACGTCAGTATCCTGTGCTTCAGTGTCCTGTGCTTCAGTGTCTTGTGTGTCTGTGTCCTGTGCGTCGGTGTCCTGTACGTCTGCATCCAGTGCTTCAGTGTCCTGTGCTTCACTGTCTTGTGTGCCTGTGTCCTGTACGTCAGTGTCCTGTACGTCAGTGTCCTGTGCTTCAGTGTCCTGTGCTTCAGTGTCCTGTCCTTCAGTGTCCTGTGTGTCTGTGTCCTGTGCGTCAGTGTCCTGTACGTCAGTGTACTGTGCTTCAGTGTCCTGTGCTACAGTGTCCTGTGCTTCAGTGTCCTGTGTGTCTGTGTCCTGTACGTCAGTGTCCTGTACGTCAGTGTCCTGTGCTTCAGTGTCCTGTGCTTCAGTGTCTTGTGTGTCTGTGTCCTGTGCGTCGGTGTCCTGTACGTCTGTATCCAGTGCTTCAGTATCCTGTGCTTCACTGTCTTGTGTGTCTCTGTCCTGTACATCAGGGTCCTGTACGTCAGTGTCCTGTACGTCAGTGTTCTGTGCGTCTGTGTCCTGTACGTCACTGTCCTGTACATCAGTGTCTTGTGTGTCTGTGTCCTGTACGTCAGTATCCTGTGCTTCAGTGTCCTGTGCGTCAGTGTCTTGTGTGTCTGTGTCCTGTACGTCAGTATCCTGTGCGTCAGTGTCCTGTGCTTCAGTGTCCTGTGCTTCAGTGTCCTGTGCTTCAGTGTCCTGTGCGTCTGTGTCCTGTACGTCAGTGTCCTGTGCGTCAGTGTCCTGTGCTTCAGTGTCCTGTGCTTCAGTGTCTTGTGTGTCTGTGACCTGTACGTCAGTATCCTGTGCTTCAGTGTCCTGTGCATCAGTGTCTTGTGTGCCTGTGTCCTGTGCTTCAGTATCCTGTGCTTCAGTGCCCTGTGGTTCAGTGTCCTGTGCTTCAGTGTCCTGTGCGTCAGTGTCCTGTACGTCAGTGTCCTGTGCGTCAGTGTCCTGTGCTTCAGTGTCCTGTGCGTCAGTGTCCTGTGCTTCAGTGTCCTGTGCTTCAGTGTCCTGTGCTTCAGTGTCCTGTGCGTCAGTGTCCTGTGCATCAGTGTCCTGTGCTTCAGTGTCCTGTGCTTCAGTGACCTGTGCGTCAGTATCATGTGCTTCTGTGTCCTGTGCTTCAGTGTCCTGTGCGTCTGTGTCCTGGGCGTCAGTGTCCTGTGCGTCTGTGTCCTGTACGTCAGTGTCTTGTGTGTCGGTATCGTGTACGTCAGAATCCTGTGCTTCAGTGTCCTGTGCTTCAGTGTCTTGTGTGTCTGTGTCCTGTGCGTCGGTGTCCTGTACGTCTGCATCCAGTGCTTCAGTGTCCTGTGCTTCACTGTCTTGTGTGCCTGTGTCCTGTACGTCAGTGTCCTGTACGTCAGTGTCCTGTGCTTCAGTGTCCTGTGCTTCAGTGTCCTGTCCTTCAGTGTCCTGTGTGTCTGTGTCCTGTGCGTCAGTGTCCTGTACGTCAGTGTACTGTGCTTCAGTGTCCTGTGCTACAGTGTCCTGTGCTTCAGTGTCCTGTGTGTCTGTGTCCTGTACGTCAGTGTCCTGTACGTCAGTGTCCTGTGCTTCAGTGTCCTGTGCTTCAGTGTCTTGTGTGTCTGTGTCCTGTACGTCAGTGTCCTGTACGTCAGTGTCCTGTACGTCAGTGTCCTGTACGTCAGTATCCTGTGCTTCAGTGTCCTGTGCGTCAGTGTCTTGTGTGTCTGTGTCCTGTACGTCAGTATCCTGTGCTTCAGTGTCCTGTGCATCAGTGTCCTGTGTGTCTGTGTCCTGTGCTTCAGTATCCTGTGCTTCAGTGCCCTGAGCTTCAGTGTCCTGTGCTTCAGTGTCCTGTGCTTCAGTGTCCTGTGCGTCTGTGTCCTGTACGTCCGTGTCCTGTGCGTCAGTGTCCTGTGCTTCAGTGTCTTGTGTGTCTGTGTCTTGTGTGTCTGTGTCCTGTACGTCAGTGTCCTGTACGTCAGTGTCCTGTGCGTCTGTGTCCTGTACGTCAGTGTCCTGTACGTCAGTGTCCTGTACGTCAGTTTCTTGTGTGTCTGTGTCCTGTACGTCAGTATCCTGTGCTTCAGTGTCCTGTGCGTCAGTGTCCTGTGCGTCTGTGTCCTGTACGTCCGTGTCCTGTGCGTCAGTGTCCTGTGCTTCAGTGTCCTGTGCTTCAGTGTCTTGTGTGTCTGTGTCCTGTAAGTCATTGTCCTGTACGTCAGTGTCCTGTGCGTCTGTGTCCTGTACGTCAGTGTCCTGTACGTCAGTGTCCTGTACGTCAGTGTCTTGTGTGTCTGTGTCCTGTACGTCAGTATCCTGTGCTTCAGTGTCCTGTGCTTCAGTGTCCTGTGCGTCAGTGTCTTGTGTGTCTGTGTCCTGTACGTCAGTATCCTGTGCTTCAGTGTCCTGTGCTTCAGTGTCTTGTGTGTCTGTGTCCAGTACGTCAGTATCCTGTGCTTCAGTGTCCTGTGCGTCAGTGTCCTGTACATCAGTGTCCTGTGCGTCAGTGTCCTGTGCGTCAGTGTCCTTTGCTTCAGTGTCCTGTGCTTCAGTGTCCTGTGCTTCAGTGTCCTGTGCTATAGTGTCTTGTGTGTCTGTGTCATGTACGTCAGTGTCCTGAACGTCAGTGTCCTGTACGTCAGTGTCCTGTGGGTCTGTGTCCTGTACGTCAGTGTCTTGAGTCTCTGTGTCCTATACGTCAGTATCCTGTGCTTCAGTGTCCTGTGCTTCAGTGTCTTGTGTGTCTGTGTCCTGGGCGCCGGTGTCCTGTACATCAGTATCCTGTGCTTCAGTGTCCTGTGCTACAGTGTCCTGTGCTTCAGTGTCCTGTGTATCTGTACGTCAGTGTCCTGTACGTCAGTTTCCTGTGCTTCAGTGTCTTGTGTGTCTCTGTCCTGTACGTCAGGGTCCTGTACGTCAGTGTTCTGTACGTCAGTGTCCTGTGAGTCTGTGTCCTGTACGTCAGTGTCCTGTACGTCAGTGTCTTGTGTGTCTGTGTCCTGTACGTCAGTATCCTGTGCTTCAGTGTCCTGTGCGTCAGTGTCTTGTGTGTCTGTGTCCTGTACATCAGTATCCTGTGTTTCAGTGTCCTGTGCTTCAGTGTCTTGTGTGTCTGTGTCCTGTACGTCAGTATCCTGTCCTTCAGTGTCCTGTGCGTCAGTGTCCTGTGCGTCTGTGTCCTGTACGTCAGTGTCCTGTGCGTTAGTGTCCTGTGCGTCAGTTTCCTGTGCTTCAGTGTCTTGTGTGTCTCTGTCCTGTACGTCAGGGTCCTGTACGTCAGTGTCCTGTACGTCAGTGTCCTGTGCGTCTGTGTCCTGTACGTCAGTGTCCTGTACATCAGTGTCTTGTGTGTCTGTGTCCTGTACGTCAGTATCCTGTGCTTCAGTGTCCTGTGCGTCAGTGTCTTGTGTGTCTGTGTCCTGTACGTCAGTATCCTGTGCTTCAGTGTCCTGTCCTTCAGTGTCTTGTGTGTCTGTGTCCTGTACGTCAGTATCCTGTGCTTCAGTGTCCTGTGCGTCAGTGTCCTGTACGTCAGTGTCCTGTGCGTCAGTGTCCTGTGCGTCAGTGTCCTGTGCGTCAGTGTCCTGTGCGTCAGTGTCCTGTGCTTCAGTGTCCTTTGCTTCAGTGTCCTGTGCTTCAGTGTCCTGTACGTCAGTGTCCTGTACGTCAGTGTCCTGTGCGTCTGTGTCCTGTACGTCAGTGTCCTGTGCGTCAGTGTCCTGTGCTTCAGTGTCCTGTGCTTCAGTGTCCTGTGCTTCAGTATCCTGTGCTTCAGTGCCCTGTGGTTCAGTGTCCTGTGCTTCAGTGTCCTGTGCGTCAGTGTCCTGTACGTCAGTGTCCTGTGCGTCAGTGTCCTGTGCTTCAGTGTCCTGTGCGTCAGTGTCCTGTGCTTCAGTGTCCTGTGCGTCAGTGTCCTGTGCATCAGTGTCCTGTGCTTCAGTGTCCTGTGCTTCAGTGACCTGTGCGTCAGTATCATGTGCTTCTGTGTCCTGTGCTTCAGTGTCCTGTGCGTCTGTGTCCTGGGCGTCAGTGTCCTGTGCGTCTGTGTCCTGTACGTCAGTGTCTTGTGTGTCGGTATCGTGTACATCAGTATCCTGTGCTTCAGTGTCCTGTGCTTCAATGTCTTGTGTGTCTGTGTCCTGTGCGTCGGTGTCCTGTGCGTCAGTGTCCTGTACGTCAGTGTCCTGTACGTCAGTGTCCTGTGCTTCAGTGTCCTGTGCTTCAGTGTCTTGTGTGTCTGTGTCCTGTACGTCAGTGTCCTGCACGTCAGTGTCCTGTACGTCAGTGTCCTGTACGTCAGTGTCCTGTGCGTCTGTGTCCTGTAGGTCAGTGTCCTGTACGTCAGTGTCTTGTGTGTCTGTGTCCTGTACGTCAGTATCCTGTGCTTCAGTGTCCTGTGCGTCAGTGTCTTGTGTGTCTGTGTCCTGTACGTCAGTATCCTGTGCTTCAGTGTCCTGTGTGTCTGTGTCCTGTGCCTCAGTATCCTGTGCTTCAGTGCCCTGAGCTTCAGTGTCCTGTGCTTCAGTGTCTTGTGTGTCTGTGTCTTGTGTGTCTGTGTCCTGTACGTCAGTGTCCTGTACGTCAGTGTCCTGTACGTCAGTGTCTTGTGTGTCTGTGTCCTGTACGTCAGTATCCTGTGCTTCAGTGTCCTGTGCGTCAGTGTCCTGTGCGTCTGTGTCCTGTACGTCCGTGTCCTGTGCGTCAGTGTCCTGTGCTTCAGTGTCCTGTGCTTCAGTGTCTTGTGTGTCTGTGTCCTGTACGTCTGTGTCCTGTGCGTCTGTGTCCTGTACGTCAGTGTCCTGTACGTCAGTGTCCTGTACGTCAGTGTCTTGTGTGTCTGTGTCCTGTACGTCAGTATCCTGTGCTTCAGTGTCCTGTGCGTCAGTGTCTTGTGTGTCTGTGTCCTGTACGTCAGTATCCTGTGCTTCAGTGTCCTGTGCTTCAGTGTCTTGTGTGTCTGTGTCCAGTACGTCAGTATCCTGTGCTTCAGTATCCTGTGCGTCAGTGTCCTGTACGTCAGTGTCCTGTGCGTCAGTGTCCTGTGCTTCAGTGTCCTTTGCTTCAGTATCCTGTGCTTCAGTGTCCTGTGCTTCAGTGTCCTGTGCTATAGTGTCTTGTGTGTCTATGTCATGTACGTCAGTGTCCTGAACGTCAGTGTCCTGTACGTCAGTGCCCTGTGGGTCTGTGTATTGTGTGTCTTTGTCCTGTGCTTCAGTATCCTGTGCTTCAGTGCCCTGTGCTTCAGTGTCCTGTGCTTCAGTGTCCTGTGCGTCTGTGTCCTGTACGTCAGTGTCCTGTGCGTCAGTGTCCTGTGATTCTGTGTCCTGTGCGTCAATGTCCTGTGCGTCAGTGTCCTGTGCGTCAGTGTCCTGTGCGTCAGTGTCCTGTGCATCAGTGTCCTGTGCTTCAGTGTCCTGTGCTTCAGTGTCCTGTGCGTCTGTGTCCTGGGCGTCTGTGTCCTGGGCGTCAGTGTCCTGGGCGTCAGTGTCCTGTGCGTCTGTGTCCTGTACGTCAGTGTCTTGTGTGTCTGTATCGTGTACGTCAGTATCCTGTGCTTCAGTGTCCTGTGCTTCAGTGTCCTGTGCTTCAGTGTCTTGTGTGTCTGTGTCCTGGGCGCCGGTGTCCTGTACATCAGTATCCTGTGCTTCAGTGTCCTGTGCTACAGTGTCCTGTGCTTCAGTGTCCTGTGTATCTGTACGTCAGTGTCGTGTACATCAGTTTCCTGTGCTTCAGTGTCTTGTGTGTCTCTGTCCTGTACGTCAGGGTCCTGTTCATCAGTGTTCTGTACGTCAGTGTCCTGTGCATCTGTGTCCTGTACGTCAGTGTCCTGTACGTCAGTGTCTTGTGTGTCTGTGTCCTGTACGTCAGTATCCTGTGCTTCAGTGTCCTGTGCGTCAGTGTCTTGTGTGTCTGTGTCCTGTACATCAGTATCCTGTGCTTCAGTGTCCTGTGCTTCAGTGTCTTGTGTGTCTGTGTCCTGTACGTCAGTATCCTGTCCTTCAGTGTCCTGTGCGCCAGTGTCCTGTGCGCCTGTGTCCTGTACGTCAGTGTCCTGTGCGTTAGTGTCCTGTGCGTCAGTTTCCTGTGCTTCAGTGTCTTGTGTGTCTCTGTCCTGTACGTCAGGGTCCTGTACGTCAGTGTCCTGTACGTCAGTGTCCTGTGCGTCTGTGTCCTGTACGTCAGTGTCCTGTACATCAGTGTCTTGTGTTTCTGTGTCCTGTACGTCAGTATCCTGTGCTTCAGTGTCCTGTGCGTCAGTGTCTTGTGTGTCTGTGTCCTGTACGTCAGTATCCTGTGCTTCAGTGTCCTGTCCTTCAGTGTCTTGTGTGTCTGTGTCCTGTACGTCAGTATCCTGTGCTTCAGTGTCCTGTGCGTCACTGTCCTGTACGTCAGTGTCCTGTGCGTCAGTGTCCTGTGCGTCAGTGTCCTGTGCGTCAGTGTCCTGTGCGTCAGTGTCCTGTGCTTCAGTGTCCTTTGCTTCAGTGTCCTGTGCTTCAGTGTCCTGTACGTCAGTGTCCTGTACGTCAGTGTCCTGTGCGTCTGTGTCCTGTACGTCAGTGTCCTGTGCGTCAGTGTCCTGTGCTTCAGTGTCCTGTGCTTCAGTGTCCTGTGCTTCAGTATCCTGTGCTTCAGTGCCCTGTGGTTTAGTGTCCTGTGCTTCAGTGTCCTGTGCGTCAGTGTCCTGTACGTCAGTGTCCTGTGCGTCAGTGTCCTGTGCTTCAGTGTCCTGTGCGTCAGTGTCCTGTGCTTCAGTGTCCTGTGCGTCAGTGTCCTGTGCATCAGTGTCCTGTGCTTCAGTGTCCTGTGCTTCAGTGACCTGTGCGTCAGTATCATGTGCTTCTGTGTCCTGTGCTTCAGTGTCCTGTGCGTCTGTGTCCTGGGCGTCAGTGTCCTGTGCGTCTGTGTCCTGTACGTCAGTGTCTTGTGTGTCGGTATCGTGTACGTCAGTATCCTGTGCTTCAGTGTCCTGTGCTTCAATGTCTTGTGTGTCTGTGTCCTGTGCGTCGGTGTCCTGTGCGTCAGTGTCCTGTACGTCAGTGTCCTGTACGTCAGTGTCCTGTGCTTCAGTGTCCTGTGCTTCAGTGTCTTGTGTGTCTGTGTCCTGTACGTCAGTGTCCTGCACGTCAGTGTCCTGTACGTCAGTGTCCTGTACGTCAGTGCCCTGTGCGTCTGTGTCCTGTAGGTCAGTGTCCTGTACGTCAGTGTCTTGTGTGTCTGTGTCCTGTACGTCAGTATCCTGTGCTTCAGTGTCCTGTGCGTCAGTGTCTTGTGTGTCTGTGTCCTGTACGTCAGTATCCTGTGCTTCAGTGTCCTGTGTGTCTGTGTCCTGTGCTTCAGTATCCTGTGCTTCAGTGCCCTGAGCTTCAGTGTCCTGTGCTTCAGTGTCCTGTGCTTCAGTGTCCTGTGCGTCTGTGTCCTGTACGTCCGTTTCCTGTGCGTCAGTGTCCTGTGCTTCAGTGTCTTGTGTGTCTGTGTCTTGTGTGTCTGTGTCCTGTACGTCAGTGTCCTGTACGTCAGTGTCCTGTGCGTCTGTGTCCTGTACGTCAGTGTCCTGTACATCAGTGTCCTGTACGTCAGTGTCCTGTACGTCAGTGTCTTGTGTGTCTGTGTCCTGTACGTCGGTATCCTGTGCTTCAGTGTCCTGTGCGTCAGTGTCCTGTGCGTCTGTGTCCTGTACGTCCGTGTCCTGTGCGTCAGTGTCCTGTGCTTCAGTGTCCTGTGCTTCAGTGTCTTGTGTGTCTGTGTCCTGTACGTCAGTGTCCTGTGCGTCTGTGTCCTGTACGTCAGTGTCCTGTACGTCAGTGTCCTGTACGTCAGTGTCTTGTGTGTCTGTGTCCTGTACGTCAGTATCCTGTGCTTCAGTGTCCTGTGCGTCAGTGTCTTGTGTGTCTGTGTCCTGTACGTCAGTATCCTGTGCTTCAGTGTCCTGTGCTTCAGTGTCTTGTGTGTCTGTGTCCAGTACGTCAGTATCCTGTGCTTCAGTATCCTGTGCGTCAGTGTCCTGTACGTCAGTGTCCTGTGCGTCAGTGTCCTGTGCTTCAGTGTCCTTTGCTTCAGTATCCTGTGCTTCAGTGTCCTGTGCTTCAGTGTCCTGTGCTATAGTGTCTTGTGTGTCTATGTCATGTACGTCAGTGTCCTGAACGTCAGTGTCCTGTACGTCAGTGCCCTGTGGGTCTGTGTCCTGTACGTCAGTGTCTTGAGTCTCTGTGTCCTGTACGTCAGTATCCTGTGCTTATTGTCCTGTGCTTCAGTGTCTTGTGTGTCTGTGTCCTAGGCGCCGGTGTCCTGTACATCAGTATCCTGTGCGTCAGTGTCCTGTGCTACAGTGTCCTGTGCTTCAGTGTCCTGTGTATCTGTACGCCAGTGTCCTGTACGTCAGTTTCCTTTGCTTCAGTGTCTTGTGTGTCTCTGTCCTGTACGTCAGGGTCCTGTACGTCAGTGTTCTGTACGTCAGTGTCCTGTGCGTCTGTGTCCTGTACGTCAGTGTCCTGTACGTCAGTGTCTTGTGTGTCTGTGTCCTGTACGTCAGTATCCTGTGCTTCAGTGTCCTGTGCTTCAGTGTCCTGTGCGTCAGTGTCTTGTGTGTCTGTGTCCTGTACGTCAGTATCCTGTGCTTCAGTGTCCTGTGCTTCAGTGTCTTTTGTGTCTGTGTCCAGTACGTCATTATCCTGTGCTTCAGTGTCCTGTGCGTCAGTGTCCTGTACGTCAGTGTCCTGTGCGTCAGTGTCCTGTGCTTCAGTGTCCTTTGCTTCAGTGTCCTGTGCTTCAGTGTCCTGTGCTTCAGTGTCCTGTGCTTCAGTGTCCTGTGCTATAGTGTCTTGTGTGTCTGTGTCATGTACGTCAGTGTCCTGAACGTCAGTGTCCTGTACGTCAGTGTCCTGTGGGTCTGTGTCCTGTACGTCAGTGTCTTGAGTCTCTGTGTCCTGTACGTCAGTATCCTGTGCTTCAGTGTCCTGTGCTTCAGTGTCTTGTGTGTCTGTGTCCTGGGCGCCGGTGTCCTGTACATCAGTATCCTGTGCTTCAGTGTCCTGTGCTACAGTGTCCTGTGCTTCAGTGTCCTGTGTATCTGTACGTCAGTGTCCTGTACGTCAGTTTCCTGTGCTTCAGTGTCTTGTGTGTCTCTGTCCTGTACGTCAGGGTCCTGTACGTCAGTGTTCTGTACGTCAGTGTCCTGTGCGTCTGTGTCCTGTACGTCAGTGTCCTGTACGTCAGTGTCTTGTGTGTCTGTGTCCTGTACGTCAGTATCCTGTGCTTCAGTGTCCTGTGCGTCAGTGTCTTGTGTGTCTGTGTCCTGTACATCAGTATCCTGTGCTTCAGTGTCCTGTGCTTCAGTGTCGTGTGTGTCTGTGTCCTGTACGTCAGTATCCTGTCCTTCAGTGTCCTGTGCGTCAGTGTCCTGTGCGTCTGTGTCCTGTACGTCAGTGTCCTGTGCGTTAGTGTCCTGTGCGTCAGTTTCCTGTGCTTCAGTGTCTTGTGTGTCTCTGTCCTGTACGTCAGGGTCCTGTACGTCAGTGTCCTGTACGTCAGTGTCCTGTGCGTCTGTGTCCTGTACGTCAGTGTCCTGTACATCAGTGTCTTGTGTGTCTGTGTCCTGTACGTCAGTATCCTGTGCTTCAGTGTCCTGTCCTTCAGTGTCTTGTGTGTCTGTGTCCTGTACGTCAGTATCCTGTGCTTCAGTGTCCTGTGCGTCAGTGTCTTGTGTGTCTGTGTCCTGTACGTCAGTATCCTGTGCTTCAGTGTCCTGTCCTTCAGTGTCTTGTGTGTCTGTGTCCTGTACGTCAGTATCCTGTGCTTCAGTGTCCTGTGCGTCAGTGTCCTGTACGTCAGTGTCCTGTGCGTCAGTGTCCTGTGCGTCAGTGTCATGTGCGTCAGTGTCCTGTGCTTCAGTGTCCTTTGCTTCAGTGTCCTGTGCTTCAGTGTCCTGTACGTCAGTGTCCTGTACGTCAGTGTCCTGTGCTTCAGTGTCCTGTGCTTCAGTGTCCTGTGCTTCAGTGTCCTGTGCGTCTGTGTCCTGTACGTCTGTGTCCTGTACGTCAGTGTCCTGTGCGTCAGTGTCCTGTGCTTCAGTGTCCTGCGCTTCAGTGTCTTGTGTGTCTGTGACCTGTACGTCAGTATCCTGTGCTTCAGTGTCCTGTGCATCAGTGTCTTGTGTGCCTGTGTCCTGTGCTTCAGTATCCTGTGCTTCAGTGCCCTGTGGTTCAGTGTCCTGTGCGTCAGTGTCCTGTACGTCAGTGTCTTGTGTGTCTGTGTCCTGTACGTCAGTATCCTGTGCTTCAGTGTCCTGTCCTTCAGTGTCTTGTGTGTCTGTGTCCTGTACGTCAGTATCCTGTGCTTCAGTGTCCTGTGCGTCAGTGGCCTGTACGTCAGTGTCCTGTGCGTCAGTGTCCTGTGCGTCAGTGTCCTGTGCGTCAGTGTCCTGTGCGTCAGTGTCCTGTGCGTCAGTGTCTTGTGCTTCAGTGTCCTTTGCTTCAGTGTCCTGTGCTTCAGTGTCCTGTACGTCAGTGTCCTGTACGTCAGTGTGCTGTGCGTCTGTGTCCTGTACGTCAGTGTCCTGTGCGTCAGTGTCCTGTGCTTCAGTGTCCTGTGCTTCAGTGTCCTGTGCTTCAGTATCCTGTGCTTCAGTGCCCTGTGGTTCAGTGTCCTGTGCTTCAGTGTCCTGTGCGTCAGTGTCCTGTACGTCAGTGTCCTGTGCGTCAGTGTCCTGTGCGTCAGTGTCCTGTGCTTCAGTGTCCTTTGCGTCAGTGTCCTGTGCTTCAGTGTCCTGTGCGTCAGTGTCCTGTGCATCAGTGTCCTGTGCTTCAGTGTCCTGTGCTTCAGTGACCTGTGCGTCAGTATCATGTGCTTCTGTGTCCTGTGCTTCAGTGTCCTGTGCGTCTGTGTCCTGGGCGTCAGTGTCCTGTGCGTCTGTGTCCTGTACGTCAGTGTCTTGTGCTTCAGTGTCCTGTGCTTCAATGTCTTGTGTGTCTGTGTCCTGTGCGTCGGTGTCCTGTGCGTCAGTGTCCTGTACGTCAGTGTCCTGTACGTCAGTGTCCTGTGCTTCAGTGTCCTGTGCTTCAGTGTCTTGTGTGTCTGTGTCCTGTACGTCAGTGTCCTGCACGTCAGTGTCCTGTACGTCAGTGTCCTGTACGTCAGTGCCCTGTGCGTCTGTGTCCTGTAGGTCAGTGTCCTGTACGTCAGTGTCTTGTGTGTCTGTGTCCTGTACGTCAGTATCCTGTGCTTCAGTGTCCTGTGCGTCAGTGTCTTGTGTGTCTGTGTCCTGTACGTCAGTATCCTGTGCTTCAGTGTCCTGTGTGTCTGTGTCCTGTGCTTCAGTATCCTGTGCTTCAGTGCCCTGAGCTTCAGTGTCCTGTGCTTCAGTGTCCTGTGCTTCAGTGTCCTGTGCGTCTGTGTCCTGTACGTCCGTGTCCTGTGCGTCAGTGTCCTGTGCTTCAGTGTCTTGTGTGTCTGTGTCTTGTGTGTCTGTGTCCTGTACGTCAGTGTCCTGTACGTCAGTGTCCTGTGCGTCTGTGTCCTGTACGTCAGTGTCCTGTACGTCAGTGTCCTGTACGTCAGTGTCTTGTGTGTCTGTGTCCTGTACGTCAGTATCCTGTGCTTCAGTGTCCTGTGCGTCAGTGTCCTGTGCGTCTGTGTCCTGTACGTCCGTGTCCTGTGCGTCAGTGTCCTGTGCTTCAGTGTCCTGTGCTTCAGTGTCTTGTGTGTCTGTGTCCTGTACGTCAGTGTCCTGTGCGTCTGTGTCCTGTACGTCAGTGTCCTGTACGTCAGTGTCCTGTACGTCAGTGTCTTGTGTGTCTGTGTCCTGTACGTCAGTATCCTGTGCTTCAGTGTCCTGTGCGTCAGTGTCTTGTGTGTCTGTGTCCTGTACGTCAGTATCCTGTGCTTCAGTGTCCTGTGCTTCAGTGTCTTGTGTGTCTGTGTCCAGTACGTCAGTATCCTGTGCTTCAGTATCCTGTGCGTCAGTGTCCTGTACGTCAGTGTCCTGTGCGTCAGTGTCCTGTGCTTCAGTGTCCTTTGCTTCAGTATCCTGTGCTTCAGTGTCCTGTGCTTCAGTGTCCTGTGCTATAGTGTCTTGTGTGTCTATGTAATGTACGTCAGTGTCCTGAACGTCAGTGTCCTGTACGTCAGTGCCCTGTGGGTCTGTGTCCTGTACGTCAGTGTCTTGAGTCTCTGTGTCCTGTACGTCAGTATCCTGTGCTTCAGTGTCCTGTGCTTCAGTGTCTTGTGTGTCTGTGTCCTGGGCGCCGGTGTCCTGTACATCAGTATCCTGTGCTTCAGTGTCCTGTGCTACAGTGTCCTGTGCTTCAGTGTCCTGTGTATCTGTACGCCAGTGTCCTGTACGTCAGTTTCCTGTGCTTCAGTGTCTTGTGTGTCTCTGTCCTGTACGTCAGGGTCCTGTACGTCAGTGTTCTGTACGTCAGTGTCCTGTGCGTCTGTGTCCTGTACGTCAGTGTCCTGTACGTCAGTGTCTTGTGTGTCTGTGTCCTGTACGTCAGTATCCTGTGCTTCAGTGTCCTGTGCTTCAGTGTCCTGTGCGTCAGTGTCTTGTGTGTCTGTGTCCTGTACGTCAGTATCCTGTGCTTCAGTGTCCTGTGCTTCAGTGTCTTGTGTGTCTGTGTCCAGTACGTCAGTATCCTGTGCTTCAGTGTCCTGTGCGTCAGTGTCCTGTACGTCAGTGTCCTGTGCGTCAGTGTCCTGTGCTTCAGTGTCCTTTGCTTCAGTGTCCTGTGCTTCAGTGTCCTGTGCTTCAGTGTCCTGTGCTATAGTGTCTTGTGTGTCTGTGTCATGTACGTCAGTGTCCTGAACGTCAGTGTCCTGTACGTCAGTGTCCTGTGGGTCTGTGTCCTGTACGTCAGTGTCTTGAGTCTCTGTGTCCTGTACGTCAGTGTCCTGTACGTCAGTATCCTGTGCTTCAGTGTCCTGTGCTTCAGTGTCTTGTGTGTCTGTGTCCTGGGCGCCGGTGTCCTGTACATCAGTATCCTGTGCTTCAGTGTCCTGTGCTACAGTGTCCTGTGCTTCAGTGTCCTGTGTATCTGTACGTCAGTGTCCTGTACGTCAGTTTCCTGTGCTTCAGTGTCTTGTGTGTCTCTGTCCTGTACGTCAGGGTCCTGTACGTCAGTGTTCTGTACGTCAGTGTCCTGTGCGTCTGTGTCCTGTACGTCAGTGTCCTGTACGTCAGTCTCTTGTGTGTCTGTGTCCTGTACGTCAGTATCCTGTGCTTCAGTGTCCTGTGCGTCAGTGTCTTGTGTGTCTGTGTCCTGTACATCAGTATCCTGTGCTTCAGTGTCCTGTGCTTCAGTGTCGTGTGTGTCTGTGTCCTGTACGTCAGTATCCTGTCCTTCAGTGTCCTGTGCGTCAGTGTCCTGTGCGTCTGTGTCCTGTACGTCAGTGTCCTGTGCGTTAGTGTCCTGTGCGTTAGTGTCCTGTGCGTCAGTTTCCTGTGCTTCAGTGTCTTGTGTGTCTCTGTCCTGTACGTCAGTATCCTGTGCTTCAGTGTCCTGTGCGTCAGTGTCTTGTGTGTCTGTGTCCTGTACGTCAGTATCCTGTGCTTCAGTGTCCTGTCCTTCAGTGTCTTGTGTGTCTGTGTCCTGTACGTCAGTATCCTGTGCGTCAGTGTCCTGTACGTCAGTGTCCTGTGCGTCAGTGTCCTGTGCGTCAGTGTCCTGTGCGTCAGTGTCCTGTGCTTCAGTGTCCTTTGCTTCAGTGTCCTGTGCTTCAGTGTCCTGTACGTCAGTGTCCTGTACGTCAGTGTCCTGTGCTTCAGTGTCCTGTGCTTCAGTGTCCTGTGCTTCAGTGTCCTGTGCTTCAGTGTCCTGTGCGTCTGTGTCCTGTACGTCAGTGTCCTGTGCGTCAGTGTCCTGTGCTTCAGTGTCCTGTGCTTCAGTGTCTTGTGTGTCTGTGACCTGTACGTCAGTATCCTGTGCTTCAGTGTCCTGTGCATCAGTGTCTTGTGTGCCTGTGTCCTGTGCCTCAGTATCCTGTGCTTCAGTGCCCTGTGGTTCAGTGTCCTGTGCGTCAGTGTCCTGTACGTCAGTGTCCTGTGCGTCAGTGTCCTGTGCTTCAGTGTCCTGTGCGTCAGTGTCCTGTGCTTCAGTGTCCTGTGCGTCAGTGTCCTGTGCATCAGTGTCCTGTGCTTCAGTGTCCTGTGCTTCAGTGACCTGTGCGTCAGTATCATGTGCTTCTGTGTCCTGTGCTTCAGTGTCCTGTGCGTCTGTGTCCTGGGCGTCAGTGTCCTGTGCGTCTGTGTCCTGTACGTCAGTGTCTTGTGTGTCGGTATCGTGTACGTCAGTATCCTGTGCTTCAGTGTCCTGTGCTTCAATGTCTTGTGTGTCTGTGTCCTGTGCGTCGGTGTCCTGTACGTCTGTATCCAGTGCTTCAGTATCCTGTGCTTCACTGTCTTGTGTGCCTGTGTCCTGTACGTCAGTGTCCTGTACGTCAGTGTCCTGTGCTTCAGTGTCCTGTGCTTCAGTGTCCTGTCCTTCAGTGTCCTGTGTGTCTGTGTCCTGTGCGTCAGTGTCCTGTACGTCAGTGTACTGTGCTTCAGTGTCCTGTGCTACAGTGTCCTGTGCTTCAGTGTCCTGTGTGTCTGTGTCCTGTACGTCAGTGTCCTGTACGTCAGTGTCCTGTGCTTCAGTGTCCTGTGCTTCAGTGTCTTGTGTGTCTGTGTCCTGTACTTCAGTGTCCTGTACGTCAGTGTCCTGTACGTCAGTGTCCTGTACGTCAGTGTCCTGTGCGTCAGTGTCCTGTGCGTCAGTGTCCTGTGCGTCAGTGTCCTGTACGTCAGTGTCCTGTGCGTCAGTGTCCTGTGCGTCAGTGTCCTGTGCGTCAGTGTCCTGTGCTTCAGTGTCCTTTGCTTCAGTGTCCTTTGCTTCAGTGTCCTGTGCTTCAGTGTCCTGTACGTCAGTGTCCTGTACGTCAGTGTCCTGTGCTTCAGTGTCCTGTGCTTCAGTGTCCTGTGCTTCAGTGTCCTGTGCGTCTGTGTCCTGTACGTCAGTGTCCTGTGCGTCAGTGTCCTGTGCTTCAGTGTCCTGTGCTTCAGTGACTTGTGTGTCTGTGACCTGTACGTCAGTATCCTGTGCTTCAGTGTCCTGTGCATCAGTGTCTTGTGTGCCTGTGTCCTGTGCTTCAGTATCCTGTGCTTCAGTGCCCTGTGGTTCAGTGTCCTGTGCGTCAGTGTCCTGTACGTCAGTGTCCTGTGCGTCAGTGTCCTGTGCTTCAGTGTCCTGTGCGTCAGTGTCCTGTGCTTCAGTGTCCTGTGCGTCAGTGTCCTGTGCATCAGTGTCCTGTGCTTCAGTGTCCTGTGCTTCAGTGACCTGTGCGTCAGTATCATGTGCTTCTGTGTCCTGTGCTTCAGTGTCCTGTGCGTCTGTGTCCTGGGCGTCAGTGTCCTGTGCGTCTGTGTCCTGTACGTCAGTGTCTTGTGTGTCGGTATCGTGTACGTCAGTATCCTGTGCTTCAGTGTCCTGTGCTTCAATGTCTTGTGTGTCTGTGTCCTGTGCGTCGGTGTCCTGTACGTCTGTATCCAGTGCTTCAGTATCCTGTGCTTCACTGTCTTGTGTGCCTGTGTCCTGTACGTCAGTGTCCTGTACGTCAGTGTCCTGTGCTTCAGTGTCCTGTGCTTCAGTGTCCTGTCCTTCAGTGTCCTGTGTGTCTGTGTCCTGTGCGTCAGTGTCCTGTACGTCAGTGTACTGTGCTTCAGTGTCCTGTGCTACAGTGTCCTGTGCTTCAGTGTCCTGTGTGTCTGTGTCCTGTACGTCAGTGTCCTGTACGTCAGTGTCCTGTGCTTCAGTGTCCTGTGCTTCAGTGTCTTGTGTGTCTGTGTCCTGTACGTCAGTGTCCTGTACGTCAGTGTCCTGTACGTCAGTGTCCTGTACGTCAGTGTCCTGTGCGTCTGTGTCCTGTAGGTCAGTGTCCTGTACGTCAGTGTCTTGTGTGTCTGTGTCCTGTACGTCAGTATCCTGTGCTTCAGTGTCCTGTGCGTCAGTGTCTTGTGTGTCTGTGTCCTGTACGTCAGTATCCTGTGCTTCAGTGTCCTGTGTGTCTGTGTCCTGTGCTTCAGTATCCTGTGCTTCAGTGCCCTGAGCTTCAGTGTCCTGTGCTTCAGTGTCCTGTGCTTCAGTGTCCTGTACGTCCGTGTCCTGTGCGTCAGTGTCCTGTGCTTCAGTGTCTTGTGTGTCTGTGTCTTGTGTGTCTGTGTCCTGTACGTCAGTGTCCTGTACGTCAGTGTCCTGTGCGTCTGTGTCCTGTACGTCAGTGTCCTGTACGTCAGTGTCCTGTACGTCAGTGTCTTGTGTGTCTGTGTCCTGTACGTCAGTATCCTGTGCTTCAGTGTCCTGTGCGTCAGTGTCCTGTGCGTCTGTGTCCTGTACGTCCGTGTCCTGTGCGTCAGTGTCCTGTGCTTCAGTGTCCTGTGCTTCAGTGTCTTGTGTGTCTGTGTCCTGTACGTCAGTGTCCTGTACGTCAGTGTCCTGTGCGTCTGTGTCCTGAACGTCAGTGTCCTGTACGTCAGTGTCCTGTACGTCAGTGTCTTGTGTGTCTGTGTCCTGTACGTCAGTATCCTGTGCTTCAGTGTCCTGTGCGTCAGTGTCTTGTGTGTCTGTGTCCTGTACGTCAGTATCCTGTGCTTCAGTGTCCTGTGCGTCAGTGTCCTGTGCGTCTGTGTCCTGTACGTCCGTGTCCTGTGCGTCAGTGTCCTGTGCGTCAGTGTCCTGTGCTTCAGTGTCTTGTGTGTCTGTGTCCTGTACGTCAGTGTCCTGTACGTCAGTGTCCTGTGCGTCTGTGTCCTGAACGTCAGTGTCCTGTACGTCAGTGTCCTGTACGTCAGTGTCTTGTGTGTCTGTGTCCTGTACGTCAGTATCCTGTGCTTCAGTGTCCTGTGCGTCAGTGTCTTGTGTGTCTGTGTCCTGTACGTCAGTATCCTGTGCTTCAGTGTCCTGTGCTTCAGTGTCTTGTGTGTCTGTGCCCAGTACGTCAGTATCCTGTGCTTCAGTATCCTGTGCGTCAGTGTCCTGTACGTCAGTGTCCTGTGCGTCAGTGTCCTGTGCTTCAGTGTCCTTTGCTTCAGTATCCTGTGCTTCAGTGTCCTGTGCTTCAGTGTCCTGTGCTATAGTGTCTTGTGTGTCTGTGTCATGTACGTCAGTGTCCTGAACGTCAGTGTCCTGTACGTCAGTGTCCTGTGGGTCTGTGTCCTGTACGTCAGTGTCTTGAGTCTCTGTGTCCTGTACGTCAGTATCCTGTGCTTCAGTGTCCTGTGCTTCAGTGTCTTGTGTGTCTGTGTCCTGGGCGCCGGTGTCCTGTACATCAGTATCCTGTGCTTCAGTGTCCTGTGTATCTGTACGCCAGTGTCCTGTACGTCAGTTTCCTGTGCTTCAGTGTCTTGTGTGTCTCTGTCCTGTACGTCAGGGTCCTGTACGTCAGTGTTCTGTACGTCAGTGTCCTGTGCGTCTGTGTCCTGTACGTCAGTGTCCTGTACGTCAGTGTCTTGTGTGTCTGTGTCCTGTACGTCAGTATCCTGTGCTTCAGTGTCCTGTGCGTCAGTGTCTTGTGTGTCTGTGTCCTGTACGTCAGTATCCTGTGCTTCAGTGTCCTGTGCTTCAGTGTCTTGTGTGTCTGTGTCCTGTACGTCAGTATCCTGTCCTTCAGTGTCCTGTGCGTCAGTGTCCTGTGCGTCTGTGTCCTGTACGTCAGTGTCCTGTGCGTCAGTGTCCTGTGCGTCAGTGTCCTGTGCTTCAGTGTCCTGTGCTTCAGTGTCCTGTGCGTCTGTGTCCTGTACGTCAGTGTCCTGTGCTTCAGTGTCCTGTGCTTCAGTGTCCTGTGCTTCAGTGTCCTGTGCTATAGTGTCTTGTGTGTCTGTGTCATGTACGTCAGTGTCCTGTACGTCAGTGTCCTGTACGTCAGTGTCCTGTGCGTCTGTCTCCTGTACGTCAGTGTCTTGAGTCTCTGTGTCCTGTACGTCAGTATCCTGTGCTTCAGTGTCCTGTGCTTCAGTGTCTTGTGTGTCTGTGTCCTGTTCGCCGGTGTCCTGTACGTCAGTATCCTGTGCTTCAGTGTCCTGTGCTACAGTGTCCTGTGCTTCAGTGTCCTGTGTGTCTGTGTCCTGTACGTCAGAGTCCTGTACGTCAGAGTCCTGTACGTCAGTGTCCTGTGCTTCAGTGTCCTGTGCTTCAGTGTCTTGTGTGTCTGTGTCCTGTACATCAGTGTCCTGTACGTCAGTGTCCTGTGCGTCTGTGTCCTGTACGTCAGTGTCCTGTACGTCAGTGTCCTGTATGTCAGTGTCTTGTGTGTCTGTGTCCTGTACGTCAGTATCCTGTTTTTCAGTGTCCTGTGCGTCAGTGGCTTGTGTGTCTGTGTCCTGTACGTCAGTATCCTGTGCTTCAGTGTCCTGTGCTTCAGTGTCTTGTGTGTCTGTGTCCAGTACGTCAGTATCCTGTGCTTCAGTGCCCTGTGCGTCAGTGTCCTGTACGTCAGTGTCCTGTGCGTCAGTGTCCTGTGCTTCAGTGTCCTTTGCTTCAGTGTCCTGTGCTTCAGTGTCCTGTGCTTCAGTGTCCTGTGCTATAGTGTCTTGTGTGTCTGTGTCATGTACTTCAGTGTCCTGTACGTCAGTGTCCTGTACGTCAGTGTCCTGTGCGTCTGTGTCCTATACGTCAGTGTCTTGAGTCTCTGTGTCCTGTACGTCAGTATCCTGTGCTTCAGTGTCCTGTGCTTCAGTGCCTTGTGTGTCTGTGTCCTGGGCGCTGGTGTCCTGTACATCAGTATCCTGTGCTTCAGTGTCCTGTGCTACAGTGTCCTGTGCTTCAGTGTCCTGTGTGTCTGTGTCCTGTACGTCAGTGAACTGTACGTCAGTTTCCTGTGCTTCAGTGTCTTGTGTGTCTCTGTCCTGTACGTCAGGGTCCTGTACGTCAGTGTCCTGTACGTCAGTGTCCTGTGCGTCTGTGTCCTGTACGTCAGTGTCCTGTACATCAGTGTCTTGTGTGTCTGTGTCCTGTACGTCCGTATCCTGTGCTTCAGTGTCCTGTGCGTCAGTGTCTTGTGTGTCTGTGTCCTGTACGTCAGTATCCTGTGCTTCAGTGTCCTGTGCTTCAGTGTCTTGTGTGTCTGTGTCCTGTACGTCAGTATCCTGTGCTTCAGTGTCCTGTGCGTCAGTGTCCTGTGCGTCTGTGTCCTGTACGTCAGTGTCCTGTGCGTCAGTGTCCTGTGCGTCAGTGTCCTGTGCTTCAGTGTCCTGTGCTTCAGTGTCCTGTGCTTCAGTGTCCTTTGCTTCAGTGTCCTGTGCTTCAGTGTCCTGTGCGTCAGTGTCTTGTGTGTCTGTGTCCTGTACGTCAGTATCCTGTGCTTCAGTGTCCTGTGTGTCTGTGTCCTGTGCTTCAGTATCCTGTGCTTCAGTGCCCTGAGCTTCAGTGTCCTGTGCTTCAGTGTCCTGTGCTTCAGTGTCCTGTACGTCCGTGTCCTGTGCGTCAGTGTCCTGTGCTTCAGTGTCTTGTGTGTCTGTGTCTTGTGTGTCTGTGTCCTGTACGTCAGTGTCCTGTACGTCAGTGTCCTGTGCGTCTGTGTCCTGTACGTCAGTGTCCTGTACGTCAGTGTCCTGTACGTCAGTGTCTTGTGTGTCTGTGTCCTGTACGTCAGTATCCTGTGCTTCAGTGTCCTGTGCGTCAGTGTCCTGTGCGTCTGTGTCCTGTACGTCCGTGTCCTGTGCGTCAGTGTCCTGTGCTTCAGTGTCCTGTGCTTCAGTGTCTTGTGTGTCTGTGTCCTGTACGTCAGTGTCCTGTACGTCAGTGTCCTGTGCGTCTGTGTCCTGAACGTCAGTGTCCTGTACGTCAGTGTCCTGTACGTCAGTGTCTTGTGTGTCTGTGTCCTGTACGTCAGTATCCTGTGCTTCAGTGTCCTGTGCGTCAGTGTCTTGTGTGTCTGTGTCCTGTCCGTCAGTATCCTGTGCTTCAGTGTCCTGTTCTTCAGTGTCTTGTGTGTCTGTGCCCAGTACGTCAGTATCCTGTGCTTCAGTATCCTGTGCGTCAGTGTCCTGTACGTCAGTGTCCTGTGCGTCAGTGTCCTGTGCTTCAGTGTCCTTTGCTTCAGTATCCTGTGCTTCAGTGTCCTGTGCTTCAGTGTCCTGTGCTATAGTGTCTTGTGTGTCTGTGTCATGTACGTCAGTGTCCTGAACGTCAGTGTCCTGTACGTCAGTGTCCTGTGGGTCTGTGTCCTGTACGTCAGTGTCTTGAGTCTCTGTGTCCTGTACGTCAGTATCCTGTGCTTCAGTGTCCTGTGCTTCAGTGTCTTGTGTGTCTGTGTCCTGGGCGCCGGTGTCCTGTACATCAGTATCCTGTGCTTCAGTGTCCTGTGTATCTGTACGCCAGTGTCCTGTACGTCAGTTTCCTGTGCTTCAGTGTCTTGTGTGTCTCTGTCCTGTACGTCAGGGTCCTGTACGTCAGTGTTCTGTACGTCAGTGTCCTGTGCGTCTGTGTCCTGTACGTCAGTGTCCTGTACGTCAGTGTCTTGTGTGTCTGTGTCCTGTACGTCAGTATCCTGTGCTTCAGTGTCCTGTGCGTCAGTGTCTTGTGTGTCTGTGTCCTGTACGTCAGTATCCTGTGCTTCAGTGTCCTGTGCTTCAGTGTCTTGTGTGTCTGTGTCCTGTACGTCAGTATCCTGTCCTTCAGTGTCCTGTGCGTCAGTGTCCTGTGCGTCTGTGTCCTGTACGTCAGTGTCCTGTGCGTCAGTGTCCTGTGCGTCAGTGTCCTGTGCTTCAGTGTCCTGTGCTTCAGTGTCCTGTGCGTCTGTGTCCTGTACGTCAGTGTCCTGTGCTTCAGTGTCCTGTGCTTCAGTGTCCTGTGCTTCAGTGTCCTGT
Organism: Scyliorhinus torazame; assembly: GCF_047496885.1. Taxonomy (NCBI): domain Eukaryota; kingdom Metazoa; phylum Chordata; class Chondrichthyes; order Carcharhiniformes; family Scyliorhinidae; genus Scyliorhinus; species Scyliorhinus torazame. The sequence continues at coordinate 180,184,191 of NC_092713.1, forward strand.
GCTATAGTGTCTTGTGTGTCTGTGTCATGTACGTCAGTGTCCTGTACGTCAGTGTCCTGTACGTCAGTGTCCTGTGCGTCTGTCTCCTGTACGTCAGTGTCTTGAGTCTCTGTGTCCTGTACGTCAGTATCCTGTGCTTCAGTGTCCTGTGCTTCAGTGTCTTGTGTGTCTGTGTCCTGTTCGCCGGTGTCCTGTACGTCAGTATCCTGTGCTTCAGTGTCCTGTGCTACAGTGTCCTGTGCTTCAGTGTCCTGTGTGTCTGTGTCCTGTACGTCAGAGTCCTGTACGTCAGAGTCCTGTACGTCAGTGTCCTGTGCTTCAGTGTCCTGTGCTTCAGTGTCTTGTGTGTCTGTGTCCTGTACGTCAGTGTCCTGTACGTCAGTGTCCTGTGCGTCTGTGTCCTGTACGTCAGTGTCCTGTACGTCAGTGTCCTGTATGTCAGTGTCTTGTGTGTCTGTGTCCTGTACGTCAGTATCCTGTTTTTCAGTGTCCTGTGCGTCAGTGGCTTGTGTGTCTGTGTCCTGTACGTCAGTATCCTGTGCTTCAGTGTCCTGTGCTTCAGTGTCTTGTGTGTCTGTGTCCAGTACGTCAGTATCCTGTGCTTCAGTGCCCTGTGCGTCAGTGTCCTGTACGTCAGTGTCCTGTGCGTCAGTGTCCTGTGCTTCAGTGTCCTTTGCTTCAGTGTCCTGTGCTTCAGTGTCCTGTGCTTCAGTGTCCTGTGCTATAGTGTCTTGTGTGTCTGTGTCATGTACTTCAGTGTCCTGTACGTCAGTGTCCTGTACGTCAGTGTCCTGTGCGTCTGTGTCCTATACGTCAGTGTCTTGAGTCTCTGTGTCCTGTACGTCAGTATCCTGTGCTTCAGTGTCCTGTGCTTCAGTGCCTTGTGTGTCTGTGTCCTGGGCGCTGGTGTCCTGTACATCAGTATCCTGTGCTTCAGTGTCCTGTGCTACAGTGTCCTGTGCTTCAGTGTCCTGTGTGTCTGTGTCCTGTACGTCAGTGAACTGTACGTCAGTTTCCTGTGCTTCAGTGTCTTGTGTGTCTCTGTCCTGTACGTCAGGGTCCTGTACGTCAGTGTCCTGTACGTCAGTGTCCTGTGCGTCTGTGTCCTGTACGTCAGTGTCCTGTACATCAGTGTCTTGTGTGTCTGTGTCCTGTACGTCCGTATCCTGTGCTTCAGTGTCCTGTGCGTCAGTGTCTTGTGTGTCTGTGTCCTGTACGTCAGTATCCTGTGCTTCAGTGTCCTGTGCTTCAGTGTCTTGTGTGTCTGTGTCCTGTACGTCAGTATCCTGTGCTTCAGTGTCCTGTGCGTCAGTGTCCTGTGCGTCTGTGTCCTGTACGTCAGTGTCCTGTGCGTCAGTGTCCTGTGCGTCAGTGTCCTGTGCTTCAGTGTCCTGTGCTTCAGTGTCCTTTGCTTCAGTGTCCTGTGCTTCAGTGTCCTGTCCTTCAGTGTCTTGTGTGTCTGTGTCCTGTATGTCAGTATCCTGTGCTTCAGTGTCCTGTGCATCAGTGTCCTGTACGTCAGTGTCCTGTGCGTCAGTGTCCTGTGCGTCAGTGTCCTGTGCGTCAGTGTCCTGTGCTTCAGTGTCCTTTGCTTCAGTGTCCTGTGCTTCAGTGTCCTGTACGTCAGTGTCCTGTACGTCAGTGTCCTGTGCGTCTGTGTCCTGTACGTCAGTGTCCTGTGCGTCAGTGTCCTGTGCTTCAGTGTCCTGTGCTTCAGTGTCCTGTGCTTCAGTGTCCTGTGCGTCTGTGTCCTGTACGTCAGTGTCCTGTGCGTCAGTGTCCTGTGCTTCAGTGTCCTGTGCTTCAGTGTCTTGTGTGTCTGTGACCTGTACGTCAGTATCCTGTGCCTCAGTGTCCTGTGCATCAGTGTCTTGTGTGCCTGTGTCCTGTGCTTCAGTATCCTGTGCTTCAGTGTCCTGTGCGTCAGTGTCCTGTACGTCAGTGTCCTGTGCGTCAGTGTCCTGTGCTTCAGTATCCTGTGCGTCAGTGTCCTGTGCTTCAGTGTCCTGTGCGTCAGTGTCCTGTGCATCAGTGTCCTGTGCTTCAGTGTCCTGTGCTTCAGTGACCTGTGCGTCAGTATCATGTGCTTCTGTGTCCTGTGCTTCAGTGTCCTGTGCGTCTGTGTCCTGGGCATCAGTGTCCTGTGCGTCTGTGTCCTGTACGTCAGTGTCTTGTGTGTCGGTATCGTGTACGTCAGTATCCTGTGCTTAAGTGTCCTGTGCTTCAATGTCTTGTGTGTCTGTGTCCTGTGCGTCGGTGTCCTGTACGTCTGTATCCAGTGCTTCAGTATCCTGTGCTTCACTGTCTTGTGTGCCTGTGTCCTGTACGTCAGTGTCCTGTGCTTCAGTGTCCTGTGCGTCAGTGTCCTGTACGTCAGTGTCCTGTGCGTCAGTGTCCTGTGCTTCAGTGTCCTGTGCGTCAGTGTCCTGTACGTCAGTGTCCTGTGCGTCTGTCTCCTGTACGTCAGTGTCCTGTGCTTCAGTGTCCTGTGCTACAGTGTCCTGTGCTTCAGTGTCCTGTGTGTCTGTGTCCTGTACGTCAGAGTCCTGTACGTCAGAGTCCTGTACGTCAGTGTCCTGTGCTTCAGTGTCCTGTGCTTCAGTGTCTTGTGTGTCTGTGTCCTGTACGTCAGTGTCCTGTACGTCAGTGTCCTGTGCGTCTGTGTCCTGTACGTCAGTGTCCTGTACGTCAGTGTCCTGTATGTCAGTGTCTTGTGTGTCTGTGTCCTGTACGTCAGTATCCTGTTTTTCAGTGTCCTGTGCGTCAGTGGCTTGTGTGTCTGTGTCCTGTACGTCAGTATCCTGTGCTTCAGTGTCCTGTGCTTCAGTGTCTTGTGTGTCTGTGTCCAGTACGTCAGTATCCTGTGCTTCAGTGCCCTGTGCGTCAGTGTCCTGTACGTCAGTGTCCTGTGCGTCAGTGTCCTGTGCTTCAGTGTCCTTTGCTTCAGTGTCCTGTGCTTCAGTGTCCTGTGCTTCAGTGTCCTGTGCTATAGTGTCTTGTGTGTCTGTGTCATGTACGTCAGTGTCCTGAACGTCAGTGTCCTGTACGTCAGTGTCCTGTGGGTCTGTGTCCTGTACGTCAGTGTCTTGAGTCTCTGTGTCCTGTACGTCAGTATCCTGTGCTTCAGTGTCCTGTGCTTCAGTGTCTTGTGTGTCTGTGTCCTGGGCGCCGGTGTCCTGTACATCAGTATCCTGTGCTTCAGTGTCCTGTGTATCTGTACGCCAGTGTCCTGTACGTCAGTTTCCTGTGCTTCAGTGTCTTGTGTGTCTCTGTCCTGTACGTCAGGGTCCTGTACGTCAGTGTTCTGTACGTCAGTGTCCTGTGCGTCTGTGTCCTGTACGTCAGTGTCCTGTACGTCAGTGTCTTGTGTGTCTGTGTCCTGTACGTCAGTATCCTGTGCTTCAGTGTCCTGTGCGTCAGTGTCTTGTGTGTCTGTGTCCTGTACGTCAGTATCCTGTGCTTCAGTGTCCTGTGCTTCAGTGTCTTGTGTGTCTGTGTCCTGTACGTCAGTATCCTGTCCTTCAGTGTCCTGTGCGTCAGTGTCCTGTGCGTCTGTGTCCTGTACGTCAGTGTCCTGTGCGTCAGTGTCCTGTGCGTCAGTGTCCTGTGCTTCAGTGTCCTGTGCTTCAGTGTCCTGTGCGTCTGTGTCCTGTACGTCAGTGTCCTGTGCTTCAGTGTCCTGTGCTTCAGTGTCCTGTGCTTCAGTGTCCTGTGCTATAGTGTCTTGTGTGTCTGTGTCATGTACGTCAGTGTCCTGTACGTCAGTGTCCTGTACGTCAGTGTCCTGTGCGTCTGTCTCCTGTACGTCAGTGTCTTGAGTCTCTGTGTCCTGTACGTCAGTATCCTGTGCTTCAGTGTCCTGTGCTTCAGTGTCTTGTGTGTCTGTGTCCTGTTCGCCGGTGTCCTGTACGTCAGTATCCTGTGCTTCAGTGTCCTGTGCTACAGTGTCCTGTGCTTCAGTGTCCTGTGTGTCTGTGTCCTGTACGTCAGAGTCCTGTACGTCAGAGTCCTGTACGTCAGTGTCCTGTGCTTCAGTGTCCTGTGCTTCAGTGTCTTGTGTGTCTGTGTCCTGTACGTCAGTGTCCTGTACGTCAGTGTCCTGTGCGTCTGTGTCCTGTACGTCAGTGTCCTGTACGTCAGTGTCCTGTATGTCAGTGTCTTGTGTGTCTGTGTCCTGTACGTCAGTATCCTGTTTTTCAGTGTCCTGTGCGTCAGTGGCTTGTGTGTCTGTGTCCTGTACGTCAGTATCCTGTGCTTCAGTGTCCTGTGCTTCAGTGTCTTGTGTGTCTGTGTCCAGTACGTCAGTATCCTGTGCTTCAGTGCCCTGTGCGTCAGTGTCCTGTACGTCAGTGTCCTGTGCGTCAGTGTCCTGTGCTTCAGTGTCCTTTGCTTCAGTGTCCTGTGCTTCAGTGTCCTGTGCTTCAGTGTCCTGTGCTATAGTGTCTTGTGTGTCTGTGTCATGTACTTCAGTGTCCTGTACGTCAGTGTCCTGTACGTCAGTGTCCTGTGCGTCTGTGTCCTATACGTCAGTGTCTTGAGTCTCTGTGTCCTGTACGTCAGTATCCTGTGCTTCAGTGTCCTGTGCTTCAGTGCCTTGTGTGTCTGTGTCCTGGGCGCTGGTGTCCTGTACATCAGTATCCTGTGCTTCAGTGTCCTGTGCTACAGTGTCCTGTGCTTCAGTGTCCTGTGTGTCTGTGTCCTGTACGTCAGTGAACTGTACGTCAGTTTCCTGTGCTTCAGTGTCTTGTGTGTCTCTGTCCTGTACGTCAGGGTCCTGTACGTCAGTGTCCTGTACGTCAGTGTCCTGTGCGTCTGTGTCCTGTACGTCAGTGTCCTGTACATCAGTGTCTTGTGTGTCTGTGTCCTGTACGTCCGTATCCTGTGCTTCAGTGTCCTGTGCGTCAGTGTCTTGTGTGTCTGTGTCCTGTACGTCAGTATCCTGTGCTTCAGTGTCCTGTGCTTCAGTGTCTTGTGTGTCTGTGTCCTGTACGTCAGTATCCTGTGCTTCAGTGTCCTGTGCGTCAGTGTCCTGTGCGTCTGTGTCCTGTACGTCAGTGTCCTGTGCGTCAGTGTCCTGTGCGTCAGTGTCCTGTGCTTCAGTGTCCTGTGCTTCAGTGTCCTTTGCTTCAGTGTCCTGTGCTTCAGTGTCCTGTCCTTCAGTGTCTTGTGTGTCTGTGTCCTGTATGTCAGTATCCTGTGCTTCAGTGTCCTGTGCATCAGTGTCCTGTACGTCAGTGTCCTGTGCGTCAGTGTCCTGTGCGTCAGTGTCCTGTGCGTCAGTGTCCTGTGCTTCAGTGTCCTTTGCTTCAGTGTCCTGTGCTTCAGTGTCCTGTACGTCAGTGTCCTGTACGTCAGTGTCCTGTGCGTCTGTGTCCTGTACGTCAGTGTCCTGTGCGTCAGTGTCCTGTGCTTCAGTGTCCTGTGCTTCAGTGTCCTGTGCTTCAGTGTCCTGTGCGTCTGTGTCCTGTACGTCAGTGTCCTGTGCGTCAGTGTCCTGTGCTTCAGTGTCCTGTGCTTCAGTGTCTTGTGTGTCTGTGACCTGTACGTCAGTATCCTGTGCCTCAGTGTCCTGTGCATCAGTGTCTTGTGTGCCTGTGTCCTGTGCTTCAGTATCCTGTGCTTCAGTGTCCTGTGCGTCAGTGTCCTGTACGTCAGTGTCCTGTGCGTCAGTGTCCTGTGCTTCAGTATCCTGTGCGTCAGTGTCCTGTGCTTCAGTGTCCTGTGCGTCAGTGTCCTGTGCATCAGTGTCCTGTGCTTCAGTGTCCTGTGCTTCAGTGACCTGTGCGTCAGTATCATGTGCTTCTGTGTCCTGTGCTTCAGTGTCCTGTGCGTCTGTGTCCTGGGCATCAGTGTCCTGTGCGTCTGTGTCCTGTACGTCAGTGTCTTGTGTGTCGGTATCGTGTACGTCAGTATCCTGTGCTTAAGTGTCCTGTGCTTCAATGTCTTGTGTGTCTGTGTCCTGTGCGTCGGTGTCCTGTACGTCTGTATCCAGTGCTTCAGTATCCTGTGCTTCACTGTCTTGTGTGCCTGTGTCCTGTACGTCAGTGTCCTGTGCTTCAGTGTCCTGTGCGTCAGTGTCCTGTACGTCAGTGTCCTGTGCGTCAGTGTCCTGTGCTTCAGTGTCCTGTGCGTCAGTGTCCTGTACGTCAGTGTCCTGTGCGTCTGTCTCCTGTACGTCAGTGTCCTGTGCTTCAGTGTCCTGTGCTACAGTGTCCTGTGCTTCAGTGTCCTGTGTGTCTGTGTCCTGTACGTCAGAGTCCTGTACGTCAGAGTCCTGTACGTCAGTGTCCTGTGCTTCAGTGTCCTGTGCTTCAGTGTCTTGTGTGTCTGTGTCCTGTACGTCAGTGTCCTGTACGTCAGTGTCCTGTGCGTCTGTGTCCTGTACGTCAGTGTCCTGTACGTCAGTGTCCTGTATGTCAGTGTCTTGTGTGTCTGTGTCCTGTACGTCAGTATCCTGTTTTTCAGTGTCCTGTGCGTCAGTGGCTTGTGTGTCTGTGTCCTGTACGTCAGTATCCTGTGCTTCAGTGTCCTGTGCTTCAGTGTCTTGTGTGTCTGTGTCCAGTACGTCAGTATCCTGTGCTTCAGTGCCCTGTGCGTCAGTGTCCTGTACGTCAGTGTCCTGTGCGTCAGTGTCCTGTGCTTCAGTGTCCTTTGCTTCAGTGTCCTGTGCTTCAGTGTCCTGTGCTTCAGTGTCCTGTGCTATAGTGTCTTGTGTGTCTGTGTCATGTACTTCAGTGTCCTGTACGTCAGTGTCCTGTACGTCAGTGTCCTGTGCGTCTGTGTCCTATACGTCAGTGTCTTGAGTCTCTGTGTCCTGTACGTCAGTATCCTGTGCTTCAGTGTCCTGTGCTTCAGTGCCTTGTGTGTCTGTGTCCTGGGCGCTGGTGTCCTGTAGATCAGTATCCTGTGCTTCAGTGTCCTGTGCTACAGTGTCCTGTGCTTCAGTGTCCTGTGTGTCTGTGTCCTGTACGTCAGTGAACTGTACGTCAGTTTCCTGTGCTTCAGTGTCTTGTGTGTCTCTGTCCTGTACGTCAGGGTCCTGTACGTCAGTGTCCTGTACGTCAGTGTCTTGTGTGTCTGTGTCCTGTACGTCAGTATCCTGTGCTTCAGTGTCCTGTGCGTCAGTGTCTTGTGTGTCTGTGTCCTGTACGTCAGTATCCTGTGCTTCAGTGTCCTGTGCTTCAGTGTCTTGTGTGTCTGTGTCCTGTACGTCAGTATCCTGTGCTTCAGTGTCCTGTGCGTCAGTGTCCTGTGCGTCTGTGTCCTGTACGTCAGTGTCCTGTGCGTCAGTGTCCTGTGCGTCAGTGTCCTGTGCTTCAGTGTCCTGTGCTTCAGTGTCCTTTGCTTCAGTGTCCTGTGCTTCAGTGTCCTGTCCTTCAGTGTCTTGTGTGTCTGTGTCCTGTACGTCAGTATCCTGTGCTTCAGTGTCCTGTGCATCAGTGTCCTGTACGTCAGTGTCCTGTGCGTCAGTGTCCTGTGCGTCAGTGTCTTGAGTCTCTGTGTCCTGTACGTCAGTATCCTGTGCTTCAGTGTCCTGTGCTTCAGTGCCTTGTGTGTCTGTGTCCTGGGCGCTGGTGTCCTGTAGATCAGTATCCTGTGCTTCAGTGTCCTGTGCTACAGTGTCCTGTGCTTCAGTGTCCTGTGTGTCTGTGTCCTGTACGTCAGTGAACTGTACGTCAGTTTCCTGTGCTTCAGTGTCTTGTGTGTCTCTGTCCTGTACGTCAGGGTCCTGTACGTCAGTGTCCTGTACGTCAGTGTCCTGTGCGTCTGTGTCCTGTACGTCAGTGTCCTGTACATCAGTGTCTTGTGTGTCTGTGTCCTGTACGTCAGTATCCTGTGCTTCAGTGTCCTGTGCGTCAGTGTCCTGTGCGTCTGTGTCCTGTACGTCAGTGTCCTGTGCGTCAGTGTCCTGTGCGTCAGTGTCCTGTGCTTCAGTGTCCTGTGCTTCAGTGTCCTTTGCTTCAGTGTCCTGTGCTTCAGTGTCCTGTCCTTCAGTGTCTTGTGTGTCTGTGTCCTGTACGTCAGTATCCTGTGCTTCAGTGTCCTGTGCATCAGTGTCCTGTACGTCAGTGTCCTGTGCGTCAGTGTCCTGTGCGTCAGTGTCCTGTGCGTCAGTGTCCTGTGCGTCAGTGTCCTGTGCGTCAGTGTCCTGTGCTTCAGTGTCCTTTGCTTCAGTGTCCTGTGCTTCAGTGTCCTGTACGTCAGTGTCCTGTACGTCAGTGTCCTGTGCGTCTGTGTCCTGTACGTCAGTGTCCTGTGCGTCAGTGTCCTGTGCTTCAGTGTCCTGTGCTTCAGTGTCCTGTGCTTCAGTGTCCTGTGCGTCTGTGTCCTGTACGTCAGTGTCCTGTGCGTCAGTGTCCTGTGCTTCAGTGTCCTGTGCTTCAGTGTCTTGTGTGTCTGTGACCTGTACGTCAGTATCCTGTGCCTCAGTGTCCTGTGCATCAGTGTCTTGTGTGCCTGTGTCCTGTGCTTCAGTATCCTGTGCTTCAGTGTCCTGTGCGTCAGTGTCCTGTACGTCAGTGTCCTGTGCGTCAGTGTCCTGTGCTTCAGTGTCCTGTGCGTCAGTGTCCTGTGCTTCAGTGTCCTGTGCGTCAGTGTCCTGTGCATCAGTGTCCTGTGCTTCAGTGTCCTGTGCTTCAGTGACCTGTGCGTCAGTATCATGTGCTTCTGTGTCCTGTGCTTCAGTGTCCTGTGCGTCTGTGTCCTGGGCATCAGTGTCCTGTGCGTCTGTGTCCTGTACGTCAGTGTCTTGTGTGTCGGTATCGTGTACGTCAGTATCCTGTGCTTCAGTGTCCTGTGCTTCAATGTCTTGTGTGTCTGTGTCCTGTGCGTCGGTGTCCTGTACGTCTGTATCCAGTGCTTCAGTATCCTGTGCTTCACTGTCTTGTGTGCCTGTGTCCTGTACGTCAGTGTCCTGTACGTCAGTGTCCTGTGCTTCAGTTTCCTGTGCTTCAGTGTCCTGTCCTTCAGTGTCCTGTGTGTCTGTGTCCTGTGCGTCAGTGTCCTGTACGTCAGTGTCCTGTGCGTCTGTCTCCTGTACGTCAGTGTCTTGAGTCTCTGTGTCCTGTACGTCAGTATCCTGTGCTTCAGTGTCCTGTGCTTCAGTGTCTTGTGTGTCTGTGTCCTGTTCGCCGGTGTCCTGTACGTCAGTATCCTGTGCTTCAGTGTCCTGTGCTACAGTGTCCTGTGCTTCAGTATCCTGTGTGTCTGTGTCCTGTACGTCAGAGTCCTGTACGTCAGTGTCCTGTGCTTCAGTGTCCTGTGCTTCAGTGTCTTGTGTGTCTGTGTCCTGTACGTCAGTGTCCTGTACGTCAGTGTCCTGTGCGTCAGTGTCCTGTACATCAGTGTCCTGTACGTCAGTGTCCTGTACGTCAGTGTCCTGTACGTCAGTGTCTTGTGTGTCTGTGTCCTGTACGTCAGTATCCTGTGCTTCAGTGTCCTGTGCGTCAGTGGCTTGTGTGTCTGTGTCCTGTACGTCAGTATCCTGTGCTTCAGTGTCCGATGCTTCAGTGTCTTGTGTGTCTGTGTCCAGTACGTCAGTATCCTGTGCTTCAGTGCCCTGTGCGTCAGTGTCCTGTACGTCAGTGTCCTGTGCGTCAGTGTCCTGTGCTTCAGTGTCCTGTGCGTCAGTGTCCTGTACGTCAGTGTCCTGTGCGTCAGTGTCCTGTGCTTTAGTGTCCTTTGCTTCAGTATCCTGTGCTTCAGTGTCCTGTGCTTCAGTGTCCTGTGCTATAGTGTCTTGTGTGTCTGTGTCATGTACGTCAGTGTCCTGAACGTCAGTGTCCTGTACGTCAGTGTCCTGTGGGTCTGTGTCCTGTACGTCAGTGTCTTGAGTCTCTGTGTCCTGTACGTCAGTATCCTGTGCTTCAGTGTCCTGTGCTTCAGTGTCTTGTGTGTCTGTGTCCTGGGCGCCGGTGTCCTGTACATCAGTATCCTGTGCTTCAGTGTCCTGTGCTACAGTGTCCTGTGCTTCAGTGTCCTGTGTATCTGTACGTCAGTGTCCTGTACGTCAGTTTCCTGTGCTTCAGTGTCTTGTGTGTCTCTGTCCTGTACGTCAGGGTCCTGTACGTCAGTGTTCTGTATGTCAGTGTCCTGTGCGTCTGTGTCCTGTACGTCAGTGTCCTGTACGTCAGTGTGTGTGTCTGTGTCCTGTACGTCAGTAACCTGTGCTTCAGTGTCCTGTGCGTCAGTGTCTTGTGTGTCTGTGTCCTGTACGTCAGTATCCTGTGCTTCAGTGTCCTATGCTTCAGTGTCTTGTGTGTCTGTGTCCTGTACGTCAGTATCCTGTCCTTCAGTGTCCTGTGCGTCAGTGTCCTGTGCGTCTGTGTCCAGTACGTCAGTGTCCTGTGCGTCAGTGTCCTGTGCGTCAGTGTCCTGTGCTTCAGTGTCCTGTGCTTCAGTGTCCTGTGCGTCTGTGTCCTGTACGTCAGTGTCCTGTGCTTCAGTGTCCTGTGCTTCAGTGTCCTGTGCTTCAGTGTCCTGTGCTATAGTGTCTTGTGTGTCTGTGTCATGTACGTCAGTGTCCTGTACGTCAGTGTACTGTACGTCAGTGTCCTGTGCGTCTGTCTCCTGTACGTCAGTGTCTTGAGTCTCTGTGTCCTGTACGTCAGTATCCTGTGCTTCAGTGTCCTGTGCTTCAGTGTCTTGTGTGTCTGTGTCCTGTTCGCCGGTGTCCTGTACGTCAGTATCCTGTGCTTCAGTGTCCTGTGCTACAGTGTCCTGTGCTTCAGTGTCCTGTGTGTCTGTGTCCTGTACGTCAGGGTCCTGTACGTCAGTGTCCTGTGCTTCAGTGTCCTGTGCTTCAGTGTCTTGTGTGTCTGTGTCCTGTACGTCAGTGTCCTGTACGTCAGTGTCCTGTGCGTCTGTGTCCTGTACGTCAGTGTCCTGTACGTCAGTGTCTTGTGTGTCTGTGTCCTGTACGTCAGTATCCTGTGCTTCAGTGTCCTGTGCGTCAGTGGCTTGTGTGTCTGTGTCCTGTACGTCAGTATCCTGTGCTTCAGTGTCCTGTGCTTCAGTGTCTTGTGTGTCTGTGTCCAGTACGTCAGTATCCTGTGCTTCAGTGCCCTGTGCGTCAGTGTCCTGTACGTCAGTGTCCTGTGCGTCAGTGTCCTGTGCTTCAGTGTCCTTTGCTTCAGTGTCCTGTGCGTCTGTGTCCTGTACGTCAGTGTCCTGTGCGTCAGTGTCCTGTGCTTCAGTGTCCTGTGCTTCAGTGTCTTGTGTGTCTGTGACCTGTACGTCAGTATCCTGTGCCTCAGTGTCCTGTGCATCAGTGTCTTGTGTGCCTGTGTCCTGTGCTTCAGTATCCTGTGCTTCAGTGTCCTGTGCGTCAGTGTCCTGTACGTCAGTGTCCTGTGCGTCAGTGTCCTGTGCTTCAGTGTCCTGTGCGTCAGTGTCCTGTGCTTCAGTGTCCTGTGCGTCAGTGTCCTGTGCATCAGTGTCCTGTGCTTCAGTGTCCTGTGCTTCAGTGACCTGTGCGTCAGTATCATGTGCTTCTGTGTCCTGTGCTTCAGTGTCCTGTGCGTCTGTGTCCTGGGCATCAGTGTCCTGTGCGTCTGTGTCCTGTACGTCAGTGTCTTGTGTGTCGGTATCGTGTACGTCAGTATCCTGTGCTTCAGTGTCCTGTGCTTCAATGTCTTGTGTGTCTGTGTCCTGTGCGTCGGTGTCCTGTACGTCTGTATCCAGTGCTTCAGTATCCTGTGCTTCACTGTCTTGTGTGCCTGTGTCCTGTACGTCAGTGTCCTGTACGTCAGTGTCCTGTGCTTCAGTTTCCTGTGCTTCAGTGTCCTGTCCTTCAGTGTCCTGTGTGTCTGTGTCCTGTGCGTCAGTGTCCTGTACGTCAGTGTCCTGTGCGTCTGTCTCCTGTACGTCAGTGTCTTGAGTCTCTGTGTCCTGTACGTCAGTATCCTGTGCTTCAGTGTCCTGTGCTTCAGTGTCTTGTGTGTCTGTGTCCTGTTCGCCGGTGTCCTGTACGTCAGTATCCTGTGCTTCAGTGTCCTGTGCTACAGTGTCCTGTGCTTCAGTATCCTGTGTGTCTGTGTCCTGTACGTCAGAGTCCTGTACGTCAGTGTCCTGTGCTTCAGTGTCCTGTGCTTCAGTGTCTTGTGTGTCTGTGTCCTGTACGTCAGTGTCCTGTACGTCAGTGTCCTGTGCGTCAGTGTCCTGTACATCAGTGTCCTGTACGTCAGTGTCCTGTACGTCAGTGTCCTGTACGTCAGTGTCTTGTGTGTCTGTGTCCTGTACGTCAGTATCCTGTGCTTCAGTGTCCTGTGCGTCAGTGGCTTGTGTGTCTGTGTCCTGTACGTCAGTATCCTGTGCTTCAGTGTCCGATGCTTCAGTGTCTTGTGTGTCTGTGTCCAGTACGTCAGTATCCTGTGCTTCAGTGCCCTGTGCGTCAGTGTCCTGTACGTCAGTGTCCTGTGCGTCAGTGTCCTGTGCTTCAGTGTCCTGTGCGTCAGTGTCCTGTACGTCAGTGTCCTGTGCGTCAGTGTCCTGTGCTTTAGTGTCCTTTGCTTCAGTATCCTGTGCTTCAGTGTCCTGTGCTTCAGTGTCCTGTGCTATAGTGTCTTGTGTGTCTGTGTCATGTACGTCAGTGTCCTGAACGTCAGTGTCCTGTACGTCAGTGTCCTGTGGGTCTGTGTCCTGTACGTCAGTGTCTTGAGTCTCTGTGTCCTGTACGTCAGTATCCTGTGCTTCAGTGTCCTGTGCTTCAGTGTCTTGTGTGTCTGTGTCCTGGGCGCCGGTGTCCTGTACATCAGTATCCTGTGCTTCAGTGTCCTGTGCTACAGTGTCCTGTGCTTCAGTGTCCTGTGTATCTGTACGTCAGTGTCCTGTACGTCAGTTTCCTGTGCTTCAGTGTCTTGTGTGTCTCTGTCCTGTACGTCAGGGTCCTGTACGTCAGTGTTCTGTATGTCAGTGTCCTGTGCGTCTGTGTCCTGTACGTCAGTGTCCTGTACGTCAGTGTGTGTGTCTGTGTCCTGTACGTCAGTAACCTGTGCTTCAGTGTCCTGTGCGTCAGTGTCTTGTGTGTCTGTGTCCTGTACGTCAGTATCCTGTGCTTCAGTGTCCTATGCTTCAGTGTCTTGTGTGTCTGTGTCCTGTACGTCAGTATCCTGTCCTTCAGTGTCCTGTGCGTCAGTGTCCTGTGCGTCTGTGTCCAGTACGTCAGTGTCCTGTGCGTCAGTGTCCTGTGCGTCAGTGTCCTGTGCTTCAGTGTCCTGTGCTTCAGTGTCCTGTGCGTCTGTGTCCTGTACGTCAGTGTCCTGTGCTTCAGTGTCCTGTGCTTCAGTGTCCTGTGCTTCAGTGTCCTGTGCTATAGTGTCTTGTGTGTCTGTGTCATGTACGTCAGTGTCCTGTACGTCAGTGTACTGTACGTCAGTGTCCTGTGCGTCTGTCTCCTGTACGTCAGTGTCTTGAGTCTCTGTGTCCTGTACGTCAGTATCCTGTGCTTCAGTGTCCTGTGCTTCAGTGTCTTGTGTGTCTGTGTCCTGTTCGCCGGTGTCCTGTACGTCAGTATCCTGTGCTTCAGTGTCCTGTGCTACAGTGTCCTGTGCTTCAGTGTCCTGTGTGTCTGTGTCCTGTACGTCAGGGTCCTGTACGTCAGTGTCCTGTGCTTCAGTGTCCTGTGCTTCAGTGTCTTGTGTGTCTGTGTCCTGTACGTCAGTGTCCTGTACGTCAGTGTCCTGTGCGTCTGTGTCCTGTACGTCAGTGTCCTGTACGTCAGTGTCTTGTGTGTCTGTGTCCTGTACGTCAGTATCCTGTGCTTCAGTGTCCTGTGCGTCAGTGGCTTGTGTGTCTGTGTCCTGTACGTCAGTATCCTGTGCTTCAGTGTCCTGTGCTTCAGTGTCTTGTGTGTCTGTGTCCAGTACGTCAGTATCCTGTGCTTCAGTGCCCTGTGCGTCAGTGTCCTGTACGTCAGTGTCCTGTGCGTCAGTGTCCTGTGCTTCAGTGTCCTTTGCTTCAGTGTCCTGTGTTTCAGTGTCCTGTGCTTCAGTGTCCTGTGCTATAGTGTCTTGTGTGTCTATGTCATGTACGTCAGTGTCCTGTACGTCAGTGTCCTGTACGTCAGTGTCCTGTGCGTCTGTGTCCTGTACGTCAGTGTCTTGAGTCTCTGTGTCCTTTACGTCAGTATCCTGTGCTTCAGTGTCCTGTGCTTCAGTGCCTTGTGTGTCTGTGTCCTGGGCGCCGGTGTCCTGTACATCAGTATCCTGTGCTTCAGTGTCCTGTGCTACAGTGTCCTGTGCTTCAGTGTCCTGTGTGTCTGTGTCCTGTACGTCAGTGACCTGTACGTCAGTTTCCTGTGCTTCAGTGTCTTGTGTGTCTCTGTCCTGTACGTCAGGGTCCTGTACGTCAGTGTCCTGTACGTCAGTGTCCTGTGCGTCTGTGTCCTGTACGTCAGTGTCCTGTACATCAGTGTCTTGTGTGTCTGTGTCCTGTACGTCAGTATCCTGTGCTTCAGTGTCCTGTGCGTCAGTGTCTTGTGTGTCTGTGTCCTGTACGTCAGTATCCTGTGCTTCAGTGTCCTGTGCTTCAGTGTCTTGTGTGTCTGTGTCCTGTACGTCAGTATCCTGTGCGTCAGTGTCCTGTGCGTCAGTGTCCTGTGCGTCTGTGTCCTGTACGTCAGTGTCCTGTGCATCAGTGTCCTGTGCGTCAGTGTCCTGTGCTTCAGTGTCCTGTGCTTCAGTGTCCTGTGCTTCAGTGTCCTTTGCTTCAGTGTCCTGTGCTTCAGTGTCCTGTACGTCAGTGTCCTGTACGTCAGTGTCCTGTGCGTCTGTGTCCTGTACGTCAGTGTCCTGTGCGTCAGTGTCCTGTGCTTCAGTGTCCTGTGCTTCAGTGTCCTGTGCTTCAGTGTCCTGTGCGTCTGTGTCCTGTACGTCAGTGTCCTGTGCGTCAGTGTCCTGTGCTTCAGTGTCCTGTGCTTCAGTGTCTTGTGTGTCTGTGTCCTGTGCTTCAGTGTCTTGTGTGTCTGTGTCCTGTGCATCAGTGTCCTGTGCGTCTGTGCCCTGTGCTTCAGTGTCCTGTGCTTTAGTGTCTTGTGTGTCTGTGTCCTGTACGTCAGTATACTGTGCTTCAGTGTCTTGTGCGTCTGTGTCCTGTACGTCAGTGTCCTGTACGTCAGTGTCCTGTGCGTCAGTGTCCTGTGCTTCAGTGTCCTGTGCTTCAGTGTCTTGTGTGTCTGTGACCTGTACGTCAGTATCCTGTGCTTCAGTGTCCTGTGCATCAGTGTCATGTGTGCCTGTGTCCTGTGCTTCAGTATCCTGTGCTTCAGTATCCTGTGCTTCAGTGTCCTGTGCTTCAGTGTCCTGTGCTTCAGTGTCCTGTGCGTCAGTGTCCTGTACGTCAGTGTCCTGTGCGTCAGTGTCCTGTGCTTCAGTGTCCTGTGCGTCAGTGTCCTGTGCGTCAGTGTCCTGTGCTTCAGTGTCCTGTGCGTCAGTGTCCTGTGCATCAGTGTCCTGTGCATCAGTGTCCTGTGCTTCAGTGTCCTGTGCTTCAGTGACCTGTGCGTCAGTATCATGTGCTTCTGTGTCCTGTGCTTCAGTGTCCTGTGCGTCTGTGTCCTGTACGTCAGTGTCTTGTGTGTCGGTATCGTGTACGTCAGTATCCTGTGCTTCAGTGTCCTGTGCTTCAGTGTCTTGTGTGTCTGTGTCCTGTGCGTCGGTGTCCTGTACGTCTGTATCCAGTGCTTCAGTGTCCTGTGCTTCACTGTCTTGTGTGCCTGTGTCCTGTACGTCAGTGTCCTGTGCTTCAGTGTCCTGTGCTTCAGTGTCCTGTCCTTCAGTGTCCTGTGTGTCTGTGTCCTGTGCGTCAGTGTCCTGTACGTCAGTGTCCTGTGCTACAGTGTCCTGTGCTTCAGTGTCCTGTGTGTCTGTGTCCTGTGTGTCTGTGTCCTGTACGTCAGTGTCCTGTACGTCAGTGTCCTGTGCTTCAGTGTCTTGTGTGTCTGTGTCCTGTACGTCAGTGTCCTATACGTCAGTGTCCTATACGTCAGTGTCCTGTACGTCAGTGTCCTGTGCGTCTGTGTCCTGTAGGTCAGTGTCCTGTACGTCAGTGTCTTGTGTGTCTGTGTCCTGTACGTCAGTATCCTGTGCTTCAGTGTCTTGTGCGTCAGTGTCTTGTGTGTCTGTGTCCTGTACGTCAGTATCCTGTGCTTCAGTGTCCTGTGTGTCTGTGTCCTGTGCTTCAGTATCCTGTGCTTCAGTGCCCTGAGCTTCAGTGTCCTGTGCTTCAGTGTCCTGTGCTTCAGTGTCCTGTGCGTCTGTGTCCTGTACGTCCGTGTCCTGTGCGTCAGTGTCCTGTGCTTCAGTGTCCTGTACGTCAGTGTCCTGTACGTCAGTGTCCTGTGCGTCTGTGTCCTGTACGTCAGTGTCCTGTACGTCAGTGTCCTGTACGTCAGTATCCTGTGCTTCAGTGTCCTGTGCTTCAGTGTCCTGTGCGTCTGTGTCCTGTACGTCCGTGTCCTGTGCGTCAGTGTCCTGTGCTTCAGTGTCCTGTGCTTCAGTGTCTTGTGTGTCTGTGTCCTGTACGTCAGTGTCCTGTACGTCAGTGTCCTGTACGTCAGTGTCCTGTACGTCAGTGTCCTGTACGTCAGTGTCTTGTGTGTCTGTGTCCTGTACGTCAGTATCCTGTGCTTCAGTGTCCTGTGCGTCAGTGTCTTGTGTGTCTGTGTCCTGTACGTCAGTATCCTGTGCTTCAGTGTCCTGTGCGTCAGTGCCCTGTACGTCAGTGTCCTGTACATCAGTGTCCTGTGCGTCAGTGTCCTGTGCTTCAGTGTCCTTTGCTTCAGTGTCCTGTGCTTCAGTGTCCTGTGCTTCAGTGTCCTGTGCTATAGTGTCTTGTGTGTCTGTGTCATGTACGTCAGTGTCCTGTACGTCAGTGTCCTGTACGTCAGTGTCCTGTGCGTCTGTGTCCTGTGCTTCAGTGTCTTGTGTGTCTGTGTCCTGGGCGCCGGTGTCCTGTACATCAGTATCCTGTGCTTCAGTGTCCTGTACATCAGTATCCTGTGCTTCAGTGTCCTGTGCTACAGTGTCCTGTGCTTCAGTGTCCTGTGTGTCTGTACGTCAGTGTCCTGTACGTCAGTTTCCTGTGCTTCAGTGTCTTGTGTGTCTCTGTCCTGTACGTCAGGGTCCTGTACGTCAGTGTTCTGTACGTCAGTGTCCTGTGCGTCTGTGTCCTGTACGTCAGTGTCCAGTACGTCAGTGTCTTGTGTGTCTGTGTCCTGTACGTCAGTATCCTGTGCTTCAGTGTCCTGTGCGTCAGTGTCTTGTGTGTCTGTGTCCTGTACGTCAGTATCCTGTGCTTCAGTGTCCTGTGCTTCAGTGTCTTGTGTGTCTGTGTCCTGTACGTCAGTATCCTGTGCTTCAGTGTCCTGTGCGTCAGTGTCCTGTGCGTCTGTGTCCTGTACGTCAGTGTCCTGTGCGTCAGTGTCCTGTGCGTCAGTGTCCTGTGCTTCAGTGTCCTGTGCTTCAGTGTCCTTTGCTTCAGTGTCCAGTGCTTCAGTGTCCTTTGCTTCAGTGTCCTGTGCTTCAGTGTCCTGTACGTCAGTGTCCTGTATGTCAGTGTCCTGTGCGTCTGTGTCCTGTACGTCAGTGTCCTGTGCGTCAGTGTCCTGTGCTTCAGTGTCCTGTGCTTTAGTGTCTTGTGTGTCTGTGTCCTGTACGTCAGTAGACTGTGCTTCAGTGTCTTGTGCGTCTGTGTCCTGTACGTCAGTGTCCTGTGCGCCAGTGTCCTGTGCTTCAGTGTCCTGTGCTTCAGTGTCTTGTGTGTCTGTGACCTGTACGTCAGTATCCTGTGCTTCAGTGTCCTGTGCATCAGTGTCTTTTGTGCCTGTGTCCTGTGCTTCAGTATCCTGTGCTTCCGTGCCCTGTGCTTCAGTGTCCTGTGCTTCAGTGTCCTGTGCGTCAGTGTCCTGTACGTCAGTGTCCTGTGCGTCAGTGTCCTGTGCTTCAGTGTCCTGTGCGTCAGTGTCCTGTGCTTCAGTGTCCTGTGCGTCAGTGTCCTGTGCATCAGTGTCCTGTGCTTCAGTGTCCTGTGCTTCAGTGTCTTGTGTGTCTGTGTCCAGTACGTCAGTATCCTGTGCTTCAGTGCCCTGTGCGTCAGTGTCCTGTACGTCAGTGTCCTGTGCGTCAGTGTCCTGTGCTTCAGTGTCCTTTGCTTCAGTGTCCTGTGTTTCAGTGTCCTGTGCTTCAGTGTCCTGTGCTATAGTGTCTTGTGTGTCTATGTCATGTACGTCAGTGTCCTGTACGTCAGTGTCCTGTACGTCAGTGTCCTGTGCGTCTGTGTCCTGTACGTCAGTGTCTTGAGTCTCTGTGTCCTTTACGTCAGTATCCTGTGCTTCAGTGTCCTGTGCTTCAGTGCCTTGTGTGTCTGTGTCCTGGGCGCCGGTGTCCTGTACATCAGTATCCTGTGCTTCAGTGTCCTGTGCTACAGTGTCCTGTGCTTCAGTGTCCTGTGTGTCTGTGTCCTGTACGTCAGTGACCTGTACGTCAGTTTCCTGTGCTTCAGTGTCTTGTGTGTCTCTGTCCTGTACGTCAGGGTCCTGTACGTCAGTGTCCTGTACGTCAGTGTCCTGTGCGTCTGTGTCCTGTACGTCAGTGTCCTGTACATCAGTGTCTTGTGTGTCTGTGTCCTGTACGTCAGTATCCTGTGCTTCAGTGTCCTGTGCGTCAGTGTCTTGTGTGTCTGTGTCCTGTACGTCAGTATCCTGTGCTTCAGTGTCCTGTGCTTCAGTGTCTTGTGTGTCTGTGTCCTGTACGTCAGTGTCCTGTGCGTCAGTGTCCTGTGCGTCAGTGTCCTGTGCGTCAGTGTCCTGTGCGTCAGTGTCCTGTGCGTCAGTGTCCTGTGCTTCAGTGTCCTGTGCTTCAGTGTCCTGTGCTTCAGTGTCCTTTGCTTCAGTGTCCTTTGCTTCAGTGTCCTGTGCTTCAGTGTCCTGTACGTCAGTGTCCTGTACGTCAGTGTCCTGTGCGTCTGTGTCCTGTACGTCAGTGTCCTGTGCGTCAGTGTCCTGTGCTTCAGTGTCCTGTGCTTCAGTGTCCTGTGCTTCAGTGTCCTGTGCGTCTGTGTCCTGTACGTCAGTGTCCTGTGCGTCAGTGTCCTGTGCTTCAGTGTCCTGTGCTTCAGTGTCTTGTGTGTCTGTGTCCTGTGCTTCAGTGTCTTGTGTGTCTGTGTCCTGTGCATCAGTGTCCTGTGCGTCTGTGCCCTGTGCTTCAGTGTCCTGTGCTTTAGTGTCTTGTGTGTCTGTGTCCTGTACGTCAGTATACTGTGCTTCAGTGTCTTGTGCGTCTGTGTCCTGTACGTCAGTGTCCTGTACGTCAGTGTCCTGTGCGTCAGTGTCCTGTGCTTCAGTGTCCTGTGCTTCAGTGTCTTGTGTGTCTGTGACCTGTACGTCAGTATCCTGTGCTTCAGTGTCCTGTGCATCAGTGTCATGTGTGCCTGTGTCCTGTGCTTCAGTATCCTGTGCTTCAGTATCCTGTGCTTCAGTGTCCTGTGCTTCAGTGTCCTGTGCTTCAGTGTCCTGTGCGTCAGTGTCCTGTACGTCAGTGTCCTGTGCGTCAGTGTCCTGTGCTTCAGTGTCCTGTGCGTCAGTGTCCTGTGCGTCAGTGTCCTGTGCTTCAGTGTCCTGTGCGTCAGTGTCCTGTGCATCAGTGTCCTGTGCATCAGTATCCTGTGCTTCAGTGTCCTGTGCTTCAGTGTCCTGTGCTTCAGTGTCCTGTGCGTCAGTGTCCTGTACGTCAGTGTCCTGTGCGTCAGTGTCCTGTGCTTCAGTGTCCAGTGCTTCAGTGTCCTTTGCTTCAGTGTCCTGTGCTTCAGTGTCCTGTACGTCAGTGTCCTGTATGTCAGTGTCCTGTGCGTCTGTGTCCTGTACGTCAGTGTCCTGTGCGTCAGTGTCCTGTGCTTCAGTGTCCTGTGCTTTAGTGTCTTGTGTGTCTGTGTCCTGTGCTTCAGTGTCTTGTGTGTCTGTGTCCTGTGCGTCAGTGTCCTGTGCGTCAGTGCCCTGTGCTTCAGTGTCCTGTGCTTTAGTGTCTTGTGTGTCTGTGTCCTGTACGTCAGTAGACTGTGCTTCAGTGTCTTGTGCGTCTGTGTCCTGTACGTCAGTGTCCTGTGCGCCAGTGTCCTGTGCTTCAGTGTCCTGTGCTTCAGTGTCTTGTGTGTCTGTGACCTGTACGTCAGTATCCTGTGCTTCAGTGTCCTGTGCATCAGTGTCTTTTGTGCCTGTGTCCTGTGCTTCAGTATCCTGTGCTTCAGTGCCCTGTGCTTCAGTGTCTTGTGTGTCTCTGTCCTGTACGTCAGGGTCCTGTACGTCAGTGTCCTGTACGTCAGTGTCCTGTGCGTCTGTGTCCTGTACGTCAGTGTCCTGTACATCAGTGTCTTGTGTGTCTGTGTCCTGTACGTCAGTATCCTGTGCTTCAGTGTCCTGTGCGTCAGTGTCTTGTGTGTCTGTGTCCTGTACGTCAGTATCCTGTGCTTCAGTGTCCTGTGCTTCAGTGTCTTGTGTGTCTGTGTCCTGTACGTCAGTATCCTGTGCGTCAGTGTCCTGTGCGTCAGTGTCCTGTGCGTCTGTGTCCTGTACGTCAGTGTCCTGTGCATCAGTGTCCTGTGCGTCAGTGTCCTGTGCTTCAGTGTCCTGTGCTTCAGTGTCCTGTGCTTCAGTGTCCTTTGCTTCAGTGTCCTGTGCTTCAGTGTCCTGTACGTCAGTGTCCTGTACGTCAGTGTCCTGTGCGTCTGTGTCCTGTACGTCAGTGTCCTGTGCGTCAGTGTCCTGTGCTTCAGTGTCCTGTGCTTCAGTGTCCTGTGCGTCTGTGTCCTGTACGTCAGTGTCCTGTGCGTCAGTGTCCTGTGCTTCAGTGTCCTGTGCTTCAGTGTCTTGTGTGTCTGTGTCCTGTGCTTCAGTGTCTTGTGTGTCTGTGTCCTGTGCATCAGTGTCCTGTGCGTCTGTGCCCTGTGCTTCAGTGTCCTGTGCTTTAGTGTCTTGTGTGTCTGTGTCCTGTACGTCAGTATACTGTGCTTCAGTGTCTTGTGCGTCTGTGTCCTGTACGTCAGTGTCCTGTACGTCAGTGTCCTGTGCGTCAGTGTCCTGTGCTTCAGTGTCCTGTGCTTCAGTGTCTTGTGTGTCTGTGACCTGTACGTCAGTATCCTGTGCTTCAGTGTCCTGTGCATCAGTGTCATGTGTGCCTGTGTCCTGTGCTTCAGTATCCTGTGCTTCAGTATCCTGTGCTTCAGTGTCCTGTGCTTCAGTGTCCTGTGCTTCAGTGTCCTGTGCGTCAGTGTCCTGTACGTCAGTGTCCTGTGCGTCAGTGTCCTGTGCTTCAGTGTCCTGTGCGTCAGTGTCCTGTGCGTCAGTGTCCTGTGCTTCAGTGTCCTGTGCGTCAGTGTCCTGTGCATCAGTGTCCTGTGCATCAGTGTCCTGTGCTTCAGTGTCCTGTGCTTCAGTGACCTGTGCGTCAGTATCATGTGCTTCTGTGTCCTGTGCTTCAGTGTCCTGTGCGTCTGTGTCCTGTACGTCAGTGTCTTGTGTGTCGGTATCGTGTACGTCAGTATCCTGTGCTTCAGTGTCCTGTGCTTCAGTGTCTTGTGTGTCTGTGTCCTGTGCGTCGGTGTCCTGTACGTCTGTATCCAGTGCTTCAGTGTCCTGTGCTTCACTGTCTTGTGTGCCTGTGTCCTGTACGTCAGTGTCCTGTACGTCAGTGTCCTGTGCTTCAGTGTCCTGTGCTTCAGTGTCCTGTCCTTCAGTGTCCTGTGTGTCTGTGTCCTGTGCGTCAGTGTCCTGTACGTCAGTGTCCTGTGCTACAGTGTCCTGTGCTTCAGTGTCCTGTGTGTCTGTGTCCTGTGTGTCTGTGTCCTGTACGTCAGTGTCCTGTACGTCAGTGTCCTGTGCTTCAGTGTCTTGTGTGTCTGTGTCCTGTACGTCAGTGTCCTATACGTCAGTGTCCTATACGTCAGTGTCCTGTACGTCAGTGTCCTGTGCGTCTGTGTCCTGTAGGTCAGTGTCCTGTACGTCAGTGTCCTGTACGTCAGTGTCTTGTGTGTCTGTGTCCTGTACGTCAGTATCCTGTGCTTCAGTGTCCTGTGCGTCAGTGTCTTGTGTGTCTGTGTCCTGTACGTCAGTATCCTGTGATTCAGTGTACTGTGTGTCTGTGTCCTGTGCTTCAGTATCCTGTGCTTCAGTGCCCTGAGCTTCAGTGTCCTGTGCTTCAGTGTCCTGTGCTTCAGTGTCCTGTGCGTCTGTGTCCTGTACGTCCGTGTCCTGTGCGTCAGTGTCCTGTGCTTCAGTGTCCTGTACGTCAGTGTCCTGTACGTCAGTGTCCTGTGCGTCTGTGTCCTGTACGTCAGTGTCCTGTACGTCAGTGTCCTGTACGTCAGTATCCTGTGCTTCAGTGTCCTGTGCGTCAGTGTCCTGTGCGTCTGTGTCCTGTACGTCCGTGTCCTGTGCGTCAGTGTCCTGTGCTTCAGTGTCCTGTGCTTCAGTGTCCTGTACGTCAGTGTCCTGTACGTCAGTGTCCTGTACGTCAGTGTCCTGTACGTCAGTGTCCTGTACGTCAGTGTCCTGTACGTCAGTGTCTTGTGTGTCTGTGTCCTGTACGTCAGTATCCTGTGCTTCAGTGTCCTGTGCGTCAGTGTCTTGTGTGTCTGTGTCCTGTACGTCAGTATCCTGTGCTTCAGTGTCCTGTGCGTCAGTGCCCTGTACGTCAGTGTCCTGTACATCAGTGTCCTGTGCGTCAGTGTCCTGTGCTTCAGTGTCCTTTGCTTCAGTGTCCTGTGCTTCAGTGTCCTGTGCTTCAGTGTCCTGTGCTATAGTGTCTTGTGTGTCTGTGTCATGTACGTCAGTGTCCTGTACGTCAGTGTCCTGTACGTCAGTGTCCTGTGCGTCTGTGTCCTGTGCTTCAGTGTCTTGTGTGTCTGTGTCCTGGGCGCCGGTGTCCTGTACATCAGTATCCTGTGCTTCAGTGTCCTGTACATCAGTATCCTGTGCTTCAGTGTCCTGTGCTACAGTGTCCTGTGCTTCAGTGTCCTGTGTGTCTGTACGTCAGTGTCCTGTACATCAGTTTCCTGTGCTTCAGGGTCTTGTGTGTCTCTGTCCTGTACGTCAGGGTCCTGTACGTCAGTGTTCTGTACGTCAGTGTCCTGTGCGTCTGTGTCCTGTACGTCAGTGTCCAGTACGTCAGTGTCTTGTGTGTCTGTGTCCTGTACGTCAGTATCCTGTGCTTCAGTGTCCTGTGCGTCAGTGTCTTGTGTGTCTGTGTCCTGTACGTCAGTATCCTGTGCTTCAGTGTCCTGTGCTTCAGTGTCTTGTGTGTCTGTGTCCTGTACGTCAGTATCCTGTGCTTCAGTGTCCTGTGCGTCAGTGTCCTGTGCGTCTGTGTCCTGTACGTCAGTGTCCTGTGCGTCAGTGTCCTGTGCGTCAGTGTCCTGTGCTTCAGTGTCCTGTGCTTCAGTGTCCTTTGCTTCAGTGTCCAGTGCTTCAGTGTCCTTTGCTTCAGTGTCCTGTGCTTCAGTGTCCTGTACGTCAGTGTCCTGTATGTCAGTGTCCTGTGCGTCTGTGTCCTGTACGTCAGTGTCCTGTGCGTCAGTGTCCTGTGCTTCAGTGTCCTGTGCTTTAGTGTCTTGTGTGTCTGTGTCCTGTGCTTCAGTGTCTTGTGTGTCTGTGTCCTGTGCGTCAGTGTCCTGTGCGTCAGTGCCCTGTGCTTCAGTGTCCTGTGCTTTAGTGTCTTGTGTGTCTGTGTCCTGTACGTCAGTAGACTGTGCTTCAGTGTCTTGTGCGTCTGTGTCCTGTACGTCAGTGTCCTGTGCGCCAGTGTCCTGTGCTTCAGTGTCCTGTGCTTCAGTGTCTTGTGTGTCTGTGACCTGTACGTCAGTATCCTGTGCTTCAGTGTCCTGTGCATCAGTGTCTTTTGTGCCTGTGTCCTGTGCTTCAGTATCCTGTGCTTCAGTGCCCTGTGCTTCAGTGTCCTGTGCTTCAGTGTCCTGTGCGTCAGTGTCCTGTACGTCAGTGTCCTGTGCGTCAGTGTCCTGTGCTTCAGTGTCCTGTGCGTCAGTGTCCTGTGCTTCAGTGTCCTGTGCGTCAGTGTCCTGTGCATCAGTGTCCTGTGCTTCAGTGTCCTGTGCTTCAGTGACCTGTGCGTCAGTATCATGTGCTTCTGTGTCCTGTGCTTCAGTGTCCTGTGCGTCTGTGTCCTGGGCGTCAGTGTCCTGTGCGTCTGTGTCCTGTGCTTCAGTGTCTTGTGTGTCTGTGTCCTGTGCGTCGGTGTCCTGTACGTCTGTATCCAGTGCTTCAGTGTCCTGTGCTTCACTGTCTTGTGTGCCTGTGTCCTGTACGTCAGTGTCCTGTACGTCAGTGTCCTGTGCTTCAGTGTCCTGTGCTTCAGTGTCCTGTCCTTCAGTGTCCCGTGTGTCTGTGTCCTGTGCGTCAGTGTCCTGTACGTCAGTGTACTGTGCTTCAGTGTCCTGTGCTACAGTGTCCTGTGCTTCAGTGTCCTGTGTGTCTGTGTCCTGTACGTCAGTGTCCTGTGCTTCAGTGTCCTGTGCTTCAGTGTCCTGTGCTTCAGTGTCTTGTGTGTCTGTGTCCTGTACGTCAGTGTCCTGTACTTCAGTGTCCTGTACGTCAGTGTCCTGTACGTCAGTGTCCTGTACGTCAGTGTCCTGTAGGTCAGTGTCCTGTACGTCAGTGTCTTGTGTGTCTGTGTCCTGTACGTCAGTATCCTGTGCTACAGTGTCCTGTGCGTCAGTGTCTTGTGTGTCTGTGTCCTGTACGTCAGTATCCTGTGCTTCAGTGTCCTGTGCATCAGTGTCCTGTGTGTCTGTGTCCTGTGCTTCAGTATCCTGTGCTTCAGTGCCCTGAGCTTCAGTGTCCTGTGCTTCAGTGTCCTGTGCTTCAGTGTCCTGTGCGTCTGTGTCCTGTACGTCCGTGTCCTGTGCGTCAGTGTCCTGTGCTTCAGTGTCCTGTGCTTCAGTGTCCTGTGCTTCAGTGAACTGTGCGTCAGTATCCTGTGCTTCAGTGTCCTGTGCTTCAGTGTCCTGTGCGTCTGTGTCCTGGGCGTCAGTGTCCTGTGCGTCTGTGTCCTGTACGTCAGTGTCTTGTGTGTCTGTATCGTGTACGTCAGTATCCTGTGCTTCAGTGTCCTGTGCTTCAGTGTCTTGTGTGTCTGTGTCCTGTGCGCCGGTGTCCTGTACGTCAGTATCCAGTGCTTCAGTGTCCTGTGCTTCAGTGTCTTGTGCGCCGGTGTCCTGTACGTCAGTGTCCTGTACGTCAGTGTCCTGTGCTTCAGTGTCCTGTGCTTCAGTGTCCTGTGCTTCAGTGTCCTGTGTGTCTGTGTCCTGTACGTCAGTGTCCTGTACGTCAGTGTCCTGTACGTCAGGGTTCTGTACGTCAGTGTCCTGTGCGTCTGTGTCCTCTACGTCAGTGTCCTATACGTCAGTGTCTTGTGTGTCTGTGTCCTGTACGTCAGTATCCTGTGCTTCAGTGCCCTGTGCGTCAGTGTCCTGTGCGTCTGTCTCCTGTATGTCAGTGTCCTGTGCGTCAGTGTCCTGTGCTTCAGTGTCCTGTGCTTCAGTGTCCTGTGCTTCAGTGTCCTGTACTTCAGCGTCCTGTACGTCTGTGTCCTGTGCGTCAGTGTCCTGTGCGTCAGTGTCCTGTGCTTCAGTGTCCTGTGCTTCAGTGTCCTGTGCTTCAGTGTCCTGTGCTTCAGTGTCCTGTGCTTCAGTGTCCTGTGCTTCACTGTCCTGTGCTTCAGTGTCTTGTGTGTCTGCGTCCTGTACGTCAGTATCCTGTGCTTCAGTGTCCTGTGCTTCAGTGTCTTGTGTGTCTGTGTCCTGTACGTCAGTATCCTGTGCTTCAGTATCCTGTGCTTCAGTGTCCTGTGCGTCAGTGTCCTGTGCGTCAGTGTCCTGTGCGTCAGTGTCCTGTGCGTCAGTTTCCTGTGCGTCAGTGTCCTGTGCGTCAGTGGCCTGTTCGTCAGTGTCCTGTGCGTCAGTGTCCTGTGCGTCAGTGTCCTGTGCTTCAGTGTCCTGTGCTTCAGTGTCCTGTGCTTCAGTGTCCTGTGCTTCACTGTCCTGTGCTTCACAGTCCTGTGCTTCAGTGTGCTGTGCTTCAGTGTCCTGTGCGTCAGTGTCCTGTGCATCAGTGTCCTGTGCTTCAGTGTCCTGTGCTTCAGTGTCTTGTGCGTCTGTGTCCTGTACGTCAGTATCCTGTGCTTCAGTGTCCTGTGCGTCTGTGTCCTGTACGTCAGTGTCCTGTACGTCAGTGTCCTGTGCTTCAGTGTCCTGTGCTTCAGTATCCTGTGCTTCAGTATCCTGTGCGTCGGTGTCCTGTATGTCAGTATCCTGTGCTTCAGTGCCCTATGCGTCTGTGTCCTGTACGTCAGTGTCCTGTACGTCAGTGTCCTGTACGTCAGTGTCCTGTACGTCAGTGTCCTGTGCGTCAGTGTCTTGTGTGTCTGTGTCCTGTACGTCAGTATCCTGTGCTTCAGTGTCCTGTGCTTCAGTGTCTTGTGTGTCTGTGTCCTGTACGTCAGTATCCTGTGCTTCAGTGTCCTGTGCGTCAGTGTCCTGTGCGTCCTGTACGTCAGTGTCCTGTGCGTCAGTGTCCTGTGCGTCAGTGTCCTGTGCTTCAGTGTCCTGTACGTCAGTGTCCTGTACGTCAGTGTCCTGTGCGTCTGTGTCCTGTACATCAGTGTCCTGTGCGTCAGTGTCCTGTACGTCAGTGTCCTGTGCACCAGTGTCCTGTGCTTCAGTGTCCTGTGCTTCAGTGTCTTGTGTGTCTGTGACCTGTACGTCAGTATCCTGTGCTTCAGTGTCCTGTGCATCAGTGTCTTTTGTGCCTGTGTCCTGTGCTTCAGTATCCTGTGCTTCAGTGCCCTGTGCTTCAGTGTCCTGTGCTTCAGTGTCCTGTGCGTCAGTGTCCTGTACGTCAGTGTCCTGTGCGTCAGTGTCCTGTGCTTCAGTGTCCTGTGCGTCAGTGTCCTGTGCTTCAGTGTCCTGTGCGTCAGTGTCCTGTGCATCAGTGTCCTGTGCTTCAGTGTCCTGTGCTTCAGTGACCTGTGCGTCAGTATCATGTGCTTCTGTGTCCTGTGCTTCAGTGTCCTGTGCGTCTGTGTCCTGGGCGTCAGTGTCCTGTGCGTCTGTGTCCTGTACGTCAGTGTCTTGTGTGTCGGTATCGTGTACGTCAGTATCCTGTGCTTCAGTGTCCTGTGCTTCAGTGTCTTGTGTGTCTGTGTCCTGTGCGTCGGTGTCCTGTACGTCTGTATCCAGTGCTTCAGTGTCCTGTGCTTCACTGTCTTGTGTGCCTGTGTCCTGTACGTCAGTGTCCTGTACGTCAGTGTCCTGTGCTTCAGTGTCCTGTGCTTCAGTGTCCTGTCCTTCAGTGTCCCGTGTGTCTGTGTCCTGTGCGTCAGTGTCCTGTACGTCAGTGTACTGTGCTTCAGTGTCCTGTGCTACAGTGTCCTGTGCTTCAGTGTCCTGTGTGTCTGTGTCCTGTACGTCAGTGTCCTGTACGTCAGTGTCCTGTGCTTCAGTGTCCTGTGCTTCAGTGTCTTGTGTGTCTGTGTCCTGTACGTCAGTGTCCTGTACTTCAGTGTCCTGTACGTCAGTGTCCTGTGCGTCTGTGTCCTGTAGGTCAGTGTCCTGTACGTCAGTGTCTTGTGTGTCTGTGTCCTGTACGTCAGTATCCTGTGCTACAGTGTCCTGTGCGTCAGTGTCTTGTGTGTATGTGTCCTGTACGTCAGTATCCTGTGCTTCAGTGTCCTGTGCATCAGTGTCCTGTGTGTCTGTGTCCTGTGCTTCAGTATCCTGTGCTTCAGTGCCCTGAGCTTCAGTGTCCTGTGCTTCAGTGAACTGTGCGTCAGTATCCTGTGCTTCAGTGTCCTGTGCTTCAGTGTCCTGTGCGTCTGTGTCCTGGGCGTCAGTGTCCTGTGCGTCTGTGTCCTGTACGTCAGTGTCTTGTGTGTCTGTATCGTGTACGTCAGTATCCTGTGCTTCAGTGTCCTGTGCTTCAGTGTCTTGTGTGTCTGTGTCCTGTGCGCCGGTGTCCTGTACGTCAGTATCCAGTGCTTCAGTGTCCTGTGCTTCAGTGTCTTGTGCGCCGGTGTCCTGTACGTCAGTGTCCTGTACGTCAGTGTCCTGTACGTCAGTGTCCTGTGCTTCAGTGTCCTGTGCTTCAGTGTCCTGTGTGTCTGTGTCCTGTACGTCAGTGTCCTGTACGTCAGGGTTCTGTACGTCAGTGTCCTGTGCGTCTGTGTCCTCTACGTCAGTGTCCTATACGTCAGTGTCTTGTGTGTCTGTGTCCTGTACGTCAGTATCCTGTGCTTCAGTGCCCTGTGCGTCAGTGTCCTGTGCGTCTGTCTCCTGTATGTCAGTGTCCTGTGCGTCAGTGTCCTGTGCTTCAGTGTCCTGTGCTTCAGTGTCCTGTGCTTCAGTGTCCTGTGCTTCAGTGTCCTGTACTTCAGCGTCCTGTACTTCTGTGTCCTGTGCGTCAGTGTCCTGTGCGTCAGTGTCCTGTGCGTCAGTGTCCTGTGCGTCAGTGTCCTGTGCTTCAGTGTCCTGTGCTTCAGTGTCCTGTGCTTCAGTGTCCTGTGCTTCAGTGTCCTGTGCTTCACTGTCCTGTGCTTCAGTGTCTTGTGTGTCTGCGTCCTGTACGTCAGTATCCTGTGCTTCAGTGTCCTGTGCTTCAGTGTCTTGTGTGTCTGTGTCCTGTACGTCAGTATCCTGTGCTTCAGTATCCTGTGCTTCAGTGTCCTGTGCGTCAGTGTCCTGTGCGTCAGTGTCCTGTGCGTCAGTGTCCTGTGCGTCAGTGTCCTGTGCGTCAGTTTCCTGTGCGTCAGTGTCCTGTGCGTCAGTGGCCTGTTTGTCAGTGTCCTGTGCGTCAGTGTCCTGTGCGTCAGTGTCCTGTGCTTCAGTGTCCTGTGCTTCAGTGTCCTGTGCTTCAGTGTCCTGTGCTTCACTGTCCTGTGCTTCACAGTCCTGTGCTTCAGTGTCCTGTGCTTCAGTGTCCTGTGCGTCAGTGTCCTGTGCTTCAGTGTCCTGTGCTTCAGTGTCCTGTGCTTCAGTGTCTTGTGCGTCTGTGTCCTGTACGTCAGTATCCTGTGCTTCAGTGTCCTGTGCGTCTGTGTCCTGTACGTCAGTGTCCTGTACGTCAGTGTCCTGTGCTTCAGTGTCCTGTGCTTCAGTATCCTGTGCTTCAGTATCCTGTGCGTCGGTGTCCTGTATGTCAGTATCCTGTGCTTCAGTGTCCTATGCGTCTGTGTCCTGTACGTCAGTGTCCTGTACGTCAGTGTCCTGTACGTCAGTGTCCTGTGCGTCAGTGTCTTGTGTGTCTGTGTCCTGTACGTCAGTATCCTGTGCTTCAGTGTCCTGTGCTTCATTGTCTTGTGTGTCTGTGTCCTGTACGTCAGTATCCTGTGCTTCAGTGTCCTGTGCGTCAGTGTCCTGTGCGTCCTGTACGTCAGTGTCCTGTGCGTCAGTGTCCTGTGCGTCAGTGTCCTGTGCTTCAGTGTCCTGTGCTTCAGTGTCCTTTGCTTCAGTGTCCAGTGCTTCAGTGTCCTTTGCTTCAGTGTCCTGTGCTTCAGTGTCCTGTACGTCAGTGTCCTGTATGTCAGTGTCCTGTGCGCCTGTGTCCTGTACGTCAGTGTCCTGTGCGTCATTGTCCTGTGCTTCAGTGTCCTGTGCTTCAGTGTCCTGTGCTTCAGTGTCCTGTGCTTCAGTGTCCTGTGCTTCAGTGTCCTGTGCGTCTGTGTCCTGTACGTCAGTGTCCTGTGCGTCAGTGTCCTGTGCTTCAGTGTCCTGTGCTTCAGTGTCTTGTGTGTCTGTGTCCTGTGCTTCAGTGTCTTGTGTGTCTGTGTCCTGTGCGTCAGTGTCCTATACGTCAGTGTCTTGTGTGTCTGTGTCCTGTACGTCAGTATCCTGTGCTTCAGTGCCCTGTGCGTCAGTGTCCTGTGCGTCTGTCTCCTGTATGTCAGTGTCCTGTGCGTCAGTGTCCTGTGCTTCAGTGTCCTGTGCTTCAGTGTCCTGTGCTTCAGTGTCCTGTACTTCAGCGTCCTGTACTTCTGTGTCCTGTGCGTCAGTGTCCTGTGCGTCAGTGTCCTGTGCGTCAGTGTCCTGTGCGTCAGTGTCCTGTGCTTCAGTGTCCTGTGCTTCAGTGTCCTGTGCTTCAGTGTCCTGTGCTTCACTGTCCTGTGCTTCAGTGTCTTGTGTGTCTGCGTCCTGTACGTCAGTATCCTGTGCTTCAGTGTCCTGTGCTTCAGTGTCTTGTGTGTCTGTGTCCTGTACGTCAGTATCCTGTGCTTCAGTATCCTGTGCTTCAGTGTCCTGTGCGTCAGTGTCCTGTGCGTCAGTGTCCTGTGCGTCAGTGTCCTGTGCGTCAGTGTCCTGTGCGTCAGTTTCCTGTGCGTCAGTGTCCTGTGCGTCAGTGGCCTGTTCGTCAGTGTCCTGTGCGTCAGTGTCCTGTGCGTCAGTGTCCTGTGCTTCAGTGTCCTGTGCTTCAGTGTCCTGTGCTTCAGTGTCCTGTGCTTCACTGTCCTGTGCTTCACAGTCCTGTGCTTCAGTGTCCTGTGCTTCAGTGTCCTGTGCGTCAGTGTCCTGTGCTTCAGTGTCCTGTGCTTCAGTGTCCTGTGCTTCAGTGTCTTGTGCGTCTGTGTCCTGTACGTCAGTATCCTGTGCTTCAGTGTCCTGTGCGTCTGTGTCCTGTATGTCAGTGTCCTGTACGTCAGTGTCCTGTGCTTCAGTGTCCTGTGCTTCAGTATCCTGTGCTTCAGTATCCTGTGCGTCGGTGTCCTGTATGTCAGTATCCTGTGCTTCAGTGCCCTATGCGTCTGTGTCCTGTACGTCAGTGTCCTGTACGTCAGTGTCCTGTACGTCAGTGTCCTGTACGTCAGTGTCCTGTGCGTCAGTGTCTTGTGTGTCTGTGTCCTGTACGTCAGTATCCTGTGCTTCAGTGTCCTGTGCTTCAGTGTCTTGTGTGTCTGTGTCCTGTACGTCAGTATCCTGTGCTTCAGTGTCCTGTGCTTCAGTGTCCTGTGCGTCCTGTACGTCAGTGTCCTGTGCGTCAGTGTCCTGTGCGTCAGTGTCCTGTGCTTCAGTGTCCTGTACGTCAGTGTCCTGTACGTCAGTGTCCTGTGCGTCTGTGTCCTGTACATCAGTGTCCTGTGCGTCAGTGTCCTGTACGTCAGTGTCCTGTGCGCCAGTGTCCTGTGCTTCAGTGTCCTGTGCTTCAGTGTCTTGTGTGTCTGTGACCTGTACGTCAGTATCCAGTGCTTCAGTGTCCTGTGCATCAGTGTCTTTTGTGCCTGTGTCCTGTGCTTCAGTATCCTGTGCTTCAGTGCCCTGTGCTTCAGTGTCCTGTGCTTCAGTGTCCTGTGCGTCAGTGTCCTGTACGTCAGTGTCCTGTGCGTCAGTGTCCTGTGCTTCAGTGTCCTGTGCGTCAGTGTCCTGTGCTTCAGTGTCCTGTGCGTCAGTGTCCTGTGCATCAGTGTCCTGTGCTTCAGTGTCCTGTGCTTCAGTGACCTGTGCGTCAGTATCATGTGCTTCTGTGTCCTGTGCTTCAGTGTCCTGTGCGTCTGTGTCCTGGGCGTCAGTGTCCTGTGCGTCTGTGTCCTGTACGTCAGTGTCTTGTGTGTCGGTATCGTGTACGTCAGTATCCTGTGCTTCAGTGTCCTGTGCTTCAGTGTCTTGTGTGTCTGTGTCCTGTGCGTCGGTGTCCTGTACGTCTGTATCCAGTGCTTCAGTGTCCTGTGCTTCACTGTCTTGTGTGCCTGTGTCCTGTACGTCAGTGTCCTGTACGTCAGTGTCCTGTGCTTCAGTGTCCTGTGCTTCAGTGTCCTGTCCTTCAGTGTCCCGTGTGTCTGTGTCCTGTGCGTCAGTGTCCTGTACGTCAGTGTACTGTGCTTCAGTGTCCTGTGCTACAGTGTCCTGTGCTTCAGTGTCCTGTGTGTCTGTGTCCTGTACGTCAGTGTCCTGTACGTCAGTGTCCTGTGCTTCAGTGTCCTGTGCTTCAGTGTCTTGTGTGTCTGTGTCCTGTACGTCAGTGTCCTGTACTTCAGTGTCCTGTACGTCAGTGTCCTGTGCGTCTGTGTCCTGTAGGTCAGTGTCCTGTACGTCAGTGTCTTGTGTGTCTGTGTCCTGTACGTCAGTATCCTGTGCTACAGTGTCCTGTGCGTCAGTGTCTTGTGTGTATGTGTCCTGTACGTCAGTATCCTGTGCTTCAGTGTCCTGTGCATCAGTGTCCTGTGTGTCTGTGTCCTGTGCTTCAGTATCCTGTGCTTCAGTGCCCTGAGCTTCAGTGTCCTGTGCTTCAGTGTCCTGTGCTTCAGTGTCCTGTGCGTCTGTGTCCTGTACGTCCGTGTCCTGTGCGTCAGTGTCCTGTGCTTCAGTGTCCTGTGCTTCAGTGTCCTGTGCTTCAGTGAACTGTGCGTCAGTATCCTGTGCTTCAGTGTCCTGTGCTTCAGTGTCCTGTGCGTCTGTGTCCTGGGCGTCAGTGTCCTGTGCGTCTGTGTCCTGTACGTCAGTGTCTTGTGTGTCTGTATCGTGTACGTCAGTATCCTGTGCTTCAGTGTCCTGTGCTTCAGTGTCTTGTGTGTCTGTGTCCTGTGCGCCGGTGTCCTGTACGTCAGTATCCAGTGCTTCAGTGTCCTGTGCTTCAGTGTCTTGTGCGCCGGTGTCCTGTACGTCAGTGTCCTGTGCGTCAGTGTCCTGTGCTTCAGTGTCCTGTGCTTCAGTGTCCTGTGCTTCAGTGTCCTGTACTTCAGCGTCCTGTACTTCTGTGTCCTGTGCGTCAGTGTCCTGTGCGTCAGTGTCCTGTGCGTCAGTGTCCTGTGCTTCAGTGTCCTGTGCTTCA
Organism: Scyliorhinus torazame; assembly: GCF_047496885.1. Lineage (NCBI taxonomy): Eukaryota > Metazoa > Chordata > Chondrichthyes > Carcharhiniformes > Scyliorhinidae > Scyliorhinus > Scyliorhinus torazame. The sequence goes on from NC_092713.1 coordinate 180,217,003, forward strand.
GTGTCCTGTGCTTCAGTGTCCTGTGCTTCAGTGTCCTGTGCTTCAGTGTCTTGTGTGTCTGCGTCCTGTACGTCAGTATCCTGTGCTTCAGTGTCCTGTGCTTCAGTGTCTTGTTTGTCTGTGTCCTGTACGTCAGTATCCTGTGCTTCAGTATCCTGTGCTTCAGTGTCCTGTGCGTCAGTGTCCTGTGCGTCAGTGTCCTGTGCGTCAGTGTCCTGTGCGTCAGTGTCCTGTGCGTCAGTTTCCTGTGCGTCAGTGTCCTGTGCGTCAGTGGCCTGTTCGTCAGTGTCCTGTGCGTCAGTGTCCTGTGCGTCAGTGTCCTGTGCTTCAGTGTCCTGTGCTTCAGTGTCCTGTGCTTCAGTGTCCTGTGCTTCACTGTCCTGTGCTTCACAGTCCTGTGCTTCAGTGTCCTGTGCTTCAGTGTCCTGTGCGTCAGTGTCCTGTGCTTCAGTGTCCTGTGCTTCAGTGTCCTGTGCTTCAGTGTCTTGTGCGTCTGTGTCCTGTACGTCAGTATCCTGTGCTTCAGTGTCCTATGCGTCTGTGTCCTGTACGTCAGTGTCCTGTACGTCAGTGTCCTGTACGTCAGTGTCCTGTGCGTCAGTGTCTTGTGTGTCTGTGTCCTGTACGTCAGTATCCTGTGCTTCAGTGTCCTGTGCTTCATTGTCTTGTGTGTCTGTGTCCTGTACGTCAGTATCCTGTGCTTCAGTGTCCTGTGCGTCAGTGTCCTGTGCGTCCTGTACGTCAGTGTCCTGTGCGTCAGTGTCCTGTGCGTCAGTGTCCTGTGCTTCAGTGTCCTGTGCTTCAGTGTCCTTTGCTTCAGTGTCCAGTGCTTCAGTGTCCTTTGCTTCAGTGTCCTGTGCTTCAGTGTCCTGTACGTCAGTGTCCTGTATGTCAGTGTCCTGTGCGCCTGTGTCCTGTACGTCAGTGTCCTGTGCGTCAGTGTCCTGTGCTTCAGTGTCCTGTGCTTCTGTGTCCTGTGCTTCAGTGTCCTGTGCTTCAGTGTCCTGTGCGTCTGTGTCCTGTACGTCAGTGTCCTGTGCGTCTGTGTCCTGTGCTTCAGTGTCCTGTGCTTCAGTGTCTTGTGTGTCTGTGTCCTGTGCTTCAGTGTCTTGTGTGTCTGTGTCCTGTGCGTCAGTGTCCTGTGCATCAGTGCCCTGTGCTTCAGTGTCCTGTGCTTTAGTGTCTTGTGTGTCTGTGTCCTGTACGTCAGTAGACTGTGCTTCAGTGTCTTGTGCGTCTGTGTCCTGTACGTCAGTGTCCTGTGCGTCAGTGTCCTGTGCTTCAGTGTCCTGTGCTTCAGTGTCCTGTGCGTCAGTGTCCTGTACGTCAGTGTCCTGTGCGTCAGTGTCCTGTGCGTCAGTGTCCTGTGCTTCAGTGTCCTGTGCTTCAGTGTCCTGTGCGTCAGTGTCCTGTGCTTCAGTGTCCTGTGCTTCAGTGTCCTGTGCGTCAGTGTCCTGTGCATCAGTGTCCTGTGCTTCAGTGTGCTGTGCTTCAGTGACCTGTGCGTCAGTATCATGTGCTTCTGTGTCCTGTGCTTCAGTGTCCTGTGCGTCTGTGTCCTGGGCGTCAGTGTCCTGTGCGTCTGTGTCCTGTACGTCAGTGTCTTGTGTGTCGGTATCGTGTACGTCAGTATCCTGTGCTTCAGTGTCCTGTGCTTCAGTGTCTTGTGTGTCTGTGTCCTGTGCGTCGGTGTCCTGTACGTCTGTATCCAGTGCTTCAGTGTCCTGTGCTTCACTGTCTTGTGTGCCTGTGTCCTGTACGTCAGTGTCCTGTACGTCAGTGTCCTGTGCTTCAGTGTCCTGTGCTTCAGTGTCCTGTCCTTCAGTGTCCTGTGTGTCTGTGTCCTGTGCGTCAGTGTCCTGTACGTCAGTGTACTGTGCTTCAGTGTCCTGTGCTACAGTGTCCTGTGCTTCAGTGTCTTGTGTGTCTGTGTCCTGTACGTCAGTGTCCTGTACGTCAGTGTCCTGTACGTCAGTGTCCTGTGCGTCTGTGTCCTGTAGGTCAGTGTCTTGTGTGTCTGTGTCCAGTACGTCAGTATCCTGTGCTTCAGTGTCCTGTGCGTCAGTGTCCTGTACGTCAGTGTCCTGTGCGTCAGTGTCCTGTGCTTCAGTGTCCTGTGCTTCAGTGTCCTGTGCTTCAGTGTCCTGTGCTATAGTGTCTTGTGTGTCTGTGCCATGTACGTCAGTGTCCTGAACGTCAGTGTCCTGTACGTCAGTGTCCTGTGGGTCTGTGTCCTGTACGTCAGTGTCTTGAGTCTCTGTGTCCTGTACGTCAGTATCCTGTGCTTCAGTGTCCTGTGCGTCAGTGTCTTGTGTGTCTGTGTCCTGGGCGCCGGTGTCCTGTACATCAGTATCCTGTGCTTCAGTGTCCTGTGCTACAGTGTCCTGTGCTTCAGTGTCCTGTGTATCTGTACGTCAGTGTCCTGTACGTCAGTTTCCTGTGCTTCAGTGTCTTGTGTGTCTCTGTCCTGCACGTCAGGGTCCTGTACGTCAGTGTTCTGTACGTCAGTGTCCTGTGCGTCTGTGTCCTGTACGTCAGTGTCCTATACGTCAGTGTCTTGTGTGTCTGTGTCCTGTATGTCAGTATCCTGTGCTTCAGTGTCCTGTGCGTCAGTGTCTTGTGTGTCTGTGTCCTGTACGTCAGTATCCTGTGCTTCAGTGTCCTGTGCTTCAGTGTCTTGTGTGTCTGTGTCCTGTACGTCAGTATCCTGTCCTTCGGTGTCCTGTGCGTCAGTGTCCTGTGCGTCTGTGTCCTGTACGTCAGTGTCCTGTGCGTCAGTGTCCTGTGCGTCAGTGTCCTGTGCTTCAGTGTCCTGTGCTTCAGTGTCCTGTGCGTCTGTGTCCTGTACGTCAGTATCCTGTGCTTCAGTGTCCTATGCGTCTGTGTCCTGTACGTCAGTGTCCTGTACGTCAGTGTCCTGTACGTCAGTGTCCTGTGCGTCAGTGTCTTGTGTGTCTGTGTCCTGTACGTCAGTATCCTGTGCTTCAGTGTCCTGTGCTTCATTGTCTTGTGTGTCTGTGTCCTGTACGTCAGTATCCTGTGCTTCAGTGTCCTGTGCGTCAGTGTCCTGTGCGTCCTGTACGTCAGTGTCCTGTGCGTCAGTGTCCTGTGCGTCAGTGTCCTGTGCTTCAGTGTCCTGTGCTTCAGTGTCCTTTGCTTCAGTGTCCAGTGCTTCAGTGTCCTTTGCTTCAGTGTCCTGTGCTTCAGTGTCCTGTACGTCAGTGTCCTGTATGTCAGTGTCCTGTGCGCCTGTGTCCTGTACGTCAGTGTCCTGTGCGTCAGTGTCCTGTGCTTCAGTGTCCTGTGCTTCTGTGTCCTGTGCTTCAGTGTCCTGTGCTTCAGTGTCCTGTGCGTCTGTGTCCTGTACGTCAGTGTCCTGTGCGTCTGTGTCCTGTGCTTCAGTGTCCTGTGCTTCAGTGTCTTGTGTGTCTGTGTCCTGTGCTTCAGTGTCTTGTGTGTCTGTGTCCTGTGCGTCAGTGTCCTGTGCATCAGTGCCCTGTGCTTCAGTGTCCTGTGCTTTAGTGTCTTGTGTGTCTGTGTCCTGTACGTCAGTAGACTGTGCTTCAGTGTCTTGTGCGTCTGTGTCCTGTACGTCAGTGTCCTGTGCGTCAGTGTCCTGTGCTTCAGTGTCCTGTGCTTCAGTGTCCTGTGCGTCAGTGTCCTGTACGTCAGTGTCCTGTGCGTCAGTGTCCTGTGCGTCAGTGTCCTGTGCTTCAGTGTCCTGTGCTTCAGTGTCCTGTGCGTCAGTGTCCTGTGCTTCAGTGTCCTGTGCTTCAGTGTCCTGTGCGTCAGTGTCCTGTGCATCAGTGTCCTGTGCTTCAGTGTGCTGTGCTTCAGTGACCTGTGCGTCAGTATCATGTGCTTCTGTGTCCTGTGCTTCAGTGTCCTGTGCGTCTGTGTCCTGGGCGTCAGTGTCCTGTGCGTCTGTGTCCTGTACGTCAGTGTCTTGTGTGTCGGTATCGTGTACGTCAGTATCCTGTGCTTCAGTGTCCTGTGCTTCAGTGTCTTGTGTGTCTGTGTCCTGTGCGTCGGTGTCCTGTACGTCTGTATCCAGTGCTTCAGTGTCCTGTGCTTCACTGTCTTGTGTGCCTGTGTCCTGTACGTCAGTGTCCTGTACGTCAGTGTCCTGTGCTTCAGTGTCCTGTGCTTCAGTGTCCTGTCCTTCAGTGTCCTGTGTGTCTGTGTCCTGTGCGTCAGTGTCCTGTACGTCAGTGTACTGTGCTTCAGTGTCCTGTGCTACAGTGTCCTGTGCTTCAGTGTCTTGTGTGTCTGTGTCCTGTACGTCAGTGTCCTGTACGTCAGTGTCCTGTACGTCAGTGTCCTGTGCGTCTGTGTCCTGTAGGTCAGTGTCTTGTGTGTCTGTGTCCAGTACGTCAGTATCCTGTGCTTCAGTGTCCTGTGCGTCAGTGTCCTGTACGTCAGTGTCCTGTGCGTCAGTGTCCTGTGCTTCAGTGTCCTGTGCTTCAGTGTCCTGTGCTTCAGTGTCCTGTGCTATAGTGTCTTGTGTGTCTGTGCCATGTACGTCAGTGTCCTGAACGTCAGTGTCCTGTACGTCAGTGTCCTGTGGGTCTGTGTCCTGTACGTCAGTGTCTTGAGTCTCTGTGTCCTGTACGTCAGTATCCTGTGCTTCAGTGTCCTGTGCGTCAGTGTCTTGTGTGTCTGTGTCCTGGGCGCCGGTGTCCTGTACATCAGTATCCTGTGCTTCAGTGTCCTGTGCTACAGTGTCCTGTGCTTCAGTGTCCTGTGTATCTGTACGTCAGTGTCCTGTACGTCAGTTTCCTGTGCTTCAGTGTCTTGTGTGTCTCTGTCCTGCACGTCAGGGTCCTGTACGTCAGTGTTCTGTACGTCAGTGTCCTGTGCGTCTGTGTCCTGTACGTCAGTGTCCTATACGTCAGTGTCTTGTGTGTCTGTGTCCTGTATGTCAGTATCCTGTGCTTCAGTGTCCTGTGCGTCAGTGTCTTGTGTGTCTGTGTCCTGTACGTCAGTATCCTGTGCTTCAGTGTCCTGTGCTTCAGTGTCTTGTGTGTCTGTGTCCTGTACGTCAGTATCCTGTCCTTCGGTGTCCTGTGCGTCAGTGTCCTGTGCGTCTGTGTCCTGTACGTCAGTGTCCTGTGCGTCAGTGTCCTGTGCGTCAGTGTCCTGTGCTTCAGTGTCCTGTGCTTCAGTGTCCTGTGCGTCTGTGTCCTGTACGTCAGTGTCCTGTGCTTCAGTGTCCTGTGCTTCAGTGTCCTGTGCTTCAATGTCCTGTGCTTCAGTGTCCTGTGCTTCAGTGTCCTGTGCTATAGTGTCTTGTGTGTCTGTGTCATGTACGTCAGTGTCCTGTACGTCAGTGTCCTGTACGTTAGTGTCCTGTGCGTCTGTCTCCTGTACGTCAGTGTCTTGAGTCTCTGTGTCCTGTACGTCAGTATCCTGTGCTTCAGTGTCCTGTGCTTCAGTGTCTTGTGTGTCTGTGTCCTGTGCGCCGGTGTCCTGTACGTCAGTATCCTGTGCTTCAGTGTCCTGTGCTACAGTGTCCTGTGCTTCAGTGTCCTGTGTGTCTGTGTCCTGTACGTCAGAGTCCTGTACGTCAGTTTCCTGTGCTTCAGTATCCTGTGCTTCAGTGTCTTGTGTGTCTGTGTCCTGTACGTCAGTGTCCTGTACGTCAGTGTCCTGTGCGTCTGTGTCCTGTACGTCAGTGTCCTGTACGTCAGTGTCCTGTACGTCAGTGTCTTGTGTGTCTGTGTCCTGTACGTCAGTATCCTGTGCTTCAGTGTCCTGTGCGTCAGTGGCTTGTGTGTCTGTGTCCTGTACGTCAGTATCCTGTGCTTCAGTGTCCTGTGCTTCAGTGTCTTGTGTGTCTGTGTCCAGTACGTCAGTATCCTGTGCTTCAGTGCCCTGTGCGTCAGTGTCCTGTACGTCAGTGTCCTGTGCGTCAGTGGCCTGTTCGTCAGTGTCCTGTGCGTCAGTGTCCTGTGCGTCAGTGTCCTGTGCTTCAGTGTCCTGTGCTTCAGTGTCCTGTGCTTCAGTGTCCTGTGCTTCACTGTCCTGTGCTTCACAGTCCTGTGCTTCAGTGTCCTGTGCTTCAGTGTCCTGTGCGTCAGTGTCCTGTGCTTCAGTGTCCTGTGCTTCAGTGTCCTGTGCTTCAGTGTCTTGTGCGTCTGTGTCCTGTACGTCAGTATCCTGTGCTTCAGTGTCCTGTGCGTCTGTGTCCTGTACGTCAGTGTCCTGTACGTCAGTGTCCTGTGCTTCAGTGTCCTGTGCTTCAGTATCCTGTGCTTCAGTATCCTGTGCGTCGGTGTCCTGTATGTCAGTATCCTGTGCTTCAGTGTCCTATGCGTCTGTGTCCTGTACGTCAGTGTCCTGTACGTCAGTGTCCTGTACGTCAGTGTCCTGTGCGTCAGTGTCTTGTGTGTCTGTGTCCTGTACGTCAGTATCCTGTGCTTCAGTGTCCTGTGCTTCATTGTCTTGTGTGTCTGTGTCCTGTACGTCAGTATCCTGTGCTTCAGTGTCCTGTGCGTCAGTGTCCTGTGCGTCCTGTACGTCAGTGTCCTGTGCGTCAGTGTCCTGTGCGTCAGTGTCCTGTGCGTCAGTGTCCTGTGCTTCAGTGTCCTGTGCTTCAGTGTCCTTTGCTTCAGTGTCCAGTGCTTCAGTGTCCTTTGCTTCAGTGTCCTGTGCTTCAGTGTCCTGTACGTCAGTGTCCTGTATGTCAGTGTCCTGTGCGCCTGTGTCCTGTACGTCAGTGTCCTGTGCGTCAGTGTCCTGTGCTTCAGTGTCCTGTGCTTCAGTGTCCTGTGCTTCAGTGTCCTGTGCTTCAGTGTCCTGTGCGTCTGTGTCCTGTACGTCAGTGTCCTGTGCGTCAGTGTCCTGTGCTTCAGTGTCCTGTGCTTCAGTGTCTTGTGTGTCTGTGTCCTGTGCTTCAGTGTCTTGTGTGTCTGTGTCCTGTGCGTCAGTGTCCTGTGCGTCAGTGCCCTGTGCTTCAGTGTCCTGTGCTTTAGTGTCTTGTGTGTCTGTGTCCTGTACGTCAGTAGACTGTGCTTCAGTGTCTTGTGCGTCTGTGTCCTGTACGTCAGTGTCCTGTGCGTCAGTGTCCTGTGCTTCAGTGTCCTGTGCTTCAGTGTCCTGTGCGTCAGTGTCCTGTACGTCAGTGTCCTGTGCGTCAGTGTCCTGTGCGTCAGTGTCCTGTGCTTCAGTGTCCTGTGCGTCAGTGTCCTGTGCTTCAGTGTCCTGTGCTTCAGTGTCCTGTGCGTCAGTGTCCTGTGCGTCAGTGTCCTGTGCATCAGTGTCCTGTGCTTCAGTGTCCTGTGCTTCAGTGACCTGTGCGTCAGTATCATGTGCTTCTGTGTCCTGTGCTTCAGTGTCCTGTGCGTCTGTGTCCTGGGCGTCAGTGTCCTGTGCGTCTGTGTCCTGTACGTCAGTGTCTTGTGTGTCGGTATCGTGTACGTCAGTATCCTGTGCTTCAGTGTCCTGTGCTTCAGTGTCTTGTGTGTCTGTGTCCTGTGCGTCGGTGTCCTGTACGTCTGTATCCAGTGCTTCAGTGTCCTGTGCTTCACTGTCTTGTGTGCCTGTGTCCTGTACGTCAGTGTCCTGTACGTCAGTGTCCTGTGCTTCAGTGTCCTGTGCTTCAGTGTCCTGTCCTTCAGTGTCCTGTGTGTCTGTGTCCTGTGCGTCAGTGTCCTGTACGTCAGTGTACTGTGCTTCAGTGTCCTGTGCTACAGTGTCCTGTGCTTCAGTGTCTTGTGTGTCTGTGTCCTGTACGTCAGTGTCCTGTACGTCAGTGTCCTGTACGTCAGTGTCCTGTGCGTCTGTGTCCTGTAGGTCAGTGTCTTGTGTGTCTGTGTCCAGTACGTCAGTATCCTGTGCTTCAGTGTCCTGTGCGTCAGTGTCCTGTACGTCAGTGTCCTGTGCGTCAGTGTCCTGTGCTTCAGTGTCCTTTGCTTCAGTGTCCAGTGCTTCAGTGTCCTGTGCTTCAGTGTCCTGTGCTTCAGTGTCCTGTGCTATAGTGTCTTGTGTGTCTGTGTCATGTACGTCAGTGTCCTGAACGTCAGTGTCCTGTACGTCAGTGTCCTGTGGGTCTGTGTCCTGTACGTCAGTGTCTTGAGTCTCTGTGTCCTGTACGTCAGTATCCTGTGCTTCAGTGTCCTGTGCGTCAGTGTCTTGTGTGTCTGTGTCCTGGGCGCCGGTGTCCTGTACATCAGTATCCTGTGCTTCAGTGTCCTGTGCTACAGTGTCCTGTGCTTCAGTGTCCTGTGTATCTGTACGTCAGTGTCCTGTACGTCAGTTTCCTGTGCTTCAGTGTCTTGTGTGTCTCTGTCCTGCACGTCAGGGTCCTGTACGTCAGTGTTCTGTACGTCAGTGTCCTGTGCGTCTGTGTCCTGTACGTCAGTGTCCTATACGTCAGTGTCTTGTGTGTCTGTGTCCTGTACGTCAGTATCCTGTGCTTCAGTGTCCTGTGCGTCAGTGTCTTGTTTGTCTGTGTCCTGTACGTCAGTATCCTGTGCTTCAGTGTCCTGTGCTTCAGTGTCTTGTGTGTCTGTGTCCTGTACGTCAGTATCCTGTCCTTCGGTGTCCTGTGCGTCAGTGTCCTGTGCGTCTGTGTCCTGTACGTCAGTGTCCTGTGCGTCAGTGTCCTGTGCGTCAGTGTCCTGTGCTTCAGTGTCCTGTGCTTCAGTGTCCTGTGCGTCTGTGTCCTGTACGTCAGTGTCCTGTGCTTCAGTGTCCTGTGCTTCAATGTCCTGTGCTTCAGTGTCCTGTGCTTCAGTGTCCTGTGCTTCAGTGTCCTGTGCTATAGTGTCTTGTGTGTCTGTGTCATGTACGTCAGTGTCCTGTACGTCAGTGTCCTGTACGTTAGTGTCCTGTGCGTCTGTCTCCTGTACGTCAGTGTCTTGAGTCTCTGTGTCCTGTACGTCAGTATCCTGTGCTTCAGTGTCCTGTGCTTCAGTGTCTTGTGTGTCTGTGTCCTGTGCGCCGGTGTCCTGTACGTCAGTATCCTGTGCTTCAGTGTCCTGTGCTACAGTGTCCTGTGCTTCAGTGTCCTGTGTGTCTGTGTCCTGTACGTCAGAGTCCTGTACGTCAGTTTCCTGTGCTTCAGTATCCTGTGCTTCAGTGTCTTGTGTGTCTGTGTCCTGTACGTCAGTGTCCTGTACGTCAGTGTCCTGTGCGTCTGTGTCCTGTACGTCAGTGTCCTGTACGTCAGTGTCCTGTACGTCAGTATCCTGTGCTTCAGTGTCCTGTGCGTCAGTGTCTTGTGTGTCTGTGTCCTGTGCGCCGGTGTCCTGTACGTCAGTATCCTGTGCTTCAGTGTCCTGTGCTACAGTGTCCTGTGCTTCAGTGTCCTGTGTGTCTGTGTCCTGTACGTCAGAGTCCTGTACGTCAGTTTCCTGTGCTTCAGTATCCTGTGCTTCAGTGTCTTGTGTGTCTGTGTCCTGTACGTCAGTGTCCTGTACGTCAGTGTCCTGTGCGTCTGTGTCCTGTACGTCAGTGTCCTGTACGTCAGTGTCCTGTGCGTCAGTGTCCTGTGCTTCAGTGTCCTGTGCTTCAGTGTCCTGTGCGTCAGTGTCCTGTGCTTCAGTGTCCTGTGCTTCAGTGTCCTGTGCGTCAGTGTCCTGTGCATCAGTGTCCTGTGCTTCAGTGTGCTGTGCTTCAGTGACCTGTGCGTCAGTATCATGTGCTTCTGTGTCCTGTGCTTCAGTGTCCTGTGCGTCTGTGTCCTGGGCGTCAGTGTCCTGTGCGTCTGTGTCCTGTACGTCAGTGTCTTGTGTGTCGGTATCGTGTACGTCAGTATCCTGTGCTTCAGTGTCCTGTGCTTCAGTGTCTTGTGTGTCTGTGTCCTGTGCGTCGGTGTCCTGTACGTCTGTATCCAGTGCTTCAGTGTCCTGTGCTTCACTGTCTTGTGTGCCTGTGTCCTGTACGTCAGTGTCCTGTACGTCAGTGTCCTGTGCTTCAGTGTCCTGTGCTTCAGTGTCCTGTCCTTCAGTGTCCTGTGTGTCTGTGTCCTGTGCGTCAGTGTCCTGTACGTCAGTGTACTGTGCTTCAGTGTCCTGTGCTACAGTGTCCTGTGCTTCAGTGTCTTGTGTGTCTGTGTCCTGTACGTCAGTGTCCTGTACGTCAGTGTCCTGTACGTCAGTGTCCTGTGCGTCTGTGTCCTGTAGGTCAGTGTCTTGTGTGTCTGTGTCCAGTACGTCAGTATCCTGTGCTTCAGTGTCCTGTGCGTCAGTGTCCTGTACGTCAGTGTCCTGTGCGTCAGTGTCCTGTGCTTCAGTGTCCTGTGCTTCAGTGTCCTGTGCTTCAGTGTCCTGTGCTATAGTGTCTTGTGTGTCTGTGCCATGTACGTCAGTGTCCTGAACGTCAGTGTCCTGTACGTCAGTGTCCTGTGGGTCTGTGTCCTGTACGTCAGTGTCTTGAGTCTCTGTGTCCTGTACGTCAGTATCCTGTGCTTCAGTGTCCTGTGCGTCAGTGTCTTGTGTGTCTGTGTCCTGGGCGCCGGTGTCCTGTACATCAGTATCCTGTGCTTCAGTGTCCTGTGCTACAGTGTCCTGTGCTTCAGTGTCCTGTGTATCTGTACGTCAGTGTCCTGTACGTCAGTTTCCTGTGCTTCAGTGTCTTGTGTGTCTCTGTCCTGCACGTCAGGGTCCTGTACGTCAGTGTTCTGTACGTCAGTGTCCTGTGCGTCTGTGTCCTGTACGTCAGTGTCCTATACGTCAGTGTCTTGTGTGTCTGTGTCCTGTATGTCAGTATCCTGTGCTTCAGTGTCCTGTGCGTCAGTGTCTTGTGTGTCTGTGTCCTGTACGTCAGTATCCTGTGCTTCAGTGTCCTGTGCTTCAGTGTCTTGTGTGTCTGTGTCCTGTACGTCAGTATCCTGTCCTTCGGTGTCCTGTGCGTCAGTGTCCTGTGCGTCTGTGTCCTGTACGTCAGTGTCCTGTGCGTCAGTGTCCTGTGCGTCAGTGTCCTGTGCTTCAGTGTCCTGTGCTTCAGTGTCCTGTGCGTCTGTGTCCTGTACGTCAGTGTCCTGTGCTTCAGTGTCCTGTGCTTCAGTGTCCTGTGCTTCAATGTCCTGTGCTTCAGTGTCCTGTGCTTCAGTGTCCTGTGCTATAGTGTCTTGTGTGTCTGTGTCATGTACGTCAGTGTCCTGTACGTCAGTGTCCTGTACGTTAGTGTCCTGTGCGTCTGTCTCCTGTACGTCAGTGTCTTGAGTCTCTGTGTCCTGTACGTCAGTATCCTGTGCTTCAGTGTCCTGTGCTTCAGTGTCTTGTGTGTCTGTGTCCTGTGCGCCGGTGTCCTGTACGTCAGTATCCTGTGCTTCAGTGTCCTGTGCTACAGTGTCCTGTGCTTCAGTGTCCTGTGTGTCTGTGTCCTGTACGTCAGAGTCCTGTACGTCAGTTTCCTGTGCTTCAGTATCCTGTGCTTCAGTGTCTTGTGTGTCTGTGTCCTGTACGTCAGTGTCCTGTACGTCAGTGTCCTGTGCGTCTGTGTCCTGTACGTCAGTGTCCTGTACGTCAGTGTCCTGTACGTCAGTGTCTTGTGTGTCTGTGTCCTGTACGTCAGTATCCTGTGCTTCAGTGTCCTGTGCGTCAGTGGCTTGTGTGTCTGTGTCCTGTACGTCAGTATCCTGTGCTTCAGTGTCCTGTGCTTCAGTGTCTTGTGTGTCTGTGTCCAGTACGTCAGTATCCTGTGCTTCAGTGCCCTGTGCGTCAGTGTCCTGTACGTCAGTGTCCTGTGCGTCAGTGGCCTGTTCGTCAGTGTCCTGTGCGTCAGTGTCCTGTGCGTCAGTGTCCTGTGCTTCAGTGTCCTGTGCTTCAGTGTCCTGTGCTTCAGTGTCCTGTGCTTCACTGTCCTGTGCTTCACAGTCCTGTGCTTCAGTGTCCTGTGCTTCAGTGTCCTGTGCGTCAGTGTCCTGTGCTTCAGTGTCCTGTGCTTCAGTGTCCTGTGCTTCAGTGTCTTGTGCGTCTGTGTCCTGTACGTCAGTATCCTGTGCTTCAGTGTCCTGTGCGTCTGTGTCCTGTACGTCAGTGTCCTGTACGTCAGTGTCCTGTGCTTCAGTGTCCTGTGCTTCAGTATCCTGTGCTTCAGTATCCTGTGCGTCGGTGTCCTGTATGTCAGTATCCTGTGCTTCAGTGTCCTATGCGTCTGTGTCCTGTACGTCAGTGTCCTGTACGTCAGTGTCCTGTACGTCAGTGTCCTGTGCGTCAGTGTCTTGTGTGTCTGTGTCCTGTACGTCAGTATCCTGTGCTTCAGTGTCCTGTGCTTCATTGTCTTGTGTGTCTGTGTCCTGTACGTCAGTATCCTGTGCTTCAGTGTCCTGTGCGTCAGTGTCCTGTGCGTCCTGTACGTCAGTGTCCTGTGCGTCAGTGTCCTGTGCGTCAGTGTCCTGTGCGTCAGTGTCCTGTGCTTCAGTGTCCTGTGCTTCAGTGTCCTTTGCTTCAGTGTCCAGTGCTTCAGTGTCCTTTGCTTCAGTGTCCTGTGCTTCAGTGTCCTGTACGTCAGTGTCCTGTATGTCAGTGTCCTGTGCGCCTGTGTCCTGTACGTCAGTGTCCTGTGCGTCAGTGTCCTGTGCTTCAGTGTCCTGTGCTTCAGTGTCCTGTGCTTCAGTGTCCTGTGCTTCAGTGTCCTGTGCGTCTGTGTCCTGTACGTCAGTGTCCTGTGCGTCAGTGTCCTGTGCTTCAGTGTCCTGTGCTTCAGTGTCTTGTGTGTCTGTGTCCTGTGCTTCAGTGTCTTGTGTGTCTGTGTCCTGTGCGTCAGTGTCCTGTGCGTCAGTGCCCTGTGCTTCAGTGTCCTGTGCTTTAGTGTCTTGTGTGTCTGTGTCCTGTACGTCAGTAGACTGTGCTTCAGTGTCTTGTGCGTCTGTGTCCTGTACGTCAGTGTCCTGTGCGTCAGTGTCCTGTGCTTCAGTGTCCTGTGCTTCAGTGTCCTGTGCGTCAGTGTCCTGTACGTCAGTGTCCTGTGCGTCAGTGTCCTGTGCGTCAGTGTCCTGTGCTTCAGTGTCCTGTGCGTCAGTGTCCTGTGCTTCAGTGTCCTGTGCTTCAGTGTCCTGTGCGTCAGTGTCCTGTGCGTCAGTGTCCTGTGCATCAGTGTCCTGTGCTTCAGTGTCCTGTGCTTCAGTGACCTGTGCGTCAGTATCATGTGCTTCTGTGTCCTGTGCTTCAGTGTCCTGTGCGTCTGTGTCCTGGGCGTCAGTGTCCTGTGCGTCTGTGTCCTGTACGTCAGTGTCTTGTGTGTCGGTATCGTGTACGTCAGTATCCTGTGCTTCAGTGTCCTGTGCTTCAGTGTCTTGTGTGTCTGTGTCCTGTGCGTCGGTGTCCTGTACGTCTGTATCCAGTGCTTCAGTGTCCTGTGCTTCACTGTCTTGTGTGCCTGTGTCCTGTACGTCAGTGTCCTGTACGTCAGTGTCCTGTGCTTCAGTGTCCTGTGCTTCAGTGTCCTGTCCTTCAGTGTCCTGTGTGTCTGTGTCCTGTGCGTCAGTGTCCTGTACGTCAGTGTACTGTGCTTCAGTGTCCTGTGCTACAGTGTCCTGTGCTTCAGTGTCTTGTGTGTCTGTGTCCTGTACGTCAGTGTCCTGTACGTCAGTGTCCTGTACGTCAGTGTCCTGTGCGTCTGTGTCCTGTAGGTCAGTGTCTTGTGTGTCTGTGTCCAGTACGTCAGTATCCTGTGCTTCAGTGTCCTGTGCGTCAGTGTCCTGTACGTCAGTGTCCTGTGCGTCAGTGTCCTGTGCTTCAGTGTCCTTTGCTTCAGTGTCCAGTGCTTCAGTGTCCTGTGCTTCAGTGTCCTGTGCTTCAGTGTCCTGTGCTATAGTGTCTTGTGTGTCTGTGTCATGTACGTCAGTGTCCTGAACGTCAGTGTCCTGTACGTCAGTGTCCTGTGGGTCTGTGTCCTGTACGTCAGTGTCTTGAGTCTCTGTGTCCTGTACGTCAGTATCCTGTGCTTCAGTGTCCTGTGCGTCAGTGTCTTGTGTGTCTGTGTCCTGGGCGCCGGTGTCCTGTACATCAGTATCCTGTGCTTCAGTGTCCTGTGCTACAGTGTCCTGTGCTTCAGTGTCCTGTGTATCTGTACGTCAGTGTCCTGTACGTCAGTTTCCTGTGCTTCAGTGTCTTGTGTGTCTCTGTCCTGCACGTCAGGGTCCTGTACGTCAGTGTTCTGTACGTCAGTGTCCTGTGCGTCTGTGTCCTGTACGTCAGTGTCCTATACGTCAGTGTCTTGTGTGTCTGTGTCCTGTACGTCAGTATCCTGTGCTTCAGTGTCCTGTGCGTCAGTGTCTTGTTTGTCTGTGTCCTGTACGTCAGTATCCTGTGCTTCAGTGTCCTGTGCTTCAGTGTCTTGTGTGTCTGTGTCCTGTACGTCAGTATCCTGTCCTTCGGTGTCCTGTGCGTCAGTGTCCTGTGCGTCTGTGTCCTGTACGTCAGTGTCCTGTGCGTCAGTGTCCTGTGCGTCAGTGTCCTGTGCTTCAGTGTCCTGTGCTTCAGTGTCCTGTGCGTCTGTGTCCTGTACGTCAGTGTCCTGTGCTTCAGTGTCCTGTGCTTCAATGTCCTGTGCTTCAGTGTCCTGTGCTTCAGTGTCCTGTGCTTCAGTGTCCTGTGCTATAGTGTCTTGTGTGTCTGTGTCATGTACGTCAGTGTCCTGTACGTCAGTGTCCTGTACGTTAGTGTCCTGTGCGTCTGTCTCCTGTACGTCAGTGTCTTGAGTCTCTGTGTCCTGTACGTCAGTATCCTGTGCTTCAGTGTCCTGTGCTTCAGTGTCTTGTGTGTCTGTGTCCTGTGCGCCGGTGTCCTGTACGTCAGTATCCTGTGCTTCAGTGTCCTGTGCTACAGTGTCCTGTGCTTCAGTGTCCTGTGTGTCTGTGTCCTGTACGTCAGAGTCCTGTACGTCAGTTTCCTGTGCTTCAGTATCCTGTGCTTCAGTGTCTTGTGTGTCTGTGTCCTGTACGTCAGTGTCCTGTACGTCAGTGTCCTGTGCGTCTGTGTCCTGTACGTCAGTGTCCTGTACGTCAGTGTCCTGTACGTCAGTGTCTTGTGTGTCTGTGTCCTGTACGTCAGTATCCTGTGCTTCAGTGTCCTGTGCGTCAGTGGCTTGTGTGTCTGTGTCCTGTACGTCAGTATCCTGTGCTTCAGTGTCCTGTGTTTCAGTGTCTTGTGTGTCTGTGTCCAGTACGTCAGTATCCTGTGCTTCAGTGCCCTGTGCGTCAGTGTCCTGTACGTCAGTGTCCTGTGCGTCAGTGTCCTGTGCTTCAGTGTCCTTTGCTTCAGTGTCCTGTGCTTCAGTGTCCTGTGCTTCAGTGTCCTGTGCTATAGTGTCTTGTGTGTCTGTGTCATGTACGTCAGTGTCCTGTACGTCAGTGTCCTGTACGTCAGTGTCCTGTGCGTCTGTGTCCTGTACGTCAGTGTCTTGAGTCTCTGTGTCCTGTACGTCAGTATCCTGTGCTTCAGTGTCCTGTGCTTCAGTGTCTTGTGTGTCTGTGTCCTGGGCGCCGGTGTCCTGTACATCAGTATCCTGTGCTTCAGTGTCCTGTGCTACAGTGTCCTGTGCTTCAGTGTCCTGTGTGTCTGTGTCCTGTACGTCAGCGTCCTGTACGTCAGTTTCCTGTGCTTCAGTGTCTTGTGTGTCTCTGTCCTGTACGTCAGGGTCCTGTACGTCAGTGTCCTGTACGTCAGTGTCCTGTGCGTCTGTGTCCTGTACGTCAGTGTCCTGTACATCAGTGTCTTGTGTGTCTGTGTCCTGTACGTCAGTATCCTGTGCTTCAGTGTCCTGTGCGTCAGTGTCTTGTGTGTCTGTGTCCTGTACGTCAGTATCCTGTGCTTCAGTGTCCTGTGCTTCAGTGTTCTGTGTGTCTGTGTCCTGTACGTCAGTATCCTGTGCTTCAGTGTCCTGTGCGTCAGTGTCCTGTGCGTCAGTGTCCTGTACGTCAGTGTCCTGTGCGTCAGTGTCCTGTGCGTCAGTGTCCTGTGCGTCAGTGTCCTGTGCTTCAGTGTCCTGTGCTTCAGTGTCCTGTGCTTCAGTGTCCTTTGCTTCAGTGTCCTGTGCTTCAGTGTCCTGTACGTCAGTGTCCTGTACGTCAGTGTCTTGAGTCTGTGTCCTGTACGTCAGTGTCTTGAGTCTCTGTGTCCTGTACGTCAGTATCCTGTGCTTCAGTGTCCTGTGCTTCAGTGTCTTGTGTGTCTGTGTCCTGGGCGCCGGTGTCCTGTACATCAGTATCCTGTGCTTCAGTGTCCTGTGCTACAGAGTCTTGTGCTTCAGTGTCCTGTGTGTCTGTACGTCAGTGTCCTGTACGTCAGTTTCCTGTGCTTCAGTGTCTTGTGTGTCTCTGTCCTGTACGTCAGGGTCCTGTACGTCAGTGTTCTGTACGTCAGTGTCCTGTGCGTCTGTGTCCTGTACGTCAGTGTCCTGTACATCAGTGTCTTGTGTGTCTGTGTCCTATACGTCAATATCCTGTGCTTCAGTGTCCTGTGCGTCAGTGTCTTGTGTGTCTGTGTCCTGTACGTCAGTATCCTGTGCTTCAGTGTCCTGTGCTTCAGTGTCTTGTGTGTCTGTGTCCTGTACGTCAGTATCCTGTGCTTCAGTGTCCTGTGCGTCAGTGTCCTGTGCGTCTGTGTCCTGTACGTCAGTGTCCTGTGCGTCAGTGTCCTGTGCGTCAGTGTCCTGTGCTTCAGTGTCCTGTGCTTCAGTGTCCTTTGCTTCAGTGTCCAGTGCTTCAGTGTCCTTTGCTTCAGTGTCCTGTGCTTCAGTGTCCTGTACGTCAGTGTCCTGTATGTCAGTGTCCTGTGCGTCTGTGTCCTGTACGTCAGTGTCCTGTGCGTCAGTGTCCTGTGCTTCAGTGTCCTGTGCTTTAGTGTCTTGTGTGTCTGTGTCCTGTGCTTCAATGTCTTGTGTGTCTGTGTCCTGTGCGTCAGTGTCCTGTGCGTCAGTGCCCTGTGCTTCAGTGTCCTGTGCTTTAGTGTCTTGTGTGTCTGTGTCCCGTACGTCAGTAGACTGTGCTTCAGTGTCTTGTGCGTCTGTGTCCTGTACGTCAGTGTCCTGTGCGTCAGTGTCCTGTGCTTCAGTGTCCTGTGCTTCAGTGTCTTGTGTGTCTGTGACCTGTACGTCAGTATCCTGTGCTTCAGTGTCCTGTGCATCAGTGTCTTATGTGCCTGTGTCCTGTGCTTCAGTATCCTGTGCTTCAGTGCCCTGTGCTTCAGTGTCCTGCGCTTCAGTGTCCTGTGCGTCAGTGTCATGTACGTCAGTGTCCTGAACGTCAGTGTCCTGTACGTCAGTGTCCTGTGGGTCTGTGTCCTGTACGTCAGTGTCTTGAGTCTCTGTGTCCTGTACGTCAGTATCCTGTGCTTCAGTGTCCTGTGCTTCAGTGTCTTGTGTGTCTGTGTCGTGGGCGCCGGTGTCCTGTACATCAGTATCCTGTGCTTCAGTGTCCTGTGCTACAGTGTCCTGTGCTTCAGTGTCCTGTGTATCTGTACGTCAGTGTCCTGTACGTCAGTTTCCTGTGCTTCAGTGTCTTGTGTGTCTCTGTCCTGTACGTCAGGGTCCTGTACGTCAGTGTTCTGTACGTCAGTGTCCTGTGCGTCTGTGTCCTGTACGTCAGTGTCCTGTACGTCAGTGTCTTGTATGTCTGTGTCCTGTACGTCAGTATCCTGTGCTTCAGTGTCCTGTGCGTCAGTGTCTTGTGTGTCTGTGTCCTGTACGTCAGTATCCTGTGCTTCAGTGTCCTGT
The DNA here is from genome assembly GCF_047496885.1 of Scyliorhinus torazame. Classification (NCBI taxonomy): domain Eukaryota; kingdom Metazoa; phylum Chordata; class Chondrichthyes; order Carcharhiniformes; family Scyliorhinidae; genus Scyliorhinus; species Scyliorhinus torazame. Next base: position 180,234,667 of record NC_092713.1, read on the forward strand.
GCTTCAGTGTCTTGTGTGTCTGTGTCCTGTACGTCAGTATCCTGTCCTTCAGTGTCCTGTGCGTCAGTGTCCTGTGCGTCTGTGTCCTGTACGTCAGTGTCCTGTGCGTCAGTGTCCTGTGCGTCAGTGTCCTGTGCTTCAGTGTCCTGTGCTTCAGTGTCCTGTGCTTCAGTGTCCTGTGCTTCAGTGTCCTGTGCGTCTGTGTCCTGTACGTCAGTGTCCTGTGCTTCAGTGTCCTGTGCTTCAGTGTCCTGTGCTTCAGTGTCCTATGCTATAGTGTCTTGTGTGTCTGTGTCATGTACGTCAGTGTCCTGTACGTCAGTGTCCTGTACGTCAGTGTCCTGTGCGTCTGTCTCCTGTACGTCAGTGTCTTGAGTCTCTGTGTCCTGTACGTCAGTATCCTGTGCTTCAGTGTCCTGTGCTTCAGTGTCTTGTGTGTCTGTGTCCTGTGCGCCGGTGTCCTGTACGTCAGTATCCTGTGCTTCAGTGTCCTGTGCTACAGTGTCTTGTGTGTCTGTGTCCAGTACGTCAGTATACTGTGCTTCAGTGTCCTGTGCGTCAGTGCCCTGTACGTCAGTGTCCTGTACGTCAGTGTCCTGTGCGTCAGTATCCTGTGCTTCAGTGTCCTTTGCTTCAGTGTCCTGTGCTTCAGTGTCCTGTGCTTCAGTGTCCTGTGCTATAGTGTCTTGAGTGTCTGTGTCATGTACGTCAGTGTCCTGTACGTCAGTGTCCTGTACGTCAGTGTCCTGTGCGTCTGTGTCCTGTACGTCAGTGTCTTGAGTCTCTGTGTCCTGTACGTCAGTATCCTGTGCTTCAGTGTCCTGTGCTTCAGTGTCTTGTGTGTCTGTGTCCTGGGCGCCGGTGTCCTGTACATCAGTATCCTGTGCTTCAGTGTCCTGTGCTACAGTGTCCTGTGCTTCAGTGTCCTGTGTATCTGTACGTCAGTGTCCTGTACGTCAGTTTCCTGTGCTTCAGTGTCTTGTGTGTCTCTGTCCTGTACGTCAGGGTCCTGTACGTCAGTGTTCTGTACGTCAGTGTCCTGTGCGTCTGTGTCCTGTACGTCAGTGTCCTGTACGTCAGTGTCTTGTGTGTCTGTGTCCTGTACGTCAGTATCCTGTGCTTCAGTGTCCTGTGCGTCAGTGTCTTGTGTGTCTGTGTCCTGTACGTCAGTATCCTGTGCTTCAGTGTCCTGTGCTTCAGTGTCTTGTGTGTCTGTGTCCTGTACGTCAGTATCCTGTCCTTCAGTGTCCTGTGCGTCAGTGTCCTGTGCGTCTGTGTCCTGTACGTCAGTGTCCTGTGCGTCAGTGTCCTGTGCGTCAGTGTCCTGTGCTTCAGTGTCCTGTGCTTCAGTGTCCTGTGCTTCAGTGTCCTGTGCTTCAGTGTCCTGTGCGTCTGTGTCCTGTACGTCAGTGTCCTGTGCTTCAGTGTCCTGTGCTTCAGTGTCCTGTGCTTCAGTGTCCTATGCTATAGTGTCTTGTGTGTCTGTGTCATGTACGTCAGTGTCCTGTACGTCAGTGTCCTGTACGTCAGTGTCCTGTGCGTCTGTCTCCTGTACGTCAGTGTCTTGAGTCTCTGTGTCCTGTACGTCAGTATCCTGTGCTTCAGTGTCCTGTGCTTCAGTGTCTTGTGTGTCTGTGTCCTGTGCGCCGGTGTCCTGTACGTCAGTATCCTGTGCTTCAGTGTCCTGTGCTACAGTGTCTTGTGTGTCTGTGTCCAGTACGTCAGTATACTGTGCTTCAGTGTCCTGTGCGTCAGTGCCCTGTACGTCAGTGTCCTGTACGTCAGTGTCCTGTGCGTCAGTGTCCTGTGCTTCAGTGTCCTTTGCTTCAGTGTCCTGTGCTTCAGTGTCCTGTGCTTCAGTGTCCTGTGCTATAGTGTCTTGTGTGTCTGTGTCATGTACGTCAGTGTCCTGTACGTCAGTGTCCTGTACGTCAGTGTCCTGTGCGTCTGTGTCCTGTACGTCAGTGTCTTGAGTCTCTGTGTCCTATACGTCAGTATCCTGTGCTTCAGTGTCCTGTGCTTCAGTGTCTTGTGTGTCTGTGTCCTGGGCGCCGGTTTCCTGTACATCAGTATCCTGTGCTTCAGTGTCCTGTGCTACAGAGTCTTGTGCTTCAGTGTCCTGTGTGTCTGTACGTCAGTGTCCTGTACGTCAGTTTCCTGTGCTTCAGTGTCTTGTGTGTCTCTGTCCTGTACGTCAGGGTCCTGTACGTCAGTGTTCTGTACGTCAGTGTCCTGTGCGTCTGTGTCCTGTACGTCAGTGTCCTGTACGTCAGTGTCTTGTGTGTCTGTGTCCTATACGTCAATATCCTGTGCTTCAGTGTCCTGTGCGTCAGTGTCTTGTGTGTCTGTGTCCTGTACGTCAGTATCCTGTGCTTCAGTGTCCTGTGCTTCAGTGTCTTGTGTGTCTGTGTCCTGTACGTCAGTATCCTGTGCTTCAGTGTCCTGTGCGTCAGTGTCCTGTGCGTCTGTGTCCTGTACGTCAGTGTCCTGTGCGTCAGTGTCCTGTGCGTCAGTGTCCTGTGCTTCAGTGTCCTGTGCTTCAGTGTCCTTTGCTTCAGTGTCCAGTGCTTCAGTGTCCTTTGCTTCAGTGTCCTGTGCTTCAGTGTCCTGTACGTCAGTGTCCTGTATGTCAGTGTCCTGTGCGTCTGTGTCCTGTACGTCAGTGTCCTGTGCGTCAGTGTCCTGTGCTTCAGTGTCCTGTGCTTTAGTGTCTTGTGTGTCTGTGTCCTGTGCTTCAATGTCTTGTGTGTCTGTGTCCTGTGCGTCAGTGTCCTGTGCGTCAGTGCCCTGTGCTTCAGTGTCCTGTGCTTTAGTGTCTTGTGTGTCTGTGTCCCGTACGTCAGTAGACTGTGCTTCAGTGTCTTGTGCGTCTGTGTCCTGTACGTCAGTGTCCTGTGCGTCAGTGTCCTGTGCTTCAGTGTCCTGTGCTTCAGTGTCTTGTGTGTCTGTGACCTGTACGTCAGTATCCTGTGCTTCAGTGTCCTGTGCATCAGTGTCTTGTGTGCCTGTGTCCTGTGCTTCAGTATCCTGTGCTTCAGTGCCCTGTGCTTCAGTGTCCTGCGCTTCAGTGTCCTGTGCGTCAGTGTCATGTACGTCAGTGTCCTGAACGTCAGTGTCCTGTACGTCAGTGTCCTGTGGGTCTGTGTCCTGTACGTCAGTGTCTTGAGTCTCTGTGTCCTGTACGTCAGTATCCTGTGCTTCAGTGTCCTGTGCTTCAGTGTCTTGTGTGTCTGTGTCCTGGGCGCCGGTGTCCTGTACATCAGTATCCTGTGCTTCAGTGTCCTGTGCTACAGTGTCCTGTGCTTCAGTGTCCTGTGTATCTGTACGTCAGTGTCCTGTACGTCAGTTTCCTGTGCTTCAGTGTCTTGTGTGTCTCTGTCCTGTACGTCAGGGTCCTGTACGTCAGTGTTCTGTACGTCAGTGTCCTGTGCGTCTGTGTCCTGTACGTCAGTGTCCTGTACGTCAGTGTCTTGTGTGTCTGTGTCCTGTACGTCAGTATCCTGTGCTTCAGTGTCCTGTGCGTCAGTGTCTTGTGTGTCTGTGTCCTGTACGTCAGTATCCTGTGCTTCAGTGTCTTGTGTGTCTGTGTCCTGTACGTCAGTATCCTGTCCTTCAGTGTCCTGTGCGTCAGTGTCCTGTGCGTCTGTGTCCTGTACGTCAGTGTCCTGTGCGTCAGTGTCCTGTGCGTCAGTGTCCTGTGCGTCAGTGTCCTGTGCTTCAGTGTCCTGTGCTTCAGTGTCCTGTGCTTCAGTGTCCTGTGCTTCAGTGTCCTGTGCGTCTGTGTCCTGTACGTCAGTGTCCTGTGCTTCAGTGTCCTGTGCTTCAGTGTCCTGTGCTTCAGTGTCCTATGCTATAGTGTCTTGTGTGTCTGTGTCATGTACGTCAGTGTCCTGTACGTCAGTGTCCTGTACGTCAGTGTCCTGTGCGTCTGTCTCCTGTACGTCAGTGTCTTGAGTCTCTGTGTCCTGTACGTCAGTATCCTGTGCTTCAGTGTCCTGTGCTTCAGTGTCTTGTGTGTCTGTGTCCTGTGCGCCGGTGTCCTGTACGTCAGTATCCTGTGCTTCAGTGTCCTGTGCTACAGTGTCCTGTGCTTCAGTGTCTGTGTGTCTGTGTCCTGTACCTCAGAGTCCTGTACGTCAGTGTCCTGTGCTTCAGTGTCCTGTGCTTCAGTGTCTTGTGTGTCTGTGTCCTGTACGTCAGTGTCCTGTACGTCAGTGTCCTGTGCGTCTGTGTCCTGTACGTCAGTGTCCTGTACGTCAGTGTCCTGTACGTCAGTGTCTTGTGTGTCTGTGTCCTGTACGTCAGTATCCTGTGCTTCAGTGTCCTGTGCTTCAGTGTCTTGTGTGTCTGTGTCCAGTACGTCAGTATCCTGTGCTTCAGTGCCCTGTGCGTCAGTGTCCTGTACGTCAGTGTCCTGTGCGTCAGTGTCCTGTGCTTCAGTGTCCTTTGCTTCAGTGTCCTGTGCTTCAGTGTCCTGTGCTTCAGTGTCCTGAGCTATAGTGTCTTGTGTGTCTGTGTCATGTACGTCAGTGTCCTGTACGTCAGTGTCCTGTACGTCAGTGTCCTGTGCGTCTGTGTCCTGTACGTCAGTGTCTTGAGTCTCTGTGTCCTGTACGTCAGTATCCTGTGCTTCAGTGTCCTGTGCGTCAGTGTCTTGTGTGTCTGTGTCCTGGGCGCCGGTGTCCTGTACATCAGTATCCTGTGCTTCAGTGTCCTGTGCTACAGTGTCCTGTGCTTCAGTGTCCTGTGTGTCTGTGTCCTGTACGTCAGTGTCCTGTACGTCAGTTTCCTGTGCTTCAGTGTCTTGTGTGTCTCTGTCCTGAACGTCAGGGTCCTGTACGTCAGTGTCCTGTACGTCAGTGTCCTGTGCGTCTGTGTCCTGTACGTCAGTGTCCTGTACATCAGTGTCTTGTGTGTCTGTGTCCTGTACGTCAGTATCCTGTGCTTCAGTGTCCTGTGCGTCAGTGTCCTGTGCGTCAGTGTCCTGTACGTCAGTGTCCTGTGCGTCAGTGTCCTGTGCGTCAGTGTCCTGTGCTTCAGTGTCCTGTGCTTCAGTGTCCTTTGCTTCAGTGTCCTGTGCTTCAGTGTCCTGTACGTCAGTGTCCTGTACGTCAGTGTCCTGTGCGTCTGTGTCCTGTACGTCAGTGTCCTGTGCTTCAGTGTCCTGTGCTTCAGTGTCCTGTGCGTCTGTGTCCTGTACGTCAGTGTCCTGTACGTCAGTGTCCTGTGCGTCAGTGTCCTGTGCTTCAGTGTCCTGTGCTTCAGTGTCTTGTGTGTCTGTGTCCTGTGCTTCAGTGTCTTGTGTGTCTGTGTCCTCTGTGTCAGTGTCCTGTGCGTCAGTGCCCTGTGCTTAGGTGTCCTGTGCTTTAGTGTCTTGTGTGTCTGTGTCCTGTACGTCAGTATACTGTGCTTCAGTGTCTTGTGCGTCTGTGTCCTGTACGTCAGTGTCCTGTGCGTCAGTGTCCTGTGCTTCAGTGTCCTGTGCTTCAGTGTCTTGTGTGTCTGTGACCTGTACGTCAGTATCCTGTGCTTCAGCGTCCTGTGCATCAGTGTTTTGTGTGCCTGTGTCCTGTGCTTCAGTATCCTGTGCTTCAGTGCCCTGTGCTTCAGTGTCCTGTGCTTCAGTGTCCTGTGCGTCAGTGTCCTGTACGTCAGTGTCCTGTGCGTCAGTGTCCTGTGCTTCAGTGTCCTGTGCGTCAGTGTCCTGTGCTTCAGTGTCCTGTGCGTCAGTGTCCTGTGCATCAGTGTCCTGTGCTTCAGTGTCCTGTGCTTCAGTGACCTGTGCGTCAGTATCATATGCTTCTGTGTCCTGTGCTTCAGTGTCCTGTGCGTCTGTGTCCTGGGCGTCAGTGTCCTGTGCGTCTGTGTCCTGTACGTCAGTGTCTTGTGTGTCGGTATCGTGTACGTCAGTATCCTGTGCTTCAGTGTCCTGTGCTTCAGTGTCTTGTGTGTCTGTGTCCTGTGCGTCGGTGTCCTGTACGTCTGTATCCAGTGCTTCAGTGTCCTGTGCTTCACTGTCTTGTGTGCCTGTGTCCTGTACGTCAGTGTCCTGTACGTCAGTGTGCTGTGCTTCAGTGTCCTGTGCTTCAGTGTCCTGTCCTTCAGTGTCCTGTGTGTCTGTGTCCTGTGCGTCAGTGTCCTGTACGTCAGTGTCCTGTCCTACAGTGTCCTGTGCTTCAGTGTCCTGTGTGTCTGTGTCCTGTGTGTCTGTGTCCTGTACGTCAGTGTCCTGTACGTCAGTGTCCTGTGCTTCAGTGTCTTGTGTGTCTGTGTCCTGTACGTCAGTGTCCTATACGTCAGTGTCCTATACGTCAGTGTCCTGTACGTCAGTGTCCTGTGCGTCTGTGGCCTGTAGGTCAGTGTCCTGTACGTCAGTGTCTTGTGTGTCTGTGTCCTGTACGTCAGTATCCTGTGCTTCAGTGTCCTGTGCATCAGTGTCCTGTGCTTCAGTATCCTGTGCTTCAGTGCCCTGAGCTTCAGTGTCCTGTGCTTCAGTGTCCTGTGCTTCAGTGTCCTGTGCGTCTGTGTCCTGTACGTCCGTGTCCTGTGCGTCAGTGTCCTGTGCTTCAGTGTCCTGTGCTTCAGTGTCTTGTGTGTCTGTGTCCTGTACGTCAGTGTCCTGTACGTCAGTGTCCTGTGCGTCTGTGTCCTGTACGTCAGTGTCCTGTACGTCAGTGTCCTGTACGTCAGTGTCTTGTGTGTCTGTGTCCTGTACGTCAGTATCCTGTGCTTCAGTGTCCTGTGCGTCAGTGTCTTGTGTGTCTGTGTCCTGTACGTCAGTATCCTGTGCTTCAGTGTCCTGTGCTTCAGTGTCTTGTGTGTCTGTGTCCAGTACGTCAGTATACTGTGCTTCAGTGTCCTGTGCGTCAGTGCCCTGTACGTCAGTGTCCTGTACGTCAGTGTCCTGTGCGTCAGTGTCCTATGCTTCAGTGTCCTTTGCTTCAGTGTCCTGTGCTTCAGTGTCCTGTGCTTCAGTGTCCTGTGCTATAGTGTCTTGTGTGTCTGTGTCATGTACGTCAGTGTCCTGTACGTCAGTGTCCTGTACGTCAGTGTCCTGTGCGTCTGTGTCCTGTACGTCAGTGTCTTGAGTCTCTGTGTCCTGTACGTCAGTATCCTGTGCTTCAGTGTCCTGTGCTTCAGTGTCTTGTGTGTCTGTGTCCTGGGCGCCGGTGTCCTGTACGTCAGTATCCTGTGCTTCAGTGTCCTGTGCTACAGAGTCCTGTGCTTCAGTGTCCTGTGTGTCTGTACGTCAGTGTCCTGTACGTCAGTTTCCTGTGCTTCAGTGTCTTGTGTGTCTCTGTCCTGTACGTCAGGGTCCTGTACGTCAGTGTTCTGTACGTCAGTGTCCTGTGCGTCTGTGTCCTGTACGTCAGTGTCCTGTACGTCAGTGTCTTGTGTGTCTGTGTCCTGTACGTCAGTATCCTGTGCTTCAGTGTCCTGTGCTTCAGTGTCTTGTGTGTCTGTGTCCTGTACGTCAGTATCCTGTGCTTCAGTGTCCTGTGCGTCAGTGTCCTGTGCGTCTGTGTCCTGTACGTCAGTGTCCTGTGCGTCAGTGTCCTGTGCGTCAGTGTCCTGTGCGTCAGTGTCCTGTGCTTCAGTGTCCTGTGCTTCAGTGTCCTGTGCTTCAGTGTCCTTTGCTTCAGTGTCCAGCGCTTCAGTGTCCTTTGCTTCAGTGTCCTTTGCTTCAGTGTCCTGTACGTCAGTGTCCTGTATGTCAGTGTCCTGTGCGTCTGTGTCCTGTACGTCAGTGTCCTGTGCGTCAGTGTCCTGTGCTTCAGTGTCCTGTGCTTTAGTGTCTTGTGTGTCTGTGTCCTGTGCTTCAGTGTCTTGTGTGTCTGTGTCCTGTGCGTCAGTGTCCTGTGCGTCAGTGCCCTGTGCTTCAGTGTCCTGTGCTTTAGTGTCTTGTGTGTCTGTGTCCTGTACGTCAGTAGACTGTGCTTCAGTGTCTTGTGCGTCTGTGTCCTGTACGTCAGTGTCCTGTGCGTCAGTGTCCTGTGCTTCAGTGTCCTGTGCTTCAGTGTCTTGTGTGTCTGTGACCTGTACGTCAGTATCCTGTGCTTCAGTGTCCTGTGCATCAGTGTCTTGTGTGCCTGTGTCCTGTGCTTCAGTATCCTGTGCTTCAGTGCCCTGTGCTTCAGTGTCCTGTGCTTCAGTGTCCTGTGCGTCAGTGTCCTGTACGTCAGTGTCCTGAGCGTCAGTGTCCTGTGCGTCAGTGTCCTGTGCGTCAGTGTCCTGTGCATCAGTGTCCTGTGCTTCAGTGTCCTGTGCTTCAGTGACCTGTGCGTCAGTATCATGTGCTTCTGTGTCCTGTGCTTCAGTGTCCTGTACGTCTGTGTCCTGGGCGTCAGTGTCCTGTGCGTCTGTGTCCTGTACGTCAGTGTCTTGTGTGTCGGTATCGTGTACGTCAGTATCCTGTGCTTCAGTGTCCTGTGCTTCAGTGTCTTGTGTGTCTGTGTCCTGTGCGTCGGTGTCCTGTACGTCTGTATCCAGTGCTTCAGTGTCCTGTGCTTCACTGTCTTGTGTGCCTGTGTCCTGTACTTCAGTGTCCTGTACGTCAGTGTCCTGTGCTTAAGTGTCCTGTGCTTCAGTGTCCTGTCCTTCAGTGTCCTGTGTGTCTGTGCGTCATTGTCCTTTACGTCAGTGTACTGTGCTTCAGTGTCCTGTGCTACAGTGTCCTGTGCTTCAGTGTCCTGTGTGTCTGTGTCCTGTACGTCAGTGTCCTGTACGTCAGTGTCCTGTGCTTCAGTGTCCTGTGCTTCAGTGTCTTGTGTGTCTGTGTCCTGTACGTCAGTGTCCTGTACTTCAGTGTCCTGTACGTCAGTGTCCTGTGCGTCTGTGTCCTGTAGGTCAGTGTCCTGTACGTCAGTGTCTTGTGTGTCTGTGTCCTGTACGTCAGTATCCTGTGCTTCAGTGTCCTTTGCGTCAGTGTCTTGTGTGTCTGTGTCCTGTACGTCAGTATCCTGTGCTTCAGTGTCCTGTGCATCAGTGTCCTGTGTGTCTGTGTCCTGTGCTTCAGTATCCTGTGCTTCAGTGCCCTGAGCTTCAGTGCCCTGTGCTTCAGTGTCCTGTGCTTCAGTGTCCTGTGCTTCAGTGTCCTGTGCGTCTGTGTCCTGTACGTCCGTGTCCTGTGCGTCAGTGTCCTGTGCTTCAGTGCCCTGAGCTTCAGTGTCCTGTGCTTCAGTGTCCTGTGCTTCAGTGTCCTGTGCGTCTGTGTCCTGTACGTCCGTGTCCTGTGCGTCAGTGTCCTGTGCTTCAGTGTCTTGTGTGTCTGTGTCTTGTGTGTCTGTGTCCTGTACGTCAGTGTCCTGTACGTCAGTGTCCTGTGCGTCTGTGTCCTGTACGTCAGTGTCCTGTACGTCAGTGTCCTGTACGTCAGTGTTTTGTGTGTCTGTGTCCTGTACGTCAGTATCCTGTGCTTCAGTGTCCTGTGCGTCAGTGTCCTGTGCGTCTGTGTCCTGTACGTCCGTGTCCTGTGCGTCAGTGTCCTGTGCTTCAGTGTCCTGTGCTTCAGTGTCTTGTGTGTCTGTGTCCTGTACGTCAGTGTCCTGTACGTCAGTGTCCTGTGCGTCTGTGTCCTGTACGTCAGTGTCCTGTTCGTCAGTGTCCTGTACGTCAGTGTCTTGTGTGTCTGTGTCCTGTACGTCAGTATCCTGTGCTTCAGTGTCCTGTGCGTCAGTGTCTTGTGTGTCTGTGTCCTGTACGTCAGTATCCTGTGCTTCAGTGTCCTGTGCTTCAGTGTCTTGTGTGTCTGTGTCCAGTACGTCAGTATACTGTGCTTCAGTGTCCTGTGCGTCAGTGCCCTGTACGTCAGTGTCCTGTACGTCTGTGCCCTGTGCGTCAGTGTCCTGTGCTTCAGTGTCCTTTGCTTCAGTGTCCTGTGCTTCAGTGTCCTGTGCTTCAGTGTCCTGTGCTATAGTGTCTTGTGTGTCTGTGTCATGTACGTCAGTGTCCTGTACGTCAGTGTCCTGTACGTCAGTGTCCTGTGCGTCTGTGTCCTGTACGTCAGTGTCTTGAGTCTCTGTGTCCTGTACGTCAGTATCCTGTGCTTCAGTGTCCTGTGCTTCAGTGTCTTGTGTGTCTGTGTCCTGGGCGCCGGTGTCCTGTACATCAGTATCCTGTGCTTCAGTGTCCTGTGCTACAGAGTCCTGTGCTTCAGTGTCCTGTGTGTCTGTACGTCAGTGTCCTGTACGTCAGTTTCCTGTGCTTCAGTGTCTTGTGTGTCTCTGTCCTGTACGTCAGGGTCCTGTACGTCAGTGTTCTGTACGTCAGTGTCCTGTGCGTCTGTGTCCTGTACGTCAGTGTCCTGTACGTCAGTGTCTTGTGTGTCTGTGTCCTGTACGTCAGTATCCTGTGCTTCAGTGTCCTGTGCGTCAGTGTCTTGTGTGTCTGTGTCCTGTACGTCAGTATCCTGTGCTTCAGTGTCCTGTGCTTCAGTGTCTTGTGTGTCTGTGTCCTGTACGTCAGTATCCTGTGCTTCAGTGTCCTGTGCGTCAGTGTCCTGTGCGTCTGTGTCCTGTACGTCAGTGTCCTGTGCGTCAGTGTCCTGTGCGTCAGTGTCCTGTGCTTCAGTGTCCTGTGCTTCAGTGTCCTTTGCTTCAGTGTCCAGTGCTTCAGTGTCCTTTGCTTCAGTGTCCTGTGCTTCAGTGTCCTGTACGTCAGTGTCCTGTATGTCAGTGTCCTGTGCGTCTGTGTCCTGTACGTCAGTGTCCTGTGCGTCAGTGTCCTGTGCTTCAGTGTCCTGTGCTTTAGTGTCTTGTGTGTCTGTGTCCTGTGCTTCAGTGTCTTGTGTGTCTGTGTCCTGTGCGTCAGTGTCCTGTGCGTCAGTGCCCTGTGCTTCAGTGTCCTGTGCTTTAGTGTCTTGTGTGTCTGTGTCCTGTACGTCAGTAGACTGTGCTTCAGTGTCTTGTGCGTCTGTGTCCTGTACGTCAGTGTCCTGTGCGTCAGTGTCCTGTGCTTCAGTGTCCTGTGCTTCAGTGTCTTGTGTGTCTGTGACCTGTACGTCAGTATCCTGTGCTTCAGTGTCCTGTGCATCAGTGTCTTGTGTGCCTGTGTCCTGTGCTTCAGTATCCTGTGCTTCAGTGCCCTGTGCTTCAGTGTCCTGTGCTTCAGTGTCCTGTGCGTCAGTGTCCTGTACGTCAGTGTCCTGTGCGTCAGTGTCCTGTGCGTCAGTGTCCTGTGCTTCAGTGTCCTGTGCGTCAGTGTCCTGTGCTTCAGTGTCCTGTGCGTCAGTGTCCTGTGCGTCAGTGTCCTGTGCATCAGTGTCCTGTGCATCAGTGTCCTGTGCTTCAGTGTCCCGTGCTTCAGTGACCTGTGCGTCAGTATCATGTGCTTCTGTGTCCTGTGCTTCAGTGTCCTGTGCGTCTGTGTCCTGGGCGTCTGTGTCCTGTGCGTCTGTGTCCTGTACGTCAGTGTCTTGTGTGTCGGTATCGTGTACGTCAGTATCCTGTGCTTCAGTGTCCTGTGCTTCAGTGTCTTGTGTGTCTGTGTCCTGTGCGTCGGTGTCCTGTACGTCTGTATCCAGTGCTTCAGTGTCCTGTGCTTCACTGTCTTGTGTGCCTGTGTCCTGTACGTCAGTGTCCTGTACTCAGTGTCCTGTGCTTCAGTGTCCTGTGCTTCAGTGACCTGTCCTTCAGTGTCCTGTGTGTCTCTGTCCTGTGCGTCATTGTCCTTTACGTCAGTGTACTGTGCTTCAGTGTCCTGTGCTACAGTGTCCTGTGCTTCAGTGTCCTGTGTGTCTGTGTCCTGTACGTCAGTGTCCTGTACGTCAGTGTCCTGTGCTTCAGTGTCCTGTGCTTCAGTGTCTTGTGTGTCTGTGTCCTGTACGTCAGTGTCCTGTACTTCAGTGTCCTGTACGTCAGTGTCCTGTGCGTCTGTGTCCTGTAGGTCAGTGTCCTGTACGTCAGTGTCTTGTGCGTCTGTGTCCTGTACGTCAGTATCCTGTGCTTCAGTGTCCTGTGCGTCAGTGTCCTGTACGTCAGTATCCTGTGCTTCAGTGTCCTGTGCATCAGTGTCCTGTGTGTCTGTGTCCTGTGCTTCAGTATCCTGTGCTTCAGTGCCCTGAGCTTCAGTGTCCTGTCCTTCAGTGTGCTGTGCGTCTGTGTCCTGTGCGTCTGTGTCCTGTACGTCCGTGTCCTGTGCGTCAGTGTCCTGTGCTTCAGTGTCCTGTGCTTCAGTGTCCTGTGCTTCAGTGAACTGTGCGTCAGTATCCTGTGCTTCAGTGTCCTGTGCTTCAGTGTCCTGTGCGTCTGTGTCCTGGGCGTCAGTGTCCTGTGCGTCTGTGTCCTGTACGTCAGTGTCTTGTGTGTCTGTATCGTGTACGTCAGTATCCTGTGCTTCAGTGTCCTGTGCTTCAGTGTCTTGTGTGTCTGTGTCCTGTGCGCCGGTGTCCTGTACGTCAGTATCCAGTGCTTCAGTGTCCTGTGCTTCAGTGTCTTGTGCGCCGGTGTCCTGTACGTCAGTGTCCTGTACGTCAGTGTCCTGTACGTCAGTGTCCTGTACGTCAGTGTCCTGTACGTCAGTGTCCTGTGCTTCAGTGTCCTGTGCTTCAGTGTCCTGTGTGTCTGTGTCCTGTACGTCAGTGTCCTGTACGTCAGTGTCCTGTACGTCAGGGTTCTGTACGTCAGTGTCCTGTGCGTCTGTGTCCTCTACGTCAGTGTCCTATACATCAGTATCTTGTGTGTCTGTGTCCTGTACGTCAGTATCCTGTGCTTCAGTGTCCTGTGCGTCAGTGTCTTGTGTGTCTGTGTCCTGTACGTCAGTATCCTGTGCTTCAGTGCCCTGTGCGTCAGTGTCCTGTGCGTCTGTCTCCTGTATGTCAGTGTCCTGTGCGTCAGTGTCCTGTGCTTCAGTGTCCTGTGCTTCAGTGTCCTGTGCTTCAGTGTCCTGTACTTCAGCGTCCTGTACTTCTGTGTCCTGTGCGTCAGTGTCCTGTGCGTCAGTGTCCTGTGCGTCAGTGTCCTGTGCGTCAGTGTCCTGTGCTTCAGTGTCCTGTGCTTCAGTGTCCTGTGCTTCAGTGTCCTGTGCTTCAGTGCCTTGTGTGTCTGCGTCCTGTACGTCAGTATCCTGTGCTTCAGTGTCCTGTGCTTCAGTGTCCTGTACGTCAGTATCCTGTGCTTCAGTATCCTGTGCTTCAGTGTCCTGTGCGTCAGTGTCCTGTGCGTCAGTGTCCTGTGCGTCAGTGTCCTGTGCGTCAGTGTCCTGTGCGTCAGTGTCCTGTGCGTCAGTGTCCTGTGCGTCAGTGGCCTGTTCGTCAGTGTCCTGTGCCTCAGTGTCCTGTGCGTCAGTGTCCTGTGCTTCAGTGTCCTGTGCTTCAGTGTCCTGTGCTTCAGTGTCCTGTGCTTCACTGTCCTGTGCTTTAGTGTCCTGTGCTTCAGTGTCCTGTGCGTCAGTGTCCTGTGCTTCAGTGTCCTGTGCTTCAGTGTCCTGTGCTTCAGTGTCTTGTGCGTCTGTGTCCTGTACGTCAGTATCCTGTGCTTCAGTGTCCTGTGCGTCTGTGTCCTGTATGTCAGTGTCCTGTACGTCAGTGTCCTGTGCTTCAGTGTCCTGTGCTTCAGTATGCTGTGCTTCACTGTCCTATGCGTCTGTGTCCTGTACGTCAGTGTCCTGTACGTCAGTGTCCTGTACGTCAGTGTCCTGTGCGTCAATGTCCTGTGCTTCAGTGTCCTGTGCTTCAGTGTCCTGTGCGTCTGTGTCTGGTGCTTCAGTGTCCTGTACATCAGTGTCCTGTGGTTCAGTGTCCTGTGCTTCAGTGTCCTGTGCTTCAGTGTCCTGTGCTTCAGTGTCCTGTGCTTCAGTGTCCTGTGCGTCTGTGTCCTGTACGTCTGTGTCCTGTACGTCAGTGTCCTTTACGTCAGTGTCCTGTGCTTCAGTGTCCTGTGCTTCAGTGTCCTGTGCTTCAGTGTCTTGTGTGTCTGTGTCCTGGACGTCAGTGTCCTGTATGTCAGTGTCCTGTACGTCAGTGTCCTGTGCGTCTGTGTCCTGTGCGTCAGTGTCCTGTGCGTCAGTGTCCTGTGCGTCTTTGTCCTGTACGTCAGTGTCCGGTGCGTCAGTGTCCTGTGCGTCAGTGTCCTGTGCGTCAGTGTCCTGTGCTTCAGTGTCCTGTGCGTCGGTGTCCTGTGCGTCGGTGTCCTGTGCTTCAGTGTCCTGTGCGTCAGTGTCCTGTGTGCCGGTGTCCTGTGCGTCAGTGTCCTGTGCGTCAGTGCCCTGCGCGTCGGTGTTCTGTGTGCCTGTGTCCTGTGCTCCAGTGTCCTGTGCTCCAGTGTCCTGTGCGTCTGTGTCCTGGCCGTCTGTGTCCTGGGCGTCTGTGTCCTGGGCGTCAGTGTCCTGGCCGTCTGTGTCCTGGCCGTCTGTGTCCTGGGCGTCTGTGTCCTGGCCGTCTGTGTCCTGGGCGTCTGTGTCCTGGGCGTCAGTGTCCTGTGCGTCTGTGTCCTGTACGTCAGTGTCTTGTGTCTCTGTGTCCTGTACGTCAGTATCCTGTGCTTCAGTGTCCTGTGCTTCAGTGTCCTGTGCGCCGGTGTCCTGTACTTCAGTATCCTGTGCTTCAGTGTCCTGTGCTTCAGTGTCCTGTGCTTCAGTGTCCTGTGCTTCAGTGTCCTGTGCTTCAGTATCCTGATCTTCAGTGTCTTGTGTGTCTGTGTCCTGTACGTCAGTGTCCTGTACGTCAGTGTCCTGTACGTCAGTGTCCTGTGCGTCTGTGTCCTGTACGTCAGTGTGCTCTACGTCAGTGTCTTGTGTTTCTGTGTCCTGTACGTCATTATCCTGTGCTTTTGTGTCCTGTGCGTCAGTGTCTTGTGTCTCTGTGTCCTGTACGTCAGTATCCTGTGCTTCAGTGTCCTGTGCTTCAGTGTCTTGTGTGTCTGTGTCCTGTGCGCCGGTGTCCTGTACGTCAGTATCCTGTGCTTCAGTGTCCTGTGCTTCAGTGTCCTGTGCTTCAGTGTCCTGTGTGTCTGTGTCCTGTACGTCAGTGTCCTGTACCCCAGTGTCCTGTGCTTCAGTGTCCTGTGCTTCAGTGTCTTGTGTGTCTGTGTCCTGTACGTCAGTGTCCTGTACGTCAGTGTCCTGTACGTCAGTGTCCTGTGCGTCTGTGTCCTGTACGTCAGTGTGCTGTACGTCAGTGTCTTGTTTTTCTGTGTCCTGTATGTCAGTATCCTGTTCGTCAGTGTCTTGTGTGTCTGTGTCCTGTACGTCAGTATCCTGTGCTTCAGTGTCCTGTGCTTCAGTATCCTGTGCGTCAGTGTCTTGTGTGTCTGTGTCCTGTGCGCCGGTGTCCTGTACGTCAGTATCATGTGCTTCAGGTTCTTGTGTGTCTGTGTCCTGTGCGCCGGTGTCCTGGACGTCAGTGTCCTGTACGTCAGTGTCCTGTGTTTCAGTGTCCTGTGCTTCAGTGTCCTGTGCTTCAGTGTCCTGTGTGTCTGTGTCCTGTACGTCAGTGTCCTGTACGTCAGTGTCCTGTGCATCAGTGTCCTGTGCATCAGTGTCCTGTGCTTCAGTGTCCTGTGCTTCAGTGTCCTGTGCGTCAGTGTCCTGTACGTCAGTGTCCTGTACGTCAGTGTCCTGTGCTTCAGTGTCCTGTGCTTCAGTGTCTTGTGTGTCTGTGTCCTGTACGTCAGTGTCCTGTATGTCAGTGTCCTGTGCGTCAGTGTCCTGTGCGTTGGGGCCTGTACGTCAGTGTCCTGTACGTCAGTGTCTTGTGTATCTGTGCCCTGTAGGTCAGTATCAAGTGCTTCAGTGTCCTGTGCGTCAGTGTCTTGTGTGTCTGTGTCCTGTACGTCAGTATCCGGCGCTTCAGTGTCCTGTGCGTCAGTGTTTTGTGTGTCTGTGTCCTATGCTTCAGTATCCTGTGCTTCAGTGTCCTGTGCGTCTGTGTCCTGTACGTCAGTGTGCTGTACGTCAGTGTCCTGTATGTCAGTGTCCTGTGCTTCAGTGTCCTGTGCTTCAGTATCCTGTGCTTCAGTATCCTGTGCTTCAGTATCCTGTGCGTCTGTGTCCTGTATGTCAGTATCCTGTGCTTCAGTGCCCTGTGCGTCTGTGTCCTGTACGTCACTGTCCTGTACGTCAGTGTCCTGTGCGTCAATGTCCTGTGCTTCAGTGTCCTGTGCTTCAGTGTCCTGTGCGCCGGTGGCCTGGGCATCAGTGTCCTGTGCGTCTGTGTCTGGTGCTTCAGTGTCCTGTACATCAGTGTCCTGTGCTTCAGTGTCCTGTGCTTCAGTGTCCTGTGCTTCAGTGTCTTGTGTGTCTTTGTCCTGTGCGCCGGTGTCCTGTACGTCAGTGTCCTGTACGTCAGTGTCCTGTACGTCAGTGTCCTGTACGTCAGTGTCCTGTGGTTCAGTGTCCTGTGCTTCAGTGTCCAGTGCTTCAGTGTCCTGTGCTTCAGTGTCCTGTGCGTCTGTGTCCTGTACGTCAGTGTCCTGTACGTCAGTGTCCTGTGGTTCAGTGTCCTGTGCTTCAGTGTCCAGTGCTTCAGTGTCCTGTGCTTCAGTGTCCTGTGCTTCAGTGTCCTGTGCGTCTGTGTCCTGTACGTCAGTGTACTGTACGTCCGTGTCCTGTGCTTCAGTGTCCTGTGCTTCAGTGTCCTGTGCTTCAGTGTCTTGTGTGTCTGTGTCCTGTACGTCAGTGTCCTGTATGTCAGTGTCCTGTACGTCAGTGTCCTGTGCGTCTGTGTCCTGTACGTCAGTGTCTTGTGTGTCTGTGTCCTAAACATCAGTATCCTGTGCTTCAGTGTCTTGTGTGTCGGTGTCCTGTACGTCAGTATCCTCTGCTTCAGTGTCCTGTGCGTCAGTGTCCTGTGCATTAGTGTCCTGTACGTCAGTGTCCTGTACGTCAGTGTCTTGTGTATCTGTGCCCTGTAGGTCAGTATCCGGTGCTTCAGTGTCCTGTGCGTCAGTGTCTTGTGTGTCTGTGTCCTGTACGTCAGTATCCGGCGCTTCAGTGTCCTGTGCGTCAGTGTTTTGTGTGTCTGTGTCCTATGCTTCAGTATCCTGTGCTTCAGTGTCCTGTGCGTCTGTGTCCTGTGCGTCTGTGTCCTGTACGTCAGTGTGCTGTACGTCAGTGTCCTGTATGTCAGTGTCCTGTGCTTCAGTGTCCTGTGCTTCAGTATCCTGTGCTTCAGTATCCTGTGCTTCAGTATCCTGTGCGTCTGTGTCCTGTATGTCAGTATCCTGTGCTTCAGTGCCCTTTGCGTCTGTGTCCTGTACGTCACTGTCCTGTACGTCAGTGTCCTGTGCGTCAATGTCCTGTGCTTCAGTGTCCTGTGCTTCAGTGTCCTGTGCGCCGGTGGCCTGGGCATCAGTGTCCTGTGCGTCTGTGTCTGGTGCTTCAGTGTCCTGTACATCAGTGTCCTGTGCGTCAGTGTCCTGTGCTTCAGTGTCCTGTGCTTCAGTGTCCTGTGCTTCAGTGTCCTGTGCTTCAGTGTCCTGTGCTTCAGTGTCTTGTGTGTCTTTGTCCTGTGCGCCGGTGTCCTGTACGTCAGTGTCCTGTACGTCAGTGTCCTGTGGTTCAGTGTCCTGTGCTTCAGTGTCCAGTGCTTCAGTGTCCTGTGCTTCAGTGTCCTGTGCGTCAGTGTCCTGTACGTCAGTGTCCTGTACGTCAGTGTCCTGTGGTTCAGTGTCCTGTGCTTCAGTGTCCAGTGCTTCAGTGTCCTGTGCTTCAGTGTCCTGTGCGTCTGTGTCCTGTACGTCAGTGTACTGTACGTCCGTGTCCTGTGCTTCAGTGTCCTGTGCTTCAGTGTCCTGTGCTTCAGTGTCTTGTGTGTCTGTGTCCTGTACGTCAGTGTCCTGTATGTCAGTGTCCTGTACGTCAGTGTCCTGTGCGTCTGTGTCCTGTACGTCAGTGTCTTGTGTGTCTGTGTCCTAAACATCAGTATCCTGTGCTTCAGTGTCTTGTGTGTCGGTGTCCTGTACGTCAGTGTCCTGTGCATCAGTGTCCTGTATGTCAGTGTCCTGTGCGTCAGTGTCCTGTGCGTTGGGGCATGTACATCAGTGTCCTGTACGTCAGTGTCTTGTGTATCTGTGCCCTGTAGGTCAGTATCCGGTGCTTCAGTGTCCTGTGCGTCAGTGTCTTGTGTGTCTGTGTCCTGTACGTCAGTATCCGGCGCTTCAGTGTCCTGTGCGTCAGTGTTTTGTGTGTCTGTGTCCTATGCTTCAGTATCCTGTGCTTCAGTGTCCTGTGCGTCTGTGTCCTGTACGTCAGTGTGCTGTACGTCAGTGTCCTGTATGTCAGTGTCCTGTGCTTCAGTGTCCTGTGCTTCAGTATCCTGTGCTTCAGTATCCTGTGCTTCAGTATCCTGTGCGTCTGTGTCCTGTATGTCAGTATCCTGTGCTTCAGTGCCCTGTGCGTCACTGTCCTGTACGTCAGTGTCCTGTGCGTCAATGTCCTGTGCTTCAGTGTCCTGTGCTTCAGTGTCCTGTGCGCCGGTGGCCTGGGCATCAGTGTCCTGTGCGTCTGTGTCTGGTGCTTCAGTGTCCTGTACATCAGTGTCCTGTGCTTCAGTGTCCTGTGCTTCAGTGTCCTGTGCTTCAGTGCCTTGTGTGTCTTTGTCCTGTGCGCCGGTGTCCTGTACGTCAGTGTCCTGTACGTCAGTGTCCTGTGGTTCAGTGTCCTGTGCTTCAGTGTCCAGTGCTTCAGTGTCCTGTGCTTCAGTATCCTGTGCGTCTGTATCCTGTACGTCAGTGTCCTGTACGTCAGTGTCCTGTGGTTCAGTGTCCTGTGCTTCAGTGTCCAGTGCTTCAGTGTCCTGTGCTTCAGTGTCCTGTGCTTCAGTGTCCTGTGCGTCTGTGTCCTGTACGTCAGTGTACTGTACGTCCGTGTCCTGTGCTTCAGTGTCCTGTGCTTCAGTGTCCTGTGCTTCAGTGTCTTGTGTGTCTGTGTCCTGTACGTCAGTGTCCTGTATGTCAGTGTCCTGTACGTCAGTGTCCTGTGCGTCTGTGTCCTGTACGTCAGTGTCTTGTGTGTCTGTGTCCTAAACATCAGTATCCTGTGCTTCAGTGTCTTGTGTGTCGGTGTCCTGTACGTCAGTATCCTCTGCTTCAGTGTCCTGTGCGTCAGTGTCCTGTGCGTTAGTGTCCTGTACGTCAGTGTCCTGTACGTCAGTGTCTTGTGTATCTGTGCCCTGTAGGTCAGTATCCGGTGCTTCAGTGTCCTGTGCGTCAGTGTCTTGTGTGTCTGTGTCCTGTACGTCAGTATCCGGCGCTTCAGTGTCCTGTGCGTCAGTGTTTTGTGTGTCTGTGTCCTATGCTTCAGTATCCTGTGCTTCAGTGTCCTGTGCGTCTGTGTCCTGTACGTCAGTGTGCTGTACGTCAGTGTCCTGTATGTCAGTGTCCTGTGCTTCAGTGTCCTGTGCTTCAGTATCCTGTGCTTCAGTATCCTGTGCTTCAGTATCCTGTGCGTCTGTGTCCTGTATGTCAGTATCCTGTGCTTCAGTGCCCTTTGCGTCTGTGTCCTGTACGTCACTGTCCTGTACGTCAGTGTCCTGTGCGTCAATGTCCTGTGCTTCAGTGTCCTGTGCTTCAGTGTCCTGTGCGCCGGTGGCCTGGGCATCAGTGTCCTGTGCGTCTGTGTCTGGTGCTTCAGTGTCCTGTACATCAGTGTCCTGTGCGTCAGTGTCCTGTGCTTCAGTGTCCTGTGCTTCAGTGTCCTGTGCTTCAGTGTCCTGTGCTTCAGTGTCTTGTGTGTCTTTGTCCTGTGCGCCGGTGTCCTGTACGTCAGTGTCCTGTACGTCAGTGTCCTGTGGTTCAGTGTCCTGTGCTTCAGTGTCCAGTGCTTCAGTGTCCTGTGCTTCAGTGTCCTGTGCGTAAGTGTCCTGTACGTCAGTGTCCTGTACGTCAGTGTCCTGTGGTTCAGTGTCCTGTGCTTCAGTGTCCAGTGCTTCAGTGTCCTGTGCTTCAGTGTCCTGTGCGTCTGTGTCCTGTACGTCAGTGTACTGTACGTCCGTGTCCTGTGCTTCAGTGTCCTGTGCTTCAGTGTCCTGTGCTTCAGTGTCTTGTGTGTCTGTGTCCTGTACGTCAGTGTCCTGTATGTCAGTGTCCTGTACGTCAGTGTCCTGTGCGTCTGTGTCCTGTACGTCAGTGTCTTGTGTGTCTGTGTCCTAAACATCAGTATCCTGTGCTTCAGTGTCTTGTGTGTCGGTGTCCTGTACGTCAGTATCCTCTGCTTCAGTGTCCTGTGCGTCAGTGTCCTGTGCGTCTGTGTCCTGTACGACAGTGTCCTGTGCGTCAGTGTCCTGTGCGTCAGTGTCCTGTGCGTCAGTGTCCTGTACGTCAGTGTCCTGTGCTTCAGTGTCCTGTGTTTAGTGTCTTGTGTGTCTGTGTCCTGTGCTTCAGTGTCCTGTGCTTCAGTGTCCTGTGCTTCAGTGTCCTGTGCTTCAGTGTCCTGTGCTTCAGTGTCCTGTGCTTCAGTGTCCTGTGTGTCAGTGTCCTGTGCGTCAGTATCCTGTGCTTCAGTGTCCTGTGCGTCTGTGTCGTGGGTGTCTGTGTCCTGTACGTCAGTGTCCTGTGCTTCAGTGTCCTGTGCGTCTGTGTCCGGTACGTCAGTATCCTGTGCTTCAGTGTCCTGTGCTTCAGTGTCCTGTGTGCCGGTGTCCTGTGCGTCAGTGTCCTGTGCGTCGGTGTCCTGTGCGTCTGTGTCCTGTACGTCAGTGTCCTCGGCGTCGGTGTCCTGGGCGTCAGTGTCCTGGGCGTCAGTGTCCTGTGCGTCAATGTCCTGGGCGTCTGTGTCCTGGGCGTCTGTGTCCTGTACGTCAGTGTCCTGTGCTTCAGTGTCCTGTGCTTCAGTGTCTTGTGTGTCTGTGTCCTGTACGTCAGTGTCCTGTATGTCAGTGTCCTGTGCGTCAGTGTCCTGTGCGTTGGGGCCTGTACGTCAGTGTCCTGTACGTCAGTGTCTTGTGTATCTGTGCCCTGTAGGTCAGTATCCGGTGCTTCAGTGTCCTGTGCGTCAGTGTCTTGTGTGTCTGTGTCCTGTACGTCAGTATCCGGCGCTTCAGTGTCCTGTGCGTCAGTGTTTTGTGTGTCTGTGTCCTATGCTTCAGTATCCTGTGCTTCAGTGTCCTGTGCGTCTGTGTCCTGTACGTCAGTGTGCTGTACGTCAGTGTCCTGTATGTCAGTGTCCTGTGCTTCAGTGTCCTGTGCTTCAGTATCCTGTGCTTCAGTATCCTGTGCTTCAGTATCCTGTGCGTCTGTGTCCTGTATGTCAGTATCCTGTGCTTCAGTGCCCTGTGCGTCTGTGTCCTGTACGTCACTGTCCTGTACGTCAGTGTCCTGTGCGTCAATGTCCTGTGCTTCAGTGTCCTGTGCTTCAGTGTCCTGTGCGCCGGTGGCCTGGGCATCAGTGTCCTGTGCGTCTGTGTCTGGTGCTTCAGTGTCCTGTACATCAGTGTCCTGTGCTTCAGTGTCCTGTGCTTCAGTGTCCTGTGCTTCAGTGTCTTGTGTGTCTTTGTCCTGTGCGCCGGTGTCCTGTACGTCAGTGTCCTGTACGTCAGTGTCCTGTGGTTCAGTGTCCTGTGCTTCAGTGTCCAGTGCTTCAGTGTCCTGTGCTTCAGTGTCCTGTGCTTCAGTGTCCTGTGCGTCTGTGTCCTGTACGTCAGTGTCCTGTACGTCAGTGTCCTGTGGTTCAGTGTCCTGTGCTTCAGTGTCCAGTGCTTCAGTGTCCTGTGCTTCAGTGTCCTGTGCTTCAGTGTCCTGTGCGTCTGTGTCCTGTACGTCAGTGTACTGTACGTCCGTGTCCTGTGCTTCAGTGTCCTGTGCTTCAGTGTCCTGTGCTTCAGTGTCTTGTGTGTCTGTGTCCTGTACGTCAGTGTCCTGTATGTCAGTGTCCTGTACGTCAGTGTCCTGTGCGTCTGTGTCCTGTACGTCAGTGTCTTGTGTGTCTGTGTCCTAAACATCAGTATCCTGTGCTTCAGTGTCTTGTGTGTCGGTGTCCTGTACGTCAGTATCCCCTGCTTCAGTGTCCTGTGCGTCAGTGTCCTGTGCGTTAGTGTCCTGTACGTCAGTGTCCTGTACGTCAGTGTCTTGTGTATCTGTGCCCTGTAGGTCAGTATCCGGTGCTTCAGTGTCCTGTGCGTCAGTGTCTTGTGTGTCTGTGTCCTGTACGTCAGTATCCGGCGCTTCAGTGTCCTGTGCGTCAGTGTTTTGTGTGTCTGTGTCCTATGCTTCAGTATCCTGTGCTTCAGTGTCCTGTGCGTCTGTGTCCTGTACGTCAGTGTGCTGTACGTCAGTGTCCTGTATGTCAGTGTCCTGTGCTTCAGTGTCCTGTGCTTCAGTATCCTGTGCTTCAGTATCCTGTGCTTCAGTATCCTGTGCGTCTGTGTCCTGTATGTCAGTATCCTGTGCTTCAGTGCCCTTTGCGTCTGTGTCCTGTACGTCACTGTCCTGTACGTCAGTGTCCTGTGCGTCAATGTCCTGTGCTTCAGTGTCCTGTGCTTCAGTGTCCTGTGCGCCGGTGGCCTGGGCATCAGTGTCCTGTGCGTCTGTGTCTGGTGCTTCAGTGTCCTGTACATCAGTGTCCTGTGCGTCAGTGTCCTGTGCTTCAGTGTCCTGTGCTTCAGTGTCCTGTGCTTCAGTGTCCTGTGCTTCAGTGTCTTGTGTGTCTTTGTCCTGTGCGCCGGTGTCCTGTACGTCAGTGTCCTGTACGTCAGTGTCCTGTGGTTCAGTGTCCTGTGCTTCAGTGTCCAGTGCTTCAGTGTCCTGTGCTTCAGTGTCCTGTGCGTAAGTGTCCTGTACGTCAGTGTCCTGTACGTCAGTGTCCTGTGGTTCAGTGTCCTGTGCTTCAGTGTCCAGTGCTTCAGTGTCCTGTGCTTCAGTGTCCTGTGCGTCTGTGTCCTGTACGTCAGTGTACTGTACGTCCGTGTCCTGTGCTTCAGTGTCCTGTGCTTCAGTGTCCTGTGCTTCAGTGTCTTGTGTGTCTGTGTCCTGTACGTCAGTGTCCTGTATGTCAGTGTCCTGTACGTCAGTGTCCTGTGCGTCTGTGTCCTGTACGTCAGTGTCTTGTGTGTCTGTGTCCTAAACATCAGTATCCTGTGCTTCAGTGTCTTGTGTGTCGGTGTCCTGTACGTCAGTATCCTCTGCTTCAGTGTCCTGTGCGTCAGTGTCCTGTGCGTCAGTGTCCTGTGCGTCAGTGTCCTGTACGTCAGTGTCCTGTGCTTCAGTGTCCTGTGTTTAGTGTCTTGTGTGTCTGTGTCCTGTGCTTCAGTGTCCTGTGCTTCAGTGTCCTGTGCTTCAGTGTCCTGTGTGTCAGTGTCCTGTGCGTCAGTATCCTGTGCTTCAGTGTCCTGTGCGTCTGTGTCGTGGGTGTCTGTGTCCTGTACGTCAGTGTCCTGTGCTTCAGTGTCCTGTGCGTCTGTGTCCGGTACGTCAGTATCCTGTGCTTCAGTGTCCTGTGCTTCAGTGTCCTGTGTGCCGGTGTCCTGTGCGTCAGTGTCCTGTGCGTCGGTGTCCTGTGCGTCTGTGTCCTGTACGTCAGTGTCCTCGGCGTCGGTGTCCTGGGCGTCAGTGTCCTGGGCGTCAGTGTCCTGTGCGTCAATGTCCTGGGCGTCTGTGTCCTGGGCGTCTGTGTCCTGGGCGTCTGTGTCCTGGGCGTCTGTGTCCTGTGCGTCGGTGTCCTGTGCGTCGGTGTCCTGGGCGTCTGTGTCCTGGGCGTCTGTGTCCTGGGCGTCTGTGTCCTGGGCGTCTGTGTCCTGGGCGTCTGTGTCCTGGGCGTCTGTGTCCTGGGCGTCGGTGTCCTGTGCGTCGGTGTCCTGGGCGTCTGTGTCCTGGGCGTCTGTGTCCTGGGCGTCTGTGTCCTGGGCGTCGGTGTCCTGTGCGTCAGTGTCCTGTGCGTCGGTGTCATGTGCTTCAGTGTCCTATGCTTCAGTGTCCTGTGTGCCGGTGTCCTGTGCATCAGTGTCCAGTGCGTCAGTGTCCTGTGCGTCAGTGTCCTGTGCGTCAGTGTCCTGTGCGTCGGTGTTCAGTGCGTCAGTGTTCTGTGCGTCAGTGTCCTGTGCCTGTGTCCTGTGCTCCAGTGTACTGTGCTCCAGTGTCCTGTGCGTCTGTGTCCTGTACATCAGTGTCCTGGGCGTCGGTGTCCTGGGCGTCAGTGTCCTGGGCGTCTGTGTCCTGGCCGTCTGTGTCCTGGGCGTCTGTGTCCTGGGCGTCAGTGTCCTGGGCGTCTGTGTCATGTACATCAGTGTCCTGTGCGTCTGTGTCCTGTACGTCAGTGTCTTGTGTCTCTGTGTCCTGTCTGTCAGTATCCTGTGCTTCAGTGTCCTGTGCTTCAGTGTCTTGTGTGTCTGTGTCCTGTGCGCTGGTGTCCTGTACGTCAGTATCCAGTGCTTCAGTGTCCTGTGCTTCAGTGTCCTGTGCGTCAGTGTCCTGTGCGTCAGTGTCCTGTGCGTCGGTGTTCAGTGCGTCAGTGTTCTGTGCGTCAGTGTCCTGTGCCTGTGTCCTGTGCTCCAGTGTACTGTGCTCCAGTGTCCTGTGCGTCTGTGTCCTGTACATCAGTGTCCTGGGCGTCGGTGTCCTGGGCGTCAGTGTCCTGGGCGTCTGTGTCCTGGCCGTCTGTGTCCTGGGCGTCTGTGTCCTGGGCGTCAGTGTCCTGGGCGTCTGTGTCATGTACATCAGTGTCCTGTGCGTCTGTGTCCTGTACGTCAGTGTCTTGTGTCTCTGTGTCCTGTCTGTCAGTATCCTGTGCTTCAGTGTCCTGTGCTTCAGTGTCTTGTGTGTCTGTGTCCTGTGCGCTGGTGTCCTGTACGTCAGTATCCAGTGCTTCAGTGTCCTGTGCTTCAGTGTCCTGTGCTTCAGTGTCCTGTGTGTCTGTGTCCTGTACGTCAGTGTCCTGTACGTCAGTGTCCTGTACGTCAGTGTCCTGTACGTCAGTGTCCTGTGCTTCAGTGTCCTGTGCTTCAGTGTCTTGTGTGTCTGTGTCCTGTACGTCAGTGTCCTGTACGTCAGTGTCCTGTACGTCAGAGTCCTGTGCGTCTGTGTCCTGTACGTCAGTGTGCTGTCCGTCAGTGTCTTGTGTTTCTGTGTCCTGTAACATCAGTATCCTGTGCTTCTGTGTCCTGTGCATCACTGTCTTGTGTCTCTGTGTCCTGTACGTCAGTATCCTGTGCTTCAGTGTCCTGTGCTTCAGTGTCCTGTGCTTCAGTGTCCTGTGTGTCTGTGTCCTGTACGTCTGTGTCCTGTACGTCAGTGTCCTGTGCTTCAGTGTCCTGTGCTTCAGTGTCTTGTGTGTCTGTGTCCTGCGCGTCTGTGTCCTGTACGTCAGTGTGCTGTACGTCAGTGTCTTGTGTTTCTGTGTCCTGTACGTCAGTATCCTGTGCTTTTGTGTCCTGTGCGTCAGTGTCTTGTGTGTCTGTGTCCTGTACGTCAGTATCCTGTGCTCCAGTGTCCTGTGCTTCAGTGTCTTGTGTGTCTGTGTCCTGTGCGCCGGTGTCCTGTACGTCAGTATCATGTGCTTCAGGTTCTTGTGTGTCTGTTTCCTGTGCGCCGGTGTCCTGGACGTCAGTGTCCTGTACGTCAGTGTCCTGTGTTTCAGTGTCCTGTGCTTCAGTGTCCTGTGCTTCATTGTCCTGTGTGTCTGTGTCCTGTACGTCAGTGTCCTGTACGTCAGTGTCCTGTGCTTCAGTGTCCTGTGCTTCAGTGTCCTGTGCTTCAGTGTCCTGTGCGTCTGTGTCCTGTACGTCAGTGTCCTGTACGTCAGTGTCCTGTGCTTCAGTGTCCTGTGCTTCAGTGTCTTGTATGTCAGTGTCCTGTACGTCAGTGTCCTGTGCGTCTATGTCCTGTACGTCAGTGTCCTGTACGTCAGTGTCTTGTGTATCTGTGCCCTGTACGTCAGTATCCGGTGCTTCAGTGTCCTGTGCGTCAGTGTCTTGTGTGTCTGTGTCCTGTGCTTCAGTGTCTTGTGTGTCTGTGTCCTGTACGTCAGTGTCCTGTATGTCAGTGTCCTGTACGTCAGTGTCTTGTGTGTCTGTGTCCTAAACATCAGTATCCTGTGCTTCAGTGTCTTGTGTGTCGGTGTCCTGTACGTCAGTATCCTCTGCTTCAGTGTCCTGTGCGTCAGTGTCCTGTGCGTTAGTGTCCTGTACGTCAGTGTCCTGTACGTCAGTGTCTTGTGTATCTGTGCCCTGTAGGTCAGTATCCGGTGCTTCAGTGTCCTGTGCGTCAGTGTCTTGTGTGTCTGTGTCCTGTACGTCAGTATCCGGCGCTTCAGTGTCCTGTGCGTCAGTGTTTTGTGTGTCTGTGTCCTATGCTTCAGTATCCTGTGCTTCAGTGTCCTGTGCGTCTGTGTCCTGTACGTCAGTGTGCTGTACGTCAGTGTCCTGTATGTCAGTGTCCTGTGCTTCAGTGTCCTGTGCTTCAGTATCCTGTGCTTCAGTATCCTGTGCTTCAGTATCCTGTGCGTCTGTGTCCTGTATGTCAGTATCCTGTGCTTCAGTGCCCTTTGCGTCTGTGTCCTGTACGTCACTGTCCTGTACGTCAGTGTCCTGTGCGTCAATGTCCTGTGCTTCAGTGTCCTGTGCTTCAGTGTCCTGTGCGCCGGTGGCCTGGGCATCAGTGTCCTGTGCGTCTGTGTCTGGTGCTTCAGTGTCCTGTACATCAGTGTCCTGTGCGTCAGTGTCCTGTGCTTCAGTGTCCTGTGCTTCAGTGTCCTGTGCTTCAGTGTCCTGTGCTTCAGTGTCTTGTGTGTCTTTGTCCTGTGCGCCGGTGTCCTGTACGTCAGTGTCCTGTACGTCAGTGTCCTGTGGTTCAGTGTCCTGTGCTTCAGTGTCCAGTGCTTCAGTGTCCTGTGCTTCAGTGTCCTGTGCGTAAGTGTCCTGTACGTCAGTGTCCTGTACGTCAGTGTCCTGTGGTTCAGTGTCCTGTGCTTCAGTGTCCAGTGCTTCAGTGTCCTGTGCTTCAGTGTCCTGTGCGTCTGTGTCCTGTACGTCAGTGTACTGTACGTCCGTGTCCTGTGCTTCAGTGTCCTGTGCTTCAGTGTCCTGTGCTTCAGTGTCTTGTGTGTCTGTGTCCTGTACGTCAGTGTCCTGTATGTCAGTGTCCTGTACGTCAGTGTCCTGTGCGTCTGTGTCCTGTACGTCAGTGTCTTGTGTGTCTGTGTCCTAAACATCAGTATCCTGTGCTTCAGTGTCTTGTGTGTCGGTGTCCTGTACGTCAGTATCCTCTGCTTCAGTGTCCTGTGCGTCAGTGTCCTGTGCGTCTGTGTCCTGTACGACAGTGTCCTGTGCGTCAGTGTCCTGTGCGTCAGTGTCCTGTGCGTCAGTGTCCTGTACGTCAGTGTCCTGTGCTTCAGTGTCCTGTGTTTAGTGTCTTGTGTGTCTGTGTCCTGTGCTTCAGTGTCCTGTGCTTCAGTGTCCTGTGCTTCAGTGTCCTGTGTGTCAGTGTCCTGTGCGTCAGTATCCTGTGCTTCAGTGTCCTGTGCGTCTGTGTCGTGGGTGTCTGTGTCCTGTACGTCAGTGTCCTGTGCTTCAGTGTCCTGTGCGTCTGTGTCCGGTACGTCAGTATCCTGTGCTTCAGTGTCCTGTGCTTCAGTGTCCTGTGTGCCGGTGTCCTGTGCGTCAGTGTCCTGTGCGTCGGTGTCCTGTGCGTCTGTGTCCTGTACGTCAGTGTCCTCGGCGTCGGTGTCCTGGGCGTCAGTGTCCTGGGCGTCAGTGTCCTGTGCGTCAATGTCCTGGGCGTCTGTGTCCTGGGCGTCTGTGTCCTGGGCGTCTGTGTCCTGGGCGTCTGTGTCCTGTGCGTCGGTGTCCTGTGCGTCGGTGTCCTGGGCGTCTGTGTCCTGGGCGTCTGTGTCCTGGGCGTCTGTGTCCTGGGCGTCTGTGTCCTGGGCGTCTGTGTCCTGGGCGTCTGTGTCCTGGGCGTCGGTGTCCTGTGCGTCGGTGTCCTGGGCGTCTGTGTCCTGGGCGTCTGTGTCCTGGGCGTCTGTGTCCTGGGCGTCGGTGTCCTGTGCGTCAGTGTCCTGTGCGTCGGTGTCATGTGCTTCAGTGTCCTATGCTTCAGTGTCCTGTGTGCCGGTGTCCTGTGCATCAGTGTCCAGTGCGTCAGTGTCCTGTGCGTCAGTGTCCTGTGCGTCAGTGTCCTGTGCGTCGGTGTTCAGTGCGTCAGTGTTCTGTGCGTCAGTGTCCTGTGCCTGTGTCCTGTGCTCCAGTGTACTGTGCTCCAGTGTCCTGTGCGTCTGTGTCCTGTACATCAGTGTCCTGGGCGTCGGTGTCCTGGGCGTCAGTGTCCTGGGCGTCTGTGTCCTGGCCGTCTGTGTCCTGGGCGTCTGTGTCCTGGGCGTCAGTGTCCTGGGCGTCTGTGTCATGTACATCAGTGTCCTGTGCGTCTGTGTCCTGTACGTCAGTGTCTTGTGTCTCTGTGTCCTGTCTGTCAGTATCCTGTGCTTCAGTGTCCTGTGCTTCAGTGTCTTGTGTGTCTGTGTCCTGTGCGCTGGTGTCCTGTACGTCAGTATCCAGTGCTTCAGTGTCCTGTGCTTCAGTGTCCTGTGCGTCAGTGTCCTGTGCGTCAGTGTCCTGTGCGTCGGTGTTCAGTGCGTCAGTGTTCTGTGCGTCAGTGTCCTGTGCCTGTGTCCTGTGCTCCAGTGTACTGTGCTCCAGTGTCCTGTGCGTCTGTGTCCTGTACATCAGTGTCCTGGGCGTCGGTGTCCTGGGCGTCAGTGTCCTGCGCGTCTGTGTCCTGGCCGTCTGTGTCCTGGGCGTCTGTGTCCTGGGCGTCAGTGTCCTGGGCGTCTGTGTCATGTACATCAGTGTCCTGTGCGTCTGTGTCCTGTACGTCAGTGTCTTGTGTCTCTGTGTCCTGTCTGTCAGTATCCTGTGCTTCAGTGTCCTGTGCTTCAGTGTCTTGTGTGTCTGTGTCCTGTGCGCTGGTGTCCTGTACGTCAGTATCCAGTGCTTCAGTGTCCTGTGCTTCAGTGTCCTGTGCTTCAGTGTCCTGTGTGTCTGTGTCCTGTACGTCAGTGTCCTGTACGTCAGTGTCCTGTACGTCAGTGTCCTGTACGTCAGTGTCCTGTGCTTCAGTGTCCTGTGCTTCAGTGTCTTGTGTGTCTGTGTCCTGTACGTCAGTGTCCTGTACGTCAGTGTCCTGTACGTCAGAGTCCTGTGCGTCTGTGTCCTGTACGTCAGTGTGCTGTCCGTCAGTGTCTTGTGTTTCTGTGTCCTGTAACATCAGTATCCTGTGCTTCTGTGTCCTGTGCATCACTGTCTTGTGTCTCTGTGTCCTGTACGTCAGTATCCTGTGCTTCAGTGTCCTGTGCTTCAGTGTCCTGTGCTTCAGTGTCCTGTGTGTCTGTGTCCTGTACGTCTGTGTCCTGTACGTCAGTGTCCTGTGCTTCAGTGTCCTGTGCTTCAGTGTCTTGTGTGTCTGTGTCCTGCGCGTCTGTGTCCTGTACGTCAGTGTGCTGTACGTCAGTGTCTTGTGTTTCTGTGTCCTGTACGTCAGTATCCTGTGCTTTTGTGTCCTGTGCGTCAGTGTCTTGTGTGTCTGTGTCCTGTACGTCAGTATCCTGTGCTCCAGTGTCCTGTGCTTCAGTGTCTTGTGTGTCTGTGTCCTGTGCGCCGGTGTCCTGTACGTCAGTATCATGTGCTTCAGGTTCTTGTGTGTCTGTTTCCTGTGCGCCGGTGTCCTGGACGTCAGTGTCCTGTACGTCAGTGTCCTGTGTTTCAGTGTCCTGTGCTTCAGTGTCCTGTGCTTCATTGTCCTGTGTGTCTGTGTCCTGTACGTCAGTGTCCTGTACGTCAGTGTCCTGTGCTTCAGTGTCCTGTGCTTCAGTGTCCTGTGCTTCAGTGTCCTGTGCGTCTGTGTCCTGTACGTCAGTGTCCTGTACGTCAGTGTCCTGTGCTTCAGTGTCCTGTGCTTCAGTGTCTTGTATGTCAGTGTCCTGTACGTCAGTGTCCTGTGCGTCTATGTCCTGTACGTCAGTGTCCTGTACGTCAGTGTCTTGTGTATCTGTGCCCTGTACGTCACTATCCGGTGCTTCAGTGTCCTGTGCGTCAGTGTCTTGTGTGTCTGTGTCCTGTACGTCAGTATCCGGTGCTTCAGTGGCCTGTGCGTCAGTGTCTTGTGTGTCTGTGTCCTGTACGTCAGTATCCTGTGCTTCAGTGTCCTGTTCGTCAGTGTCCTGTGCGTCTGTGTCCTGTACGTCAGTGTCCTGTGCGTCAATTTCCTGTGCTTCAGTCTCCTGTGCGTCGGTGTCCTGTGCATCAGTGTCCTGTGCTTCAGTGTCCTGTGCTTCAGTGTCCTGTGCATCAGTGTCCTGTGCATCAGTGTCCTGTGCATCAGTGTCCTGTGCTTCAGTGTCCTGTGTGTCAGTGTCCTGTGCTTCAGTGTCCTGTACGTCAGTGTCCTGTGTTTCAGTGTCCTGTGCTTCAGTGTCCTGTGCTTCATTGTCCTGTGTGTCTGTGTCCTGTACGTCAGTGTCCTGTACGTCAGTGTCCTGTACGTCAGTGTCCAGTGCTTCAGTGTCCTGTGCTTCAGTGTCCTGTGCATCAGTGTCCTGTGCTTCAGTGTCCTGTGCTTCAGTGTCCTGTGCTTCAGTGTCCTGTGCTTCAGTGTCCTGTGCGTCTGTGTCCTGTACGTCAGTGTCCTGTACGTCAGTGTCCTGTGCTTCAGTGTCCTGTGCTTCAGTGTCTTGTGTGTCTGTGTCCTGTACATCAGTGTCCTGTATGTCAGTGTCCTGTACGTCAGTGTCCTGTGCGTCTGTGTCCTGTACGTCAGTATCCGGTGCTTCAGTGTCCTGTGCGTCAGTGTCTTGTGTGTCTGTGTCCTGTACGTCAGTATCCGTTGCTTCAGTGTCCTGTGCGTCAGTGTCCTGTGCGTCAGTGTCCTGTGCGTCAGTGTCCTGTGCGTCTGTGTCCTGTACGTCAGTGTCCTGTGCGTCAATTTCCTGTGCTTCAGTCTCCTGTGCGTCGGTGTCCTGTGCTTCAGTGTCCTGTGCTTCAGTGTCCTGTGCGTCAGTGTCCTGTGCGTCAGTGTCCTGTGCATCAGTGTCCTGTGCGTCAGTGTCCTGTGCTTCAGTGTCCTGTGTGTCAGTGTCCTGTGCTCAGTGTCCTGTGCATCAGTGTCCTGTGCTTCAGTGTCCTGTGCTTCAGTGTCCTGTTCGTCTGTGTCGTGTGTGTTTGTGTCCTGTACGTCAGTGTCCTGTACGTCAGTGTCCTGTGCTTCAGTGTCCTGTGCTTCAGTTACCTGGGCGTCAGTGTCCTGTGCGTCTGTGTCCTGTGCTTCAGTGTCCTGTACGTCAGTGTCCTGTGCGTCAGTGTCCTGTGCTTTGGTGTCCTGTGCTTCAGTGTCCTGTGCTTCAGTGTCCTGTGCTTCAGTGTCCTGTGCGTCAGTGTCCTGTGCGTCTGTGTCCTGTACGTCAGTATCCGGTGCTTCAGTGTCCTGTGCGTCAGTGTCTTGTGTGTCTGTGTCCTGTACGTCAGTATCCGGTGCTTCAGTGTCCTGTGCGTCAGTGTCCTGTGCGTCTGTGTCCTGTACGTCAGTGTCCTGTGAGTCAATTTCCTGTGCTTCAGTCTCCTGTGCGTCGGTGTCCTGTGCTTCAGTGTCCTGTGCTTCAGTGTCCTGTGCGTCAGTGTCCTGTGCATCAGTGTCCTGTGCGTCAGTGTCCTGTGCTTCAGTGTCCTGTGTGTCAGTGTCCTGTGCTTCAGTGTCCTGTGCATCAGTGTCCTGTGCTTCAGTGTCCTGTGCTTCAGTGTCCTGTTCGTCTGTGTCGTGTGTGTTTGTGTCCTGTACGTCAGTGTCCTGTACGTCAGTGTCCTGTGCTTCAGTGTCCTGTGCTTCAGTTACCTGGGCGTCAGTGTCCTGTGCATCTGTGTCCTGTGCTTCAGTGTCCTGTACGTCAGTGTCCTGTGCGTCAGTGTCCTGTGCTTTGGTGTCCTGTGCTTCAGTGTCCTGTGCTTCAGTGTCCTGTGCTTCAGTGTCCTGTGCTTCAGTGTCCTGTGCGTCAGTGTCCTGTGCGTCTATGTCCTGTACGTCATTGTCCTCTGCGTCAGTGTCCTGTGCTTCAGTGTCCTGTGCTTCAGTGTCCTGTGCTTCGGTGTCCTGTGCGTCTGTGTCCTGTACGTTAGTATCCTGTGCTTCAGTGTCCTGTGCGTCTGTGTCCTGTGCGTCAGTGTCCTGTGTTCAGTGTCCTGTACTTCAGTGTCCTGTGCTTCAGTGTCCTGTGCTTCAGTGTCCTGTGCTTCAGTGTCCTGTGCTTCAGTGTCCTGTGCTTCAGTGTTCTGTGTGTCTGTGTCCGTTACGTCAGTGTCCTGTGCTTCAGTGTCCTGTGCTTCAGTGTCCTGTGTGCCGGTGTCCTGTGTGCCGGTGTCCTGTGCGTCAGTGTCCTGTGTGCCGGTGTCCTGTGCGTCAGTGTCCTGTGCTTGTGTCGTGTGCTCCAGTGTCCTGTGCGTCTGTGTCCTGTACGTCAGTGTCCTGGGCGTCGGTGTCCTGTGCGTCAATGTCCTGGGCGTCAGTGTCCTGGGCGTCAGTGTCCTGTGCATCAATGTCCTGGGCGTCTGTGTCCTGGGCGTCTGTGTCCTGGGCGTCTGTGTCCTGGGCGTCTGTGTCCTGGGCGTCTGTGTCCTGGGCGTCTGTGTCCTGGGCGTCTGTGTCCTGGGCGTCTGTGTCCTGGGCTTCTGTGTCCTGGGCGTCTGTGTCCTGGGCGTCTGTGTCCTGTACATCAGTGTCCTGGGCGTCGGTGTCCTGGGCGTCGGTGTCCTGGGCGTCAGTGTCCTGGGCGTCTGTATCCTGGCCGTCTGTGTCCTGGGCGTCAGTGTCCTGGGCGTCTGTGTCATGTACATCAGTGTCCTGTGCGTCTGTGTCCTGTACGTCAGTGTCTTGTGTCTCTGTGTCCTGTACGTCAGTATCCTGTGCTTCAGTGTCCTGTGCTTCAGTGTCTTGTGTGTCTGTGTCCTGTGCGCCGGTGTCCTGGACGTCAGTGTCCTGTACGTCAGTGTCCTGTGCGTCAGTGTCCTGTGCGTCTGTGTCCTGTACATCAGTGTCCTGTGCGTCAGTCTCCTGTGCTTCAGTCTCCTGTGCTTCAGTCTCCTGTGCTTCAGTCTCCTGTGCTTCAGTCTCCTGTGCGTCAGTTTCCTGTGCTTCAGTCTCCTGTGCGTCGGTGTCCTGTGCTTCAGTGTCCTGTGCATCAGTGTCCTGTGCGTCAGTGTCCTGTGCTTCAGTGTCCTGTGTGTCAGTGTCCTGTGCGTCAGTATCCTGTGCTTCAGTGTCCTGTGCGTCTGAGTCGTGTGTGTTTGTGTCCTGTACGTCAGTATCCTCTGGTTCAGTGTCCTGTGCGTCAGTGTCCTGTGCGTCAGTGTCCTGTACGTCAGTGTCCTGTACGTCAGTGTCCTGTACGTCAGTGTCCTGTGCTTCAGTGTCCTGTGCGTCAGTGTCCTGTGCTTCAGTGTCCTGTGCTTCAGTGTCCTGTGCTTCAGTGTCCTGTGCGTCAGTGTCCTGTGCTTCATTGTCCTGTGCTTCAGTGTCCTGTGCTTCAGTGTCCTGTGCGTCTGTGTCCTGTACGTCAGTGTCCTGTACGTCAGTGTCCTGTACATCAGTGTCCTGTGCTTCAGTGTCCTGTGCTTCAGTGTCCTGTGCGCCAGTGTCCTGTGCGCCGGTGTCCTGGTTGTCAGTGTCCTGTGCGTCAGTGTGCTGTGCTTCAGTGTCCTGTGCTTCAGTGTCCTGTGCTTCAGTGTCCTGTGCGTCTGTGTCCTGTGCGTCAGTGTCCTGTGCTTCAGTGTCCTGTGCTTCAGTGTCCTGTTCGTCTGTGTCGTGTGTGTTTGTGTCCTGTACGTCAGTGTCCTGTACGTCAGTGTAATGTGCTTCAGTGTCCTGTGCTTCAGTGACCTGGGCGTCAGTGTCCTGAGCGTCTGTGTCCTGTGCTTCAGTGTCCTGTACGTCAGTGTCCTGTGCGTCAGTGTCCTGTGCTTCGGTGTCCTGTGCTTCAGTGTCCTGTGCTTCAGTGTCCTGTGCTTCAGTGTCCTGTTCGTCTGTGTCGTGTGTGTTTGTGTCCTGTACGTCAGTGTCCTGTACGTCAGTGTAATGTGCTTCAGTGTCCTGTGCTTCAGTGACCTGGGCGTCAGTGTCCTGAGCGTCTGTGTCCTGTGCTTCAGTGTCCTGTACGTCAGTGTCCTGTGCGTCAGTGTCCTGTGCTTCGGTGTCCTGTGCTTCAGTGTCCTGTGCTTCAGTGTCCTGTGCTTCAGTGTCCTGTGCGTCAGTGTCCTGTGCGTCTATGTCCTGTACGTCATTGTCCTCTGCGTCAGTGTCCTGTGCTTCAGTGTCCTGTGCTTCAGTGTCCTGTGCTTCAGTGTCCTGTGCTTCAATGTTCTGTGTGTCTGTGTCCGGTACGTCAGTGTCCTGTGCTTCAGTGTCCTGTGCTTCAGTGTCCTGTGTGCCGGTGTCCTGTGTGCCGGTGTCCTGTGCGTCAGTGTCCTGTGTGCCGGTGTCCTGTGCGTCAGTGTCCTGTGCTTGTGTCCTGTGCTCCAGTATCCTGTGCGTCTGTGTCCTGTACGTCAGTGTCCTGTACGTCAGTGTCCTGGGCGTCGGTGTCCTGGGCGTCAATGTCCTGGGCGTCAGTGTCCTGGGCGTCAGTGTCCTGTGCATCAATATCCTGGGCGTCTGTGTCCTGGGCATCTGTGTCCTGGGCATCTGTGTCCTGGGCGTCTGTGTCCTGGGCGTCTGTGTCCTGGGCTTCTGTGTCCTGGGCGTCTGTGTCCTGGGCGTCTGTGTCCTGGGCGTCTGTGTCCTGTACATCAGTGTCCTGGGCGTCGGTGTCCTGGGCATCAGTGTCCTGGGCGTCTGTGTCCTGGCCGTCTGTGTCCTGGGCGTCAGTGTCCTGGGCGTCTGTGTCCTGTACATCAGTGTCCTGTGCGTCTGTGTCCTGTACGTCAGTGTCTTGTGTCTCTGTGTCCTGTACGTCAGTATCCTGTGCTTCAGTGTCCTGTGCTTCAGTGTCTTGTGTGTCTGTGTCCTGTGCGCCGGTGTCCTGGACGTCAGTGTCCTGTACGTCAGTGTCCTGTGCGTCAGTGTCCTGTGCGTCTGTGTCCTGTACATCAGTGTCCTGTGCGTCAGTTTCCTGTGCTTCAGTCTCCTGTGCTTCAGTCTCCTGTGCTTCAGTCTCCTGTGCTTCAGTCTCCTGTGCTTCAGTCTCCTGTGCTTCAGTCTCCTGTGCGTCGGTGTCCTGCGCTTCAGTGTCCTGTGCATCAGTGTCCTGTGCGTCAGTGTCCTGTGCTTCAGTGTCCTGTGTGTCAGTGTCCTGTGCGTCAGTATCCTGTGCTTCAGTGTCCTGTGCGTCTGAGTCGTGTGTGTTTGTGTCCTGTACGTCAGTATCCTCTGCTTCAGTGTCCTGTGCGTCAGTGTCCTGTGCGTAAGTGTCCTGTACGTCAGTGTCCTGTACGTCAGTGTCCTGTGGTTCAGTGTCCTGTGCTTCAGTGTCCAGTGCTTCAGTGTCCTGTGCTTCAGTGTCCTGTGCGTCTGTGTCCTGTACGTCAGTGTACTGTACGTCCATGTCCTGTGCTTCAGTGTCCTGTGCTTCAGTGTCCTGTGCGTAAGTGTCCTGTACGTCAGTGTCCTGTATGTCAGTGTCCTGTACGTCAGTGTC
The DNA here is from genome assembly GCF_047496885.1 of Scyliorhinus torazame. NCBI lineage: Eukaryota > Metazoa > Chordata > Chondrichthyes > Carcharhiniformes > Scyliorhinidae > Scyliorhinus > Scyliorhinus torazame. The sequence goes on from NC_092713.1 coordinate 180,270,196, forward strand.
CTGTGCGTCTGTGTCCTGTACGTCAGTGTCTTGTGTGTCTGTGTCCTAAACATCAGTATCCTGTGCTTCAGTGTCTTGTGTGTCGGTGTCCTGTACGTCAGTATCCTCTGCTTCAGTGTCCTGTGCGTCAGTGTCCTGTGCGTCTGTGTCCTGTACGACAGTGTCCTGTGCGTCAGTGTCCTGTGCGTCAGTGTCCTGTGCGTCAGTGTCCTGTACGTCAGTGTCCTGTGCTTCAGTGTCCTGTGTTTAGTGTCTTGTGTGTCTGTGTCCTGTGCTTCAGTGTCCTGTGCTTCAGTGTCCTGTGCTTCAGTGTCCTGTGTGTCAGTGTCCTGTGCGTCAGTATCCTGTGCTTCAGTGTCCTGTGCGTCTGTGTCGTGGGTGTCTGTGTCCTGTACGTCAGTGTCCTGTGCTTCAGTGTCCTGTGCGTCTGTGTCCGGTACGTCAGTATCCTGTGCTTCAGTGTCCTGTGCTTCAGTGTCCTGTGTGCCGGTGTCCTGTGCGTCAGTGTCCTGTGCGTCGGTGTCCTGTGCGTCTGTGTCCTGTACGTCAGTGTCCTCGGCGTCGGTGTCCTGGGCGTCAGTGTCCTGGGCGTCAGTGTCCTGTGCGTCAATGTCCTGGGCGTCTGTGTCCTGGGCGTCTGTGTCCTGGGCGTCTGTGTCCTGGGCGTCTGTGTCCTGTGCGTCGGTGTCCTGGGCGTCTGTGTCCTGGGCGTCTGTGTCCTGGGCGTCTGTGTCCTGGGCGTCTGTGTCCTGGGCGTCTGTGTCCTGGGCGTCTGTGTCCTGGGCGTCGGTGTCCTGTGCGTCGGTGTCCTGGGCGTCTGTGTCCTGGGCGTCTGTGTCCTGGGCGTCTGTGTCCTGGGCGTCGGTGTCCTGTGCGTCAGTGTCCTGTGCGTCGGTGTCATGTGCTTCAGTGTCCTATGCTTCAGTGTCCTGTGTGCCGGTGTCCTGTGCATCAGTGTCCAGTGCGTCAGTGTCCTGTGCGTCAGTGTCCTGTGCGTCAGTGTCCTGTGCGTCAGTGTCCTGTGCGTCGGTGTTCAGTGCGTCAGTGTTCTGTGCGTCAGTGTCCTGTGCCTGTGTCCTGTGCTCCAGTGTACTGTGCTCCAGTGTCCTGTGCGTCTGTGTCCTGTACATCAGTGTCCTGGGCGTCGGTGTCCTGGGCGTCAGTGTCCTGGGCGTCTGTGTCCTGGCCGTCTGTGTCCTGGGCGTCTGTGTCCTGGGCGTCTGTGTCCTGGGCGTCTGTGTCATGTACATCAGTGTCCTGTGCGTCTGTGTCCTGTACGTCAGTGTCTTGTGTCTCTGTGTCCTGTCTGTCAGTATCCTGTGCTTCAGTGTCCTGTGCTTCAGTGTCTTGTGTGTCTGTGTCCTGTGCGCTGGTGTCCTGTACGTCAGTATCCAGTGCTTCAGTGTCCTGTGCTTCAGTGTCCTGTGCTTCAGTGTCCTGTGTGTCTGTGTCCTGTACGTCAGTGTCCTGTACGTCAGTGTCCTGTACGTCAGTGTCCTGTGCTTCAGTGTCCTGTGCTTCAGTGTCTTGTGTGTCTGTGTCCTGTACGTCAGTGTCCTGTACGTCAGTGTCCTGTACGTCAGAGTCCTGTGCGTCTGTGTCCTGTACGTCAGTGTGCTGTCCGTCAGTGTCTTGTGTTTCTGTGTCCTGTAACATCAGTATCCTGTGCTTCTGTGTCCTGTGCATCACTGTCTTGTGTCTCTGTGTCCTGTACGTCAGTATCCTGTGCTTCAGTGTCCTGTGCTTCAGTGTCTTGTGTGTCTGTGTCCTGTGCGCCGGTGTCCTGTACGTCAGTATCCTGTGCTTCAGTGTCCTGTGCTTCAGTGTCCTGTGCTTCAGTGTCCTGTGTGTCTGTGTCCTGTACGTCTGTGTCCTGTACGTCAGTGTCCTGTGCTTCAGTGTCCTGTGCTTCAGTGTCTTGTGTGTCTGTGTCCTGCGCGTCTGTGTCCTGTACGTCAGTGTGCTGTACGTCAGTGTCTTGTGTTTCTGTGTCCTGTACGTCAGTATCCTGTGCTTTTGTGTCCTGTGCGTCAGTGTCTTGTGTGTCTGTGTCCTGTACGTCAGTATCCTGTGCTCCAGTGTCCTGTGCTTCAGTGTCTTGTGTGTCTGTGTCCTGTGCGCCGGTGTCCTGTACGTCAGTATCATGTGCTTCAGGTTCTTGTGTGTCTGTTTCCTGTGCGCCGGTGTCCTGGACGTCAGTGTCCTGTACGTCAGTGTCCTGTGTTTCAGTGTCCTGTGCTTCAGTGTCCTGTGCTTCATTGTCCTGTGTGTCTGTGTCCTGTACGTCAGTGTCCTGTACGTCAGTGTCCTGTGCTTCAGTGTCCTGTGCTTCAGTGTCCTGTGCTTCAGTGTCCTGTGCGTCTGTGTCCTGTACGTCAGTGTCCTGTACGTCAGTGTCCTGTGCTTCAGTGTCCTGTGCTTCAGTGTCTTGTATGTCAGTGTCCTGTACGTCAGTGTCCTGTGCGTCTATGTCCTGTACGTCAGTGTCCTGTACGTCAGTGTCTTGTGTATCTGTGCCCTGTACGTCAGTATCCGGTGCTTCAGTGTCCTGTGCGTCAGTGTCTTGTGTGTCTGTGTCCTGTACGTCAGTATCCGGTGCTTCAGTGGCCTGTGCGTCAGTGTCTTGTGTGTCTGTGTCCTGTACGTCAGTATCCTGTGCTTCAGTGTCCTGTTCGTCAGTGTCCTGTGCGTCTGTGTCCTGTACGTCAGTGTCCTGTGCGTCAATTTCCTGTGCTTCAGTCTCCTGTGCGTCGGTGTCCTGTGCATCAGTGTCCTGTGCTTCAGTGTCCTGTGCTTCAGTGTCCTGTGCATCAGTGTCCTGTGCATCAGTGTCCTGTGCATCAGTGTCCTGTGCTTCAGTGTCCTGTGTGTCAGTGTCCTGTGCTTCAGTGTCCTGTACGTCAGTGTCCTGTGTTTCAGTGTCCTGTGCTTCAGTGTCCTGTGCTTCATTGTCCTGTGTGTCTGTGTCCTGTACGTCAGTGTCCTGTACGTCAGTGTCCTGTACGTCAGTGTCCAGTGCTTCAGTGTCCTGTGCTTCAGTGTCCTGTGCATCAGTGTCCTGTGCTTCAGTGTCCTGTGCTTCAGTGTCCTGTGCTTCAGTGTCCTGTGCGTCTGTGTCCTGTACGTCAGTGTCCTGTACGTCAGTGTCCTGTGCTTCAGTGTCCTGTGCTTCAGTGTCTTGTGTGTCTGTGTCCTGTACATCAGTGTCCTGTATGTCAGTGTCCTGTACGTCAGTGTCCTGTGCGTCTGTGTCCTGTACGTCAGTATCCGGTGCTTCAGTGTCCTGTGCGTCAGTGTCTTGTGTGTCTGTGTCCTGTACGTCAGTATCCGGTGCTTCAGTGTCCTGTGCGTCAGTGTCCTGTGCGTCAGTGTCCTGTGCGTCAGTGTCCTGTGCGTCTGTGTCCTGTACGTCAGTGTCCTGTGCGTCAATTTCCTGTGCTTCAGTCTCCTGTGCGTCGGTGTCCTGTGCTTCAGTGTCCTGTGCTTCAGTGTCCTGTGCGTCAGTGTCCTGTGCGTCAGTGTCCTGTGCATCAGTGTCCTGTGCGTCAGTGTCCTGTGCTTCAGTGTCCTGTGTGTCAGTGTCCTGTGCTTCAGTGTCCTGTGCATCAGTGTCCTGTGCTTCAGTGTCCTGTGCTTCAGTGTCCTGTTCGTCTGTGTCGTGTGTGTTTGTGTCCTGTACGTCAGTGTCCTGTACGTCAGTGTCCTGTGCTTCAGTGTCCTGTGCTTCAGTTACCTGGGCGTCAGTGTCCTGTGCGTCTGTGTCCTGTGCTTCAGTGTCCTGTACGTCTGTGTCCTGTGCGTCAGTGTCCTGTGCTTTGGTGTCCTGTGCTTCAGTGTCCTGTGCTTCAGTGTCCTGTGCTTCAGTGTCCTGTTCGTCTGTGTCGTGTGTGTTTGTGTCCTGTACGTCAGTGTCCTGTACGTCAGTGTCCTGTGCTTCAGTGTCCTGTGCTTCAGTTACCTGGGCGTCAGTGTCCTGTGCGTCTGTGTCCTGTGCTTCAGTGTCCTGTACGTCTGTGTCCTGTGCGTCAGTGTCCTGTGCTTTGGTGTCCTGTGCTTCAGTGTCCTGTGCTTCAGTGTCCTGTGCTTCAGTGTCCTGTGCGTCAGTGTCCTGTGCGTCTGTGTCCTGTACGTCAGTATCCGGTGCTTCAGTGTCCTGTGCGTCAGTGTCTTGTGTGTCAGTGTCCTGTACGTCAGTGTCCTGTACGTCAGTGTCCTGTGGTTCAGTGTCCTGTGCTTCAGTGTCCAGTGCTTCAGTGTCCTGTGCTTCAGTGTCCTGTGCGTCTGTGTCCTGTACGTCAGTGTACTGTACGTCCGTGTCCTGTGCTTCAGTGTCCTGTGCTTCAGTGTCCTGTGCTTCAGTGTCTTGTGTGTCTGTGTCCTGTACGTCAGTGTCCTGTATGTCAGTGTCCTGTACGTCAGTGTCCTGTGCGTCTGTGTCCTGTACGTCAGTGTCTTGTGTGTCTGTGTCCTAAACATCAGTATCCTGTGCTTCAGTGTCTTGTGTGTCGGTGTCCTGTACGTCAGTATCCTCTGCTTCAGTGTCCTGTGCGTCAGTGTCCTGTGCGTCTGTGTCCTGTACGACAGTGTCCTGTGCGTCAGTGTCCTGTGCGTCAGTGTCCTGTGCGTCAGTGTCCTGTACGTCAGTGTCCTGTGCTTCAGTGTCCTGTGTTTAGTGTCTTGTGTGTCTGTGTCCTGTGCTTCAGTGTCCTGTGCTTCAGTGTCCTGTGCTTCAGTGTCCTGTGTGTCAGTGTCCTGTGCGTCAGTATCCTGTGCTTCAGTGTCCTGTGCGTCTGTGTCGTGGGTGTCTGTGTCCTGTACGTCAGTGTCCTGTGCTTCAGTGTCCTGTGCGTCTGTGTCCGGTACGTCAGTATCCTGTGCTTCAGTGTCCTGTGCTTCAGTGTCCTGTGTGCCGGTGTCCTGTGCGTCAGTGTCCTGTGCGTCGGTGTCCTGTGCGTCTGTGTCCTGTACGTCAGTGTCCTCGGCGTCGGTGTCCTGGGCGTCAGTGTCCTGGGCGTCAGTGTCCTGTGCGTCAATGTCCTGGGCGTCTGTGTCCTGGGCGTCTGTGTCCTGGGCGTCTGTGTCCTGGGCGTCTGTGTCCTGTGCGTCGGTGTCCTGTGCGTCGGTGTCCTGGGCGTCTGTGTCCTGGGCGTCTGTGTCCTGGGCGTCTGTGTCCTGGGCGTCTGTGTCCTGGGCGTCTGTGTCCTGGGCGTCTGTGTCCTGGGCGTCGGTGTCCTGTGCGTCGGTGTCCTGGGCGTCTGTGTCCTGGGCGTCTGTGTCCTGGGCGTCTGTGTCCTGGGCGTCGGTGTCCTGTGCGTCAGTGTCCTGTGCGTCGGTGTCATGTGCTTCAGTGTCCTATGCTTCAGTGTCCTGTGTGCCGGTGTCCTGTGCATCAGTGTCCAGTGCGTCAGTGTCCTGTGCGTCAGTGTCCTGTGCGTCAGTGTCCTGTGCGTCGGTGTTCAGTGCGTCAGTGTTCTGTGCGTCAGTGTCCTGTGCCTGTGTCCTGTGCTCCAGTGTACTGTGCTCCAGTGTCCTGTGCGTCTGTGTCCTGTACATCAGTGTCCTGGGCGTCGGTGTCCTGGGCGTCAGTGTCCTGGGCGTCTGTGTCCTGGCCGTCTGTGTCCTGGGCGTCTGTGTCCTGGGCGTCAGTGTCCTGGGCGTCTGTGTCATGTACATCAGTGTCCTGTGCGTCTGTGTCCTGTACGTCAGTGTCTTGTGTCTCTGTGTCCTGTCTGTCAGTATCCTGTGCTTCAGTGTCCTGTGCTTCAGTGTCTTGTGTGTCTGTGTCCTGTGCGCTGGTGTCCTGTACGTCAGTATCCAGTGCTTCAGTGTCCTGTGCTTCAGTGTCCTGTGCGTCAGTGTCCTGTGCGTCAGTGTCCTGTGCGTCGGTGTTCAGTGCGTCAGTGTTCTGTGCGTCAGTGTCCTGTGCCTGTGTCCTGTGCTCCAGTGTACTGTGCTCCAGTGTCCTGTGCGTCTGTGTCCTGTACATCAGTGTCCTGGGCGTCGGTGTCCTGGGCGTCAGTGTCCTGCGCGTCTGTGTCCTGGCCGTCTGTGTCCTGGGCGTCTGTGTCCTGGGCGTCAGTGTCCTGGGCGTCTGTGTCATGTACATCAGTGTCCTGTGCGTCTGTGTCCTGTACGTCAGTGTCTTGTGTCTCTGTGTCCTGTCTGTCAGTATCCTGTGCTTCAGTGTCCTGTGCTTCAGTGTCTTGTGTGTCTGTGTCCTGTGCGCTGGTGTCCTGTACGTCAGTATCCAGTGCTTCAGTGTCCTGTGCTTCAGTGTCCTGTGCTTCAGTGTCCTGTGTGTCTGTGTCCTGTACGTCAGTGTCCTGTACGTCAGTGTCCTGTACGTCAGTGTCCTGTACGTCAGTGTCCTGTGCTTCAGTGTCCTGTGCTTCAGTGTCTTGTGTGTCTGTGTCCTGTACGTCAGTGTCCTGTACGTCAGTGTCCTGTACGTCAGAGTCCTGTGCGTCTGTGTCCTGTACGTCAGTGTGCTGTCCGTCAGTGTCTTGTGTTTCTGTGTCCTGTAACATCAGTATCCTGTGCTTCTGTGTCCTGTGCATCACTGTCTTGTGTCTCTGTGTCCTGTACGTCAGTATCCTGTGCTTCAGTGTCCTGTGCTTCAGTGTCCTGTGCTTCAGTGTCCTGTGTGTCTGTGTCCTGTACGTCTGTGTCCTGTACGTCAGTGTCCTGTGCTTCAGTGTCCTGTGCTTCAGTGTCTTGTGTGTCTGTGTCCTGCGCGTCTGTGTCCTGTACGTCAGTGTGCTGTACGTCAGTGTCTTGTGTTTCTGTGTCCTGTACGTCAGTATCCTGTGCTTTTGTGTCCTGTGCGTCAGTGTCTTGTGTGTCTGTGTCCTGTACGTCAGTATCCTGTGCTCCAGTGTCCTGTGCTTCAGTGTCTTGTGTGTCTGTGTCCTGTGCGCCGGTGTCCTGTACGTCAGTATCATGTGCTTCAGGTTCTTGTGTGTCTGTTTCCTGTGCGCCGGTGTCCTGGACGTCAGTGTCCTGTACGTCAGTGTCCTGTGTTTCAGTGTCCTGTGCTTCAGTGTCCTGTGCTTCATTGTCCTGTGTGTCTGTGTCCTGTACGTCAGTGTCCTGTACGTCAGTGTCCTGTGCTTCAGTGTCCTGTGCTTCAGTGTCCTGTGCTTCAGTGTCCTGTGCGTCTGTGTCCTGTACGTCAGTGTCCTGTACGTCAGTGTCCTGTGCTTCAGTGTCCTGTGCTTCAGTGTCTTGTATGTCAGTGTCCTGTACGTCAGTGTCCTGTGCGTCTATGTCCTGTACGTCAGTGTCCTGTACGTCAGTGTCTTGTGTATCTGTGCCCTGTACGTCACTATCCGGTGCTTCAGTGTCCTGTGCGTCAGTGTCTTGTGTGTCTGTGTCCTGTACGTCAGTATCCGGTGCTTCAGTGGCCTGTGCGTCAGTGTCTTGTGTGTCTGTGTCCTGTACGTCAGTATCCTGTGCTTCAGTGTCCTGTTCGTCAGTGTCCTGTGCGTCTGTGTCCTGTACGTCAGTGTCCTGTGCGTCAATTTCCTGTGCTTCAGTCTCCTGTGCGTCGGTGTCCTGTGCATCAGTGTCCTGTGCTTCAGTGTCCTGTGCTTCAGTGTCCTGTGCATCAGTGTCCTGTGCATCAGTGTCCTGTGCATCAGTGTCCTGTGCTTCAGTGTCCTGTGTGTCAGTGTCCTGTGCTTCAGTGTCCTGTACGTCAGTGTCCTGTGTTTCAGTGTCCTGTGCTTCAGTGTCCTGTGCTTCATTGTCCTGTGTGTCTGTGTCCTGTACGTCAGTGTCCTGTACGTCAGTGTCCTGTACGTCAGTGTCCAGTGCTTCAGTGTCCTGTGCTTCAGTGTCCTGTGCATCAGTGTCCTGTGCTTCAGTGTCCTGTGCTTCAGTGTCCTGTGCTTCAGTGTCCTGTGCTTCAGTGTCCTGTGCGTCTGTGTCCTGTACGTCAGTGTCCTGTACGTCAGTGTCCTGTGCTTCAGTGTCCTGTGCTTCAGTGTCTTGTGTGTCTGTGTCCTGTACATCAGTGTCCTGTATGTCAGTGTCCTGTACGTCAGTGTCCTGTGCGTCTGTGTCCTGTACGTCAGTATCCGGTGCTTCAGTGTCCTGTGCGTCAGTGTCTTGTGTGTCTGTGTCCTGTACGTCAGTATCCGTTGCTTCAGTGTCCTGTGCGTCAGTGTCCTGTGCGTCAGTGTCCTGTGCGTCAGTGTCCTGTGCGTCTGTGTCCTGTACGTCAGTGTCCTGTGCGTCAATTTCCTGTGCTTCAGTCTCCTGTGCGTCGGTGTCCTGTGCTTCAGTGTCCTGTGCTTCAGTGTCCTGTGCGTCAGTGTCCTGTGCGTCAGTGTCCTGTGCATCAGTGTCCTGTGCGTCAGTGTCCTGTGCTTCAGTGTCCTGTGTGTCAGTGTCCTGTGCTCAGTGTCCTGTGCATCAGTGTCCTGTGCTTCAGTGTCCTGTGCTTCAGTGTCCTGTTCGTCTGTGTCGTGTGTGTTTGTGTCCTGTACGTCAGTGTCCTGTACGTCAGTGTCCTGTGCTTCAGTGTCCTGTGCTTCAGTTACCTGGGCGTCAGTGTCCTGTGCGTCTGTGTCCTGTGCTTCAGTGTCCTGTACGTCAGTGTCCTGTGCGTCAGTGTCCTGTGCTTTGGTGTCCTGTGCTTCAGTGTCCTGTGCTTCAGTGTCCTGTGCTTCAGTGTCCTGTGCGTCAGTGTCCTGTGCGTCTGTGTCCTGTACGTCAGTATCCGGTGCTTCAGTGTCCTGTGCGTCAGTGTCTTGTGTGTCTGTGTCCTGTACGTCAGTATCCGGTGCTTCAGTGTCCTGTGCGTCAGTGTCCTGTGCGTCTGTGTCCTGTACGTCAGTGTCCTGTGCGTCAATTTCCTGTGCTTCAGTCTCCTGTGCGTCGGTGTCCTGTGCTTCAGTGTCCTGTGCTTCAGTGTCCTGTGCGTCAGTGTCCTGTGCATCAGTGTCCTGTGCGTCAGTGTCCTGTGCTTCAGTGTCCTGTGTGTCAGTGTCCTGTGCTTCAGTGTCCTGTGCATCAGTGTCCTGTGCTTCAGTGTCCTGTGCTTCAGTGTCCTGTTCGTCTGTGTCGTGTGTGTTTGTGTCCTGTACGTCAGTGTCCTGTACGTCAGTGTCCTGTGCTTCAGTGTCCTGTGCTTCAGTTACCTGGGCGTCAGTGTCCTGTGCATCTGTGTCCTGTGCTTCAGTGTCCTGTACGTCAGTGTCCTGTGCGTCAGTGTCCTGTGCTTTGGTGTCCTGTGCTTCAGTGTCCTGTGCTTCAGTGTCCTGTGCTTCAGTGTCCTGTGCGTCAGTGTCCTGTGCGTCTATGTCCTGTACGTCATTGTCCTCTGCGTCAGTGTCCTGTGCTTCAGTGTCCTGTGCTTCAGTGTCCTGTGCTTCGGTGTCCTGTGCGTCTGTGTCCTGTACGTTAGTATCCTGTGCTTCAGTGTCCTGTGCGTCTGTGTCCTGTGCGTCAGTGTCCTGTGTTCAGTGTCCTGTACTTCAGTGTCCTGTGCTTCAGTGTCCTGTGCTTCAGTGTCCTGTGCTTCAGTGTCCTGTGCTTCAGTGTCCTGTGCTTCAGTGTTCTGTGTGTCTGTGTCCGTTACGTCAGTGTCCTGTGCTTCAGTGTCCTGTGCTTCAGTGTCCTGTGTGCCGGTGTCCTGTGTGCCGGTGTCCTGTGCGTCAGTGTCCTGTGTGCCGGTGTCCTGTGCGTCAGTGTCCTGTGCTTGTGTCGTGTGCTCCAGTGTCCTGTGCGTCTGTGTCCTGTACGTCAGTGTCCTGGGCGTCGGTGTCCTGTGCGTCAATGTCCTGGGCGTCAGTGTCCTGGGCGTCAGTGTCCTGTGCATCAATGTCCTGGGCGTCTGTGTCCTGGGCGTCTGTGTCCTGGGCGTCTGTGTCCTGGGCGTCTGTGTCCTGGGCGTCTGTGTCCTGGGCGTCTGTGTCCTGGGCGTCTGTGTCCTGGGCGTCTGTGTCCTGGGCTTCTGTGTCCTGGGCGTCTGTGTCCTGGGCGTCTGTGTCCTGTACATCAGTGTCCTGGGCGTCGGTGTCCTGGGCGTCGGTGTCCTGGGCGTCAGTGTCCTGGGCGTCTGTATCCTGGCCGTCTGTGTCCTGGGCGTCAGTGTCCTGGGCGTCTGTGTCATGTACATCAGTGTCCTGTGCGTCTGTGTCCTGTACGTCAGTGTCTTGTGTCTCTGTGTCCTGTACGTCAGTATCCTGTGCTTCAGTGTCCTGTGCTTCAGTGTCTTGTGTGTCTGTGTCCTGTGCGCCGGTGTCCTGGACGTCAGTGTCCTGTACGTCAGTGTCCTGTGCGTCAGTGTCCTGTGCGTCTGTGTCCTGTACATCAGTGTCCTGTGCGTCAGTCTCCTGTGCTTCAGTCTCCTGTGCTTCAGTCTCCTGTGCTTCAGTCTCCTGTGCTTCAGTCTCCTGTGCGTCAGTTTCCTGTGCTTCAGTCTCCTGTGCGTCGGTGTCCTGTGCTTCAGTGTCCTGTGCATCAGTGTCCTGTGCGTCAGTGTCCTGTGCTTCAGTGTCCTGTGTGTCAGTGTCCTGTGCGTCAGTATCCTGTGCTTCAGTGTCCTGTGCGTCTGAGTCGTGTGTGTTTGTGTCCTGTACGTCAGTATCCTCTGGTTCAGTGTCCTGTGCGTCAGTGTCCTGTGCGTCAGTGTCCTGTACGTCAGTGTCCTGTACGTCAGTGTCCTGTACGTCAGTGTCCTGTGCTTCAGTGTCCTGTGCGTCAGTGTCCTGTGCTTCAGTGTCCTGTGCTTCAGTGTCCTGTGCTTCAGTGTCCTGTGCGTCAGTGTCCTGTGCTTCATTGTCCTGTGCTTCAGTGTCCTGTGCTTCAGTGTCCTGTGCGTCTGTGTCCTGTACGTCAGTGTCCTGTACGTCAGTGTCCTGTACATCAGTGTCCTGTGCTTCAGTGTCCTGTGCTTCAGTGTCCTGTGCGCCAGTGTCCTGTGCGCCGGTGTCCTGGTTGTCAGTGTCCTGTGCGTCAGTGTGCTGTGCTTCAGTGTCCTGTGCTTCAGTGTCCTGTGCTTCAGTGTCCTGTGCGTCTGTGTCCTGTGCGTCAGTGTCCTGTGCTTCAGTGTCCTGTGCTTCAGTGTCCTGTTCGTCTGTGTCGTGTGTGTTTGTGTCCTGTACGTCAGTGTCCTGTACGTCAGTGTAATGTGCTTCAGTGTCCTGTGCTTCAGTGACCTGGGCGTCAGTGTCCTGAGCGTCTGTGTCCTGTGCTTCAGTGTCCTGTACGTCAGTGTCCTGTGCGTCAGTGTCCTGTGCTTCGGTGTCCTGTGCTTCAGTGTCCTGTGCTTCAGTGTCCTGTGCTTCAGTGTCCTGTTCGTCTGTGTCGTGTGTGTTTGTGTCCTGTACGTCAGTGTCCTGTACGTCAGTGTAATGTGCTTCAGTGTCCTGTGCTTCAGTGACCTGGGCGTCAGTGTCCTGAGCGTCTGTGTCCTGTGCTTCAGTGTCCTGTACGTCAGTGTCCTGTGCGTCAGTGTCCTGTGCTTCGGTGTCCTGTGCTTCAGTGTCCTGTGCTTCAGTGTCCTGTGCTTCAGTGTCCTGTGCGTCAGTGTCCTGTGCGTCTATGTCCTGTACGTCATTGTCCTCTGCGTCAGTGTCCTGTGCTTCAGTGTCCTGTGCTTCAGTGTCCTGTGCTTCAGTGTCCTGTGCTTCAATGTTCTGTGTGTCTGTGTCCGGTACGTCAGTGTCCTGTGCTTCAGTGTCCTGTGCTTCAGTGTCCTGTGTGCCGGTGTCCTGTGTGCCGGTGTCCTGTGCGTCAGTGTCCTGTGTGCCGGTGTCCTGTGCGTCAGTGTCCTGTGCTTGTGTCCTGTGCTCCAGTATCCTGTGCGTCTGTGTCCTGTACGTCAGTGTCCTGTACGTCAGTGTCCTGGGCGTCGGTGTCCTGGGCGTCAATGTCCTGGGCGTCAGTGTCCTGGGCGTCAGTGTCCTGTGCATCAATATCCTGGGCGTCTGTGTCCTGGGCATCTGTGTCCTGGGCATCTGTGTCCTGGGCGTCTGTGTCCTGGGCGTCTGTGTCCTGGGCTTCTGTGTCCTGGGCGTCTGTGTCCTGGGCGTCTGTGTCCTGGGCGTCTGTGTCCTGTACATCAGTGTCCTGGGCGTCGGTGTCCTGGGCATCAGTGTCCTGGGCGTCTGTGTCCTGGCCGTCTGTGTCCTGGGCGTCAGTGTCCTGGGCGTCTGTGTCCTGTACATCAGTGTCCTGTGCGTCTGTGTCCTGTACGTCAGTGTCTTGTGTCTCTGTGTCCTGTACGTCAGTATCCTGTGCTTCAGTGTCCTGTGCTTCAGTGTCTTGTGTGTCTGTGTCCTGTGCGCCGGTGTCCTGGACGTCAGTGTCCTGTACGTCAGTGTCCTGTGCGTCAGTGTCCTGTGCGTCTGTGTCCTGTACATCAGTGTCCTGTGCGTCAGTTTCCTGTGCTTCAGTCTCCTGTGCTTCAGTCTCCTGTGCTTCAGTCTCCTGTGCTTCAGTCTCCTGTGCTTCAGTCTCCTGTGCTTCAGTCTCCTGTGCGTCGGTGTCCTGCGCTTCAGTGTCCTGTGCATCAGTGTCCTGTGCGTCAGTGTCCTGTGCTTCAGTGTCCTGTGTGTCAGTGTCCTGTGCGTCAGTATCCTGTGCTTCAGTGTCCTGTGCGTCTGAGTCGTGTGTGTTTGTGTCCTGTACGTCAGTATCCTCTGCTTCAGTGTCCTGTGCGTCAGTGTCCTGTGCGTAAGTGTCCTGTACGTCAGTGTCCTGTACGTCAGTGTCCTGTGGTTCAGTGTCCTGTGCTTCAGTGTCCAGTGCTTCAGTGTCCTGTGCTTCAGTGTCCTGTGCGTCTGTGTCCTGTACGTCAGTGTACTGTACGTCCATGTCCTGTGCTTCAGTGTCCTGTGCTTCAGTGTCCTGTGCGTAAGTGTCCTGTACGTCAGTGTCCTGTATGTCAGTGTCCTGTACGTCAGTGTCCTGTGCGTCTGTGTCCTGTACGTCAGTGTCTTGTGTGTCTGTGTCCTAAACATCAGTATCCTGTGCTTCAGTGTCTTGTGTGTCGGTGTCCTGTACGTCAGTATCCTCTGCTTCAGTGTCCTGTGCGTCAGTGTCCTGTGCGTCTGTGTCCTGTACGACAGTGTCCTGTGCGTCAGTGTCCTGTGCGTCAGTGTCCTGTGCGTCAGTGTCCTGTACGTCAGTGTCCTGTGCTTCAGTGTCCTGTGTTTAGTGTCTTGTGTGTCTGTGTCCTGTGCTTCAGTGTCCTGTGCTTCAGTGTCCTGTGCTTCAGTGTCCTGTGTGTCAGTGTCCTGTGCGTCAGTATCCTGTGCTTCAGTGTCCTGTGCGTCTGTGTCGTGGGTGTCTGTGTCCTGTACGTCAGTGTCCTGTGCTTCAGTGTCCTGTGCGTCTGTGTCCGGTACGTCAGTATCCTGTGCTTCAGTGTCCTGTGCTTCAGTGTCCTGTGTGCCGGTGTCCTGTGCGTCAGTGTCCTGTGCGTCGGTGTCCTGTGCGTCTGTGTCCTGTACGTCAGTGTCCTCGGCGTCGGTGTCCTGGGCGTCAGTGTCCTGGGCGTCAGTGTCCTGTGCGTCAATGTCCTGGGCGTCTGTGTCCTGGGCGTCTGTGTCCTGGGCGTCTGTGTCCTGGGCGTCTGTGTCCTGTGCGTCGGTGTCCTGTGCGTCGGTGTCCTGGGCGTCTGTGTCCTGGGCGTCTGTGTCCTGGGCGTCTGTGTCCTGGGCGTCTGTGTCCTGGGCGTCTGTGTCCTGGGCGTCTGTGTCCTGGGCGTCGGTGTCCTGTGCGTCGGTGTCCTGGGCGTCTGTGTCCTGGGCGTCTGTGTCCTGGGCGTCTGTGTCCTGGGCGTCGGTGTCCTGTGCGTCAGTGTCCTGTGCGTCGGTGTCATGTGCTTCAGTGTCCTATGCTTCAGTGTCCTGTGTGCCGGTGTCCTGTGCATCAGTGTCCAGTGCGTCAGTGTCCTGTGCGTCAGTGTCCTGTGCGTCAGTGTCCTGTGCGTCAGTGTCCTGTGCGTCGGTGTTCAGTGCGTCAGTGTTCTGTGCGTCAGTGTCCTGTGCCTGTGTCCTGTGCTCCAGTGTACTGTGCTCCAGTGTCCTGTGCGTCTGTGTCCTGTACATCAGTGTCCTGGGCGTCGGTGTCCTGGGCGTCAGTGTCCTGGGCGTCTGTGTCCTGGCCGTCTGTGTCCTGGGCGTCTGTGTCCTGGGCGTCTGTGTCCTGGGCGTCTGTGTCATGTACATCAGTGTCCTGTGCGTCTGTGTCCTGTACGTCAGTGTCTTGTGTCTCTGTGTCCTGTCTGTCAGTATCCTGTGCTTCAGTGTCCTGTGCTTCAGTGTCTTGTGTGTCTGTGTCCTGTGCGCTGGTGTCCTGTACGTCAGTATCCAGTGCTTCAGTGTCCTGTGCTTCAGTGTCCTGTGCTTCAGTGTCCTGTGTGTCTGTGTCCTGTACGTCAGTGTCCTGTACGTCAGTGTCCTGTACGTCAGTGTCCTGTGCTTCAGTGTCCTGTGCTTCAGTGTCTTGTGTGTCTGTGTCCTGTACGTCAGTGTCCTGTACGTCAGTGTCCTGTACGTCAGAGTCCTGTGCGTCTGTGTCCTGTACGTCAGTGTGCTGTCCGTCAGTGTCTTGTGTTTCTGTGTCCTGTAACATCAGTATCCTGTGCTTCTGTGTCCTGTGCATCACTGTCTTGTGTCTCTGTGTCCTGTACGTCAGTATCCTGTGCTTCAGTGTCCTGTGCTTCAGTGTCTTGTGTGTCTGTGTCCTGTGCGCCGGTGTCCTGTACGTCAGTATCCTGTGCTTCAGTGTCCTGTGCTTCAGTGTCCTGTGCTTCAGTGTCCTGTGTGTCTGTGTCCTGTACGTCTGTGTCCTGTACGTCAGTGTCCTGTGCTTCAGTGTCCTGTGCTTCAGTGTCTTGTGTGTCTGTGTCCTGCGCGTCTGTGTCCTGTACGTCAGTGTGCTGTACGTCAGTGTCTTGTGTTTCTGTGTCCTGTACGTCAGTATCCTGTGCTTTTGTGTCCTGTGCGTCAGTGTCTTGTGTGTCTGTGTCCTGTACGTCAGTATCCTGTGCTCCAGTGTCCTGTGCTTCAGTGTCTTGTGTGTCTGTGTCCTGTGCGCCGGTGTCCTGTACGTCAGTATCATGTGCTTCAGGTTCTTGTGTGTCTGTTTCCTGTGCGCCGGTGTCCTGGACGTCAGTGTCCTGTACGTCAGTGTCCTGTGTTTCAGTGTCCTGTGCTTCAGTGTCCTGTGCTTCATTGTCCTGTGTGTCTGTGTCCTGTACGTCAGTGTCCTGTACGTCAGTGTCCTGTGCTTCAGTGTCCTGTGCTTCAGTGTCCTGTGCTTCAGTGTCCTGTGCGTCTGTGTCCTGTACGTCAGTGTCCTGTACGTCAGTGTCCTGTGCTTCAGTGTCCTGTGCTTCAGTGTCTTGTATGTCAGTGTCCTGTACGTCAGTGTCCTGTGCGTCTATGTCCTGTACGTCAGTGTCCTGTACGTCAGTGTCTTGTGTATCTGTGCCCTGTACGTCAGTATCCGGTGCTTCAGTGTCCTGTGCGTCAGTGTCTTGTGTGTCTGTGTCCTGTACGTCAGTATCCGGTGCTTCAGTGGCCTGTGCGTCAGTGTCTTGTGTGTCTGTGTCCTGTACGTCAGTATCCTGTGCTTCAGTGTCCTGTTCGTCAGTGTCCTGTGCGTCTGTGTCCTGTACGTCAGTGTCCTGTGCGTCAATTTCCTGTGCTTCAGTCTCCTGTGCGTCGGTGTCCTGTGCATCAGTGTCCTGTGCTTCAGTGTCCTGTGCTTCAGTGTCCTGTGCATCAGTGTCCTGTGCATCAGTGTCCTGTGCATCAGTGTCCTGTGCTTCAGTGTCCTGTGTGTCAGTGTCCTGTGCTTCAGTGTCCTGTACGTCAGTGTCCTGTGTTTCAGTGTCCTGTGCTTCAGTGTCCTGTGCTTCATTGTCCTGTGTGTCTGTGTCCTGTACGTCAGTGTCCTGTACGTCAGTGTCCTGTACGTCAGTGTCCAGTGCTTCAGTGTCCTGTGCTTCAGTGTCCTGTGCATCAGTGTCCTGTGCTTCAGTGTCCTGTGCTTCAGTGTCCTGTGCTTCAGTGTCCTGTGCGTCTGTGTCCTGTACGTCAGTGTCCTGTACGTCAGTGTCCTGTGCTTCAGTGTCCTGTGCTTCAGTGTCTTGTGTGTCTGTGTCCTGTACATCAGTGTCCTGTATGTCAGTGTCCTGTACGTCAGTGTCCTGTGCGTCTGTGTCCTGTACGTCAGTATCCGGTGCTTCAGTGTCCTGTGCGTCAGTGTCTTGTGTGTCTGTGTCCTGTACGTCAGTATCCGGTGCTTCAGTGTCCTGTGCGTCAGTGTCCTGTGCGTCAGTGTCCTGTGCGTCAGTGTCCTGTGCGTCTGTGTCCTGTACGTCAGTGTCCTGTGCGTCAATTTCCTGTGCTTCAGTCTCCTGTGCGTCGGTGTCCTGTGCTTCAGTGTCCTGTGCTTCAGTGTCCTGTGCGTCAGTGTCCTGTGCGTCAGTGTCCTGTGCATCAGTGTCCTGTGCGTCAGTGTCCTGTGCTTCAGTGTCCTGTGTGTCAGTGTCCTGTGCTTCAGTGTCCTGTGCATCAGTGTCCTGTGCTTCAGTGTCCTGTGCTTCAGTGTCCTGTTCGTCTGTGTCGTGTGTGTTTGTGTCCTGTACGTCAGTGTCCTGTACGTCAGTGTCCTGTGCTTCAGTGTCCTGTGCTTCAGTTACCTGGGCGTCAGTGTCCTGTGCGTCTGTGTCCTGTGCTTCAGTGTCCTGTACGTCTGTGTCCTGTGCGTCAGTGTCCTGTGCTTTGGTGTCCTGTGCTTCAGTGTCCTGTGCTTCAGTGTCCTGTGCTTCAGTGTCCTGTGCGTCAGTGTCCTGTGCGTCTGTGTCCTGTACGTCAGTATCCGGTGCTTCAGTGTCCTGTGCGTCAGTGTCTTGTGTGTCTGTGTCCTGTACGTCAGTATCCGGTGCTTCAGTGTCCTGTGCGTCAGTGTCCTGTGCGTCTGTGTCCTGTACGTCAGTGTCCTGTGCGTCAATTTCCTGTGCTTCAGTCTCCTGTGCGTCGGTGTCCTGTGCTTCAGTGTCCTGTGCTTCAGTGTCCTGTGCGTCAGTGTCCTGTGCATCAGTGTCCTGTGCGTCAGTGTCCTGTGCTTCAGTGTCCTGTGTGTCAGTGTCCTGTGCTTCAGTGTCCTGTGCATCAGTGTCCTGTGCTTCAGTGTCCTGTGCTTCAGTGTCCTGTTCGTCTGTGTCGTGTGTGTTTGTGTCCTGTACGTCAGTGTCCTGTACGTCAGTGTCCTGTGCTTCAGTGTCCTGTGCTTCAGTTACCTGGGCGTCAGTGTCCTGTGCATCTGTGTCCTGTGCTTCAGTGTCCTGTACGTCAGTGTCCTGTGCGTCAGTGTCCTGTGCTTTGGTGTCCTGTGCTTCAGTGTCCTGTGCTTCAGTGTCCTGTGCTTCAGTGTCCTGTGCGTCAGTGTCCTGTGCGTCTATGTCCTGTACGTCATTGTCCTCTGCGTCAGTGTCCTGTGCTTCAGTGTCCTGTGCTTCAGTGTCCTGTGCTTCGGTGTCCTGTGCGTCTGTGTCCTGTACGTTAGTATCCTGTGCTTCAGTGTCCTGTGCGTCTGTGTCCTGTGCGTCAGTGTCCTGTGTTCAGTGTCCTGTACTTCAGTGTCCTGTGCTTCAGTGTCCTGTGCTTCAGTGTCCTGTGCTTCACTGTCCTGTGCTTCAGTGTCCTGTGCTTCAGTGTTCTGTGTGTCTGTGTCCGTTACGTCAGTGTCCTGTGCTTCAGTGTCCTGTGCTTCAGTGTCCTGTGTGCCGGTGTCCTGTGCGTCAGTGTCCTGTGTGCCGGTGTCCTGTGCGTCAGTGTCCTGTGCTTGTGTCCTGTGCTCCAGTGTCCTGTGCGTCTGTGTCCTGTACGTCAGTGTCCTGGGCGTCGGTGTCCTGTGCGTCAATGTCCTGGGCGTCAGTGTCCTGGGCGTCAGTGTCCTGTGCATCAATGTCCTGGGCGTCTGTGTCCTGGGCGTCTGTGTCCTGGGCGTCTGTGTCCTGGGCGTCTGTGTCCTGGGCGTCTGTGTCCTGGGCGTCTGTGTCCTGGGCGTCTGTGTCCTGGGCGTCTGTGTCCTGGGCTTCTGTGTCCTGGGCGTCTGTGTCCTGGGCGTCTGTGTCCTGTACATCAGTGTCCTGGGCGTCGGTGTCCTGGGCGTCGGTGTCCTGGGCGTCAGTGTCCTGGGCGTCTGTATCCTGGCCGTCTGTGTCCTGGGCGTCAGTGTCCTGGGCGTCTGTGTCATGTACATCAGTGTCCTGTGCGTCTGTGTCCTGTACGTCAGTGTCTTGTGTCTCTGTGTCCTGTACGTCAGTATCCTGTGCTTCAGTGTCCTGTGCTTCAGTGTCTTGTGTGTCTGTGTCCTGTGCGCCGGTGTCCTGGACGTCAGTGTCCTGTACGTCAGTGTCCTGTGCGTCAGTGTCCTGTGCGTCTGTGTCCTGTACATCAGTGTCCTGTGCGTCAGTCTCCTGTGCTTCAGTCTCCTGTGCTTCAGTCTCCTGTGCTTCAGTCTCCTGTGCTTCAGTCTCCTGTGCGTCAGTTTCCTGTGCTTCAGTCTCCTGTGCGTCGGTGTCCTGTGCTTCAGTGTCCTGTGCATCAGTGTCCTGTGCGTCAGTGTCCTGTGCTTCAGTGTCCTGTGTGTCAGTGTCCTGTGCGTCAGTATCCTCTGCTTCACTGTCCTGTGCGTCTGAGTCGTGTGTGTTTGTGTCCTGTACGTCAGTATCCTCTGGTTCAGTGTCCTGTGCGTCAGTGTCCTGTGCGTCAGTGTCCTGTACGTCAGTGTCCTGTACGTCAGTGTCCTGTACGTCAGTGTCCTGTGCTTCAGTGTCCTGTGCGTCAGTGTCCTGTGCTTCAGTGTCCTGTGCTTCAGTGTCCTGTGCTTCAGTGTCCTGTGCGTCAGTGTCCTGTGCTTCATTGTCCTGTGCTTCAGTGTCCTGTGCTTCAGTGTCCTGTGCGTCTGTGTCCTGTACGTCAGTGTCCTGTACGTCAGTGTCCTGTACATCAGTGTCCTGTGCTTCAGTGTCCTGTGCTTCAGTGTCCTGTGCGCCAGTGTCCTGTGCGCCGGTGTCCTGGTTGTCAGTGTCCTGTGCGTCAGTGTGCTGTGCTTCAGTGTCCTGTGCTTCAGTGTCCTGTGCTTCAGTGTCCTGTGCTTCAGTGTCCTGTGCGTCTGTGTCCTGTGCGTCAGTGTCCTGTGCTTCAGTGTCCTGTGCTTCAGTGTCCTGTTCGTCTGTGTCGTGTGTGTTTGTGTCCTGTACGTCAGTGTCCTGTACGTCAGTGTCCTGTGCTTCAGTGTCCTGTGCTTCAGTGACCTGGGCGTCAGTGTCCTGAGCGTCTGTGTCCTGTGCTTCAGTGTCCTGTACGTCAGTGTCCTGTGCGTCAGTGTCCTGTGCTTCGGTGTCCTGTGCTTCAGTGTCCTGTGCTTCAGTGTCCTGTGCTTCAGTGTCCTGTGCGTCAGTGTCCTGTGCGTCTATGTCCTGTACGTCATTGTCCTCTGCGTCAGTGTCCTGTGCTTCAGTGTCCTGTGCTTCAGTGTCCTGTGCTTCGGTGTCCTGTGCGTCTGTGTCCTGTACATTAGTATCTTGTGCTTCAGTGTCCTGTGCGTCTGTGTCCTGTGCGTCAGTGTCCTGTGTTCAGTGTCCTGTGCTTCAGTGTCCTGTGCTTCAGTGTCCTGTGCTTCAGTGTCCTGTGCTTCAGTGTCCTGTGCGTCTGTGTCCTTTATGTTAGTGTCCTGTGCGTCTGTGTCGTGTACGTCAGTGTCCTGTGCGTCGGTGTCCTGTGCTTCAGTGTCCTGTGCTTCAGTGTCCTGTGCTTCAGTGTCCTGTGCTTCAATGTTCTGTGTGTCTGTGTCCGGTACGTCAGTGTCCTGTGCTTCAGTGTCCTGTGCTTCAGTGTCCTGTGTGCCGGTGTCCTGTGTGCCGGTGTCCTGTGCGTCAGTGTCCTGTGTGCCGGTGTCCTGTGCGTCAGTGTCCTGTGCTTGTGTCCTGTGCTCCAGTATCCTGTGCGTCTGTGTCCTGTACGTCAGTGTCCTGGGCGTCGGTGTCCTGTGCGTCAATGTCCTGGGCGTCAGTGTCCTGGGCGTCAGTGTCCTGTGCATCAATATCCTGGGCGTCTGTGTCCTGGGCATCTGTGTCCTGGGCATCTGTGTCCTGGGCGTCTGTGTCCTGGGCGTCTGTGTCCTGGGCTTCTGTGTCCTGGGCGTCTGTGTCCTGGGCGTCTGTGTCCTGTACATCAGTGTCCTGGGCGTCGGTGTCCTGGGCATCAGTGTCCTGGGCGTCTGTGTCCTGGCCGTCTGTGTCCTGGGCGTCAGTGTCCTGGGCGTCTGTGTCCTGTACATCAGTGTCCTGTGCGTCTGTGTCCTGTACGTCAGTGTCTTGTGTCTCTGTGTCCTGTACGTCAGTATCCTGTGCTTCAGTGTCCTGTGCTTCAGTGTCTTGTGTGTCTGTGTCCTGTGCGCCGGTGTCCTGGACGTCAGTGTCCTGTACGTCAGTGTCCTGTGCGTCAGTGTCCTGTGCGTCTGTGTCCTGTACATCAGTGTCCTGTGCGTCAGTTTCCTGTGCTTCAGTCTCCTGTGCTTCAGTCTCCTGTGCTTCAGTCTCCTGTGCTTCAGTCTCCTGTGCTTCAGTCTCCTGTGCTTCAGTCTCCTGTGCGTCGGTGTCCTGTGCTTCAGTGTCCTGTGCATCAGTGTCCTGTGCGTCAGTGTCCTGTGCTTCAGTGTCCTGTGTGTCAGTGTCCTGTGCGTCAGTATCCTGTGCTTCAGTGTCCTGTGCGTCTGAGTCGTGTGTGTTTGTGTCCTGTACGTCAGTATCCTCTGCTTCAGTGTCCTGTGCGTCAGTGTCCTGTGCGTCAGTGTCCTGTGCTTCAGTGTCCTGTGCGTCAGTGTCCTGTGCTTCAGTGTCCTGTGCTTCAGTGTCCTGTGCTTCAGTGTCCTGTGCTTCAGTGTCCTGTGCGTCAGTGGCCTGTGCTTCATTGTCCTGTGCTTCAGTGTCCGGTGCTTCAGTGTCCTGTGCGTCTGTGTCCTGTACGTCAGTGTCCTGTACGTCAGTGTCCTGTACATCAGTGTCCTGTGCTTCAGTGTCCTGTGCTTCAGTGTCCTGTGCGCCGGTGTCCTGTGCGCCGGTGTCCTGGTTGTCAGTGTCCTGTGCGTCAGTGTGCTGTGCTTCAGTGTCCTGTGCTTCAGTGTCCTGTGCTTCAGTGTCCTGTGCGTCTGTGTCCTGTACATTAGTATCCTGTGCTTCAGTGTCCTGTGCGTCTGTGTCCTGTGCGTCAGTGTCCTGTGCTTCAGTGTCCTGTGCTACAGTGTCCTGTGCGTCTGTGTCCTGTGCGTCAGTGTCCTGTGCTTCAGTGTCCTGTGCTTCAGTGTCCTGTGCTTCAGTGTCCTGTGCGCCGGCGTCCTGGGCGTCAGTGTCCTGTGCGTCAGTGTCCTGTGCTTCAGTGTCCTGTGCTTCAGTGTCCTGTGCGTCTGTGTCCTGTACGTTAGTATCCTGTGGTTCAGTGTCCTGTGCGTCTGTGTCCTGTGCGTCAGTGTCCTGTGCTTCAGTGTCCTGTGCTTCAGTGTCCTGTACGTCAATGTCCTGTGCGTCAGTGTCCTGTGCTTCAGTGTCCTGTGCTTCAGTGTCCTGTGCGTCAGTGTCCTGTGCGTCAGTGTCCTGTGCTTCAGTATCCTGTGCTTCAGTGTCCTGTGCTTCAGTGTCCTGTGCTTCAGTGTCTTGTGTGTCTGTGTCCTGTGCTTCAGTATCCTGTGCTTCAGTGTCCTGTGCTTCAGTGTCCTGTGCTTCAGTGTCCTGTGCTTCAGTGTCTTGTGCGTCTGTGTCCTGTACGTCTGTGTCCTGTACATCAGTGTCCTGTGCGTCAGTGTCCTGTGCTTCAGTGTCCTGGGCATCAATGTCCTGGGCGTCTTTGTCCTGTGCGTCAGTGTCCTGTGCTTCAGTGTCCTGTGCTTCAGTGTCCTGTGCGTCTTTGTCCTGTGCGTCAGTGTCCTGTGCTTCAGTATCCAATGCTTCAGTGTCCTGTGCTTCAGTGTCTTGTGTGTCTGTGTCCTGTGCGCCGGTGTCCTGTACGTCAGTGTCCTGCACGTCAGTGTCCTGTGCTTCAGTGTCGTGTGCTTCAGTGTCCTGTGCTTCAGTGTCCTGTGTTTAGTGTCCTGTGCTTCAGTGTCCTGTGTGTCTGTGTCCTGTGTGTCTGTGTCCTGTACATCAGTGTCCTGTACATCATTGTCATGTGCTTCAGTGTCCTGTGCTTCAGTGTCCTGTGCTTCAGTGTCCTGTGCGTCAGTGTCCTGTGCGTCAGTGTCCTGTGCGTCTATGTCCTGTACGTCATTGTCCTCTGCGTCAGTGTCCTGTGCTTCAGTGTCCTGTGCTTCAGTGTCCTGTGCTTCGGTGTCCTGTGCGTCTGTGTCCTGTACATTAGTATCCTGTGCTTCAGTGTCCTGTGCGTCTGTGTCCTGTGCGTCAGTGTCCTGTGTTCAGTGTCCTGTGCTTCAGTGTCCTGTGCTTCAGTGTCCTGTGCTTCAGTGTCCTGTGCTTCAGTGTCCTGTGCGTCTGTGTCCTTTATGTTAGTGTCCTGTGCGTCTGTGTCGTGTACGTCAGTGTCCTGTGCGTCGGTGTCCTGTGCTTCAGTGTCCTGTGCTTCAGTGTCCTGTGCTTCAGTGTCCTGTGCTTCAGTGTTCTGTGTGTCTGTGTCCGGTACGTCAGTGTCCTGTGCTTCAGTGTCCTGTGCTTCAGTGTCCTGTGTGCCGGTGTCCTGTGTGCCGGTGTCCTGTGCGTCAGTGTCCTGTGTGCCGGTGTCCTGTGCGTCAGTGTCCTGTGCTTGTGTCCTGTGCTCCAGTATCCTGTGCGTCTGTGTCCTGTACGTCAGTGTCCTGGGCGTCGGTGTCCTGTGCGTCAATGTCCTGGGCGTCAGTGTCCTGGGCGTCAGTGTCCTGTGCATCAATATCCTGGGCGTCTGTGTCCTGGGCATCTGTGTCCTGGGCATCTGTGTCCTGGGCGTCTGTGTCCTGGGCGTCTGTGTCCTGGGCTTCTGTGTCCTGGGCGTCTGTGTCCTGGGCGTCTGTGTCCTGTACATCAGTGTCCTGGGCGTCGGTGTCCTGGGCATCAGTGTCCTGGGCGTCTGTGTCCTGGCCGTCTGTGTCCTGGGCGTCAGTGTCCTGGGCGTCTGTGTCCTGTACATCAGTGTCCTGTACGTCAGTGTCTTGTGTCTCTGTGTCCTGTACGTCAGTATCCTGTGCTTCAGTGTCCTGTGCTTCAGTGTCTTGTGTGTCTGTGTCCTGTGCGCCGGTGTCCTGGACGTCAGTGTCCTGTACGTCAGTGTCCTGTGCGTCAGTGTCCTGTGCGTCTGTGTCCTGTACATCAGTGTCCTGTGCGTCAGTTTCCTGTGCTTCAGTCTCCTGTGCTTCAGTCTCCTGTGCTTCAGTCTCATGTGCTTCAGTCTCCTGTGCTTCAGTCTCCTGTGCTTCAGTCTCCTGTGCGTCGGTGTCCTGTGCTTCAGTGTCCTGTGCATCAGTGTCCTGTGCGTCAGTGTCCTGTGCTTCAGTGTCCTGTGTGTCAGTGTCCTGTGCGTCAGTATCCTGTGCTTCAGTGTCCTGTGCGTCTGAGTCGTGTGTGTTTGTGTCCTGTACGTCAGTATCCTCTGCTTCAGTGTCCTGTGCGTCAGTGTCCTGTGCGTCAGTGTCCTGTGTTTCAGTGTCCTGTGCGTCAGTGTCCTGTGCTTCAGTGTCCTGTGCTTCAGTGTCCTGTGCGTCAGTGGCCTGTGCTTCATTGTCCTGTGCTTCAGTGTCCTGTGCTTCAGTGTCCTGTGCGTCTGTGTCCTGTACGTCAGTGTCCTGTACGTCAGTGTCCTGTACATCAGTGTCCTGTGCTTCAGTGTCCTGTGCTTCAGTGTCCTGTGCGCCGGTGTCCTGTGCGCCGGTGTCCTGGTTGTCAGTGTCCTGTGCGTCAGTGTGCTGTGCTTCAGTGTCCTGTGCTTCAGTGTCCTGTGCTTCAGTGTCCTGTGCTTCAGTGTCCTGTGCGTCTGTGTCCTGTACATTAGTATCCTGTGCTTCAGTGTCCTGTGCTTCAGTGTCCTGTGCTACAGTGTCCTGTGCTTCAGTGTCCTGTGCTTCAGTGTCCTGTGCTTCAGTGTCCTGTGCTTCAGTGTCCTGTGCTTCAGTGTCCTGTGCGCCGGCGTCCTGGGCGTCAGTGTCCTGTGCGTCAGTGTCCTGTGCTTCAGTGTCCTGTGCTTCAGTGTCCTGTGCGTCTGTGTCCTGTACGTTAGTATCCTGTGGTTCAGTGTCCTGTGCGTCTGTGTCCTGTGCGTCAGTGTCCTGTGCTTCAGTGTCCTGTGCTTCAGTGTCCTGTGCTTCAGTGTCCTGTACGTCAATGTCCTGTGCGTCAGTGTCCTGTGCTTCAGTGTCCTGTGCTTCAGTGTCCTGTGCGTCAGTGTCCTGTGCGTCAGTGTCCTGTGCTTCAGTATCCTGTGCTTCAGTGTCCTGTGCTTCAGTGTCCTGTGCTTCAGTGTCTTGTGTGTCTGTGTCCTGTGCTTCAGTATCCAGTGCTTCAGTGTCCTGTGCTTCAGTGTCCTGTGCTTCAGTGTCCTGTGCTTCAGTGTCTTGTGCGTCTGTGTCCTGTACGTCTGTGTCCTGTACATCAGTGTCCTGTGCGTCAGTGTCCTGTGCTTCAGTGTCCTGGGCATCAATGTCCTGGGCGTCTTTGTCCTGTGCGTCAGTGTCCTGTGCTTCAGTGTCCTGTGCTTCAGTGTCCTGTGCGTCTTTGTCCTGTGCGTCAGTGTCCTGTGCTTCAGTATCCAATGCTTCAGTGTCCTGTGCTTCAGTGTCTTGTGTGTCTGTGTCCTGTGCGCCGGTGTCCTGTACGTCAGTGTCCTGCACGTCAGTGTCCTGTGCTTCAGTGTCCTGTGCTTCAGTGTCCTGTGCTTCAGTGTCCTGTGCTTCAGTGTCCTGTGTTTAGTGTCCTGTGCTTCAGTGTCCTGTGTGTCTGTGTCCTGTGTGTCTGTGTCCTGTACATCAGTGTCCTGTACATCATTGTCATGTGCTTCATTGTCCTGTGCTTCAGTGTCCTGTGCTTCAATGTCTTCTGTGTCTGTGTCCTGTACGCCAGTGTCCTGTACGTCAGTGTCCTGTACGTCAGTGTCCTCTGCGTCTGTGTCCTGTATGTCAGAGTCCTGTACGTCAGTTTCTTGTGTGTCTGTGTCCTGTACGTCAGTATCCTGTGCTTCAGTGTCCTGTGCGTCCGTGTCTTGTGTGTCTCTGTCCTGTGCGTCAGTGTCCTGTGCGTCTGTGTCCTGTATGTCAGTGTCCTGTACGTCAGTGTCCTGTGCGTCAGTGTCCTGTGCTTCAGTGTCCTGTGCTTCAGTGTCCTGTGCATCAGTGTCTTGTGTGTCTGTGTCCTGTGCTTCAATGTCCTGTGCTTCAGTGTCCTGTGCTTCAGTGTCCTGTGCGTTAGTATCCTGTGCTTCTGTGTCCTGTGCGTCTGTGTCTTGTGTGTCTGTGTCCTGAACGTCAGTATCCTGTGCTTCAGTGTCCTGTGCTTCAGTGTCTTGTGTGTCTGTGTCCTGTACGTCAGTATTCTGTGCTTCAGTGTCCTGTGCGTCAGTGTCCTGTGCGTCAGTGTCCTGTGCTTCAGTGTCCTGTGCTTCAGTGTCCTGTGCTTCAGTGTCCTGTGCTTTAGTGTCTTGTGTATCTGTGTCCTGTACGTCAGTGTCCTGTGCTTCAATGTCCTGTGCTTCAGTGTCCTGTGCTTCAGTGTCCTGTGCTTCAGTGTCCTGTGCGTCAGTATCCTGTGCTTCTGTGTCCTGTGCGTCTGTGTCTTGTGTGTCTGTGTCCTGTACGTCAGTATCCTGTGCTTCAGTGTCCTGTGCTTCAGTGTCTTGTGTGTCTGTGTCCTGTACGTCAGTGTCCTGTGCGTCAGTGTCCTGTGCTTCAGTGTCCTGTGCTTCAGTGTCCTGTGCTTCAGTGTCCTGTGCGTCAGTGTCCTGTGCTTCATTGTCCTGTGCTTCATTGTCCTGTGCTTCAGTGTCCTGTGCTTCAGTGTCCTGTGCGTCTGTGTCCTGTACGTCAGTGTCCTGTACGTCAGTGTCCTGTACGTCAGTGTCCTGTGCTTCAGTGTCCTGTGCTTCAGTGTCCTGTAAGCCGGTGTCCTGGGCATCAGTGTCCTGTGCGACTGTGTCCTGTGCTTCAGTGTCCTGTACGTCAGTGTCCTGTGCGTCAGTGTCCTGTGCGTCAGTGTCCTGTGCGTCAGTGTCCTGTGCTTCAGTGTCCTGTGCTTCAGTGTCCTGTGCTTCAGTGTCCTGTGCGTCAGTGTCCTGTGAGCCTGTGTCCTGTACGTCAGTGTCCTGTGCGTCAGTGTCCTGTGCGTCAGTGTTCTGTGCTTCAGTGTCCTGTGCGTCAGTGTCCTGTGCTTCAGTGTCCTGTGCGTCTGTGTCCTGTACGTTAGTATCCTGTGCGTCTGTGTCCTGTGCGTCAGTGTCCTGTGCTTCAGTGTACTGTGCTTCAGTGTCCTGTGCGTCTGTGTCCTGTATGTTAGTGTCCTGTATGTTAGTGTCCTGTGCGTCTGTGTCCTGTACGTCAGTGTCCTTTTCCTCAGTGTCCTGTGCTTCAGTGTCCTGTGCTTCAGTGTCCTGTGCATCTGTGTCCTGTACGTCAGTATCCTGTTCTTCAGTGTCCTGTGCGTCCGTGTATTGTGTGTCTCTGTCCTATACGTCAGTATCCTGTGCTTCAGTGTCCTGTGCTTCAGTGTCCTGTGCTTCAGTGTCCTGTGCATCAGTGTCCTGTGCGTCTGTGTCCTGTACGTCAGTGTCCTGTGCGTCAGTGTCCTGTGCTTCAGTGTCCTGTGCTTCAGTGTCCTGTGCGTCAGTGTCTTGTGTGTCTGTGTCCTGTGCTTCAATGTCCTGTGCTTCAGTGTCCTGTGCTTCAGTGTCCTGTGCGTCAGTATCCTGTGCTTCTGTGTCCTGTGCGTCTGTGTCTTGTGTGTCTGTGTCCTGTACGTCAGTATCCTGTGCTTCAGTGTCCTGTGCTTCAGTGTCTTGTGTGTCTGTGTCCTGTACGTCAGTATTCTGTGCTTCAGTGTCCTGTGCGTCAGTGTCCTGTGCGTCAGTGTCCTGTGCTTCAGTGTCCTGTGCTTCAGTGTCCTGTGCTTCAGTGTCCTGTGCTTCAGTGTCCTGTGCTTTAGTGTCTTGTGCATCTGTGTCCTGTACGTCAGTGTCCTGTGCTTCAATGTCCTGTGCTTCAGTGTCCTGTGCTTCAGTGTCCTGTGCGTCAGTATCCTGTGCTTCTGTGTCCTGTGCGTCTGTGTCTTGTGTGTCTGTGTCCTGTACGTCAGTATCCTGTGCTTCAGTGTCCTGTGCTTCAGTGTCTTGTGTGTCTGTGTCCTGTACGTCAGTGTCCTGTGCGTCAGTGTCCTGTGCTTCAGTGTCCTGTGCTTCAGTGTCCTGTGCGTCAGTGTCCTGTGCTTCATTGTCCTGTGCTTCATTGTCCTGTGCTTCAGTGTCCTGTGCTTCAGTGTCCTGTGCGTCTGTGTCCTGTACGTCAGTGTCCTGTACGTCAGTGTCCTGTACGTCAGTGTCCTGTGCTTCAGTGTCCTGTGCTTCAGTGTCCTGTGCGCCGGTGTCCTGGGCATCAGTGTCCTGTGCGTCTGTGTCCTGTGCTTCAGTGTCCTGTACGTCAGTGTCCTGTGCGTCAGTGTCCTGTGCGTCAGTGTCCTGTGCGTCAGTGTCCTGTGCGTCAGTGTCCTGTGCTTCAGTGTCCTGTGCTTCAGTGTCCTGTGCGTCAGTGTCCTGTGAGCCTGTGTCCTGTACGTCAGTGTCCTGTGTGTCAGTGTCCTGTGCGTCAGTGTCCTGTGCGTCAGTGTCCTGTGCATCAGTGTCCTGTGCTTCAGTGTCCTGTGCTTCAGTGTCCTGTGCGTCAGTGTCCTGTGATTCAGTGTCCTGTGCGTCTGTGTCCTGTACGTTAGTATCCTGTGCTTCAGTGTCCTGTGCGTCTGTGTCCTGTGCGTCTGTGTCCTGTGCGTCAGTGTCCTGTGCTTCAGTGTCCTGTGCTTCAGTGTACTGTGCTTCAGTGTCCTGTGCGTCTGTGTCCTGTATGTTAGTGTCCTGTGCGTCTGTGTCCTGTACGTCAGTGTCCTGTGCGTCAGTGTCCTGTGCTTCAGTGTCCTGTGCTTCAGTGTCCTGTGCATCTGTGTCCTGTACGTCAGTGTCCTGTGCTTCAGTGTCCTGTGCTTCAGTGTCCTGTGCTTCAGTGTTCTGTGTGTCTGTGTCCGGTACGTCAGTGTCCTGTGCTTCAGTGTCCTGTGTGCCGGTGTCCTGTGCGTCAGTGTCCTGTGCGTCGGTGTCCTGTGCGTCGGTGTCCTGTGCTTGTGTCCTGTGCTCCAGTGTCCTGTGCGTCTGTGTCCTGTACGTCAGTGTCCTGTACGTCAGTGTCCTGGGCGTCGGTGTCCTGCGCGTCAATGTCCTGGGCATCCGTGTCCTGGGCGTCAGTGTCCTGTGCTTGTGTCCTGTGCTCCAGTGTCCTGTGCGTCTGTGTCCTGTACGTCAGTGTCCTGGGCGTCGGTGTCCTGGGCGTCGGTGTCCTGGGCGTCGGTGTCCTGGGCGTCAGTGTCCTGGGCGTCAGTGTCCTGGGCGTCTGTGTCCTGGGCGTCTGTGTCCTGGGCGTCTGTGTCCTGGACGTCAGTGTCCTGGGCGTCAGTGTCCTGGGCGTCTGTGTCCTGTACTTCAGTGTCCTGTGCGTCTGTGTTCTGTACGTCAGTGTCTTGTGTCTCTGTGTCCTGTTATCCTGTTAGTCACTATCCTGTGCTTCATTGTCCTGTGCTTCAGTGTCTTGTGTGTCTGTGTCCTGTGCGCCGGTGTCCTATACGTCAGTATCCTGTGCTTCAGTGTCCTGTGCTTCAGTGTCCTGTGCTTCAGTGTCCTGTGCTTCAGTGTCCTGTGTGTCTGTGTCCTGTACGTCAGTGTCCTGTACGTCAGTGTCCTCTGCTTCAGTGTCCTGTGCTTCAGTATCTTGTGTGTCTGTGTCCTGTACGTCAGTGTCCTGTACGTCAGTGTCCTGTACGTCAGTGTCCTGTACGTCAGTGTCCTCTGCTTCAGTGTCCTGTGCTTCAGTATCTTGTGTGTCTGTGTCCTGTACGTCAGTGTCCTGTACGTCAGTGTCCTGTGCATCAGTGTCCTGTGCTTCAGTGTCCTGTGCTTCAGTGTCTTGTGTGTCTGTGTCCTGTACGTCAGTATCCTGTGCTTCAGTGTCCTGTGCTTCAGTGTCTTGTGTGTCTGTGTCCTCTCCGTCAGTATACTGTGCTTCAGTGTCCTGTGCGTCAGTGTCCTGTGCGTCTGTGTCCTGTACATCAGTGTCCTGTGCATCAGTGTCCTGTGCTTCAGTGTCCTGTGCTTCAGTGTCTTGTGTGTCTGTGTCCTGTGCTTCAGTATCCTGTGCTTCAGTGTCCTGTGCTTCAGTGTCCTGTGCTTCAGTGTCTTGTGCGTCTGTGTCCT
Organism: Scyliorhinus torazame; assembly: GCF_047496885.1. Lineage (NCBI taxonomy): Eukaryota > Metazoa > Chordata > Chondrichthyes > Carcharhiniformes > Scyliorhinidae > Scyliorhinus > Scyliorhinus torazame. The sequence goes on from NC_092713.1 coordinate 180,299,637, forward strand.
GTACGTCTGTGTCCTGTACATCAGTGTCCTGTGCGTCAGTGTCCTGTGCTTCAGTGTCCTGGGCATCAATGTCCTGGGCGTCTTTGTCCTGTGCGTCAGTGTCCTGTGCGTCAGTGTCCTGTGCTTCAGTGTCCTGTGCTTCAGTGTCCTGTGCGTCTTTGTCCTGTGCGTCAGTGTCCTGTGCTTCAGTGTCCTGTGCTTCAGTGTCCTGTGCTTCAGTGTCCTGTGCTTCAATGTCTTGTGTGTCTGTGTCCTGTGCTTCAGTATCCTGTGCTTCAGTGTCCTGTGCTTCAGTGTCCTGTGCTTCAGTGTCCTGTGCTTCAGTGTCCTGTGCTTCAGTGTCTTGTGCGTCTGTGTCCTGTACGTCTGTGTCCTGTACATCAGTGTCCTGTGCGTCAGTGTCCTGTGCTTCAGTGTCCTGGGCATCAATGTCCTGGGCGTCTTTGTCCTGTGCGTCAGTGTCCTGTGCTTCAGTGTCCTGTGCTTCAGTGTCCTGTGCGTCTTTGTCCTGTGCGTCAGTGTCCTGTGCTTCAGTGTCCTGTGCTTCAGTGTCCTGTGCTTCAGTGTCCTGTGCATCAGTGTCCAGTGCATCAGTGTCCTGTGCATCTGTGTCCTGTACGTCAGTGTCCTGTACGTCAGTGTCCTGTGCGTCAGTGTCCTGTGCTTCAGTGTCCTGTGCTTCAGTGTCCTGTGCGTCTGTGTCCTGTACGTTAGTATCCTGTGCTTCAATGTCCTGTGCGTCTGTGTCCTGTGCGTCAGTGTCCTGTGCGTCAGTGTCCTGTGCTTCAGTGTCCTGTGCTTCAGTGTCCTGTGCTCAGTGTCCCGTGCTTCAGTGTCCTGTGCTCAGTGTCCCGTGCTTCAGTGTCCTGTTCTTCAGTGTCCTGTGCTTCAGTGTCCTGTGCTTCAGTGTCCTATGCGTCTGTGTCCTGTACGTCAGTGTCCTGTGCTTCAGTGTCCTGTGCTTCAGTGTCCTGTGCTTCAGTGTCCTGTGCTTCAGTGTTCTGTGTGCCTGTGTCCTGTGCTTCAGTGTCCTGTACTTCAGAGTCCTGTGTGCCGGTGTCCTGTGCGTCATTGTCCTGTGCCTCGGTGTCCTGTGCGTCAGTGTCCTGTGCTTGTGTCCTGTGCATCAGTGTCCTGTGCTTGTGTCCTGTGCTCCAGTGTCCTGTGCGTCTGTGTCCTGTACGTCAGTGTTCTGGGCATCGGTGTCCTGTGCGTCAATGTCCTGTGCGTCAGTGTCCTGGGCGTCAGTGTCCTGTGCGTCAATGTCCTGGGCGTCTGTGTCCTGTATGTCAGTGTCCTGGGCGTCGGTGTCCTGGGCGTCAATGTCCTGTGCATCTGTGTCCTGGGCGTCAGTGTCCTGGGCATCAATGTCCTGGGCATCAATGTCCTGGGCGTCTGTGTCCTGGGCGTCTGTGTCCTGGGCGTCTGTGTCCTGGGCGTCTGTGTCCTGGGCGTCTGTGTCCTGGGCGTCTGTGTCCTGGGCGTCGGTGTCCTGGGCGTCGGTGTCCTGTGCGTCAATGTCCTGGGCGTCTGTGTCCTGGGCGTCTGTGTCCTGGGCGTCTGTGTCCTGGGCGTCTGTGTCCTGGGCGTCTGTGTCCTGGGCGTCGGTGTCCTGGGCGTCGGTGTCCTGGGCGTCGGTGTCCTGGGCGTCGGTGTCCTGGGCGTCGGTGTCCTGGGCATCAGTGTCCTGGGCATCAGTGTCCTGGGCATCAGTGTCCTGGGCATCAGTGTCCTGGGCGTCAGTGTCCTGTACGTCAGTGTCCTGTGCTTCAGTGTCCTGTGCTTCAGTGTCCTGTGCTTCAGGGTCCTGTGCTTCAGGGTCCTGTGCTTCAGTGTCCTGTGCGTCTGTGTCCTGTACGTCAGTGTCCTGGGCGTCGGTGTTCTGTGCGTCGGTGTCCTGTGCATCTGTGTCCTGTACGTCAGTGTCCTGTACGTCAGTGTCCTGTACGTCACTGTCCTGTGCATCTGTGTCCTGTGCATCTGTGTCCTGTGCGTCAGTGTCCTGTGCGTCGGTGTCCTGTGCGGCTGTGTCCTGGGCGTCAGTGTCCTGTGCGTCTGTGTCCTGTACGTCAGTGTCCTGTGCTTCAGTGTGCTGTGCGTCTGTGTCCTGTACGTCAGTGTCCTGTACGTCTGTGTCCTGTGCTTCAGTGTTCTGTGCGTCTGTGTCCTGTACGCCAGTATCCTGTGCTTCAGTGTCCTGTGCGTCTGTGTCCTGTACGCCAGTGTCCTGTGCTTCAGTGTCCTGTGTTTCAGTGTCCTGTGCGCCGGTGTCCTGGGCATCAGTGTCCTGTGCTTCAGTGTCCTGGGCGTCAGTGTCCTGGGCATCAGTGTCCTGGGCATCAGTGTCCTGGGCGTCAGTGTCCTGTGCGTCTGTGTCCTGTACGTCAGTGTCCTGTGCTTCAGTGTGCTGTGCGTCTGTGTCCTGTACGTCAGTGTCCTGGGCGTCGGTGTCCTATACGTCTGTGTCCTGTGCTTCAGTGTTCTGTGCGTCTGTGTCCTGTGCTTCAGTGTCCTGTGCGTCTGTGTCCTGTACGCCAGTGTCCTGTGCTTCAGTGTCCTGTGTTTCAGTGTCCTGTGCGCCGGTGTCGTGGGCATCAGTGTCCTGGGCGTCAGTGTCCTGGGCGTCAGTGTCCTGGGCGTCAGTGTCCTGGGCGTCAGTGTCCTGGGCGTCAGTGTCCTGGGCGTCAGTGTCCTGGGCGTCAGTGTCCTGGGCGTCAGTGTCCTGGGCGTCAGTGTCCTGGGCGTCAATGTCCTGGGCGTCAGTGTCCTGGGCGTCAGTGTCCTGGGCATCAGTGTCCTGGGCATCAGTGTCCTGGGCATCAGTGTCCTGGGCCTCAGTGTCCTGGGCGTCAGTGTCCTGGGCATCAGTGTCCTGTACGTCAGTGTCCTGGGCGTCAGTGTCCTGGGCGTCAGTGTCCTGGGCGTCAGTGTCCTGGGCGTCAGTGTCCTGGGCGTCAGTGTCCTGGGCGTCAGTGTCCTGGGCGTCAGTGTCCTGGGCGTCAGTGTCCTGTACGTCAGTGTCCTGGGCGTCAGTGACGTTCGTCAGTGTCCTGGGCGTCAGTGTCCTGGGCATCAGTGTCCTGGGCGTCAGTGTCCTGGGCGTCAGTGTCCTGGGCATCAGTGTCCTGTACGTCAGTGTCCTGGGCGTCAGTGTCCTGGGCGTCAGTGTCCTGGGCGTCAGTGTCCTGGGCGTCAGTGCCCTGTACGTCAGTGTCCTGGGCGTCAGTGACGTTCGTCAGTGTCCTGGGCGTCAGTGTCCTGGGCATCAGTGTCCTGGGCGTCAGTGTCCTGGGCGTCAGTGTCCTGGGCGTCAGTGTCCTGGGCATCAGTGTCCTGGGCATCAGTGTCCTGGGCGTCAGTGTCCTGGTCATCAGTGTCCTGGGCGTCAGTGTCCTGGGCGTCAGTGTCCTGGGCGTCAGTGTCCTGGGCGTCAGTGTCATGGGCGTCAGTGTCATGGGCGTCAGTGTCCTGGGCGTCAGTGTCCTGTACGTCAGTGTCCTGGGCGTCAGTGACGTTCGTCAGTGTCCTGGGCATCAGTGTCCTGGGCGTCAGTGTCCTGGGCGTCAGTGTCCTGGGCGTCAGTGACGTTCGTCAGTGTCCTGGGCGTCAGTGTCCTGGGCGTCAGAGTCCTGCGCGTCGGTGACCTGGGCGTCAGTGTCCTGGGCATCAGTGTCCTGTACGTCAGTGTCCTGGGCGTCAGTGTCCTGTACGTCAGTGTCCTGGGCGTCAGTGTCCTGTGCATCTGTGTCCTGGGCGTCTGTGTCCTGGGCGTCTGTGTCCTGGGCGTCTGTGTCCTGGGCGTCGGTGTCCTGGGCGTCGGTGTCCTGGGCGTCGGTGTCCTGGGCATCAATGTCCTGGGCATCAGTGTCCTGGGCATCAGTGTCCTGGGCATCAGTGTCCTCGGCATCAGTGTCCTGGGCGTCAGTGTCCTGTACGTCAGTGTCCTGTGCTTCAGTGTCCTGTGCTTCAGTGTCCTGTGCTTCAGGGTCCTGTGCTTCAGTGTCCTGTGCGTCTGTGTCCTGTACGTCAGTGTCCTGGGCGTCGGTGTTCTGTGCGTCGGTGTCCTGTGCATCTGTGTCCTGTACGTCAGTGTCCTGTACGTCAGTGTCCTGTACGTCACTGTCCTGTGCATCTGTGTCCTGTGCGTCAGTGTCCTGTGCGTCGGTGTCCTGTGCGGCTGTGTCCTGGGCGTCAGTGTCCTGTGCGTCTGTGTCCTGTACGTCAGTGTCCTGTGCTTCAGTGTGCTGTGCGTCTGTGTCCTGTACGTCAGTGTCCTGGGCGTCGGTGTCCTGTACGTCTGTGTCCTGTGCTTCAGTGTTCTGTGCGTCTGTGTCCTGTACGCCAGTATCCTGTGCTTCAGTGTCCTGTGCGTCTGTGTCCTGTACGCCAGTGTCCTGTGCTTCAGTGTCCTGTGTTTCAGTGTCCTGTGCGCCGGTGTCGTGGGCATCAGTGTCCTGGGCGTCAGTGTCCTGGGCGTCAGTGTCCTGGGCGTCAGTGTCCTGGGCGTCAGTGTCCTGGGCGTCAGTGTCCTGGGCGTCAGTGTCCTGGGCGTCAGTGTCCTGGGCGTCAGTGTCCTGGGCGTCAATGTCCTGGGCGTCAGTGTCCTGGGCGTCAGTGTCCTGGGCATCAGTGTCCTGGGCATCAGTGTCCTGGGCATCAGTGTCCTGGGCCTCAGTGTCCTGGGCGTCAGTGTCCTGGGCGTCAGTGTCCTGGGCGTCAGTGTCCTGGGCGTCAGTGTCCTGGGCGTCAGTGTCCTGGGCGTCAGTGTCCTGGGCGTCAGTGTCCTGGGCGTCAGTGTCCTGTACGTCAGTGTCCTGGGCGTCAGTGACGTTCGTCAGTGTCCTGGGCGTCAGTGTCCTGGGCATCAGTGTCCTGGGCGTCAGTGTCCTGGGCGTCAGTGTCCTGGGCATCAGTGTCCTGTACGTCAGTGTCCTGGGCGTCAGTGTCCTGGGCGTCAGTGTCCTGGGCGTCAGTGTCCTGGGCGTCAGTGCCCTGTACGTCAGTGTCCTGGGCGTCAGTGACGTTCGTCAGTGTCCTGGGCGTCAGTGTCCTGGGCATCAGTGTCCTGGGCGTCAGTGTCCTGGGCGTCAGTGTCCTGGGCGTCAGTGTCCTGGGCGTCAGTGTCCTGGGCATCAGTGTCCTGGGCATCAGTGTCCTGGGCGTCAGTGTCCTGGTCATCAGTGTCCTGGGCGTCAGTGTCCTGGGCGTCAGTGTCCTGGGCGTCAGTGTCCTGGGCGTCAGTGTCATGGGCGTCAGTGTCATGGGCGTCAGTGTCCTGGGCGTCAGTGTCCTGTACGTCAGTGTCCTGGGCGTCAGTGACGTTCGTCAGTGTCCTGGGCATCAGTGTCCTGGGCGTCAGTGTCCTGGGCGTCAGTGTCCTGGGCGTCAGTGACGTTCGTCAGTGTCCTGGGCGTCAGTGTCCTGGGCGTCAGAGTCCTGCGCGTCGGTGTCCTGGGCGTCAGTGTCCTGGGCATCAGTGTCCTGTACGTCAGTGTCCTGGGCGTCAGTGTCCTGTACGTCAGTGTCCTGGGCGTCAGTGTCCTGTGCATCTGTGTCCTGGGCGTCTGTGTCCTGGGCGTCTGTGTCCTGGGCGTCTGTGTCCTGGGCGTCTGTGTCCTGGGCGTCGGTGTCCTGGGCGTCGGTGTCCTGGGCGTCGGTGTCCTGGGCATCAGTGTCCTGGGCATCAGTGTCCTGGGCATCAGTGTCCTGGGCATCAGTGTCCTCGGCATCAGTGTCCTGGGCGTCAGTGTCCTGTACGTCAGTGTCCTGTGCTTCAGTGTCCTGTGCTTCAGTGTCCTGTGCTTCAGGGTCCTGTGCTTCAGTGTCCTGTGCGTCTGTGTCCTGTACGTCAGTGTCCTGGGCGTCGGTGTTCTGTGCGTCGGTGTCCTGTGCATCTGTGTCCTGTACGTCAGTGTCCTGTACGTCAGTGTCCTGTACGTCACTGTCCTGTGCATCTGTGTCCTGTGCGTCAGTGTCCTGTGCGTCGGTGTCCTGTGCGGCTGTGTCCTGGGCGTCAGTGTCCTGTGCGTCTGTGTCCTGTACGTCAGTGTCCTGTGCTTCAGTGTGCTGTGCGTCTGTGTCCTGTACGTCAGTGTCCTGGGCGTCGGTGTCCTGTACGTCTGTGTCCTGTGCTTCAGTGTTCTGTGCGTCTGTGTCCTGTACGCCAGTATCCTGTGCTTCAGTGTCCTGTGCGTCTGTGTCCTGTACGCCAGTGTCCTGTGCTTCAGTGTCCTGTGTTTCAGTGTCCTGTGCGCCGGTGTCGTGGGCATCAGTGTCCTGTGCTTCAGTGTCCTGGGCGTCAGTGTCCTGGGCGTCAGTGTCCTGGGCGTCAGTGTCCTGGGCGTCAGTGTCCTGGGCGTCAGTGTCCTGGGCGTCAGTGTCCTGGGCGTCAGTGTCCTGGGCATCAGTGTCCTGGGCATCAGTGTCCTGGGCCTCAGTGTCCTGGGCGTCAGTGTCCTGGGCATCAGTGTCCTGTACGTCAGTGTCCTGGGCGTCAGTGTCCTGGGCGTCAGTGTCCTGGGCGTCAGTGTCCTGGGCGTCAGTGTCCTGGGCGTCAGTGTCCTGGGCGTCAGTGTCCTGTACGTCAGTGTCCTGGGCGTCAGTGACGTTCGTCAGTGTCCTGGGCGTCAGTGTCCTGGGCATCAGTGTCCTGGGCGTCAGTGTCCTGGGCGTCAGTGTCCTGGGCGTCAGTGTCCTGGGCGTCAGTGTCCTGGGCGTCAGTGTCCTGGGCGTCAGTGTCCTGGGCGTCAGTGCCCTGTACGTCAGTGTCCTGGGCGTCAGTGACGTTCGTCAGTGTCCTGGGCGTCAGTGTCCTGGGCATCAGTGTCCTGGGCGTCAGTGTCCTGGGCGTCAGTGTCCTGGGCGTCAGTGTCCTGGGCGTCAGTGTCCTGGGCATCAGTGTCCTGGGCATCAGTGTCCTGGGCGTCAGTGACGTTCGTCAGTGTCCTGGGCATCAGTGTCCTGGGCGTCAGTGTCCTGGGCGTCAGTGTCCTGGGCGTCAGTGTCCTGGGCGTCAGTGACGTTCGTCAGTGTCCTGGGCGTCAGTGTCCTGGGCGTCGGTGTCCTGGGCGTCAGTGTCCTGGGCGTCAGTGTCCTGGGCGTCAGTGTCCTGGGCGTCAGTGTCCTGGGCGTCAGTGTCCTGTACGTCAGTGTCCTGGGCGTCAGTGTCCTGGGCGTCAGTGTCCTGGGCGTCAGTGTCCTGGGCGTCAGTGTCCTGGGCGTCAGTGTCCTGGGCGTCAGTGTCCTGGGCGTCAGTGACGTTCGTCAGTGTCCTGGGCGTCAGTGTCCTGGGCGTCAGTGTCCTGGGCGTCAGTGTCCTGGGCGTCAGTGTCCTGGGCATCAGTGTCCTGGGCGTCAGTGTCCTGGTCGTCAGTGTCCTGGGCGTCAGTGTCCTGGGCGTCAGTGTCCTGGGCGTCAGTGTTCTGGGTAGGTGTGTCCTGGGTCAGCTGCGACGGGGGGCTGTTCCTGTGGCTGCCCCCGTCGCTGGGTGTGGCCCACCATCGTCGCCGCACTCATACTGGGCGTCATCTCCCTGGTGCTGCGGGCCTGTCCCTGGCTCGTGGCCGCCCTGGATCGTCCTGAGGGCATGGGATGCCTGATGGGCTGTGTCTGTCCCTGGCTCGTGGCCGCCCTGGATCGTCCTGAGGGCATGGCATGCCTGATGGGCTGTGTCTGTCCCTGGTTCGTGGCCGCCCTGGATCGTCCTGGGGGCGGTCGCCATCCGCGGGGCCGGGTTGGTCGACGTTTGGTCCTGCAATACACAATACAGCATGCATGCTTAGACTTGCAGACGGGAATAGGGGGCAGGGGGATATGGGGGAAGGGGGATATGGGGGAAGGGGGATATGGGGGATATGGCAGAAGGGGGATATGGGGGATATGGTGGAAAGGAGATATGGGGGATAAGGGGGATATGGGATAAGGGGGATATGTGGAAGGATGATATGGGGGACATGGGGGAAAGGGGGATTTGGGGGATATGGGGGAGGGGGATATGGAGGATATGGGGGAAGGGGGATATGGGGAAGAGGTATTTGGGGGATATGGGGGAAGGGGGATATGGGGAATATGGGGGTAGGCGGATATGGGGGTTATGAGGACAGGGATATGGGGGAAATGGGAGAAGGGGATATGGGGGAGGGGGGATATGGAGGAAGTGGGATTATGGGGGATAAAGGGGATTTGGGGGATATGAGGGAAGGGGGATATGGGGGATATGGAGGAAGGGGATATGGGGGAAGGGGTTATGGGGGGAAAGGGATATGGGGGAAGGGGGAAAGGGGACAGGCAGTGGGCGGTATCACTTGTGGGTGCGCCCCCGACCTCTGCAACCGCAACCTCCCGGTCCTCGGGTCTGCCTGCAAGGTCCAGGGTCCTCTCTTCATGGATGGTGAGTGGTCGTAGTTCAGGTGGACCCCTCCGGTCCTTTCACGCTCTCGGTTGTTGTGTGCGCGCTTCTCCTGTGGGGTGCGGGAGGGTGGCAGGGATATAGGGCAACAGTGTTAGGCAGAGATATATATGCGGACCAGCGGTTGTGTGTATATTGGCAGAGGTGCACAACCCATCCGGCCACTACAGCCTGCATGGGTGGGTGCAGCCATGTCGGTTGCACCTAGGGCTGTGCCGCACATCAGAGGTGGGGGGGGGGGGTACTCACCCTGGCTGCCCTGACTAAGTCATTGATCTTCTTGTGGCACTGGGCGCCTGTCCTTGGTGTTACAGCCACAGCGCTGACGACCTCTGCCACCTCCCTCCACAGGCGCCGGCTGAGGCGTGGAGCGACCCTGCGGCCGTGTCCGGGGTCAGGGCCTCCCTCCTCTGCTCCACTGCGTCCAGGGGCACCTCGATGTCCCGCTCCTGGAACCTCGGCGCTGCGCGGCGGGCGGCCATTTTGATGGGGCTCCGGGGAGGGGGGGGGATGTTTTTTGTGCTGCGAAGCGGGGGGGGGGGGGCGTCCTTTGTGCTGTGACGCCGCGCGGTGTCACTGACGGCGTGCGCATCCGAGACGGGTGGCGCCGTCGCGAATGGCATCATGCCACTGTTAGCCCATTCCCGGCCGGAGAATTCGCGACGTTCCGGGGGGTCCGACGCCAGAGTCATTCGCGCCATTTTTGCCGCCAGGTTCGGGCCATCGCGCCGATTCACGGAAAATCCAGCCCATGGTCTTCAAAGGGGATTTAGTGTACTGGAGCAATAGTCTTCACTGGGACGTAATTGTACGAGACAAATGGGCCGGGATTCTCCGAGCCCGCGGAGAATCGCCGAGGGGGCGCGAGAATCCCGCCATGCCGCTCTGACGCCGGGCCGCCAATTCTCCAGCAACCGGAGAATCGGCGGCAATCGCCACTGCAGCACCGGTCGGGGCTATTGAAAGTGGCCCCCGCGGCGATTCTCCGCACTCGACGTACCGAGTTCAGCCGAGTCCCACCGGCGTGGTTTACATATGGTCCCACCCGGCAGGACCACAGCGTTCTGGCTGCAGGGGCCGTCCTGGTGGGGGGGCAGGGGTATCCGACTCCAGGGGGGGCCTCCACGGTGGCCAGGCCCGCGATCGGGGGAGACTCATTCCGGGGGGGGCTATGTTCCTTCCGCGCCGGTCCCCTGCACGGCTCTGCCATGTTGCGCGGGGGCCGGTGCAGAGACGGCAACCACGCGCATGCGCGAACCCGCGCCGGCAGTGTAGGGCCGGCTTTAGGCACCGGAGCAGCGCACAGCCCCCGAAGAAGAGGAGAGTTACTGGGCCTGGAGGCCCATTGACGCCGGAGTCGCTCGCGCCGGTTTTGACGCTGGCGTCAACACTTGGCCGCGATATCGGTGAATCCCGGCCATGGTCTTCAATGGGGGAATTAATGTACGAGGGAGATGGTCTTCAATGGAGAGTCAGTGTCCTCGAGAGATAGTCTTCAATCTGGGTGTTAGTGTACTAAAGGGATGGTCTTCAAAATGAGTGTTAGTGTGCTAAATGGACATTCTTCAATGGGGAGTTAGTATACTAGAGACCTGGGGCGAAATTCTCCCCCAACGGCGCGATGTCCGCCGACTGGCGCCAAAAACGGCGCCAGACGGGCATTGCGCCAGCCCAAAGGTGCGGAATGCTCCGCATCTTTGGGGGCTGAGCCCCAACATTGAGGGGCTAGGCTGACGCCGGAGGGATTTCCGCCCCGCCAGCTGGCGGAAATGGCGTTTGTTGCCCCGCCAGCTGGTGGAAATGGCGTTTGTTGCCCCGCCAGCTGGCGCGGAAATGCGGTGCATGCGCGGGAGAGTCAGCGGCCGCCGACAGTTTCCCGCGCATGCGCGGGAGCGTCACCGGCCGCTGAAAGTTTCCCGCGCATGTGCAGTGGGGAGAGTCTCTTCCGCCTCCGCCATGGTGGAGGCCGTTGCAGAGGCGGAAGGGAAAGAGTGCCCCCACGGCACAGGCCCGCCCGCGGATCGGTGGGCCCCGATCGCGGGCCAGGCCACCGTGGGGGCACCCCCCGGGGTCAGATCACGGGCCAGGCCACCGTGGGGGCACCCCCCGGGGTCAGATCGCCCCGCGCCCCCCCCAGGACCCCGGAGCCCGCCCATGCCGCCTGGTCCCGCCGGTAAATACCAGCTTTGATTTACGCCGGCGGGACAGGCAATTTCTGGGCGGGACTTCGGCCCGTCCGGGCCGGAGAATTGAGCGGGGGATCCCGCCAACCGGCGGGGGGTCGGACAATGATGCCCCAGGTTTTCAATGGGGAGTTTGTGTCCTAGTGACATTGACTCCAATGTGGGAGTTAGTGTACACGGGTCTTCAAAAGGGAGCTAGTGTACTAGAAGTATGGTCTTGAAAGGGAGTTAGTGTACCAGAAATATGGTCTTGAATGGGGAGTTAGTGTACTCGAGAGATGATGTGGAGATGCCGGCATTGGACTTGCGTGAGCACAGTGAGAAGTCTTACAGCACCAGGTTAAAGTCCAACAGGTATATTTGGAATCACTGGCTTTCGGAGCGCAGCACCTTCGTCACTCATCTGATGAAAAAGCAGTTGAGTGTATAAGAAGAATGGTCTTCGATGGGGATTTAGTGTGCTGGGAACCGGGTCTTCAAAAGGAAGTTAGTGTACTAGAAGTATGGTCTTCAGTGAGGAGTTAGTGTACCAGAGGTATGGGGCTGGATTCCCCGATTCTGGGGCTAGGTCCCACGCCGGCGTTTTACGCCAGACAAAATGGTGCAAAATGTTCCACCGATTCCCCGTTTTGCTGGGACCGAGCAGGAAGGCAGTGTAGAGCACCTGGCTCTAGCTGCCGATACGGCACGGAGAATTGGCAGGTCCATGGCCGCACATGCACACGACGGTGGCCTGCAACGGCTGTGCCATGCAACATGGCGTGGCAGCTTGAGGACCCGGCCCATGAAATAGTCCTCCACTTTGGCCGGCTCACGCGCCCCGGCCCACCCACCCCCTCAGTGCCCCATGCCCCTGATGAAGTCCCCCCTGCCTCTCCTGACTGATGGCGGCACTGGACTGAGTCTGCAGCCGCCACGCCGTCTTCCTGATGGATGAGACCACACATGTCCTGCGCCATCGGGAACATGGCCAGTCGGAGACGGGGCAACAAGGGGGGGGCGGGATCCGTCTGTGAGTACGCCGCTTTGGAGGGGGCGGAGCATCGCAAAAGCGGCGCCATGCCGATTTGGCCGGGAACTTTGATTCTCCGGCCGATCACCGAACGCGATTTCGGCGTCGCCGACCAGAGAATTCTGCCCATGGTCTTCAATGGGGAGTTAGTGTACTCACCTGATGAAGAAGCAGTGCTCCGAAAGCTAGTGATTCCAAATAAACCTGTTGGACTTTAACCTGGTGTTGTAAGGCTTCTTACTGTACTGTAGGGATGGTCTTCATGGGGAGTTTGTGTTATGGAGCGATTATCTTCCATTGGGGTATTGGTGAACTGGAAAGATGAACTTCAATGGGGAGTTAGGGTCGTGGAGTGATGATCTTTCATTGGCGTATTCGTGAACTAGAGAAATGGGCTTCAATGGGGAGTTAGTGTACTGAAGGTATGGTCTTCAATGGGGAGTTAGTGTACTGAAGGTATGGTCTTCAATGGGCAGTTAGTGTACTGAAGGTATGGTCTTCAATGGGCAGTTAGTGTACTGAAGGTTTGGTCTTCAATGGGGAGTTAGTGTACTGAAGGTATGGTCTTCAATGGGGAGTTAGTGTACTGAAGGGATGGTCTTCAATGGGGAGTTAGTGTATAAGAAGCACAGTCTTCAATGGGCAGTTAGTGTACTGAAGGTATGGTCTTCAATGGGGAGTTAGTGTACTGAAGGTTTGGTCTTCAATGGGGAGTTAGTGTACTGAAGGTATGGTCTTCAATGGGGAGTTAGTGTACTGAAGGTTTGGTCTTCAATGGGGAGTTAGTGTACTGAAGGTTTGGTCTTCAATGGGGAGTTAGTGTACTGAAGGTATGGTCTTCAATGGGGAGTTAGTGTACTGAAGGTATGGTCTTCAATGGGGAGTTAGTGTATAAGAAGCACAGTCTTCAATGGGCAGTTAGTGTATAAGAAGCACAGTCTTCAATGGGCAGTTAGTGTACTGAAGGTATGGTCTTCAATGGGCAGTTAGTGTACTGGAGCAATGGTCGTCAATGGGAAATTATTGCACGAGACAAATTTTTTTCAATGGGGGAATTAATGTACGAGAGAGATGGTGTTCAATGAGAAGTCAGTGTCCTAGCGATAGCCTTCAATGTGGGTGTTAGTGTTCTAAAGGGATGGTCTTCAATGCGCGGGGACGGGTTTAGTGTACTGGATGGCTGGTCTTTAATGGAGAGTTAGTGTACTAGAAATCTTGTCTTCAATGGGGAGTTAGTGTAATCGAGATAAGGGGCGGGATTCTACATTTCAGAAATTCAGTGTTGACAGCGGGACAGAATCGGTGGACTTCCAAGACAGCAAAATTGGCGGTGCTCCCTGTGATGATAAGCATAAGCTATCATGTATCTGATGATGTCAATGACCTCTGACCAATAGGTGGCAGTGTAATCTACCACGTGACTCTGTACATCCTTGGAAAATAGTCAACAGGTTTAGATAAAGGATCTGGATCGGCACAGGCTGGGAGGGCCGAAGGGCCTGTATCTGTGCTGTAATTTTCTTTGTTCTTTGTTCTTGTTCACAACGTCCAAGGGAGGTTGCGCTGTATCGGATGTCTCTATTGGCGATATATTAGATGATCTTAGATCTTTGATTTGTAGACAATTTAGACTGTCTTAAGTACCCACAAAAATTGAGTCAAAATATGATATCCCCAAAGGGCAGTGGTCCCTTGATAATATCAAGAAGGTATGGGGAAAAACCACACGCTTAAACGGTGGAAAACGTATGAAATGGTCTTTTGCAGTAATGGCACAGCTCCAAAAACATCAAGAGACAATTGCAAAAACTAAATTCGATCATGACCTTAAGTCCACTAAAGACCAACTCGCAGCAGTTGTTGAAGAATTACGAGATGCAAAATCTAAACTTTAACAATGTGATCAGATTAAAACTTTATTGGAAAATGAAACCTTTAAAGTTCAGCGACAATCTTTTCAAATTGGAGAATTACAACATAAAATTGTTGAATCAGAGTCAAAATACCAACAGTTACAAACAGAAACGCTGTACCAAACCCTGTACCAATGCGTTCCAAAGGGGCAGCACAGTAGCATTGTGGATAGCACAATTGCTTCACAGCTCCAGGGTCCCAGGTTCGATTCCGGCTTGGGCCACCGTCTGTGCGGAGTCTGCACATCCTCCCCGTGTGTGCATGAGTTTCTTCCGGGTGCTCCGGTTTCCTCCCACAGTCCAAAAATGTGCAGGTTAGGTGGATTGGCCATGATAAATTGCCCTTAGTGTCCAAAATTGCCCTTAGTGTTGGGTGGGGTTACTGGGTTATGAGGATAGGGTGGAGGTGTTGACCTTGGGTAGGGTGCTCTTTCCAAGAGCTGGTGCAGATTCGATGGGCCGAATGGCCTCCTTCTGCACTGTCAATTCTATGATACTCTATGAAACTGAGCAAATCAAAAGTCAAAATTGCCAGTTACGTGAGGAAAAATGTATTTTGGAAAGTGACATGGACACCATGAAATGTCATAACAAATTACTGACACAGAAATTAACAGCACAAAAGCCTTCAAATCTGTCTTTAAAAATTCAGCTGAACTCTCCAAAGCAAACAGCGCCACCAACGGAACGAGTTGAAATGATTTTAACTAAGGCCCAAGGTGTACCAGTGATAACTAAACCAAATTCTACATTATTGTAAGATGCTACTGACCTGAAAACAATGAATACACTGATCGAGGTTCCACAGGGGGAGTATGGCCAAATGAACAGTCTGTCTGTTCCGGGTTCAAGGACCCTTTTACCCCAGAACAAACTGTTATCTTACTCTGAGACCGACCACGAAATGCTGCTGGCCCCGATCCAAAAGCCTTTCATGGCAGCTTTAATAGACTGTGAGATTTTTAAACAAGAAAAGCCTATTCGGTTAAGCAAAAAGCCTAGTGGCAAACAAAATGTAATACAACTTAACTCATTAAGCACCAAACAGCTTGGAGTTGAAATAATAAAGACAACAGCCTGGTTTTTAAACCATTTAAAAGATCTATCAAAAACCCATTTTGTCACTGGTTTAAAACCAGAACTGTCTGCAGCTTTAAACATGATCCTACTCAGACCTCAGCCTCAGTCTGAAACAGCAACTGCTAAAAATAGCACATTAATCATTGCTTCTCCTCCTCCGTTAACGACAAATCTGACCCCTATACTCACTTCTGAAAAGAATTCCAGAAGATTCCTTTCTAATGTTGAGGACGGCCATTTTGCAAGTTTCAGATTTCATGGTTGCAGACTGGTCTATGATGAAGGCCAGCCTCCTGGCTACAGGGAGAAGCCCTAAGTCACGTTTTGCTAAAAAGTTGCCAAGAATTGTTCACTTGAGAAAACTGACATTTTTTTGAATGTTGCTTTATTAATTTTAAGAAATTAACATATTTTGTTAGCTGTGATTCCTTTAACAGCCGGCAAATTTATCTACAGAAAACCAAGATTCAGCGCAAGATTGGTTCAGCCATATATTCAATAAGTCATTGTGTTTGATATTTTAAAATAAATGTTTAAAATTAGCCTGGAAATTAAAACCTCAGACAATGTGGAAGCTGTTTTTTTAAAAAGACACACAACTCTGATTACAAGCAAATCTATATTCCAAGAGAACACATCGTTCTAAGACAATTGATAAAGGGAATTTGGCAGCAATCCAACTTTTACTCCCAGTCCATTTGAGTGACATATATGAAAAACGTTTAGAGATGCAAATGGCATCATTCCAAGTTAACCACCCTTTTTGTCTCTGCGAAGAAATGTAACCCTTTAAACAGGCTTTTGTGTATAATCCAGAAGATGTCAAATCTTGGCAATTCACATTCAATACAAAGTTTTTAAAAACTTGACCAACCCTTTCATTACACCCTTTGGGGTTGGCTTTCCAATTGGTTGGGTGGCACAGGAATTAACATCAATAAGGGACTTTTCCTATTTTGCATATTTCGACTTATCATTTACGTACTAATGTTGCTGATCAGATACTTTGGCTAATGCATGCCTACCCATAGTGCCCCACCAATCCACATGGTTCATGTTTATTCATATGCACCACTAGCCAATAACATCAAAATTGATAGCTTTTGTTGAACTATTATTTACTGCATTATTATTCATTTATTAGTGAATTATTATTAATAATTTCTTTCTGTATCACATAATCAACTTTGATAATCATTTTACCATTTATTACTAAATCATATACTCAACTTTTTACTGTACAATCATTTTATTTGTATCCTTGAAATTACTATTATTAATTGTTTATTACTGAATAATGTAATCATGATATCAATTTTTAATCAGCATATCAATGTTTTAAGCAATACTAAGGAAAGAAAAGTTGGATTCACACATGTGAAGCACGCATATAAATATTAAGATCTGTATAATTTTTACCGTAATATTCATTTTCAGTTATTTGATTGGCTTTGTAAATGTTGGACCAGAACTGAATAAGAACATATTCCTTCACTCATCTAAGATATATACTAAAAATTTCAATATTTCCAATTGTTGGGTCTGCATTGCTACCCCTACTAACTCAGGAGAGGGTATTCCCTTCTTAACTATCCCCTTTAATGCTTCAGAAACAGCAGAATGGTGTATCTATCAAAGCATCCCTCGCTCTGTAGTGGTCCGTTCTGGAGCATGTGAAAAAGGAAGGTACAAGATTTATTTACAGAAACTTATTAACTTATGGAAATCTGCAGGCTACCCACTAAACACCTTTTCAGGATGGCACCAACTTAAATATAACCCTAACAATAATCCTCAATATGTTAGCCTCCCAACTAATATTAAACAAAAAGGATTAATATGCCTCGTTAGTAATCACTCTAAAGGGATGAAAATGGGCAATTATGTTTCTACTAATTATTTAGATGTTAACTCGGCCTATAAATGAATGGAAGATTTATTACAAAAAATTAAACGGTCCTCAACAATAACAGGCATACACACCTCACAAATAATAAAACATTCTCAGATCATTGGTACTTAGAAGATATTTACTTATACTCTGCTTATAATGGAACTTATTGTATTTGTAATAATAGAGCATATTCCTGGCTCCCAAAATACTGGTTAGGATCTTGCTATTTAGGATACTTAGCACCTGCCATCCGTCATCTTCCTCATCTCCCTTATGTTTCAGAACCAGCTGCTCGACGAAATAAATGTTAAGAGATGCAATTTATGCTAGATTTATTCCTTTTTATTGGGAAATGAGGATGGGCAATGAATTGAGTAAACTAAAGACCATCATACAAAACGTAGCCGATTACACCGCCACTGCCCTAGATAGAATTTCTGACGAAATGCGAGCAATTCGAACCGTGGCATTACAAAATCGAATGGCACTTGACTATGTGCGAGCCGAAAAAGGTGGCACCTGCGCCCTGATTGGTGCGGGGTGTTGCACTTTTATTCCAGATAACTCCAATGAAGTTAAAGATCTGGCATCACACATCCAAAAGGAAATCAAGAAACTTGATTCACCCCCAGATACCTCTATCTGGGAGAAACTTTGCGGGTGGTTGGGGTCCACTGGAATGTCCACAGTAAGAATAATATTATTCTCCTGTGTAGTTGGATTCATCATTTACATAACATACCAATGTGCTAAGTGCATCAAAGAACTAATCGCTAAACACAGGGCACCAAATATCGGAATAATTCAAACTAACCCAACTGCACCCCCATTGGATGAAGTTGAAATGAGATATCATTGTTAAAATGTGACTGATCAATCAATTATTTGACTGTATTATTAACATATTGTATAATTTATTAATACTGAATCAGTAGTATCAAATTTTATTAATTCATTAATTGTTATTTTATAATAATGATTCTTTAAGAATTTTCTGATTATTGCTGAAATGCCTGTAATGCAATGCTTAAAACTGCAATGACAATGTGCTTTTACGTATCCTATCGCATTAATAATGTCTTTTATCTTATTGTGATAATATCTCACTTATCCTTTCGATCTATCAAAAGGGCCGACTGTAGAAGCCCGCTGTTTTCTAATACATCTAATAGGTAAAAGTGATAGTTAAAATTTAGCTATTTAGCATTAAGACCCTGGTCTACTGACCATTTTATAAACTCACTCATAACCTCAGGTCATTTCAAAACACACATTCAGCATTTCAAAACATAGCTTCAGCAGAACACATCATATAATGATTAAAAACGACATTCCTATGCAGCTAACAAGATAAAGTAACCCAAGGACAAGGCAAGCTCCATGGCAACAGCATAGAGACCATTGTCTTAACAGTCAAGTCAGCAATAATCCAGTTCAGGCTGCTTGCGATAACGGCACTGAATTATATTCCATAGCACATATAAGAATTCATTAATGAAACATTTCAATTTAATGTTGCACATTACTGACAGAGAGCTAAATGTCAAATCAAACTTATTTGATTCTAACCCAAACCAATTAGGATTACATAGGGGTATAGCTAGATGGCTGAAGACTGATATAATTTAGTATAACCGTGCTATTCGTATGGCCATACTCCATTCCGGAATCAATCTATACTTTGACTTAACGATTCGCTGTCAGTTGGATCAAATCAGTTGGAACTTCAGCTGGAGCAGAGTGCAGAGGCTGCTGGTGAGTACTGAAATCCTAAAGTAACTTACCTTTACAGGAACAGATCTTGGAGTTTCAGCGGGAACGCAGAGGCAGCTGGAGGGTGAGTATTTAGGTAAAACACTTACCTGCTCCCGTTTTTTCGGTCCCTCTCTGCTGTTTTTAAAAAAAATTTCAGTGTTTAAGGCGGGAACAGGAAGTTCGACCCGCGGACTTCTGGGAAGTCCCTCACCAATAAATTCTGGTGGAGAGGAAACCCGAGACACTACACGTGTAGTGTCTCCCACCCGCCCTCCTCCTCTAACCTAATAATAAAACCCATTGGTGTGAGGTAAGTACCATATTTTATTATTATTATTATTATTGTTTTTTTTTTAATTTAATTTAGTTGTTAGCCAGATCTTGGTAGAAAGTTAGAGGGATGGCAGGGAAGGGAGTGCAATGTTCCTCCTGCAGGATGTTTGAGGTGAGGGATGCCGTTAGTGTCCCTGCTAATTTTACCTGCAGGAAGTGCTGCCATCTCCAGCTCCTCCAAGACCGAGTTAGGGAACTGGAGCTGGAGTTGGAAGAACTTCGGATCATTCGGGAGGCAGAGGGGGTCATAGATAGCAGCTTTAGGGAATTAGTTACACCAAAGATTGGATATAGATGGGTAACTGTAAGAGGGACTGGGAAGAAGCAGTCAGTGCAGGGATCCCCTGCGGTCGTTCCCCTGAGAAACAAGTATACCGCTTTGGATACTTGTGGGGGGGGGACTTACCAGGGGTAAGCCATGGGGTATGGGCCTCTGGCACGGAGTCTGTCCCTGTTGCTCAGAAAGGAAGGGGGGAGAGGAGCAGAGCATTAGTAATTGGGGACTCGATAGTCAGGGGCACAGATAAGAGATTTTGTGGGAGCGTGAGAGACTCACGTTTGGTATGTTGCCTCCCAGGTGCAAGGGTACGTGATGTCTCGGATCGTGTTTTCCGGGTCCTTAAGGGGGAGGGGGAGCAGCCCCAAGTCGTGGTCCACATTGGCACCGACGACATAGGTAGGAAAGGGGACAAGGATGTCAGGCAGGCTTTCAGGGAGCTAGGATGGAAGCTCAGAACTAGAACAAACAGAGTTGTTATCTCTGGGTTGTTGCCCGTGCCACGTGATAGTGAGATGAGGAATAGGGAGAGAGAGAAATTAAACACGTGGCTACAGGGATGGTGCAGGCGGGAGGGATTCAGATTTCTGGATAACTGGGGCTCTTTCTGGGGAAGGTGGGACCTCTACAGACAGGATGGTCTACATCTGAACCTGCGGGGCACAAATATCCTGGGGGGGAGATTTGTTAGTGCTCTTTGGGGGGGTTTAAATTAATGCAGCAGGGGCATGGGAACCTGGATTGTAGTTTTAGGGTAAGGGAGAATGAGAGTATAGAGGTCAGGAGCACAGATTTGACGTCGCAGGAGGGGGCCAGTGTTCAGGTAGGTGGTTTGAGGTGTGTCTATTTCAATGCCAGGAGTATACGAAATAAGGTTGGGGAACTGGCAGCATGGGTTGGTACCTGGGACTTCGATGTTGTGGCCATTTCAGAGACATGGATGTCAGGAATGGATGTTGCAGGTTCCGGGGTTTAAGTGTTTTAGTAAGCTCAGAGAAGGAGGCAAAAGAGGGGGAGGTGTGGCGCTGCTAGTCAAGAGCAGTATTACGGTGGCGGAGAGGATGCTAGATGGGGACTCATCTTCCGAGGTAGTATGGGCTGAGGTTAGAAACAGGAAAGGAGAGGGCACCCTGTTGGGAGTTTTTTTTATAGGCCTCCTAATAGTTCTAGGGATGTAGAGGAAAGGATGGCGAAGATGATTCTGGATAAGAGCGAAAGTAACAGGGTAGTTATTATGGGAGACTTTAACTTTCCAAATATTGACTGGGAAAGATATAGTTCGAGTACATTAGATGGGTCGTTTTTTGTACAGTGTGTGCAGGAGGGTTTCCTGACACAATATGTTGACAGGCCAACAAGAGGCGAGGCCACGTTGGATTTGGTTTTGGGTAATGAACCAGGCCAGGTGTTGGATTTGGAGGTAGGAGAGCACTTTGGGGACAGTGACCACAATTCGGTGACGTTTACGTTAATGATGGAAAGGGATAAGTATACACCGCAGGGCAAGAGTTATAGCTGGGGGAAGGGCGATTATGATGCCATTAGACGTGACTTGGGGGGGATAAGGTGGAGAAGTAGGCTGCAAGTGTTGGGCACACTGGATAAGTGGAGCTTATTCAAGGATCAGCTACTGCGTGTTGTTGATAAGTATGTACCGGTCAGGCAGGGAGGAAGGCGTAGAGGTGAGGTGATGTGTGAAGATGAGGTGTGAAGTTTCAGGTGGGGCGATGGATAGTTACAAAGATGCTAAACAATGTTTGGAATGCGAGCATTAGCAGGTGATTAAATCTTTACAGATGCTCGCATTCCAAGCATTGTTTGGCATCTTTGAATTTGTCTATATATGTGTTTCTGGAACATACCTCTTCATTCACCTGAGGAAGGAGCAGCGCTCCGAAAACTAGTGACATCAAAACAAACCTGTTGGACTTTAACCTGGTGTTGTAAGATTTCTTACTGTGCTCACCCCAGTCCAACGCCGGCATCTCCACATCATGGACTTATTAGAGAATAAGATTTAAATGATTCTCAATTGTAATCAATAGAGACAAATAAAACGATTCTTATTTGCACCTGAGAAGTGTTAACTCAAATTTCTACTGAGTTTTAGTGTTCACAAGTGCCACTAGATCCGCATGGTAGATCTCAACACGATTCCAGCCAGAACCGCATATGACAGTTTTTGACCCTGGCCTATTTGTCTTGTCAGCCTGTTTCGAGTACCCTTCTCAGGTAAGGACACAGTCCATGTAAACCAATAGACAAACTGGTCAGGCATGCCATACCCTGAAACCAAGTACCAGATGCCAGCCAAAACAACTTCTGCGGATTTCTCAGCAATTCTCCCCAGACTCTTGTCACAGTGTGAGCCAACTGGCCTCACTGGAACTCTGAATTCTGCACAGTGGTTTTTAATCTCTGCTCCTGAAGAACATGCCTTGGAATCTTCTCCCAAACAATGCTTTCTCTCGGATGTCCTCACCAGTATCCATCTCCATGGTTTCAGCCTCTCCTTCCTGTATGCCTCTGCTCTGGATCGCAAAATGCATTCAAGCTTCATCTTTCACACATTCCCTCAGATAACAGCCATGCTTCACAGGCTCGCAGTGAGGAGTCACCAACCTTCTGGTCCCCTTGGATCTTGCATCACAAGTCCACTTCGCTTTATGTCTGCTTTCTGCAGCTTTTACCATTTTGGAGTCTCTCTCTGCTCCTCACTCTTAACTTTGCTTAACAGAAGCTTCTCTCCCCCCCCCCCCCCCCCCCCCCCCCCTCCCCCACCCCTCCACCCCAGATTCCTGTTCTACGTTACTTAGACCAGAAGCTCACCCTGGAATTTGTTTCTGTCCCTCTCCCTGTTTTTTGGGACTTTGTTCGTTGTTTCTGTCCCTGCTTATTGGCCTGCCTGTTCTGGCAGTTTCTGTGGAATGCTGCTTCCTTCTGGTCACCTTGTTCTAACTGAACTCAAACTGCTTTTCTGTGTGAGGCCTGCTTACTAGGCAGCAGCCCATTTTTTATACCCTGTGTTCCTTTTAGAGTTGTAAATACCTCATTAAAAATGCAGGTATCTAAACGAACCCACTAACTTATAGGCAACTTGAAAATTTTAACTAAAACTCCTTAATACTCAACTGCAGAAACTTAAATTAAGCTTAAGCTTGAATTTAAAGCTTTACCTTAATCTCTAGATTCAGGAAGGCCCCAGGAAAATAGTGCATTTGACCGCTCTAATCAAGAAAGGAAGCAGGTAACTACAGATCAGTTAGCCCAGCTAACAAGGGGCAGATAACAGTCAACCACATTGCTGTGGGTCACATGTGGGCCAGACCAGGTAAGGATAGCAGATTTCCTTCCCTGAAGGACATTAGTGAACCAGATAGGTTTTTACAACAATCAACAATGGTCTCATGGTCATCATTAGACTTTTAATTCCAGATTTTTATTGAATACAAATTTCCCCATCTGCAGTGGCGGGATTTGAACCCAGGTCCCGAGAGCATTACCCTGGGTTTCTGGTTCACAGATCCAGTGACAATACCACTATGCCACCACTTCCCCAATAGCAGGGCATTTAGAAAATCTCAATGCAATCAGGCAGAGTCAACATGGTTCTGTGAAAGGGAAATGTTTGATTAATTTATTAGGGTCCTTTGAGGAAGTAGCGAGTAATATAGATAAAGCTCTTTTTGAAATTTGCTTCTGTCCCTCTCCTTGGTTCCTAGACTTTCTTCATTAGTTTCTGGAACTTGCTTTCTGTCCTGCATATTGTCTTGCCTGTTCTGGCAGTTTCTGTGGAATGCTGCTTCGTTCTGGTCACCTTATTCAAACTGAACTCAAACTATAGATGTAGGGCGGGATTTTCCTCTGGCTGACACCGAAATCGCAAAACGCGATTGGGCGGAGAATAGGTTCCAACGCTAAAATTGTGGAGAGCGCTGATTTGACACAAAATCGCAATTCTCCGTCACCTCGACAGCGGCGTCAACACGGTCCAGAACGCACGTACAGTAAACACTATTTGCATGTCATTAGCGGGCCCGACCTGGTATTCTCCGGAGACTCCATGATGCTCCACCTCCTATGGCCCGGAACACCATTGCCACAGCTGGTAAGACAGCCTACTGTGAATGTAGGGCCATGGGTCATACAGATGGCCTCCCAGGCCACCCCCTAAGGTGCGCTCTGGCCCCAGCCGATCCATCAGCTATATCGATGCATTCCTGTGCCACCTTGTTGGCTGGGATGGTGTGTGTGGGGAGTGCAGTTTGTACATGCGGCTGCAGTTTGTCAGCCTCCCGAGTTTCAATCATGGACCCGGCGAATTCCGCGCCGTTTCTCATTTGAATCGATTCTGTTCCATATGGTGACAGTGCTAGCCCCTCCACAGTTGCTGAATCGATCCACTTGCAGTTTTGCTGCGTCAGCATCATCACTTAGTTTCAAAAACAGAGAATTCCACCCGTGGTGTACTTGGATTTCCAAAAGGGATGTGATAGGGTACCAGATCAAAGTTTGCTACACAAGATAAGAGCATAGGGTGTAAAGGGTACCTTTATCATAGATAGAGGATTGGTTAGCTTACAGGATAAATGGGTCACTTTCGGGTTGGCAAGCTCTAACCAGTGGATGCCACAGGGCTCAGTGCTGTTGCCTTAACGATTGCAATCTTTATAAATGACTTGGATGAAGGGGCTGAATGTATGGTTGCTAGATTTGCAGATGATGGAAAGATAGGTAGGAAAGTAAATTGTGACGACATCAAAGGGATATAGACAGGTTAATTTAGTAGACAAAAAAATTGATAGACGCAGTATAATGTGGGAAAAAGTGAGCTCATCCACTTTGGTGGGAAGAACTGAAAAGCAGCATTTTATTTAAACGGAGGGAGATTGCAGAATAGAACATAGAACATAGAAAATGCAGCACAGAACAGGCCCTTCGGCCCACGATGTTGTGCCGAACCTTTGTCCTAGATTAATCATAGATTATCATTGAATTTACAGTGCAGAAGGAGGCCATTCGGCCCTTTGAGTCTGCACCGGCTCTTGGAAAGAGCACCCTACCCAAACTCAACACCTCCACCCAACACCAAGGGCAAGAATCTGGTGGTATAGAGGAATTTGCATGTCCTGGCACATGATCCCCCACAAAAGATTAGCACAAAGCTACAGCAAGCGATTCAGAAGGCAAATGAAATGTCATTGTTTATTGCAAGGGAAATGGAATTTAGAAGTCGAAATGTTTTGCTGCAGTTGTATTCCACATCTAGAATACTTGTTTTGGTCTATTTGAGAAAGGATATAATAGCATTAGAAGCAGTTCAGAGGCTATTCACTTGACTGAGACCTGGGATGTGGGGAGAATATCGTCTGTGGAAACGTTACACGGGCTGGGCCTGTATCCACTGGAGTTTAGAAGATTAAGAGGTGATCTTATTGAAATGAAAGATCCTGCGAGGACTTGACAGGGTGGATGCTGAAAAGATATTTCTCATTTAAGATGGAGATGAGGAGAGATTTTTTTCTCTGAAGGTCGTTGGAGTGTGGAAGAGAGTAGTGGAAGACGGGTCATTGAATATTTTTAAGGCTGAGTTAGATCAGTTCTTGGTTGATGATTAAGGGAGTGCAAGGGTAAAGGGGGTAGAGGAGAGTAAAGTTGAGGCCACAAGCAGCGCAGTTGAAATTCACCCTGTCTCAGCTCAAAGAATCCGAACAGTGCAGAAGGAGGCCATTTGGCCCTCGAGTCTGGAAGACTCAGAAAGAGCACTCTACCGAAGCCCATTCCCCTGTAACCCCACCTAGCCTTTGGACACTAAGGGACAATTTACCATGGCCAATCCACCTAAGATGCGCATCTTTGGACATCATCTGCTGCTGAAACCCTCATTTATGCTTTTGTTACCTCTCGACTCAGTTATTCCAACAAATTCCTGGATGCTCTCCCACAAATTCCTGGATGCTCTCCCACACTCTATCTTCTGTAAACCTTAGGTCATGCAAAACCATGTTGTCCGTATCTTAACTCACACCAGGTTCCATTCTGCTGTGCTCACTGACCTATTGGCTGCTGGTCAAGCAACATCTTGATTAAAAATCCATTCATGGCTTTGCCCCTTAACCTCACTCTCCTCCTCTAAGACACTGCTTAAAACCAACCACTTTGATCAAGCATTTGGTCATCTGACCTCATATCTGCTCATGCGGTTCAGTGTCAAATTTTGTTTTATAGTGTTCCTGTGAAACACCTTCAGACATTTGATTATGTGAAAGGAGCTATTGAAATAGAAGTAGTTGTTTTGGTGGTTGTTGATGTTGTCGGCCTACATGCTGGAGGGTCCCACCTTTCAAACAGGGTCACATTACAGGATAAAAACCTAGAGTTTGTGAAGAGCTGAGTTGGGAAGCAAAAGTTCCCAAGATGATTATGGAATATATATTGACAAGGATATTGACCAGAATATTGTACAGGATATTGACATGAATATTGATCAAGGTATTGATCAGAATATCGAGCTGGATATTGATCAGGACATTGACTAGTATATTGCCCAGGATATTGGTTAGGATATTGACCAACATATTGACCAGGATATTGACTGGAATATTGCCCAGTATCTGAGTTTCCCAATCATTGTCTCAACTGAACAATCTGTTTCAATGTTCTCAGGGTCACACCCAGGCCAACAAAGTTAAATTCAGCCAGAAATGGCTGATGGAAACTTGTACAACAAACAATCCGTCTTCTCTTGTGTGGTGCACTGTTGGTGTACTACTTGAAAAGTACAAGTGAAAGATTACTGAGTGACGGTGCCTCCAAGTCCAGCTTTGCTTTGTGCCTGGTCTCACTGAGCTGGGCTGGGGAGCTGCAGATTGTAGATAACAGCAGCAGAGGGCAGCAATGGACAGGTTTCACACAGGACGAGAAATCCACAAAAAAGCTGCTGATTGCCACTTGCTGTAACTATTTAGAATTTCCCTGGACGAGACAGGGGTGTGGCATTAGAAATTTTGATCTGCGTTCTGCGCCAGCACAAGATTTTCTTGCTGTGATAGTTTAATATAGAATAGGTCCTGACTGTATACAATCGGCATTGAACTTTTGCTGCTCGTAGTTTGGTGTTGGGTTCTGATATTCTGAAATTCCAGGTGACGGAATTTCTCTTTTCTGGACGTGAAGAGAACTTTCTCATCATTTAAAAAGACCCCAAAATACAGAGTCCAGTAGGATTTCAATGTCCCAGCCTGTGGGATGGATCCCAGCCTGTGGGATGGATCCCAGGTCTTTAACCACCTTACAAGGCCACTTGTCATTAACTAACAAGAACAGAAAGATCCGTATTTATAACACACCTGTCATAATCTTAAAATGTTCCAAATCAATTTAAAAGCCAAATAAACACCTTTGAGGGTAGTCACTGTTGTGATGTAGGCAGCAACCAATTTGGGCACAGCAAGGTTACTGAATACACAAAATGTACAGGAACTGACATTGAGACACAGTCGGGCCGGACAGTATTAGGCAGGTGTGAATCATTATATATATCAAGAAATGATTCACTTCTATCTGATACAGTCCAGCGAGTGTCAGTTCTTATATATATTGTGGTGTCACTAGGGGTTGTGTAGTGGAAGGACGGTACTTTCCTCATAAGATTCTCACGACAGCAAAACTGGTGCCAAACCTGGACCAATTCCACTACTGTTAGGGAGCTAGCACCGACGTCTTGCCTTGTGTCTTTTCGGATCTGCTGGGGATGGGGCAGGTCCATCAGGCACCCCCTGCCCACAGCCAGTGCCATAGCCAGAGCACCCCCGTGATCCTGGTACCAAGGCTGAAAGCAGCTCGGACACCAGCCCTCCACCCGAGACTCTGGAGACCCCAGAGCTCGGGTCTGAGGATGACAGTAATTTCCCGTCACTACTATCTCCAACACCCTCCACTATTCCAGAGACACTCACCTCGGTTAGTATGTTAATGAAGAGGCTCCTGGGACACCATCTGGTGCTCATCACACAGCTGATGTGGTACAGCAGGTGGAGGTAGGAACACCCGAGCCGGAGCGAGGGCCGACCCGAGGAAATACGTGCCGTCCAGACAGGTTTCGAGCTTCTAGAACAAACTGTCCCATCAATCGTGAAGATGTAGTCACACAGCCAGGGACTACAAGGGGTTGTCGGCAAGCGTCCAGGTGATGTTGGAGGAGTCTAACCGCATGCAGGAGCAGGGGGTGGTGCCGCCCATGCGTGCCATCCAGGCCAACAGCGCACGGGTGGCGTCAGCAATGGAGGCATTGGGGGCGTCAGTCTTGGCTATGGATCAGCATGTCCAAGGACTGGGGCATTCTGTGCAGGCGCTGGCTGAGGTGCAGGACACGGTTGCCCATCTCCCAGAGCCACCTGGAAATTGCAGCGGCGCTCCTAAGCGTGGCCCAGTCACAGCAGGCCATGGCTGGGAACGTTGCTCAGGTGCTGGCTGACGTGGCGCAGCCCCAGGGGGAGATGGCACAGTCACAGGCTGTTGTGACACAAACCCAGAAGGTGGTGGCACAGTCGCAGCGTGATGTGTGCAGTCCTAGATGTAGATGGTCCACTCCCTGTGCTCCATGGCCATGAGTGTGCAGACCCTGGTCGAGACCAGAGCGGGCCTCCAGAACTGGCAGCGCCAAGTGGCGGGCGAGCCTCAGGGGCTATCTCCTCTCGCAACCCATCCCATGGAGTAGCCCGAGGGGGGGAGGAGGTGATGGGGATATGAAATGAAATGAAAATGAAATGAAATGAAAATCGCTTATTGTCACAAGTAGGCTTCAAATGAAGGTACTGTGAAAAGCCCCTAGTCGCCACATTCCGGCGCCTGTTCGGGGAGGCTGTTATGGGAATTGAACCGTGCTGCTGGCCTGTCTTGGTCTGCTTTCAAAGCTAGCGATTTAGTCCTGTGCTAAACAGCCCCCTTGCAGCAATTCGGACCCCCCTCTCCCCCTCTCCTATCCCTAGCGCAGGCAGAACAGAGCGGCACCACACCACCCAGGACACCCGAGTAGCAGCAGCCAGGCCCGGTCACCCCAGAACACGTCTGCCAACGGGGACCCAGGTCACACGGCAGGAATCACAGCAGGCTGCCTCCACTCCTGCTGTACCATCTTGGGAACAACCTAGACATAGCATTAGGACCCATAAGGCCAGGGAGTTAGACACGAGTTAAGTTGGCACGGGTGCAGGGCACAGTTTATTTATAGGGGCTCAGGCACAAATCTGTATATATAATAATAATCTTTATCATCCTAAGTAAGCTTACATTAACATTGCAGTGAAGTTACTGTGAAAATCCCCTAGTCGCTACACTGTTTGGGTACACTGAGGGAGAATTCAGAATGTCCAAATGACCGAACTTTTGTTCACATTCAACACCTGTTGCCGCTGTTACAACCTGCCTCAATGCCCTGTCTGGGTGTGAGAGGGGCGCTGGGCTGGGCTGGTCAGCCAGGGAGTGGGGGGGGAGGGGGGGCGGAGGGGGGGGGGGGGAATCCGTGAGTGGCTCATAGTTATTCTCCTCCTACCTCCCTGCCAATATCCCCCCCCCCCCCCGGCCCCCCGGCCCCCCCGACAGTCTCCACCATCACTACCCTAGGGATTCAATGGGGCTGTGTGATGGAATGTTCAGCTTGCATGCAGGGATCACCTAGTGGAAAGTGCTAACGTGGGCAGGAGTCAGACGTTGTCAAATGATGTGGACCATTAGAGCTCATTGCAGAAGGGGTTGTCATCATCCTCCATTCCATGGACCAGATCCGCTGATACTGTCAACCTAGGGCCCCCACCTCGGAGTGCGACAGGTATATATCACGGAGGGTGTTGCGTCTCAAACATGTCAGGTCTGGGATCATAATAGCTCACAGACAGGTATTTGAAGGAAGGAGCAACTCCACTTTCAAACACCCCAAGGGGGTTCACAGGCCAAAGTGGGCATTGTGAAACACTTGCCATATCAAGTATTGATTGGTCGATATTGCCCCTTTGGCATGTCTGGGGGATGTGAATGGGGACCTCCTGAAGGCGAGTGTGTAGACAGCCTCTCAACAGTGGATCTGCCTGGACTTGAGGTGAGGGGAAAGGCTCAAGACAACCAAGCAAGGAGGTACAATAAGCGTGACACCATCAGAGTTTCAGCCAGGCGAACGTGTCCTGATGCCAACCACTGATGCAAACTGCAAACCTGGAAGGGACCCGACAAAATAATTAAAGTGAGTCCAGTCACCTTTAAAGTAAGGAATCCAGCCAGAGAAAGAAAGAACGGATTTATCATCTCAACCAGAACAGAAGGTGAAACCACTGCCCAACCGGATCCCCGAGGCACTGAACACACTTGGACTGAACAGTATCAGACAGTAGTGAATCATTCTCTTTTATGCACTGTGTGTAATCATGTCTATTTTGTAAAGCTTGGGTCTGCGGCTTTATAATGGAATGATTTTTTAAATAATGAATAAATGTATTGAGTTTAACTAAACTGTCATTGCTTTTAAGAAGGAGGTTCAGCTGGACATTAAGCATTTATAGAAAAGCCAAACCAAGTGTCTCATCTCATACTGGTTTACAGGATGAAGTAACTGATGTGTAAAACACTGAATATTTTACAGCTATAACAGGCCAATGTATTCATAATGAGCGAATTATTTAAACAGATGCAATGCTAACAATAACCGCTTGTTTGTTTACTCACCACATTGCACTTTATAAACATCACAAACACCTCTATTGAACACAAGCAACCTGAAATTTTCACCAAACTTTAGAGAGCAGAGCAAGGAGGATAAAAGAGGGAGAGATGGAGGAAGAGTCATAATGGAGCTCAGAGATGGAAACAGCACGAGGAGAGTCAGTCGGGAGATTGAAAACAGCGGGAAAGGAGTGTCATGAGAATATCGCTTTAAGAAATGTTTGGCTGCTCATGTTACTGCAGTGATGTCAGAGTGGATGGATCTGAGCTCTGGCTCTGCTTTTTAGTTTCAAGCTTTGAGAAAAGCTTGGGTGTGTCTGTGTTTTTTTTGGTTTTGTTGTCAGTGTTGGAGCTGAAGCCAGACAAAGCAGGTGTACTGTTGATCTCTCTGCCATGAAAAGACTATCTCTTGATCATTTGGTGAATTCAGAATTATAAATGTTTTCAGTAGTGAATGTAAACCTGATGTGCTTCTGTTAAAAGGTTTTTTTTTTGTCTTCTGGATGTTGTTTGGGAAGTTATTAAAGTTATTAAGGATTACTTAGTGTTGTATTCTTTGGGGGTTGTATTTGAATTAATGGTTGCTGAGATGTTCACTGTATGTTTTTAAAAAGGTTAACATGAGTTCATAGAATAAACATTGTTTTGCTTTAAAAAATACTTTTCCATTTCTGCTGTACCACTCCTGTACAGTGGGCCGTGTGCTTCCCATACCACAATTTATTGAAAGTTGTGGGTCAGGTGAACTCCATGATACACTTTGGGGTTCTCTAAACTCTGGCCCCTAACAAATTGGGGGCTTGAGGGGGATAAAAGTCTATCTATTGGATTGGCTTAGTGAACTTAAAGACAGTGAGGGGTGAGCATATTGTGGTTGCTTTTCAGGTGTGGTATTCTAGTTGAAGTAGGGAGTGTGTTGTGGACAATGGCTCTTTCAGAGGCTCAGAAGTTTTTGGGGGTGGAGACGGTCACAAGCAGTATCTTACGGGCACAGACTAAAAGCCGACTGTTAGATTTGGCAAAAATATTGCAGTTAACATTACCTGACAAAATGCGAAAAGATGAGATAATTATGGTGGTGGCGAAGCATTTAAAGTTGCCTGAGATACAGTTTGACTCATTGGAAATGGCAACAATTCAGTTACAACTTAAACAAATAGAACATGAGAAAGAATTAACGCAGCATCAAGATGAAAGAGAGAGAGAGGAAAAAGAAAAGGACAGAGAAGAAAGGAGAAAAGAAAGAATAGCCCTAGCAGAACAAAAAGAAAGAGAAAGAGAGATACAGATTAGGGAGATAGATAAAGAGAGAGAGTTTGAACTTCAGAAAATGGCCATGAAACATGACAGTCAGTTAAAATTGGCAGACGTAAAGGGAAACGTACAGTTGGATGATAGTGATGAGGATAGTGAGAAAGAGCATCATAGTCGAAGGCTTGGTGGGAATCTATTTAAACATGTCCAAACATTGCCAAGGTTTGACGAGAAGGCGGTGGAAGCCTTTTTCATTTCATTTGAGAAGGTAGCTAAACAAATGAAATGGCCACAGGACATGTGAGTGTTACTGATTCAAACAAAGCTGGTAGGTAGAGCTAGTGTTTGCATCACTACCGGAGGAGGTATCTGGGACTTATGAGGAGATGAACAAATCCATCTTAAGTGCATATGAACTAGTGCCGGAAGCCTACAGACAAAGGTTTAGAAATTTAGGGAAAGAATTTGGTCAAAAATACATGGAATTTGAAAGGATAAAACAGAGTAATTTTGATAGTTGGATAAGGGCTTTGAAAATAGACCAAACATATGAAGCTCTCAGAGAAATTATACTTTTGGAAGAGTTTAAAAATTCAATTCCTGATGTAGTGAGAACTCATGTGGAAGCACAGAAGGTTAAAACTGTGAGGTTAGCAGCAGAAATGGCAGATGATTATGAATTAGTTCATAAATCAAAGCTTGGTTTCCAACATCAGTTTCAGCCTGTGAGGGATAGAAACTGGGGACATGAGAAATACTCAAGGGGTAAAAGTAAAGGTGATCTGAGGGGAGATAATAAGGAGAGTGTACCTCAGATTAAAAAAGAAATCCAGAAGGGTGGAAGAGACTTGAAAAAAAGTCACAGTGTTGGTGGTTGAAGAAAAGCACTGGGAAGGCTGATGTGGTAAAACAGGTTAAGACCGTGGGGTTTGTGAAAGTGGTAAAGGAAAGCCCAAGTGAAGCGAAAGAGGTGCAAAAGGTTGTACAGCCTGATCAAGAGGTGATTGATAAGAAGGTGCCAGATCTCTTTAAAGAATTTCCTTGTTTACTCATGTGTATCAGGAGGAGCAGGTAAAGAAGTCACAATTTTAAGAGATACAGGAGCTAGTCAATCTATAATGGTCAGAGATGAGGAGTTATGTAGTCTGGGAAGAATGTTGCCAGAAGAGGTGGCAATATGTGGAATTCAGGGTGAGAGGAGTAGTGTTCCATTGTATCAGACCCTGGTGAGACCACATTTGGAGTATTGTGTGCAGTTCTGGTCACCTCATTACAGGAAGGATGTGGAAGCATTGGAAAGAGTGCAAATTAGATTCATCAGGATGCTGCCTGGTTTACATGATAGGTCTTATGAGGAAAGGTTGAGGTAGCTAGGGAGGAGGAGGATGAGAGGTGACTTAATAGAGGTTTATAAGATAATGAGGTGGATAGATAGAGTGGACGTTCAGAGACTATTTCCTCGGGTGGATGTAGCTGTTACAAGGGGGCATAACTATAAGATTCAGGGTGGGAGATATAGGTGGGATGTCCGAGGTAGGTTCTTTACTCAGAGAGTGGTTTGGGTGTGGAATGGACTGCCTGCTGTGATAGTGGAGTAGGACACTTTAGGAACTTTCAAGCGGTTATTGGATAGGCACATGGAGCACACCAGAATGACAGGGAGTGGGATAGCTTGATCTTGGTTTCGGACAATGCTCGGCACAACATCGAGGGCCAAAGGGCCTGTTCTGTGCTGTACTGTTCTATGTTCTATGTCTATGTTCTATAAGGTAAGATTGCAAAGTCCAATGAAGAGTGGTGAAGTGGTAGTAGGAGTAATAGAGAAACTATCTTATCCAGGAATACAGTTTATCTTGGGCAATGATATAGCTGGATTGCAGGTGGGAGTGATGCCTACCGTGGTTGATAAGCCAGTGGAAAATCAGACAATTGAAGTGTTGAAGGACAAATATCCTGGGATTTTTCCGGATTGTGAGGTAACAAGGTCGCAAAGTCACAGGTTAAGACAAGAGGAGAAATCAGAGAGTGAAGATAAAGTTGAAGTGCAATTATCAGAAACGATTTTTGATCAGATGGTTGGAAAAGAACAAAAACAGGTGGAGGATGAGGCGGATATTTTTAGTTCAGGAAAGTTGGCGGAGTTACAACAGAAAGATTTAGAAATAAAACGGATGTATCAGAAAGCATATACAGAAGAGGAATCTGAGTGTATACCAGAGTTATATTACCGCAAAAGTGATGTCTTGATGAGAAAATGGAGACCTTTACATGTGCAGGCGGATGAAAAGTGGGCAGAAGTTCATTAAGTAGTATTGCCGGTAGGGTATAGAAAGGAGGTGTTGCGAGTTGCACATGAAGTACCAGTGGAAGGTCATTTGGGAATAAGGAAAACTCAAGCTAAAATACAAAAACATTTTTATTAGCCTGGACTACATAAAGATGTCGTTAAATTTTGTCAATCATGTCACACATGTCAAGTGATAGGGAAACCTCAAGCAGTGATAAAACCAGCGCCCTTAATACCCATTCCAGCATTTGAGGAACCTTTTACAAGAGTCCTAATTGATTGCGTAGGACCACTTCCTAAAACGAAAAGTGGAAATCAATATCTTTTGACTATAATGGACAAGGTTATTCAAAGACGTTATGGGTATCTTAGGAATAAAACAATTTAAATCCATCCAGAATCGCAGGGAGCATTGGAAAGGTGGCATCAGACATTAAAGACATTGTTGAGGGCTTATTGTTATGATTATCCAGAGGATTGGGATGAAGGAATTCCATTCGTACTGTTTGCAATTAGGGATGCATCTGATGAGTCTACCAAATTCAGTTCTTTTGAACTAATTTTTGGTCAAGAGGTAAGAGGACCACTTAAATTGATTAAGGAAAAATTGGTGACTGAGAAATCGGAAATTACATTATTGGATTATGTGTCAAATTTTAGGGAACGATTAAGTAGAGCAGGTGAATTGGCTAGACAACATTTAAAAGTTGCACAAAATGTGATGAAATGGGTAGCGGACAAGAAATCCAAAGTTTGTAGTTTTGCCAGTGGAGATAGCATTTTAATATTGTCACCAGTGCTAGGTGAACCTTTAAAAGCAAGGTTTTGTGGACCTTATAGAATTTACAGTGCAGAAGGAGGCCATTCAGCCCATCGAGTCTGCACCGGCTCTTGGAAAGAGCACCCTACCCAAGGTCAACACCTTCACCCTATCCCCATAACCCAGTAACCCCACCCAACACTAAGGGCAATTTTGGACATGAAGGGCAATTTATCATGGCCAATCCACCTAACCTGCACATCTTTCGACTGTGGGGAGAACCCGCAGCACCCGGAGGAAACCCACGCAGACACGGGGAGGATGTGCAGACTCCGCACAGACAGTGACCCAAGCCAGAATCGAACCTGGGACCCTGGAGCTGTGAAGCAATTGTGCTATCCACAATGCTACCGTGCTGCCCATATCAGATTGAAAGGAAATTAAGTGAGGTGAATTATGTGGTAAAAACACCAGATAGAAGGAAGACTCACCGAGTGTATCATGTGAATATGCTTAAAAGGTACTTTGAAAGGGAAGGAGAGAAAAAGGTTTTATTGATCCTAATTCAAAGTGACAAAGCAAATCCAGATGACTGTGAATTTGAAATACCACAAATTAAATTGGAAAATGAGAATGTTCCTAAAAATTGGGATAAATTGTTGCGTTACCTTCCAGAGGAAAAACGGACTGACCTGAAAGAGTTATTGATATCACATGGGCAGGTTTGTGGAGATAAATTGGGATATACTAAAATGACTATACATGATGTAGATGTGGGAAATGCTGTTCCAATCAAACAACATCCATATATACCTAACCCTTTAAAATTGGCACAGGTTAACAAAGAGATTGAGAGTATGCTTAAAAATGGCATAATTGAAGTAGGTTGCAGCCAATGGAACTCACCCATCGTGATGGCACCTAAACCAGATGGTACCCAACGGTTGTGTGTGGACTATAGAAAGGTTAATGCTGTTACTAGAATGGACTCTTATCCTATCCCACGTTTGGAGGATTGCATTGAGAAAGTGGGACAATCAGCTTTTATTTCCAAACTGGATTTACTTAAAGGTTACTGGCAGGTACCTTTATCCGAAAGGACAAAGGAGATTTCAGCTTTTGTGACTCCAGATGGTATATACCAATTCAAAGTTATGCCATTTGGCATGAAAAATGCCCCAGCCACATTTCAACGGTTAACTAACAAAGTTGTTTCAGGATTACCCAATTGTGCAGTGTACATCGATGAACTGGTAATTTTCAGCCAGACATGGAAACAACATTTAAAACATCTGATGGAGTTATTTGATCTACTTCAGGAGGCGGGTTTGGTGATAAACCTAGCCAAAAGTGAATTTGGAAAAGCCCAAGTCACTTTCCTTGGCCATACAATTGGACAGGGTCGAATGGTCACACGGGATGTGAAACCAACAGTTATTGAGGAGTTTCCGATACCCTCAAGATGAACGGAAATAATGCGATTTCTTGGCCTGAATGAATTTGATCGAACATTTATGCAAAAGTTTTGTAGCGTGATTGCTCCACTGATGGACTTGCTGAAGAAACGTCGAAAATTTCAATGGACAGCAGAGGTTCAACAGGCATTTGATTGCCTGAAAGCTATGATAACCAATGCTCATGTGCTGGAGAATTGCAAGGGACTCTGTGATCAGATAGAACTAAAGTATTTGACTTTAAAGAGAAATGCTGAGGCGCAGAGAAATGGATGGATCGTGCAGAGACCTTTGTGGTGATGTGCATCACTGTAAGTACATGTAAGCTAGCCAGACACTAGAGGGAGCACCAGAAACATCACACACACACACTCAACCAATAGATAAGTTAGATAGGAGGTGACCAATGGACATTCACGATACAC
The DNA here is from genome assembly GCF_047496885.1 of Scyliorhinus torazame. Taxonomy (NCBI): domain Eukaryota; kingdom Metazoa; phylum Chordata; class Chondrichthyes; order Carcharhiniformes; family Scyliorhinidae; genus Scyliorhinus; species Scyliorhinus torazame. The sequence continues at coordinate 180,335,384 of NC_092713.1, forward strand.
AAGGAGGTGGCACGACTACAGGGGGGCATTACACCAACCCATATATAAAGGACACCACACACATGATCTGCCCTTTGGCCAGTGGAGACAGTCAGTGAGGTGAGGCACAGGGTTGATTCAATATTACACACACCACGTGGAAGACAGCAGCTGGTTAGTCAGTTTAGGTAGCTATAATAGGATTAGCAGTAGTGTCGAACTCAAGTTATAAAAGTGTACATAGTGTAAATAAATAAATGCAACACAAGGAAGCCGCTTATGTCACGAAGGAAACATAACAAAACATGGTACCAGTAGTGAACTGTTTAAATCCAGATAGCCATACCTCAGCGTACAGTGACAACCAGCAATACCCAGGCAAGATGTTCGAGCTCCCGGTTCCGCAGCCGCTCCAGTGCCATGGCGATCTCCGCGGAAACTGGCAGATATTCCGGCAAACGTTTGAATTCTTCCTGGTGGCAGCCGAATTTAAAGACCTGGCCGGATGATGAAAAAACAGAGTTTCTCCTCCCCATCGCCGGTGCAAGAGCAGAAGAAATCTTTTAAAAATTCAAGTTTTCCAAGGGGCAAAACAGGTACGACTTCCAGGCAGTCCTGGACAAATTCGGCAAATACTGTGAGGAAAACACACTCCAATCGGCAAGGAAAGGTAAGAGAAGCGCCAGTACTCACCTCAAGGCCAAAATCCCGGACCAGAGAACGATTTGGGTCGGGGTCAGCGTCCATCTTGCTAAAGGGACTACACTAGCGCAGTTGCGCGAGAAGTGCGCAGAACCGGAAGGTTCGTTTGCGCATTCGCGAGACGCCGTGCATGCGCAATCAAGAAAATGGCCATCGATAAAGGAACAGCGATCTGCGCATGCACAATCGCTTCCGACGTGCTATGTCATGCGCGTCATGACGTCAGAGGCCCCAGACCGCACCAATTTAAAGGGGAAACGTCCCAAATCAAAGAAAAAATCTTTTAAAGCTGTAAAATAACCTTCCTTCACCTGGAATGACAGCACAATGCCTCAGATTGAACCAGGAAATTAATTTAACCTCCGAAGAACCCGGCAACAACCAGTTACCTACGCCCAAACCGATGATTCCGACCTTGAATACTTCGATACCGACCTTTCCACTTTCTCTGGACCTCACGAGCCCAATGACAGCTCCATGGTCCTAGACGACTACGACTCGGACGAACCTTTCACCTTGAGAGGCTACCCCAGTACCAAATCTGAACCGCAACTGGACGTGTTGCACATTGGCGGCCCCCACATTGAATCCGACGCAGATGCGGATTCATTCTTCGGATTTGAGGATCTTCGACCCAGCAGATATGACGTCCCAACTTATCAGTGCCGGATGATGCTGCAGCCTGAAATTAAGAGACAGAGAACGGTACAAGCCCGCAAAGAGCGACCTGCCGCCACACAGAGCGTGGTCCACGCCCCGCTCAGGGTTCCCGACTCTACGAAAGAAGACATGCAAGACTCCACACCGCAGTCCTTGCATGCACAAGAAGTGACTCCAGTATCACAAGACTCCACAGCAAGCGGACAGGCTCCACAATGGTAGAAATGCATGACTCCGATGCGCAGTCCTTGCAGGAACAAGACCATGAGGGTCTAGCAACCTCCTCTGACCAACTAGCGGCAGACAATGCAAGTCTGCCATGCTCACGTAAACACCAAGAAGACTATAACAGTCTACCACGCTCCACTGCACAGCTGGACGACCATGACGGTCTATCATGCTACAATGAAGGACAAAGCGATGATGACTGTTCAAGCCCAAATGAAGGACAACGGCAAGACAATGACAGTCCACCCACATTGTTTGCACAACCAGATGAAAACTCTGACAATTTACCCAACCCTAGTGAACAGCAAGCAGCTAATGAGGATCTACCCACGGTATGTGAAACGAGTGACGATAACATCCCACTTCCCATGCAAAAGGTGCAAAGTGACAGACCTCAGCTAGTGCGTACAGAGGCACTCGACGATCACGGTGAGACCACTGGTGACTCTGGTGACACCACACTACTTCCACCCTCAATTGCTCGAACCTCTCCACTAGTCAATGCATTCCTGCATGTTCCGACTCCAGAAGTGCAGCTTCAAGAAATCTCAGCTGACTCCAATGAACCTGCTAAGACTTCGGACGGGGAGCATCAACAAAAAACAGACCAGACTCCAGATGGGGAGCAACCAAACGCCGACTCTGATTCACGTAAGCCAGACTTTTCTCCAGACAGGCAGTGTCGCAACCTCAGTGATGGCACGCTCAGGGTGACAGCAGATGCCACAACGACAGGAGATGGATCACGTAACAATCACACTGGGTCAGCAATAACAAGCAGCGGCCACAGTCCAGGAGGAATACACCAATTTTCACCACAGCTATGTCCACACATTTGTTCCACACCGACAGTGAGGCCAATGACAGCTCATGCTGGACAAACCCAGTATTCAGGCATGCAGCAGCCAGCAGTCTATGCAGCATATTCTCAAACAGGCCAGCACTGCGGATTGCCCACTAATGGAATCAAGACTGAAGGAGGACTACCGCCAGCGCAATCTGCACTACAGACTGGATGCCTTAGTTACTGCCCAGGATTTGCTGCACCACAGCCTGGCCAGACAGCATATTCCTATCAGATGCAAGGTTCTAGTTTCACACCATCACCAGGTATTTATGCGAGCAGCAATTCTGGCTCCAAATCGACATACTTCAACGCTTCTCAGCAGAATCACCCTTCCAGCACAGCATGTGGCCAGAACCAGTATGCACAGTCTCATCCGACTTCAACATCTGGAACATCCATGACTTTGAATGATACTGTTGATGGTACCTCTTCAATGTCAACGACCTATCAGCTACAAGATGCCATCCAACAGCACCACCACAAACATAAAAAAAGAAAAACACCCCAAATCAGACAGAAAAGTGATTTGACCACTTCTTGGTTCCTGTGGCTCGGAAACGTTGATGGCGTTCATAACCAAGAGAGACATTTGACCATGATGATTGATGGTTTATGGACTCACATGAATGATTTGGACTTATTGTTCAATCACCGTTCCCATGACTTGTATATACCTTACCTTATCTACCTGTTCTTTGTTCAGTTTTTCTTAAAGTGTACAGAAAATATGAACATATAAAAAAGGGAGGATGTGGTGATGTGCATCACTGTAAATACATGTAAGCTAGCCAGACACTAGAGGGAGCACCAGAAACATCACACACACACACTCAACCAATAGATAAGTTAGATAGGAGGCGACCAATGGACATTCAAGATACACAAGGAGGTGACACGACCACAGGGGGGCATTACACCAACCCATATATAAAGGACACCACACACATGATCTGCCCTTTGGCCAGTGGAGACAGTCAGTGAGGTGAGGCACAGGGTTGATTCAATATTACACACACCACGTGGAAGACAGCAGCTGGTTAGTCAGTTTAGGTAGCTATAATAGGATTAGCAGTAGTGTGGAACTCAAGTTATAAAAGTGTAAAAAGTGTAAATAAATGTGTTGAAGTTATCTACACGTCTCGACCTTCCTTTCACAAATGCAACACAAGAAAGCCGCTTATGTTACAAAGGAAACATAACAAAACAACCTTCTTGTTCAAAGAGACTGTCAATCAAGAAGGATTTCAGTTGGAGGCAGAAGTACAAAAAAAAAAAATTGGACTATATTATTATACCTGTTTGCGTGTGTTGTTTTTTGAAACAAAAAAGTATATTTACGGTGTGCTTTTCTTAAAGGATAGTGAAAAGGTGAAAAATGAAACCACCTTGAAGTTGATGGTTGATTTATTTTTTCTTGGGGGGAGGTGTCATGCGAATGTCACTTTAAGAAATGTTTGGCTGCTCATGTTACTGCAGTGATATCAGAATGTGGGTGGAGCTGAGCTCTGGCTCTGCTTTTTAGTTTCAAGCTTTGAGAAAAGCTTGGGTGTGTCTGTGTTTTTTTGGTTTTGTTTTCAGTGTTGGAGCTGAAGCCAGACAAAGCAGGTGTACTGTTGATCTCTCTGCTATGAAAAGACTATCTCTTGATCATTTGGTGAATTCAGAATTATAAATGTTTTCAGTAGTGAATGTAACCCTGATGTGCTTCTGTTAAAAGGTGTTTCTTTTGTCTTCTGGATGTTGTTTGGGAAATTATTAAGGATTACTTAGTGTTGTAGTCTTTGGGGGTTGTATTTGATTTACTGGTTGCTCAGATGTTCACTGTATGTTTTAAAAAGGGTAACTTGAGTTCATAGAATAAATATTATTTTGCTTTAAAAATTACTTTTCCATTTCTGCTATACCACACTGTAGAGTGGGCTGTGTGCTCCCCATGCCACAATCTATTAAAAGTTGTGGGTCAGGTGAACTCCATGATACACTTTGGGGTTCTCTAAACCCTGGCCCATAACAGGAGAGACAATCGGGAGTTTGAAAACAGCGGGAAAGGAGAGACAGTCGGGAGATTGAAAACAAAGTGATAGGCAGAGAAACCAAGGGCCAGATTCAAACAGGGCCACGATGAAAAATATTGGAAATGGGATAAGTTAAGGTAACAAGATAAGCTTAAAGGATTCTGCCTTAAAGCGTGGAGCATTCCCAATAACGAATATGAACTAATCGCACAAATAGATATAAGTGGGAATGATATAATGGGGAATATGAAGAATGACCAGGGATGGAAATTGAACGTCCACGGGTATTCAGTATTTGGGAAGGACAGCCAAAAAGGAAAAGGCAGTGGGGTTGCACTGCTGGTAAAAGAGAAAAGTAATAGTGAGGATGGGTCTTCGCTCTAACAATGTAGAATCTGCGTGGGTAGAGCAGAGAACAGCATGGGGCAAAAAACATTTTTAAAAAATTAAAAAATTAGAGTACCCAATTCATTTTTTTCAATTAGTGAGGGCTTTAGGAGGTCGGTGTAGACTCGATGGGCTGAATGGCCTCCTTCTGCACTGTATGTCCTTTAAGGAGGGACAAAGAAATGGCTGAGCAACTAAATATATACTTTGGTTCTATCTGCACAAAATGAGGACACAAATAAGACACCAGGGATGGAGGGGAATTCAGGGTTTAGTGAGAGGGAGAAACTACTGAAGGAGATCAATATTAGTAGAGAAATAGTGTTGGGGAAATTGATGGGATAAAAGGCTGATAAATTCCCAGGGGCTGACGAAGTCCCGCTTTGAAAACGGCGCGAGGGGAGCCCCATCTTTTCCTGAGTATTCTCTTGCTCTTAACTTATTGGTTAAAACAGTTCCCTTGAATGCAGTTTAAGAATATCCCTTTGTGCCCTTTACACTATTGATATCACATTAGGGTAGTTGAAGACCCCAATGATGGCTGACCTGAAATGTTTTTATTCTTTCATGGGACATTGGCATTGCAGGCATTTATTGCCCACCCCTAATTACCTCTTGAGGGGCGGTTAAGAGTCAACCACATTGCTGTAGGTCTGGAGTCACATGTAGGCCAGACCAGGTAAGGATGGCAGATTTAATTCCCAAAAGGACACAAGCGAACCAGATGGGTTTTTACGACAATAGTTTCATTGTCATCATTAGACTTTGAGGGGCTGGTTTTGCACAGGGCTAAATAGCTGGCTTTTAAAGCAGCATGGTTCAATTCCCGTACCGGCCTCCCCGAACAGGCGCCGGAATGTGGCGGCTAGGGGCTTTTCACAGTAACTTCATTTGAAGCCTACTTGTGACAATAAACGATTTTCATTTCATTTCATTTCAATTCCAGATTTTTATTGAAATTTCACCATCTGCAGTGGTGGGATTAGAACCCAGGGTCCCAGAGCAGTACTCTGGGTCTCTGGTTTACTAGTCTAGTGATAATACCACTATGCCACTGCATCACTTTGATGTTTTTGCATTCAGAAATCTGTCTACATATTTGCTCTTCTAACTCCCTTCCGCTATTTGGGGAAATATCGTACAGTCTTAGTGGTGTGGCTGCCCCATTTTTATTTCAGAGTTCAACCCATATGGCCTCATTTGATGCTTCATTTACTATATTTAGCTTTCACATTTATATTAGAAATCTCGTGCTAGGAAACAGATAGTTTTTTAAAAATATATATATTTTATTCAAGATTTTTTGGCCAAACATAACAGTACGTGGTGTTTCTTTTAAACAACAATAAAGCAATATAAATAACAGTGGCCAGTTTTAAACAAATAAATAAATAATATATGAACAGAAACAAAAACCAAACTAAATGGCAACTGCCTTGTCAAAAGTAAATACTCTCCAAAGATACAATCCAACAGTCCAATATACATTACCTAAAACAAGTGCCTATACATATACAATAACATCCCTGAGAGTCCGTCCGATTCCTCCCCTCCCCCCTGGGTTGCTGCTGTTGTCTTCTTCTTTTCCATTCCCTCTATCTTTCTGCGAGGTATTCGATGAACGGTTGCCACCGTCTGGTGAACCCTTGAGCCGAACCCCTTAGTACGAACTTAATCCGTTCTAACTTTATAAACCCTGCCATGTCGTTTATCCAGGTCTCCACACCCGGGGGCTTGGCTTCCTTCCACATTAACAATATCCTGCGCCGGGCTACTAGGGACGCAAAGGCCAAAACAATCAGCCTCTCTAGCCTCCTGCACTTCCGGCTCTTCTGCAACCCCGAATATAGCCAACCCCCAGCTTGGTTCGACCCGGACCCCCACCACCTTCAAAAGCACCTTTGCCACCCCCACCCAAAACCCCTGTAGTGCCGGGCATGACCAGAACATGTGGGTGTGATTCGCTGGGCTTCTCGAGCATCTCGCACACCCATCCTCTATCCCAAAAAATTTACTGAGCCGTGCTCCAGTCATATGCGCCCTGTGTAACACCTTAAATTGTATCAGGCTTAGCCTGGCACACGAGGACGATGAGTTTACCCTACGTAGGGCATCAGCCCATAGCCCCTCCTCAATCTCCTCCCCCAGCTCTTCTTCCCATTTCTCTTTCAGCTCATCTACCATGATCTCCCCCTCGTCCCTCATTTCCCTATATATGTCCGACACCTTACCATCCCCCACCCATGTCGCTGAGATCACTCTATCCTGCACCTCCTGCGTCGGGAGCTGCGGGAATTCCCTCACCTGTTGCCTCGCAAAAGCCCTCAGTTGCATATACCGAAATGCATTCCCTTGGGGCAACTCATATTTTTCCGTCAGCGCTCCCAGACTCGCAAACGTCCCATCTACGAACAGATCTCTCAATTGTGCTACCCCTGCTCTTTGCCTGCTCCAAATCCCCCAGGGAGAATTCCCTGGAACAAACCTATGGTTATTTCTTATCGGGGACCGCACCGAGGCTCCCGTCTTTCCCCTATGCCGTCTCCACTGCCCCCAAATTTTCAATGTAGCCACCACCACAGGGCTTGTGGTGTATTTCTTTGGTGAGAACGGCAACGGCGCCGTCACCATACCTTGTAGGCTAGTCCCCCTGCAGGACGCCCTCTCCAATCTCTTCCACGCCGCTCCCTCCTCTTCTCCCATCCACTTAAACACCATTGAAATATTGGCAGCCCAGTAGTACTCACTTAGGCTCGGTAGTGCCAGCCCCCCCCTGTCCCTACTGCGCTGCAAAAATCCCCTCCTCACTCTCGGGGTCTTCCCGGCCCACACAAAACTCATAATACTCTTCTCGATTCTTTTGAAAAAAGCCTTCGTGACCACCACCGGGAGGCACTGAAACACAAAAAGGAATCTCGGGAGGACCACCATTTTAACCGCCTGCACCCTACCTGCCAGTGACAGGGACACCATGTCCCATCTCTTAAAGTCCTCCTCCATCTGTTCCACCAACCGCGTTAAATTAAGCCTATGTCATGTACCCCAATTCTTGGCTATCTGGATCCCCAAGTACCGAAAGTCCCTTGTTACCTTCCTCAACGGTAAATCCTCTATTTCTCTGCTCTGCTCCCCTGGATGCACCACAAACAACTCACTTTTCCCCATGTTCAATTTATACCCTGAAAAATCCCCAAACTCCCCAAGTATCCGCATTATCTCTGGCATCCCCTCCGCCGGGTCCGCCACATATAGCAACAAATCATCCGCATACAGAGATACCCGGTGTTCTTTTCCTCCCCTGAGTACTCCCCTCCACTTCCTGGAACCCCTCAATGCTATGGCCAGGGGCTCAATCGCCAGTGCAAACAATAACGGAGACAGAGGACATCCCTGCCTCGTCCCTCTATGGAGCCGAAAATAATCAGACCCCCATCCATTCGTGACCACGCTCGCCATCGGGGCCCTATACAGCAACTGTACCCATCTGATATACCCATCTCCAAAGCCAAATCTCCTCAGCACCTCCCACAAATAATCCCACTCCACTCTATCAAATGCTTTCTCGGCATCCATCGCCACCACTATCTCCGCTTCCCCCTCTGGTGGGGGCATCATCATTACCCCTAGCAGCCTCCGTATATTTGTATTCAGCTGTCTCCCCTTCACAAACCCAGTTTGGTCCTCATGAACCACCCCCGGGACACAATCCTCTATCCTCGTTGCCATTACCTTGGCCAGAACCTTAGCGTCCACATTCAGGAGGGAAATAGGCCTATCGGACCCGCATTGCAGCGGGTCTTTTTCCTTCTTTAGGAGGAGCGATATATTTGCCTCTGACATAGTCGGGGGCAGCTGCCCCCTTTCCCTCGCCTCATTGAAGGTTCTCATCAGTAGCGGGGCCAGCAAGTCCATATATTTCCTATAGAATTCAACTGGGAATCCGTCTGGTCCCGGGGCCTTCCCCGCCTGCATGCTCCCAATCCCTTTCACTACTTCCTCCGTCTCAATCTGTGCTCCCAGTCCCGCCCTCTCCTGCTCCTCCACCTTAGGGAATTCCAGCTGATCCAAAAAGCACATCATTCTCTCCTTCCCATCCGGGGGCTGAGCTTCATATAATCTTTCATAAAATGCCTTGAACACTCCATTCACTCTCTCCGCTCCCCGCTCAATCTCTCCCTCCTCATCTCTCACCCCCCCATCTCCCTCGCTGCTCCCCTTTTCCTCAGTTGGTGGGCCAGCAACCTGCTCGCCTTCTCCCCATATTCGTACTGTACACCCTGTGCCTTCCTCCATTGTGCCTCTGCATTACCTGTAGTCAACAAGTCAAATTCTACATGTAGCCTTTGCCTTTCCCTGTACAGTCCCTCCTCCGGTGCCTCCGCATATTGTCTGTCCACCCTCAGAAGTTCTTTCAACACCGCTCCCTTTCCCTACCCTCCTGCTTTCCTTTATGTGCCCTAATAGATATCAGCTCCCCTCTAACACTGCCTTCAGCGCCTCCCAGACCACTCCCACCTGGACCTCCCCATTATCATTGAGTTCCAAGTGCCTTTCAATACACCCCCTCACCCTTAAGCACACACCCTCATCTGCCAATAATCCCATGTCCATTCTCCAGGGTGGACGCTGTTCTTTTTCCTCCCCTATCTCCAGGTCCACCCAATGTGGAGCGTGATCTGAAATAGCTATAGCCGTGTACTCCGTCCCCGTCACCTTCGGGATCAGTGCCCTTCCCAAAACAAAAAAGTCTATCCGTGAATAAACTTTGTGGACATAGGAGAAAAACGAAAACTCCTTACTCCTAGGTCTACTAAATCTCCAGGGGTCTACTCCCATCTGCTCCATAAAGTCCTTAAGCACCCTAGCTGCAGCCGGCCTCCTTCCGGTCCTGGACCTCGATCTGTCCAGCCCTGGGTCCAGCACTGTATTAAAATCTCCACCCATTACCAACTTCCCCACCTCTAGGTCCGGGATACGTCCTAACATACGCCTCATAAAGTTGGCATCATCCCAGTTCGGGGCATATACGTTCACTAAGACCACCGCCTCCCCTTGCAATTTGCCACTCACCACCATGGGGTATCTGCCCCCACTATCCGCCACCGCCGGTCTTTGCCTCAAACATTACCCGCTTCCCCACTAGTATAGCCACCCCCCTGTTTTTTGCGTCTAGCCCCGAATGAAACACCTGCCCCACCCATCCTTTGCGTAGTCTGACCTGGTCTATCAGCTTCAGATGCGTCTCCTGCAGCATAACCACATCTGCCTTAAGTTTCTTTAGGTGTGCGAGTACCCGTGCCCTCTTTATCGGCCCGTTCAGCCCTCTCACATTCCACGTGATCAGCCGGGTTGGGGGGCTCTTTACCCCCCCCCTTGTCGACTAGCCATCTCCTTTTTCAATCCAGCTCCTCACCTGGTTCCCACGTAACCGTATCTCCCCCCAACGGCGCCCTCCCGCCCCGACCACCCCACCCCATACCAGCTCCCCCTTCTCCCCAGCAGCAACCCAGTTAACCCCCACCCCCACCCCCCAGCTAGATCCCTCACTAGCGTAATTGCACCCCCCATGTTGCTCCCAGAAGTCAGCAAACTCTGGCCGACCTCGGCTCCCCCCCGTGACCTCGGCTCCCACTGTGCGAGGCCCCCTCCTTCCTGCTTCCCTGTTCCCGCCATGATTACCATAGCGCGGGAACAAAGCCCGCGCTTCCCATTTGGCCCCACCCCCAATGGCCAGCGCCCCCAGCTCCTCATCCTCCCTCCCCCCCCTCCCCCACGACATGGGGAAGAGAGAAAAGTTACAGGGTCGCAGGATTAACAACTTGGGAAATCATCTCTTCCCCCTTTTCCCCCCCTCTTCACCCCACATATTCGCCCCACCACTTTGTCCCAAACGTTCTTTTTCTAGCCTGCTTATTCCAGTTTCTCCTCGACAATAAATGTCCACGCCTCTTCTGCCGTTTCAAAGTAGTGGTGTTTCCCTTGATGTGTGACCCACAGTCTTGCCGGCTGCAGCATTCCAAATTTAACCTTCCTTTTGTGCAGCACCGCCTTGGCCAGATGAAAGCTTGCCCTCCTTTTCACCACCTCCGCACTCCAATCTTGATATACGCGGATCACCGCGTTCTCCCACCTACTGCTCCGAGTTTTCTTTGCCCATCTGAGGACCATCTCTCTGTCCTTATATTGGAGAAATCTCACCACTATGGCTCGAGGAATTTCTGCAGCCCTCGGTCTTCGCGCCATAACTCGATAGGCTCCCTCCACCTCCAACGGGCCCGTCGGGGCCTCCGATCCCATTAACGAGTGCAGCATCGTGCACACATATGCCCCGACGTCCGCCCCTTCTGCACCTTCAGGAAGACCAAGAATCCTTAAATTCTTCCTCCTCGCATTATTCTCCAGCACCTCCAGCCTTTCCACACACCTTTTGTGTTGTGCCTCGTGCATCTCTGTCTTCACCACCAGGCCCTGTATGTCGTCCTCATTCTCAGCAGCCTTTGCCTTCACGACCCGAAGCTCCTGTTCCTGGGTCTTTTGCTCCTCCTTTAGCCATCAATCGCCTGTAATATCGGGGCCAACAGCTCCTTCTTCATCTCCTTTTTAAGTTCTTCCACGCAACGCCGCAGGAACTCTTGTTGGTCAGGGCCCCATATTAAACTGCCTCCTTCCGACGCCATCTTGCTTTGTGCTTGCCTTCCTTGCCGCTGCTCTAGAGGATCCACCGCAATCCGGCCACTTTCCTCTCCTTTTTCCATCCGTGTCCAGGGGGGATTCCCTTCTGGTTTACCGCACAGTGTTTTTAGCCGTTAAAATTGCCGTTGGGGCACCCATTAAGAGCCCAAAAGTCCATTCCACCGGGAGCTGCCGAAACGTGCGACTTAGCTGGTCATCGCCGCACCCGGAACCAGGAAACAGATAGTTAACAGTAACTTTTTTTTAAAAAGTAAAACTTTTAATTTTAATTAATTGACGCAATGTCAGTTCGAGGGGTGCCGTGCTCTGACTGTGAGGTGTGGCAGGTCCGGGAGGCTTCCAGCGTCCCGGATGGCTTCAGCTGCAGAAAGTGCACCCAACTGGAGCTCCTCACAGACCGCATGGTTCGGTTGGAGCAGCAATTGGATGCACTTAGGAGCATGCAGGTGGCGGAAATAGATCATAGATCGCAGTGAAATAAATGTGGTCACACCCAAGGTGCAGGCAGAGAAATGGGTGACCACCAGAAAGGGCAGGCAGTCAGTGCAGGAATCCCCTGTGGTTGTCCCCCTCTCGAACAGGTATACCCCTTTGGATACTGTCGGGGGGGATAGCCTATCAGGGGAAAATAGCAGCAGCCAGAGCAGTGGCACCACGGCTGGCTCTGATGTTCAGAAGGGAGGGTCAAAGCGCAGAAGAGCAATAGTAATAGGGGACTCTATAGTCAGGGGCACAAATAGGTGCTTCTGTGGACGTGAAAGAGACTCCAGGATGGTATGTTGCCTCCCTGGTGCCAGGGTCCAGGATGTCTCCGAACGGGTAGAGGGCATCCTGAAGGGGGAGGGCAAACAGGCAGAGGTCGTTGTACATATTGGTACTAATGACATAGGCAGGAAGGGGCATGAGGTCCTGCAGCAGGAGTTCAGGGAGCTCGCAGAAAGTTAAAAGACAGGACATCTAGGGTTGTAATCTCGGGATTACTCCCTGTGCCACGTGCCAGTGAGGCTAGAAATAGGAAGATAGAGCAGCTAAACACATGGCTAAACAGCTGGTGTAGGAGGGAGGGTTTCCGTTATCTAGACCACTGGGAGCTCTTCCGGGGCAGGTGTGACCTATATAAGGACGGGTTGCATCTAAACTGGAGAGGCATAAATATCCTGGCCGCGAGGTTTGCTAGTGTCACACGGGAGGGTTTAAACTAGTATGGCAGGGGGTGGGCACGGGAGCAATAGGTCAGAAGGTGAGAGCATTGAGGGAGAACTATGGAATAGGGACAGTGGGGCTCTGAGGCAGAGCAGACAGGGAGAAGTTGCTGAACACAGCGGGTCTGGTGGCCTGAAGTGCATATGTTTTAATGCAAGAAGTATTACGGGTAAGGCAGATGAACTTAGAGCTTGGATTAGTACTTGGAACTATGATGTTGTTGCCATTACAGAGACCTGGTTGAGGGAAGGGCAGGATTGGCAGCTAAACGTTCCAGGATTTAGATGTTTCAGGCAGGATAGAGGGGGATGTAAAAGGGGTGGCGGAGTTGCACTACTGGTGAGGGAGAATATCACAGCTGTACTGCGGGAGGACACCTCAGAGGGCAATGAGGCTATATGGGTAGAGATCAGGAATAAGAAGGGTGCAGTCACAGTGTTGGAGGTTTACTACAGGCCTCCCAACAGCCAGCGGGACATAGAGGAGCAGATAGGTAGACAGATTTTGGAAAAGAGTAAAAACAACAGGGTTGTGGTGATGGGAGACTTCAACTTCCCCAATATTGACTGGGACTCACTTAGTGCCAGGGGCTTAGACGGGGCGGAGTTTGTAAGGAGCATCCAGGAGGGCTTCTTAAAATAATATGTAGACAGTCCAACTAGGGAAGTGGCTGTAATGGACCTGGTATTGGGGAATGAGCCCAGCCAGGTGGTAGAAGTTTCAGTAGGGGAGCATTTAAGTAACAGTGACCACAATTCAGTAAGTTTTAAAGTGGTGGTGGACAAGGATAAGAGTGGTCCTAGGATGGATGTGCTAAATTGGGGGAAGGCTAATTATAACAATATTAGGTGGGAACTGAAGAACATAGATTGGGGGTGGATGTTTGAGGGCAAATCAACATCTGACATGTGGGAGGCTTTCAAGTGTCAGTTGAAAGGAATTCAGGACCGGCATGTTCCTGTGAGGAAGAAGGATAAATACGGCAATTTCCGGGAACCTTGGATAGTGCGAGATATTGTAGGCCTCGTCAAAAAGAAAAAGGAGGCATTTGTCAGGGCTAAAAGGCTGGGAACAGACAAAGCCTGTGTGGAATATAAGGAAAGTAGGAAGGAACTTAAGCAAGGAGTCAGGAGGGCTAGAAGGGGTCACGAAAAGTCATTGGCAAATAGGGTTTCGGAAAATCCCAAGGCTTTTTACACGTACATAAAAAGCAAGAGGGTAGCCAGGGAAAGGGTTGGCCCACTGAAGGATAGGCAAGGGAATTTATGTGTGGAGCCAGAGGAAATGGGCGAGGTACTAAATGAATACTTTGCATCAGTATTCACCAAAGAGAAGAAATTGGTAGATGTTCAGTCTGGAGAAGGGTGTGTAGATAGCCTGGGTCACATTGAGATCCAAAAAGACGAGGTGTTGGGTGTCTTAAAAAATATTAAGGTAGATAAGTCCCCAGGACCTGATGGGATCTACCCCAGAATACTGAAGGAGGCTGGAGAGGAAATTGCTGAGGCCTTGACAGAAATCTTTGGATCCTCACTGTCTTCAGGGGATGTCCCAGAGGACTGGAGAAAAGCCAACGTTGTTCCTCTGTTTAAGAAGGGTAGCAAGGATAATCCAGGGAACTACAGGCCGGTGAGCCTTACTTCAGTGGGAGGGAAATTACTGGAGAGAATTCTTCGAGACAGGATCTACTCCCATTTGGAGGCAAATGGACATATTCGTGAGAGGCAGCATGGTTTTGTGAAGGGGAGGTCGTGTCTCACTAACTTGATAGAGTTTTTCGAGGAGGTGACAAAGATGATTGATGCAGGTAGGGCAGTGGATGTTGTCTATATGGACTTCAGTAAGGCCTTTGACAAGGTCCCTCATGGTAGACTAGTACAAAAGGTGAAGTCACACGGGATCAGGGGTGAGCTGGCAAGGTGGATACAGAACTGGCTAGGTCATAGAAGGCAGAGAGTAGCAATGGAAGGATGCTTTTCTAATTGGAGGGCTGTGACCAGTGGTGTTGCACACAGATCAGTGCTGGGACCTTTGCTGTTTGTAGTATATATAAATGATTTGGAGGAAAATGTAACTGGTCTGATTAGTAAGTTTGCAGACGACACAAAGGTTGGTGGAATTGCGGATAGAGATGAGGACTGTCAGAGGATACAGCAGGATTTAGATTGTTTGGAGGCTTGGGCGGAGAGATGGCAGATGGAGTTTAATCTGGACAAATGTGAGGTAATGCATTTTGGAAGGTCTAATGCAGGTAGGGAATATACAGTGAATGGTAGAACCCTCAAGAGTATTGAAAGTCAAAGAGATCTAGGAGTACAGGTCCACAGGTCACTGAAAGGGGCAACACAGGTGGAGAACGTAGTCAAGAAGGCATACGGCATGCCTTCATTGGCCGGGGCATTGAGTATAAGAATTGGCAAGTCATGTTGCAGCTGTGTAGAACCTTAGTTAGGCCACACTTGGAGTATAGTGTTCAATTCTGGTCGCCACACTACCAGAAGGATGTGGAGGCTTTAGAGAGGGTGCAGAAGAGATTTACCAGAATGTTGCCTGGTATGGAGGGCATTAGCTATGAGGAGCGGTTGAATAAACTCGGTTTGTTCTCACTGGAACGAAGGAGGTTGAGGGGCGACCTGATAGAGGTCTACAAAATTATGAGGGGCATAGACAGAGTGGATAGTCAGAGGCTTTTCCCCGGGGTAGAGGGGTCAATTACTAGGGGGCATAGGTTTAAGGTGAGAGGGGCAAGGTTTACAGTAGATGTACGAGGCAAGTTTTTTACACAGAGGGTAGTGGATGCCTGGAACTCGCTACCGGAGGAGGTGGTGGAAGCAGGGACGATAGTGACATTTAAGGGGCATCTTGACAAATACATGAATAGGATGGGAATAGAGGGATCCGGACCAAGGAAGTGTAGAAGTTTGTAGTTTAATCGGGCAGCATGGTTGGCACGGGCTTAGAGGGCCGAAGGGCCTGTTCCTGTGCTGTACATTTCTTTGTTCTTTGTTCTAGATCATCTCTCTTCGCAGCTGTAATTGATTCTTTAACCAAGAACACTACACATCCACGATTTTTATCGTCTATCCTGCCAGAAAACTCTATATCCAAGGGTGTTGAGCTGCCGTCTTTTTGCCCCTCCTTCAGCCAAGTTTCTGTTAGCAATGATATCATGCTGCCATGTATCTATCTGTGCCTTCAGCTCATTGACTTTATTGACTATGCTCCTTACATTTACATAATTCCTTTTAACACTGCCAAATGTCTACGCTGTACACTTTTAAATTTGTGCTGCTTCTGCCTTTCAGGGTCACTCACTGATTCTCTGTCTCCCTTTTACTGCTCTGAATTTTCCCTCTCCCACCCCCCTGTCAATCTAGTTTAAACCCTCCCCAACAACACAAGCAAATCTTCCGGTGAGGATATTTGTCGCAGTCCTATTCAGGTGTAGACTGTCTGGCTTATACAGGTCCCACATTCCCCAGAATGGGTCTGATGCCCTCCCTTCTACACCAGATTTCCAGCCACGTGTTTAATCATTCAATTCTCTTGTTTCTATTGTCTCTTCCACATGGTACCGGGAATAATCCTCAGATTACTGCTGTAGAGAACCTGCTTTTCGATCTCCTTTCTCCTGTCAAGACCTCATCCCTATTCCTACCGAAGTCATTTGTACCAATGTGCACCTGACTGATCACCCTCCCTGTTTTGAATGTCCTGCAGCCACTCCGTGACATCCTTGACCCTGGCACCAGGGAGGCAACATACCATCCTGGAGTCACATCTGTCAGGGGGGGTTGTGGAAACAGTTACATTAACGGAGTTCAAAAGGCACCTTGACAAATACATGGATCGGATGGGTATAGAAGGGTACAGCACAAGGAAGTGCTGAGGGTTTTGGCCAAAGTTATTATCATGAACAGTACTGGCTTGGAGGGCCGAAGGACCTTTTCCTGGCTATATTGTTCTTTGTTCCTTGTTTAATCCTTGCATCCTTTTAATTCCTGTCCTGGGCAGCAACAGACTTTGGTTTTGAGCTGAAACCCACCCACTGCAAGCTGCTGTGTGGACTGATCCAGCAGACCCCTTTGATTCAGTAAGCTCTGTGGCCTAGCCCATGATGTCATTTTGATGCACTTGGCTAGCAACCAACCGGCCCCGTTGCAATCCTGGGGCCAAGCAGTTCCTCAACGTGGATTGGTATCTTTTCCTCAAATGCCCTGCTGGGTGATTCTCTGTTTGTTTGGTTTCAGTTTCACTTTGGAGCTGCGGAGCTAAGCAGAAACCTTTAGAATCTCTCTCCTAGAAGAGGAGAATTTTCTCTCAAATCTTAGCTGGAACTCTCTTATTGAGTACTCAAAGCCTGAAGATAGAACTAGGGAAGGGGAACTTTCCGGATTCCTCTCCCATCATTTGAAGGCCTCACTGAAATCACGCGTCTAATATTTTGTTTAATTTAGACAAGCTGTTGGTGAGTCTGCTGAAACTGACCACATATCAGAAACTGAGCAGATCTGAAGGGCATCTTACAAAAGGAAGACTCAGCTCAACACAAGTTGAAGCGTGTCCCTAAAGGGGATCCCACAGCCTGACAGTCTGGCCAGAGTGGTCCAGCTTGCAGATCCAAACCAACCGACAGTTCAACACCTCGCATTCTGAAGAGATCACCGTCTATGAAGTCCTCAACCCCAGCAGTGAAGATCCTCAAATCACTCATGCCCTTTTGGTGCCTGTTATTTTTAATTCTTTCCCTACCATATGTTTGTCTTGCTATGTGGAGGGGAGGACGGAGTTTTGGGAATAGTTAGACTAGTAGACCATTGTTCCATTATATGTTCATTGTTTACTCTTGTTATAAATAAACAGTTGGTTAATATTTTACTTATAAATCTGGTGCCTGTAACTCATTGGAGCAGTCGAGGGTTAAAGGTCTTGTAGCCATCTGGGATGGCCACTTCCCGATTACAAAATGGACAGTTTGCAAAGATTGCAGGGAAAATGGACAATGCTGAGAAAACAAGCAGGTTCAGAACTTGTCTGTATATTGGAACCGCAGCTCCCAGACAAGACGAAAACTGTAGTCCCATTAGCATACCAATGACCCATCTCCGAGAACAAAAGAGTAACATTTGAGTAACCGATACTAAGGCAGACACCCCGGCGCCAGAGGAGACCGAAACAAAGGAGGCCAACGGCCACCTAGGACACACCCAGCCATCAGGGCACCCACCCCTTTATTGGTTGAAATCAATAGGAATGATCAAGAAATGGCCCAATTGATTGGGGCCAAGTTCAAGGCCCGCCCAAAAGAGTGCGAAGCCCCTTTGGGTATAAGAAGGTGCCCCCAAGAGAGAATTGTTCTCTTGGACCTGGCTCTCACCGAGAGACCTGTCCACCAGCTGCACCAGAAGCAAGTAAGTCCAAGGTCAACACACGCTACCAGACAGACGATCTTAGCTGTTCCCCTTCACCAGTTCGACCCCAGAAGACTCAGAACCGAACAACAGCCATTGTTCCTCTGACTGAGTGGGCGCCCAAAGCTAACTATAGGCTTTAGCAGTAGTGATAGTTTAGCCTGTAGAGTTTTGTGCATGAGTATATTTAACTGTGTGTGTAAATAAATGAGCATTGACTTTGAACTAACTAACTGGTGTATCGAGTCTTTGATCAGTATTCAGTTTTGAACCTTGTGGCGGTATCGAAAGATACCTGGCGACTCTAGAGCAAACGTAATTAGAATTAAGGAAGGCGACCATATTGACCGCCATATTCAGAGCCAACCAAAGAGAGCAACATTTACTGGCGACTCCGCCGGGTCTCGACCTAGAAGTGGCCTAGTCACTTCGAGAGAACCCAAATTTGAATTAGAATCCAATTGGAAACAGAAAAACTACAAGTGTGAGAACAATATTGATCAAACCTCCGAGATTCGGAAGCGTGTTAATGCACGCGTACTGACAAAGATATAAGGTAAATCTGAGAGATTTTGTAAAACTGTCGGGAGTTTTGTAGGCCAGAAAATAGCGTAAGCCATACCCGTATTTACATCACCACTTTATCACCCCCTGTTCCAAATTCAGTAGAGAACGCAGAGATAGAGAGAAAATGGCAATGAAGGCAATGGAACGCCTTATGAACCCCCAAGAATTTGAGGTTGCAGCGACCAGTAGAGTAGGACAGTGTCCCGTATGGGAAGAAGAGATCAGAAAATGTCTCAAAGGGAAAGGATGGCCCCTTTGGAGTGAATTCTGCGCCAATGACGAAACACGTCCCAGGAGTATAGGACAAACTTGGTGGGAGAACCTGTCAGAAATTCATAAGAAGAGCTTGGGGAAAGCTCGCAAGCCGATGGCAATCATGTCCTGCTTGGCACAATTGCGAGGCACAGAGGAGGTCGTTAGGAGATTGAGGAGAGAGCCAGGAATAGTGAGGGAGATGTGAGCGAATTTGAGAAGGAGAATAAGGAGTTAAGAGAACAGTTAGCAGCGAGGGACAGAGAGGTGGATGATGCCAAAATGGCACACCAGTCTTGTCTCGCCCATTTGAGTAGTTTTCAGACCCAGTACGATAAGGCCTACCAGGACACGCAATGCGCGGTCTTGGGAAGACAAGAAACCGAGCAACAGGTAGAGCAATTGCAGAAACAGTGCCATGATTTAAAAGCAGCCCTACGAGCGCTCCACACTTCCACGACGAACAAAGGCAGAGCTCCATAGATCATGCAAAGTGCCGGAAGCAAATTGCAGAATTGCAATCTCTGCTTTCTGTCCAGAATGGGTTTCAAAGTACGTTTGGACCCCAGTTAGACCAGGAAAACGGCCCCGATTGGCAGGAGTTAAATGAATAGGGAACATTACGGCTAAACACTCCGTAGTTTTGGTCGATCTACCCCAGATAGCTGAGCACATCCTAGGAATTGACTTTATGAGCTCCCACAACCTCTCATTTGATCCGGTAAATAAATGTGTATGCAGAATGGCAAAGGCAGCACGAGCCCCCACCACGCTCACAGTTGGAGAGTATGCAAACAGAATCAGTGCAGTAGGAGACTTCTGGTTCGACCCTCGAGCCATTAGTGAGAATAAAGAAGTTAGGGAAGTCCTGCAGCAACACAAAGCAGCATTTGCACAGCACAAGCACGACTGTGGCAAAATAGCTGGCTGAGTGAACATTACTGGTCCCGACCCCAGATGCCAAAAGCAGCACGGTTTTCCCCAAGAAGCAGAGGAAGAGATCTCCAAAGTAATAGAGTCTGCTTGATCAAGGCGTACTCCGATCAGTAGCCTCCACAAATAACGCACCAATTTGGCCCGTCAAGAAACCCGATGGATCATGGCGACTGACCATTGATTACCGGGAACTCAACAAAGTAACCCCAGTAGCAGCCCCCACCGTAGCCACGAGTCCCGAGACCATGCTCAAACAGGGACTCCAGTCAAAAACAAATTCAGTTTTGGACATTAGCAACGGCCTTTGGTCCATTCCATTGGATAAAGCGTGCCAATACAAATTTGTCTTTACATTCCAGGAACAACAATACACGTGGACATGCCTTCCACAAGGCTTCCACAACTCCCCCTCTATTTTCCACCGACAGCTGGCAAATGGACTAGCAAAATTTTCCCGACCCGATTGTCTGGTCCAGTATGTAGATGACTTGCTACTACAGACAGACACAAAGGGAGAGCACATTTCACTTCTCGCCAAACTCTTAGGACTCCTAAAACAGATTGGATGTAAAGTCAACCCCAAGAAGGCCCAAATTTTGCAGGAAAAAGTGATTTACTTGGCTACAGTAATCATTCATGGTAAATGCGAGAGCGAGCAAAAGAGAATAGACTCGATCGTTAAATTGCCCCTTCCCCATAATGTCTCAGCCCTCCGCTCATTTCTAGGACTGGTTGGCTACTGCCGAAACCATATCGACGGTTTCGCCACAAAAGCAGCGCCCCTATCCAACCTTCTCAAGAAGCAGGCACCTTGGGAATGGCTTCCACAGCACACGGATGCCGTGGATGCTTTAAAGAGAGCCCTCAGCACAGCCCCCGTACTACAGGTCCCAGATCCACTTTCCCCGTACGCAATCGAAGTAGCAAGCACCGACTGAACCCTTTCGGCCGTGCTCCTCCAGGAACGCCATGACCGATTTGGCCCCGTGGCATATGCCTCACGCGTGTTAGATCCTGTCGAGCAAGGATTTTCTGCCTGCGAAAGGCACCTGCTCGCAGTTTTTTGGGCAGGACAGTACTTCGCCTACATTACAGGACTCAACCCCATCACCATTCTCACTGAACACACCCCAACACAGCTATTATTAGACAGTCGACTTAAAGATGGCGCAGTCAGCCAAATCCGCGCAACCCGTTGGACCCTTCTTTCACAGGGACGGGACATTACAGTTAAAAGAACCAAGACCCACGCTTTCCTAGCCGACAATTTGCAATATGCAGGTACCCCACATGAGTGTGAGATCATCACCACAAACCGTAATTCAGTTCCATTTATACCTAAGTCAGCTCCCAGGAAAGCAGGTAATACGCCCCAGAGACCCCAGCACACAGACACGTGCGCACCCCTGAAAATTTATGTGGATGGCTCCTCTACAGTTTTGAATGGAAAGAGAATCACCGGTTACGGCATTTATGTAGAGGACACGCAGGAACATTAAAGTTGCCAGGACATCTACGCTCGCAGGCAGCAGAACTGGCAGCCATAGCTTACATTGTTGATCACCCTGACTCATTTCCGACCCCAGCAGACATATATTCGGACAGTTTATATGTCTGCAATAGTTTAACAGAATCCCTACCCCTGTGGGAAACTAGAGGATTTGTTTCCGCAGATGGAAAGCCCCTACCCTCAGCCCCATTACTCCGGCTTATCCTAGAGACAGCTAAAGATAGGGAATATGGTATCATTAAGGTTCGCAGTTATCACCGTTCTTCCCCCCCTGGTAACGTTAAAGAAGGCGCCCTAGCAAAGGCAGGTTCCAGACATGGTTACTTTTGGAACCCCCACCCCCCGAGAGCACCCAGTACACGCGGTTCAGGTCTCACAGACCAGACTTCCGGGTGCGGCTATGCAGAGCTAGGTCGCATATTCGGCAGCTCCCGCTTGGAACGGACTTTTGGGCTCTTTTACAGGGCCCCCACGGCATTTGTTTGAATTTCCCGGTGGGGGAAGAAGACGGCAGCATTCCCCTGACAGTGTCCCCCAGGAATGTTATGTCTTTTGGCTACCAGACCCGGCAGAAACAGTGAAAGATTTGGCTTGAGCTGCAGCAGTAGACGAGGGCCTCTTCCAGCATGCAGGCGGGGGAAGGGCAAGCTTAAAGCTGCAATCTGGCTTGACTCTATCAAAGGTGAATTCTAGCAGCAGAGGGAACAACTGTGAAAAGATCTACCAAGGCCATTGAAGAAGCAGGGACGAGGCTTCCGGTGGCCGCTATGGAGGAGTAGGTCGCGCATTCGGCAGCTCCCGTCTGGAACTGACTCTCAGACCTTTTTCAGGAGTTTCCATAGACTTTCTAAACGGACCAGAAGTGTAACGGCCAAAGGAGCGGCACTGGAGCAACGGGAGAAGCGAGGGAAAGAAAACAAAATGGCGGTGGCAGGGACAAAGGGGAGCTGCAGGAGTTCATCAAGCGCTGCTTCGAGGAGCAGCGCGAGGAGATGCGCAAAGAGATGTTGGCGCCTATGCTTTCGGTAATTGAAGGACTGGGGCCCACGAAGCTAAGATCCAGGAGGTACAGGAAAGAGTCAGTCAGAACGAGGACGAGCTCGTGGGCCTGGCGGTGAGAGTGGAGCAGAACGAGGCACTACACAAGAGGTGGGCGGGAAGACTCGAAGATCTGGAGAACAGGTCGAGGAGAAAGAATTTGCGAATCCTGGGTCTCCCTGAGGGAGTGGAGGGGGCTGATGCCGGGGCATACGCGAGCACGATGCTCGAGGCGATGATGGGCACGGAGGCCCCTTCGAGGCCGCTGGAGATGGACGGGGCTCATCGGGTGCTGGCGAAGAAGCCCCAGGCAAATGAGCTGCCAAGGGCGATGGTGGTGAGGTTCCACCGGTTCACGGACAGAGAGTGGGTCCTGAGATGGGCCAAGAAGGAGCGGAGCAGTAAGTGGGACAATGCAGAGATCCGAATATACCCGGACTGGAGCACAGAGGTTGCAAAGCGGAGAGCGGGTTTCAACCGGGCCAAAGCGGCGTTGTACCGGAAAGAAGTGAAATTCGGAATGCTGCAGCCAGCGCGACTGTGGGTCACATACAAGGGCCAACACTATTACTTCGAAACGCCTGAAGAGGCGTGGACCTCTGTACAAGCCGAAAAGTTGGACTCTAACTGAGGGTTTGTGAGGGTGGGGGGGATGTTTTGGGGTTTGATGTGTGATGGTTGTTGTATATAGGGGGTCAATCACGCGCAGGAAATGTTACATGGGCTGGGGGAGAGAGACAAGGCCGCGATAGGAGCTGCGCCAGAGGGGGCGGGGCGGGCTTTGGAAAGCGCAGGGTGTTTTCCCGCGCACGGGAAGAAAGGTGGGAAGGGAATGAAGGAATGCATATGGATTGGGAGACTTCCACGCGGGGAGGTCAATGGGACGGCGGGGGAAGCCGGGGTCAGCAGGCATCAGCTGACTTACGGGAGTGACATGAGGGGAGCAAAAAAGCTAGACGGGGTCTAGCTGGGGGGAGGGGAGGGGGGAGGGTAAAGGGTTGCTGCTGCACTGGCTGAAAGGGAATGGGACACAGAAGAGGTGGTCGGGACGGGGGTCCCCCCTCTGGGGGACTGGAGGGTGAGGGAGGCGTGGACATGGGACTGGCCCAGAAAAGGAGATGACTAGTCGGCGGGGCATGGGGGGGGGGGGGGGGGGGGAGGGGGTGAGAGCCCCTCCAATCCGGCTGATCAGGGGGTTGGATAGGGTGGACAGTGAGAGCCTTCTCCCGCGGATGGAAATGGCTGGCATGAGGGGACATAGCTTTAAACTGAGGGGTAATAGATATAGGACAGAGGTCAGAGGTAGGTTCTTTACGCAAAGAGTAGTGAGGCCGTGGAATGCCCTACCTGCTACAGTAGTGAACTCGCCAACATTGAGGGCATTTAAAAGTTTATTGGATAAACATATGGATGATAATGGCATAGTGTAGGTTAGATGGCTTTTGTTTCGGTGCAACATCGTGGGCCGAAGGGCCTGTACTGCGCTGTATCGTTCTATGTTGTATGTTCTATAACGTGGAAAGTTACCGGTGAAGAGGGCTCGAGTGTTCGCGCACTTAAAGGGACTGAAGGCGGACGTGGCCATGCTCCAAGAGACACATCTGAAGGTGGCGGACCAGGTCAGGTTAAGAAAGGGATGGGTAGGACAGGTATTCCACTCGGGACTGGACGCGAAGAATAGAGGGGTAGCAATATTGGTGGGAAAGCGAGTGTCATTTGAGGCCAAGACTATTGTAGCGGACAATGGAGGGCGATATGTAATGGTGAGCAGTAGGCTGCAAGGGACGTGGGTGGTGTTGGTAAACGTATACGCCCCGAACTGGGATGATGCAGGATTCATGAAGCGCACGTTGGGGCGCATTCCGGACCTGGAGATAGGAGGCCTGATAATGGGAGGGGACTTCAATACAGTGTTGGATCCAGCACTGGACCGCTCCAAATCAAGGACTGGAAAGAGGCCGGCGGCAGCCAAGGTACTTAGGGGGTTTATGGATCAGATGGGGGGAGTGGACCCATGGCGGTTTGCAAGGCCGCAGGCCAGGGAATTTTCTTTCTTCTCCCATGTACACAAAGCCTACTCCCGGATAGATTTCTTTGTTCTGGGTAGGGCACTCATCCCGAGGGTGGAGGGGACGGAGTATTCGGCTATAGCCGTTTCGGACCATGCCCCGCACTGGGTGGAACTGGAGCTGGGAGAGGAGAGGGACCAACGCCCGTTGTGGCGGCTGGATGTGGGACTGCTGGTGGACGAGGTGGTGTGTGGGAAGGTGAGGGGGTGTATCGAAAGGTACTTGGAGGCCAACGACAACGGGGAGGTGCGGGTGGGGGTGGTATGGGAGGCGTTGAAGGCGGTGATCAGGGGAGAGCCAATTTCCATTAGGGCTCATAGGGAGAAGACAGAGGGTATGGAAAGGGAGAGGTTAGTGGGGGAGATTTTGAGAGTGGACAGGAGATACGCTGAGGCCCCGGAGGAAAGATTACTTGGGGAAAGACGACGGCTCCAGACGGAGTTTGACCTGTTGACCACAGGGAAGGCGGAGGCACAGTGGAGGAAAGCGCAGGGGGCGACCTACGAGTATGGGGAAAAGGCTAGTCGGATGCTGGCACACCAGCTCCGTAAGAGGATGGCAGTGAGGGAAATAGGGGGAGTCAAAGATGGAAGGGGAGCCACGGTTCGGAGGGCGACGACAATAAACGAGGTATTCAAGGCCTTTTATGAAGAGCTGTACAGATCCCAGCCCCCAGCGGGGGAAGAGGGGATGAGACGATTCCTAGATCAGCTGAGATTCCCGAGGGTGGAGGAGCAAGAGGTGGCTGGTTTGGGGGCACCAATTGGGTTGAAGGAGCTGAGCAAGGGTTTGGGGAGCATGCAGGCGGGGAAGGCCCCGGGACCGGACGGATTCCCGGTGGAGTTCTATAGGAAGTACGCAGACCTGTTGGCCCCGCTACTGGTGAGGACCTTTAATGAGGCAAGAGAGGTGGGGACCCTGCCCCCGACAATGTCGGAAGCGACAATTTCTTTGATCCTAAAGCGGGACAAGGACCCACTGCAATGTGGATTGTACAGGCCGATCACGCTCCTCAATGTGGATGCAAAGTTGCTGGCAAACGTGCTGGCCACGAGGATCGAGGACTGTGTCCCGGGGGTAATCCACGAGGACCAGACGGGATTTGTAAATGGCAGGCAACTAAACACCAATGTGCGGCAGCTCTTAAACGTGATAATGATGCCATCGGAGGAGGGAGAGGCGGAGATAGTGGCAGCTATGGACGCGGAGAAGGCCTTTGACCAAGTAGAGTGGGAGTACCTCTGGGAGGTGCTGCGTAAGTTTGGGTTCGGGGTAGGGTTTATCAATTGGGTTAAGCTCCTTTACAGAGCCCCGATGGCGAGTGTAGTGACGAACCGGCGGAGGTCGGAGTACTTTCGACTGTACCGAGGGATGAGGCAGGGGTGCCCCCTGCCCCCCCTGTTGTTCGCATTGGCGATCGAACCATTGGCCATGTCATTGAGGGAGTCTAATAAATGGAGGGGGGTGGTCCGAGGGGGAGAAGAGCATCGGGTGTCGCTATATGCGGATGACCTGTTGCTGTACGTGGCGGATCCAATGGAGGGGATGGTGGAGGTCATGCAGACTCTAAGGGAGTTTGGGGAGTTTTCGGGCTATAAGCTCAATGTAGGGAAGAGTGAGTTCTTTGTATTACTGGCGGGGGACCAAGAAAGAGGGATAGGGAACCTAACGCTGAGGAGGGCGGAGGGGAGCTTTCGGTATCTGGGGATCCAGATAGCCAGGAGTTGGGGGACCCTACATAAACTGAATCTGACGAGGTTGGTGGAGCAAATGGAGGAGGATTTCAAAAGATGGGACATGTTACTGCTCTCGCTGGCGGGTAGAGTGCAGTCGGTCAAAATGGTGGTCCTTCCGAGGTTTCTGTTTGTGTTTCAGTGCCTTCCCATCATGATCACTAAGGCCTTTTTTAAGAGAGTAGGCAGGAGTATTATGGGGTTTGTGTGGGCGAATAAGACCCCGAGAGTAAGGAGAGGGTTCCTGGAACGCAGTAGGGACCGAGGAGGGTTGGCGCTGCCAAACCTGGGGAGCTACTACTGGGCAGCAAATGTGGTGATGATCCGCAAGTGGGCTATGTAGGGAGAGGGGGCGGCATGGAAGAGGATGGAGATGGCGTCCTGTAAAGGAACGGGCCTGGGGGCGTTGGTGACGGCACCGCTGCCGCTCTCGCCGACAAAGTATACCACGAGCCCGGTGGTGGCGGCAACGCTAAGGATCTGGGGCCAGTGGAGACGGCACCGGGGTGCAATGGGAGCATCGGTGTGATCCCCGATCAGGGGTGACCACCGGTTTGTCACGGGGAAGATGGACGGGGGGTTCCAGAGCTGGCATCGGGCGGGGATTGGAAGAATGGGGGACCTGTTCATCGACGGGACGTTTGCGAGCCTAGGGGCACTGGAGGAGAAGTTCGAGTTACCCCCGGGAAATGCCTTTAGATATATGCAGGTGTGGGCTTTTGTGAGGCGACAGGTGAGGGAATTCCCGTTGCTCCCGGCACAGGAAGTTCAAGATAGGGTAATCTCGGTTGTATGGGTCGGGGAGGGCAAGGTGTCGGAAATACACCAGGAGTTGAAAGAAGAGGGGGAAGCGCTGGTAGAAGAGTTGAAGGGTAAATGGGAGGAGGAGCTGGGGGAGGAGATCGAGGAAGGTCTGTGGGTTGATGCCCTAGGTAGGGTTAATTCCTCCTCCTCGTGTGCCAGGCTCAGCCTGATACAATTTAAGGTGGTCCACAGAGCGCACTTGACGGGGGCGAGGTTGAGTAGGTTCTTTGGGATAGAGGACAGATGTGGAAGGTGCTCAGGGAGCCCGGCGAACCATGTCCATATGTTTTGGTCATGCCCGGCACTGGAGGGGTTCTGGAGAGGAGTGGTGGTAGCAATATCTCAGGTGGTGAAAGTCCGGGTCAAGCCAAGCTGGGGGCTAGCAATATTTGGAGTAGTGGACGAACCGGGAGTGCAGGAGGCGAAAGAGGCCGGCATTCTGGCCTTTGCGTCCCTAGTAGCCCGGCGAAGGATTTTGCTTATGTGGAAGGAGGCGAAGCCCCCCAGCCTGGAGGCCTGGATAAATGATATGGCTGGGTTCATAAAGTTGGAGAGGGTTAAGTTCGCCTTGAGAGGGTCTGCGCAGGGGTTTTACAGGCGGTGGCAACCGTTCCTAGACTATCTCGCGGAGCGTTAGAGGAAGGTCGGTCAGCAGCAGCAGCAACCTTGGGGGGTGGGGTGGGGGGTGGAGGGGACGTCCTGGGAGGGGGGGGAGGGAAAGGGGGGACTGCCTGGGAGGGTGGATGAGCAAGAGATAACATGAAGGGTTGGGGAAACTAGCACGTACGGGTGAGGGCCAGTGTACAAAGCTGTGTAAATATATCATTTTGCCATGTATATATCTTGCTCGGCGCGATTTCTCGTTTTATTTTGTTACGGGGGGGGGGGGGTGGGTATTGTTTGTAAGGGAGAAAAATTGTGTTAAAAAACTTTAATAAATATATATTTTTTTTAAAAAAGGTCTCACAGACCAACATTCAGGATCTAGCAAAAGCCCAAAAGGAAGATGAAAAGCTCAGGGAAGTTTTAAAAGGAACCTTCCCAGCCCCGTATGATAAGTTTAAGAATGCAATAACCAAACATGCCGGTGTGATTTTGAAAGACGGCATTTATGTAGAGGATCTTTGGATCCTCGCTGTCTTCAGGGGATGTCCCGGAGGACTGGAGAATAGCCAATGTTGTTCCTCTGTTTAAGAAGGGTGGCAGGGATAATCCCGGGAACTACAGGCCGGTGAGCCTTACTTCAGTGGTAGGGAAATTACTGGAGAGAATTCTTCGAGACAGGATCTACTCCCATTTGGAAGCAAATGGACGTATTAGTGAGAGGCAGCACGGTTTTGTGAAGGGGAGGTCGTGTCTCACTAACTTGATAGAGTTTTTCGAGGAGGTCACTAAGATGATTGATGCAGGTAGGGCAGTAGATGTTGTCTATATGGACTTCAGTAAGGCCTTTGACAAGGTCCCTCATGGTAGACTAGTACAAAAGGTGAAGTCACACGGGATCAGGGGTGAACTGGCAAGGTGGATACAGAACTGGCTAGGCCATAGAAGGCAGAGGGTAGCAATGGAGGGATGCTTTTCTAATTGGAGGGCTGTGACCAGTGGTGTTCCACAGGGATCAGTGCTGGGACCTTTGCTCTTTGTAGTATATATAAATGATTTGGAGGAAAATGTAACTGGTCTGATTAGTAAGTTTGCAGACGACACAAAGGTTGGTGGAATTGCGGATAGCGATGAGGACTGTCTGAGGATACAGCAGGATTTAGATTGTCTGGAGACTTGGGCGGAGAGATGGCAGATGGAGTTTAACCTGGACAAATGTGAGGTAATGCATTTTGGAAGGGCTAATGCAGGTAGGGAATATACAGTGAATGGTAGAACCCTCAAGAGTATTGAAAGTCAAAGAGATCTAGGAGTACAGGTCCACAGATCACTGAAAGGGGCTACACAGGTGGAGAAGGTAGTCAAGAAGGCATACGGCATGCTTGCCTTCATTGGCCGGGGCATTGAGTATAAGAATTGGCAAGTCATGTTGCAGCTGTATAGAACCTTAGTTAGGCCACACTTGGAGTATAGTGTTCAATTCTGGTCGCCACACTACCAGAAGGATGTGGAGGCTTTAGAGAGGGTGCAGAAGAGATTTACCAGAATGTTGCCTGGTATGGAGGGCATAAGCTATGAGGAGCGATTGAATAAACTCGGTTTGTTCTCACTGGAACGAAGGAGGTTGAGGGGCGACCTGATAGAGGTATACAAAATTATGAGGGGCATAGACAGAGTGGATAGTCAGAGGCTTTTCCCCAGGGTAGAGGGGTCAATTACTAGGGGGCATAGGTTTAAGGTGAGAGGGGCAAAGTTTAGAGTAGATGTACGAGGCAAGTTTTTTACGCAGAGGGTAGTGGGTGCCTGGAACTCACTACCGGAGGAGGTAGTGGAGGCAGGGACGATAGGGACATTTAAGGGGCATCTTGACAAATATATGAATAGGATGGGAATAGAAGGATACGGACCCAGGAACTGTAGAAGATTGTAGTTTAGTCGGGCAGTATGGTCGGCACGGGCTTGGAGGGCCGAAGGGCCTGTTCCTGTGCTGTACATTTCTTTGTTCTTTGTTCTTTGTAGTCTCCAGCCAGGACAGGAACCAGATTATTTGTCAGTTCCATGACAATCATGGACACCAAGGAATTGAACCCACACTAACCCACCTCAGACCTCTCTGCTGGTGGCCTGATTTAAAAGCCGATGTAACCCATTACATTGAAAATTGCTTGATCTGTGCCCAGAACAATCCGAACAGATTTGCAAGAAAGGCTCAGCTTATTCACACCTGCCCCGTTAATGGCCCCTGAACGAATTTGCAGATAAATTACATAGGACCCCTATCCCCCTGCAGAAATTGGTTTAAGTATGTGTTGGTGGTCATCGACATCTTCACAAAATGGATGGAAGCTTTTCCATCCAGAACGAATACGGCCAAAACAACAGCTAAAATCATAACACAGCACATCTTCACAAGTAGGGGCCTCCCACGTGGTATAGAGTCTGATCAAGGCTCCCATTTTACAGGACGAGTAATGAAAAATGTCCTCACAATTTTCGGAATTAGGCAGAAGTTTCACATAGCATACCACCCCCAGTCAAGCGGCATTGTAGAGAGGATGAATAGAACTTTAAAAGCCACCCTCAGGAAAATGGTGCAACAGGACAACAGCACCTGGGATTCAGTTCTCCCATTTGCTTTAATGTTCCTATGAAACACAGTATCCACGTCCACAGGATATACCCCCACACCCTCATGACCGGATGCCCCATGAAAGGGACAGAGTATTTATTAGGACTGGATTTGGCCAGCCCCGCAGTCACCGCCCTCACGCATGAAAATGCTGTACAGCAGCTAATTGAGAACATAAAGGCAGCCCAACTCGCAGCAGCTGTGAGACTTGGGACCGGGAGGAAACAAAGAAAAGCTTGTTTTGATAAAACGGTACACGCCACCGAGTTTATAGTAGGGCAGCAAGTGATGCTTTCCGTATACAACCCCAGTTCATTACTTTCCCCAAAATTTCCGGACCATACTCCATTTCGGACAAAGTCAGTCCCTCGGTATACAAGATCACATATCCCAACAGCAAGTCTGCATGGTTTCACATAAACCAGCTTAAGGCTTATGGCTCGCAGAACAACCATGCACACCACATCTCGCTCGCAGCAGCAGATGAACACGCCCCACCCACAGATGACGCATTCCTACCCTCCCCCAGCCAGTCCAGCCCGTCCTCAGACACATCTTCAATTCCACCCCCAGAGGCACGACTCCGCCTCCCCTTCCTTCAACCAGGATCGACAGCGACAGTGACAGCGATAGCAATGACGACAGCCACAGCACACCACGTTATGATTACACCCCTGCACCAGGCCCTACACCTAGCGAATCCGAGAATGATTCCGGTGACCCCTTCGAAATCACGTACATCAAAGCCCCTGACCTTGACCTACCGCCTGACAATTACGGATTTAAACCTAGTAGCTCCAACCTCGACACACAATTCTGGCACCGAGACAATTCATTCAGGCTCATCCGGAATGATGAGATGGACCCCAACTCGCCCCAAGCAGCTTTAGCCAAACTACTCTAGTCAAGAGTATGGTAGCAGGGAGAAGATGATGACATAGAGTCTGACTCCCACCAAACAAATCCATTTGCGACCCTGTTCGCTACTGAGCAATGAGGTGTCTACATGATGGTAAAAAGGAACCGATGGAGAGATATGGTGTCCTTTCTGATGGAACCTGCACCATGTTTGTCGTATGTTTGTTCGTTTAATGTACATGTTAAATGTTGTTTGTGAATTTTAAAGTTTTCATGGCCCCACGCCACCACTCTTTTAACGCCCACTGGCAGTTAATGGAACAAGTTTGTCAACAGACAACCGTTCAGAGAAACTAGTTTGTCGGCAGACACCAATGATAGCTACCCTCCTGATTTGAAGGTAATCACGAGAGGCAGCCCCCATGATGACCACATTCTGACCCGTTCTTGCCGGTCGCTCAGGCAGTGGGGAAATGGCACCGGTCCTTGCCCTTCCTGAGGACCCCCCTCAGGTCAGCTACGCTCGGGTACAGCACAAATGGCACTGGTCCCCGTCCTGCCTGAGGAACCCCTCTGGTCAGCTACGCTCGGGTAGAGCACATACGGCACTGGTCACCGTCCTCCCCGGGGATTCCACCCAATCTTACCCGCCGCGGCCCATACGCACCCCATTTTGGCACTTTTAGTTCAAAACTTTTTTGTTTGTTTCTGGCGACCCTTAGGTTGCTTCCGTATGCTATTTACATCCTCAAACACTAGGATGGTAGATCGCACAGGCTGCGAGACGGCTTGCACTATGTCAGTATTTTTCTCGGATGTCTTGTCCAAATATTCGGTTTAAAAACAAAATGAGGGAGTCACAGATAGTGACCAATTATAATGGGTAATTGGCAACAAAGGACAGACAGACAGACATACGAGATCTTAAGCAAGATAATAACAGATATTATGCTTGTGTCCACAGAACTCCAGAACCTCAGGAACCCCAGAGGAAGAAAAGAAGAAGACCGACAAAAGGAAGGATGAAGACAACCTTCATGTTTTTCACCTGGATCTTAGTGGGATCCCTTCAGGTGCGCGCGGACGCTACCCCCCTGACCCCTACTACACAGGCCATGAATGATTCCCACCCCTGCCTTACACTGTACCCAGAGATAGTTAACGCCAAAATAGCTACCCCCGAGTCAGTAATCAACACCCCGACCTGGTGTGACAAGTTTATCACCTGGTAGTCACTATCTTACATCGTAGAAGCACTCTTAGTACTAGCGATACTCTGCAGTGTCATGCAGACACTTAGACTCAAAAAATGGCGGAGGAGAGCCTCCCGCAACCGCACTCCGGTATACACATTTAGGTCCCCCATCTTCGGACTCCAACAAAACCCCCAACCCCTTTTAGTGAATTAAAGTGCATCCGTTTTTTGTGTGTGTTTTGTTCGTTCAATAAAGAAATGTAAAATTCTATGCTTGACTGCCATTGTGTTGCTTCTATTTGTACAGTTTAAAATGTTGCAGATTATTTTTTATTGGTTAAGTGACGATGGTTTATTGAGGATAGTTAGAGGTTCCAGTTTTTTAAATTTTGTAATGCATGCCTGAATGTCATAGCGCCCCGTAGAGTTTTATAATGATGTATGTATGTAAAATGATTTTAGGTAAAGTTGCAATTCATAGAACAGAGCAGTGTAGAGCCTATGAAGTGCTTATCAGTGCCCAGCTTGGTCAGAGAATGAAGACAACGCGGTAATGTGATCCTTCATGCTTCGCATTGAGGATCACAAGGAGGGCGTGCAGCCATCTGGGATGACCACTTCCCGATTACAAAATGGACACTTTGCAAAGATTGCAGGCAAAATGGACAATGCTGAGAAAACAAGCAGGTTCAGAGCTTGTCTGTATATTGGAGCCGCAGCTCCCAGACAAGACGAAAACTGTAGGCCCATTAGCATACTAATGACCCATCTCCGGGGACAAAAGAGTAACATTTGAGTAATCAATACTAAGGCAGACACCACAGCGCCAGAGGAGACCGAAACAAAGGAGGCCAACGGCCACCTAGGACACGCCCAGCCATCAGGGCACCCACCCCTTTATTGGTTGAAATCAATAGGAATGATCAAGAAATGGCCCAATTGATTGGGACCAAGTTCAAGGTCCGCCCAAAAGAGCGCAAAGCCCCTTTGGGTATAAGAAGGAGACCCCAAGAGAGAATCGTTCTCTTGGACCCGGCTCTCACCGAGGAGAGACCTGTCCATCAGCTGCACCAGAAGCAAGTAAGTCCAAGGTCAACACACGGTACCAGACGGACGATCTTAGCTGTTCCCCTTTACCAGTTCGACCCCAGCAGCCTCAGAACCGAACAACGGCCATTGTTCCTCTGACTGAGTAGGCGCCCAAAGCTAAGTATAGGCTTTAGCAGTAGTGGTAGTTTAGTCTGTAGAGTTTCGTGCATGAGTATATTTAACTGTGTGTGTAAATAAATAAGCATTGATTTTGAACTAACTAACTGGTGTATCGAGTCTTTGATCAGTATTCAGTTTGAACCTTGTGGCGGTATCGAAAGATACCTGGCGACTCTAGAGCAAACGTAATTAGAATTAAGGAAGGCGACCATATTGACCGCCATATTCAGAGCCAACCAAAGAGAGCAACAATCTCAGGATAATACACAAATTATTGGTTAATTCACTTATGTTGGGACTCTGGGGTCTGTTGGGCTGGATCTGACTGCGCACTCGCCCAGCGTGTCGTAACACCACCTATTCCCTTTCTGCCTCCATACCCCTAATCTGTGGTGTGACTGCATGTCTGAGCCTACTATCCACGTAGTTCTCAGCCTTGCGGATGCACACAATCACTCCAGCCGCCGCTCAAACTCCAAAACCCAGAGCTCAAGTTTCTGTGGCAGGTGACACCTGCACATGTGATTGTCTAGGACACTGGAAGCATCCACAACTTCCCACAAGACCGAACTGTCCCACCATGTCTTCAATTTGCTTCCCTCACATTAACTTTATTTTAATTTGGTTTACTTATGACTTTATTTCACCTGACCTTGACTTAACTTTACTTCCCAATTGCTTGTGTTTCTTCCTTAAATCTAAGTAGCTACTAATTTCAAAAATAAAGACACTCTCACAGCAGTTTCTCACCAGCCAATAAACTTATATTTCCCTTGTGATTTCACTGTTGGATTTTTTTCAAACTCAGCCCACTCATGCTGATTTTAATCTCCTGGTCTATTGCAGGCTGAGAAAGATAAAAAAAGAAAAGACAAGAGCACCTCCCATGCCTCCTCACCAAACTCTCTTACTCACCAAATTCAAAGTAATTACACTCAATAGCAGCTACACTCTGTGACACTTATCCTCGCTTATTTATGCGATTGAGATTCAGATGAGTCTTGAAGGCCAAGCTTGTCCACAACCGGAGAGAGAGAGCCCATACCGGAGGAGGGATGGCTGACATCCCAGAGCTCACATGATTTAACAAGGATGTTGCTGAATTTGTCAGGGAGGATAGGTGAGAGTGAGATCGGCCTCTCCCAGCAAGCCAGTACGGATGAGCCCTCCATTGACCACATTGATCCATTGGTCACGTTTTGACATTCACAGTGAGTGAAATGCAATCTTTTATTCAGCCTGATCATGAACTAAATCTACCTTCTCTCTCTTACAGCCAGCAGCATGCCCAGAGCTATCAAAAGCCCCAGCCTCCAGGCCACCTTCAGGGAGGATGCTGGGGATCAAGACCCATCACTGCATTCTCTTGCACCCTTCTGCAGTGCACTGACACACCCAGGAGACCATGGGCTGGATTCTCCGTTTCTGAGACGTAAGTGTTGACGCCATTGTGGAAAAAGTGGTGTTTTACGACAGGAAAAATGGAGCAACAGGTGCACCGATTCAGCAACTCTAAATGGGCTAGTACCATCACTACGTGGAACGCAACCGATTCCATGCGAAACGGTGCCGCATTCGCCGGTTCCGTGATTGGCGCACATGAGGTTCACACTCCGCAGCTGCACTTAAACGGTCCTTCCCCCACACACACCATCCCAGTCAACAAGATGGCTGGAAGGAGAGCAGCGCCACGGTTCAGGGACGCTGAGCTGGACACCCTCCTGGATGCCGTGGAGGAGAGGCGGATGACCCTGAACCCTGGCCTGAGAGGAAGGCCACCAGGCACCACTGTCCGCCATGCCTGGATGCAGGTGGCAGACGCGGTCAGCACCGTGGGCAATGCCGTCCGAACTAGCTAGCAGTGCCGGAAGAGATTCCACGACCCCCTCAGGGTGGCCAGGGTGAGTTGGCACACGACCATCCCACACACCTGTAACGCTAACCCCCCCTCCCGTGGTATGGTAGAACACCCACCCTGCCCCAGATACCAGCACCCATGCCAGCCACAATGGCCGGGTGCCCTGGCCACTGATGCCATCATCTTACCAACTCCTGGGCTGCTTGTGTCGTTGTTTGTGTGTGTGTGTGTGTCCCAGGCGAAGGCCACACACAAGTGCTGGAAGCGGGAGAAGACCAGAGGGGGACCACCAGACCTGTGGCCCCACACCATGACCGAGCAGAGAGCACTGGACGTGGTGGGCAGCCCAGAGGAAAGGGAGGTGACCGGGGTGGAGATCGGCAATGGCTGAGCAAGTGACACCCTGCTTAGGTGTGCATCCCCATGACACGTGTGGCCCCCCCTCCCCCACAACCCCCTCGACCCACAACCCCCTTGACCCACAATCCCCACAACCCTGTTGTACCTTCAAAACCACAGTGTGTGTCTTTAACCCACATACGGTGGACAGATGACCACACAAGTTGTTTAATACGGTGATAATTTATTACACGCACACAAAGTGAACACACACATGCAAGCTGCACTCTACACTAAGACACAAGAACGACTCTGACTGCACATCCAGGTGACTGGCCAGTACAGAGCACATATGGCCTTATCTGGAATCCGTCATCTGGCAGTGCTGGATGTCTGTTGCTGGTCCCCGGCTCTGGTCCCTCTGTGGATGGCGTGGATGTTCCTCTCCTTGGCTGGTGGCGGTATCACCACTGTTGCCGCCGGTGGTCGAGAGGGCGATGGCGGAGCAGACTCGAGAATCTGAATGGCCCCCTCCTGCGTTCATCTGCTAGGTCCTGAGGCCCCATCTGGGCTGCAGCCTTTGTACAATTGCAAGCTGCAGCCTCTCCGTGTCCATGTGGTGCACAATGTCCCATCGATCTGTGCGGGCGGTCATTTTGTATGCCCACACCCCTAATCCTCACTCCCCTCACCCCCGCCTGTCATCAGGCAGTGCCCCCCGATCCTGGCACCCATCCTTGCTGCCAGGGGCACCATTGGCTGGCACTGCCCTCACTGGGGGCTGTCTTGAGTGTGGCCCTGTGTGGTCTCCCGGTGGGTGGCTGTTGGTTGGTCCGGGGGGGTGTTCGGTACCGAAGGAGGGGAGCGGAGGGGGGGGCACCCATACAGCCGGTGCCACTGTGTTGAACCAGGGGTCGGGGTGGGTGGTCAGCGCGTGTTCAACAAGATGGCGCTTGGTACCTGGGCAGTGCCTCAGTCCCGTGGGGGGGGGGCACCCCGGAACTGATTCTCCGCTCAATTGCGTTTCACGATTTCGGCGTCGGCAAACGGAGAATACCGTCTCCTATATCCAGACTAGGTTTGAGGTCACAATCTAGAGAACACCTCACCGACACAGCAGTCGGTGACAGGATCAGCCCAGGTCTCTGGCATTCAGCGGGCTGCTGGAGAACAGGTAGCCGAGCAGTCCCAGTCAGATGGTGAGCCTCTGGAGTGCCTGTCACTACCATGCCAGAGTTGCAGAGATAGGTGGTGGAACATTAGGCCGATTTGCAAAAGGCAATCAGCAGAATAGAGTGAAGGATGGGAGTGTATCCTGTCTGAAGTCATGGCTCCAATATGCGAGTATCTCGAGGTCTCCATGGGAAGGGTGGCAGCCTGCATTTTCTGCTGAATCTGCACCCAGGCCTGCAGTCCATTGCTGTTTTCAATCTCCCGCCTGTCCCTCCTCTCACGCTGTTTTCAATCTCCCGCCTGTCCCTCCTCTCACGCTGTTTTCAATCTCCCGCCTGTCCCTCCTCTCACGCTGTTTTCAATCTCCCGCCTGTCCCTCTTCTCACGCTGTTTTCAATCTCCCGCCTGTCCCTCCTCTCACGCTGTTTTCAATCTCCCGCCTGTCCCTCCTCTCACGCTGTTTTCAATCTCCCGCCTGTCCCTCCTCTCACGCTGTTTTCAATCTCCCGCCTGTCCCTCCTCTCACGCTGTTTTCAATCTCCCGCCTGTCCCTCCTCTCACGCTGTTTTCAATCTCCCGCCTGTCCCTCCTCTCACGCTGTTTTCAATCTCCCGACTGTCTCTCATCTCGCGCTGTTTTCAATCTCCCGACTGTCTCTCATCTCGCGCTGTTTTCAATCTCCCGACTGTCCCTCTTCTCACGCTGTTTTCAATCTCCCGACTGTCTCTCATCTCGCGCTGTTTTCAATCTCCCGACTGTCCCTCTTCTCACGCTGTTTTCAATCTCCCGACTGTCTCTCATCTCGCGCTGTTTTCAATCTCCCGACTGTCCCTCTTCTCACGCTGTTTTCAATCTCCCGACTGTCCCTCTTCTCACGCTGTTTTCAATCTCCCGACTGTCTCTCATCTCGCGCTGTTTTCAATCTCCAGACTGTCTCTCCTCTCACGCTGTTTTCAATCTCCCGACTGTCTCTCCTCTCACGCTGTTTTCAATCTCCCGACTGTCTCTCATCTCGCGCTGTTTTCAATCTCCAGACTGTCTCTCCTCTCACGCTGTTTTCAATCTCCCGCCTGTCCCTCCTCTCACGCTGTTTTCAATCTCCCGACTGTCTCTCCTCTCACGCTGTTTTCAATCTCCTGACTGTCTCTCCTCTCACGCCGTTTTCAATCTCCCGACTGTCTCTCCTCTCACGCTGTTTTCAATCTCCCGACTGTCTCTCATCTCGCGCTGTTTTCAATCTCCCGACTGTCCCTGCTCTCACGCTGTTTTCAATCACCCGACTGTCTCTCCTCACATGCTGTTTTCAATTTCCCGACTGTCCCTCTTCTCACGCTGTTTTCAATCTCCCGAGTGTCCCTCTTCTCACGCTGTTTTCAATCTCCCGAGTGTCCCTCTTCTCACGCTGTTTTCAATCTCCCGAGTGTCCCTCTTCTCACGCTGTTTTCAATCTCCCGAGTGTCCCTCTTCTCATGCTGTTTTCAATCTCCCGACTGTCCCTCTTCTCACGCTGTTTTCAATCTCTCGACTGTCCCTCCTCTCACGCTGTTTTCAATCTCCCGACAGTCTCTCCTCACATGCTGTTTTCAATTTCCTGACTGTCCCTCTTCTTGCGCTGTTTTCAATCTCCCGACTGTCCCTATTCTCACGCTGTTTTCAATCTCCCGACTGTCCCTCTTCTCACGCTGTTTTCAATCTCCCGACTGTCCCTCTTCTCACGCTGTTTTCAATCTCCCGACTGTCCCTCCTCTCACGCCTTTTCAATCTCCCGACTGTCTCTCCACTCGTACTGTTTTCAATCTCCCGACTGTCTCTCCTCTCACACTGTTTTCAATCTCCCGACTGTCTCTCCACTCGTACTGTTTTCAATCTCCCGACTGTCTCTCCTCTCACACTGTTTTCAATCTCCCGACTGTCTCTCCACTCGTACTGTTTTCAATCTCCCGACTGTCTCTCCTCTCACACTGTTTTCAATCTCCCGACTGTCTCTCCACTCGTACTGTTTTCAATCTCCCGACTGTCTCTCCTCTCACACTGTTTTCAATCTCCCGACTGTCTCTCCACTCGTACTGTTTTCAATCTCCCGACTGTCTCTCCTCTCACACTGTTTTCAATCTCCCGACTGTCTCTCCACTCGTACTGTTTTCAATCTCCCGACTGTCTCTCCACTTGTACTGTTTTCAATCTCCCGACTATCTCTCCACTCTTACTGTTTTCAATCTCCCGACTGTCCTTCCTCTTACGCTGTTATCAATCACCCGACTGTCCCTCCTGTCACGCTGTTTTCAATCTCCCGACTGTCTCTCCACTCGTACTGTTTTCAACCTCCCGACTGTCTCTCCTCTCACACTGTTTTCAATCTCCCGACTGTCTCTCCACTCGTACTGTTTTCAATCTCCCGACTGTCTCTCCTCTCACACTGTTTTCAATCTCCCGACTGTCTCTCCACTCGTACTGTTTTCAATCTCCCGACTGTCTCTCCTCTCACACTGTTTTCAATCTCCCGACTGTCTCTCCACTCGTACTGTTTTCAATCTCCCGAGTGTCCCTCTTCTCACGCTGTTTTCAATCTCCCGAGTGTCCCTCTTCTCATGCTGTTTTCAATCTCCCGACTGTCACTCTTCTCACGCTGTTTTCAATCTCTCGACTGTCCCTCCTCTCACGCTGTTTTCAATCTCCCGACAGTCTCTCCTCACACGCTGTTTTCAATTTCCTGACTGTCCCTCTTCTTGCGCTGTTTTCAATCTCCCGACTGTCCCTATTCTCACGCTGTTTTCAATCTCCCGACTGTCCCTCTTCTCACGCTGTTTTCAATCTCCCGACTGTCCCTCTTCTCACGCTGTTTTCAATCTCCCGACTGTCCCTCCTCTCACGCCTTTTCAATCTCCCGACTGTCTCTCCACTCGTACTGTTTTCAATCTCCCGACTGTCTCTCCTCTCACACTGTTTTCAATCTCCCGACTGTCTCTCCACTCGTACTGTTTTCAATCTCCCGACTGTCTCTCCTCTCACACTGTTTTCAATCTCCCGACTGTCTCTCCACTCGTACTGTTTTCAATCTCCCGACTGTCTCTCCTCTCACACTGTTTTCAATCTCCCGACTGTCTCTCCACTCGTACTGTTTTCAATCTCCCGACTGTCTCTCCTCTCACACTGTTTTCAATCTCCCGACTGTCTCTCCACTCGTACTGTTTTCAATCTCCCGACTGTCTCTCCTCTCACACTGTTTTCAATCTCCCGACTGTCTCTCCACTCGTACTGTTTTCAATCTCCCGACTGTCTCTCCACTTGTACTGTTTTCAATCTCCCGACTATCTCTCCACTCTTACTGTTTTCAATCTCCCGACTGTCCTTCCTCTTACGCTGTTATCAATCACCCGACTGTCCCTCCTGTCACGCTGTTTTCAATCTCCCGACTGTCTCTCCACTCGTACTGTTTTCAACCTCCCGACTGTCTCTCCTCTCACACTGTTTTCAATCTCCCGACTGTCTCTCCACTCGTACTGTTTTCAATCTCCCGACTGTCTCTCCTCTCACACTGTTTTCAATCTCCCGACTGTCTCTCCACTCGTACTGTTTTCAATCTCCCGACTGTCTCTCCTCTCACACTGTTTTCAATCTCCCGACTGTCTCTCCACTCGTACTGTTTTCAATCTCCCGACTGTCTCTCCTCTCACACTGTTTTCAATCTCCCGACTGTCTCTCCACTCGTACTGTTTTCAATCTCCCGACTGTCTCTCCACTTGTACTGTTTTCAATCTCCCGACTGTCTCTCCACTCTTACTGTTTTCAATCTCCCGACTGTCCTTCCTCTTACGCTGTTATCAATCACCCGACTGTCCCTCCTGTCACGCTGTTTTCAATCTCCCGACTGTCCCTCTTCTCACGCTGTTTTCAATCTCCCGACTGTCCCTATTCTCACGCTGTTTTCAATCTCCCGACTGTCCCTCTTCTCACGCTGTTTTCAATCTCCTGACTGTCTCTCCTCTCACGCCTGTTTTTAATCTCCCGACTGTCTCTCCTCTCACGCTGTTTTCAATCTCCCGACTTTCCCTCCTCTCACGCTGTTTTCAATCTCCCGACTGTCTCTCCACTCGCACTGTTTTCAATCTCCCAACTGTCTCTCCTCTCACACT
The DNA here is from genome assembly GCF_047496885.1 of Scyliorhinus torazame. NCBI lineage: Eukaryota > Metazoa > Chordata > Chondrichthyes > Carcharhiniformes > Scyliorhinidae > Scyliorhinus > Scyliorhinus torazame. Next base: position 180,376,415 of record NC_092713.1, read on the forward strand.
GTTTTTAATCACCCGACTGTCCTTCCTCTTACGCTGTTTTCAATCTCCCGACTGTCCCTCCTCTCACGCTGTTTTCAATCTCCCGACTGTCTCTCCTCTCGCGTTGTTTTCAATCTCCCGACTGTCCCTCCTCTCACGCTGTTTTCAATCTCCCGACTGTCTCGCATCTCGCACTGTTTTCAATCTCCCGACTGTCGCTCATCTCACTCTCTTTTCCACTGTGGGAAAATCTTGAACTGGGTGTCATCGATTAAAACTAAGCAATCATCCGTTTGTAATGGATTGTAATCCGTTTGTTGAGATGAGGCAAAATTGTTTCACTCTGAGAGTTGTGAGTCTTTGGAACTCTCCCTGAAAAGGCGGTGGAAGCTGAGTCTTTGAATCGTGAACCTCATGTGCGCAAATCGAGCCTGCAAGAGCAAGACAGATTCTTGATTAACGAGGGGGTGAACGGTTATTGAGTGGTAGACAGGTATGTGAGGTTAAGGTCCCAATCAGGTCAGTCATGCTCTTATTGAATGGTGGAGCAGGCTCGAGGGGCTGAGTGGCCTACTCCTGCTCCTAATTTGTATATTTATGTGCATTAAGAACCATATCCACATATTACGCATCCACAAACATATTACGGTAATGGCCCTCAATTCGTGTTTTATACTCTTTCTCATTATGAATTTGTAAAAAAAATCTTTGGGTTTTCCTTGATTATATTTGACAATAGTTTTTTTCATGCCCTTGCTTTGCTTTCCTAATTTCTTTATTAGTTTCATTGCTACATTTTTACATTTCTTTCGATTTTCTGTGGTACTGAGCTTGTGGTATTTATTAGAAGTTTTGGAGTTTTCTTTATCCTTTTCCTTAAGCCTCTTGACATCCGGGGGGTGGGGGTTCTAATTTGTCAGTCTCATCGTTCTTCTGTAAGATTTTCTCTGACCCCTCAGTATCTCTTCCTTCCGTAGTTCTCCCGATCTGACACAAATGTTCTAATATTTCAATGTTGCCATGTCCCTGCGTTCCCTTGTCGCCATGTTGTCAGGTTCTAATGTGAGTTTCTAATGTAGCCATGTTCCCATGTCATCATGTTCCTGTTGCCATATTCCAATGTTGGGATGTTGCCATGTCATCATGCTTCCATGTGGCCACATTCTCATGTTTGCACATGGGAACATGGGAACATGAGATGATGGCAACATAGGAACATTGAACCATGGCAATATTGGAATATCAAAACATGGAAACATTGGGACATGGCAACATAACAGCATGGGAACTGGATCACTACTTCAACTGGATCAATACTCGGATTGATCAATTCCCGGATTGGATCAATATCCAAACTGAATTAATATGAGATTGGATCCATACTGGGACTGGATCAATACCTGGATTAGATCAATTGGGACTAGATCAATAGCGGACTGGATCAATCTCTGGGATTGGATCAATCCGAGGGGATATATCCGTGGGTTCGCCCACTGAGTCTATATGGGTGGAACTGAAAAATAAGAAGGGAGAGATCACCTTGATAGGACTGTACTACAGGCCCCCAAATAGTCAGCGGGAAATTGAGGAGCAAATATGTAAGGAGATTACAGATAGCTGCAAGAAAAATAGGGTGGTAATAGTAGGGGACTTTAACTTTCCCAACATTGACTGGGACAGCCATAGCATTAGGGGCCTGGATGGAGGGAAATTTGTTGAGTGTATTCAGGAGGAATTTCTCATTCAGTATGTGGATGGACCGACTAGAGAGGGGGCAAAACTTGACCTCGTCTTGGGAAATAAGGAAGGGCAAGTGACAGAAGTGAGGGATCACTTTGGGACAAGTGACCATAACTCCATTAGTTTTAAGATAGCTATGGAGAATGATAGGTCTGGCCCAAGAGTTAAAATTCTTAATTGGGGCGAGGCCAATTTTGATGGTATCAGACAGGAACTTTCAGAGGTAGATTGGGGGAGACTGTTGGCAGGCAAAGGGACGGCTGGTAAATGGGAGGCTTTTAAAAATGTGTTAACCAGGGTTCAGGGTAAGCACATTCGCTTTAGAGTGAAGGGCAAGGCTGGTAGAAGTAGGGAACCCTGGATGACTTGAGATATTGAGACTCTGGTCAAAAAGAAGAAGGGGGCATATGACGTACATAAAAAACTGGGATCAAGTGGATCCCTTGAAGAGTATAGAGATTGTCGAAATAGAGTTAAGAGGGAAATCAGGAGGGCAAAAAGGGGACATGAAATTGCTTTGGCAAATAATGCAAAGGAGAATCCAAAGAGCTTCTACAGATACATAAAGGGAAAAAGAGTAACTAGGGACAGAGTAGGGCCTCTTAAGGATCAACAAGGACATCTATGTGCAGAGCCACAAGAGTTCGGTGAGATCCTGAATGAATATTTCTCATCAGTATTCACGGTGGAGAAAGGCATGGATGTTAGGAAACTAAGGGAAATAAATAGTGATGTCTTGAGTAGTGTGCATATTACAGAGGAGGAGGTGCTGGAAGTCTTAAAGCGCATCAAGGTAGATAAATCCCCGGGACCTGATGAAATGTATCCCAGGATGTTGTGGGAGGCTAGGGAGGAAATTGCGGGTCCCCTAACAGAGATATTTGAATCATCGGCAGCCACAGGTGAGGTGCCTGAAGACTGGAGAGTAGCGAATGTTGTGCCCTTGTTTAAGAAGGGCAGCAGGGAAAAGCCTGGGAACTACAGACCGGTGAGCCTAACGTCTGTAGTAGGTAAGTTGCTAGAAGGTATTCTGAGAGACAGGATCTACAAGCATTTAGAGAGGCAAGGACTGATTCGGGGCAGTCAGCATGGCTTTGTGCGTGGAAAATCATGTCTCACAAATTTGATTGAGTTTTTTGAGGGGGTGACCAAGAAGGTAGATGAGGGCAGTGCAGTAGACGTTGTCTACATGGACTTTAGCAAAGCCTTTGACAAGGTACCGCATGGTAGGTTGTTGCAGAAGGTTAAAGCTCACGGGATCCAGGGTGAGGTTGCCAATTGGATTCAAAATTGGCTGGACGACAGAAGAAGGTTGTAGAGGGTTGTTTTTCAAACTGGAGGCCTGTGACCAGTGGTGTGCCTCAGGGATCGGTGCTGGGTCCACTGTTATTTGTGATTTATATTAATGATTTGGATGAGAATTTAGGAGGCATGGTTAGTAAGTTTGCAGATGACACCAAGATTGGTGGCACAGTGGATAGTGAAGAAGGTTATCTACGATTGCAACGGGATCTTGATCAATTAGGCCAGTGGGCCGACGAATGGCAGATGGAGTTTAATTTAGATAAATGTGAGGTGATGCATTTTGGCAGATCGAATCAGGCCAGGACCTACTCAGTTAATGGTATGGCGTTGGGGAGAGTTATAGAACAAAGAGATCTAGGAGTACAGGTTCATAGCTCCTTGAAGGTGGAGTCGCAGGTGGACAGGGTGGTGAAGAAGGCATTCGGCATGCTTGGTTTCATTGGTTAGAACATTGAATACAGGAGTTGGGACGTCTTGTTGAAGTTGTACAAGTCATTGGTACGGCCACACTTGGAATACTGTGTGCAGTTCTGGTCACCCTATTATAGAAAGGATATTATTAAAATAGAAAGAGTGCAGAAAAGATTTACTAGGATGTTACCGGGACTTGATGGTTTGAGTTATAAGGAGAGGCTGGATAGACTGGGACTTTTTTCCCTGGAGCGTAGGAGGCTTAGGGGTGATCTTATAGAGGTCTATAAAATAATGAGGGGCATAGATAAGGTAGATAGTCAACATCTTTTCCCAAAAGTAGGGGAGTCTAAAACTAGAGGGCATAGGTTTAAGGTGAGAGGGGAGAGATTCAGAAGGGCCCAGAGGGGCAATTTCTTCACTCAGAGGGTAGTGAGTGTCTGGAATGTGCTGCCAGAGGTAGTAGTAGAGGCGGGTACAATTGTGTCGTTTAAAAAGCATTTAGATAGTTACATGGGTAAGATGGGTACAGAGGGTTATGGGCCAATGCGGGCAACTGGGACTAGCTTAATGATAAAAACTGGGCGGCATGGACTGGTTGGGCCGAAGGGCCTGTTTCCATGCTGTAAACGTCTATGATTCTACGAATACCGGGACTGTATCAATACCGGGACTGGATCAATCCCAGGAATTGATCAATACCAGGACTGGATCAAGACCAGGACTGGATCAACAAAGGGACTGGATAGGAACCTGGACTGGATCAATGCCTGAACTGGATCAATACAGGGACTAGATCAACACAGGGACTGGATCAAAACCCGGATTGGATAAGAACTTGGTCTGGATCAATACAGGGACTGGCTTAATACAGGGACTGGATCAATTCAGGGACTGGCCTAATACAGGGACTGGATCAATACAGGGACTGGATCAATACAAGGACTGGATCAACACAGGGATTGGATCATAGATTATCATAGAATTTACAGTGCAGAAGGAGGCCACTCGGCCCATCAAGTCTGCACCGGCTCTTGGAAAGAGCACCTTACCCAAGGTCAACACCTCCACCCAACACTAAGGGCAATTATGGACACTAAGGGTAATTTATTATGGCCAATCCACCTAACCTGCACATCTTTGGACTGTGGAAGGAAACCCACGCACACACAGGGAGGATGTGCAGACTCCGTACAGACAGTGACCCAAGCTGGAATCGAACCTGGGACCCTGGAGTTGTGAAGCAATTGTGCTATCCATAATGCTACCGTGCTGCCCATTGATCTATGCTCACTGTGCTTGATTGGTTAAGCCTGGGTGATGATTCAGAGCAAGAGTAAACACAGAAGCTGCTCGGATCTGAACATGGCCTACATGTGATTCCAGACGCACAGCAATGTGGGTGACTCTTAACTGTCCCCCTCAAGGGAAATTAGGAACAAAGAACAAAGAAAGGTACAGCACAGGAACAGGCCCTTCGGCCCTCCAAGCCCGTGCCGACCATGCTGTCAGACTAAACTAAAATCTTCTACACTTCCTGGTTCCATATCCCTCTATTCCCATCCTATTCATGTATTTGTCAAGATGCCCCTTAAATGTCACTATTGTCCCTGCTTCCACCACCTTCTCCGGCAGCGGGTTCCAGGCACCAACTACCCTCTGTGTAAAAAACTTGCCTCGTACATCTCCTCTAAACCTTGCCCCTCGCACCTTAAACATATGCTCCCTAGTAATTTACTCCTCTACCCTGGGGAAAAGCCTCTGACTATTCAATCTTCTATGCCCCTCATAATTTTGTAGACCTCTATCAGATCGCCCCTCAACCTCCGTCGTTCCAGTGAGAACAAACCAAGTTTATTCAACCGGTCCTCATAGCTAATGCCCTCCATACCAGGCAACATTCTGGTAAATCTCTTCTGCACCCTCTCTAGTGTGGCGACCAGAACTGAACACTATACGCCAAGTGTGGCTTAACTAAAGTTCTATACAGCTGCAACATGACTTGCCAATTCTTATACTCAGTATTCTGGGGTAGATCCCATCCGGCCCTGGGGACTTATCTACCTTAATATTTTTCAAGATGCCCAACACCTCGTCTTTTTGGATCTCAATGTGACCCAGGCTATCCACATACCCTTCTCCAGACTCAACATCCACCAATTCCTTCTCTTTGGTGAATACTGATGCAAAGTATTCATTTAGTACCTCGCCCATTCCTTTGGCTCCACACATAGATTCCCTTGGCTCCTTGGCTCCACACATAGATTGGCCTATCCTCCAGTGGGCCAACCCTTTCCCTGGCTACCCTCTTGCTTTTTATGCATGTGTAAAAAGCCTTGGGATTTTCCTTAACCCTATCTGCCAATGACTTTTCGTGACCCCTTTTAGCCCACCTCACTCCTTGCTCCAGTTCCTTCCTCCTTTCCTTATATTCCACATAGGCTTCGGCTGTTCCCAGCCTTCTAGCCCTGACAAATGCTTCCTTTTCCTTTTTGACGAGGCCTACAATATCTCTCGTTATCCAAGGTTCCCGAAATTTGCCATATTTATCCTTCTTCTGCACAGGAACATGCCGGTCCTGAATTCCTTTCAGCTGACATTTGAAAGCTTCCCACATGTCAGATGTTGATTTACCCTCAAATATCCTCCTCCAATCTCGGTTCTTCAGTTCCCACCTAATATTGTTATAGTTAGCCTTCCCCCAATTTAGCACATTCACCCTAGGACCACTCTTATCCTTGTTCACCAGCACTTTAAAACTTACTGAATTGTGGTCACTGTTCCCGAAATGCTCCCCTACTGAAACTTCTACCACCTGGCCGTGCTCATTCCCCAATACCAGGTCCATTACAGCCCCTTCCCTAGTTGGACTGTCTACATATTATTTTAAGAAGCCCTCCTGGAAGCTCCTTACAAACTCTGCCCCGTCCAGGCCCCTAGCACTAAGTGAGTCCCAGTCAATATTGGGGAAGTTGAAGTATCCCATCACAACAACCCTGTTGTTTTTACTCGTTTCCAAAATCTGTCTACCTATCTGCTCCTCTATCTCCCGCTGGCTGTTGGGAGGCCTGTAGTAAACCCCCAACATTGTGACTGCACCTTTCTTATTCCTGATCTCTACCCAGAGAGCCTCGTTGCCCTCTGAGGTGTCCTCCCATAGTACAGCTGTGATATTCTCCCTAACCAGTAGCGCAACTCCGCCACCCCTTTTACATCCCCTCTATCCCGCCTGAAACATCTAAATCCTCAATGTTTAGCTGCCAATCCTGTCCTTCCCTCAACCACATCTCTGTAATGGCAACAACATCATAGTTCCAAGTACTAATCCAAGCTCTAAGTTCATCTGCCTTACCCGTAACACTTCTTGCATTAAAACATATGCACGTCAGGCCACCAGACCCACTGTTTTCAGCAACATCTCCCTGCCTGCTCTTCCTCAGAGCCATACTGGCCCTATTCCCTAGTTCTCCCTCAATGCTTTCACCTTCTGACCTATTGCTCCGGTACCCACCCCTCTGCCATACTAGTTTAAACCCTCCCGTGTGACACTAGCAAACTTTGCGGCCAGGATATTTATGCCTCTCCAGTTTAGATGCAACCTGTCCTTCTTATACAGGTCACACCTGCCCCGGAAGAGCTCCCAGTGGTCCAGATAACGGAAACCCTTCCTCCTACACCAGCTGTTTAGCCACGTGTTTAGCTGCTCTTTCTTCCAATTTCTAGCCTCACTGGCACGTGGTGCAGGGAGTAATCCCGAGATTACAACCCTGGAGGTCCTGTCTTTTAACTTTCTGCCTAGCTCTCTGAACTCCTGCTGAAGGACCACATGCCCCTTCCTGCCTATGTCGTTAGTACCAATATGTACAACGACCTCTGCCTGTTTGCCCTCCCCCTTCAGGATGCCCACTACCCGTTCGGAGACATCCTGGATCCTGGCACCAGGGAGGCAACAATAAATTGGGATGGACAATAAATGCTGTTACAGCCAGCGATGTACAAGTCTCATTGTGGTAGTATGTATTAGGGGTCATGTGGGACTGGAAGCCCTAATGTCATTGGCTGACAGATCCCGGGTCCTGGTTGGCCATTGACCTCTAGCTCCGCCCTGAAGGCGGAGTATAAGAAGCCGGAGTCCTCCCCCGCAGGCCATTCTACTATCGAGCTGCGGGGGAACAGACACGCTTAATAAAGCCTCATCGACTTCACTCTATTCGTCTCTCGGAGTCTTTGTGCGCTACAATTTATTAAGCGTGCCTAAAAAGGACTATGGAGCTCAGGATCATCCCGGAATGCCTGAGGATCAGCCCCCACGCAGTGAACGCGGCAGCAGCCTTCAAGCACTGGCAGACTTGTTTCGAGGCCTACCTCAGAACGGCCACCGGCCGGGTCACAGAAGACCAAAAACTACAGGTCCTGCACTCGAGGGTGAGCACGGAGATTTTCTCCCTCATCGAAGACGTGGAGGATTTCCAGACGCCGTTCGCAGCACTGAAAAGTCTCTATGTCCGCCCAGTTAACCAAATCTACGCTCGCTACCAGCTTGCGACGAGACGGCAAGGTCCCGGAGAATCGATGGACGAATTCTACGCCGCGCTGCTGATTTTGGGACGAGCCTGCAGCTGCCCTTCGGTGAACGCAAATGAACACACGGACATGTTAATGCGCGATGCTTTTGTGGCAGGTATGAATTCCTCCCAAATCCGCCAAAGACTTCTAGAAAGAGAGTCGCTAGGACTCTCAGAGGCCCGGGCCCTAGCAGCCTCCCTAGACGTGGCCGCGCGTAATACCCGCGCCTACGGCCCCGACCGCGCGGCAGCCCATTGGGCTCCGTACGTACCCGTCACGACAAACCCACCCCCCCCCCGGACACCCCACAGGCTTGCACGGTACAAACGCCAAGACTGGAAGCCCTAATGTCATTGGCTGACAGATCCCGGGTCCTGGTTGGCCGTTGACCTCTAGCTCCGCCCTGAAGGCGGAGTATAAGAAGCCGGAGTCTTCCCTCAGGCCAGTTTACTATCGAGCTGCGGGGGAACAGACACGCTTAATAAAGCCTCATCGACTTCACTCTATTCGTCTCTCGGAGTCTTTGTGCGCTACACCCATGAAGGAATAAAAATACTTTGTGATACTCTCCTGCCTTTTCCCCACAGCCCTGCATATTCCTCCTTTTCAGTAATGATCCATTCCCTTGTGAAAGCCTCGATTGACACTGCCGCACTCTCAGGCAGCACATTGCAGCTACTCATCACTCACTGTGTAAAATAGTTTTTGTTGCTTTTGGTCTTAAATCTGTGCCCTTGAATCCTGAAGCCTCTTTATCAGCAGCTGTGTTACCAAACAACGAAGCAACCTTTGAAAGTCCAGTTTAAATATTGTTGCAGTGTTTGACATATTAATATTCCGCACGCTGCAATGCCCATATCTTCCTTGTTCCTGTGTGCTGTGTGAGATAATGGTCAGAGTGTTGTATGGGTTAGTGATCTAATAGAGGAACAAAATAAATTAGGTGCCACGACGTTTATTGATGAGTAGTGTTCTGGGGAGTGAAGTGATTAATTATAGGTGTTTCATTGTAAAAATGCTGCCTTTATTAAATGTTGGGTTTCCACACTTCACTCTTGCTTCAAAGTACTAATTGTACAATTATGTTTGAACAGCAGAGCTGATAGAAATGGATTGTATAAGTTCTGGGGCGTCATTCTCTGACCCCCCAGCGGGTCGGAGAATGGCCGTTGGCCGCCATGAATCCCGCCCCCGCCAGTTGCCGAAGTGTCCGGTACCGGATATTCGGCAGGGGCAGGAATCGGGCCGCGCCGGTTGGCGGGCCCCCCAGCTCAATTCTCCGGCCCGGATGGGCTGAAGTCCCGCCGAGAAATTGCCTGTCACGCCGGCGTAAATTAAAGTAGGTATTTACCGGCGGGACAAGGCGGCGTGGGCGGGCTCCGGGGTCCTGGGGGGGGCGTGGGGCGATCTGGCCCTGGGGGGTGCCCCACGGTGGCCTGGCCCGCGATCGGGGCCCACCGATCCACGGGCGGGCCTGTGCCGTGGGGGCACTCTTTCCCTTCCGCCTCCGCAACGGCCTCCACCATGGCGGAGGCGGAAGAGACTCTCCCCACTGCGCATGCGTGGGAAACTGTCAGCGGCCGCTGACACTCCCGCGCATGCGCCGACCGGGGATGTCATTTCCGCGCCAGCTGGCGGGGCAACAAACGCCGTTTCCGCCAGCTGGCGGGGCGGAAATCCCTCCGGCGCCGGCCTAGCCCCTCAATGTTGGGGCTCGGTCCGCAAAGATGCGGAAGCATTCCGCACCTTTGGGGCGGCGCGATGCCCGTCTGATTGGCGCCGTTTTGGGCGACAGTCGGCGGACACAGCGCCGTTGGGGGAGAATTTCGCCCCAGAATTCAGATATTGAGGCATTTATTATTCTGTCTCCATTTCACTTATTAGCTGCAAAACTTCCCTTTCACCGACATACACACATGCATACTTGCCAACACACACTCATCGACACAGACACATGCACACTCAATGAAACACTCATCGACACATGCACACTCACCGACACACACATGCACACTCACCGACACACAAATGTACACTCACCGACAGACGTACACACACTCACTGACACAAACATTAACACAGAAATACTCACACAAATACACATACATGCACACAAATACTCTGAACACTAACACAAATGCTAACACAGAAACACGTTGACACACACACTAATTCAAATATGCAGACACAAACACCAACACAGAAATACTCACACATGCATACACACATGTGTGTGTACACATGGGGGGAGGGGGTGTTGCAGTTTAGCCTGGTAGCTGGGTTGTGATGCAGTGAGAAACCAACAGCGTGGTTTCAATTTCCGTACCGGCTGACGTTATTCATGAGGGCCCCGCCTTCTCAACCCTTGCCTGAGGTGTGGTGGTCCTCAGGTTAAATCACCACCAGTCAGCTCTCCCCCTCAAAGGGGAAAATCAGCCTATGGTCATCTGGGAATGTGGCGGCTTTACTTTACTTACTTTGCACACATACACAAAGACATACAAGAAGAAAAATACAGAAATACTCATACACACTATTTAAGTTCAATATCTCATGAATGTGCCTAACAACATCAGTAAAACGAAGTTAACAAATCATAATTGGATGTGAGATGTCCAACAACAGGTGAAAATCTGGCTAGAGACAGCAGTAACCAGTATTCAAAAGACCCCAATCAGATGGGTCTCTCCCAGAAATGAGTTTAGAAGACAGCTTAGATCAGAATCAGATGTGAATACCTTATGAGGCGAAGAAGTTTATAGATAATTGGGAAGATCAATGAGGGAAACATATGTTAATGTCTCGAGTCAAGGAAGTTGATCGGGTCAAATACACAGAAGGCATAATGAAAAAGGAACAAAGGTATAATTGGCTACCAGGGAGGCTAGTTAACATCTATCAGGCTCAGAAAGCAGACAAGCCAGTTTTACAGCTAACAGCCAAAAAGTTAGTTTTCCAGCTAGCAGCGGAGGTCAAGTTTTACATGTAATAGCCTCCGAGGCTTAGAGCCAACGCAATGCAGAAAACCGTTGGAAAGGCATTTTTAATATCTTTTCTGGTAGGAAAAGACAGTTCCCAGACTTGACTATCATCACATTAGAACATAGAACATAGAACAATACAGCGCAGTACAGGCCCTTCGGCCCACGATGTTGCACCGAAACAAAAGCCATCTAACCTACACTATACCATTATCATCCATATGTTTATCCAATAAACTTTTAAATGCCCTCAATGTTGGCGAGTTCACTACTGTAGCAGGTAGGGCATTCCACGGCCTCACTACTCTTTGCGTAAAGAACCTACCTCTGACCTCTGTCCTATATCTATTACCCCTCAGTTTAAAGCTATGTCCCCTCGTGCCAGCCATTTCCATCCGCGGGAGAAGGCTCTCACTGTCCACCCTATCCAACCCCCTGATCATTTTGTATGCCTCTATTAAGTCTCCTCTTAACCTTCTTCTCTCCAACGAAAACAACCTCAAGTCCATCAGCCTTTTCTCATAAGATTTTCCCTCCATACCAGGCAACATCCTGGTAAATCTCCTCTGCACCCGCTCCAAAGCCTTCACGTCCTTCCTATAATGCGGTGACCAGAACTGTACGCAATACTCCAAATGCGGCCGTACCAGAGTTCTGTACAGCTGCAACATGACCTCCCGACTACGGAACTCAATCCCTCTACCAATAAAGGCCAACACTCCATAGGCCTTCTTCACAACCCTATCAACCTGGGTGGCAACTTTCAGGGATCTATGTACATGGACACCTAGATCCCTCTGCTCATCCACACTTTCAAGAACTTTACCATTAGCCAAATATTCCGCATTCCTGTTATTCCTTCCAAAGTGAATCACCTCACACTTCTCTACATTAAACTCCATTTGCCACCTCTCAGCCCAGCTCTGCAGCTTATCTATATCCCTCTGTAACCTGCTACATCCTTCCACACTATCGACAACACCACCGACTTTAGTATCGCCTGCAAATTTACTCACCCACCCTTCTGCGCCTTCCTCTAGGTCATTGATAAAAATGACAAACAGCAACGGCCCCAGAACAGATCCTTGTGGTACTCCACTTGTGACTGTACTCCATTCTGAACATTTCCCATCAACCACCACCCTCTGTCTTCTTTCAGCTAGCCAATTTCTGATCCACATCTCTAAATCACTCTCAATCCCCAGCCTCCGTATTTTCTGCAATAGCCTACCGTGGGGAACCTTATCAAACGCTTTGCTGAAATCCATATACACCACATCAACTGCTCTACCCTCGTCTACCTGTTCAGTCACCTTCTCAAAGAACTCAATAAGGTTTGTGAGGCATGACCTACCCTTCACAAATCCATGCTGACTATCCCTGATCATATTATTCCTATCTAGATGATTATAAATCTTGTCTCTTATAATCCCCTCCAAGACTTTACCCACTACAGACGTGAGGCTCACCGGTCTATAGTTGCTGGGGTTGTCTCTGCTCCCCTTTTTGAACAAAGGGACCACATTTGCTGTCCTCCAGTCCTCTGGCACTATTCCTGTAGCCAATGATGACATAAAAATCAAAGCCAAAGGTCCAGCAATCTCTTCCCTGGCCTCCCAGAGAATCCTAGGATAAATCCCATCAGGTCCCGGGGACTTATCTATTTTAAGCCTGTCCAGAATTGCCAACACCTCTTCCCTACGTACCTCAATGCCATCCATTCTATTAGCCTGGGGCTCAGCATTCTCCTCCACAACATTATCTTTTTCCTGAGTGAATACTGACGAAAAATATTCATTTAGTATCTCGCCTATCTCTTCAGACTCCACACACAATTTCCCATCCCTGTCCTTGACTGGTCCTACTCTTTCCCTAGTCATTCGCTTATTCCTGACATACCTATAGAAAGCTTTTGGGTTTTCCTTGATCCTTCCTGCCAATTACTTCTCATGTCCCCTCCTTGCTCGTCTTAGCTCTCTCTTTAGATCCTTCCTCGCTACCTTGTAACTATGCATCGCCCCAACTGAAACTTCACACCTCATCTTCACATAGGCCTCCTTCTTTCTCTTAACAAGTGGTTTACCACTTCCTTGGTAAACCACGGTTCCCTCGCTCGACGCCTTCCTCCCTGCCTGACCGGTACATACTTATCAAGAACACGCAGTAGCTGATCCTTGAACAAGCCCCACTTATCCAGTGTGCCCAACACTTGCAGCCTACTTCTCCACCTTATCCCCCCCAAGTCACATCTAATGGCATCATAATTTCCCTTCCCCCAGCTATTACTCTTGCCATGCGGTGTATACTTATCCCTTTCCATCATTAACGTAAAGGTCACCGAATTGTGGTCACTGTCCCCAAAGTGCTCTCCTACCTCCAAATCCAACACCTGGCCTGGTTCATTACCCAAAACCAAATCCAACGTGGCCTCGCCTCTTGTTGGCCTGTCAACATATTGTTTCAGGAAACCCTCCTGCACACACTGTACAAAAAACGACCCATCTATTGTACTCGAACTATATCTTTTCCAGTCAATATTTGGAAAGTTAAAGTCTCCCATAATAACTACCCTGTTACTTTCGCTCTTATCCAGAATCATCTTCGCCATCCTTTCCTCTACATCCCTAGAACTATTAGGAGGCCTATAAAAAACTCCCAACAGGGTGACCTCTCCTTTCCTGTTTCTAACTTCAGCCCATACTACCTCGGAAGAAGAGTCCCCATCTAGCATCCTCTCTGCCACCGTAATACTGCTCTTGACTAGCAGCGCCACACCTCCCCCTCTTTTGCCTCCTTCTCTGAGCTTACTAAAACACCTAAACCCCGGAACCTGCAACATCCATTCCTGTCCCTGCTCTATCCATGTCTCCGAAATGGCCACAACATCGAAGTCCCAGGTACCAACCCATGCTGCCAGTTCCCCTACCTGGTTTTGTATACTCCTGGCATTGAAGTAGACACACTTCAAACCACCTACCTGAACACTGGCCCCCTCCTGCGACGTCAAATCTGTGCTCCTGACCTCTATACTCTCATTCTCACTTACCCTAAAACTACAATCCAGGTTCCCATGCCCCTGCTGCATTAGTTTAAACCCCCCCCAAAGAGCACTAACAAATCTCCCCCCCAGGATATTTGTGCCCCTCAGGTTCAGATGTAGACCATCCTGTCTGTAGAGGTCCCACCTTCCCCAGAAAGAGCCCCAGAAATCTGAATCCCTCCCGCCTGCACCATCCCTGTAGCCACGCGTTTAAATGCTCTCCCTCCCTATTCCTCATCTCACTATCACGTGGTACGGGCAACAACCCAGAGATAACAACTCTGTTTGTTCCAGTTCTGAGCTTCCATCCTAGCTCCCTGAAAGCCTGCCTGACATCCTTGTCTCCTTTCCTACCTATGTCGTTAGTGCCAATGTGGACCACGACTTGGGGCTGCCCCCCCTCCCCCCTAAGGACCCGGAAAACACGATCCGAGACATCACGTACCCTTGCACCTGGGAGGCAACATACCAAACGTGAGTCTCTCACGCTCCCACAAAATCTCCTATCTGTGCCCCTGACTATCGAGTCCCCAATTACTAATGCTCTGCTCCTCTCCCCCCTTCCCTTCTGAGCAACAGGGACAGACTCCGTGCCAGAGGCCCGTACCCCATGGCTTACCCCTGGTAAGTCCCCCCCCCCCCACACATTGTGTGGTAACTATAAAACGCTAAGACATAGGAGCAGAATTAAGCCACTCAGCCCATCGAGTCTGATCTACCATTCAATCATGGCTTATATTTTTCTCATCCCCATTCTCCTGCCTTTTCCCCATAACCCCTGATCCCCTTATTAATCAAGAACCTATCGATCTCTGTCTTAAAGACACTCAGTAATTTGGCCTCCACAGCCTTCCGCAGCAAAGAGTTCCACAGATTCACCACCCTCTGATGAAGAAATTCCTCCTCATCTCTGTTTCAAAGGATCGTCCCTTTAGTCTGTGAATGTCCTCTGATTCTAGTTTTCCCTACAATTGGCAACATCCTCTCCACGTCCGCTGTATCCAGGCCTCGCAGTATCCTGTAAGTTTCAATAAGATACCCCATCCTTCTAAACTCCAATAAGTACAGGCCCAGAGTCCTCAACCGTTCCTCATAAGCTGGTGTAATTTATAGATTTATTTATTTTGGATGTTGTTTGGGGAAATGCGATCGTCTTAAAGAGTTCAAGGATCATACATATATTTTGGAATATGGGCTACATTATACGGAATGTGTGTGTGTGTGGTAATTCATATAGCTAAATTCTCTACTTTAATAAATAGTCTTTAATGATGTTACACAACAACTACATTAAGGGCAGCACAATGGCACAGTGGTTAGCATTGCTCCCTCACAGCGCCAGGGACCCGGGTTCGATTCCGACTTCGGGTGACTGTGTGAAGTTTGCGCATTCTTCCCGTGTCTGCGTGGGTTGTGGGTTTCCTCCGGGTGCTCCAGTTTCCTCCCACAATCCAAAGATGTGCAGGTTTGGTGGATTGCCATGCTAAATTGCCTTTTAGTGTCCAGGGATTGGGTAGAGTTGTGGAGATGGGGCGGGGGATTGGACTGGTCGTGGGGCGAGGGGGGGGTCAGTGCTTTGTGACAGAAAATTGGGGCTTGTCCGCGATCTTTAAAAGCTTAATTGCTTGAGTGTAGAGAATGTTTGACCTTTGAACATTAATAGGGTGAGAAACAAGTAGAATCAAGTTAGAACGTGCTGTAATAAGTAAGAAGACTGCAAAGAATGGCTCGTGATCTAGCCCGATTTTATCTGGACATAGACAATCAAACTGTAGCAAGTTTGAAAAGTGTGCCGAAAACCATATTGAGGGAATTGGCAAGTAAATCTACAGTGGCTAAGAAGACTGAGAAAATTGAAAGCACGGGAAATTTGCATACCTCCGTTGTGGTCACCCTAACTTGAAGGTGTACCTGAGCTAGACACCCTAGCTGTTCAAGTGAAGACAAGCGTCCAGCAGAGAGCATTAGAGCGGAGCTGCTGATTGGCTGGTGCAAGGGAAATTTTCATACCTCTGTTGTGGTCACCCTAACTTGAAGGTGGTTTGTGGAGGAACTGTAGTCAAGTGACACTTAAACCTGAAACACTTCTTCAGTGTTTCCCTCCCTACCCACTCCTCTAACCAAAAAATAACAACCGCTGTAAAGATCAAGAGGAAGGCTCAAGGGCAGGTAGAAGTAGAAAGAAGTTGAACCATGACATCACAGCCTCCAGGTAAGGGATTCGCTGGTGACTGGTAAGTAGTTTTTCTTTTATTTTCCCTCAGGTGTTATCGTGCAGGGCGCAGAGGTTTCTGAGTGAGTGCTTGCTGAGAAGGGGAGTGAATAACAGGTAAGCTCTTTCTTACTTTTTCTTTTCTTTATCTAGAGGGAATGGCAGGGAAGGTAGTGCAATGTTTATCCTGCAGAATGTTTGAGGTGAGGGACGCCGACAGTGTCCCTGTGATTTCATCTGTAGGAAGTGCACCCATCTCCAACTCCTCAGAAACCGCATTAGGGAACTGGAGCTGGAGCTGGAGGAACTTCGGATCATTCGGGAGGCAGAGGTGGTCATAGGTAGAAGCTTCAGGGATGTAGTTACTCCGAAGAATAAAGACAGATGGGTGATGGTGAGAGGGGCTGGGAGGAAGCAGTCAGTACAGGGATCCCCTGTGGTCGTTCCCCTTAGTAACAAGTATACCGCATTGGATACTGTTGGGGGGGGGGACTTACCAAGGGTAAGCCATGGGGTGCATGTCTCTGGCACAGAGTCTGTTCCTGTTGCTCAGAAGGGAAGGGGGGAGAGGAGTAGAGCATTAGTCATTAGAGACTCCATAGTTAGGGGGATAGATAGGAGATTCTGTGGGAACGAGAGAGACTCACGGTTGGTGTGTTGCCTCCCAGGTGCCAGGGTGTGTGATGTCTCGGATCGTGTTTTCGAGATCCTTAAGGGGGAGGGGAAACAGCCCCAAGTCGTGGTCCATATAGATACCAACGACATCGGTAGGAAAAGGGATAGGGATGTAAGGCAGGAATTCAGGGAACTAGGGTGGAAACTTAGATCTAGGACAAACAGAGTTATTATCTCTGGGTTGTTACCCGTGCCCCGTGATAGCGAGACGAGGAATAGGTAAAGAGAGGAGTTGAACACGTGGCTACAGAGATGGTGCAGGAGGGAGGGTTTCAGATTTCTGGATAATTGGGGCTCATTCTGGGGTCGGTCGGACCTCTACAAATGGGATGGTCTACACCTGGACCAGAGGGGTACCAATATCCTGGGGATGAAATTTGCTATTGCTTTTCTGGAGGGTTTAAACTAGTTCAGCAGGGGCTTGGGAACCTGAAT
Organism: Scyliorhinus torazame; assembly: GCF_047496885.1. Lineage (NCBI taxonomy): Eukaryota > Metazoa > Chordata > Chondrichthyes > Carcharhiniformes > Scyliorhinidae > Scyliorhinus > Scyliorhinus torazame. The sequence continues at coordinate 180,393,759 of NC_092713.1, forward strand.
TGTAGCTCCAGTATACAGGAGGTTGAGAGTAGTGAGGTCATGAGTAAGGTTTCAAAGTTGCAGGAGTGTACCGGCAGGCAGGAAGGTGGTTTAAAGTGTGTCTTCTTCAATGCCAGGAGCATCCGGAATAAGATGGGTGAACTGGCGGCATGGGTTGGTACCTGGGACATCGATGTTGTGGCCATTTCGGAGACATGGATAGAGCAGGGGCAGGAATGGTTGTTGCAGCTGCCGGGGTTTAGATATTTCAGTAAGCTCAGGGAAGGTGGTAAAAGAGGGGGAGGGGTGGCATTGTTAGTCAAGGACAGTATTACGGTGGCAGAAAGGACGTTTGATGAGGACTCGTCTACTGAGGTAGTATGGGCTGAGGTTAGAAACAGGAAGGGAGAGGTCGCCCGGTTCGGGGTTTTCTATAGGCCTCCGAAAAGTTCCAGAGATGTAGAGGAAAGGATTGCAAAGATGATTCTGGATTGGAGCGAAAGCAACAGGGTAGTTGTTATGGGGGACTTTAACTTTCCAAATTTTGACTGGAAACGCTATAGTTCGAGTACTTTAGATGGGTCCGTTTTTGTCCAATGTGTACAGGAGGGTTTCCTGACACAGTATGTAGATAGGCCAACGAGAGGCGAGGCTGTATTGAACAAACAAAGAACAAAGAACAAAGAAATGTACAGCACAGGAACAGGCCCTTCGGCCCTCCAAGCCCGTGCCGACCATGCTGCCCCACTAAACTACAATCTTCTACACTTCCTGGGTCCGTATCCTTCTATTCCCATCCTATTCATATATTTGTCAAGATGCCCCTTAAATGTCCCTATCGTCCCTGCTTCCACTACCTCCTCCGGTAGCGAGTTCCAGGCACCCACTACCCTCTGCGTAAAAAACTTGCCTCGTACATCTACTCTAAACCTTGCCCCTTTCACCTTAAACCTATGCCCCCTAGTAATTGACCCCTCTACCCTGGGGAAAAGCCTCTGACTATCCACTCTGTCTATGCCTCTCATAATTTTATATACCTCTATCAGGTCTCCCCTCAACCTCCTTCGTTCCAGTGAGAACAAACCGAGTTTATTCAATCGCTCCTCATAGCTAATGCCCTCCATACCAGGCAAATTCTGGTAAATCTCTTCTGCACCCTCTCTAAAGCCTCCACATGCTTCTGGTAGTGTGGCGACCAGAATTGAACACTATACTCCAAGTGTGGCCTAACTAAGGTTCTATACAGCTGCAACATGACTTGCCAATTCTTATACTCAATGCCCCGGCCAATGAAGGCAAGCATGCCGTATACTTTCTTGACTACCTTCTCCACCTGTGTTGCCCCTTTCAATGACCTGTGGACCTGTACTCCTAGATCTCTTTGACTTTCAATACTCTTGAGGGTTCTACCATTCACTGTATATTCCCTACCTGCATTAGACCTTCCAAAATGCATTACCTCACATTTGTCCGGATTAAACTCCATCTGCCATCTCTCCGCCCAAGTCTCCAGACAATCTAAATCCTGCTGTATCCTCCGACAGTCCTCATCGCTATCCGCAATTCCACCAACCTTTGTGTCGTCTGCAAACTTACTAATCAGACCAGTTACATTTTCCTCCAAATCATTTATATATACTACAAAGAGCAAAGATCCCAGCACTGATCCCTGTGGAACACTACTGGTCACAGCCCTCCAATTAGAAAAGCATCCCTCCATTGCTACTCTCTGCCTTCTATGGCCTAGCCAGTTCTGTATCCACCTTGCCAGCTCACCCCTGATCCCGTGTGACTTCACCTTTTGTACTAGTCTACCATGAGGGACATTGTCAAAGGCCTTACTGAAGTCCATATAGACAACATCCACTGCCCTACCTAAAACTCTATCAAGTTAGTGAGACACGACCTCCCCTTCACAAAACCATGCTGCCTCTCACTAATACGTCCATTTGCTTCCAAATGGGAGTAGATCCTGTCTCGAAGAATTCTCTCCAGTAATTTCCCTACCACTAAAGTAAGGCTCACCGGCCTGTAGTTCCCGGGATTATCCTTGCTACCCTTCTTAAACAGAGGAACAACATTGGCTATTCTCCAGTCCTCCGGGACATCACCTGAAGACAGCGAGGATCCAAAGATTTCTGTCAAGGCCTCAGCAATTTCCTCTCCAGCCTCCTTCAGTATTCTGGGGTAGATCCCATCAGGCCCTAACACCTCGTCTTTTTGGATCACAATGTGACCCAGGCTATCTACACCCCCTTCTCCAGACTCAACATCTACCAATTCCTTCTCTTTGGTGAATACTGATGCAAAGTATTCATTTAGTACCTCGCCCATTTCCTCTGGCTCCACACATAGATTCCCTTGCCTATCCTTCAGTGGGCCAACCCTTTCCCTGGCTACCCTCTTGCTTTTTATGTACGTGTAAAAAGCCTTGGGATTTTCCTTAACCCTATTTGCCAATCACTTTTCGTGACCCCTTCTAGCCCTCCTGACTCCTTGCTTAAGTTCCTTCCTACTTTCCTTATATTCCACGCAGGCTTCGTCTGTTCCCAGCAATGGAGGGATGCTTTTCTAATTGGAGGGCTGTGACCAGTGGTGTTCCACAGGGATCAGTGCTGGGACCTTTGCTCTTTGTAGTATATATAAATGATTTGGAGGAAAATATAACTGGTCTAATTAGTAAGTTTGCAGACGACACAACGGTTGGTGGAATTGCGGATAGCGATGAAGACTGTCGGAGGATACAGCAGGATTTAGATTGTCTGGAGACTTGGGCGGAGAGATGGCAGATGGAGTTTAATCCGGACAAATGTGAGGTAATGCATTTTGGAAGGTCTAATGCAGGTAGGGAATATACAGTGAATGGTCGAACCCTCAAGAGTATTGAAAGTCAAAGAGATCTAGGAGTACAGGTCCACAGGTCATTGAAAGGGGCAACACAGGTGGAGAAGGTAGTCAAGAAGGCATACGACATGCTTGCCTTCATTGGCCGGGGCATTGAGTATAAGAATTGGCAAGTCATGTTGCAGCTGTATAGAACCTTAGTTAGGCCACACTTGGAGTATAGTGTTCAATTCTGGTCGCCACACTACCAGAAGGATATGCAGGCTTTAGAGAGGGTGCAGAAGAGATTTACCAGAATTTGCCTGGTATGGAGGGCATTAGCTATGAGGAGCGATTGAATAAACTCGGTTTGTTCTCACTGGAACGAAGGAGGTTGAGGGGAGACCTGATAGATGTATACAAAATTATGAGGGGCATAGACAGAGTGGATAGTCAGAGGGTTTTCCCCAGGGTAGAGGGGTCAATTACTAGGGGGCATAGGTTTAAGGTGAGAGGGACAAGGTTTAGAGTAGATGTACGAGGCAAGTTTTTTACGCAGAGGGTAGTGGGTGCCTGGAACTCGCTACCGGAGGAGGTAGTGGAAGCAGGGACGATAGGGACATTTAAGGGGCATCTTGACAAATATATGAATAGGATGGGAATAGAGGGATACGGACCCAGGAAGTGTAGAAGATTGTAGTTTAGTGGGGCAGCATGGTCGGCACGGGCTTGGAGGGCCGAAGGGCCTGTTCCTGTGCTGTACATTTCTTTGTTCTTTGTTCTTTTGTCTTTTCTGTGGCTGTGTCCCAATTATGGCAATCAGTGAGTTTGCCCTTCCTTTTAAGTCATTTATGTCCAAATGCTTAGAGTCGCCAGGTATCGAATGATACCACCGCAAGTTTCAACCGGCTATCGATCAATGAGCCAAACACCAGTTAGTTAGTTCAAGGTCCAGGGTACTTTATTTACACACAATTAGTCATGCAACATAAACACTACTAGTTAACTACACCTATCAACTAAGACAACCTGTACTTAACTTCGGGTACCCGGTTTCGGTCAGGAAACAGTGGCCGTTGTTCGATTCTGGATCTCTCGGGTTCGAAGGAGTAACTGCTGCTCAGCTGGGCTCATCCGTCTGGTAGTGGGCGTTGAACGTGGACTCGCTTCTGGTGTTGCTGCAATTGGCGATGGCCGTGACCGGGGTACCAAGGCCAAGAGAGCGCCAAGAGAGAGCGAACATATGGCGAACTCTTCTTCTTATACTCGGGGGGTTTTCGTGCTCTTTTGGGCGGTCCTTCGATTTGAGCCTTACTAATTGGGTGATCTCTGATCACTCTGTTCGATTCCTTAACCAATAAGTGGGCGGGGATCTGGATGACTGGGCGTGTCCCAAGCGGTCACTGACTCCGTTGTTTGCATTTCCCTTGAACAGGGAGTGGCGCCGAAATGTCTGGGACTGTCCCGGTTGCTGGAGTACCAGTCCTTTGTTTTGGTGAAGGTGGGGCATCAAATGTTAATTGGCCCCATTAAAATGCTAATTGGACGGAGTTTCGATACCGTCTGGACCTTTTGCTGACAAATATGCATTTCAGGCTCTGAGCCTGCCTGAGTCTTGGCTTGTCCATTTTACGCGCCAGGCTTTGCGAGTTTCTCTGTACCTAGTTGTAAGTGGCCATCCCAGGTGGCTACATTTTAAATTGGAGAAAGCTAGAAATTGGGATGGTACAAGAGAGAACAGGCCAGCCAGAGTGGAAGTGGTTAGAAACTCCAAGGGGTGGGGCAGCACGGTGGGTACAGTGGATAGCACTGCTCCTTCACGGCGCCGTGGACCCACGTTCGATCCCGGCTCTGGGTCACTGTCTGTTTGTAGTTTGCACATTCTCCTCGTGTTTGCGTGGGTTCACCCCCACAACCCAAAGATGTGGCGGGTAGGTGGATTGGCCACGCTAAATTGCCCCTTAATTGGAAAAAATGAATTGGGTACACTAAATTTATTTTAAAAGAAACTCCAAGGGGACGTAACCACAAAATACAATAGAGTCTGTTGGAGGGGTGAGAAATGTGGAAAAGGTCAGATGTTTTCATTATAACATGCTGAGCCACACAAAATCATTATGCTGGAAATAAATGGTTGGCCTGTTGGTGTTACAAATTTTAAAACGGGAAGTATGAAAGAACAGGGGAAACAGATAGGATTTGTACACAGAGGAAAAGAAACATGGAAGGATCATGTGTGCTCAACTTGCACAGGGGCAGAGTGACCAGCAGGTGGTGTATGTGTTTGAAGAATTTGTGTGCAGGGGTAAAATATTTCCACGTGGATAGAATAAACTGGGCAAAGATATTAAAATCTTACAAGATACAGGCGTGAGTCATTCCCTAATGTTGTGGGATGAAGATATTTGTAGTACAGAAGGAATATTAAAGGAAAAGGTGCAGGTCATCCGCATTCTCGGAGAAAGGAAAGAAACACCTGTAGTAAAAATAAACTTACAGAATAGCTTGAAGACAGGAGAAGTAGTTGTAGATGTGGTAGTAACCTTGACCATTGCAAGCATTCGAGAGAATGATATCACAGGATCCCAGAATGTAGTGATGCCTACTGTAGTTGAGTATTGGGGAATGAGCCCAGCCAGGTGGTAGAAGTTTTAGTAGGGGAGCATTTCGGGAACAGTGACCACAATTCAGTAAGTTTTAAAGTGCTGGTGGACAAGGATAAGAGTGGTCCTAGGATGAATGTGCTAAATTGGGGGAAGGCAAATTATAACAATATTAGGCGGGAACTAAAGAACCTAGATTGGGGGCGGATGTTTGAGGGCAAATCAACATCTGACATGTGGGAGGCTTTCAAGTGTCAGTTGAAAGGAATTCAGGACCGGCATGTTCCTGTGAGAAGGATAAATACTGCAATTTTCGGGAACCTTGGATAACGAGAGATATTGTAGGCCTCGTCAAAAAGAAAAAGGAGGCATTTGTCAGGGCTAAAAGGCTGGGAACAGACGAAGCCTGTGTGGAATATAAGGAAAGTAGGAAGGAACTTAAGCAAGGAGTCAGGAGGGCTAGAAGGGGTCACGAAAAGTCATTGGCACATACGGTTAAGGAAAATCCCAAGGCTTTTTACACGTACATAAAAAGCAAGAGCGTAGCCAGCGAAAGGGTTGGCCCACTGAAGGATAGGCAAGGGAATCTATGTGTGGAGCCAGAGGAAATGGGCGAGGTACTAAATGAATACTTTGCATCAGTATTCACCAAAGAGGAGAAATTGGTAGATGTTGAGTCTGGAGAAGGGTGTGTAGATAGCCTGGGTCACATTGAGATCCAAAAAGACGAGGTGTTAGGCCTCTTGAAAAATATTAAGGTAGATAAGTCCCCAGGGCCTGATGGGATCTACCCCAGAATACTGAAGGAGGCTGGAGAGGAAATTGCTTAGGCCTTGGCAGAAATCTTTGGATCCTCACTGTGTTCAGGTGATGTCCCGGAGGACTGGAGAATAGCCACTGTTGTTCCTCTGTTTAAGAAGGGTAGCAAGGATAATCCAGGGAACTACAGGCCGGTGAGCCTTACTTCAGTGGTAGGGAAATTACTGGAGAGAATTCTTCGAGACAGGATCTACTCCCAGTTGGAAGCAAATGGACGTATTAGCGAGAGGCAGCATGGTTTTGTGAAGGGGAGGTCGTGTCTCACTAACTTGATAGAGTTTTTCGAGGAGGTCACTAAGATGATTGATGCAGGTAGGGCAGTGGATGTTGTCTATATGGTCTGTAAGGCCTTTGGCAATGTCCCTCATGGTAGACTAGTACAAAAGGTGAAGTCACACGGGATCAGGGGTGAGCTGGCAAGGTGGATACAGAACTGGCTAGGTCATAGAAGGCAGAGAGTAGCAATGGAAGGATGCTTTTCTAATTGGAGGGCTGTGACCAGTGGTGTTCCACCTTTGCTGTTTGTAGTATAAATGATTTGGAGGAAAATGTAACTGGTCTGATTAGTAAGTTTGCAGACGACACAAAGGTTGGTGGAATTGCGGATAGCGATGAGGACTGTCAGAGGATACAGCAGGATTTAGATTGTTTGGAGACTTGGGCGGAGAGATGGCAGATGGAGTTTAATCCGGACAAATGTGAGGTAATGCATTTTGGAAGGTCTAATGCAGGTAGGGAATATAATGTGAATGGTAGAACCCTCAAGAGTATTGAAAGTCAAAGAGATCTAGGAGTACAGGTCCACAGATCACTGAAAGGGGCAACACATGTGGAGAAGGTAATCAAGAAGGCATACGGCATGCTTGCCTTCATTGTCCGGGGCATTGAGTATAAGAATTGGCAAGTCATGTTGCAGCTGTATCGAACCTTAGTTAGGCCACACTTGGAGTATAGTGTTCAATTCTGGTCGCCACACTACCAGAAGGATGTGGAGGCTTTAGAGAGGGTGCAGAAGAGATTTACCAGAATGTTGCCTGGCATGGAGGGCATTAGCTATGAGGAGCGATTGAATAAACTCGGTTTGTTCTCACTGGAACGAAGGAGGTTGAGGGGAGACCTGATAGAGGTCTACAAAATTATGAGGGGCATAGACAGAGTGGATCGTCAGAGGCTTTTCCCCGGGGTAGAGGGGTCAATTACTAGGGGACATAGGTTTAAGGTGAGAGGGGCAAGGTTTAGAGTAGATGTACGAGGCAAGTTTTTTACACAGAGGGTAGTGGGTGCCTGGAACTCGCCACCGGAGGAGGTGGTGGAAGCAGGGACGATAGTGACATTTAAGGGGCATCTTGACAAATACATGAATAGGATGGGAACAGAGGGATACAGACCCAGGAAGTGTAGAAGATTGTAGTTTAGTCGGGCAGCATGGTCAGCACGGGCTTGGAGGGCCGAAGTGCCGGTTCCTGTGCTGTACATTTCTTTGTTCTTTGTTCTTTGAGCAATGTAAACTATCTGGTATGCACCCTGGATAGACGCAAATCACACAGAGTATGTCAGGTGGACATAAAACAAAAGGTAGAAAAGTGAATAAGAGAAGTGACAGGTGGAGAAACCAAGGGCAAAATTCAAACAGGGCAATAGAGAAAAATATTGGGAGCAAGACAATCAATGTGAAAAAGATAAACTTAAAGGCTCTGTGCCTTAATGCACGGAGCATTTGCAATACAGTGGATGAACTAATCGCGCAGATAGATATAAATGGGTATGATATAATTGGGATTAGGGAGACATGGCTGCAGGTTGACCAGGAATGGGAACTGAATGTCCCAGGGTTTTCAGTATTTAGGAAGGACAGGCATAAAAGAAAAGGTGGTGACTTGGATTGCTGGTTAAAGAGGAAATCAACACAGTAGTGAGAAAGGATATTAGCTCTGACAATGTGGAATCTGTATGGGTAGAGTTGAGAAATACCAAGGAGCAAAAAACATTAGTGGATGTCATATATAGACTCCCAAACTGCAGGTGAGGTTGGGAATGGCATTAAACACAAAATTAGAGATGCACGTAATAAGGGAATATTGGTGATCATGGGTGATTTTAATCTTCACATAGATTGGACAAATCAAATTAGCCACAATGCCGTCGAGGAGGAATTCCTGGAGTGTATACGGGATGGTTTTCTTGACCAATATGTGGAGGAACCAACTGGAGAGCCGGCCATCTTAGACTGGGTACTGTGTAATGAGAAGGGAATCATTGCCAATCTGGCTGTACGAGACCCCTTGGGGATGAGCGACCATAACATGATAGAATTTCTTATCAAGGTGGAGAGTGAAGTAGTTGATTCGGAGACTAGGGTGCTGAATCTTAATAAAGGGAACTATGAAAATATGAGGCGTGAGATGGTCTTGATAGATTGGGGAGAGTTACTGAAAGGGATGACAGTGGATAGACATTCAAGGAACGCATGGAGGAACTACAGCAACAGTTCATTCCTGGCTGGCAGAAAAGCAAGAAAAGTAAGAGGGCCAATCCATGGCTTACAGAGGAAAGTAGAAATAGTATCCGATCCAAGGAAGAAGCATACAGATTGGCCAAGAAAAATAATAGGTCTGAGGATTGGGAGCAGTTTAGAATTCAGCAAAGAAGGAAGAGGAGATTGATTAAGATTGTACAGTACGAAAGGAAGTTTGCAGGGAACATAAAGACTGACACTATGAGTTTCTATAGCTATGTGAAGAGAAAGAGATTGGTGAAGAGAAATGTAGGCCCCCTACAGACAGAACCAGGGGAATGCATAATAAGGGACAAAGAAATGGCTGAGCAATTTAATACATACTTTGGTTCTGTCTTCACAAGAGAGGACACAAATCAGATACCAGAAATGCTGGAAAATGAAATGTTTAGTGAGAGGGAAGAACTGAGGGAGATTAACATTATTAGAGAAATGGTGCTGGGGAAATTGATGGCGGATAAATTCCGAGGGCCTGAGAGTCTGCATCCCAGAGTGCTTAAGGAGGTGTCTCTGGAAATAGTGGACGCATTGGTGGTCATCTTCCAGGATTCTATAGACTCTGGAACTGTCCCTGCAGATTGGAGGGTAGCTCACATCACTCCGATATTCAAAAAGGGAGGTAGAGAGAAAGCAGGGAATTATAGACCAGTAACATTGGTAGTGGGGAAAATGCTTGAATCCATTATCAAGGACTTTATAGCGGAACATTTAGAAAGCAGTGGCAGCATCAGTCAGAGTCAGCATGGATTTATGAAGGGAAAATCATGCTTGACAAATCTGTTGGGATTCTTTGAAGATGTAACCAGTACAGTTGACGAGGGGGAGCCAGTCGATGTGGTATATTTGGACTTTCAGAAGGCTTTTGACAAAGTCCCGCATAAGAGATTATTGTGCAAAATTAAAGCGCATGGGGTTAAGGGAAGTGTATTGAGGTGGATAGAAAACCGGTTGGCAGAGAGGAAACAAAGAGGAGGGAATAATGGGTCATTTTCAAATTGGCAGACAGTAACTAGTGGGGTACCACAGGGATCGGTGCTGGGATCCCAGCTATTCACAATATATATTAATGATTTGGATGAGGGAACAAAATATAACATCTCAAAGTTTGCAGATGATACCAAGTTAGGTGGGAGGGTGAATTGTGACGAGGATGCAGGGATCCTACAGCATGATCTGGTTGGGCGAGTGGGCAAATCAGTGGCAGATGCAGTATAATTTGGATAAGTGTGAGGTTATTCACTTTGGAAGCAAAAACAGGAAGGCAGAATACTACCTCAATGGTTATAAATTGGGAGAGGGGAGTCTGCAGCGGGACCTGGGTGTCCTTGTGCACCAGTCGTTGAAGGTAAGCATGCAGGTGCAGCAGGAGGTAAAGAAGGCTAATGGTATGTTGGCCTTCATTGCGAGAGGCTTCGAGTATAGAAGCAGGGATGTGTTGCTGCAATTGTACAGGCCTTGGTGAGGCCACGCTTGGAGTATTGTGTGCAGTTTTGGTCTCCTTCTCTGAGGAAGGATGTTCTTGCTCTCAAGGGAGTGCAGCGAAGGTTTACCAGACTGATTCCAGGGATGGCGGGACTGCCATATGAGGAGAGATTGATTAGGTTGGGATTGTTCTCGCTGGAGTTCAGAAGAATAAGGGGGGAACTCATAGAGACTTATAAAATTCTAACAGGACTAGACAGGGTAGATGCAGGGAAGATGTTACCAATGATGGGTGTGTCCAGAACCAGGGGTTACATTCTGAGGATTCAGGGTAAACCATTTTGGACAGATATAAGGGTCATCTCTTCACACAAAGAGTGGTGAGCCTGTGGAATTCATTACCACAGGAAGTAGTTGATGCTAAAACTTTGAATATATTCAAGAAGCGACTAGATATAGCACTTGGGGAGAATGGGATCAAAGGCCTGGGGAAAAAGCAGGATTAGGCTATTGAGTTGGATGATCAGCCATGATCGTAATGAATGGCTGAGCAGGCTCGACGGGCCAAAAGGCCTCTTCCTGCTCCTATGTTCTATGTATCTTTGTATCTAAGATAAAAAGATCTTGGGTTAGAGGAGATTGGAACAAGCAGGGTGTCTTCTTAGTAATGAAGTAGGGGGAAGATGAGCGGTCAAATTCTGAAAGTGACTTCTCTACAATTCATTTGTACGCTGAGGAAGCACTGTAACATTTAAACCAGTGGTTACATCATCTCACAGAGAAGAACATGAGCGAACTGACATAGTTACCACAGTCCTATAAATGTATCTGCAGGAATAAACGAGGTAGAACAGGGTTTACAACGCATGTCATAGATGTGGGGGTCACCATACCAATCAACAACATCCATATTGGTTAAATTCAACTAAGGTATAGCAGGTACAGAAGGTAATTGAGTATATGCTCGGAACTGACCTTATTCAATTGAGTTCTAGCGATTGGAGCTCCCCTATCGTCATGGTATGCAAACCGGATTGAACCCAGAGACGTTGCATGGACTACAGGTGGGAATGCCCTAGCCCCGAGGGATTTGCTTCATATTACATGTTTAGATGATGGCATTGAAAGCATTGGACAGCCACAATTCATCAGCAACACAAACTTTTATTGGCAAGTACTCAGACTGAGAAGACTAAGGGGATCGTCGTTTGTGCAACACCCCATGAACTTTATTTTCTTTTTGGTGCTCAGAAAGGGACGTGGGTTAACACTTTTCTGTGTACATAGCTGGAACTGTATTGTACCTGGAGCAGCCTTGCGTTGCTGTTTGATGTTTATAGAACATAGAACATAGAACAATACAGCGCAGTACAGGCCCTTCGGCCCACGATGTTGCACCGAAACAAAAGCCATCTAACCTACACTATGCCATTATCATCCATATGTTTATCCAATAAACTTTTAAATGCCCTCAATGTTGGCGAGTTCACTACTGTAGCAGGTAGGGCATTCCACGGCCTCACTACTCTTTGCGTAAAGAACCTACCTCTGACCTCTGTCCTATATCTATTACCCCTCAGTTTAAAGTTATGTCCCCTCATGCCAGCCATATCCATCCGCGGGAGAAGGCTCTCACTGTCCACCCTATCCAACCCCCTGATCATTTTGTATGCCTCTATTAAGTCTCCTCTTAACCTTCTTCTCTCCAACGAAAACAACCTCAAGTCCATCAGCCTTTCCTCATAAGATTTTCCCTCCATACCAGGCAACATCCTGGTAAATCTCCTCTGCACCCGCTCCAAAGCCTCCACGTCCTTCCTATAATGCGGTGACCAGAACTGTACGTAATACTCCAAATGCGGCCGTACCAGAGTTCTGTACAGCTGCAACATGACCTCCCGACTCCGGAACTCAATCCCTCTACCAATAAAGACCAACACTCCATAGGCCTTCTTCACAACCCTATCAACCTGGGTGGCAACTTTCAGGGATCTATGTACATGGACACCTAGATCCCTCTGCTCATCCGCACTTTCAAGAACTTTACCATTAGCCAAATATTCCGCATTCCTGTTATTCCTTCCAAAGTGAATCACCTCACACTTCTCTACATTAAACTCCATTTGCCAGCTCTCAGCCCAGCTCTGCAGCTTATCTATATCCCTCTGTAACCTGCTACATCCTTCCACACTATCGACAACACCACCGACTTTAGTATTGTCTGCAAATTTACTCACCCACCCTTCTGCGCCTTCCTCTAGGTCATTGATAAAAATGACAAACAGCAATGGCCCCAGAACAGATCCTTGTGGTACTCCACTTGTGACTGTACTCCATTCTGAACATTTCCCATCAACCACCACCCTCTGTCTTCTTTCAGCTAGCCAATTTCTGATCCACATCTCTCAATCACCCTCAATCCCCAGCCTCCGTATTTCTTGCAATAGCCTACCGTGGGGAACCTTATCAAACGCTTTGCTGAAATCCATATACACCACATCAACTGCTCTACCCTCGTCTACCTGTTCAGTCACCTTCTCAAAGTTTACATCGTTTGATCTTTCCCATCTTAGTGAGACTGCTCCAGTGGGTCGGAGTGGGGGATGGCGTGCTGGGGAGTGGGGAGATGAGGTCGGGGAAACAATGGGAGTGAGACAAGTGGGCGCCGGAGCGATGAGTCACCGGGCTAGCAGATTGGCTAGTCAAGAGAGTCAGGTGCGGGGGGAGAATACAGCCAGTGAATGGCAGGTGTAGGGTTATCGGGGGATGTTGCTAGGGGGGAAAGGGGGGCGGGGGGTGGGGGAGTTACTTTGCTGACGTGGGGGGATCTGAAGTAGGTAATGGAAAGGAGGTCGGGCGTGGAGGCAGCCAAGAGGCGAACCAGGAGTGGCACGGCGCATGGGCCGGGGGCGGGCCCAAGAAAGGTTATGGCTGACCGGCGGGGTGGGGGGTTGTGCCCCCCAACCAGGCTGATCACCTGGAATGTCAGGGGACTAAATGGGCCAGTTAAAAGGGCACGTGTGTTCGCGCATTTGCGGGCTCTAAAGGCGGACGTAATTATGTTGCAGAAGACACATCTGAAAGTGTCTGACCAGACTAGGCTAAGGAAGGGCTGGATCAGCCAGGTCTTCCACTCGGGCTTGGATTCCAAGTCCAGGGGGGTAGCAATTATGATCAATAAGCGGGTTCAATTTGAGGCGGAGGGCGTAGTCGCAGACGGCGGGGGCAGATTCCTTATGGTAAGTGGCAAGCTGGAGGGGAGAAGAGTGGTGCTGGTGAACATATATGCTCCGAACTGGGACGACGTTGACTTTATCAAAATAGTGTTGGGGAAGATTCCGGACCGAGACTCACGTAAGTTGATAATGGGGGCGGGGGGGGGGGGGACTTTAATACGGTCCTTGACCCGGGTCATGTCCCAGAACGGGCAGACTCCCAGCAATGGCAAGGGAGCTGAAAGGGTTCATGGAGCAAATGAAGCTGTGGACCCATGGAGAGCCAGACAGCCGACGGGAAGGGGCTACTCGTTTTATTCACATGTTCATAAAGTATATTCTAGGATTGATTTCTTTATCTTGAGCAGGGACTGTGTAGGGCTAATGCAGGTAGGGAATATACAGTGAATGGTAGAACCCTCAAGAGTATTGAAAGTCAAAGAGATCTAGGAGTACAGGTCCACAGATCACTGAAAGGGGCTACACAGGTGGAGAAGGTAGTCAAGAAGGCATACGGCATGCTTGCCTTCATTGGCCGGGGCATTGAGTATAAGAATTGGCAAGTCATGTTGCAGCTGTATAGAACCTTAGTTAGGCCACACTTGGAGTATAGTGTTCAATTCTGGTCGCCACACTACCAGAAGGATGTGGAGGCTTTAGAGAGGGTGCAGAAGAGATTTACCAGAATGTTGCCTGGTATGGAGGGCATAAGCTATGAGGAGCGATTGAATAAACTCGGTTTGTTCTCACTGGAACGAAGGAGGTTGAGGGGCGACCTGATAGAGGTATACAAAATTATGAGGGGCATAGACAGAGTGGATAGTCAGAGGCTTTTCCCCAGGGTAGAGGGGTCAATTACTAGGGGGCATAGGTTTAAGGTGAGAGGGGCAAAGTTTAGAGTAGATGTACGAGGCAAGTTTTTTACGCAGAGGGTAGTGGGTGCCTGGAACTCACTACCGGAGGAGGTAGTGGAGGCAGGGACGATAGGGACATTTAAGGGGCATCTTGACAAATATATGAATAGGATGGGAATAGAAGGATACGGACCCAGGAAGTGTAGAAGATTGTAGTTTAGTCGGGCAGTATGGTCGGCACGGGCTTGGAGGGCCGAAGGGCCTGTTCCTGTGCTGTACATTTCTTTGTTCTTTGTTGTTTTTGTAAAGAATATGGAATACTCGGCAATCACTAACTCGGACCATGCCCCACACTGGGTGGACCTGCAGGTCGGGGGGGCGAATTACCAATGTGTTGTCGGAGGAGGGGATATGTGAGAGACTTCGGAAGCGCATGCAAAATTACTTGCAGGTGAACGATACGGGGGAGGTTTCAGCAGCGACCCCTGTGGGAGGTGCTGAAGGCAGTAGTGAGGGGGGAGCTGATCTCAATTCGGGCTCACAAGGTCAGGGCGGACAGAGCAGAAATGGACAGATTGGTTAGGGAAATTCACCGGATAGACGAGGAGCATGCGGGGTCCCCGGGGGAGGACCTACTCAGGGAGAGACGGAGATTGCAGGCGGAACTGGGGGTGCTATCCACGAGTAGGGCCGTGGAACAACTTAGGAAGGCGAGGGGAGTGGTGTATGAGCATGGGGAGAAGGCCAGCAGATTGCTAGCGCAGCAACTCAGGAAGAGGGAGGCGGCCAGGGAAATAAGTAGAGTGGTTGATGGGAGGGGAGCAGAGTGGAGGACCCGGCAGGACTGAATAAGGTATTTCGGGACTTCTATAGCAAGCTGTACACTTCAGAACCAACGGAAGAGCCGGAGGAGATGAAAAGGTTCCTGGATGGACAAACCTTCCCAAAAGTAGGCAGGGGACTAGTGGACGGGCTGGGGGCCCTGATTAGAGTGGAGGAGGTATTGGGGGGCCTAAAGGCCATGCAGTCGGGGAAAGCCCCGGGACCGGATGGATACCCAGTAGAGTTTTACAAGACGTTCTCGGAGATAGTGGGACCGGTCCTGACAAGGGTTTTTAATGAGGCAAGGGACAGAGGGACCCTGCCACCGGCGATGTCGCAAGCCACCATCTCGCTGATACTAAAGCGGGACAAGGACCCGGAATCCTGCGGCTCATACAGGCCAATATCTCTGATCAATGTGGATGCCAAGCTCCTGGCCAAGGTCCTGGCGATTAGAATTGAGGACTGCGTACCGGAGGTGATTGGGGACGATCAGGCAGGGTTTGTGAAAGGCAGGCAGCTGACAGCTAACTTGAGAAGCTTGCTTAATGTGATCATGATGCCCCTGACGGGCAAGGAGGAGGAGGTAGTGGTGGCAATGGACGCTGAGAAGGCCTTTCACCGAGTGGAGTGGGGCTATTTGTGGGAGGTGCTTGGACGGTTTGGGTTCGGGGAGGGACTGGTTAATTGGGTCAGACTATTGTACCAGGCCCCAAAAGCTAACGTTAGGACGAACAGGATAATGTCAGATTATTTCAGACTACACCGCGGGACCAGTCAGGGGCGCCCACTCTCCCCATTGCTGTTCGCGCTGGCCATAGAGCCGTTGGCGATGGCGTTGAGAGCTGCAAAGGGGTGGAAGGGAATGACTAGGGGGGGGTAGAGCATAGGGTCTCTCTCTGCTCCTGTACGTGTCGGACCCACTGGCCGGGATGGAAAATATACTAGAAACATTGAGGAAGTTCGGCCGGCTTTCAGGGTACAAATTAAATATGGCCAAGAGTGAGATGTTTGTGGTGCAGGCAAGGGGCCAGGAGAATAGGCTGAAGGAGCTGCCATTTAGGCTGGTGGAGGAACGTTTCCGGTACTTGAGGATACAGGCGGCATGAGACTGGGGCAGGTTGCATAAGTTAAATTTGACTAGGGTGGTGGAACAAATGAAGAGGGAGTTTCGGAGATGGGATGCACTCCCGCTGTCACTGGCGGGGAGGGTGCAGACTGTAAAGATGACAATCCTCCCTAGATTTCTGTTCATCTTCCAGTGCCTCCCGATCTTTATCCCACGGTCCTTCTTCAAAAGGATTGGCAAAATCATCATCAGCTTTGTCTGGGCGGGAAAATCCCCGCGGGGGAAGAAGGCGATGCTTGAAAGGAGCCGCAGCGAGGGGGGACTGGCATTGCCGAGTCTGATCAACTACTACTGGGCGGCTAACATAGCCAAGATAAGGAAGTGGATGGTGGGTACGGGGTCTATTTGGGAGCGAGTGGAGGCGGCTTCATGCAGGTGCACCAGTTTGGCAGCCCTGGTCACGGCTCCCCTACCGCTGTCGCCGGCCAGGTACTCCACCAGCCCGGTAGTGGGGGTGGCCCTGCGGATATGGGGCCAGTGGAGGAGGCATGTGGGGGGGGGTGGTGGTGGGTGCGTCAGTTTGGGCTCCAATATGTGATAACCATCAGGAGCTCAGCGGGGAGATGGAGGACGGGCTGTGGGTGGAAGCTCGGAGTAGGGTAAATTCAACCGCAACATGTGCCAATCTCGGCCTGATTCAATTTAAGGTCGTTCACCGGGCCCACATGACGGTAGCTGGGATGAGCAAATTCTTTGGGGTAGAGGACAAGTGCGCTAGATGCAAGGGAGGACCAGTGAACAATGTTCACATGTTTTGGGCATGTCCTAAGCTGAGGGGGTACTGGGAGGGATTTGCAGGGGTCATGTCCCGGGTGCTGAAATCAAGGGTGGTGGTGAGCAGAGGTGGCAATTTTCAGGGTTTCGGAAGACCTGGGAGTCCAGGGGGAGAAAGAGGCAGATGTTCTGGCCTTTGCTTCCCTAATAGCCCGGCGGCAGATACTGCTGGCATGGAGGGACTCAAAACCCCCGAAGACCGAACTATTACTTTCGGCCATGTCAGGTTTTCTGGGTATGGAAAAAGTAAGTTCGCCTTGAGAGGATCTGTACTGGGGTTCACCCGAAGGTGGCAACCATTCATCGACTTTGTCATTGTGGATAGCACAATTGCTTCACAACTCCAGGGTCCCAGGTTCGATTCCGGCTTGGGTCACTGTCTGTGCAGAGTCTGCACATCCTCCCCGTGTCTGCGTGGGTTTCCTCTGGGTGCTCCGGTTTCCGCCCATAGTCCAAAGATGTGCAGGTTAGGTGGATTGGCCATGATAAATTGCCCTTAGTGTCCAAAATTGCCCTTAGTGTTGGGTGGAGGTGTTGACTTTGGGTAGGGTGCTCTTTCCAAGAGCCGGTGCAGACTCAATGGGCCGAATGGCCTCCTTCTGCACTATAAATTCTATTCTATGAGACTTCTTCGCGGGAGAGTGAACGTCAGCAGGGGGGTGGGAAAGGAAGAGGGGGGGGGGAGGGGGGAGATTAGGGTAGAGTAGGAGGGATAAATAGGCGGGTAGTGTCTAGGGGAGAGGAGCGGGCATGTGCAGTATGGTTTGATTGAAGTAGTGGTTTTATGTTGATGGTTTTATATTGATGTTTGCACATTTCTGTTAGCTGTAACTTTACAATTCCAAAAAAATACCTCAATATAATTGTTTGTTGAAAAAAAAACATTGAGGCATTGAAAATGGAGATTAAGGAATAAAAAGCTTAACCTCATAGAAATAATTGTCAATCAAGCAAAGGCCACACTTCTCTCCAGCTGTGCTCTTTCCAGCATTACAGCATTTTGCTTGTAAATATTCTTTCCTTCCCTTTGAGAGTAGACATGTAATCTGAACTAATGAGGCAAACTGACTTCATCCTTTTTATGAGAGTCTGGGATTTCTCAGCATAGCAAGGCTTGGTTCAAAGTCCCAACTCATGTTAAAGGATTATTTCTGTTGACACAGTTGGAGAGAAATTTTGACTTTACTTAATTTTCAACCTTTCAAAAGGTTCTAAACTTCCCCAGAGCAGTTTAAATCTGACCCTATTTCCAGTTCTCTCTACCTTTGATAAAGAGTCATCCAGACTCCAAACGTTAGCTCCCTTCTTTCTCCACAGATGTTGTCAGACCTGCTGAGATTGTCCAGTATTTCCTGTTTTTGTTCCAGATTGTAGTTCAGGATTCCACTGAGGAACATTGAACCATCACTCATGGCGAAGCTGGCCAGACTCTACAGCAATTGCATGGGAGGACGAGGAGATGCCTACCCCAGCCAGGTCACGAGTGCAGGGTGTGGCCCACACCCACATCCCACAAGAGGGAAAAGCTGGAGTGTTTGGAATGGGGGTGCAATTCCTGGATTCAAGACCCACCCGCCATTTTTAAATGGCTCTGGGATCTTTCCAACTCTGCAGAAATCTGTTTCTCTCTACAGATGAGTGCTTCCAACATTTTTCATCATTATTTCAGATTTCCAGGATTGCAGCATTTTACTTCTGAATATTCTTTCCTTCCCTTTGAGAGCAGACATGTAATCTGGACTAATGAGGAACTGGAGCTCCCCCCCACCATCCTCCTTCAAAACTGGGTAGGCAAGAATTAATTGACCATTCCCATCTTCATTCTATGTGACCCAAGTAAAATTCCATTTGGATTGGAGATTGTGGTTTGGAACAGACAGCTGATGATAAAAGGAACACATTCTGAAGATATTGATTGTAAATTATGTCTCTATTCATCATTCATCAGTTTAACTTGGAGGGAGGTGAATGATGGGAAGAAAGAGCAAAGCTGGACTGTCTAATGCTTATATGTACTTCTAGCACCAGGTTAAAGTCCTGGTCCCTTACAGCCTAGTGTTATAAGACTTCTTACTGTGCTCATCCCAGTCCAACGCCGGCATTTCCACATCATATGTACTTGGTCCGAATGGGAGACATGGATATTCAAATAGACTTAAATACCTTACTGTTTTGCTCCAGTTCAATCCAACTCAATCCCACCTACCCACATTCCCCATACCCATCACTCTCACCTACCCAGCTTCTCCTCCTTATCCCCCGCTCCCACCTACCCACCTTCTCCCATGTGCCTCACTACTACCTACCTGTGGTGATATACATCACTGTAAAGACACAAGGGGTTAATGTAAATACACTAAGACTAAATAAACACTAGAGGGAGCACCAGAGACATCATGACACACAGACATTCAACCAAAGAAGCATAATACAACATGGTTCCAGGAGTGTCTGTAGAATCTACATAGTTCAACTCAACAGATCCGTGACTACCAGCAACAGCACCCAGGCAAGATGTTCGAGATTCCGGTTCCTCAGCAGCTCAGGTGCCACGGCAATCTCAGTGCCAATTGGCGTGCATTTAAGCAACGATTTGAGATCTACCTGGTAGAGACCGACTTAGATGGTGTTGCGGATGCAGAGAAAATAAAGCTTCTGCTCACCATTGCGGGTACAAGTGCAACAGAAATCTTCAAGATCTTCAAGACCTTCACGTACTCCAAAGGGCAAGACAAGAGAGAGTTCCAGACAGTCCTGGACAAGTTTCAAACATACTGCGAGGAAAACACAGGAGAGAACGGTAAAAGAGGCTCCAATACACACCACGGGGTGAAGGTAGGCCTGCAAATGCAGCAAACGGCAGTTTTGATTGGCAGCCATCTTGGGAAAGGAGCCGCACATGCACAGTTCCCCAAAAGAAGTGTACCAGCAAAACAGTGGGTTGCGCATGCGCTAGAAGCCGCGCATGCGCAGTTGCGAAGACACCGCAAAGTAAAGGAACAGCGATCTGCGCATGCGCAACCCATCCTACGCTTTACATCACAAGCGTCATGACGTCAGAGGCCCCGGACCACGCCCACTTAAAGGGGAAATGTCCAAAAATAACAAAAAAAAAATTTAAAGCCATAAAACGCCGTTCTTTCACCTGGAACGACAGCACAATGCCTGAACTTCGACCAGTAGCTGAAAGTAACCGCCGCAGAACCCTGCAATAAGCAGTTAGCACCACCCTAAGAGATGATTTAGTCCTTGAAGACTACGACTCAGACGTTGATGACTTCTTTGGACATCGCGAGCACAATGACAGATCCGACACAAAAAGTGATGATATGGTCCTTGATGACTACGACTCAGGCGATGATTTCATCATTGGACGTGGCGACCTTAGTACCAAATCCTAACCGCAACAAGATGTGTTGTACAGTGAAGAATCCGACACAGATATGGACGAGTTCTTCGGATTTGAGGATCCTCAGCCCAGCACAGAAGACATCCTAACCCAGAAGTACAGGATTCTGCTGTGGACTGACACCAAGAGACAGAGAGAGGTACAAGCCCACAGAGAGTGGCCTGACGCAAGAGACAGAGAGAGGTCCAAGCCTACAGAGAGCGGCCTGACGCCACACCAGTGGTCCATGCACCATGTACAGTGGTCCACGCACCACGAAGAGTTCCCGACTGTGCACAGAAAGCGATGACAGATTCCACAGCGAGACCACTGCATGTCTCCACACAGAGAACACAGAAAGACTCCACAGCGAGACCACCTCACAACTCCGTTGAGGGCACATAGATCGACTCCACAGCGAGACCACTGCATGACTCCACACAGGGAATGATGCCAGACTCCACAGAGAGAGCGATACAAGCCTCCACAGCGAACGCGTTGACAGTCTCCACGATGGAAGCAATGCAAGACTCCACAGCGCAGTCCTTGCATGAACAAGACCATGAAGATCTAGCAACCTTAACTGAGCAACCAGCAGCAGACAATGCAAGTCTGCCATGCTCAAGTGCACAGCAAGAAGACTATGACAGTCGACCACACTCAAGTGAACAACAAAAAGACTATGACAGTCTACCGAGATTATTTGAGCTACCGGAAGAAGACTCTGACAGTCTACCCAGCTCATTTAACCGACAAGAAGACACTGAAAGTCTATCCACTGTATGTGCGACAAGTGACAAAGGCTTCACAATTCCCATACAAGATGTGCAACATGACAGCGAGACTGACTGTTCTCCGCTAGTATGTACAGAGGCACTCGACAATCAAAGTGAGACTACTAGTGACTCCAGTGACACTACGTTAATTCAAACCTCATCCACTCAAGCCTCTCCACAAGAAAATGCATTCCTGAACGTTTTGACTCCGGACGGGGAGCATCAAGACACCTCAGATGATTCAAGTGAACCTGAAATGACTCCGGACGGGGAGTGTCAAGAAACCAAAGCAGATTCAGGTGAACCAGAAAGCACTCCAGACGGGGAGCATCAACAAGCCAAAGTTGATTCAAGTGAACCGGACATGACTCCAGACGGGGAGCGCCGAGGAATCAGAGATGGCACGCTCAATGAAACAGCAGGTCCCATAAAGGACACTGACACAAATAACTTTGTGAAGGACTCAAATTCTCCACTCGGTGTGGTCATTGGGTGCAACAAACACAATAACATAACCTACAAAACCAACAACAAAGACAACAAGAAGCGTACCAAAGGCACCAACGTCAACAACAAGCATGACAAAACCAACAACACTGGAACAACGACTGGTACGACATGGTACAACTCTGCCTGCAGGACAATGTAACAGCACAGCGCCTAACACTGGCAAGGGTACAGACATACTATGGCATGACAGCAAATCTCACCGATTCAAGTTTGCTCCACTACGAACAAGCAGACCAGCTTTCAAGGCAGATGACATACTGCATCAATATCGCAATCACAATAAACAGTCCAGGTCGGACAACACAGATGACATACTGCATCGCTAGATTTATAATCATCTAGATAGGAATAATATGATCAGGGATAGTCAGCATAGCTTTGTGAAGGGTAGGTCATGCCTCACAAACCTTATCGAGTTCTTTGAGATGGTGACTGAACAGGTAGACGAGGGTAGAGCAGTTGATGTGGTGTATATGGATTTCAGTAAAGCGTTTGATAAGATTCCCCACGGTAGGCTATTGCAGAAAATACGGAGGCTGGGGATTGAGGGTGATTTAGCGATGTGGATCAGAAATTGGCTAGCTGAAAGAAGACAGAGGATGGTGGTTGATGGGAAATGTTCAGAATGGAGTTCAGTTACAAGTGGCGTACCACAAGGATCTGTTCTGGGGCCGTTGCTGTTTGTCATTTTTATCAATGACCTAGAGGAAGGCGCAGAAGGGTGGGTGAGTAAATTTGCAGACGACACTAAAGTCGGTGGTGTTGTCGACAGTGTGGAAGGATGTAGCAGGTTACAGAGGGACATAGATAAGCTGCAGAGCTGGGCTGATAGGTGGCAAATGGAGTTTAATGTAGAGAAGTGTGAGGTGATTCACTTTGGAAGGAATAACAGGAATGCAGAATATTTGGCTAATGGTAAAGTTCTTGGAAGTGTGGATGAGCAGAGGGATCTAGGTGTCCATGTACATAGATCCCTGAAAGTTGCCACCCAGGTTGATAGGGTTGTGAAGAAGGCCTATGGAGTGTTGGCCTTTATTGGTAGAGGGATTGAGTTCCGGAGTCAGGAGGTCATGTTGCAGCTGTACAGAACTCTGGTACGGCCGCATTTGGAGTATTGCGTACAGTTCTGGTCACCGCATTATAGGAAGGACGTGGAGGCTTTGGAGCGGGTGCAGAGGAGATTTACCAGGATGTTGCCTGGTATGGAGGGAAAATCTTGTGAGGAAAGGCTGATGGACTTGAGGTTGTTTTCGTTGGAGAGAAGAAGGTTAAGAGGAGACTTAATAGAGGCATACAAAATGATCAGGGGGTTGGATAGGGTGGACAGTGAGAGCCTTCTCCCGCGGATGGATATGGCTGGCACGAGGGGACATAGCTTTAAACTGAGGGGTAATAGATATAGGACAGAGGTCAGAGGTATGTTCTTTACGCAAAGAGTAGTGAGGCTGTGGAATGCCCTACCTGCTACAGTAGTGAACTCGCCAACATTGAGGGCATTTAAAAGTTTATTGGATAAACATATGGATGATAATGGCATAGTGTAGGTTAGATGGCTTTTGTTTCGGTGCAACATCGTGGGCCGAAGGGCCTGTACTGCGCTGTATTGTTCTATGTTCTATGTTACCACAAGCATAGAAAAAAAGAGTCCAAATCAGACAACGAAGTGGTTTGACCATTTGCACCTCCTGATGACTTCTTGGTTCCTTATGCACAGGGACACAGATGGCATTCACAAAGCAATGACAACATCAACATCGACACTTCCATACCAAAACAAGAAAGCCACTCGACCGTATAAATTCATGAACTTTGGACTCATACATATTATTTGGTATTGTATCATCACCACTGTCATCATAATTTGTACATGTCATCACTTATCTACCTATTTTGTTCAATTTTTTTTAACACTACAGAAAATATGTAACACGAAACAAGGGGTATGTGGTGATAAGCATAACTGTAAAGACACAAGGGATTAACGTAAATACACTTAAAATAAAATAAACACTAGAGGGAGAACCAGAGACATCATGACACACAGACATTCAACCAATAGGTCAGTAAGATAGGACACGGCCAATGGGCAGTCAAGACACACCCAGAGGTGACACTACCACAAGGGGGCTACCCATATAAAAGGATAGGGCACACGTGCTCTTTCTCTTTCCATAGGCGACACTCAGAGATAAGGGGCAGATCAGGAAGCATCACACCCACCACATGGATTAGAGCAGACTGGTTAGTTAGACTGAGTTACTACAGTAAGATCAGCAGGAGAGTCGAACTCAAGTAGGAGAATTGTTAACTGTTCAATAAATGTGTTAAACCTATCTCCCAGTCTGAACCTTCCTTTGTCAGAGTATACATCAAGGAAGCAGCTTATGCTACATGAAGAAGCATAACACAACATGGTTCCAGGAGTGTCTGTTGAATCTACATACTCAACAGATCCGTGACTACCAGCAACAGCACCCAGGCAAGATGTTCGAGATTCCGGTTCCTAGGCAGCTCAGGTGTCACGGCAATCTCAGTGCCAATTGGCGTGCATTTAAGCAACGATTTGAGATCTACCTGGTAGAGTCCGACTTAGATGACGTTGTGGATGCAGAGAAAATAAAGCTTCTGCTCACTATTGCAGGTGCAAGTGGAGCAGAAATTTTCAAGATCTTCAAGACCTTCAAGTACTCCAAAGGGCAAGACAAGAGAGACTTCCAGACAGTTCTGGACAATTTTCAAACATACTGCGAGGAAAACACAAGAGAACGGTAAAAGAGGCGCCAATACACACCACGGGGCGAAGGTAGGCCTGCAAATGCAGCAAACGGCAGTTTTGATTGGCAGCCATCTTGGGAAAGGAGCCGCACATGCACAGTTCCCCAAAAGAAGCGTACCAGCAAAACAGTGGGTTGGGCATGCACTAGAAGCCGCGCATGCGCAGTTGCGCAAAGAGCGCACAGAACATAGAACATAGAACAATACAGCGCAGTACAGGCCCTTCGGCCCACGATGTTGCACCGAAACAAAAGCCATCTAACCTACACAATGCCATTATCATCCATATGTTTATCCAATAAACTTTTAAATGCCCTCAATGTTGGCGAGTTCACTACTGTAGCCGGTAGGGCATTCCACGGCCTCACTACTCTTTGCGTAAAGAACCTACCTCTGACCTCTGTCCTATATCTATTACCCCTCAGTTTAAAGTTATGTCCCCTCGTGCCAGCCATTTCCATCCGCGGGAGAAGGCTCTCACTGTCCACCCTATCCAACCCCCTGATCATTTTGTATGAAAAAGGTCCGTTTGCGGTGCACGAGAAGCCGCACAAGCACAGTTGCGAAGACGGCGCGCAAAGTAAAGGAACAGCGATCTGCGCTTGCGAAACCCATTCCTATGCTTTACATCACAAGCGGCATGATGTCAGAGGCCCCGGACCACGCCAATAAATGTGTTAAACCTATCTCAAAGTCTGAACATTCCTTTGTCAAAGTATACATCGAGGAAGCAGCTTATGCTACACGTAGAAGCTTAAAACAACACTACCCACCTTGTCCCTATATTTCTCGCTCCCACTTACCCACCTTCTCTCATAACCCTCACTCCAACCTACTCACCTTCTCCCCATATCCCTCACTCCCACCTGTCATGATATCCACATTAACATATCATGGTGCAATCACACACACAGACTGATGGACAGGTAGTTGGACCAACCAACACACACACAATATGGCAGCCAATCACCAGTGAGAGCACAGGCACTATAAAAAAGGGAACACCACAGTTCCCGCTCATTCTACCAGGAGATAAGTCAGAGCACAGAGCTCACAGCGTGCCACTCAGACATACACCATGTGCTGAGTGCCTCACTAAGATAGTGCTAGGGCTGGGTCTACAGGTTAGCTGGTGAAGTACAAACCACAGCCAGAAGTTAATAGTTATTATTGTACAGAATAATAAAACAGAGTTGTACCATCTACAACCGTGTTGGTTCGTTTGTGTATCGGAACACCCAACACAACATCACCTGACACCTCACCACATCCCTCATTCCCACCTACTCCCCTTTCCCCCATGTCCCTCACTCTCACCCTCCCACTTTGTTACCATGGGCTGGATTCTACGCAGCCCGTGCCAAAATCGCGTTTGGCTCGGGGAAGAGAATCGACTTTTACACCCAAATCGGGCCCGCGCCTCTCCTGCAATTCTGCGATCCCCGCAGAATCGCTCACCCGCGAATCGCCCTTACCAGAGGCCCTCCCAGCGATACTCCGATCACGACCGGCCAAGTTCCCCACGGCGTGGTTCAAACCATGTCTGGCCGGTTGGGACTCTTGTGCGGCGGCTGCAGCCCTGGTGGGGGACGGGGGGGGGAATCCATCACCAGGGAGGGGCTTATGGGCAGCCCGGGCAGCGATCGGGCGGGTTGAATGAAGCGGCGCGGGGCCGATCGGGGGGGACCTTGTTTGTCAGTGCTGGTCCGGGGTCCGAGTCCGCCATGGCGCTCGGCGCGGCCACTGGAGGCTGCCGCCGAGCGAATGCGTGGACTCGGAACCGGGACGTGTGGGGCCCGTATTCGCAGCAAAAGCTGTGTGAAACTGCTTGGGTCCCCGCTCCGCCCTGCAGGTAAGTGAATTGCTCTTTATTTTTTGCAGGAAACTGGGGAGTGAAATGCTAGCGTTTTTATGCCGGCGTGGGGACATCACCCCATTTTTTGAGAATCCAGCCACATATCTTTCCAGGCTCTGCATTAACCCTTTACCCTCATTATATTATCTATTTCTACTCACTTCCTTCTGACCTGTCCCACAATTTGATTTGGATGCTCTTCTTGACTCCAAACTTCCTCATGTTTCACTTGTGGCACCGAAGATCGAATATAGCCAGGCAGAACAATTGGTCCGTTCGCTTGGCATGATCAAATCGCTCAGTTAGAGTCATATAGAGTTCTACAGCACAGAAAGATGCCCTTTGACCCATCGTATATGCGCGGCCATCAAACACCTATCAACACGAGCCACTGACAATGGCACTAAGAGCTTCAAGGGACTGGAAGGGGTTGGTCCGAGGGGGGGGGGGGGGGGGGGTTAGAACACAGGGTCACACTTTACGCCGACGACCTGCTCCTGCATATTTCTGACCCGTTGGGGGGGTGGGAGAGATTATGAGGATTTTAGGGGAATTTGGCAGTTTTCGGGGTACAAATTGAATGTGGGGAAAAGCGAGATGTTTGCGATCCAGGCAAGGGGGCAGGAGAGGAGATTGGGAGAGCTGCCGTTCAGAGTGGGGGGGAAGGAGCTTTCGTCATTTGGGAATCCAGGTAGCACGGGACTGGGGGCTATTACATAAACTATATTTGACGCGGCTAGTAGAACAGATGAAGGAGGACTTTCGAAGGTAGGACATGCTCCCGCTGTCCCTGGCAGGGAGAGTACAGACCATGAAAACGATAGTCCTCCCGAGCTTTCTGTTTGTTTGTCAGTGCCTCCCCATCTTTATCCCAAGGGCCTTTTTTAAATGAGTAAACAAGGTGATTTTGGGTTTTGTGTGGGCAGGTAAAACCCCGTGAGTGAAGAAAATGTTGCTGGAGCGTGGCCGAGGGAAGGGTGGGTTTGCACTGCCGAACTTTAACAACTATTACTGGGCGGCAAATATAGCCATGATGAGGAAGTGGGTAGTGAGGGGGTGTCAGTGTGGGAGCGAGTAGAGGCGGCATCATGTAAGGACATACGTTTGAGGGCATTGGTAATGGCACCTCTGCCATTCTCGCCGGCCCGGTACTCCACAAGCCCGGTGGTAGTGGCGGCCCTGAGGGTCTGGGGGCAGTGGAGGAAGCATGAGTGTGGAGGGAGCATCGGTGTGGGCTCCAATCGGCAAGAACCATCAATTTGTACCGGGAAGGCTGGATAGGGGTTTTCGGATTTGGCAGGGATTGAGAGGATGGGGGATCTATTTATAGATGGGAGCTTCCACTGTTTGAAGATTTAGAGGAGAAATTTGAACTGCCAGCAGGAAATGGATTCAGATGTCTGCAGGTACAGGATGTTTTGCGAAGGCAGGTTACGACCTTTCCGCTCCTACCGCCACGGGGGATACAGGACAGGGTAGTTTCCAGAACAGGGGTGGGGGAGGGAATGTTTCGGATATTTATAAAGAACTCATGGAGTCAGAGGAAACGCAGACAGAGGAGCTAAAGCGCAAATGGTAAGGTGAGCTGGGGGGGTGGGGGGGAGATAGAGGCAGGTCTTTGGGCAGATGCGTTAAGCAGGGTCAACACACCCTCATCAGGTGCCAGGCTCAGCCGGATTCAGTTCAAGGTCATTCACCCGGGCACACATGATGGTGGCCCAGATGAGCAAGTTTTTTGGGATAGAGGACAGTGTGTGAGATGTGCGGGAGGGCCAGCAAACCATGTCCATATGTTTTGGGCATGTCCGAAGCTTAGGAGATTTTGGCAGGGTTTTACAGATGTCATGTCCACGGTGTTAAAAACAAGGTTGGTGCCAAGTCCAGAGGTGGCGATTTTCGGAGTGTCGGAAAATCCGGGAGTCCAGTGGGTGAGAGAAGCTGACGTCTTGGCCTTTGCCTCCTTGGTAGCCCGGAGACGGATATTGTTTTCGTGGAGGGACTCGAAGCCCCCAAATTCAGAGATCTGGCTTAGTGACATGGCTTGGTTTCTCAGACTTGAGAAAATAAAGTTCGCCCTAAGAGGGTCAATGTTAGGGTTCGTCCGGAGGTGGCAGCCGTTTGTCGACATCTTTGGAGAAAACTAACTGTCAGCAGAGTTAGGGTGGGGGGGGGAGTTAGATTATTGTTTAGAGGAGGTGGGACTTGAGGGAGGGAGGCGGTCTTTGCACTATGTTTATATTTGTATTTGTACTGTTTATTGTTATTATTATAAAATTATAAATGCCTTAATAAAATGTTTTTCAAAAAACACCTTTCTACACTAATCCCATTTTCCAGAACTTGGTCTGTAGCCTTGTATTCGTTTCAAGTGCTCATCTAAATGCTTCTTAAATGTTGCACGGATTCCCGCCTCTACCACCTTTCAGTCAGTGAGTTCCAGATTCCCACCACCCTCTG
This sequence comes from Scyliorhinus torazame, assembly GCF_047496885.1. Classification (NCBI taxonomy): domain Eukaryota; kingdom Metazoa; phylum Chordata; class Chondrichthyes; order Carcharhiniformes; family Scyliorhinidae; genus Scyliorhinus; species Scyliorhinus torazame. The sequence continues at coordinate 180,422,475 of NC_092713.1, forward strand.
GGTGAAAAAGGTTTTCCTCACATCCTCTCTCAATCTATACCCCTGGGTTATTGACCCATCTGCAGAGGGGAGAAGTTCCTTCCTTCCTACCTTATCTATGCCCCTAATAATATTGTACACCTCAATCAGCTTGCCACTCAGCCTTCTCTGCTTTAAGGAAAACCCCAGCCTAACCAACCTCTCTTCATAGATGAAACTTTGCAGCCCAGGTAACATCGACTCTGCACCCTCTCTGGTGCAATCAATTCCTTCCTATTGTGTGGTGATCAGAACTTCACACAGTACTCCAGCTGAGGCCTAACCAGTGTTTTATACAGCTCCATCATAACCTCCTGCTCATATATTTTATGCCTCGGCTAATAAAGGCAAATATCCCAAATGCCTTTTTAACCACCTTATCTACCTGTCCATCTGTCTTCAGGGGCCTATGAACATGCACCCAAAGGTAGCATGATCGGTTAGCAGGATCAGTTAGCTGATCATCCCAGTCAATTTTATTTGGAATCTCAAAACTTTTGGACTTTTCTATTTGTGCGAGCTTCTCAGGTTCCAATAGTATGACTTGAAATTCTGTCTGTGTGTGCTATTTTGAAGGTTGTTTTATGTTGAGCTACATCCCACAATGAATCAACATTGATTTATAACCCTGCAAGCATTAATTCCCTCATAAAACCCTGCCATGGCCAATCCCCTACTATGAAGAAATATTGAAGATCAGCTGTGATTTCTCAACTGTCATCTGTACAATACACTCTGTGATTGTACTATCAAATTCTTTGTCTGATGCTAATATCTTTTATCAGGATCATTCATCTGCTCCCTGAAGCAGTCTGTTTTCTCTTCTGAGAAAATGCTGCACACATTCAACTAATTTACAGTGCCTCTAGATGTGCGGAGTTTAACATTCAATACCAGCCACAGAGTTTATTGCTGTATCAAGACATTATCACAAGCCGCTGACTAGACAGGAACAGTGTAATGCAGATACTGCTAATGTGAAATGAAAGCACAAAAATGTTGCAAATGCTCAGCAGGGCAGGTGGCACCTGTTGTTGTGAATGTAAGAAATTGTCATATTTTATATTTTTTTGCAGTAATGTTATTAAAACCTGGGTTTAGAAGCGTATGAATAGTATAACTGTGTGAGCGATGATTAAGGTGTTGTAAAAGTGAGAATGAATTTCAGGTGAAGTGTTCTGCTAATAGATCTTGAGAACCATTTACTTGTTTGCAGATAGCTAGCTAATGGAATATTGTTTAGGTTTGAAGGACCCCTGGGGTTTTGGTAATTTATTTGGGGTATTGTTTTTGGTCCTGGCTAGGGGCATCTTGTAAGAAGAGGCTAAAGAATGCCTTATGCTTTGGGTACAAATGATGCAGTTAATGGGAGGAGGCAGGTCTGTCTGAAAAGGCAGTTGGTCCTAGAACTCTAATTTGAATAGAGGTAGAACATAGATAGAACAGTATATCACAGTACAGGCCCTTCAGCCCATGATGTTGTGCCAACCATTTATCCTAATCGAAGATCAACCTAACCTACGACCCTTCAATTTACTGCTGTCCATGTGCCTGTCTAAGAGTTGCTTAAATATCCCTAATGACTCTGACTCCACCACCTCCACTGGCAGTGAATTCCCACACCCACCACTCTCTGTGTAAAGAACCTACCCCTGACATTTCCCCTATATCTTCCTCCAATCACCTTAAAATTATGTCCCCTTGTGACAGCCATTTCCGCCCTGGGAAAAGTCTCTGGCTATCCACTCTATCCATGCCTCTCATCACCCTGTACACCTCTATCAGTAAATCTCTCTTCCTTCTTCGCTCCAGTGAGAAAATCCCTAGCCTCCTCAACCTTTCTTCATAAGACTTGCCCTCCAGTCCAGGCAGCATCCTGGTAAATCTCCTCTGCACCCTCTCCAAAGCATCCACATCCTTCCTATAATGAGGTGACCAGAACTGGACACAATATTCCAAGTGTGGTCTAACTAGGGATTTATAAAGCTGCAGCAAAACCTCGCTGCTCTTAAACTCAATCCCCCTGTTAATGAAAGCCAACACACCATATGCCTTTTAACAACCCTATCAACCTGGGTGGCAACTTTGAGGGATCTATGTACGTGGACCCCAAGATCCCTCTGGTCCTCCACACTTCCAAGAATCCTGCCTTTAACCCTGTATTCAGCATTCAAAGTCGACCTTCCAACATGAATCGCTTCACATTTATATCCATCTGCCACTTCTCAGCCCAGCTTTGCATCCTGTCAATGTCCTGTTATAACCTGCAACAGCCCTCAACACTATTTACAACTCCACCAACCTTTGTGTCATCGGCAAACTTACTAACCCACCCTTCCACTTCCTCATCCAAGTCATTTATAAAAACCACAAAGAGCAGAGGTCCCAGAACAGATCCCTGCGGGACACCACTGGTCACCAACTTTCCATCCACTACCACTCGCTGTCTTCTTTCGGCCAGCCAATTCTCTATCCAGATAGCCAAATTTCCCTGTATCCCATTCCCCCTAACATTTTGAATGAGCTACCATGGGGAAGCTTATCAAATGCCTTACTGAAATCCATATACACCACATCCACTGCCCGACCTTCATCAATGTGTCTCACCACATTCTTAAAGAATTCAATGAGGCTTGTGAGACATGATCTGCCCCACACATGCCATGCTGACTATCTTAAATCAAATTATGTTTTTCAAAATGATCATAAATCCTATCTCTCAGAATCCTTTCCAATATTTTGCTCACCACAGACGTAAGACTGACTGGTCTGTAATTCCCAGGGATTTCCCTATTCCCTTTCTTGAACAGGGGAGCAACATTCGCCTCCCTCCAATCATCCGGTACTACTCCAGTGGAGAGTGAGGACGCAGAGGTCGTTGCCAACGGCGCAGAAATCTCCTCCCTCGCTTCCCGTAGTAACCTTGGGTATATCCCATCAGGCTCAGGGGACTTATCTATCCTGATGCTTTTCAAAATTTCCAGCACATCTTCCTTCTTAATATCAGTCTATTAACCTGGTTCACGCTGTTCTCATGAACAACACGGTCCCTCTCACTGGTGAATCCTGAAGCAAAATATTCATTTAGGGCCTCCCCTATCTCCAGGCACAAGTTCCCTCCACTATCCCTGATCGGCCCTATTCCCACTCTGATCATCCTCTTTTTTCTCACATAAGTGTAGAACGCCTTGGGATTTTCCCTAATCCTTCCCGCCAGGGCTTTTCCATGCCCTCTTCTAGCTCTACTAAGTCCATTTTTGAGTTCCTTCCTGGCTACCTTGTAACCCCCTAGAGCCGTGCCAGATCCTTGCTTCTTTAACCTTACGTAAACTTCCTTCTGCCTCTTGACTAGAAGCTCCACTTCTCTTGTCATCCAAGGCTCCTTCACCTTACCATTCCTTCCTCGTCTCAGTGGGACAAAACTATCCAGCACTCGCAGCAAGTGCTCCTTAAACAACCCCCACATTATTGTTGTGCATTTCCCCAAGAACAACTGTTCCCACTTTATGCTCCTCAGCTCATGTCTAATAGCAGGGTAATTTCCCCTCCCCCAATTAAATACATTCCCATACTGTCTGTTCCTATCCCTCTCCATGACTATGGTAAAGGTAAAGGAGCTGTGCTTACTGTCACCGGAATGCTCTCCCACCGAGACATCTGACACCTGGCCTGGTCCATTGCCAAGCACCAAATCCAAGAGGCCTCCAGTCAATATTAGGGAAGTTGAAGTCACCCATGACAACAACTCTGTGACCTCTGCACCTTTCCAAGATCTGCCGCCCAATCTGTTCAACCATCCCTTTGCTGCTATTGGGGGGTCTATAGAAAACTCCCAATAAAGTGACTGCTCCTTTCTTGCTTCTGACTTCCATCCATACTGACTCAGTCGACAAACCCTCTTCGACTACTTCCTTTTCTGCAGCTGTGATGCACTCCCTAATTAACAGTGCCACTCCCCTTCCTCTTTTACCTCCCTCCCTATTCTTCTGAAAACATCTAAACCCCGGATCATCTAACAACCATTCCTGCCCCTGTGAAATCCATGTCTCTGTAATGGCCACAGCATCGTAGTTCCAAGTACTGATCCATGCTCTAAGTTCATCTCCCTTATTCCTGACACTCCTTGCATTGAAACAGACACACTTTAACCCATTCTACTGAGTGCAACTTTGCCCTATCTACTGGCTATCCTTCTGCACAAACGTGCTGCATACTATTTCTGCCTATTCAACAACTACCCTATCCTCTGATCCGTAGCTCTGGTTCCCATTCCCCTACCAAACCTGTTTAAACGCTCCCGAAGAGCTCGAGCAAACCTCCAACCCAGGATATTGGTGCCCCTCCAGTTTAGGTGCAATCCGTCCTTCATGTACAGGTTGCACCTTCCCCAGAAGGTATCCCAATGATCCACATATCTGAAGCCTTCCCTCCTGCACCAGCCCTGTAGACACGTGTTCAGCTGCACTCGCTCTCTGTTCCTTGCCTCACTTGCACATGGCACTGGTAGCAATCCTGAGATTACTACTCTGCTGCTCTTTAGTTCCAACCTAACTCCCTAAAATCATTTTTTAGATCCTCATCCCTTTTCTTTGCTATGTCGTTGGTGCCTAAGTGCACCACAACTTCTGGTTGCTTCCCCTCCCCCTTAAGTATCCTATAGGCTCGATCCGAGACATCCCTGGCCCTGGCACCTGGGAGGTAACATACTTTCCGGGAGTCTCGTTCACTATTGCTTTTCAATCCTACCTCCGTCCCGTCTGAGCCACAGAGCCAGGCTCAGTGCCAGAGACCTGGGGGCTAGGGCCTTCCCCTGGTAGTTCACCCCTCCCTGCAACAGCATCCAAAATGGTATACTTGTTTTGAAGGGGAACGGCCACGGGGGATCCCTGCACTGTCAGTCCGTTCCTTTTCCTTCCCCTGACTGTAGCCCAGCTACTCTTGTCCTGCACCTTGGGTGTGGCTACCTCCCTGTAACTCCTCTCTATCACCCCCTCTGTGTTTTAGTTAGGCCCTGAAAGGTTTTCTCTCCAAAGATTGTGCACATAGAAAAACAAATAAAACCCTGATTGTTAACTTTATTCATGAGTGGTATTTGAAACATATTAGTTTCCTTAATTGGAATATAGTGGCAGCCTTTGGAAGTAAGTTAAGGTTTTCTCTTTTACTCAAGAACTGTTGTAATTGCCAACTGTAAAGCTATTTCTTTGTTGCTAATGTGGTTAATTCTAAGTTTGAATTAAAATTTGTTTTAACAGTGTTATCACTGTTAGCCATTTAGCTGCTATTGTATAAAGAGTCAAAAGTTCTGCTCCTTCTCACAAACACCTATACTTTCCTTTCACACAACTCTGGACAAAACTCTTATCATCACATCACATGCCCCAAATGCCATCTGAAGCTTCTTTACATAGTGTCAATTATTCGATACGTAACATAAATGAGACATTTAATTGGAATGTCTCTTAACCCATTCCTTAACAGTCTCCCCTTCCTTGGAGAAAAATAATAATTTGGTGAAAACAAAATTACAAGAAACTCAAAAACACATGCAATTTCTCCCTTCTTTTTTTCAGTTTTGGAAGGAAAAAAAAAACAATGTCACAGAAACAGGCGACCTTCATTAACAATATCCAAAAGTTTCTGTGAACTAGCCCCTCTTTTCATAAAACAGTGGGACAATTGATAGCTACTGTCGACCCATTTAATTTTTGCTATCTCCCCTCTGTCCAACATCTGCTTCAAACTTGCGATGTCTATCCTTAACCTTTACTCATTGACACTTTTTGTAGAATGCACATTTTCCCACAGGGATTTATTGTCAATGTGACACTCAATGGGTATGTTACCCAAATCCCCTTTCCCCAAATTTCTGTCAATATCTGAGATATATAAAATGCCATATCCACCGCCTCTACAAGGCTTAATGTCTCAGCAGCCAAAGTGCTTTTGACCACTCTCCTTATTTTGTTTGTTTCCCACACAAGCGGGCAACATTTACCATTGTTTCCCAAAAGGAAAATTATAAAACCTCCTACGCTTGAAACCCCATCACATAAATTTGCATAGGACGCATCACAATAAATTATGAGTTTCATTTGCCTAAGGTCACCTAAAACGGGGAACCTCAAAACACACTCCTGCATTTTAGTTTGACCAACGCTTTATTTGCTCTTATTATGTCTTCCACTTTGGGATAATTCATTTTTGTACTCAACTCTAAGACATCAAAACTAACATCTGGTCTAGTCTGTCTACCTAACCAATTCAGTTGCCCAATTAAACTTCGCAGTTCCTCTTTTTCCATCTTTGAAACCATTGCGTCTTTTTGTGAAACCCGACCACAGCTAATTGCTATTGGGCTGATGCTTTCCAAATAAGATTGCTGACGTAAAGTTGCCCCAAACTTAGTCTGTCCGATTTCCAGTCCAATATATTTAAATGCACCGGAAGCCTGACTTCCAACCCTGAATTCTTTCCTCAAACCAGAGATATCAATAGCTTCAAAATCACTAGACCCACCCCTCAAAAAATCATCGACACGCATCATAAAAATGCCAGAAAGATTTCCTTTATAGTGTCAGTAAAACATTGCCAGATCTGCTTTCAACTGGCAACAGCCTTTCTTTAACAAAACTGACCTTACTGAAAAATACCAAACTCTAGACGCATCATTTAATCCATATACACATTTGTTCAACTTCCAGAGTACCCCTTCTGTGTTAGCTGCCTCTTTTGGAGGACAGAGAAAAATGTCTCTCTGAAGCTGATGCCCCTGCAAAAAGGCAGCTTTTATATCGATAAATTTGCATTCCCATGCCTTTGTGGCTAATAGAGGCAAGAAGATCTTTAAAATAACCTTTCCTGTCGCAGGTGAATCTACCCTTAAATCCCGATCATCTAAGTTTTCTTCAAATCCTTCTTGCCACAAGCCTGACCTTTGCCTGAAAAGTTCCATCTGGAAAAACCTTTTCCGTGCAAATCCATCTGTGGGATAGAGCTCTTTGTCCCCTATCCGGTACTTCCGTGTTTACCCCAAATTCACTCCAACTATGCAGTTTTTGCTGTTTGGCATCGTTGATAACTTTTTCATCTAATTTAATGAAAGCCACCAAAATCTCACGTGCATGTGGGCTTCTACTCTTAGTAGTATTTATAGTCTTACTCATGTTCTGATACCTTGATAAACTACGTCCCCGATCACACCTAATATAACGTTCTGTATTGCTACTGCTTGATCTTTCCCTTCTGCTGTGGGATGTCCTTTCAATAGTTCTTGACCTTTTCCTGCGAACCTGTTCACTATCCGAAGTATTATCTGAACTGGCACTGCGTTTCTGTGCCCTCCGTTTTTGAACGTCATGTTCCCAATCCATTGTCTTGACACGCTCCCCTGAATGCTGTATATTCAACCAATGTTTATACTTTCCAGTGGCCTTCCCTGCTCTACTAATAACAGTTGCATGCTTCCATTGACTAGACACTTCAGGCAAGTATATTATTTTTGTATCAACTTTTGGCAGTTGGCCATTCGGAAAAATGGCCTGTTCTAATTCATCAGAAGTATTGTGTTCCTCTACAGAAATTCTGTCTATATCAGTTAACTGGTCCTCATAGTCCTGTAACATGTGCAAATCAGATGACCCTGGTCCTCGTCATGTCTGTCTGCTCTGTCTAAATTTGTAATCTGTACTCATTATCCTCGATGAATGTACCCTAACAGTTTGATTGCCATGTTGCAAAATAATTGTTTTGCCATCTATACCTATAATCTTCCCTGGGCCTTTCCATTCATTAAAATTGCCTCTCTTATAGTATAATATGTCTCCTTGCTGAAAAACGGGATTTGATGGCCGTACATTATGCCTTAAAGCTCTGCGAATTCTTTCAGAGACTTCTGCTTCCGAAAAAGCTTTTCTACTGCTATGTAATGCATTTAAATGCTCAGCAAAGGCAGAGCTCATTGTAGTCCCTTCCCAAGCTGGAGGCTGGTCATCCAAAATGGACGAAATTTTAGGATTTCTACCAAACACTAATTGATAGGGACGATAGCCCCCAACCATTTGCAATGAATTCTTTGCATGTACCGCCCAGGATAAAGCTGAATTTAACTTGCAGTTTGGTCTTTCTGCCAAAATTTGCTGGAGCATGTCATCGATTACAGCATGGTTTCTTTTGCAGACACCATTATTAAATGGGCTTTCTGCAGCCGTATTCATAACTGTGATATTCATGTTTTCACATATATCCCTAAACTCATCATTAGCAAATTCTCCCCCATTGTCCATAAGGAATTTTGCCAGTGGGCCCATTCCTGTCCCTATCCATTTTTCCACGATTTGATCCAGAATTACTGTCTTTACTTTGTACAATAGTTGATTGACTAAATCTGGTTGCTAAATCTACAAAATGCAAAATAAATATATTGTCAGCTTTCTCCCAGATCGTAAGGTCCATGGCCACAATGTCGTTAAAATCCCTGGTCAAAAGTAGGGTTACTATCGGTGGTGATGGTGTCCTTCTGTACTTCCTACAAACTTCACAGCGATCACTAACCTGTTCTATCAGCTTAGTATAGTCTTCATCCCTTATCCCTGCACCCTTTAATAAATTTTTGAGCCTCCGAGGAGACGGATGCGCAAATTGTCTTTGCAGTTTTAATACAACAAGCTTTTTATCAGCTAAAGTCCCATTTCCAACTGCCATTAACACATCCTTAACAACTGCACCTGAAATATTATTTGTCAGTAATGGAATACAATAATGTCCCGACTGTGTAAATTGTCAGTCCACCGTCTTTCCAAAAGCTGTTGCCTTATCCTGTTCCATATCCAGTTTCATGTGTGCTTTCTTCATCGACGGTCTGCTCAGAAGCAAAGGTATCTCACTTGATACAACATCCGTGCTAATGAAATGATCCACTCCGGCAATATTGCAAGGGATCACCACTCTTTTCAGCGACTTCAGAGTATTATCATCCCCAAACCTGAAACTTGTGGAACTTTCAAATTCCTTAACCTTGTTACGATTTTAAGCATTCAAAGAGTCCAGATAACATTTTAACCAGTCAATTCCACACACAGTAGATGTGCAGCCACTGTCCAATACAGCACAATTGAAGGATTCTGCAACCAACACCCTCATTACCGGAGTAAAACTGCTTGTTAATAGGACAATACCTTCTTTCTGGTCACTATCCTTTTCCTCTTCTGACTCTTCCATGTCATGTGTCACTTCAATCACTCTATTATAACGTGTTGGACAGTTGAAAGCATAATGGTATTGAGTCACACCAAAAACATCGATTTATCATACCCCGGGCATTTAGAACATAGAACATAGAACAATACAGCGCAGTACAGGCCCTTCGGCCCACGATGTTGCACCGAAACAAAAGCCATCCAACCTACACTATGCCATTATCATCCATATGTTTATCCAATAAACTTTTAAATGCCCTCAATGTTGGCGAGTTCACTACTGTAGCAGGTAGGGCATTCCACGGCCTCACTACTCTTTGCGTAAAGAACCTACCTCTGACCTCTGTCCTATATCTATTACCCCTCAGTTTAAAGTTATGTCCCCTCGTGCCAGCCATATCCATCCGCGGGAGAAGGCTCTCACTGTCCACCCTATCCAACCCCCTGATCATTTTGTATGCCTCTATTAAGTCTCCTCTTAACCTTCTTCTCTCCAACGAAAACAACCTCAAGTCCATCAGCCTTTCCTCGTAAGATTTTCCCTCCATACCAGGCAACATCCTGGTAAATCTCCTCTGCACCCGCTCCAAAGCCTCCACGTCCTTCCTATAATGCGGTGACCAGAACTGTACGCAATACTCCAAATGCGGCCGTACCAGAGTTCTGTACAGCTGCAACATGACCTCCCGACTCCGGAACTCAATCCCTCTACCAATAAAGGCCAACACTCCATAGGCCTTCTTCACAACCCTATCAACCTGGGTGGCAACTTTCAGGGATCTATGTACATGGACACCTAGATCCCTCTGCTCATCCACACTTTCAAGAACTTTACCATTAGCCAAATATTCCGCATTCCTGTTATTCCTTCCAAAGTGAATCACCTCACACTTCTCTACATTAAACTCCATTTGCCACCTCTCGGCCCAGCTCTGCAGCTTATCTATATCCCTCTGTAATCTGCTACATCCTTCCACACTATCGACAACACCACCGACTTTAGTATCGTCTGCAAATTTACTCACCCACCCTTCTGCGCCTTCCTCTAGGTCATTGATAAAAATGACAAACAGCAACGGCCCCAGAACAGATCCTTGTGGTACTCCACTTGTGACTGTACTCCATTCTGAACATTTCCCATCAACCACCACCCTCTGTCTTCTTTCAGCTAGCCAATTTCTGATCCACATCTTTAAATCACCCTCAATCCCCAGCCTCCGTATTTTTTGCAATAGCCTACCGTGGGGAACCTTATCAAACGCTTTGCTGAAATCCATATACACCACATCAACTGCTCTACCCTCGTCTACCTGTTCAGTCACCTTCTCAAAGAACTCAATAAGGTTTGTGAGGCATGACCTACCCTTCACAAAGCCATGCTGACTATCCCTGATCATATTATTCCTATCTAGATGATTATAAATCTTGTCTCTTATAATCCCCTCCAAGACTTTACCCACTACAGACGTGAGGCTCACCGGCCTATAGTTGCCGGGGTTGTCTCTGCTCCCCTTTTTGAACAAAGGGACCACATTTGCTGTCCTCCAGTCCTCTGGCACTATTCCTGTAGCCAATGATGACATAAAAATCAAAGCCAAAGGTCCAGCAATCTCTTCCCTGGCCTCCCATAGAATCCTAGGATAAATCCCATCAGGTCCCGGGGACTTATCTATTTTCAGCCTGTCCAGAATTGCCAACACCTCTTCCCTACGTACCTCAATGCCATCTATTCTATTAGCCTGGGGCTCAGCATTCTCATCCACAACATTATCTTTTTCCTGAGTGAATACTGACGAAAAATATTCATTTAGTATCTCGCCTATCTCTTCAGACTCCACACACAATTTCCCATCCCTGTCCTTGACTGGTCCTACTCTTTCCCTAGTCATTCGCTTATTCCTGACATACCTATAGAAAGCTTTTGGGTTTTCCTTGATCCTTCCTGCCAAATACTTCTCATGTCCCCTCCTTGCTCGTCTTAGCTCTCTCTTTAGATCCTTCCTCGCTACCTTGTAACTATCCATCGCCCCAACCGAAACTTCACACTTCATCTTCACATAGGCCTCCTTCTTCCTCTTAACACTTCCTTGGTAAACCACGGTTCCCTCGCTCGACGCCTTCCTCCCTGTCTGACCGGTATATACTTATCAAGAACACGCAGTAGCTGATCCTTGAACAAGCCCCACTTATCCAGTGTGCCCAACACTTGCAGCCTACTTCTCCACCTTATCCCCCCCAAGTCACGTCTAATGGCATCATAATTGCCCTTCCCCCAGCTATAACTCTTGCCCTGCGGTGTATACTTATCCCTTTCCATCATTAACGTAAACGTCACCGAATTGTGGTCACTGTCCCCAAAGTGCTCTCCTACCTCCAAATCCAACACCTGGCCTGGTTCATTACCCAAAACCAAATCCAACGTGGCCTCGCCTCTTGTTGGCCTGTCAACATATTGTTTCAGGAAACCCTCCTGCACACACTGTACAAAAAACGACCCATCTATTGTACTCGAACTATATCTTTTCCAGTCACTATTTGGAAAGTTAAAGTCTCCCATAATAACTACCCTGTTACTTTCGCTCATATCCAGAATCATCTTCGCCATCCTTTCCTCTACATCCCTAGAACTATTAGGAGGCCTATAAAAAACTCCCAACAGGGTGACCTCTCCTTTCCTGTTTCTAACTTCAGCCCATACTACCTCGGAAGAAGAGTCCCCATCTAGCATCCTCTCCGCCACCGTAATACTGCTCTTGACTAGCAGCGCCACACCTCCCCCTCTTTTGCCTCCTTCTCTGAGCTTACTAAAACACCTAAACCCCGGAACCTGCAACATCCATTCCTGTCCATGCTCTATCCATGTCTCCGAAATGGCCACAACATCGAAGTCCCAGGTACCAACCCACGCTGCCAGTTCCCCTACCTTGTTTCGTATACTCCTGGCATTGAAGTAGACACACTTCAAACCACCTACCTGAACACTGGCCCCCTCCTGCGATGTCAAATCTGTGCTCCTGACCTCTATACTCTCATTCTCCCTTACCCTAAAACTACAATCCAGGTTCCCATGCCCCTGCTGCATTAGTTTAAACCCCCCCAAAGAGCACTAACAAATCTCCCCCCCAGGATATTTGTGCCCCTCAGGTTCAGATGTAGACCATCCTGTCTGTAGAGGTCCCACCTTCCCCAGAAAGAGCCCCAGTTATCCAAAAATCTGAATCCCTCCCGCCTGCACCATCCCTGTAGCCACGTGTTTAAATGCTCTCTCTCCTTATTCCTCATCTCACTATCACGTGGCACGGGCAACAACCCAGAGATAACAACTCTGTTTGTTCTGTTTCTGGAGTTCATCTTCCTATTTCCATTCTCCATGTCCCTCCTCCTATTCTAGGTTCTAAATGGGTTTCTGTCCTCGTAATTTCCGGGTCCCAATCTCCTTCCATACTCTTGCAACCTGTTCGTAGCTGTACGATTTCGCCATCCTGTCAGTAGTGTATCTTCCATAGTCTGCTTTATTGCTGACTGACCCATTTGTGTCATAAGAGCCATAGGAATCGAATGTTTCCCCAGAAACTTTTTTAAGGCCTCTGTTATCTGATCGAATAAGGTATCCTTATCCGCAAACTTATTTCCTGTCAAAACCAGGAACCTATCCATATTTCTCACTCTCACACAGTCATGTAATTTAAATGCCAACACAGATTGTGGAAATTCCAGGCTGTATTTCTGCAGCCTTTTATATAGTCTGCTAAATTCCATTATATTGTCCTCAATGGAGATATCCTCTGTTTTCCAGAATCTATCAAAATCTGACGAGGCTTCATACGCACTTAACAAGTCATCCTTTTGATAAATCTTATCCATATAACATAATAGAGTCTCCAGATCTTCTTCTGAGTCTAACTCTTCCAATTCCAGTTCAGAAAACACTTTGCTTCAGATTTTACTCTCATAAGGTAGAGAAAGAGCCAATGGTTCAACTTTGCCAAGGCGTTACCTTAGTCCACATAACAACTGCACTTCTCCATTGGTTGTACGATCCCCTTTCAGAAAATAAGAGGGATAGTCATATCCGGCCATCTTTATCCTATACTTTATTTTGGTCACTCACTCCTTGGTTGGGTCTGGAAAAATTGTTTCTTTCAACCCTTCACATTTGCACAGCAACCATCTGTTACCACTGTTAACCGTTTAGCTGCTATTGTATAAAGAGTCAAAAGTTCTTCTCCTTCTCACAAACACCTTTATTTTCCTTTAACACAATCACTCCCGGGGTGCAGTAACATTCCCCCACAGTTTTACAAATTGAAAATAGTTGTGTTCTCGTCCAGGAACCTAACACTGTGGAAAGAGTAACAGAGCTAACATTTCAGGTCAGTGAACCTCCATTTTGCAAAGGGTGCTGACTAGACATTTCACTAAACATCACTCAGTTTTACACTCCATAATACTGAGATCACAGCAATATGTGTAACTCGGAGCAGTGTGAGAGAAAATGGAACAGGGTTTATTCAGTAATCACTGGGAGGGGGTGGACAGCAAAGTGGATTAGGCAGGAGTTGTTTCACTGACATTAATACTGAACGATGCGTTACTCTATCGGATGATGAAGTGAACTTACAACGAATGTGAGATATATCTCCTGCTCTCTCTTGGCACCATTAACTCTCTGCTGTGATTTGTAATTGCCTCTTTCACTTTAACACCTCAATCTTCTTCTGTTTCACATGCAGCTTTTCTCTGTTCAATTCTCTCTCTTTTCGGATGCTCCTACTATCACACAGCCCACTTTAGTATTAGCCGTGCTCAGTGGGCGGTGCTGACTCAGAATGTTGTGGTTCAGGTTCCATTGCAAAGTCCTTGTACACAGGATCCAAACTGGCAATGCAATGGAGGTCTTCTGGGTGAAATGTGTACAATATCACATGGCATTATTTGTAGAACAAACAACAGAGGAATTCTCTCCAGTGTCCTGGCTAATGATTAACCTTCAAACTAAAATAAAATACTGCAGATGACGAATGTGATATAAAATAGTTACTGTAGAGATATTAGTTACTGTAATGTAGAGATAGGCCAGTCTCATTCTGGTGAGTTCTCAGACAAAGGATTTCAGACCGCATGGCAAAGCAAAGGAAGAGGTGTGTCCAGCTACAGAGGGGAAAAGGATGCTGGGTAATAGGGGCCAGAGGAAGGGATTGGAAGTGAGCCAATCAGAATGTATTACTAGGTCAGGAGGGGTATAGGATGACCTATGGGAATCATGTATGTGAAACTTGATGCCATTTGAATGTATCAGTAGAGACTTCTTTGTTCTACAGATTCACTTGATTCCAGAGGTGTACGAAGCAAAATGTGCTTTGTGCCGCTGTGAACTGAGTAAAGCTTGCAAGCTAAATAAACTAACTAATGCTGTATTTGCAAATCCATCTCGACTTTTATTGAGGCCAGACTGACGGGTAAAGAAATTTGGGATTTGACACAGATGCCGAAAGTGTGCAATAAAAACAGAAACTGCTGGCAATACTCAGCAGATTTGGCAGCCTGTGTGATCCAGTATCCAGCCATGAATGATAGTGGACAATTAAACAACTCATTGGAGGATAAGGTTCCACAAATAGCCCCATCCTCAATGACGGAGGAGCCCAGCACATCAGTGCAAATGTAAGGCTGACACAACAGTTTTGCAGCCAGAGGTTCAGAGTGGATGATCCATCTCAGTCTCCTCCAGAAGTCCCCAGAATCACAGATGCCATGCCAATTAAATTCACTCCACATGATATCAAGAAACAGCTTAAGGCACTGGATATTGCAAAGGCTATGGGCCCTGACAATATTCCGGCGATAATACTGAAGATTTGTGCTCCAGAATTTGTGGTGCCCCTTCCCAAGCTGTTCCAGTACAGCTACAACACTGGCATCTACCCAGCAATATGGAAAATTGTCCAAGTATGTCCTGTACACAAGAAACAGGATAAATCCAATCCAGCCAATTACTGCCCTATCTGTCTACTCTCGATCATCAGTAAAGTGTTGGAAGGGATCGTCAACAGTGCTGTCAAGCGGCACTTATTCAGCAATAACCTGATCACTGATGCTCAGTTTGGGTTCCACTAGGGTCAGTAAGCTCCTGACTTCATTGCAACCTTGGTTCAAACATGGACAAAAGAGCTGAACTCCAGAGGTGAGGTGAGAGTGACTGCCCTTTGACCAAGTGTGACATCCTTCTGCACTGTAAATTCTATGAAAAAAAAATTCTATGATCAAGGAGCTTTAGCAAAACTGGAGTCAATGGGAATCGGGGGGAAACTCTCCAAGTCATACCTGGCACAAAGGAAGATTGTTTTGGTGGTTGGAGTTCAGTCATCTCAGTCCCGAGACATCACTGCAGGAGTTCCTCAGGGTAGTGTCCTAGGTCCAACCTCATCAGCTGCTTCATCAATGACCTTCTCTCCAACATAAGGTCAGAAGTGGGGAAGTTCGTTGATGACTGCACAATGTTCAGTACCATTTGTGACTCCTCAGACACGCAGTCCATATCCAAATGCGCTAGACCCAAACAATATATGGGCTTGGGCTGATAAAGGTCAAGTAACATTCGTGCCACACAAGTGCCAGGCAATGACCATCTCCAATAAGAAAGAATTAACCATTGTCACTTGGCATTAAATGGCATTACCATCACTGAATCCCCAACTATCAACATCCTGGGGGTTACCACTGACCAGAAACTGAACTGCATCAGCCATATAAATACTGAGGCTCTGGAGCAGGTCAGAGGCTAGGAATCCTGTGGCGAGAAACTCATCTCATGACTCCCCAAAGCCTGTCTACACACAGACTTTTACTTGGGTACAGTTCCACACACACTGACTCTCACCGGAGTATAGTTCCACACACACTGGCCGGGATTCTCCGATCCCTCACCGGGTCGGAGAATTGCCGGGGCGGGGGGGGCGTGAATCGCGCCACCGCTCCGAAGACGGGCCGTCGATTCTCCGGTGTTCTTTCTCCGGTGCCTGCGGTGTCGCCACCGCGCCGGTCGAGGGCTGTTGAAAGTGGAGTTCTGGCTGCGGGGGCCGTCCTGGTTGGGAGGGTGGGGGGATCCGACACTGGGTGGTGCCTCCACGGTGGCCTGGCCCATGATTGGGGCCTACCGATCGGCGCGCGGGCTAATTCCGTGGGGGGCCTATGTTCCTCCGCGCCGGGCCCCTGTAGGGCTCCGCCATGTTTCCCGGGGGTCGGCGCGGAGACAGGAACCCACGCGCATACTCTGACTCGCGCCGGCTGTGGCATGCATGCACGGACTTGCGTCGGCGGTGGTGCCGCGGCGGCCATGGCGTACTTGCGCGCACTCGCGCCAGCCGTGACGCGCATGCGCGGACGCTTACCGGCAGTGGCGTGCCAGATTTTGAGCGCCGGAGCAGCAGACACCACTCTGGCGCCGTACTAGCCCCCTAGGAAGGGGTGAATACCTGGGTCTGGAGGCCCGTTGACCCCGGAGTGGCTCGCGCCGCTTTTAACGCCAGCGTCAGAACTTGGCAGCGGGATCGGAGAACCCCGGCCACTGACTCTCACTGGGGTACAGTTCCACATACATTGACTCTCACTGGGATATGAGTTGCACACACACCGACTCTCACTGGGATATGTGTTCCACACAAACTGACTCTCACTGGGTTACGAGTTCCACACACACTGACTCTCACTGGTGTATGGGTTCCACACACACATACACGGGTTCCACACAATGAGCGGAATAGATAAGGATGTAGTGTATTTGGATTTTCTGAAAGTTTTTCATAATGTACCACATAACAGGTTAGTGTGCAAAATAAAAACACATGGGATTGGGTTATATGTTGACATGGATTGAGAATTGGTTAGCAGACAGGAAACAGAGAGTCGGAATAAATGGGTCTATTTTGGAGTGGTAGTTGGTGACTAGTGGGGTTCCTCAGGGATCAGTGCTTAGGCCCCAGCTATTCACAATGCATATCAATGATTTGGATGAGGGACTTCCGGTGGTGGCTATGAGGGAGTACATTTGGTGGCTCTCGCTCCGGTCAGACTTTTAGACCTTTTCCCCCGACGTTTTCGAACTTTTGAGCGCTGGAGGGGAAAACAACAGTACTGTAGATCTAGATCCATACAGAGTTGTATGGACTTAAGGAATAGAAGGGAGCGAAAACAGGCGAAGAAGGGGCTGAACAAAGGTGGTGTGGAAGTTCAAGTGGGAGGAAAGATGGCCGACGAACGGACCACGGAATGGACAGTCCAGACAGCACTGGACAACATGCTGAAGGTCAGTAAGGAGAGCTTTGCAGCACTGAAGCGGGATAATTTGGAACCGCTTCAGAAAGCGGTGCAGCGACTGGACCAAAGGCTGGACGCCCAGGATAAGAAGGTCCATGCATTGGAGAAAACAGTGGAGGAGCAGGCGGATTTCCAAACGGTAGTGGACGTGGAAATTAGAAAGTTGAAGGAGCAACAATCAAGGCTGATGGACAGGCTGGAGGACCTGGAAAACAGGTCTCGCCGGCAGAATCCGAGAATCATTGGGCTCCCGGAGGGGGCCGAGGGAGTGGATGCCACGGCATATGTGGCAGACATGCTGCAGAAGCTGGTGGGGGATGATTTCTTCCCCCGTCCGTTGGAGCTGGACAGGGCACAAAGAGTGCAGGCGAGGCACCCGGGAGGGGGGGACGCGAGGGGGTGGGGGCGATGGTGGTCAGGTTCCATAGGTTTGTGGACAGGAAGCGGGTCCAACCGTGGGCCAAGAACACAAAGAGCTGCTTATGGAACAACAGTGTCCTGCGCATCTATCAGTGTCTGAGCCAGGAGGTGGCCAGAAGGAGGGCGGCCTACAGACAAATTAAAGAGATCCTGTTTAAAAAGGTCAAGCTCGGGCTACTTTTTCCGGCGCGGCTTTGGGTCACATACCGGGAACAGCAGCATTATTTTGGCGACCCAGAGGAAGCGATGGACTTCGCTAAGGGGCATGGACTGGTGCTGAACTGAGAACCCATGGACTCAAGTTGGAGTGTTTCAAGGGATGTTTGCATTTGTTTGTGGATTGCCCTTCGTGTTAGCGATGTCGTTCGGCATGTTCTTTTACTTAAAATTTGGGGTGTTCTTGTGTTTGTTTTTGCCTGTTTGAAAGTTTTAAAGTTAAAGCCAAAGTCATAGTTAAAGGTTAAGTTATTGGGTGCTGGGGGGCGGTCCGGGTTCTTTTTGCTATTTTTCTGGTAATGTGGGGAGGGGGGTGGGTGGTAGCACCCTCCTCATCACACAGTTTGAATTGCACTATTGTGGGGGCGAGCTTTGTTCTTTGTTTGTTTTCTCTCGGTTTCGGTCCCAGAGCGATTGTGCGAACAGGGCTGTTCTGGGGAAGTGGTGTTGATGGGCGGGGGGGAGGGGAGCGGGGGGACAATAGGTGGGAGACATGGTGGCACCGGAGTTGAGAGTCACCAGGCTAGCTGCTTTGAGCGAGTCAATGGGAGCGAGGTGGGTGTGTGTGTATACAGTCAGTATATGGTAGGGGTTAGGTTACAGGGGGTTGTTGCTGCGGGGGCGGGGGGGGATGATCTGCTGACGAGGGAGGGAACTGAACCAGGTAACAGGGAAGAGGTCGGGGGTGGGAGTTGCCAAGAGGTGGACCAGGGGAGGCATGGCACCTGGGCAGGGGGTGGGCCCAAGAAGGGGGATGGGTGATCGGCGCAAGGGGGAAGGGGGGGCAGGGTGCCCTCCAACCAGGCTGATCACCTGGAATGTTCGAGGGTTAAACGGGCCACTCAAGAGGGCACGTGTGTTTGCGAACTTACGGGCTCTGAAGGCGGATGTAATGTTGCTGCAGGAGACACATTTGAGAGTGGCGGACCAGATTAGATTACGGAAGGGCTGGGTTAGCCAGGTCTTCCATTCGGGGCTTGACGCTAAGACCAGAGGTGTCGCGATCATGATTAACAAACGGGTTCAGTTTGAGGCGGACAGCACAGTTGCGGATGGGGGTGGTAGATTTTTCATGGTCCGGGGGAAGCTTGAGGGGGTGAGGGTGGTCCTAGTGAATGTTTACGCTCCAAACTGGGATGATGTAGATTTCATCAAAAGGCTGCTGGGGAAAATCCCCGACTTGGATTCGCACAAGCTGATTATGGGCGGGGTCTTTAATACAGTCCTTGATCCCGACCTGGATCGGTCGTGCTCCAGAACGGGCAGGGTCCCGGCAATGGCAAGGGAACTGAGGGGGTTCATGGAACAAATGGTGGGGGTAAACCCCTGGAGAATCAGTCGGCCGAGGGGAAGGCGTTCTCGTTCTATTCACATGTTCACAAGGTTTATTCTCGTATTGACTTCTTTATTATGAGTAGGGACCTTTTGGAGGGGGTGAGGGATACAGAATACTCGGCGATCACTATTTCAGACCATGCTCCACATTGGGTCAACCTGCAGGTCTGCAAAGAAAGGTACCAGCGCCCACAATGGAGGTTAGAGGTGGGATTGTTGGTAGATGAGGGTGTGTGTGAGAGAGCGGGGAAATGCATGCAGAATTTCCTGCAGGTCAACGATACAGGGGAAGTCTCAGCAGCGGTGCTCTGGGAGGCGCTGAAGGCGGTGGTGAGAGGGGAACTGATCTCAATCCAAGCCCATAGGGACAGAACGGACAGGGCGGAGATAGACAGACTGGTTCAGGAGATGATACGGACGGACAGGGAATATGCGGAGTCCCCAAGGGCAGAGCTACTTAGGGAACGATGGAGACTGCAGGCGGAGCTGGGGGCGCTATCCACTGGGAAGGCCGTAGAGCAGCTCAGAAAGGCAAGGGGCGCGGTGTATGAGTATGGGGAGAAAGCCAGCAGAATGCTTGCACAGCAACTTAGGAAGAGGGAGGCGGCCAGGGAAATAGGAACGGTAGTGGACGGGGCAGGGACCCGGGTTGGAGACCCGGCAGGATTGAACAGGGTATTCAGGGACTTTTACAGCAAGCTGTACATCTCGGAACCCCCCACGGGGCCGGAGGGGATGAGGCGCTTCTTAGATGGGTTGACCTTCCCAAAGGTGGGCAGGGGGATGGTAGAGGGGCTTAGGTCCCCGATTAGGGCTGAAGAAGTAATGGGGGGCCTGAAGGCCACGCAGTCGGGTAAAGCCCGGGGCCAGACGGGTATCCAGTGGAGTTCAACAAAAGGTTCTCGGGGCTAGTGGGGCCGGTGCTGGTTAGGGTGTTTAACGAGGCAAGGGACAATGGGGTGTTACCCCCGATGATGTCGCAAGCCACCATCTCGCTGATATTAAAACGGGATAAAGATCCGGAAGCCTGTGGGTCCTATCGGCCAATCTCCTTGATTAATGTTGACGCTAAACTACTGGCCAAGATCCTGGCGTCCAGAATCGAAGACTGTGTACCGGACGTGATTGTGGAGGACCAGACGGGGTTTGTAAAGGGCAGGCAGCTGGTGGCCAACCTAAGAAGGCTACTCAATGTGATTATGATGCCCCTGGAGGGCAGAGAGGTGGAAGTAGTGGTGGCAATGGATGCCGAAAACGCTTTTGACCGGGTGGAGTGGGATTATTTATGGGAGGTGCTGGGATGGTTTGGGTTTGGGGAAGGCTTTGTGGACTGGGTTCGACTGCGATCTCAGGCCCCGGAGGCGAGTGTAAGGACGAACAGGACGACATCTGAGTATTTTCGGCTATACCGTGGGACAAGACAGGAATGCCCCCTCTCTCCATTGCTGTTTGCGTTGGCCATAGAACCGCTGGCAATTGCTCTGAGAGCGGCAAGGGGATGGAAGGGAATGGTCAGGGGGGGGTAGAACACAAGGTCTCGCTCTACGCGGATGACCTGCTTTTGTACGTGTCGGATCCAGTGGCAGGGATGGACGGGATTATGGAAATTCTAGCGAATTTGGCCGGTTTTCGGGGTACAAGTTGAACATGGCAAAGAGCGAGACGTTTGTGGTGCAGGCGAGGGGTCAGGAGAATAGGCTGAGGGAGGTACCGTTTAGGCTGGTTGGGGAAAGTTTTAGGTATTTAGGGACACAAGTGGCGCTGGACTGGGGCAGGATGCACAAGTTGAACTTGGTCTAGGCTGGTGGAGCAAATGAGGAGCAGGTTTCGGAGAAGGGATGCGCTCCCGCTGTCACTAGCGGGGAGAGTACAGACGATGAAGGTGACGATCCTCCCGAGATTCCTGTTTATTTTTCACTGTCTCCCTAATTTTATTCCGCGGTCCTTCTTTAAAAGGCTCAATAAAATCACCTTGGATTTGTTTGGGCGGGGAAGTCCCCACGGGTAAAGAGGGGGCTGCTGGAACGGAACTGTAGTGAGGGGGGATTGGCATTGCCGAACCTCAGCAACTACTACTGGGCGGCTAACATAGCCATGATAAGGAAATGGATGGTGGTTACGGGGTCATAAGAACATAAGAACATAAGAACTAGGAGCAGGAGTAGGCCATCTGGCCCCTCGAGCCTGCTCCACCATTCAATGAGATCATGGCTGATCTTTTTGTGGACTCAGCTCCACTTTCCGGCCCGAACACCATAACCCTTAATCCCTTTATTCTTCAAAAAGTCGGTTGGGAGCGGGTGGAGGCTGCTTCGTGCAGGGGCACCAGCTTGGCAGCCCTGGTTAGGGCTCCTCTGCCGCTCCCGCCGGCCAGATACCCCACCAGCCCTATAGTGGTGGCAGCTCTGCGGATTTGGGGCCAATGGAGGAAGCACGTGGGGGAAGTGGAGCGTCGGTCTGGTCCCCAATATGCAACAACCATCGATTTGTCCCGCGGAAGATGGACTGCGGGTTTCGAGCGTGGAGGAGGGCGGGGGTGGGAAGGGTGGGTGACTTGTTCCTGGAAGGGAGCTTTGCGAGCATGAAGGCGCTGGAGAAGTTCGGGCTGGCAAGGGGAAATGACTTTCGGTACTTGCAGGTGCGGAATTTCGTCCGTAGACAGGTCCTGTCCTTTCCACGCCTTCCACCAAGGGGGATCCAGGACAGAGTAGTTTCCAGAGGAGAGGGGAGAGTCTCGGATATTTATAAGGAGCTTATGGGTGCGGAGGGAGGACACAGGGACCGAGGAACTGAAACGCAAGTGGGAGGTTGGTGGGGAGTTAGAGAGAGGCGTATGGGCAGATGCTCTGCGGAGGGTAAATGCAACCGCAACATGTGCCAGGCTCGGCCTGATTCAGTTCAAGGTAGTTCTCCGGGCCCACATGACGGTGGCCCGGATGAGTAAATTCTTTGGGCTGGAGGACAAGTGTGCTAGATGTGCGGGAGGACCAGCGAACCATGTCCACATGTTCTGGGCATGCCCAAAACTCAGGGGGTACTGGCAGGGATTTGCGGACGTCATGTCCCGGGTACTGAAAACAAGGGTGGCGATGAGTCTAGAGGTGGCGATTTTTGGGGTGTCGGAGGACCCGGGAGCCCAGGAGGGGATAGAGGCCGACGTTGTGGCCTTTGCTTCACTGGTAGCCTGGCGACGAATACTGTTGGCCTGGAGGGATTAAAATCCCCCAAAGACCAAAATATGGCTGTCGGACATGGCAAGTTTTCGCGGCTTGGAATAAAAATCAAGTTCGCCTTACGAGGGTCACTATCGGGGTTCGCACGGAGGTGGCAACCATTCATCGACTTCTTCGCGGGGAACTAATCGTCAGCGGGAAGGGGGGGTAGAATAGTGTAGAGTAGGGGAGAAGAAGAGAGGAACTGTTATTTGCACTATGTTTTTGTAATTGATATTTGCACACTAATGTATATTGCTACTGTTAACAATGCCAAAATACCTCAATAAAATTGATTGTTAAAAAAAAATGATTTGGATGAGGGAAGGAAATGTAATATTTCCAAATTTGATGACAACACAAAACTTGATGCGAATGTGTGTGCTGAGGAGAATGTTTAGAGGGTTAAAGGTAATGTAGACAAGTTGAGTGAGTGGGCAAATATGTGACAGATGCCGCATAACGTGGTTGAATGTGAAGTTATCCACTTCGGACAGAGAAACAGAATGGCATAATATGATTTAAATGGTGATAGATTGGGAAATGTTGATGCACAAAGGAACCTGGGTGTCCTTGTATACGAGTCACTGAGAACAAGCATGCAGGAATAGCAAGCAGTTAGGAAGGCAAATGGCCTTCATTGCAAATGGAATTGAGTGCAAGAACAAGGATGTCTTACTGTAGCTGTACAGCATCTTGGTGAGACTACATATACTTGCCATGGAGGGAGTGAAAAGGTGCTTCACCAGACCGATTTCTGGGATGGCAGGATATCGTATAAGGAGAGATTGGGTCAACTGGGCCTGTATTCATTGGAATTTAGCTGAATGAGAGGGAATTTAATTGAAACATATAACATTCTGACAGGTTGGACAGACTGGACACTGGGGTGTCCTTTCCTCTGGCTGGGGTCGGGGCATCTAGAACAAGGGGTCACAGTCTCAGGATGCATTGTGGGCTATTTAGGACTGAGATGAGGAGAAACCTCTTCACTCAGAGGGTGGTGAACCTGTGGACTTCTCCACCACAGAAGGCTGCGGACGCCAAGTCACTGAACATGCTTAAGATATTTCAAGACTCTAAAGGTGTCAAGGGGTAAGGGGAGAGTGCGGAGGTCGGGAGTAGCACAATTTAATGGAGAAATTGTGTAGGAATGACAGGATAGCTAGGATGAATACGTGGCTTGAGAGATGGTGCAAGAGGGAGGGTTTCAAATTCCTGGGACATTGGGACCGGTTCTGGGGGAGGTGGGACCTGTACAAATCGGACGGTCTGCATCTGGGTGGGACCGGAACCAATGTTCTCGGGGGTGTGTTTGCTAGTGCAGTTGGGGAGGGTTTAAACTAATGTGGCAGGGGGATGGGAACCGATGTAGGAAGTCAGTGGGGACAGAAACAAAAGGCAGGAAGGGAGAGTGTGTAAAGCATGACCAGAGAAAGCAGGGCAGAGAGCAAGGAAGGTCTACATTAAACTGCATTTATTTCAATGCAAGGGGCCTGACGGGCAAAGCGGATGAACTCAGGGCATGGACGGGCACATGGGACTGGGATATTATAGCTATGACTGAAACATGGCTAAGGGAGGAGCAGGACTGGCAGCTCAATGTTCCGGGGTACAGATGCTATAGAAAGGATAGAACAGGAGGTAAGAGAGGAGGAGGAGTGGCGTTTTTGATTAGGGAGAACATCACGGCAGTACTTAGAGGGGATATATCCGAGGGTTCGCCCACTGAGTCTATATGGGTGGAACTGAAAAATAAGAAGGGAGAGATCACCTTGGTAGGACTGTACTACAGGCCCCCAGAGAGTCAGCGGGAAATTGAGGAGCAAATATGTAAGGAGATTACAGATAGCTGCAAGAATAATAGGGTGGTAGTAGTAGGGGACTTTAACTTTCCCAACATTGACTGGGACAGCCATAGCATTAGGGGCTTAGATGGAGGGAAATTTGTTGAGTGTATTCAGGAGGAATTTCTCATTCAGTATGTGGATGGACCGACTAGAGAGGGGGCAAAACTTGACCTCGTCTTGGGAAATAAGGAAGGGCAAGTAACAGAAGTGCTAGTGAGAGATCACTTTGGGACAAGTGACCATAACTCCATTAGTTTTAAGATAGCTATGGAGAATGTTAGGTCTGGCCCAAGAGTTAAAATTCTTAATTGGGGCAAGGCCAATTTTGATGGTATCAGACAGGAACTTGCAGAGGTAGATTGGGGGAGACTGTTGGCAGGCAAAGGGACGGCTGGTAAATGGGAGGCTTTTAAAAACGTGTTAACCAGGGTGCAGGGTAAGCACATTCCCTTTAGAGTGAAGGGCAAGGCTGGTAGAAGTAGGGAACCCTGGATGACTCGAGATATTGAGACGATTGGTCAAAAAGAAGAAGGAGGCATATGACGTACATAAGCAAAGAACAAACAAAGAACAAAGAAATGTACAGCACAGGAACAGGCCCTTCGGCCCTCCAAGCCCGTGCCGACCATGCTGCCCCACTAAACTACAATCTTCTACACTTCCTGGGTCCGTATCCTTCTATTCCCATCCTATTCATATATTTGAAAAGATGCCCCTTAAATGTCCCTATCGTCCCTGCTTCCACTACCTCCTCCGGTAGTGAGTTCCAGGCACCCACTACCCTCTGCGTAAAAAACTTGCCTCGTACATCTACTCTACACCTTGCCCCTCTCACCTTAAACCTATGCCCCCTAGTAATTGACCCCTCTACCCTGGGGAAAAGCCTCTGACTATCCACTCTGTCTATGCCCCTCATAATTTTGTATACCTCTATCAGGTCTCCCCTCAACCTCCTTCGTTCCAGTGAGAACAAACCGAGTTTATTCAATCGCTCCTCATAGCTAATGCCCTCCATACCAGGCAACATTCTGGTAAATCTCTTCTGCACCCTCTCCAAAGCCTCCACATCCTTCTGGTAGTGTGGCGACCAGAATTGAACACTATACTCCAAGTGTGGCCTAACTAAGGTTCTATACAGCTGCAACATGACTTGCCAATTCTTATACTCAATGCCCCGGCCAATGAAGGCAAGCATGCCGTATGCCTTCTTGACTACCTTCTCCACCTGTGTTGCCCCTTTCAATGACCTGTGGACCTGTACTCCTAGATCTCTTTGACTTTCAATACTCTTTGAGGGTTCTACCATTCACTGTATATTCCCTACCTGCATTAGACCTTCCAAAATGCATTACCTCACATTTGTCCGGATTAAACCCCATCTGCCATCTCTCCGCCCAAGTCTCCAGACAATCTAAATCCTGCTGTATCCTCCGACAGTCCTCATCGCTATCCGCAATTCCACCAACCTTTGT
Organism: Scyliorhinus torazame; assembly: GCF_047496885.1. Taxonomy (NCBI): domain Eukaryota; kingdom Metazoa; phylum Chordata; class Chondrichthyes; order Carcharhiniformes; family Scyliorhinidae; genus Scyliorhinus; species Scyliorhinus torazame. The sequence goes on from NC_092713.1 coordinate 180,448,511, forward strand.
GTCGTCTGCAAACTTACTAATCAGACCAGTTACATTTTCCTCCAAATCATTTATATATACTACAAAGAGCAAAGGTCCCAGCACTGATCCCTGTGGAACACCACTGGTCACAGCCCTCCAATTAGAAAAGCATCCCTCCATTGCTACTCTCTGCCTTCTATGGCCTAGCCAGTTCTGTATCCATCTTGCCAGCTCACCCTGATCCCGTGTGACTTCACCTTTTGTACTAGTCTACCATGAGGGACCTTGTCAAAGGCCTTACTGAAGTCCATATAGACAACATCTACTGCCCTACCTGCATCAATCATCTTAGTGACCTCCTCGAAAAACTCTATCAAGTTAGTGAGACACGATCCCCCCTTCACAAAACCGTGCTGCCTCTCACTAATATGTCCATTTGCTTCCAAATGGGAGTAGATCCTGTCTCGAAGAATTCTCTCCAGTAATTTCCCTACCACTGAAGTAAGGCTCACCGGCCTGTAGTTCCCGGGATTATCCTTGCTACCCTTCTTAAACAGAGGAACAACATTGGCTATTCTCCAGTCCTCCGGGACATCCCCTGAAGACAGCGAGGATCCAAAGATTTCTGTCAAGGCCTCAGCAATTTCCTCTCCAGCCTCCTTCAGTATTCTGGGGTAGATCCCATCAGGCCCTGGGGACTTATCTAGCTTAATATTTTTTAAGACACCCAACACCTCGTCTTTTTGGATCACAATGTGACCCAGGCTATCTACACCCCCTTCTCCAGACTCAACATCTATCAATTCCTTCTCTTTGGTGAATACTGATGCAAAGTATTCATTTAGTACCTCGCCCATTTCCTCTGGCTCCACACATAGATTCCCTTGCCTATCCTTCAGTGGGTCAACCCTTTCCCTGGCTACCCTCTTGCTTTTTATGTACGTGTAAAAAGCCTTGGGATTTTGCTTAACCCTATTTGCCAATGACTTTTCGTGACCCCTTCTAGCCCTCCTGACTCCTTGCTTAAGTTCCTTCCTACTTTCCTTATATTCCACGCAGGCTTCGTCTGTTCCCAGCCTTTTAGCCCTGACAAATGCCTCCTTTTTCTTTTTGACGAGGCCTACAATATCACTCATCATCCAAGGTTCCCGAAAATTGCCGTATTTATCTTTCTTCCTCACAGGAACATGCCGGTCCTGTATTCCTTTCAACTGACACTTGAAAGCCTCCCACATGTCAGATGTTGATTTGCCCTCAAACATCCGCCCCCAATCTATGTTCTTCAGTTCCCGCCTAATATTGTTATAATTAGCCTTCCCCCAATTTAGCACATTCATCCTCGGACCACTCTTATCCTTGTCCACCAGTACTTTAAAACTTACTGAATTGTGGTCACTGTTACCGAAATGCTCCCCTACTGAAACATCTACCACCTGGCCGGGCTCATTCCCCAATACCAGGTCCAGTACCGCCCCTTCCCTAGTTGGACTGTCTACATATTGTTTTAAGAAGCCCTCCTGGATGCTCCTTACAAACTCCGCCCCGTCTAAGCCCCTGGCACTAAGTGAGTCCCAGTCAATATTGGGGAAGTTGAAGTCTCCCATCACCACAACCCTGTTGTTTTTACTCTTTTCCAAAATCTGTCTACCTATCTGCTCCTCTATCTCCCGCTGACTGTTGGGAGGCCTGTAGTATACCCCCAACATTGTGACTGCACCCTTCTTATTCCTGATCTCTACCCATATAGCCTCACTGCCCTCTGAGGTGTCCTCTCGCAGTACAGCTGTGATATTCTCCCGAACAAGTAGCGCAACTCCGCCTCCCCTTTTACATCCCCCTCTATCCCGCCTGAAACATCTAAATCCTGGAACGTTTAGCTGCCAATCCTGCCCTTCCCTCAACCAGGTCTCTGTAATGGCAACAACATCATAGTTCCAAGTACTAATCCAAGCTCTAAGTTCATCTGCCTTACCCGTAATGCTCCTTGCATTAAAACATATGCACTTCAGGCCACCAGACCCGCTGTGTTCAGCAACTTCTCCCCGTCTGCTCTGCCTCAGAGCCACACTGTCCCTATTCCCTAGTTCTCCCTCAATGCTCTCACCTTCTGACCTATTGCTCCCATGCCCACCCCCCTGCCATACTAGTTTAAACCCTCCCGTGTGACACGAGCAAACCTCGCGGCCAGGATATTTATGCCTCTCCGGTTTAGATGTAACCCGTCCTTCTTATACAGGTCACACCTGCCCCGGAAGAGCTCCCAGTGGTCCAGATAATGGAAACCCTCCCTCCTACACCAGCTGTTTAGCCACGTGTTTATCTGCTCTATCTTCCTATTTCTAGCCTCACTGGCACGTGGCACAGGGAGTAATCCCGAGATTACAACCCTCAACAACTGGGATCAAGTGGATCCCTTGAAGAGTATAGAGATTGTCGAAATAGAGTTAAGAGGGAAATCAGGAGGGCAAAAAGGGGACATGAAATTGCATTGGCAAATAATGCAAGGAAGAATCCAAAGAGATTCTACAAATACATAAAGGGGAAAAGAGTAACTAGGGACAGAGTAGGGCCTCTTAAGGATCAACAAGGGCATCTATGTGCAGAGCCACAAGAGTTGGGTGAGATCCTGAATGAATATTTCTCATCGGTATTCACGGTGGAGAAAGGCATGGATGTTAGGAAACTAAGGGAAATAAATAGTGATGTCTTGAGAAGTGTGCATATTACAGAGGAGGAGGTGCTGGAAGTTTTAAAGCGCATCAAGGTAGATAAATCCCCGGGACCTGATGAAATGTATCCCAGGGTGTTGTGGGAGGCTAGGGAGGAAATTGCGGGTCCCCTAACAGAGATATTTGAATCATCGGCAGCCACAGGTGAGGTGCCTGAAGATTGGAGAGTGGCGAATGTTGTGCCCTTGTTTAAGAAGGGCAGCAGGGAAAAGCCTGGGAACTACAGACTGGTGAGCCTAACCTCTGTAGTAGGTAAGTTGCTCGAAGGTATTCTGAGAGACAGGATCTACAAGCATTTAGAGAGGCAAGGACTGATTCGGGGCAGTCAGCATGGCTTTGTGCGTGGAAAATCATGTCTCACAAATTTGATTGAGTTTTTGAGGGGGTGACCAAGAAGGTAGATGAGGGCAGTGCAGTAGACGTTGTCTACATGGACTTTAGCAAAGCCTTTGACAAGGTACCGCATGGTAGGTTGTTGCAGAAGGTTAAAGTTCACGGGATCCAGGGTGAGGTTGCCAATTGGATTCAAAATTGGCTGGACGACAGAAGGCAGAGGGTGGTTGTAGAGGGTTGTTTTTCAAACTGGAGGCCTGTGACCAGTGGTGTGCCCCAGGGATCGGTGCTGGGTCCACTGTTATTTGTGATTTATATTAATGATTTGGATGAGAATTTAGGAGGCATGGTTAGTAAGTTTGCAGATGGCACCAAGATTGGTGGCACAGTGGATAGTGAAGAAGGTCGATTTCGGCGTGAGAACAGCTGGTGAGTCAGTTTCAGCGGGAGCAGTGCGGAAGTGGTTGCTGGGGGGTAGGTCTGTCCTTTAAAAGCACTTGTCTTTGCAGGGGCAGGCCAGTCGATTTCGGCGGGAGTGGAGCTGGCTGGTGAGTGAGTTTCAGCGGGAGCAGTGCAGAAGTGGTTGCTGGGAGGTAAGTCTGTCCTTTAAAAGCACTTGTCTTTGCAGGGGCAGGCCAGTCGATTTCGGCGGGAGAATCAGCTGGTGAGTCAGTTTCAGCGGGAGCAGTGCGGAAGTGGTTGCTGGGAGGTAAGTCTGTCCTTTAAAAGCACTTGTCTTTGCAGGGGCAGGCCAGTCGATTTCGGCGGGAGAATCAGCTGGTGAGTCAGTTTCAGCGGGAGCAGTGCGGAAGTGGTTGCTGGGAGGTAAGTCTGTCCTTTAAAAGCACTTGTCTTTGCAGGGGCAGCCAGTCGATTTCGGCGTGAGAACAGCTGGTGAGTCAGTTTCAGCGGGAGCAGTGCGGAAGTGGTTGCTGGGAGGTAAGTCTGTCCTTTAAAAGCACTTGTCTTTGCAGGGGCAGGCCAGTCGATTTCGGCGTGAGAACAGCTGGTGAGTCAGTTTCAGCGGGAGCAGTGCGGAAGTGGTTGCTGGGAGGTAAGTCTGTCCTTTAAAAGCACTTGTCTTTGCAGGGGCAGGCCAGTCGATTTCGGCGGAAGAATCAGCTGGTGAGCCAGTTTCAGCGAGAGCAGTGCGGAAGTGGTTGCTGGGAGGTAAGTCTGTCCTTTAAAAGCACTTGTTTTTGGAGGGGCAGGCCAGTCGATTTTGGCGGGAGAATCAGCTGGTGAGTCAGTTTCAGCTGGAGCAGTGCGGAAGTGGTTGCTGGGAGGTAAGTCTGTCCTTTAAAAGCACTTGTCTTTGCAGGGGCAGGCCAGTCGATTTCGGCGGGAGAATCAGCTGGTGAGTCAGTTTCAGCGGGAGCAGTGCGGAAGTGGTTGCTGGGAGGTAAGTCTGTCCTTTAAAAGCACTTGTCTTTGCAGGGGCAGGCCAGTCGATTTCGGCGTGAGAACAGCTGGTGAGTCAGTTTCAGCGGGAGCAGTACGGATGTGGTTGCTGGGAGGTAAGTCTGTCCTTTAAAAGCACTTGTCTTTGCAGAGGCAGGCCAGTCGATTTCGGCGTGAGAACAGCTGGTGAGTCAGTTTCAGCGGGAGCAGTGCGGAAGTGGTTGCTGGGAGGTAAGTCTGTCCTTTAAAAGCACTTGTCTTTGCAGGGGCAGGCCAGTCGATTTCGGCGTGAGAACAGCTGGTGAGTCAGTTTCAGCGGGAGCAGTGCGGAAGTGGTTGCTGGGAGGTAAGTCTGTCCTTTAAAAGCACTTGTCTTTGCAGGGGCAGGCCAATCGATTTCGGCGTGAGAACAGCTAGTGAGTCAGTTTCAGCGGGAGCAGTGCGGAAGTGGTTGCTGGGAGGTAAGTCTGTCCTTTAAAGCACTTGTCTTTGCAGGGGCAGGCCAGTCGATTTCGGCGGGAGAATCAGCTGGTGAGTCAGTTTCAGCGGGAGCAGTGCGGAAGTGGTTGCTGGGAGGTAAGTCTGTCCTTTAAAAGCACTTGTCTTTGCAGGGGCAGTCCAGTCGATTTCGGCGTGAGAACAGCTGGTGAGTCAGTTTCAGCGGGAGCAGTGCGGATGTGGTTGCTGGGAGGTAAGTCTGTCCTTTAAAAGCACTTGTCTTTGCAGGGGCAGGCCAGTCGATTTCGGCGTGAGAACAGCTGGTGAGTCAGTTTCAGCGGGAGCAGTGCGGAAGTGGTTGCTGGGAGGTAAGTCTGTCCTTTAAAAGCACTTGTCTTTGCAGGGGCAGGCCAGTCGATTTCGGCGTGAGAACAGCTGGTGAGTCAGTTTCAGCGGGAGCAGTGCGGATGTGGTTGCTGGGAGGTAAGTCTGTCCTTTAAAAGCACTTGTCTTTGCAGGGGCAGGCCAGTCGATTTCGGCGTGAGAACAGCTGGTGAGTCAGTTTCAGCGGGAGCAGTGCGGAAGTGGTTGCTGGGAGGTAAGTCTGTCCTTTAAAAGCACTTGTCTTTGCAGGGGCAGGCCAGTCGATTTCGGCGTGAGAACAGCTGGTGAGTCAGTTTCAGCGGGAGCAGTGCGGATGTGGTTGCTGGGAGGTAAGTCTGTCCTTTAAAAGCACTTGTCTTTGCAGGGGCAGGCCAGTCGATTTCGGCGTGAGAACAGCTGGTGAGTCAGTTTCAGAGGGAGCAGTGCGGATGTGGTTGCTGGGAGGTAAGTCTGTCCTTTAAAAGCACTTGTCTTTGCAGGGGCAGGCCAGTCGATTTCGGCGTGAGAACAGCTGGTGAGTCAGTTTCAGCGGGAGCAGTGCGGATGTGGTTGCTGTGAGGTAAGTCTGTCCTTTAAAAGCACTTGTCTTTGCAGGGGCAGGCCAGTCGATTTCGGCGTGAGAACAGCTGGTGAGTCAGTTTCAGCGGGAGCAGTGCGGAAGTGGTTGCTGGGAGGTAAGTCTGTCCTTTAAAAGCACTTGTCTTTGCAGGGGCAGGCCAGTCGATTTCGGCGTGAGAACAGCTAGTGAGTCAGTTTCAGCGGGAGCAGTGCGGAAGTGGTTGCTGGGAGGTAAGTCTGTCCTTTAAAAGCACTTGTCTTTGCAGGGGCAGGCCAGTCGCTTTCGGTGTGAGAACAGCTGGTGAGTCAGTTTCAGCGGGAGCAGTGCGGAAGTGGTTGCTGGGAGGTAAGTCTGTCCTTTAAAAGCACTTGTCTTTGCAGGGGCAGGCCAGTCGATTTCGGCGTGAGAACAGCTGGTGAGTCAGTTTCAGCGGGAGCAGTGCGGAAGTGGTTGCTGGGAGGTAAGTCAGTCCTTTAAAAGCACTTGTCTTTGCAGGGGCAGGCCAGTCGATTTCGGCGTGAGAACAGCTGGTGAGTCAGTTTCAGCGGGAGCACTGCGGAAGTGGTTGCTGGGAGGTAAGTCTGTCCTTTAAAAGCACTTGTCTTTGCAGGGGCAGGCCAGTCGATTTCGGCGTGAGAACAGCTGGTGAGTCAGTTTCAGCGGGAGCAGTGCAGAAGTGGTTGCTGGGAGGTAAGTCTGTCCTTTAAAAGCACTTGTCTTTGCAGGGGCAGGCCAGTCGATTTCGGCGTGATAACAGCTGGTGAGTCAGTTTCAGCGGGAGCAGTGCGGAAGTGGTTGCTGGGAGGTAAGTCTGTCCTTTAAAAGCACTTGTCTTTGCAGGGGCAGGCCAGTCGATTTCGGCGTGAGAACAGCTGGTGAGTCAGTTTCAGCGGGAGCAGTGCGGAAGTGGTTGCTGGGAGGTAAGTCTGTCCTTTAAAAGCACTTGTCTTTGCAGGGGCAGGCCAGTCGATTTCGGCGTGAGAACAGCTAGTGAGTCAGTTTCAGCGGGAGCAGTGCGGAAGTGGTTGCTGGGAGGTAAGTCTGTCCTTTAAAGCACTTGTCTTTGCAGGGGCCGGCCAGTCGATTTCGGCGGGAGAATCAGCTGGTGAGTCAGTTTCAGCGGGAGCAGTGCGGAAGTGGTTGCTGGGAGGTAAGTCTGTCCTTTAAAAGCACTTGTCTTTGCAGGGGCAGTCCAGTCGATTTCGGCGTGAGAACAGCTGGTGAGTCAGTTTCAGCGGGAGCAGTGCGGATGTGGTTGCTGGGAGGTAAGTCTGTCCTTTAAAAGCACTTGTCTTTGCAGGGGCAGGCCAGTCGATTTCGGCGTGAGAACAGCTGGTGAGTCAGTTTCAGCGGGAGCAGTGCGGAAGTGGTTGCTGGGAGGTAAGTCTGTCCTTTAAAAGCACTCGTCTTTGCAGGGGCAGGCCAGTCGATTTCGGCGTGAGAACAGCTCGTGAGTCAGTTTCAGCGGGAGCAGTGCGGATGTGGTTGCTGGGAGGTAAGTCTGTCCTTTAAAAGCACTTGTCTTTGCAGGGGCAGGGCAGTCGATTTCGGCGTGAGAACAGCTGGTGAGTCAGTTTCAGCGGGAGCAGTGCGGAAGTGGTTGCTGGGAGGTAAGTCTGTCCTTTAAAAGCACTTGTCTTTGCAGGGGCAGGCCAGTCGATTTCGGCGTGAGAACAGCTGGTGAGTCAGTTTCAGCGGGAGCAGTGCGGAAGTGGTTGCTGGGAGGTAAGTCTGTCCTTTAAAAGCACTTGTCTTTGCAGGGGCAGGCCAGTCGATTTCGGCGTGAGAACAGCTGGTGAGTCAGTTTCAGCGGGAGCAGTGCGGATGTGGTTGCTGGGAGGTAAGTCTGTCCTTTAAAAGCACTTGTCTTTGCAGGGGCAGGCCAGTCGATTTCGGCGTGAGAACAGCTGGTGAGTCAGTTTCAGAGGGAGCAGTGCGGATGTGGTTGCTGGGAGGTAAGTCTGTCCTTTAAAAGCACTTGTCTTTGCAGGGGCAGGCCAGTCGATTTCGGCGTGAGAACAGCTGGTGAGTCAGTTTCAGCGGGAGCAGTGCGGATGTGGTTGCTGGGAGGTAAGTCTGTCCTTTAAAAGCACTTGTCTTTGCAGGGGCAGGCCAGTCGATTTCGGCGTGAGAACAGCTGGTGAGTCAGTTTCAGCGGGAGCAGTGCGGAAGTGGTTGCTGGGAGGTAAGTCTGTCCTTTAAAAGCACTTGTCTTTGCAGGGGCAGGCCAGTCGATTTCGGCGTGAGAACAGCTGGTGAGTCAGTTTCAGCGGGAGCAGTGCGGATGTGGTTGCTGGGAGGTAAGTCTGTCCTTTAAAAGCACTTGTCTTTGCAGGGGCAGGCCAGTCGATTTCGGCGTGAGAACAGCTGGTGAGTCAGTTTCAGCGGGAGCAGTGCGGAAGTGGTTGCTGGGAGGTAAGTCTGTCCTTTAAAAGCACTTGTCTTTGCAGGGGCAGGCCAGTCGATTTCGGCGTGAGAACAGCTGGTGAGTCAGTTTCAGCGGGAGCAGTGCGGAAGTGGTTGCTGGGAGGTAAGTCTGTCCTTTAAAAGCACTTGTCTTTGCAGGGGCAGGCCAGTCGATTTCGGCGTGAGAACAGCTGGTGAGTCAGTTTCAGCGGGAGCAGTGCGGAAGTGGTTGCTGGGAGGTAAGTCTGTCCTTTAAAAGCACTTGTCTTTGCAGGGGCAGGCCAGTCGATTTCGGCGTGAGAACAGCTGGTGAGTCAGTTTCAGCGGGAGCAGTGCGGATGTGGTTGCTGTGAGGTAAGTCTGTCCTTTAAAAGCACTTGTCTTTGCAGGGGCAGGCCAGTCGATTTCGGCGTGAGAACAGCTGGTGAGTCAGTTTCAGCGGGAGCAGTGCGGAAGTGGTTGCTGGGAGGTAAGTCTGTCCTTTAAAAGCACTTGTCTTTGCAGGGGCAGGCCAGTCGATTTCGGCGTGAGAACAGCTGGTGAGTCAGTTTCAGCGGGAGCAGTGCGGAAGTGGTTGCTGGGAGGTAAGTCAGTCCTTTAAAAGCACTTGTCTTTGCAGGGGCAGGCCAGTCGATTTCGGCGTGAGAACAGCTGGTGAGTCAGTTTCAGCGGGAGCAGTGCGGAAGTGGTTGCTGGGAGGTAAGTCTGTCCTTTAAAAGCACTTGTCTTTGCAGGGGCAGGCCAGTCGATTTCGGCGTGAGAACAGCTGGTGAGTCAGTTTCAGCGGGAGCAGTGCGGAAGTGGTTGCTGGGAGGTAAGTCTGTCCTTTAAAAGCACTTGTCTTTGCAGGGGCAGGCCAGTCGATTTCGGCGTGATAACAGCTGGTGAGTCAGTTTCAGCGGGAGCAGTGCGGAAGTGGTTGCTGGGAGGTAAGTCTGTCCTTTAAAAGCACTTGTCTTTGCAGGGGCAGGCCAGTCGATTTCGGCGTGACAACAGCTGGTGAGTCAGTTTCAGCGGGAGCAGTGCGGAAGTGGTTGCTGGGAAGTAAGTCTGTCCTTTAAAAGTACTTGTCTTTGCAGGGGCAGGCCAGTCGATTTCGGCGGGAGTGGAGCTGGCTGGTTAGTCAATTTCAGCAGGAGCTGAGAATTTTTTTTTTTTAAATTAGTGTTTTAGGCGGGAACAGGAAGTCGACCCGCGGACGTCTGGGAAGACCCTCACCAATAAATTCTGGTGGAGAGGAAACCCGAGACACTACACGTGTAGTGTCTCCCACCCGCCCTCCTCCTCTAACCTAATAATAAAACCCATTGGTCTGAGGTAAGTACCATATTTTATTATATTATTATTATTTTTATAAAAAATTTAATTTAGTTGTTAGCCAGATCTTGGTAGAAAGTTAGAGGAATGGCAGGGAAGGGAGTGCAATGTTCCTCCTGCAGGATGTTTGAGGTGAGGGATGCAGTTAGTGTCCCTGCTGATTTTACCTGCAGGAAGTGCTGCCATCTCCAGCTCCTCCAAGACCGAGTTAGGGAACTGGAGCTGGAGTTGGAAGAACTTCGGATCATTCCGGAGGCAGAAGGGGTCATAGATAGCAGCTTCATGGAATTAGTTACACCAAAGATTGGAGATAGGTGGGTAACTGTAAGAGGGACTGGGAAAAAGCAGTCAGTGCAGGGATCCCCTGCGGTCGTTCCCCTGAGAAACAAGTATACCGCTTTGGATACTTGTGGGGGGGGGGACTTACCAGGGGTAAGCCATGGGGTACGGGCCTCTGGCACGGAGTCTGTCCCTGTTGCTCAGAAGGGAAGGTGGGAGAGGAGCAGAGCATTAGTAATTGGGGACTCTATAGTCAGGGGCACAGATAGGAGATTTTGTGGGAGCGTGAGAGACTCACGTTTGGTATGTTGCCTCCCAGGTGCAAGGGTACGTGATGTCTCGTGTCATGATATTCAAACACACACCAACAGACAAATCAGAACACACAACACCACAACCAATGACAGAAAGATATAAAAGCACAGACACAACCCCCGGTGGTCAGTATTAGCTGCAGAGGAAGACCAGGACAGATCTGCTACCAAACACACTCAGGGAGACAGCACGTGCAGAGTATCCAGAACGAACTGTATTATAAGAGTTAAAATAAAATAGACTTGTACCACATACAACTGTGTTGGCTCATCTGTGCACCAGAGCACCCAACACCACATGGTACAGGAGTGGATCGATACCTGCCGGCATACCTCAGTGTACAGAGACAACCAGCAGTGCCCAGGCAAAATGATAGAGCTCCCGGTTCCGCAGCCGCTCCAGTGCTACGGCGATCTCCGCGAAAACTGGCGGCGATTCCGGCAAGTGTTCGAATTGTTCCTGGTGGCAGCTGAACTCCAAGACCTGGATGATAGCGAAAAAATTGAATTTCTCCTCACCATCGCCGGTGCAAGGGCAAGAGAAATATTCACAAGGTTCAGGTTCTTCAGGAGGCAGCAAAGGTACGATTACCAGGCAGTCCTGGACAAATTCTCCAAGTACTGTGAAGAAAACGCAATCCAATCGGCAAGTAAAGGTAAGAAAAGCTGCAGTACTCACCTCGTGGCTGGGATCCCGGAGCCCAAATTCCCAGAGGCCGAAATCCCGCTTCCTACGTGCTACATACCGAGCGTCAGGATGTCAGAGGCCCCAGACTGCACCAATTTAAAGGGGAAACATCCCAAATCCAATTTAAAAGGGAAACGTCCCAAATCAAAAAAACAAAAATCTGTTAAAGCTGTAAAACAACCTTCCCTCACCTGGAATGACAGCACATTGCCGCAAATTGACCCAGGAGATGAATTTGACCTCCGAAGAACCCTCCGACAAGCAGTTACCTACGCACAAGCCGATGATTCCGACCTCGAATACTTCGATGATGATCTTTACAGTGTTTCCGGACCTCGCGAGCCCAATGATAGCTCCGTGGTCCTATACGACTATGACTCGGACGAACCTTTCATGTTGCACATTGGCGGCCCCCACATTGAATCCGACGCAGATGCGGATTCATTTTTCGGATTTGAGGATCTTCAATCCAGCAGATATGACGTCCCAACTTATCAGTACCGGATGATGCTGCAGCCTGACATTAACAGACAGGGAGCGCTGCAAGCACACGGAGAGCGCCCTGCTGCCACACAGAGTGTGGTCCACGTCCCGCTCAACGTTCCCGACTCTATGAAAGAAGACATGCAAGACTCCAGAGCGCAGTCCTCGCATGAACCAGAAGTGACTCCAGTGTCACAAGCCTCCACAGCAAGCTCGTGGACAGACTCCACAATTGCAGAAACGCAAGACTCCAGAGCGCAGTCCTTGCACGAACAAGAAGTGACTCCAGTGTCACAAGCCTCCACAGAGAGCTCGTGGACAGCCTCCACGATAGAAGCAACGCAAGACTCCAGAGTGCAGTCCTTGCAGGAACACGACCATGAGGGTCTAGCAACCTCTCCTGACCAACCAGCGGCAGACGATGCAAGTCTGCCATGCTCACGTGAACAGCAAGAAGGCTATAACAGCCTACCATGCTCCACTACACAGCAGCATGACCATGACGGTCTCTCATGCTACAATGAAGGGCACAGCGCTGAAGACTGTTCAAGCCCAACTGAAGACAAGCCAAAGGAATCGCCTCGTCCAAGCCCGAAGAAAAAAGGTTTATGCGCTGACTTTAGGATCATTATAGCCGAACAGAGATGAATAATGCTGCACGGCCACAGAAGGATGCTGAGGATTTGCTAAAGAAATTAATTGAATGTTTAACTTGCAAGGAGCAGACTGAGAATTGCCAGTGTTTTAGTACGGATCGAAAAAATGGACAAGACATTGATCCTCAGTTAATGGAAATAACACAACCTGAATCATATCTCCAGCAGGGACAAATGTCTCCCTTCAACACAACGCCGCAAAATCCCAACTTCGAAGACCAGCAGTTAGTCAGTAATGACTCTTCAAACCTTGAGGGGAACATTAATTGCATTGAACCTATACACACTCCACTGATAAATGAGCAGAACATTGGAGCAAGAATCCTGAGGACACCGACATCGAGTAGCCAGATAATGAATTTAAAACCCACAGCAGTTTCAAGTGAACCAAGTGTGCTTTCCACTAATGGTGAAGATGCAGATAAGGTCGACCCGATTATCCATTGTACCACACTAACCCCAGTGATTAAGCAGTTATGTATGGGGAGTATAATGTGGGCAATTGAGAACAGTAAAATAGAGACTGTGACCATGCCAGTCCCAGCAAAATCAGACCCAGAGACCATGAAGGCATGTACATTAGACAAAGATACATATGAGGTACCTGAGAAGAAAAGTGAAACGGAATGTTCTTTGGAAAATAGTACAATGTCGATAGAAACATTGGATCCTATATTCGAGACCATACATATGGGAGAATTTGGGGATAATAAACAAGGTTCTGCAATGTCTGGGGGAAGATTTAAAATTCCAAAGAAGAAAAGCCCAAATGAAGGACAACGGCAAGACACTGACAGTCCACCGACATGGTGTGCACCACCAGATGAAAACTCTGACAATTTACCCAACCCTAGTGAACAGCAAGCTGCTAATGAGGATCTATCCACGGTATGTGAGACGAGTGACGACAGCATCCCACTTCCCATGCAAAAGGTGCAAGGTGACAGACCTCGCCTAGTGCGTACCGAGGCACTCGACGATCACGGTGGGACCACTGACGACTGCGGTGGCGGCACACCGCTTCCACCCTCGATGGCTCGAGCCTCTCCACTGGTTGGTGCATTCCTGCATGTTCCGACTCCAGAAGTGCAGCTTCAGGGAATCTCGGCTGCCTCCAGTGAACCTGTTGGGACTCCGGACGGGGGGCATCGACGGAAGGCAGATGGGGAGCAGCCAAGCGCCGACTCTGATTCGCGCACGCCAGACCTTGCTCCGGACGGGCGGTGTCGCGGCCTCGGTGATGGCACGCTCAGGGTGACGGCGGATGCCACGGCGACAGGGAATGGATCGCGTGGCAGTCCCACTGGGTCGGCAGTGGCAACCAGCACCGGCGGTCCAAGATGGACACACCAATTCGCGCCATCGCCAGACGTTGATGCGAGCAACAATTCTCTCTCCAAGGCAACATGCTTCGATGTTTCTCTGCGGAGTCGCCCTTCCGGCACAGCAGGTGGCCGGAACCAGCGTGCACGGTCTCGGCCAACTTCCACATCTGGCACAGTCATCGCCTTGCATGATATTAGTGATGGTGCTACTTCGATGGCAACGACCCATCGGCTACAAGATGCCGTCCACCACAAACATAAAAAGAAAAAAGACTCCACCTTGTTCCTGGCATGCAGGGCGGATGGATTGGTGCGTAGGCGCAATCAGCGAGCTTTGCGCCGCCTTCCACGCTCGCAACTGAACCGTACGCACACGCCGGATCCTCCACTGGTTCCCAAGGATGACTTCGTGGAGATGCCACGGATCATGCCCCTTCCATCGCCACCAGAACAAAACCACAGCCAAGGCAACACTAACAAAGATGTTGAATGTTATATTTGCACGAATGAAAAAACCAAGCACTGCACGAAATACAACAAATGGTAAAGTAGAGACTTCGGCAACAGCATCACCTCCAACAGTCCAAGGTGAACCAGTGTGACCCCAAATCTCCACAGCTGAACCGGCTTGAGGACCAGCCCATTCTTGAGGCGGTCACCCATTAGACTGGACTTATAATGCTGTTCATACGTTCAAAAAGTCAAACACTTCTGTATTATAACCTGTTGTTGTTTATCGTTCCAGATATCGTCTGACCGGACCACTGTTCAAGTTTTTTTTTTCTCTCTCGCATCCATGTTTTGTTATGGTACAACCTTGTTAGTGTGACGCACCCGACATCGCCCCATGTAAATAGTTACGTCATATACACACGCTGTACACAACACACACACACACTCTTAGATGCACTCACGACACAATTATATTTATAACCACGTAGGCACATATCTTTGTAAAAAAGGGAGATGTCATGATATTCAAACACACACATCATGATAGACACACCTACAGACAAATCAGAACACACAACACCACAACCAATGACAGAAAGATATAAAAGCACAGACACGACCCCCGGTGGTCAGTATTAGCTGCAGAGGAGGACCAGGACAGATCTGCTACCAAACACACTCAGGGAGACAGCACGTGCAGAGTATCCAGAACGAACTGTATTATAAGAGTTTAAATAAAATAAAGTTGTACCACATACAACTGTGTTGGCTCATCTGTGCACCAGAGCACCCAACACCACATCTCGGATCGTGTTTTCCTGGTCCTTCGGGGGGAGGGGGAGCAGCCCCAAGTCGTGGTCCACATTGGCACTAACGACATAGGTAGGAAAGGGGACAAGGATGTCAGGCAGGCTTTCAGGGAGCTAGGATGGAAGCTCAGAACTAGAACAAACAGAGTTGTTATCTCTGGGTTGTTGCCCGTGCCACGTGATAGTGAGATGAGGAATAGGGAGAGAGAGCATTTAAACACGTGGCTACAGGGATGGTGCAGGCGGGAGGGATTCAGATTTCTGGATAACTGGGGCTCTTTCTGGGGAAGGTGGGACCTCTACAGACAGGATGGTCTACATCTGAACCTGAGGGGCACAAATATCCTGGGGGGGAGATTTGTTAGTGCTCTTTGGGGGGGTTTAAACTAATGCAGAACATGGGAACCTGGATTGTAGTTTTAGGGTAAGGGAGAATGAGAGTATAGAGGTCAGGAGCACAGATTTGACGTCGCAGGAGGGGGCTGGTGTTCAGGTAGGTGGTTTGAAGTGTGTCTACTTCAATGCCAGGAGTATACGAAACAAGGTAGGGGAACTGGCAGCATGGGTTGGTACCTGGGACTTCGATGTTGTGGCCATTTCGGAGACATGGATAGAGCAGGGACAGGAATGGATGTTGCAGGTTCCGGGGTTTAGGTGTTTTAGTAAGCTCAGAGAAGGAGACAAAAGAGGGGGAGGTGTGGCGCTGCTAGTCAAGAGCAGTATTACGGTGGCGGAGAGGATGCTAGATGGGGACTCTTCTTCCGAGGTAGTATGGGCTGAAGTTAGAAACAGGAAAGGAGAGGTCACCCTGTTGGGAGTTTTTTATAGGCCTCCTAATAGTTCTAGGGATGTAGAGGAAAGGATGGCGAAGATGATTCTGGATAAGAGCGAAAGTAACAGGGTAGTTATTATGGGAGACTTTAACTTTCCAAATATTGACTGGAAAAGATATAGTTCGAGTACAATAGATGGGTAGTTTTTTGTACAGTGTGTGCAGGAGGGTTTCCTGAAACAATATGTTGACAGGCCAACAAGAGGTGAGGCCACGTTGGATTTGGTTTACCAACGAAGTGGAATCTCTTGTTAAGAGGAAGAAGGAGGCCTATGTGAAGATGAGGTGTGAAGTTTTGGTTGGGGCGATGGATAGTTACAAGGTAGCGAGGAAGGATCTCAAGAGTGAGCTAAGACGAGCAAGGAGGGGACATGAGAAGTATTTGGCAGGAAGGATCAAGGAAAACCCAAAAGCTTTCTATAGGTATGTCAGGAATAAGCGAATGACTAGGGAAAGAGTAGGACCAGTCAAGGACAGGGATGGGAAATTGTGTGTGGAGTCTGAAGAGATAGGCGAGATACTAAATGAATATTTTTCGTCAGTATTCACTCAGGAAAAAGATAATGTTGTGGAGGAGAATGCTGAGCCCCAGGCTAATAGAATAGATGGCATTGAGGTACGTAGGGAAGAGGTGTTGGCAATTCTGGACAGGCTGAAAATAGATAAGTCCCCGGGACCTGATGGGATGTATCCTAGGATTCTCTGGGAGGCCAGGGAAGAGATTGCTGGACCTTTGGCTTTGATTTTTATGTCATCATTGGCTACAGGAATAGTGCCAGAGGACTGGAGGACAGCAAATGTGGTCCCTTTGTTCAAAAAGGGGAGCAGAGACAACCCCGGCAACTATAGACCGGTGAGCCTCACGTCTGTAGTGGGGAAAGTCTTGGAGGGGATTATAAGAGACAAGATTTATAATCATCTAGATAGGAATAATATGATCAGGGATAGTCAGGATGGCTTTGTGAAGGGTAGGTCATGCCTCACAAACCTTATTGAGTTCTTTGAGAAGGTGACTGAACAGGTAGACGAGGGTAGAGCAGTTGATGTGGTGTATACGGATTTCAGCAAAGCGTTTGATAAGGTTCCCCACGGTAGGCTATTGCAAAAAATACGGAGGCTGGGGATTGAGGGTGATTTAGAGATGTGGATCAGAAATTGGCTAGCTGAAAGAAGACAGAGGGTGGTGGTTGATGGGAAATGTTCAGAATGGAGTACAGTCACAAGTGGAGTACCACAAGGATCTGTTCTGGGGCCGTTGCTGTTTGTCATTTTTATCAATGACCTAGAGGAAGGCGCGGAAGGGTGGGTGAGTAAATTTGCAGACGGTACTAAAGTCGGTGGTGTTGTCGACAGTGTGGAAGGATGTAGCAGGTTACAGAGGGATTTCGATAAGCTGCAGAGCTGGGCTGAGAGGTGGCAAATGGAGTTTAATGTAGAGAAGTGTGAGGTGATTCACTTTGGAAGGAATAACAGGAATGCGGAATATTTGGCTAATGGTAAAGTTCTTGAAAGTGTGGATAAGCAGAGGGATCTAGGTGTCCATGTACATAGATCCCTGAAAGTTGCCACCCAGGTTGATAGGGTTGTGAAGAAGGCCTATGGAGTGTTGGCCTTTATTGGTAGAGGGATTGAGTTCCGGAGTCGGGAGGTCATGTTGCAGCTGTACAGAACTCTGGTACGGCCGCATTTGGAGTATTGCGTACAGTTCTGGTCACCGCATTATAGGAAGGACGTGGAGGCTTTGGAGCGGGTGCAGAGGAGATTTACCAGGATGTTGCCTGGTATGGAGGGAAAATCTTATGAGGAAAGGCTGATGGACTTGAGGTTGTTTTCGTTGGAGAGAAGAAGGTTAAGAGGAGACTTAATAGAGGCATACAAAATGATCAGGGGGTTGGATAGGGTGGACAGTGAGAGCCTTCTCCCGCGGATGGAAATGGCTGGCACGAGGGGACATAACTTTAAACTGAGGGGTAATAGATATAGGACAGAGGTCAGAGGTAGGTTCTTTACGCAAAGAGTAGTGAGGCCGTGGAATGCCCTACCTGCTACAGTAGTGAACTCGCCAACATTGAGGGCATTTAAAAGTTTATTGGATAAACATATGGATGATAATGGCATAGTGTAGGTTAGATGGCTTTTGTTTCGGTGCAACATCGTGGGCCGAAGGGCCTGTACTGCGCTGTATTGTTCTCTGTTCTATGTTCTATGTTCTAAGGTTATCTAGGATTGCAACGGGATCTTGATCAATTAGGCCAGTGGGCCGACGAATGGCAGATGGAGTTTAATTTAGATAAATGTGAGGTGATGCATTTTGGCAGATCGAATCAGGCCAGGACCTACTCAGTTAATGGTATGGCGTTGGGGATAGTTATAGTACAAAGAGATCTAGGAGTACAGGTTCATAGCTCCTTGAAGGTGGAGTCGCACGTGGACAGGGTGGTGAAGAAGGCATTCGGCATGCTTGGTTTCATTGGTCAGAACATTGAATACAGGAGTTGGGACGTCTTGTTGAAGTTGTACAAGACATTGGTACGGCCACACTTGGAATACTGTGTGCAGTTCTGGTCACCCTATTATAGAAAGGATATTATTAAACTGGAAAGAGTGCAGAAAAGATTTACTAGGATGTTGCCGGGACTTGATGGTTTGAGTTATAAGGAGAGGCTGGGTAGACTGGGACTTTTTTCCCTGGAGCGTAGGAGGCTTAGGGGTGATCTTATAAAGGTCTATAAAATAATGAGGGGCATAGATGAGGTAGATAGTCAACATCTTTTCCCAAAGGTAGGGGAGTCTAAAACTAGAGGGCATAGGTTTAAGGTGAGAGGGGAGAGATTCAGAAGGACCCAGAGGGGCAATTTCTTCACTGAGGGTAGTGAGTGTCTGGAATGGGCTGCCAGAGGTAGTAGTAGAGGCGGGTACAATTGTGTCTTTTAAAAAACATTTAGATAGTTACATGGGTAAGATGGGTATAGAGGGTTATGGGCCAAGTGCGGGCAACTGGGACTAGCTTAATGGTAAAAACTGGGCGGCATGGACTGGTTGGGCCGAAGGGCCTGTTTCCATGCTGTAAACTTCTATGATTCTATGATTCTAAATTTCGAAGTATAATTTTGGGCGTGATTGGAGGGGTGTTTCTCAAAGGCTGCATTGGGGAGATCGCAGTCCATATTTAATGGCAGTTAGTGTCAAAAATGAGCCCCCACAAGCTTCTCGGCATTATTGATTGTCTGGCCGTCTCATTTGCCAGACTCACCCCTCAACGTCTCGCTGCTAACAAGGGGGAGCTGCTTTTAAATACTCCCTCGCCACTTACTCCCAGTCAATACACAAGCATGACAACGCTCAGATCTGCTCCTCACTTTGACGATGCTGACCTGGCCAGGCCTCTGACATCATCGATGAGAGACGGGACATCCTGTTCCACCAATACAACCTGGCTGACAGTACAGACAGCATGACCAGAAAGACCGGCACCCAATTTAGAAAGAAGACCAATGACCTCCCCGAGTTACAAGGGTAAGATACCAAATCGGGGCCTGCCACCAAGGGGACAACGGTGGTCTCCAGTTCTCCGGAACCCTCCCTCCTGACACCGGCGCATCTCAAGGGCAACAGGCAGAACAGAGTGGCATGGCGAAGCCAGTGACACCTGTAATAGGCCGAGGTCTTCCGGCCCGGCTCTGGCTCCAGGCCCTCCAGAGGACATCCGTCAACATAGACCCGGCACCCACATTTCAAATGCAGACGCTTTGGGCCTTCTTCCCCTACCTTATAGTATATCACTCCTCATTCCCCCCCGCCCCCCCCCCCCACTGGTACCACAGGAGATCATCCTTGCTCCGCACTTCCTTTATTCATTGGCAGTGTCAACGGGTAACAGCTGGCATTACGATAACAGGTAGGGTTAGGTTGGCATGGTGGCTCAGTGGTTAGCACTGCTGCCTCACAGCAGCAGGGACCCGGGTTCGATTCTGACCTCGGGTTACTGTCTGCGTGGATTTTGCACGTTCTCCCCATATCCCCGTGGTTTTCCTCCGGGTGCTCCAGTTTCCTCCCACAGTCCAAAAATGTGCAGGTTGGGTGGGGTTGCGAGGATAGGGTGGAGGATTGGAACTAGGTAGGATGGTCTTTCGAAGGGTCAGTACGGACTTAATGGGTCAAATGGCCTCCTTCTGCATTGGAGGGAATCTATGAATCTATAATCTAATGTAGGTCTGAATTGCTATGGCCCTTTCAGAAAAGAAAAGATGAGTTAAGTTGTGAAGACAGCGTGTTATTGTGAGAGTTAGGGTGGCCGTTCCTACCCCCACTAGGAAGCTATTGTTACAGGAATTACACTGCGGCCATCCTGGAATGATGATGATGAAGATGCTCACATTCAGTCACGTGTGGTGACCCAGAATGGAAATCAACATAGAGAATCTGGTCAAACAATATGACCAGAGTCAAATGGAGTGACACTTACCACCAGCAGCCGTCATTGCACCCTTGGCAGTGGCCAGGTCGCCCCCGGGTGATACTGCACATTGACTTCGCTGGCTCATTTGTGGTCTCCATTTTCTTGCTTATCGCTGATGCTCAGTCTAAGTGGTTGGAAATACACAAAATGAAGTCCTCAATCTCATCAGCAACGGTAGAGAAATTGCGACAGACATTCCCCGCCCATTGGTTGTCTGAGGCCCTGATCTCAGATAACGGGACTGCTTTTACATGTGAAGAATTCCAACATTTTATGAGAACCATTTTATGAGCATTCAACATATTCAAACTGCTCGTTGTCATCCTGCTTGAAATGGACTGGCTGAGAGAGCCGTCCAAACATTCAAAGCCAACATGAAAAAGCAATCACCAACCCCTTTGCAACTCAGACTGGCCCAGCTCCAACTCACCTATAATTCTAAACCTTATGTCACCTCAGGAGCTGCACCCGCCAAGCTGCTAATGCGCAGACACATTAGAAAAAGATTAAACCTTATATTTCCAAATTCGGTGGGGGCTGTGGAGACGAAACAAAACAAACAGAAAAGACACCCAATTCAAAAATAGTTTTTAAAAATATGTTTTTATTTGATTTTTAGCATTTTACGATTCAAAGAAAATTGAAAGAACATTTGTGGTGAGCGATTTAGATTAGGCAAAGAATTTCAGTGCTGGCCCAAATTGGCTCCCAGGAACAGTTGTGGCCAAAACTGTACGGATACATCTTCCTCTGTTGAAAGTCATCCTGTTGAGGGCCAAAATACCAGTCACCTCTACTACTGAAGCACCCATCGCTCTCAAAGAATTAAAAAGTTCCCTGACAGACTGACCCTGTAAGAGACTGGTTTGAGAGCCACTTGATGTACTTTTTTGTAAATATTCCTTTGTTATTTCGATTTCGGCGGCGTGAGAACAGCTGGTGAGTGGTGAGTCAGTTTCAGCGGGAGCATTGCGGAAGGAGGTTGCTGGGAGGTAAGTCAACCTTTAAAAGCACTTGTCTTTGCAGGGGCAGGCCAGTCGATTTCGGCGGCGTGAGAACAGCTGGTGAGTGGTGAGTCAGTTTCAGCGGGAGCATTGCGGAAGGAGGTTGCTGGGAGGTAAGTCAACCTTTAAAAGCACTTGTCTTTGCAGGGGCAGGCCAGTCGATTTCGGCGGCGTGAGAACAGCTGGTGAGTGGTGAGTCAGTTTCAGCGGGAGCATTGTGGAAGGAGGTTGCTGGGAGGTAAGTCAACCTTTAAAAGCACTTGTCTTTGCAGGGGCAGGCCAGTCGATTTCGGCGGCGTGAGAACAGCTGGTGAGTGGTGAGTCAGTTTCAGCGGGAGCATTGCGGAAGGAGGTTGCTGGGAGGTAAGTCAACCTTTAAAAGCACTTGTCTTTGCAGGGGCAGGCCAGTCGATTTCGGCGGCGTGAGAACAGCTGGTGAGTGGTGAGTCAGTTTCAGCGGGAGCATTGCGGAAGGAGGTTGCTGGGAGGTAAGTCAACCTTTAAAAGCACTTGTCTTTGCAGGGGCAGGCCAGTCGATTTCGGCGGCGTGAGAACAGCTGGTGAGTGGTGAGTCAGTTTCAGCGGGAGCATTGCGGAAGGAGGTTGCTGGGAGGTAAGTCAACCTTTAAAAGGACTTGTCTTTGCAGGGGCAGGCCAGTCGATTTCGGCGGCGTGAGAACAGCTGGTGAGTGGTGAGTCAGTTTCAGCGGGAGCATTGCGGAAGGAGGTTGCTGGGAGGTAAGTCAACCTTTAAAAGCACTTGTCTTTGCAGGGGCAGGCCAGTCAATTTCAGCAGGAGATGAGAATTTTTCTTTTTTTTTTATTTTAAATTAGTTTTTTTAGGCGGGAACAGGAAGTCGACCCGCGGACGTCTGGGAAGACCCTCCCCAATAAATTCTGGTGGAGAGGAAACCCGAGACACTACACGTGTCGTGTCTCCCACCCGCCCTCCTCCTCTAACCTAATAATAAAACCCATTGGTGTGAGGTAAGTACCATATTTTATTATATTATTGTTATTTTTTAGCCAGATCTTGGTAGAAAGTTAGAGGAATGGCATTGAAGGGAGTGCAATGTTCCTCCTGCAGGATGTTTGAGGTGAGGGATGCCGTTAGTGTCCCTGCTGATTTTACCTGCAGGAAGTGCTGCCATCTCCAGCTCCTCCAAGACCGAGTTAGGGAACTGGAGCTGGAGTTGGAAGAACTTCGGATCATTCGGGAGGCAGAAGGGGTCATAGATAGCAGCTTCAGGGAATTAGTTACACCAAAGATTGGAGATAGGTGGGTAACTGTAAGAGGGACTGGGAAAAAACAGTCAGTGCAGGGATCCCCTGCGGTCGTACCCCTGAGAAACAAGTATACCGCTTTGGATACTTGTGGGGGGGACGACTTACCAGGGGTAAGCCATGGGGTACGGGCCTCTGGCACGGAGTCTGTCCCTGTTGCTCAGAAGGGAAGGGGGGAGAGGAGCAGAGCATTAGTAATTGGGGACTCTATAGTCAGGGGCACAGATAGGAGATTTTGTGGGAGCGTGAGAGACTCACGTTTGGTATGTTGCCTCCCAGGTGCAAGGGTACGTGATGTCTCGGATCGTGTTTTCCGGGTCCTTAGGGGGGAGGGGGAGCAACCCCAAGTCGTGGTCCACATTGGCACCGACGACATAGGTAGGAAAGGGGACAAGGATGTCAGACAGGCTTTCAGGGAGCTAGGATGGAAGCTCAGAACTAGAACAAACAGAGTTGTTATCTCTGGGTTGTTGCCCGTGCCACGTGATAGTGAGATGAGGAATAAGGAGAGAGAGCATTTAAACACGTGGCTACAGGGATGGTGCAGGCGGGAGGGATTCAGATTTCTGGATAACTGGGGCTCTTTCTGGGGAAGGTGGGACCTCTACAGACAGGATGGTCTACATCTGAACCTGAGGGGCACAAATATCCTGGGGGGGAGATTTGTTAGTGCTCTTTGGGGGGGTTTAAACTAATGCAGCAGGGGCATGGGAACCTGGATTGTAGTTTTAGGGTAAGGGAGAATGAGAGTATAGAGGTCAGGAGCACAGATTTGACATCGCAGGAGGGGGCCAGTGTTCAGGTAGGTGGTTTGAAGTGTGTCTACTTCAATGCCAGGAGTATACGAAACAAGGTAGGGGAACTGGCAGCGTGGGTTGGTACCTGGGACTTCGATGTTGTGGCCATTTCGGAGACATGGATAAAGCAGGGACAGGAATGGATGTTGCAGGTTCCGGGGTTTAGGTGTTTTAGTAAGCTCAGAGAAGGAGGCAAAAGAGGGGGAGGTGTGGCGCTGCTAGTCAAGAGCAGTATTACGGTGGCGGAGAGGATGCTAGATGGGGACTCTTCTTCCGAGGTAGTATGGGCTGAAGTTAGAAACAGGAAAGGAGAGGTCACCCTGTTGGGAGTTTTTTATAGGCCTCCTAATAGTTCTAGGGATGTAGAGGAAAGGATGGCGAAGATGATTCTGGATATGAGCGAAAGTAACAGGGTAGTTATTATGGGAGATTTTAACTTTCCAAATATTGACTGGAAAAGATATAGTTCGAGTACAATAGATGGGTCGTTTTTTGTACAGTGTGTGCAGGAGGGTTTCCTGAAACAATATGTTGACAGGCCAACAAGAGGCGAGGCCACATTGGATTTGGTTTTGGGTAATGAACCAGGCCAGGTGTTGGATTTGGAGGTAGGAGAGCACTTTGGGGACAGTGACCACAATTCGGTGACGTTTACGTTAATGATGGAAAGGGATAAGTATACACCGCAGGGCAAGAGTTATAGCTGGGGGAAGGGCAATTATGATGCCATTAGACGTGACTTGGGGGGGATAAGGTGGAGAAGTAGGCTGCAAGTGTTGGGCACACTGGATAAGTGGGGCTTGTTCAAGGATCAGCTACTGCGTGTTCTTGATAAGTATGTACCGGTCAGACAGGGAGGAAGGCGTCGAGCGAGGGAACCGTGGTTTACCAAGGAAGTGGAATCTCTTGTTAAGAGGAAGAAGGAGGCCTATGTGAAGATGAAGTGTGAAGTTTCGGTTGGGGCGATGGATAGTTACAAGGTAGCGAGGAAGGATCTAAAGAGAGAGCTAAGACGAGCAAGGAGGGGACATGAGAAGTATTTGGCAGGAAGGATCAAGGTAAACCCAAAAGCTTTCTATAGGTATGTCAGGAATAAGCGAATGACTAGGGAAAGAGTAGGACCAGTCAAGGACAGGGATGGAAAATTGTGTGTGGAGTCTGAAGAGATAGGCGAGATACTAAATGAATATTTTTCGTCAGTATTCACTCAGGAAAAAGATAATGTTGTGGAGGAGAATGCTGAGCCCCAGGCTAATAGAATAGATGGCATTGAGGTACGTAGGGAAGAGGTGTTGGCAATTCTGGACAGGCTGAAAATAGATAAGTCCCCGGGACCTGATGGGATTTATCCTAGGATTCTATGGGAGGCCAGGGAAGCGATTGCTGGACCTTTGGCTTTGATTTTTATGTCATCATTGGCTACAGGAATAGTGCCAGAGGACTGGAGGACAGCAAATGTGGTCCCTTTGTTCAAAAAGGGGAGCAGGGACAACCCCGGCAACTATAGGCCGGTGAGCCTCACGTCTGTAGTGGGTAAAGTCTTGGAGGGGATTATAAGAGACAAGATTTATAATCATCTAGATAGGAATAATATGATCAGGGATAGTCAGCATGGCTTTGTGAAGGGTAGGTCATGCCTCACAAACCTTATTGAGTTCTTTGAGAAGGTGACTGAACAGGTAGACGAGGGTAGAGCAGTTGATGTGGTGTATATGGATTTCAGCAAAGCGTTTGATAAGGTTCCCCACGGTAGGCTATTGCAAAAAATACGGAGGCTGGGGATTGAGGGTGATTTAGAGATGTGGATCAGAAATTGGCTAGCTGAAAGAAGACAGAGGGTGGTGGTTGATGGGAAATGTTCAGAATGGAGTACAGTCACAAGTGGAGTACCACAAGGATCTGTTCTGGGGCCGTTGCTGTTTGTCATTTTTATCAATGACCTAGAGGAAGGCGCAGAAGGGTGGGTGAGTAAATTTGCAGACGATACTAAAGTCGGTGGTGTTGTCGATAGTGTGGAAGGATGTAGCAGGTTACAGAGGGATATAGATAAGCTGCAGAGCTGGGCCGAGAGGTGGCAAATGGAGTTTAATGTAGAGAAGTGTGAGGTGATTCACTTTGGAAGGAATAACAGGAATGCGGAATATTTGGCTAATGGTAAAGTTCTTGAAAGTGTGGATGAGCAGAGGGATCTAGGTGTCCATGTACATAGATCCCTGAAAGTTGCCACCCAGGTTGATAGGGTTGTGAAGAAGGCCTACGGAGTGTTGGCCTTTATTGGTAGAGGGATTGAGTTCCGGAGTCGGGAGGTCATGTTGCAGCTGTACAGAACTCTGGTACGGCCGCATTTGGAGTATTGCGTACAGTTCTGGTCACCGCATTATAGGAAGGACGTGGAGGCTTTGGAGCGGAGGAGATTTACCAGGATGTTGCCTGGTATGGAGGGAAAATCTTATGAGGAAAGGCTGATGGACTTGAGGTTGTTTTCGTTGGAGAGAAGAAGGTTAAGAGGAGACTTAATAGAGGCATACAAAATGATCAGGGGGTTGGATAGGGTGGACAGTGAGAGCCTTCTCCCGCGGATGGATATGGCTGGCACGAGGGGACATAACTTTAAACTGAGGGGTAATAGATATAGGACAGAGGTCAGAGGTAGGTTCTTTACGCAAAGAGTAGTGAGGCCGTGGAATGCCCTACCTGCTACAGTGGTGAACTCGCCAACATTGAGGGCATTTAAAAGTTTATTGGATAAACATATGGATGATAATGGCATAGTGTAGGTTGGATGGCTTTTGTTTCGGTGCAACATCGTGGGCCGAAGGGCCTGTACTGCGCTGTATTGTTCTATGTTCTATGTTCTATATTTGAGAATGTTCATCAGGGACTTAAAGGGGGAGGGATGTGGTGTGCCCATTAAGAGGGGGGGGGGGGGTCCCTGGAGGGTCATGTGATCCAATCAGCCCATAGAGCTGGAATGTGTGAACCATGGGTGTGGAGCACAGGTTCCCAGTCAGTTCGGAGTTTGGAGTCTGGGAACAGTTGGGAGTTTTAATCTCTGTATATAGTTTCTTACTTTAATAAATCATCTGTTAATCCATTCAATCCTTATTTCCCCCATTATTGTTCAGGAACACTGTCTCAACATACTGGTTAAACACGCTTGAATAAATATAATTCAAAAACACAGGTAGATGCATTGGATTATACCAGCCCTGAGAGCTAGTTGAGGTGTGTCCAGCATGTATTTGAGAATTGATTCTCTGCGGGCACTACGCTGGCAACTAAAACTTTAAGGCTACTCAGTGAAATGTTTACCCAAAAATAAACTGCTCGATTATTTAGCAGTATTCTGCTCTCTGTCCCATAGTGCAACATTTTCACCAGTCATTTCCACACAAGTGTGAGTTCCAGTTTCAATGTCAAACCCCACAATCGCATTTGGCTTCAGGATTCAAGCAGATTCATGGAATGCACCAATTGCAATCTCTCTCACTGATACTCAGCCTCTGTGAACGAATCATACCCATGGCTTATATTATATCACCCAGTCAAGCATGAGTTCCATTTTATTTGTTTAATTATTAATTTGCTGCCTCTAAAATGAAACATGGTCTCATGGAAAAGGGACTATTCCCAACACTTAGCTCTTGCTCCTGTATGTTGGGAAGCCAACCTTGTGATCTCCCAGATGTCCACTGCAGAGTTGACTTCACTTTACCATCAGTACAATGGATGCACAATTTCTGCAGTAACGGATGCTTTGCCATCACAAGTCATTTATCTGTAACATACATATCACCAGCGCCACAAACCTCTGTAATCTCCCCCGGCCGCATCACTCCCTATCTCTGTATCCTCCTCCAACACCACAACCCTCCCTATCTCAGTAACGTCCTCCAACCCCTAAAAACCTCCCTAACTCTGTAACCTCCTGCAGCCAAACAACTCTCCCTATCCCTGTAACCTCCTCCAGCCGAAAAACCCTCCCTATCTCTGTAATCTCTTCCATCTGAACAACCCTCCCTATCTCTGAAACCACCTCCAGCCTCACAACCCACCCTCTCCCTTTAAACTCCTACAGCCCCTACAACCCTCCCTATCCCTGTAACCTCCTCCAGCCCCACAGCTCCCCCATCTCTGTAACCGCCTACAGCCCCTACAACCCTCCCTATCTCTGTAACCTCCTCCAGTCCCACAGCTCCCCCATCTCTGTAACCGCCTACAGACCCTACAACCCGCCCTATCTCTGTGACCTCCTCCAGCATTTACAACCCTCCTTCTCCCTGTAACCTCTTACATACCTTACAACCTTCCCTATCTCTGTAGCCTCCTACAGACCCTACAACCCTCCCTATCTCTGTGAGCTCCTCCAGCATTTACAACCCTCCCTCTCCCTGTAATCTCCTACAGAACCTACTACCATCCCTATCTCTGTGACCTCCTCCAGCCCCATAACCCTCCCATCTCTGTAACCTCTTCCAGATCCTAAAAACCTCCCTATCTCTGTAACCTCCTCCAACCATACAACCCGCCCTCTCCCTATAACCTCCTACAGCCCCACAACCCACCCTATCTCTGTAACCTCCTCCTGCCCCACAACCCTCCCTATCTTCTTTGAAGAGGTAACCAGTACAGTTGACAAGAGGGAGCCAGTCGATGTGGTATATTTGGACTTTCAGAAGGCGTTTGACAAAGTCCCGCATAAGAGATTATTGTGCAAAATTAAAGTTTAAGGGATTGGCGGAAATGTATTGAGGTGGATAGAAAACTGGTTGGCAGAGAGGAAACAAAGAGGAGGGATTAATGGCTCCTTTTCAAATTGGCAGGCAGTAACCAGTGGGGTACCACAGGGATCGGTGCTGGGACCCCAGCTATTCACAATACATATTAATGATTTGGATGGAACAAAATGTAACATCTCAAAGTTTGCAGATGATATCAAATTAGGTGGGAGGGTGAATTGTGACGAGGATGCAGGGATCCTACAGCATGATCTGGACAGGTTGGGCGAGTGGGCAAATCAATGGCAGATGCAGTATAATTTGGATAAGTGTGAGGTTATTCACTTTGGAAGCAAAAGCAGGAAGGCAAATTACTACCGGAATGGTTGTAAATTGGAAGAGGGGAGTGTGCAGCGGGACCTGGGTATCCTTGTGCACTATTCGCTGAAGGTAAGCATGCAGGTGCAGCAGGCGGTAAAGAAGGCTAATGGTATGTTGGCCTTCATTGCAAGAGATTTCGAGTATAGAAGCAGGGATGTGTTGTATACAGGGCCTTAGTGAGGCCACACCTGGAGTGTTGTGTGCAGTTTTGGTCTCCTTCTCTGAGGAAGGATGTTCTTGCTCTCAAGGGAGTGCAGTGAAGGATTACCAGACTGATTTGAGGGATGGTGGGACTGTCACATGAGGAAATTGACTCGGTTAGGATTGTTCTCGCTGGAGTTCAGAAGAATGAGGGGGTGAACTCAGAGACTTTTAAAATTTTAACAGGACTAGACAGGGTAGATGCAGTGAAGATGTTACCAATGATGGGTGTGTCCAGAACCAGGGGTCACAGTCTGAGAATTCAGGGTAAACCATTTCGGACAGAGATGAGGAGACATTTCTTCACACGAAGAGTGGTGAGCCTGTGGAATTCATTACCACAGGAAGTAGTGATGCTAAACTTTAAATATATACAAGAGGCGGCTGGATGTAGCAGTTGGGGGGAATGGGATCAAAGACCAGGTGGAGAAAGCAGGATTAGGCTATTGAGTTGGATGATCAGCCATGATCGTGATGAATGGCGGAGGAGGCTCGAAGGGGCAAAAGGCCTCCTCCTGCTTCTACTTTTTATGTATCTATGCAACTATGTATCTCTGTAATCTCCTCCAGCCCCATTTTCATGTGAGAGTACCTTTAAGAAATGGGTGTTTAGAAATGGGTGTGTATATAAATATCTGTAGTGAGAGTACCTTTAAGAAATGGGTGTTTACTACTGCAGTGATGTCAGAGAGTGGGTGGAGCTGGCCTGTCAGTCAGCTTTTTACTTTCGTTTTTGAGCAGGTGTGATTTAGTTTCGTTTTCGAAGCTGGATAGCTGCAGTCACAGCTAGAAGGTGCATGAATCTCTCTCTGTAATCTAAAGACTGTAAATCGATCCTGGTGATTTAAAACTAATAACAGTAGTGACTTTAACCTGATGTGCTTCTGGTAAAAGGTGTTTTAAGTCTTATGGATGTTAAAGGAAAGCTTAAAGGAGTACTTAGTGTTGTAGACTTTGGGGGTTGTATTTGAATTAATGATTGCTAAGATGTTCACTGTATGTTTTAAAAAGGTTAACTTGAGTTCATAGTATAAACATTGTTTTGCTTTAAAAAATACTTTTCCATTTCTGCTGTACCACATCTGTAGAGTGGGCCGTGTGCCCCCATACCACAATCTATTAAAAGTTTTTTTTTTTAAACAAACAATTTTTAATGAGGTATTTTTGGCGTAACAAACAACCACAGTACAAAAACAATAGCGTACAAAGAACAGTAATCAAAAAGCAACCGCCGACATCCGTCCCTCCAAGGCCCGCTTATTTAACCCCCCACTCTATACTACCCTAGCCCCCCCCCCGCTGATGATTAATTCCCCGCGAAGAAGTCAATGAATAGTTGCTACCTCCAGGCGAACCCTGACACTGACCCTCTCAAGGCGAACCTGATCTTTTCCAGGCCGAGAAAGCTCGCCATGTCGGTTAACCAGGCCTCTGACTTCGGAGGCCTAGACTCCCTCCAAGCCAGTAATATCTGTCGCCGGGCTACCAAGGAGGAAAAGGCCAGAACATCCACCTCTCTCTCCTCCTGGACACCCGGGTCTTCCAACACCCCAAAGGTCGCTGACCCTGGATCATTTCCACCCTTGTCTTCAATACCCTGGACATGACATCCGTGAACCCCTGCCAATATCCCCTAAGTTTTGGGCATGCCCAGAACATGTGGACATGGTTCGCTGGTCCACCCGCACATCTGACACACTTGTCTTCTACCCCCCAAAAATCTACTCATCAGGGCCGCTGTCATGTGTGCCCGGTGCACCACCTTAAACTGGATCAAGCTGAGCCTTGCGCATGTAGCGGTCGCGTTGACCCTGCTCAGCGCCTCCGCCCATAGGCCGTCCTCCATCTCACCCCCCAGTTCCTCCTCCCACTTACGCTTCAGCTCCTCTGTATGCGTCTCCTCCGCCCCCATTAATTCTTTGTACATGTCTGAAATGCTCCCCTCCCCCACCCATCCCCTGGACACTACCCTATCCTGGGTCCCCCTTCGTGGCAGGAGTGGAAAGGAGTGGCCTGCGCAGAAAGTCCCGCATCTGAAGATATCTAAAATCATTCCCTGCTGTCAGCCCGAACTTCTCCTCCAATGCTCTCAAGCTGGGGAAGCTCCCCTCCAGAAACAGGTCCCCCATCTACTCAATTCCCGCCCTTTGCCATACCCGAAATCCCCCATCTAGGCTCCCAGGAGCAAACCGATGGTTGTCACATATTGGGGACCAAACCCTCACTGCACCAACAAATCTCCTCCACTGACCCCAGATCCTCAGGGCCACCACCACCCCACGGAACTGGTAGAATATCTCGCCGGCGGGAACAGCAACGGTGCCATTATCAGCGCCCCCAAGCTGGTGCCCCTGCATGAGGCTGCCTCCATCCGCTCCCAAGCAGCCCCCGTCGCCACCACTCACTTCCTTATCATCGCAATATTGGCCGCCCAGTAATAATTACTAAAATTTGGCAGGGCCAGCCCCTCCACCCCCCAATTCCTCTCGAGCATCACTTTTTTCACCCGTGGGGACTTACCCGCCCAAACAAAGCCAAAATAATTTTGTTGATCCTCTTAAAAAAGGACCGCGGGATGAAACTCGGGAGGCATTGGAACACAAATAAAAATCTTGGCAATATCGTCACCTTAACCGACTGCACCCTCCCCGCCAATGACAGCGGGAGCACATCCCATCTCCGAAACTCGCCCCTCATCTGCTCAACCAGCCGGGACAAGTTCAACTTTTGTAACCGGCCCCAGTCGCGCACCACTTGTATCCACAGATATCTACAATTGTCTCCCACTAACCTGAACGGGAACTCGCCCCTCATCTGCTCAACCAGCCGGGACAAGTTCAACGGACTTCCCCCGTGTCACTGACCTGCAGGTAGTCCCGCATGCACTTCCCTACTCTCTCGCACACCGCCTCGACCACCAACAAGTCCACGTCCAATCGCCACTGAGGGCGTTGGAAGCTCTCCTCACTGACATGCAGTTCCACCCAATGTGGGGCATGGTCCGAGATAGTGATGGCCGAGTACCCCGTGTCCAGCACCCCCCCAGCAGATCCCTACTCAAAATGAAAAAATCGATCCGGAAATACACTTTATGTACATGCGAGTAGAAAGAAAACTCCCTAGCCGTCGGCTGCCTAAATCTCCACGGGTCAAACTCCCCCCATCTGCTCCAGGAACCCTATCAGCTCCTTTGCCATCGCTGGCACCCTCCCCATTTTCGAGCACGACCGGTCCAGGATGGGGTCGATGACCGTATTAAAATCCCCTCCCATCACCAGCTTGTGCGATTCCAGATCCGCTCTCTTCCCCAGCACCCTCTTGATGAATTCACATCGTCCCAGTTCGGCGCATAGACATTAACCAATACCACCTTCTTCCCCTCCAGCTTACCGCTCACCATAACATAACGACCCCCACCGTCCGAAACTATACTGCCCGCCTGGAATTGCACCCGCTTATTAATTAAGATCGCCACCCTTCTCGTCTTGGTATCCAGCCCAGAATGGAAGACCTGACTGACCCAGCCCTTCCTCAGCCTAACTTGATCCATAGAACATAGAACATAGAAAATACAGCACAGAACAGGCCCTTCGGCCCACGATGTTGTGCCGAACCTTTGTCCTAGATTAATCATAGATTATCATTGAATTTACAGTGCAGAAGGAGGCCATTCGGCCCTTTGAGTCTGCACCGGCTCTTGGAAAGAGCACCCTACCCAAACTCAACACCTTCACCCAACACCAAGGGCAATTTGGACATTAAGGGCAATTTATCATTGGCCAATTCACCTAACCTGCATATCTTTGGATTGTGGGAGGAAACCGGAGCACCCGGAGGAAACCCACGCAGACACAGGGAGGACGTGCAGACTCCGCACAGTCAGTGACCCAAGCCGGAATCGAACCTGGGACCCTGGAGCTGTGAAGCAATTGTGCTATCCACAATGCTACCGTGCTGCCCTTGAGAACAAATAAATCTACACTATATCATTTAACCGTAATCCATGTACCTATCCAATAGCTGCTTGAAGGTCCCTAATGTTTCCGACTCAACTACTTCCACAGGCAGTGCATTTCATGCCCCCACTACTCTCTGGGTAAAGAACCTACCTCTGATATCCCTCCTATATCTTCCACCTTTCACCTTAAATTTATGTCCCCTTGTAATGGTTTGTTCCACCCGGGGAAAAAGTCTCTGACTGTCTACTCTATCGATTCCCCTGATCATCTTATAAACCTCTATCAAGTCGCCCCTCATCCTTCTCCGTTCTAATGAGAAAAGGCCTAGCACCCTCAACCTTTCCTCGTAAGACCTACTCTCCATTCCAGGCAACATCCTGGTAAATCTTCTTTGCACCTTTTCCAAAGCTTCCACATCCTTCCTAAAATGAGGCGACCAGAACTGTACACAGTACTCCAAATGTGGCCTTACCAAAGTTTTGTACAGCTGCATCATCACCTCACGGCTCTTAAATTCAATCCCTCTGTTAATGAACGTGAGCACACCATAGGCCTTCTTCACAGATCTATCCACTTGAGTGGCAACTTTCAAAGATGTATGAACATAGACCCCAAGATCTCTCTGCTCCTCCACATTGCCAAGAACTCTACCGTTAACCCTGTATTCCGCATTCATATTTGTCCTTCCAAAACGGACAACCTCACACTTTTCAGGGTTAAACTCCATCTGCCACTTCTCAGCCCAGCTCTGCATCCTATCTATGTCTCTTTGCAGCCGACAACAGCCCTCCTTACTATCCACAACTCCACCAATCTTCGTATCATCTGCAAATTTACTGACCCACCCTTCAACTCCCTCATCCAAGTCATTAATGAAAATCACAAACAGCAGAGGACCCAGAACTGATCCCTGCGGTACGCCACTGGTAACTGGGATCCAGGCTGAATATTTGCCATCCACCACCACTCTCTGACTTCTATCGGTTAGCCAGTTCGTTATCCAACTGGCCAAATTTCCCACTATCCCATGCCTCCTTACTTTCTGCATAAGCCTACCATGGGGAACTTTATCAAATGCCTTACTAAAATCCATGTACACTACATCCACTGCTTTACCTTCATCCACATGCTTGGTCACCTCCTCAAAGAATTCAATAAGATTTGTAAGGCAAGACCTACCCCTCACAAATCCGTGCTGACTATCCCTAATCAAGCAGTGTCTTTCCAGATGCTCAGAAATCCTATCCTTCAGTACCCTTTCCATTACTTTGCCTACCACCGAAGTAAGACTAACTGGCCTGTAATTCCCAGGGGTATCCCTAGTCCCTTTTTTGAACAGGGGCACGACATTCGCCACTCTCCAATCCCCTGGTACCACCCCTGTTGACAGTGAGGACGAAAAGATCATTGCCAACGGCTCTGCAATTTCATCTCTTGCTTCCCATAGAATCCTTGGATATATCCCGTCAGGCCCGGGGGACTTGTCTATCCTCAAGTTTTTCAAAATGCCCAACACATCTTCCTTCCTAACAAGTATTTCCTCGAGCTTACCAATCTGTTTCACACTGTCCTCTCCAACAATATCGCCCCTCTCATTTGTAAATACAGAAGAAAAGTACTCGTTCAAGACCTCTCCTATCTCTTCAGACTCAATACACAATCTCCCGCTACTGTCCTTGATCGGACCTACCCTCGCTCTAGTCATTCTCATATTTCTCACATATGTGTAAAAGGCCTTGGGGTTTTCCTTGATCCTACCCGCCAAAGATTGTTCATGCCCTCTCTTAGCTCTCCTAATCCCTTTCTTCAGTTCCCTCCTGGCTATCTTGTATCCCTCCAATGCCCTGTCTGAACCTTGTTTCCTCAGCCTTACATAAGTCACCTTTTTCCTCTTAACAAGACATTCAACCTCTCTTGTCAACCATGGTTCCCTCACGCGACCATCTCTTCCCTGCCTGACAGGGACATACATATCAAGGACACGTAGCACCTGTTCCTTGAACAAGTTCCACATTTCATTTGTGTCCTTCCCTGCCAGCCTATGTTCCCAACTTATGCACTTCAATTCTTGTCTGACAACATCGTATTTACCCTTCCCCCAATTGTAAACCTTGCCCTGTTGCACGTACCTATCCCTCTCCATTACTAAAGTGAAAGTCACAGAATTGTGGTCACTATCTCCAAAATGCTCCCCCACTAACAAATCTATCACTTGCCCTGGCTCATTACCCAGTACTAAATCCAATATTGCCCCTCCTCTGGTCGGACAATCTACATACTGCGTTAGAAAAGCTTCCTGGACACACTGCACAAACACCACCCCATCCAAACTATTTGATCTAAAGAGTTTCCACTCAATATTTGGGAAGTTAAAGTCTCCCATGACTACTACCCTATGACTTCTGCACCTTTCCAAAATCTGTTTCCCAATCTGTTCCTCCACATCTCTGCTACTATTGGGGGGCCTATAGAAAACTCCTAACAAGGTGACTGCTCCTTTCCTATTTCTGACTTCAACCCATACTACCTCAGTAGGCTGATACTCCTCGAACTGCCTTTCTGCAGCTGTTATACTATCTCTAATTAATAATGCCACCCCCCCACCTCTTTTACCACCCTCCCTAATCTTATTGAAACATCTATAACCAGGGACCTCCAACAACCATTTCTGCCCCTCTTCTATCCAAGTTTCCGTGATGGCCACCACATCGTAGTCCCAAGTACCGATCCATGCCTTAAGTTCACCCAACTTATTCCTGATGCTTCTTGCGTTGAAGTATACACACTTCAACCCCTCTCCGTGCCTGCAAGTACTCTCCTTTGTCAGTGTTCCCTTCCCCACTGCCTCATTACACGCTTTCGCGTCCTGAATATCGGCTACCTTAGTTGCTGGACTACAAATCCGGTTCCCATTCCCCTGCCAAATTAGTTTAAACCCTCCCGAAGAGTACTAGAAAACCTCCCTCCCAGGATATTGGTGCCCCTCTGGTTCAGATGCAACCCGTCCTGCTTGTACAGGTCCCACCTTCCCCAGAATGCGCTCCAATTATCCAAATACCTGAAGCCCTCCCTCCTACACCATTCCTGCAGCCACGTGTTCAACTGCACTCTCTCCCTATTCCTAGCCTCGCTATCACGTGGCACCGGCAACAAACCAGAGATGACAACTCTGTCTGTCCTGGCTTTTAACTTCCAGCCTAACTCCCTAAACTTGTTTATTAGAGATCCCCAGAGATCCGCCACTCTCAGGTGTGCCTCCTGGAACATCACCACGTTCGCCTTCAGAGCCCTCAGGTGCGTGAACACACGGGCCCTCTTGACCGGCCCATTCAGCCCTCTAACGTTCCAGGTGATCAGCCTAGATGGGGGCACCACGCCCCCCTCCCCCCGCCGATCAGCCATCCCACTTTCTCGGCCCACCCATGCACCGCGCCGCCATCTGCCCGCCTCCAGGTGGCCCCCATCCCCGACCTCCTCTATGTCCCTGAACACAGGTCCCTCCCTCTTCAGCAGAGTAACTCCCCCCTCCCCCCTAGCAACATCACCCTATAACCCAACCCCTGCCCCGTATTGAACCAATATACACCCTCCACTGTGCTTCCGTGGACTAGCTCACCCAGCTAGCCTGGTGACCCTCGCCTCCGGCACCACAAAGTCTCCCACCTATTGTTCCCTACTCCCCTCCCTCCCACCCATCGAAACCACTTCCCTCATCAAACCAAAACCAAACAATCTCCTAATTACCATAAGAGACAGCCCACGAGAGACAGAGACCCCCACAAGAAAACCCCTCAATATACAATTTAAAGTAATACAATTTTTTTTTAAAAAACCACCAATCATCCCCATCAAAACACCGAAAAACCCAACAAAAAACGAATACCTTTTACTCCCCCATCTTCACCCAAACATCAAAGACAAAAAAAAGGCAACAATCAAGCCACATATACATGGTTCAAAAAAAAAAAGAGAAAGACTTAAGTCCAAAAAGTTCTCAGTTCTGTGCCAGACCCTTCTTCTTGGCAAAGTCCATCGCCTCTTCGGGCGACTCGAAGTCATGGTGCTGGTCCTCATGAGTGACCCAGAGGCACCGGGTAGAGGAGCCCGAACTTCACTTTCTTCTTGAACAGGATTTCCTTCACCTGCCTGAAGCCTGCCCTCCTTCTGGCCACCTCCACACTCAGGTCCTGATAGACACGCAGTATACTATTGTCCCACATGCAGCTCCTGGTACGTTTGGCCCACTGGAGAACACACTCTTTATCCAGAAATCTGTGGAACCGAACCACCATCGCCCTTGGGGGGTCCCCCGGCAGTGGCTTCCTCGCCATCGTCCTGTCCATCTCCAGCGGTCGGGGAAAAGCCCCCTCCCCCAGAAGCTTCTGGAACATATTTACCACAAAAGCGCCTGCATCAGCCCCCTCAGCCCTTCAGGGAGACGGACAATTCTTAAGTCCTGCCAGCGCGTGCTGTTCTCCAGCTCTTCCACCTTTTCTAACAGCCTCTTCTGCTGATCCTTCAGCATCCCCACCTCCAGCTCCACCACCGTTTGGTGCTCCTCCTGGTCCGTCAGCGCTTTCTCCAACTTCTGGATCGTCCGATCCTGGGCATCCAGCCTACGTTCCACCCAATCGATCGACTCCTTTATTGAGTCGAGACAATCTCGTTTCTGTCTGTCGAAGCCCTCTTGGATGACCTGCGTCAGCTCCTCCATCGATGGCTGGACCATCGCAGCAGGGGTCCGAACATTGGCCATGTTAGCGTCAGCAGCCACTTTCTACCCAGCCCTTGCTTATCTTTCTATTTCTTCCTTTACGATGCCTTGGGGTTCTCCGTTCCATGCACCACTGTGTGGATCCAGTACTTAAATGCCCGCACGTTCAAAATCAGAACTCAAAGCTATGAAAAAGGCGGGGAAAAAGGTCCAAAAGCCCGGCCAGAGCGGGAGCCACCAAGTATGTGACTTACTCCCTCATAGCCGCCACCGGAAGTCACAATCTATTAAAAGTTGTGGGTCAGGCGAACTCCATGACACACTTTGGGGTTCTCTAAACCCTGGCCCATAACAAATTGGGGGCTCGAGGGGGTAAAAGTCTATTTATTGGATTGGCTTTGTGAATTTAAAGACAGTGAGGGATGAGCATATTGTGCTTGCTTTTCAGGTGTGGTATTTTAGTTTAAGTGGGGAGTGTGTTGTGGACAATGGCTCTTTCAGAGGCTCTGAAGTTTTTGGGGGTGGAGACGGTCACACGCAGTGCCTTACGGATAGAGACTAAAAGCAGACTGTTAGATTGGCAGAAATATTGCAGTTAACATTACCTGGCAAAATGTGAAATGGTGAGGTAATTATGCCGGTGGCTAAGCATTTAAAGTTGCCTGAGATACAGTTTGACTACTTGGAAATGGCAAAAATTCAGTTGCAAATTAAACAAATGGAACATGAGAAAGAATTAAAGCAGCTTGAATACAAAAGAGATAGAGAGGGAAAAGATAAAGAGAGAGAGTTTGAACTTCAGAAAATGGCCATGAAACATGACAGTCAGTTAAAATTGGCAGATGTAACGGGAAACGTACAGTTGGATGACAGTGATGAGGCTAGTGAGAAAGAGCGTCATAGTCGAAGGCTTGGTGGGGATCTATTTAAATATGTCCAAGCATTGCCAAGGTTTGACGAGAAGGAAGTGGAAGCCTTTTTCATTTCATTTGAGAAGGTAGCTAAACAAATGAAATGGCCACAGGACATGTGAGTTTTACTGATTCAAACACAGCTGGTAGGTAGGGCTAGTGAAGTGTTTTCATCACTATTAGAGGAGGTACCTGAGTCATATGAGGAGGTGAAAAAATCCATCTTGGGTGCATATGAACTAGTGCCTGACGCCTACAGACAAAGGTTTAGAAATTTAAGGAAAGAATTTGGTCAAACATACATGGAGTTCAAAAGGACCAAACAGAGTAATTTTGATAGGTGGATAAGGGCTTTGAAAATAGACCAAACGTGTGAAGCTCTCAGAGAAATTATACTTTTGGAGGAGTTTAAAAATTCAATTCCTGATGTAGTGAGAACTCGTGTGGAAGAGCAGAGGGTTAAAACTGCGAGGTTAGCAGCAGAAATGGCAGATAATTATGAATTAGTTCATAAATCAAGGCTTGGTTTCTGACATCAGTTTCAGCCCGTGAGGGATAGAAACTGGGGACATGAGAAATATTCAAGTGGTAAAGGTAAAGGTGATCTGATGGGAGATAATAAGGAGAGTGTACCTCAGATTAAAAAAGAAATTCAGGAGGGTGGAAAAGAAATGAAAAGTTTCAAATGTTTTCACTGTAATAAACTAGGCCATATAAAGTCACAGTGTTGCTGGTTGAAGAAAAGCACTGGGAGGCTGATGTGGTAAAACAGGTAAAACAGTAGGGTTTGTTAAAATGGTAAAGGAAAGCCCAAGTGAAGCGAAGGAGGTGTAAAAGATTGTACAGCCTGATCAAGAGGTGATTGATAAGAATGTGCCAGATCTCTTTAAAGAATTTCCTTGTGTGGGTAAAGTTTACTCATGTGTATCAGGAAGAGCAGGTAAAGAAGTCACAATTTTAATAGGAACGGGAGCTAGTCAATCTTTAATGATAAGAGGTGAGGAGTTATGTAGTTTGGGAAGAATGTTGCCAGAAAAGATGGTAATATGTGGATCTCAGGGTGAGAGGAGTAGTGTTCCATTATATAAGATAAGGTTGGAAAGTCCAGTGAAGAGTGGTGAAGTGGTAGTTGGAGTAATAGAGAAACTATCTTGTCCAGGAATACAGTTTATTTTGGGTAATGTTATAGCTGGATCACAGGTGGGAGTAATGCCTACTGTGGTGGATAAGCCAGTGGAAAATCAGACAACTTACGTGTTGAAGGACGAATATCCTGGGATTTTTCCGGATTGTAGTAACAAGGTCGCAAAGTCACAGGTTAAGCCAAGAGGAGAAATCAGAGAGTGAAGATAAAGGTGAAGTGCAATTATCAGAAACTATTTTTGATCAGATGGTTGGAAAAGAACAGGTGGAGGATGAGGCGGATATTTTTAGTTCAGGAAAATTGGCAGAATTACAACAGAAAGCTGTAGAAATAAAACGGATGTATCAAAAAGCAGACACGGAAGAGGAATGTGAGTGTATACCAGGGTGTTATTACCGTAAAAGTGATGTCTTGATGAGAAAATGGAGACCTTTACATCTGCAGGTGGATGAAAAGTGGGTAGAAGTTCATCAAGTAGTATTGCCGGTACGGTATAGAAAGGAGGTGTTGCGAGTTGCACATGACGTACCATTTGGAGGTAATTTGTGAATAAGGAAAACTCAAGCTAACATCCAAAAACATTTTTATTGGTCTGGACTACAGAAGGATGTAGTTAAATTTTGTCAATCATGTCACACATGTCAAGTGATAGGGAAACCTCAAGCAGTGATAAAACCAGTGCCTTTAATACCCATTCCAGCATTTGAGGAACCTTTTACAATGGTCCTAATTGATTGCGTAGGACCGCTTCCTAAAGCTAAAAGTGGGAATCAATATCTTCTGACTATAATGGATGTGTCTACTAGGTTTCCAGAGGCCATTCCAGTACTTAATATTACAGCTAAAAAGATTGTGGAGGAGTTACTTAAATTATTTACTAGATATGGACTACCCACAGAAATACAATCGGATCAAGGTTCAAATTTTACCTCAAGGTAAACAAAGAAGTTATGGATAGCTTAGGAATAAAACAATTTTAATTGTCCAGAATCCGTCCAGAATCGCAGGGAGCATTAGAAAGGTGGCATCAGACATTAAAGACAATGTTGAGGGCTTATTGTCATGATTATCCAGAGGATTGGGATAAAGGAATTCCATTCGTACTGTTTGCAATTAGGGATGCACCTAATGAGTCAAATTAAATTCAGTCCTTTTGAACTAATTTTTGGTCATGAGGTAAGAGGACCACTAAAATTGATTCAGGAAAAATTCGTGACTGAGAAATCGGAAATTACATTATTGGATTACATGTCAAATTTTAGGGAACGATTAAATAGAGCAGGTGAATTGGCCAGACAACATTTAAAAGTTGCACAACATGTGATGAAACGGGTAGCGGACAAGAAATCCAAAGTTCGTAGTTTTGCCAGTGGAGATAAAGTTTTAGTATTGTTACCAGTGGTAGGTGAACCTTTTCAAGCAAGGTTTTGTGGACCTTATCAGATTGATAGGAAATTAAGTGAGGTGAATTATGTGGTAAAAACACGAGATAGAAGGAAGACTCACCGAGTGTGTCATGTGAATATGCTTAAAAGGTACTTTGAAAGGGAAGGAGAGGAAAAGGAGGAGGTTTTAATGATTCTAACTCAAAGTGACAAAGCAAATCCAAATGACTGTGAATTTGACATACCTCAAATTAAATTGGAAAACGAGGATGTTCTTAAAAATTGGGATAGATTGTTGAGTTACCTTCCAGAGGAAAAACAAACTGACCTGAAAGAGTTATTGATATCACATGGGCAAGTTTGTGGAGATAAATTGGGAAGTACTAAAATGGCTATACATGATGTAGATGTGGGAAATGCTGTTCCTATCAAACAACATCCATATATACCTAACCCTTTAAAATTGGAACAGGTTAACAAAGAGATTGAGAGTATGCTTAAAATGGCATAATTGAAGTGGATTGGAGCCAATGGAGCTCACCCATAGCGATGGTACCTAAACCAGACGGTACCCAACGGTTGTGTGTGGACTATAGAAAGATTAATGCAGTTACAAAACAGACTCTTATCCTATCCCACGTTTGGAGGATTGCATTGAGAAAGTGGGACAATCAGCTTTTATTTCCAAACTGGATTTACTTAAAGGTTACTGGCAGGTACCTTTATCCGAAAAGGCGAAGGAAATTTCACCTTTTGTGACTCCAGATGGTATATACCAACTCAAAGTTATGCCATTTGGCATGAAAAACACACCAGCCACATTTCAACGGTTAACTAACAAAGTCGTTTCAGGATTACCCAATTGTGCGGTATACATAGAACATAGAACATAGAACAATACAGCGCAGTACAGGCCCTTCGGCCCACGATGTTGCACCAAAAAAAAAGCCATCTAACCTACACTATACCATTATCATCCATATGTTTATCCAATAAACTTTTAAATGCCCTCAATGTTGGCAAGTTCACTACTGTAGCAGGTAGGGCATTCCACGGCCTCACTACTCTTTGCGTAAAGAACCTACCCCTGACCTCTGTCCTATATCTATTACCCCTCAGTTTAAGGCTATGTCCCCTCGTGCTAGCCATTTCCATCCGCGGGAGAAGGCTCTCACTGTCCACCCTATCCAACCCCCTGATCATTTTGTATGCCTCTATTAAGTCTCCTCTTAACCTTCTTCTCTCTAACGAAAACAACCTCAAGTCCATCAGCCTTTCCTCATAAGATTTTCCCTCCATACCAGGCAACATCCTGGTAAATCTCCTCTGCACCCGTTCCAAAGCCTCCACATCCTTCCTATAATGCGGTGACCAGAACTGTACGCAATACTCCAAATGCGGCCGTACCAGAGTTCTGTACAGCTGCAACATGGCCTCCTGACTCCGGAACTCAATCCCTCTACCAATAAAGGCCAACACTCCATAGGCCTTCTTCACCACCCTATCAACCTGGGTGGCAACTTTCAGGGATCTATGTACATGGACACCTAGATCCCTCTGCTCATCCACACTTTCAAGAACTTTTCCATTAGCCAAAT
The DNA here is from genome assembly GCF_047496885.1 of Scyliorhinus torazame. Lineage (NCBI taxonomy): Eukaryota > Metazoa > Chordata > Chondrichthyes > Carcharhiniformes > Scyliorhinidae > Scyliorhinus > Scyliorhinus torazame. The sequence goes on from NC_092713.1 coordinate 180,490,433, forward strand.
ATTCCACATTCCTGTTTTTCCTTCCAATGTGAATCACCTCACACTTCTCTACATTAAACTCCATTTGCCACCTCTCAGCCCAGCACTGCAGCTTATCTATATCCCTCTGTAACCTGCTACTTCCTTCCACACTATCGACAACACCACCGACTTTAGTATCGTCTGCAAATTTACTCACCCACCCTTCTGCGCCTTCCTCTAGGTCATTGATAAAAATGACAAACAGCAACGGCCCCAGAACAGATCCTTGTGGTACTCCACTTGTGACAGAACTCCATTCTGAACATTTCCCATCAACCACCACCCTCTGTCTTCTTTCAGCTAGCCAATTTCTGATCCACATCTCTAAATCACCCTCAATCCCCAGCCTCCGCATTTTCTGCAATAGCCTACTGTGGGGAACCTTATCAAACGCTTTGCTGAAATCCACATACACCACATCAACTGCTCTACCCTCGTCTACCTGTTCAGTCACCTTCTCAAAGAACTCAATAAGGTTTGTGAGGCATGACCTACCCTTCACAAAGCCATGCTGACTATCCCTGATCATATTATTCCTATCTAGATCATTATAAATCTTGTCTCTTATAATACCCTCCAAGACTTTACCCACTACAGACGTGAGGCTCACCGGTCTACAGTTGCCGGGGTTGTCTCTGCTCCCCTTTTTGAACAAAGGGACCACATTTGCTATCCTCCAGTCCTCTGGCACTATTCCTGTATCCAATGATGACATAAAAATCAAAGCCAATGGTCCAGCAATCTCTTCCCTGGCCTCCCAGAGAATCCGAGGATAAATCCCATCAGGTCCCGGGAACTTATCTATTTTCAGCCTGTCCAGAATTGCCAACACCTCTTCCCTACGTACCTCAATGCCATCTAATCTATTTACCTGGAGCTCAGCATTCTCCTCCACAACATTATCTTTTTCCTGAGTGAATACTGACGAAAAATATTCATTTAGTATCTCGCCTATCTCTTCAGACTCTACACACAACTTCCCATCCCTGTCCTTGACTGGTCCTACTCTGTCCCTAGTCATTCGCTTATTCCTGACATACCTATAGAAAACTTTTGGGTTTTCCTTGATCCTTCCTGCCAAATACTTCTCATGTCCCCTCCTTGCTCGTCTTAGCTCTCTCTTTAGATCCTTCCTCGCTACCTTGTAACTATCCATCGCCCCAACTGAAACTTCACACCTCATCTTCACATAGGCCTCCTTCTTCCTCTTAACAAGAGATTCCACTTCTTTGGTAAACCACGGTTCCCTCGCTCGGCACCTTCCTCCCTGCCTGACCGGTACATACTTATCAAGAACACGCAGTAGCTGATCCTTGAACAAGCTCCACTTATCCAGTGTGTCCAACACTTGCAGCCTACTTCTCCACCTTATCCCCCCCAAGTCACGTCTTATCCCTTTCCATCCTTAACGTAAACGTCACCGAATTGTGGTCACTGTCCCCAAAGTGCTCACCTACCTCCAAATCCAACACCTGGCCTGGTTCATTACCCAAAACCAAATCCAATGTGGCCTCGCCTCTTGTTGGCCTGTCAACAAACTGTGTCAGGAAACCCTCCTGCACACACTGTACAAAAAACGACCCATCTAATGTACTCGAACTATATCTTTTCCAGTCAATATTTGGAAAGTTAAAGTCTCCCATAATAACTACCCTATTACTTTCGCTCTTATCCAGGATCATCCTCGACATCCTTTCCTCTACATCCCTAGAACTATTTGGAGGCCTATAGAAAACTCCCAACAGGGTGACCTCTCCTTTCCTGTTTCTAACCTCAGCCCATACTACCTCGGAAGATGAGTCCCCATCTAGCATCCTCTCCGCCACCGTAATACTGCTCTTGACTAGCAGCGCCACACCTCCCCCTCTTTTGCCTCCTTCTCTGAGCTTACTAAAACACCTAAACCCCGGAACCTGCAACATCCATTCCTGTCCCTGCTCTATCCATGTCTCCGAAATGGCCACAACATCGAAGTCCCAGGTACCAACCCATGCTGCCAGTTCCCCTACCTTATTTCGTATACTCCTGGCATTGAAGTAGACACACTTCAAACCATCTACCTGAACACTGGCCCCCTCCTGCGACGTCAAATCTGAGCTCCTGACCTCTATACTCTCATTCTCCCTTACCCTAAAACTACAATCCAGGTTCCCATGCCCCTGCTGCATTAGTTTAAACCCCCCCAAAGAGCACTAACAAATCTCCCCCCCAGGATATTTGTGCCCCGCAGGTTCAGATGTAGACCATCCTGTCTGTAGAGGTCCCACCTTCCCCAGAAAGAGCCCCAGTTATCCAGAAATCTGAATCCCTCCCGCCTGCACCATCCCTGTAGCCACGTGTTTAATTGCTCTCTCTCCCTATTCCTCATCTCACTATCACGTGGCACGGGCAACAACCCAGAGATAACAACTCTGTTTGTTCTAGTTCTGAGCTTCCATCCTAGCTCCCTGAAAGCCTGCCTGACATCTTTATCCCCTTTCCTACCTATGTCGTTAGTGCCAATGTGGACCACGACTTGGGGCTGCTCCCCCTCCCCCTTAAGGACCCGGAAAACACGATCCGAGACATCACGTACCCTTGCACCTGGGAGGCAACATACCAAACGTGAGTCTCTCACGCTCCCACAAAATCTCCTATCTGTGCCCCTGACTATAGAGTCCCCAATTACTAATGCTCTGCTCCTCTCCCCCCTTCCCTTCTGAGCAACAGGGACAGACTCTGTGCCAGAGGTCCGTACCCCATGGCTTACCCCTGGTAAGTCCCCCCCCCCCACAAGTATCCAAAGCGGTATACTTGTTTCTCAGGGGAACGACCGCAGGGGATCCCTGCACTTACTGTTTTTTCCCCGTCCCTCTTACAGTTACCCATCTATCTCCAATCTTTGGTGTAACTAATTCCCTGAAGCTGCTATCTATGACCCCCTCTGCCTCCCCAATGATCCGAAGTTCTTCCAACTCCAGCTCCAGTTCCCTAACTCGGTCTTGGAGGAGCTGGAGATGGCAGCACTTCCTGCAGGTAAAATCAGCAGGGACACTAACGGCATCCCTCACCTACATACATCGACGATCTGGTAATTTTCAGCCAGACATGGAAAGAACATGTAAAACATCTGATGGAATTATTTGATCGACTTCAGGAGGCGGGTTTGGTGGTAAACCTAGCCAAAAGTGAATTTGGAAAAGCCGAGGTCACTTTCCTTGACCATACAATTGGGCAGGGTCGAATGGTCACACTGGATGTGAAACCAACAGTTTTTGAGGAATTTTCAATACCCTCGAGACAAAGGGAAATAATGCGATTTCTTGGCATTAGTGGGTTTGATTGAACATTTGTGAAAATGTTTTGTAGCATGATTGCTCCACTGATGGACTTGCTGAAGAAACGTCGAAAATTTCAGTGGACAACGGACTTTCAACAGGCATTTGACGGCCTGAAAACTGTGCTAACCAATGCCCTTGTGTTGGAGAATTACAAGGGACTCTGTGATCAAATTGAACTAAAGTATCTGACTTTAAAGAGAAATGCCGAGGCGTAGAGAAATGGACGGATCGTGCAGAGACCTTCTTGTTCAAAGAGACTGTCAATCGAGAAGGATTTCAGTTGGAGGAAGACGGGGAGAAAAATGGATTATATTATTATACCTGTTTGCGTGTGTTGTTGTTTTTTTAAACGAAAAAGTATATTTACTGTGTGCATTTCTTAAAGGACAGTGAAAAGGTGAAAAATGAAACCATCTTGAAGTTGATGGTTTATTTTTTGTTCTTGGGGGGAGGTGTCATGTGACAGTACCTTTAAGAAATGGGTGTTTATAAATGGGTGTGTATATAAATATCTGTAGTCAGAGTACCTATAAGAAATGGGTGTTTAAAAATGGGTGTATATAAATATCTGTTGTGAGAGTACCTTTAAGAAATGGGTGTTTACTACTGCAGTGATGTCAGAGAGTGGGTGGAGCTGGCCTGTCTGTCAGATTTTTACTTTGTTTTTGAGCAGGCTGCAGGGTGTGTTTTAGTTTCGTTTTCAGAGCTGAATAGCTGCAGTCACAGCCAGAAGGTGTATGATTCTTTCTCTGTAATCTAAAGACTGTAAATTGATCCGGGTGATTTAAAACTAATAACAGTAGTGACTTTAACCTGATGTGCTTCTGGTAAAAGGTGTTTTAAGTCGTATGGATGTTAAAAGGAAATCTTAAAGGATTACTTAGTGTTGTAATCTTTGGGGGTTGTATTTGAATTAATGATTGCTAAGATGTTCACTGTATGTTTTAAAAGGTTAACTTGAGTTCATAGAATAAACATTGTTTTGCTTTAAAAAATACTTTTCCATTTCTGCTGTACCACACCTGTAGAGTGGGCCCTGTGCTCCCCATACCACAATCTATTACAAGTTGTGGGTCAGATGAACTCCATGATACACTTTGGGGTTCTCTAACCCCTGGCCCATAACACCACAAACCTCCCCATCTCTGCAACCGCACCCAGACCCACAACCCTCCCTATCTCTATATCCTCCTCCTACTCCACAGCCCTCTCTATCTCTGGAACCTCCTCCAGCCCCACAACCCTTCCCATCTCTGAAACCTCCTCCAGTGCCACAGCCCTCTCTATCTCTGGAACCTCCTCCAGCCCCACAACCCTCCCCATCTCTGAAACCTCCTCCAGTGCCACAGCCCTCCCTATCTCTGTATCCTCCTCCAACACCACAACCCTCGCTCTCCCTGTGACCTCCTACAGCCCCTACAACCCTCCCTATCTCTGTAACCTATTCAGCCCCTAAAAACCTATCTACCTCTGTAACCTCTTCAGGTGAACTCCATGATACACTTTGGGGTTCTCTAAACCCTGGCCCATAACACCACACACCTCCCTATCTCTGCAACCGCACCCAGACCCACAACCCTCCCTATGTCTATATCCTCCTCCAGCCCCACAGCCCTCCCTATCTCTGTAATCTCCTCCAGCCCCATAACAATCTTTATATATGTAACCTCCTCCAGCCCCACCACCCTCCAAGATCTCTGTGCTCATTTAGTTCTGGCCATTGTGTGTCCCCAAGTTTAATCACTCTGCCATTGGTGGATGTGCCTTCAGCCGTCTGGGCGCAAGCTCGAGAACTCCCTCTCCACCTCGTGTAACTCATTTTCCTCCTTTCAGACACTTCTTTAAACCTCACTCTCTGACCAAGTTTTTTTTGATCAAGGGGAGGCGGTGGCATAGTGGTATTGACACTAGACTAGTAATCCGGAGACCCAGAATATATATTTTTTTAATATAAATTTAGAGTACCCAATTATTTTTCTTTGTTTTCCAATTAAGGGGCAATTTAGCATGGCCAATCCACCTAACTTGCACATCTTTGGGTTGTGGGGGTGAAACCCACGCAGACATGGGGAGAATGTGCAAGCTCCACACGGACAGTGACCCAGGGCTGGGATTGGAGACCCAGAATAATGATCTGGGGGACCCGGGTTCGAATCCCACCATGGCAGATGATAGAATTTAAACTCAATAAAATATCTGTAATTAAAAAGGCTAATAATGACTGTGAAACCCATTGTCAATTGTCAGAAAAACCCATCTTGCTCACTAATGTCCTTTAGAGAAGGAAATCTGCCATCCTTACCTGGTCTGGCTCCAGACCCAGATCAATGTGGTTGACTCTGACCTGCCCTGTCAAGGGCAATTAGGAATGGACAATAAAGGCTGGCACAGCCTGCAATGCCCGTGTCCCATGAAGGAATTTTTTTTTAAATGTTTAAAAGGTGACCGAATATCTCCTAATGTGGCCTGGTGTCATATTTTTATTTGTAATGTGCCTGTGCAGCAGGATATTTCATTGTATGAAATGTGTTTTAGAAATATAAGTTGTCAGTAGCAGATTATCCACTCATTATCCATAATATTCAGTTTAATTGCAGCCAATGGAAATGAACATCAGGAGCTGCATGGAATGGCAGATGATCCGATACCATGTCTGTGCGGAGTCTGCACATTCTCCTTGTGCCTGCGTGGGTTTCCTCCGGGTGCTCCGGTTTCCTCCCACAGTTTAAAGATGCGCAGGTTACGTGGATTGGCAATGCTAAATTTCCCTTAGTGTCCAAAAAGGTTAGGAGGGGTTATTGGGTTACAGGGATAGGGTGGAAGTGAGGGCTTAAGTGGGTCGGTGCAGACCTGATGGGCCAAATGGTCTCCTTCTGCACTGTATGTTCTATATTGTCCCATTATGTGAGACCCATTCCATTCCATTGTATCCCAGCTGCCAGGGGGACTGGAGACATCGGGATGGATTCTCCCACCACGCCCACTGCAAGAACATCACAGGCGAGACACCGGCAATGGAGAAGTCTATTGACCTCGGGTGGGATTCTCCGGTCGCCGGGCAGATGGGGCTGAAGAATCCTGCCCATAGTTTAACAACATTTCAGCATTGTCCTACCTTGTCTTTTACTAAAGCTGACAAATCTCCATCAGTCAGATAACGTTCTACTTGCAGGTTTGCTGTAAGGTTTAGGGTTTTACGGTATTAAATCTTCTCATAAAAAAAAGCTAAGGTCCGAATTCATAATTTCTAGCACAAAGAGTCCTTAGTTGCGCTTGATATACAAATTAGGAGTAACTGATCCATATTAATCAAACTGTTGATTAAGCAAGATTTTACACAATACTTAACACAAGGCAGTAAACACAGCATAGAAGCTTTGACAAAGATTCATCCAGACTCGAAACGTTAGCTCCCTTCTCACTCCACAGTCTCTGTCAGACCTGCTGTGATTCTCCAGCATTTTTTATTTTTGTTTCTGATTCCAGCATCCACAGTAATTTGCTATTAACAACATCGAGGTTCCTCATCCCTCAAGTTCCTTGGCATCCTTGAGCATTTTCCAGCACAGGCAATGTCTTTGTCTTCTATGGGCATGATTCAACGGCCTCATCGTGCCAGCCAAGGCCATTGAATCCGGCGAGAGTCCTCTCACAATATTTGCGATGCTTGAAAAGTCTCGCGAGATTTACCAGAGCCTCCCGAGACAATGCCATTAGACTAATTTAAATATGTGTTTGCAGTATTCTTCTGCCACTGGGGACCTAATGGCTGCACGCAGGAGACCTCATTAGGGCAGCGTTTATCAGTGGATCAGTCATACTGGCACATGGGGGGGTCTCCCGGGTCAGTAGAGGCCCCTGGGTGGCCGGCGACAGGGCAGGGTGGCACCTGGCCTTCCCTCTGATACCTGGGCACCTTGGTACTGCCAGTCTGACACCCTGGCAGTACCACCCGGACATCCTGACAATGACACCCAGGCAAACTGGCAGTACCATCCGGGCACCCTGGCAGTGCCACCCTGACCAGGGTGCTAGGATGGTAGGGTTTGGGCCCGGGGCCTTGCCAGGTGGAAGGGGCGTTGGGTGAGGGGGTGACCCTGGGGCCTCCACGAATTGGGAAGAAAGATGGAAGTTGGAAATATAATTTTTCATACATTTTTCAAACTAAACTATTCCAATGATATATTGGAAACAAGAGAAAACAGTGGCAGGATTCACCGTCGGCCGATGCTGAAATCGGGCAACTGAGCACTGCGCACTGACCACTGGCAACTGGCAACTGGCCACTGACAACTGAACACAGACAACTGACCACTGACAACTGAACACAGACAACTGGCAACTGAACACAGGCAACTGAGCACTGACAACTGAACACAGACAACTGGCAACCGAACACAGGCAACTGAGCACTGACCACTGGCAACTGACAACTGACCACTGACAACTGAGCACTGACCACTGGCAACTGACAACTGACCACTGACAACTGGCAACTGAACACAGGCAACTGAGCACTGACCACTGGCAACTGACAACTGAGCACTGACAACTGAACTCAGGCAACTGAGCACTGACCACCTAGCCATCGGGCCAATACTAAAATCAAGACTGGAGCGCAGTCTCAGGCCATGACATGTCAGGGTTTGAGGCCTATAGGTGATTGAGGAACTAATGTTAAGAGGAACTAGAAAGAACTCTCAATGGAATGTGAAGAATCATTAACTGAGCATTGACCACTGGCCACGGAGCACAGACCACTAGCACTGAGCCCTCACCAGTGAACACTGGCAACTAAGCACTGACCACTGGCAACTGAGCACTGACCACTGAACACCAGCAACTGAGCACTGACCACTGGCAAATGAGCACTGACCACTGAACTCTGGCAACTGAGCATTGAGCACTGAACACTGTCAAATGAGCACTGACCACTGGCAACTGAGCACTGACCACTGGCAACTGAGCACTGACCACTGGCAAATGAGCACTGACCACTAAACACTGGCAACTGGTAACTGAACACAGGCAACTGAGCACTGACCACTGGCAACTGAGCACTGACCACTGGCAACTGAGCACTGACCACTGGCAAATGAGCACTGAACACTGGCAACTGGCAACTGAACACAGGCAACTGAGCACTGACCACTGGCAACTGAGCACTGACCACTGGCAACTGAACACTGACAACTGACCACAGACAACTGGCAACTGAACACAGGCAACTGAACACAGGCAACTGGTAACTGAACACAGTCAACTGAGCACTGACCACTGGCAACTGAGCACTGACCATTGGCAAATGAGCACTGACCACTGAACACTGACAACTGGCAACTGAACACAGGCAACTGAGCACTGACCACTGGCCACTGACCACTGGCAACTGACCACTGACAACTGACAACTGAACACTGACCACTGGCAACTGAACACAGGCAACTGAGCACTGACCACTGACAACTGAACACTGACCACTGACAACTGAACACAGACAACTGAACACAGACAACTGAACACAGACAACTGAACACAGACAACTGAACACAGACAACTGAACACAGACAACTGAACACAGACAACTGAACACAGACAACTGGCAACTGAACACAGGCAACTGAGCACTGACCACTGGCAACTGAACACTGACCACTGACAACTGAACACAGACAACTGAACACAAACAACTGGCAACTGAATACAGGCAACTGAGCACTGACCACTGGCAACTGGCGACTGACCACTGACAACTGAACACAGGCAACTGAGCACTGACCACTGGCAACTGAACACTGACCACTGACAACTGAACACTGACAACTGAACACTGACAACTGAACACAGACAACTGGCAACTGAACACAGGCAACTGAGCACTGACCACTGACAACTGAACACTGACCACTGACAACTGAACACAGACAACTGAACACAGACAACTGAACACAGACAACTGAACACAGACAACTGAACACAGACAACTGAACACAGACAACTGAACACAGACAACTGAACACAGACAACTGAACACAGACAACTGAACACAGACAACTGAACACAGACAACTGAACACAGACAACTGAACACAGACAACTGAACACAGACAACTGAACACAGACAACTGGCAACTGAGCACAGGCAACTGAACACTGACCACTGACAACTGAACACAGACAACTGAACACAGACAACTGGCAACTGAATACAGGCAACTGAGCACTGACCACTGGCAACTGGCGACTGACCACTGAACACAGGCAACTGAGCACTGACCACTGGCAACTGAACACTGACCACTGACAACGGAACACAGACAACTGGCAACTGAACACAGGCAACTGAGCACTGACCACTGGCAACTGACAACTGACAACCGAACACAGGCAACTGAGCACTGACCACTGGCAACTGACAACTGACAACTGAGCACTGACCACTGGCAACTGGCAACTGACCACTGACAACTGAACACAGACAACTGACCACTGACAACTGAACACAGACAACTGGCAACTGAACACAGGCAACTGAGCACTGACAACTGAACACAGACAACTGGCAACCGAACACAGGCAACTGAGCACTGACCACTGGCAACTGACAACTGACCACTGACAACTGAGCACTGACCACTGGCAACTGACAACTGACCACTGAACACTGACAACTGGCAACTGAACACAGGCAACTGAGCACAGACCACTGACAACTGACCACTGACAACTGAGCACTGACAACTGAACTCAGGCAACTGAGCACTGACCACCTAGCCATCGGGCCAATACTAAAATCAAGACTGGAGCGCAGTCTCAGGCCATGACATGTCAGGGTTTGAGGCCTATAGGTGATTGAGGAACTAATGTTAAGAGGAACTAGAAAGAACTCTCAATGGAATGTGAAGAATCATTAACTGAGCATTGACCACTGGCCACGGAGCACAGACCACTAGCACTGAGCCCTCACCAGTGAACACTGGCAACTAAGCACTGACCACTGGCAACTGAGCACTGACCACTGAACACCAGCAACTGAGCACTGACCACTGGCAAATGAGCACTGACCACTGAACTCTGGCAACTGAGCATTGAGCACTGAACACTGTCAAATGAGCACTGACCACTGGCAACTGAGCACTGACCACTGGCAACTGAGCACTGACCACTGGCAAATGAGCACTGACCACTAAACACTGGCAACTGAACACAGGCAACTGAGCACTGACCACTGGCAACTGAACACTGACAACTGACCACAGACAACTGGTAACTGAACACAGTCAACTGAGCACTGACCACTGGCAACTGAGCACTGACCACTGACCACTGGCAACTGAGCACTGACCACTGGCAAATGAGCACTGACCACTGGCAACTGGTAACTGAACACAGTCAACTGATCACTGACCACTGGCAACTGAGCACTGACCACTGAACACTGGCAACTGGCAACTGAACACAGGCAACTGAGCACTGACCACTGGCAACTGAGCACTGACCACTGACCACAGACAACTGGCAACTGAACACAGGCAACTGAACACAGGCAACTGAACACAGGCAACTGGTAACTGAACACAGTCAACTGAGCACTGACCACTGGCAACTGAGCACTGACCACTGGCAAATGAGCACTGACCACTGAACACTGGCAACTGGCAACTGAACACAGGCAACTGAGCACTGAGCACTGACCACTGGCAACTGACCACTGGCAACTGAACACTGACCACTGACAACTGAACACTGACCACTGACAACTGAACACAGACAACTGAACACAGACAACTGAACACAGACAACTGAACACAGACAACTGAACACAGACAACTGAACACAGACAACTGAACACAGACAACTGAACACAGACAACTGAACACAGACAACTGAACACAGACAACTGGCAACTGAATACAGGCAACTGAGCACTGACCACTGGCAACTGGCGACTGACAACTGAACACAGGCAACTGAGCACTGACCACTGGCAACTGAACACTGACCACTGACAACTGAACACAGACAACTGGCAACTGAACACAGGCAACTGAGCACTGACCACTGGCAACTGACAACTGACCACTGACAACTGAGCACTGACCACTGGCAACTGGCAACTGACCACTGACAACTGAACACAGACAACTGACCACTGACAACTGAACACAGACAACTGGCAACTGAACACAGGCAACTGAGCACTGACAACTGAACACAGACAACTGGCAACCGAACACAGGCAACTGAGCACTGACCACTGGCAACTGACAACTGACCACTGACAACTGAGCACTGACCACTGGCAACTGACAACTGACCACTGACCACTGAACACTGACAACTGGCAACTGAACACAGGCAACTGAGCACTGACCACTGGCAACTGACAACTGACCACTGACAACTGAGCACTGACAACTGAACTCAGGCAACTGAGCACTGACCACCTAGCCATCGGGCCAATACTAAAATCAAGACTGGAGCGCAGTCTCAGGCCATGACATGTCAGGGTTTGAGGCCTATAGGTGATTGAGGAACTAATGTTAAGAGGAACTAGAAAGAACTCTCAATGGAATGTGAAGAATCATTAACGTGTCGAAGAAATGGGAATGATTCAACTGAATAGCCACTGTTAACAACGTAATCAAAAGCACAGTGAACAGCTTTAAATATTACAACACCCACGGAGGTCTTGGGGTACGGACTATCTGGTTCCCAGTGTCCTCTGCTGAGTATGAAATTCCCTGGTAATGTGGCGAGACTTCCCCTTTAATGAAGGGAGCCTCTACAGTATAAAAACCCTGATCTCTGTGGAGGCTGGGGCGGGAGACCCCTCAGGGAGTGGAGTAGGTCTATGTATTTGCGAATAAACCTTTATTTTTACATGCTACTTATCATTCCCTGTGGTTACTCTGAGCGGATTTTACACTGGCGACGAGGATTGAGTGGATTTCAGTGGGTGCCAAGTGCTGTGAACTCAGACCATTTTTTATATGCCTCAGGAGACCGCTATTCAGCCAATAGAGATGCCATACATATTGAAATTGGAACAATCCAATCTGGGTACGGATGACTGGGGGTAGTACATTGAACGGATGCAGTACTTCTTTAGAACAAACGCCATTCTCAGTGATGATCGACAGACACTCATCTTGCTTATGGCTTGTGGAGATGCAATATACAACAGTATATTGAGTATATATACAGTTCTTTGAGAAGGTGACTGAACAGGTAGACGAGGGTAGAGCAGTTGATGTGGTGTATATGGATTTCAGTAAAGCGTTTGATAAGGTTCCCCACGGTAGGCTATTGCAGAAAATACGGAGGCTGGGGATTGAGGGAGATTTAGAGATGTGGATCAGAAATTGGCTAGCTGAAAGAAGACAGAGGGTGGTGGTTGATGGGAAATGTTCAGAATGGAGTTCAGTTACAAGTGGCGTACCACAAGGATCTGTTCTGGGGCCGTTGCTGTTTGTCATTTTTATCAATGACCTAGAGGAGGGCGCAGAAGGGTGGGTGAGTAAATTTGCAGACGATACTAAAGTCGGTGGTGTTGTCGACAGTGTGGAAGGATGTAGCAGGTTACAGAGGGATATAGATAAGCTGCAGAGCTGGGCTGAGAGGTGGCAAATGGAGTTTAATGTAGAGAAGTGTGAGGTGATTCACTTTGGAAGGAATAACAGGAATGCGGAATATTTGGCTAATGGTAAAGTTCTTTAAAGTGTGGATGAGCAGAGGGATCTAGGTGTCCATGTACATAGATCCCTGAAAGTTGCCACCCAGGTTGATAGGGTTGTGAAGAAGGCCTATGGAGTGTTGGCCTTTATTGGTAGAGGGAGTGAGTTCCGGAGTCAGGAGGTCATGTTGCAGCTGTACAAAACTCTGGTACGGCCGCATTTGGAGTATTGCGTACAGTTCTGGTCACCGCATTATAGGAAGGACGTGGAGGCTTTGGAGCGGGTGCAGAGGAGATTTACCAGGATGTTGCCTGGTATGGAGGGAAAATCTTATGAGGAAAGGCTGATGGACTTGAGGTTGTTTTCGTTGGAGAGAAGAAGGTTAAGAGGAGACTTAATAGAGGCATACAAAATGATCAGGGGGTTAGATAGGGTGGACAGTGAGAGCCTTCTCCCGCGGATGGAAATGGCTGGCACGAGGGGACATAGCTTTAAACTGAGGGGTAATAGATATAGGACAGAGGTCAGAGGTAGGTTCTTTACGCAAAGAGTGAGGCCGTGGAATGCCCTACCTGCAACAGTAGTGAACTCGCCAACATTGAGGGCATTTAAAAGTTTATTGGATAAACATATGGATGATAATGGCATAGTGTAGGTTAGATGGCTTTTGTTTCGGTGCAACATCGTGGGCCGAAGGGCCTGTACTGCGCTGTATCGTTCTATGTTCTATATGTTCTATACAAAATAATTAAAAACCTTACCAACCCTGATGCAAGTGGCTATAGCCGAGGAACACTACAATCCCAAGCTGTCCGCCGTTTTCACTCCACATGACTACCCAGAGTCAGGGGGAATCCATCACTGACTTCCTGGCCTTCCCAAGAAAACTCATTGAATTCTGCAAATTTGGAACAACGTGAAACAAAACGTTGAGGGACCATTTGGTTTGTGGGAACCGTGGTGCAGCGACTCAATGAAAGTTCCCAGCAGAGACCCATTTGGATGTGCAGAGAGTGATTGAAATCCCTATTTCCTGCAAAAGTGCAGAGCAGGGAGTCCAGGAACTCCAGGGCATGGCGGTCCTGAACTTGGGGTGCCTGAACGAGCGCCATACAACCTCCCCGAGGCCCGAAGAGGTGGGCCCCCGACCTAGAGGCCACTACCACAGAGAAACGGACTCCCGCCGAAGGGGCTCAGAGAGCTATTGAACAGTCTCCCCCAACTGGGAAGACCCCAACCGCAGATATGAGGCAGCAATAGGCTGCCGAGACCGGGGTGATAAACGGGCAAGAGCAGGCACACCACGTCGCTGCACTGCCAGAGATGACCCCCGCCCCCGCCCCCGCGAAAGGCCGACATATTACCTCAATGAGGAAGATGACCCATACCAAAATTGCCCAGGGTGGCTCCGATCCACATAACACTCCCAAGTAAACGGAGTTGGATACCGGGGCAGTGGTCTTTGTGGTCAGTCGCCGAACATTGGCTCTGCAGGGCACGGCCGCCCGACTTACGATGTATGCGGTGGGGGGGGGGGGTGGGGCGGTACTGGCCATCGCCGGTACCTCGGTGGTACCGGTCATATACGGACAGCAATCCGCCAATCTACCCTTGGTGGTGGTTCGCGGAAGCGAGCTGTGTTTGCTGGGCCTTAATTGGCTGCAACACCTCCGCCTCGATTGGCAGCGCATCGGCCATATGGACCCACACGAACCAGTGGGCGTCTTGGCAAAATTACCAGAAGTGTTCCCAGAAGGCTCGTGCACCATCAAAGGGGCAGAGGCCAGGATTATTGTTGACCTTTCGGCGCAGTCAAGCTATTTTCTTGCTCAGTGTATAGTTCCATACACCTTAAGGCCATAAGTAGTTGCCAAACTGAACCACTTTGAGAGCTTGGGCATAATCCTCCCCACGCAGTTCTCAAATTGGCCTGCCCCAGTCATACCTGTGATGAAGGCTGACAGCTCCGTTCACCTATATGGCTATTATAAGATGACAGCTAACAGGGCATCTCGTCTGGATCATTACCCTGTCCCACGCATCGAGGATCGATACGCAAATCTCAGCAATAGCCGAACATTTAAAAAGTTTGCCATGACAGAGTGGATTACTGATGGAGGCAAGAGATGAAATCTTTCTGTCCTCATTGGCCACAGGTGAGATCCCAGAGGATTAGAGGATAGCCAATGTTGTACAGTTATTTAAGAAGGGTTGCAAGGATAATCTGAGTAATTATAGACCAGTGAGATTGACGTTAGCGATAATGAAATTGTTGGAAAAGATTCTCAGAGATAGGATCTATGCACATTTGGAAGCGAATGGTCTTATTCACGACAGACAGCATGGTTTTGTACAAGAAAGGTCATGTCTCATTAATTTAATTTAATTTTTTTGAGGAGGCGACAAAAATGATTGATGAGGGAAGTCCTGTGGATGTTGTCTACATGGACTTTAGTAAAGCATTTTATAAGGTCCCTCATGGCAGGCTGGTGAAAAAGATTAGATCACATGGGGTCAGGGGTGAAATAGTTTGATGGATCCAGAACTGGCTTGCCCGTAGAAGACAGAAGGTAGCAGTGGAAGGGTGTTTTTCCAAATGGAGGTCTGTAACTAGTGGTGTTCTGCAGGGATCAGTACTGGGACCTCTGCTCTTTGTAATATATATAAATGACTTGGAAGAAAACATAGTGGGTCTGATTAGCACGTTTGCGGATGAAACTAAGATTGCAGGAGTTGTGGATAGTGATGAAGATTGTCAGAGAATACAACAGGATATGGATAGGCTGCAAAATTGGGCAGGGAAATGGCAGATGAAATTTAACCCGGACAAATGCGAGGTGATGCATTTTGGTAGATCCAATTCAGGTGAGAGTTATAAAATAAATGGCAGAACCATCAGGAGCATAGAGACACAGAGAGATCTGGGCGTGCCGGTCCACATATCCTTAAAAGTGGCAGCACAGGTGGAAATGGTGGTAAAGAAAGCATATGGCATGCTTGCCTTCATAGGATGGGGTATCGAGTATAAAAGCTCAAAAATTATGTTACAATTATATAGAACGTTGGTTAGGCCACATTTGGAATACTGTGTCCAATTCTGGTCACCACACTAATAGAAGGACGTAGAGGCTTTGAAGAGAGTACAGAAAAGGTTTACCAGGATGTTGCCTGGTATGGAAGGTATTAGCTGTGAGGAGAGATTGAATGAACTGGGATTGTTCTCCTCAGAGAGATGGAGACTGAGGGGCGACCTGATAGAAATTTATAAAATTATTAGGGGTATAGATAGGGTGAACAGTTGGAGGCTTTTTCCCAGGGCGGAAATGACAATTACAAGGGAGCACAAGTTCAAGGTGAGGGGGGAAAGGTTCAGTGGAGATGTGCGGGGGAGGTTTTTTACACAGAGGGTTGTGGTGGCCTGGAATGCACTACCAAATGAGGTGGTTGTGGCAGATACGTTAGCGACCTTTAAGACTTATCTGGATAAGCACATCAACAGACAGGGTATAGAAGGATTCAGATGGTCTAGATAGGACACGTGATCGGCGCAGGCTGGAGGGCCGAAGGGTCTGTTCCTGTGCTGTACTGTTCTTTGATACTCAGAAACTTTTTCCCAAGGTGGAAGAGTCAATTACTAGGGGACATAGGTTTAAGGTGCGAGGGGCAAAGTTTAGAGCAGATATGCGAGGGACGTTTTTTGCACAGTGTCTTCAATGCGCTGCTGGAAGAAGTGGTGGAAGTAGGTACTAAAGTGACATTTAAGGGGCGTCTTGACAAAAACATGAATGGGATGGTAACAGAGGGATACGGACCCGGAAATGTAGAAGGGTTTAGGTTAGAGGGGCAGCATGGTTGGTGCAGGCTTGGATCACCGAGGGGCCTATTCCTTTCATTTACTTTTATGTAATCAACTGATGAAGGAGCTGCGCTCCGAAAGCTAGTGATTCCAAACAAACCTGTTGGACTTCATCCTGGTGTTGTAAAACCTCGTACTGTGCCCATCTAAGTCCAATGCCGGCATCTCCGCATCATGTACTTGTCTTTGTTCTCTGTTCTTTGGACATGAGCCCCGCGTACCTCCAGCTGGTTTTGGACCCAGCGTCCCAAAAATCTGCTACGGTAAACATGCACTGTACGAATACACCCAGCTGCCTTTCGGGGTTTCCTCCGCTTGTGCAATCTTTCAGAAGGTAACGGAGAATATTCTCTGGGGCTTGCCCTGCGTAACTATCTGCTTGGACGACGTTCTTATTTCGGGGGCTTCGGAACAAGAACATCTACAAGTCTTGGCTGAGGTTCTCTGGTGTTCTGAGGCATTCGCCTGCACAGGGAGTAGCGTTTGTTCAATGTGTCATGATATGCAGACATGCAGATAATGATATACAGACAGGCACAGATAGGCAGCTAATGAACACAGAGAACAGGGCATGACCAATGAGCAGACAGGACACTCAGGGGTGGTATCTCACTATAAAAGGCACAAGGCACTCACATTCCACCTCTTTCCATTGATGAACATCTACAGAGTGAGTCAGGGTGTATGTACAGTATCACACCTCCAGCATGTGGCTAAGAGCTAGTCTGGTTCAGTCAGACAGAGTAACCACACTTAGGTTAGCAGAGAGTCAAACTCATAGAGAACTGTGCTAACTGTGCTACTGGTTCAATAAATCAGATTCAAGGTCTGGAATATCTTTTGGTTAAAGCTGCATCCAGTTGCAGTCTGTGTTACCCCAGAGTACATAACACATCATGCTACCAGGAGACTGCTTAATCTGGCTGGTTTACCTCAGTCCGTTCCGTGACGACCAGCGAATGTATCACCAGCTCAGGACCTCCGGCAATCTCAGTGCCATTCAAGCAAAAGTTTCTGCTGCACATCGAAGCTTCAGACCTCGTGGGTGTGTCTGATGCAAGGAAGATCGCGCTTCTCCTCTCAACAGCGGGTGATCAAGCCATCAAACTCTTCAACTCTTTTCACTTCACCGAAGGCCAGGACAAGACAAAGTTTCAGACCATTCTGGACAAGTTTGACAGTCACTGTGAAGTGAACACTACTCCATCCTGAAGCGGGAGGAACTCACCAGAGAGATAGCACACGCACGTTTTTTCACCAAGTTAGATGCATCACATGGATTTTGGCAAATCCAGCTGGATGAGTCCAGCAGAAGGCTCTGCACTTTAAACACATCGTTTGGCAGATACTGTTATGATCGCATGCCGTTTGGCATTGTCTCGGCATCGGAGATCTTCCATCGCATCATGGAGCAGATGATGGAGGGCATTGAAGGGGTTCATGTGTATGTGGACGACATCTTCATATGGTCCACGACCCCTGAAGAGCATGTTTCCCGTCTCAGGCAGGTATTCCGCCGTGTCCATGCCAATGGCCTGAAGCTGAACAGGACAAAATGTTGCTTTGGCATGTCGACACTCAAGTTCCTAGGTGACCAGATCTCTCAGCAGGGCGTGCGCCCGGACACAGACAAGGTTAAGGCCATCAAAGCCATGAAGGTGCCTGAAGACAAGAAGACGGTGTTGCGCTTTCTGTGCATGGTCAATTTTCTCGGCAAGTTCATCCCAAACCTGGTCTCACACACCACGGCCCTACGAAACCTGGTGAAAGTGTCCACTGCCTTTGAGTGGAAGGCAGCACATCAGGCAGAGTGGTTGGAGCTGAAAGCCAAGCTCACCACTGCACCCGTCTTGGCATTTTTTGACCCAGACAGGGAAATGAAGATCTCGACAGATGCGAGCCAGGATGGCATCGGTGCGGTGCTGCTGCAACGCGATGACACTTCATCCTGGGCACCAGTAGCCTACACATCGAGGGCCTTGACGCCCACCAAAACAAGTATGCGCAAATAGAGAAGGAATGCCTGGGTCTTCTCACTGGCATTCTCAAGTTTCCCGACTATGTCTACGGCCTGCCGACATTCACTATCGAGTCGGATCATAGGCCTCTGGTCCACATTATCCACAAGGACCTGAACGACATGACGCCTCGGTTGCAGCGCATCCTCCTCAAACTCAGAAGGTACGACTTTGGGATTGAGTTAGGGATCTTCTCGGAAGGAGCGATCACAATATGGTGGAATTTAAAATACAGATGAAGGTAAAATCAAGCACTAATGTTTTGTGCTTAAACAAAGGAGATTACAATGGGATGAGAGAAGAACTAGCTAAGGTAGACTGGGAGCAAAGACTTTATGGTGAAACAGTTGAGGAACAGTGGAGAACCTTCCAAGTGATTTTTCACAGTGCTCAGCAAAGGCTTATACCAACAAAAAGGAAGGACGGTAAAAAGAGGGAAAATAGACCGTGGATATCAAAGGAAATAAGGGAGAGTATCAAATTGAAGGAAAAAACATACAAAGTAGCAAAGATCAGTGGGAGACTAGAGGACTGGGAAATCTTTAGGGAGCAACAGAAAGCTACTAAAAAAGCTATAAAGAAGAGCAAGATAGATTATGAGAGTAAACTTGCTCAGAATATAAAAACAGATAGTAAAAGTTTCTACAAATATATAAAACAAAAAAGAGTGGCTAAGGTAAATATTGGTCCCTTAGAGGATGAGAAGGGAGATTTAATAATGGGAGATGAGGAAATGGCTGAGGAACTGAACTGGTTTTTTGGGTCGGTCTTCACAGTGGAAGACACAAATAACATGCCAGTGACTGATGGAAATGAGGCTATGACAGGTGAGGACCTTGAGAGGATTGTTATCACCAAGGAGGTAGTGATGGGCAAGCTAATGGGGCTAAAGGTAGACAAGTCTCCTGGACCTGATGGAATGCATCCCAGAGTGCTAAAAGAGATGGCTAGGGAAATTGGAAATGCACTAGTGATAATTTACCAAAATTC
The DNA here is from genome assembly GCF_047496885.1 of Scyliorhinus torazame. Classification (NCBI taxonomy): domain Eukaryota; kingdom Metazoa; phylum Chordata; class Chondrichthyes; order Carcharhiniformes; family Scyliorhinidae; genus Scyliorhinus; species Scyliorhinus torazame. Next base: position 180,510,314 of record NC_092713.1, read on the forward strand.
ACTAGACTCTGGGGTGGACCCGGCAGATTGGAAATTAGCAAACATGACACCACTGTTTAAAAAAGGAGGTAAGTAGAAAGCGGGTAATTATAGGCCAGTGAGCTTAACTTCGGTCGTAGGGAAGATGCTGGAATCTATCATCAAGGAAGAAATAGTGAGGCATCTGGATGGAAATTGTCCCATTGGGCAGACGCAGCATGGGTTCATAAAGGGCAGATCATGCCTAACTAATTTAGTGGAATGTTTTGAGGACATTAACAGTGCGGTAGATAACGGGGAGCCAATGGATGTGGTATATCTGGATTTCCAGAAAGCCTTTGACAAGGTGCCACACAAAAGGTTGCTGCATAAGATAAAGATGCATGGCATTAAGGGTAAAGTAGTAGCATGGATAGAGGTTTGGCTAATTAATAGAAAGCAAAGAGTGGGGATTAATGGGTGTTTCTCTGGTTGGCAATCAGTAGCCAGTGGTGTCCCTCAGGGATCAGTGTTGAGCCCACAACTGTTCACAATTTACATGGATGATTTGGAGTTGGGGACCAAGGGCAATGTGTCCAAGTTTGCAGATGACACTAAGATAAGTGGTAAAGCAAAAAGTGCAGAGGATACTGGAAGTCTGCAGAGGGATTTGGATAGGCTAAGTGAATGGGCTAGGGTCTGGCAGATGGAATACAACGTTGACAAATGTGAGGTTATCCATTTTGGTAGGAATAACAGCAAAAGGGATTATTATTTAAATGATAAAGTATTAAAACATGCTGCTGTGCAGAGAGACCTGGGTGTGCTAGTGCATGAGTCACAAAAAGTTGGTTTACAGGTGCAACAGGTGATTAAGAAGGCAAATGGAATGTTGTCCTTCATTGCTAGAGGGGTGGAGTTTAAGACTAGGGAGGTTATGCTGCAATTGTATAAGGTGTTAGTGAGGCCACACCTGGAGTATTGTGTTCAGTTTTGGTCTCCTTACTTGAGAAAGGACATACTGGCACTGGAGGGTGTGCAGAGGAGATTCACTAGGTTAATCCCAGAGCTGAAGGGGTTGGATTACGAGGAGAGGTTGAGTAGACTGGGACTGTACTCGTTGGAATTTAAAAGGATGAGGGGGGATCTGATAGAAACATATAAGATTATGAAGGGAATAGATAGGATAGATGAGGGCAGGTTGTTTCCACTGGCGGGTGAAAGCAGAACTAGGGGGCATAGCCTCAAAATGAGGGGAAGTAGATTTAGGACTGAGTTTAGGAAGAACTTCGTCACCCAAAAGGTTGTGAATCTATGGAATTCCTTGCCCAGTGAAGCAGTAGAGGCTCCTTCATTAAATGTTTTTAAGATAAAGATAGATAGTTTTTTGAAGAATAAAGGGATTAAGGGTTATGGTGTTTGGGCCAGAAAGTGGAGCTGAGTCCACAAAAGATCAGCCATGATCTCATTGAATGGTGGAGCAGGCTCGAGGGGCCAGATGGCCTACTCCTACTTCTAGTTCTTATGTTCTTATGTACACGCCTGGCAAGGAGCTTATCATCACTGATGCATTGTCCCACTCCATCACATTGCCTAGTGGACCGCTGGAAATCATCTGGCAGATTGAATCACAGGTGTATCTGTGTGCTAGCACCCTCCCGGCGTCTGATGAGAAGTTGGTTCGTATCCGCGAGGAGACAGCCAAAGACCTCCCATTGCAGCGTGTCATGCACCACCTCGCCAATGGCTGGCAGAAAGGACAGTGCCTTCAATTTTACAATGTAAAGGACGACCTGACGGTGATTGATGGTATCCTCCTCAAACTGGACCGGATTGTCATTCTCCAGAGCTTGGTGCTCCGCCAAATCCACGAGGGACACCTGGGCGTCAAGAAGTGCAGACACAGAGCCAGGCAGGCTGTCTACTGGCCCGGTATTTATAGTTGACAGTAACTTTGTAATTTAAAAAAAAAAGTATTTATTAAAAAAAAAAGACAAATTTTAATTTTAATTAATTGACGCAATGTCAGTTAGAGGGGTGCTGTGCTCTGACTGTGAGATGTGGCAGGTCCGGGAGGCTTCCAGCGTCCTGGATGGCTTCATCTGCAGAAAGTGCACCCAACTGCAGCTCCTCACAGACCGCATGGTTCGGTTGGAGCAGCAATTGGATGCACTTAGGAGCATGCAGGTGGCGGAAAGCGTCATAGATCGCAGTTATGTAAGTGTGGTCACACCCAAGGTGCAGGCAGAGAAATGGGTGACCACCAGAAAGGGCAGGCAGTCAGTGCAGGAATCCCCTGTGGTTGTCCCCCTCTCGAACAGATATACCCCTTTGGATACTGTCGGGGGGGATAGCCTATCAGGGGAAAACAGCAGCAGCCAGAGCAGTGGCACCACGGCTGGCTCTGATGTTCAGAAGGGAGGGTCAAAGCGCAGAAGAGTAATAGTTATAGGGGACTCTATAGTCAGGGGAACAGATAGGCGCTTCTGTGGACGTGAAAGAGACTCCAGGATGGTATGTTGCCTCCCTGGTGCCAGGGTCCAGGATGTCTCCGAACGGGTAGAGGGAATCCTGAAGGGGGAGGGCAAACAGGTAGAGGTCGTTGTACATATTGGTACTAACGACATAGGCAGGAAGAGGCATGAGGTCCTGCAGCAGGAGTTCAGGGAGCTAGGCAGAAAGTTAAAAGACAGGACCTCAAGGGTTGTAATCTCGGGATTACTCCCTGTGCCACGTGCCAGTGAGGCTAGAAATAGGAAGATAGAGCAGACAAACACGTGGCTAAACAGCTGGTGTAGGAGGGAGGGTTTCGGTTATCTGGACCACTGGGAGCTCTTCCGGGGCAGGTGTGACCTGTATAAGATGGACGGGTTGCATCTAAACCGGAGAGGCATAAATATCCTGGCCGCGAGATTTGCTAGTGTCACACGGGAGGGTTTAAACTAGTATGGCAGGGGGGTGGGCACGGGAGCAATAGGTCAGAAGGTGAGAGCGTTGAGGGAGAACTAGGGAATATGGACAGTGTGGCTCTGAGGCAGAGCAGACGGGGAGAAGTTGCTGAACACAGCGGGTCTGGTGGCCTGAAGTGCATATGTTTTAATGCAAGGAGCATTACGGGTAAGGCAGATGAACTTAGAGCTTGGATTACTACTTGGAACTATGATGTTGTTGCCATTACAGAGACCTGGTTGAGGGAAGGGCAGGATTGGCAGCTAAACGTTCCAGGTTTTAGATGTTTCAGGCGGGATAGAGGGGGATGTAAAAGGGGAGGCGGAGTTGCGCTACTTGTTCAGGAGAGTATCACAGCTATACAGCGAGAGGACACCTCAGAGGGCAGTGAGGCTATATGGGTAGAGATCAGGAATAAGAAGGGTGCAGTCACAATGTTGGGGGTATACTACAGGCCTCCCAACAGCCAGCGGGAGATAGAGGAGCAGATAGGTAGACAGATTTTGGAAAAGAGTAAAAACAACAGGGTTGTGGTGATGGGAGACTTCAACTTCCCCAATATTGACTGGGACTCACTTAGTGCCAGGGGCTTAGACGGGGCAGAGTTTGTAAGGAGCATCCAGGAGGGATTCTTAAAACAATATGTAAACAGTCCAACTAGGGAAGAGGCGGTACTGGACCTGGTATTGGGGAATGAGCCCGGCCAGGTGGTAGATGTTTCAGTAGGGGAGCATTTCGGTAACAGTGACCACAATTCAGTAAGTTTTAAAGTACTGGTGGACAAGGATAAGAGTGGTCCGAGGATGAATGTGCTAAATTGGGGGAAGGCTAATTATAACAATATTAGGCGGGAACTGAAGAGCATAGATTGGGGGCGGATGTTTGAGGGCAAATCAACATCTGACATGTGGGAGGCTTTCAAGTGTCAGTTGATAGGAATACAGGACAGGCATGTTCCTGTGAGGAAGAAAGACAAATACGGCAATTTTCGGGAACCTTGGATGACGAATGATATTGTAGGCCTCGTCAAAAAGAAAAAGGAGGCATTTGTCAGGGCTAAAAGGCTGGGAACAGACGAAGCCTGTGTGGCATATAAGGAAAGTAGGAAGGAACTTAAGCAGGGAGTCAGGAGGGCTAGAAGGGGTCATGAAAAGTCATTGGCAAATAGGGTTAAGGAAAATCCCAAGGCTTTTTACACTTACATAAAAAGCAAGAGGGTAGCCAGGGAAAGGGTTGGCCCACTGAAGGATAGGCAAGGGAATCTATGTGTGGAGCCAGAGGAAATGGGCGAGGTACTAAATGAATACTTTGCATCAGTATTCACCAAAGAGAAGGAATTGGTAGATGTTGAGTCTGGAGAAGGGGGTGTAGATAGCCTGGGTCACATTGTGATCCAAAAAGACGAGGTGTTGGGTGTCTTAAAAAATATTAAGGTAGATAAGTCCCCAGGGCCGGATGGGATCTACCCCAGAATACTGAAGGAGGCTGGAGAGGAAATTGCTGAGGCCTTGACAGAAATCTTTGGATCCTCGCTGTCTTCAGGGGATGTCCCGGAGGACTGGAGAATAGCCAATGTTGTTCCTCTGTTTAAGAAGGGTGGCAGGGATAATCCCGGGAACTACAGGCCGGTGAGCCTTACTTCAGTGGTAGGGAAATTACTGGAGAGAATTCTTCGAGACAGGATCTACTCCCATTTGGAAGCAAATGGACGTATTAGTGAGAGGCAGCACGGTTTTGTGAAGGGGAGGTCGTGTCTCACTAACTTGATAGAGTTTTTCGAGGAGGTCACTAAGATGATTGATGCAGGTAGGGCAGTAGATGTCTATATGGACTTCAGTAAGGCCTTTGACAAGGTCCCTCATGGTAGACTAGTACAAAAGGTGAAGTCACACGGGATCAGGGGTGAACTGGCAAGGTGGATACAGAACTGGCTAGGCCATAGAAGGCAGAGGGTAGCAATGGAGGGATGCTTTTCTAATTGGAGGGCTGTGACCAGTGGTGTTCCACAGGGATCAGTGCTGGGACCTTTGCTCTTTGTAGTATATATAAATGATTTGGAGGAAAATGTAACTGGTCTGATTAGTAAGTTTGCAGACGACACAAAGGTTGGTGGAATTGCGGATAGCGATGAGGACTGTCTGAGGATACAGCAGGATTTAGATTGTCTGGAGACTTGGGCGGAGAGATGGCAGATGGAGTTTAACCTGGACAAATGTGAGGTAATGCATTTTGGAAGGGCTAATGCAGGTAGGGAATATACAGTGAATGGTAGAACCCTCAAGAGTATTGAAAGTCAAAGAGATCTAGGAGTACAGGTCCACAGATCACTGAAAGGGGCTACACAGGTGGAGAAGGTAGTCAAGAAGGCATACGGCATGCTTGCCTTCATTGGCCGGGGCATTGAGTATAAGAATTGGCAAGTCATGTTGCAGCTGTATAGAACCTTAGTTAGGCCACACTTGGAGTATAGTGTTCAATTCTGGTCGCCACACTACCAGAAGGATGTGGAGGCTTTAGAGAGGGTGCAGAAGAGATTTACCAGAATGTTGCCTGGTATGGAGGGCATAAGCTATGAGGAGCGATTGAATAAACTCGGTTTGTTCTCACTGGAACGAAGGAGGTTGAGGGGCGACCTGATAGAGGTATACAAAATTATGAGGGGCATAGACAGAGTGGATAGTCAGAGGCTTTTCCCCAGGGTAGAGGGGTCAATTACTAGGGGGCATAGGTTTAAGGTGAGAGGGGCAAAGTTTAGAGTAGATGTACGAGGCAAGTTTTTTACGCAGAGGGTAGTGGGTGCCTGGAACTCACTACCGGAGGAGGTAGTGGAGGCAGGGACGATAGGGACATTTAAGGGGCATCTTGACAAATATATGAATAGGATGGGAATAGAAGGATACGGACCCAGGAAGTGTAGAAGATTGTAGTTTAGTCGGGCAGTATGGTCGGCACGGGCTTGGAGGGCCGAAGGGCCTGTTCCTGTGCTGTACATTTCTTTGTTCTTTGTTGTTCTAGGACATCTCAAACATGGTCCTCAACTGTGTGACCTGTCAATGCTTCCAGCCAGCGCAAAGCGAGGAGACGCTCCAGCAGCATGAAATCGAGACCTCCCCATGGTCCAAGGTTGGCATCAACCTCTTTCGTGCGAATGGTCGTGACTGCGTGTTGATTATTGACTATTTCTCCAATTACCCTGAAGTCGTGAAGCTCTCAGACCTCACATCTCGGACCGTCATCAAGGCCTGTAGGAGACTTTCTCCAGGCATGGTATCCCACTCACTGTCATGAGTGACAATGGCCCATACTTCAACAGCCACGAGTGGTCTATGTTTGCCAAGTCATACCATTTCAAACATGTCACTTCCAGCCCACACTATCCGCAGTCCAATGGGAAGGTTGAAAAAGGGGTGCACATTGTGAAACAGCTTATCTGCAAGGCCGCGGATTCTGCTTCTGACTTCTACCTCACGCTGCTTTCACACAGGGCGACCCCATTGTCCACTGGCATGTCGCTGGCTCAACTCCTGATGAACGGACCTGCGGACGATGCTTCCAGCCCTACACCCGCCCAACCTGGATCACCTCCCGGTGCTGCAGAAGGGGCAGCAACTCCGAAACCAGCAAAAGCAGGGCTATGATGCTCATGCCACCGATTTGCCCTTGTTATCCCCGGCAGACACTGTCAGGATCAAGATACCGGATGGTGGCTGGTCTGCTCCAGCTGTCGTTGTTCGACAGGCTGCGCCCCGCTCGTATGTTTTACGTATGGCTGATGGTTCTGTTGTGCGACGAAACAGACGGGTACTGCGCAATGTTGCCTGCCCGCAACCGCTTTCTTCTCCATTTCCATCCGTTGTTTTGCCACCGCCTGATACCTCGAACTACGAGGCCACCTGTCAGGCTTCCATCCCGCCTGTCAAGGCGCCATCGTCCCCACCACCACCTCTCCGGTGGTCGACAAGGATCAGACGCAAGCCCCAGAGACTGGACTTATGAACATTTGTTTTGTTTGCTATGTTCTGTTTTCTCACATTAGACAGCTGTCTTCGCATGTAAAAACGTTCACATATGCCACCGCTTGTAAATATGTTAATATATGCCACCACATGTAAGTACGTTCCCATGTGCCAACAAAACATAAAAAAAAGGGGAGATGTCATGATACGCAGACATACAGATAATGATATCCAGACAGACACAGACAGGCAGCTAATGAACACAGAGAACAGGACATGACCAATTAGCAGGCAGGACACTCATGGGTGGTATCTCACTATAAAAGGCACGAGGCACTCACACTCCGCCTCTTTCCACTGATGAACATCTACAGAGTAACCACACTTAGGTTAGCAGAGAGTCAAACTCATAGAGAACTGTGCTAACTGTGCTATTGGTTCAATAAATCAGACTGAACAAACTTCAAGGTCTGGAGTATCTTTTGGTTAAAGCTGCATCCAGTTCAGCCTGTGTTATTCCAGAGTACATAACACATCACAATGTGGCGGAGGTGACATATTTGGGATACCATGCAGACTGCCACGGCTTGCATCTGGTCGAGGACAAGGTAGAACCATCCAGCAGGCCCCCATTCCGGAGGGAATAACAGAGCTTTGTCCTTCCCTGGGGCTTGTTAACTACTATGGGATTTCGCAACTCTGCTGGCGCCCTCCATCATTTGCTGATAAAGTGCCAACCCTGGGAATGGGCTCAGCCACAGCATGCGTGCGACTTTTTCCACAGTCAAGAAAGCAGCTATCATGGTTTCCTCAACCTTATGTAAGCTTCCTATTTTGACCCTGCCAGGTCGCTCTTACTGACATGTGTTGCATCATCCTACGGGGTTGGGGCTGTCCTAACCCAATGTATGGATGATGGGTCGGGAAGCCCAATGGCACGGGGATGTAACTCAGCGCAATTTGAAAAAGGTGGCTTAGCCGTAGTGTTCGGAGTGAAAACAATTCACGAATAAATTTATGGCCATACATTTATGGTGCTCATGGACCACAAGACATTACTGGAACTGTTTAAGAAGGACAAGGCAACACCCCCATTGCTTCCGTACGGATCCAGCGTTGGGCCCCACTGCTGGTTGCCTGTGAATATGTATTGGAACACCGCTTCGGGCAAAGGTTCCCCCCGCGGATGCATTGAGCCAGATCCCCCGCCCAATAGGGTCACCAACCCCTGCTACGGCCAGCGAGGTCATAGCCATGTTACATTTCATGGACTCTTTATTCATCACGGCATCCCGTATTCTGGCTTGGACCCAGACAGACCCACAATTGCCCAGTGTTGGTGACATTGTATTTTATGGAGCCCAGCCCTGCATATTGCCAGATGACCTGAGAGCGTACACATCTAAGATCCCGGAGCTAAGTGTCGAGGACTGCGTTATCCTTTGTGGAACGTGAGCTGTAGTTCCAGAAAAAAATGCGCACAGCCACTCCTGCAGGACCTCCATAAGGACATCTGGAAGATTCCATAATGAAGAGTTGGCCCGCAGTTACGTCTGGTGGCCCAGAATAGATGCCAAGAAGCTGGCCGAATGCTGTATTCAATGCCAGGAAAACCAGAAGTTGACACGAGCCATTGGAATGGCCGGGTCGATCTTGGTCCCGCCTCCATGGTGACTTTGCGGGACCATTCCAAGGCTCTCATCACAGTAGATACCCACTCCAAGTGGATGGAAGTGCACCGAATGCAGACGACAACCTCAAAAGCCATGGTCGAATGGCTTTGTCTGTCATTCAGCACACATGGTATCCCCGAAATGCTGATATTGGATATTGGCACGGCTTTTACCAGCGCAGAGTTCAGCTCGTTTACGCAGTCAAACGCCATCCGCCACGTGTGCACTGCTCCACAACACGTGGCCTCGAATGGATTGGCCGAGCAAGTGGACCAAACTTTCAAACACGAGTTAAGATCCCTGGAGCCATGTTAGTCATGTTCCTTTTTTACTACCCGGCCACACCAGATGCCACAACAGGGTTTGCGCCTGCCGAGCTGCTCATGGATCGTTACCTCCACACGCGTTTGAACCTCGTGCTCCCGGACATTGGTGGGAAGGTCCATCTCGGCCAGGACAGGTCCGAGGTGGACACAGCCAAACGTACACCCCTATGAAATTTTTCATTGGGTGACTTGGGAAACAACCAAAACTTTGGTAATGAGGCCATGTGGATCCGGACATGATGCTATCCCAGACTGGGCCAATCTCATATAAAGTGCAGGCACAAGGTGCGAAGCGAACAGCCACATGGACCATCTTCGCAGTCATGTCCCTGACCTGCCGGACCTGCTCCCAGAGGCCCCATTCTGCCTCCTCTGCTGCCACCACTGCGCCCAGCCCCAACTCAGAGATGGAGACTAAGCTGCTACCAGAGGCTGACAGCCCAGCCCCCAAAGCCAAGCAGTCGCACCGGCCCCACTCTGACGCTCCCTGTGGAAAAGTCAATCCCCTGTCCAGTGTATGCCGCTGGACCCTGCACAAATGATACCTGTATGCCAACCTCAGGTGAAGAGGACAAAGCGGCCTTCACACCTGGCCGCCAATGCAGACACTGCTCAGGACATGTGGCGGGAGGTATGCTACACGGAGGTCACGGGGTGTGGACCATCCATTTCCCGTGACCTCTACTGAGTACGAACTTTCCCGGTAATGGGGCGGGGCTTCCCCTTTAATGAGGGGAGCCTCAACAGTGTCAAAACCCCGACCTGTGTGGAGGTCGGGCAGGAGACCGTTCGGGGAATGGAGTAGTTCTATGTATCCGCTAATAAACCTTAATTTTTAAAATAATCTTTACTATTGTCACAGGTTTTTTCAAAATGCACAAAAGTAATGTGGGGATTGTTTAAACAGCACTTGTTGCAAGTGCTAAATAGTTTTGTCCCACTGAGATGAGGAAGGAATGGTAAGGTGAAGGAACCTTGGATGACAAGAGAAATGGAGCTTCTAGTCAAGAGGAAGAAGGAAGCTTACATAAGGTTGAGGAAGCCAGGATCTGACTCGGCTCTAAAGGGTTACAAGGTAGCCAGGAAGGAACTCAAAAATGGACTGAGGAGAGCTAGAAGGGGGCATGAAAAAGCTCTGCCGGGAAGGATTAGGGAAAACCCCATGGCGATCTACACTTATGTGAGAAAAAGAGGATGATCAGAGTGAGAGTAGGGCCGATCAGGGATAGTGGCGGGAAATTGTGTCTAGAGTCTGAGGAGATGGGGGAGGCCCTAAATAAATACTTTGCTTCAGTATTCACGAGAGAGAGGGGCCTTGTTGCTCATGAGAACAGCGTGAATCAGGTTAATAGACTCAAACAGGTTGATATTAAGAAGGAGGATGTGCTGGAAATTTTGAAAAGCATCAGGATTGATAAGTCCCCTGGGCCTGATGGGATATAGCCAAGCTTACGAGGGAGCGAGGGAGGAGGAGGAGATTGCTGCGCCATTGCCGGTGATCTTTGCGTCCTCACTCTCCACTGGAGTAAGTACCTGATGATTAGAGGGAGACAAATGTTGTTCCCCTGTTCAAGATAGGGAATAGGGAAATCCCTGGGAATTACAGACCCATCAGTCTTACGTCTGTGGTGAGCAAAATATTGGAAAGGATTCTGAGAAATAGAGGGCGGGATTCTCTACGAACCGGCGGCGCGGGCAACTCCGGCGTGAAGGAGTGGCGTGAACCATCCCGGCGTCGGGCCTCCCCGAAGGGGCGGAATCTTCTGCACCTTCAGGGGCTAGGCTGGCTCCGGAGTGGTTTGCCCCGCTGGCCGGTGCGGAAGGGGCTTAGCGCCAAACCAACCGGCGCCGAAGGGCCTCCAGTGGCTGGTGCGAGTTGGCGCATGCACGGGAGTGTCAGCGTGTGCTGGCATCAATCCAACGCATGCGCAGGTGGGGATCATCTCCGCGTCGGCCATCGCGGGGGACCACAGCAGCCGACGCGGAGGAATAGAGTGCCCCCCTGGCACAGGCCCCCCCGCGGATCGGTGGGCCCCGATCGCAGGCCAGGCCACCCTGGGGGCACCTCCCGGGGCCAGATCCCCCCACGCCCCTCCCCCCCTCCCCAAGGACCCCGGAGACCGCCCGCGCAGCCAGGTCCCGCCGGCAAGTACCAACTCTAATTTACACCAGCAGGACCAGCCGAAAACGGGCGATCACTTGGCCCATCGCGGGCCGGAGAATCGCCGGGGAGGGGGCGCTGCAGCGGCCGCCGACCGTCGTGGCCGATTCCCGCCGCCCTCCCGGCGATTTTCCGACCTGGCGGGGGGTCGGAGAATCCCGCCCAGGATTTATGATTTTTTAGCAAAGCATGGTTTGATTAAAGATAGTCAGCATGGCTTTGTGAGGGGCAGGTCATGCCTCACAAGCCTCATTGAATTATTTGAGGACGTGACGGGACATATTGATGAAGGTCGGGCAGTGGATGTGGTGTATATGGATTTCAGTAAGGCATTTGATAAGGTTCCCCATGGTCGGCTCATTCAGAAAGTTAGGGGGCATGGGATACAGGGAAATTTGGCTGTCTGGATACAGAATTGGCTGGCCGAAAGAAGACAGCGAGTGGTAGTGGATGGAAAGTATTCTGCTTGGAGGTCGGTGACTAGTGGTGTCCCGCAGGGATCTGTTCTGGGACCTCTGCTCTTTGTGGTTTTTTGTGACTTGGATGAGGAAATGGAAGGGTGGGTTAGTAAGTTTGCCGATGACATGAAGGTTGGGGGGTTGTAGATTGTGCTGAGGGTTGTTGCAGATTACAGCAGGACATTGACAGGATGCAGAACTGGGCTGAGAAGTGGCAGATGGAGTTCAACCTTGATAAATGTGAAGTGAGTCATTTTGGAAGGTCGAATTTGAATGCTGAATATCAGGGTTAAAGGCAGGATTCTTGGAAGTGTGGAGGAACAGAGGGATCTTGGGGTCCACGTACATAGATCCCTCAAAGTTGCCACCCAGGTTGATAGGGTTGTTAAGAAGGCGTATGGTGTGTTGGCTTTCATTAACAGGGGGATTGAGTTTAAGAGCAGCGAGGTTTTGCTGCAGCTTTATAAAACTCTAGTTAGACCACACTTGGAATATTGTGTCCAGTTCTGGTCGCCTCATGATAGAAAGGATGTGGGTGCTATGGAGGGGGTACAGAGGAGATTTACCAGGATGTTACCTGTACTGGAGGGCATGTCTTATGAAGAAAAGTTGAGGGAGCTAGCGCTTTTCTCACTGGAGCGAAGAAGGCAGAGAGGTGACTTGATAGAGGTGTACAAGGTGATGAGAGGCATGGATAGAATGGATAATCAGAGACTTTTCCGCAGGGTGGAAATGGCTGTCATGAGGGGACATAATTTTAAGGTGATTGGAGGAAGGAATGGGGGAGGTGACTGTAGTGATCTGTACATCTGTACATACATCTGCACCAGGGACTGCAGACAGATGTGACAGCCACAGCATCACTAGAGGGTATCAGAGACGGGTATAAAGGATCCAGCCCAAGATAGGATCCGCCTCTTTCAGAAGCACAGGGCTAGTGAGCAGCAGCAGACAGAGACAGCTCAGCATAGGCAGTTTACCTGAGCTTCACTGGTTTCCCTCTTGACTGTAGTATATCTAGTTAAGCTCAGGAAACAGAACAAACCTACTGAATAAAGTATTTGTGTCAACTGGAAGTCTACAATCTTTATTCAAACTTAGATAATAACATAGTGTCAGAGTTGACTTACAGCACTGTGGATGTACCTACACCATATGGGCTACAGCAGTTCAAGAAGGGAACTCACCACCACCTTCTGAAGGGCAATTATGGATGGGCAATAAATGCTAGCCTAACCAGCGAAACTCACAAAGCGGAAAATGAATTTTAAAAGTGGGTAAGAAACTGGGTGAAGGTGCGAAAACAATTACAGTGATTTTCCGGCCCTACCCGCCCGGCTAGATCTTGCCATCCCACTCAAGGCAACCCTGCTGGCCGCAGGTTCCCTAGCGGTGCAGCTGGTGAGCAATGCCAGTGACTTTGACATAGAACATTGAACATAGAACATTACAGCACAGTACAGGCCCTTCGGCCCTCGATGTTGCACCGACCTGTGAACCCAATCTAAAGCCCATCTACACTATTCCCTTATCGTCCATATGTTTATCCAATGACCATTTAAATGCCCTTAATGTTGGCTAGTCCACTACTGTTGCAGGCAGGGCATTCCACGCCCTTACTACTCTCTGAGTAAAGAACCTGCCTCTGACATCTGTCCTATATCTATCACCCCTCAATTTAAAGCTATGTCCCCTCATGCTAGCCATCACAATCTGGGTTGTTGCCCGTGCCACGTGATAGTGAGATGAGGAATAGGGAGAGAGAGCATTTAAACACGTGGCTACAGGGATGGTGCAGGCGGGAGGGATTCAGATTTCTGGATAACTGGGGCTCTTTCTGGGGAAGGTGGGACCTCTACAGACAGGATGGTCTACATCTGAACCTGAGGGGCACAAATCTCCTCTGCACCCTTTCCAATGCTTCCACATCCTTCCTCTAATGGGGCGACCAGAACTGCACGGAAGATCCCGCTAGCAGCCAATAGCAAACTGCCTCCGCCTCCGCCGGCGGAAAACACACTGCGGTGGCGGGGGTCCGTAAATTCCCAGCCACTGAATCCCCGCTTGAGGATATATTATAATAATAATAATCTTCATTAGTGTCACAAGCAGGCTTACATTAACACTGCAATGAAGTTACTGTGATAATCCCCTAGTCGCCACATTCCGGTGCCTGTTCGGGTACACAGAGGGAGAATCAGAACGCCCAACTCACCTAACAAGCACGTCTCTCGGGACTTGTGGGAGGAAACTGGAACACCCGGAGGAAACCCAACATGCAGACACGGGGAAAACGTGCAGACTCCGCACGGTCACCCAAGTCGAAAATCGAACCTGCCGCTGTGAAGCAACAGTGCTAACCACTATGCTACCGTGCTGCCCATAATATTAGATTCAGGAGAAGTGTTGAGTGGGATTTCCCGCAACCGACACTGAGACCATGACTTTTGAACTTACACAATCTTCCTGGATTCTGAAAGGCAGTGCAAAGCGAGAAAGTTTACAGACGTTTCCAAACTGGGAGGAACAGTGGATCATAAATGACAGAGTGAGCTAAATAAAATGGAGAAGTGAGCAGAATAGTAGCAGCTGGAATTTAATGCAGGCAGGCATATGGTGCTACATACAAGAGGGAAAGATAATGATCCAACACTCATACTTCATGACTGTTGCTGCAAATGCCAAGGATGAAATTGCAGCCAGGTCTCAGTGAAATCAATGACAATAAAGATGTCAACCAGGGATTAGCTGCAATAAACAAAACCAAAAGAATCAGGAATATAAAATGTAAGACAGAATAGAGAATGATCAAAACCAAAGCAGAATACTGTGAACACTGGAAATCTGAAGTATAAACAGAAAATTCTGGAAATTTTCAGCATGTCAGGCAAAATCAGTGGAGAGAGAAATTGAGTTAACATTTCAGGTCAGTGAGCTTTTATCAGAACTGGTTTAACTTCAAAATGAAATTGGCTGAAGGAGGGGAAGTGTGTGTGGGTGGACGGGGAGTGCTGGTAGGAAAGGACGAAAGGGGTGATCTGTGACAGGGTGAAAGATGGAAGGCATTAAATGATAAAAGTGTTTATTGGGCAGGGCTAGAGGGAGTGAGAATATAACAAAATGTGAATGGTGGAATGATGAAGGGATACCATTCAAAATTAAAAACAGGAGAAAAATGAGAATAAAAGTTTCCACTTTCTTCCTGTGTCTGCATAGGTTTCCTCCGGGTGCTCCGGTTTCCTCACACATTCCAAAAATGTGCAGATTAGGTGGATTGGCCATGCTAAATTGCCCCTTCGTGTCCAAAAGGTTAGGTGGGGTTACTGGGTTATGGGGATAAGGTGGACCTGTCGGGCTTAACTAGGGGGCTCTTTCAGTGGGTCGGTGCAGACTCGATGGGCCGAATGGCCTCCTCTGCACTTGGAGACTTTTAAATGGCATGATCCTATTGTTGTGGTTATAGTCCTTCAGTCTGCAGGCTGCTGGATGTATCTCAGGTGCATCTTGAAACTTGTTGAGATCCAGCCTTGAGAGCAGGTTCGCTGAAGCGCCAGTGTCCAGTTTAAACAGAATTTGTGCAGTTGTTTACTTGTATGACTGTGTTCCATTCATTATTAGAATTTACTGAACTAATTTGTTGAGGATTGTTTGTTGCTTCATTGGATTCTTCCCACTTTTCTATTATGCCAACAAAATACGTGTTCTCCAGTGAGTAATTGTCAGTTTCGGATGAAAACTTCTCTTCTTCTTCTTTTTCTTTTGATTCGACACTACGATCATTAATCTGCCTATAGTTTTGTTTAGCAGGTTTAAATGCGAGTGAAGATCTGCACTGCACAGCAAAATTATTTAATTTTGCCACATTTAGAGCATTGTTTTCCATGTGCTGGGCATTTCTTCTTTAAGTGGGCGGTTCCACATCTAGAACACGTCAAGACGTTGACTTCGTGACGCACGACACATCTTCATGTATGCGCAGATCGTTGTTTTGACCATCTCGCATTTTTCAGTGAAGTGCGCACGTGCAGGGCTTGAGTGCGCGTGCACAAAATGGCTGCCATCCGAGACGTGCTTCTTCATCGATTGCGACACCATTTTTACACTCAACTTCGTGGTGGATTTTCACGCCTTTTTCATGGACATAATACGCTTGGTACTGATTCTTACTTTGCTGATGTGCTAGCCATTTTTCAATTGCTATTTCTAATGTTAAATCGTGTGGTCTCAAAAGCCTTTCTCTGAGATGCTCATCATTTATCCCAAATACAATCTGGTCACAAATTAAAGAATCATGCCATGCTGCAAAGTTATAGGATTGAGCTAGAAGTTTTAAGTCTGTCACAAAGCTAGTAAACGATTCATTATTTTTTGCAATCTCTGATGGAAAATGAAGCGTTCAAATGTCTCATTTGTTTGTATCTCGCAGTGGTCGTTGAATTGACTGAAAATAACATCAAATTTAGCTTTGTCCTGACCAACAGAATACTGAAAGAAGTTGTATATTTTGATTGCATGCTGTCCTGCCATTGTTAAGAGCAATGCAATTTTACGAGCATCAGCCACAGTAGTTAAGTCTGAAGCTTCCAGATATACTTGAAATTGTTGTTTAAACAGCTTCCAATTTACATTGAAATTACCAGTAATTTTGAGGAGATGTGGAGCTTACTCGTGGTCCATCGAGGCGTTTGTCTTCGAAGGATTCGTTTGCTGCAATGCTTCTCCAGTTGAATAGCTGCTATGGTTTTCATCTGTTTCTGATCTAACTAAATCACTCAAGCTAGTTTTCTGAAGCCAAAACCTGGTGCCATGTTATGTTACATGATCGTAATACATCGTTATTCTTTGCTTTACTCCCAGAATGGTCTGATAGTTGGATTTCAATTAAACTTCCAATCTTCAATTTAAAGCAAATTATATTTAATGAATAACGGATATAAATACGAACGAGTTTATTCACTCTACAGAACAATAACTGACGATAAAGTAAATCAGAAGGAGTATTAACTATGTTTAACTACACGTGCCAACTAAGCTATATCTCTCTTACACTCTGCTGTCTAGTCACTCCTGGTTCGAAGAGCGGGTGGATCTTCCAGGTTCAGTTTATATACTGAATCTAGTGCTGCCATATGGTGGTTGTCTAACACTACGATACAGTTGTTAACCCTTTACATACCAGCAGATATACAGATCACTACAGTGCTAACCACTGTGCCATCATGTCACCCTGTCAGATTCTTGACAAACAAACATCGATTACTGTGTCCAGTTCAGACCCACCTCGAACACTGTGTCCAGTTCAGGCCCACCTCGAATACTGTGTCCAGTTCAGACCCACCTCGAACACTGTGTCCAGATCAGACCCACCTCGAACACTGTGTCCAGTTCAGTCCCACCTCGATTACAGTGTCCAGTTCAGTCCCACCTCGATCACTGTGTCCAGTTCAGACCCACCTCGATTACAGTGTTCAGTTCAGACCCACCTCGATTACAGTGTCCAGTTCAGTCCCACCTCGATTACTGTGCCCAGTTCAGTCCCACCTCGATTACTGTGCCCAGTTCAGTCCCACCTCGATTACTGTGCCCAGTTCAATCCCACCTCGATTACAGTGTCCAGTTCAGTCCCACCTCGATTACAGTGTCCAGTTCAGACCCACCTCAATTACAGTGTCCAGTTCAGACCCACCTCGATTACAGTGTCCAGTTCAGACCCACCTCGATTACAGTGTCCAGTTCAGTCCCACCTCGATTACTGTGTCCAGTTCAGTCCCACCTCGATTACAGTGTCCAGTTCAGACCCACCTCGATTACTGTGCCCAGTTCAGTCCCACCTCGATTACAGTGTCCAGTTCAGACCCACCTCGATTACAGTGACCAGTTCAGACCCACCTCGATCACTGTGTCTAGTTCAGGCCCACCTCAATCACTGTGTCCAGTTCAGTCCCACCTCGATTACTGTGTCCAGTTCAGTCCCACCTCGATTACTGTGTCCAGTTCAGTCCCACCTCCATTACTGTGTCCAGTTCAGTCCCACCTCAATTACTGTGTCCAGTTCAGTCCCACCTCGATTACTGTGTCCAGTTCAGCCTCACCTCGAGCACTGTGTCCAGTTCAGCCTCACCTCAATTACTGTGTCCAGTTCAGTCCCACCTCGATTACTGTGTCCAGTTCAGCCTCACCTCGAGCACTGTGTCCAGTTCAGCCTCACCTCAATTACTGTGTCCAGTTCAGACCCACCTCGATTACTGTGTCCAGTTCAGCCTCCCCTCGATTACAGTGTCCAGTTCAGACCCACCTCGATTACTGTGTCCAGTTCAGACCCACGTCGATTACTGTGTCCAGTTCAGGCCCACGTCGATTACTGTGTCCAGTTCAGGCCCACCTCGATTACTGTATGAACGACGTGCTGTTGGGTAATCTGGACTATCTGAATTCTCCCTCTGTGTACCCAAACAGGCGCCGCAATGTGGCTACTAGGGAATTTTCATAGTAACTTCATTGCAGTGTTAATGTAAGTCAATAATTGTCAAACTTGTGACAACAAAGATTATTATTATTATACTGTGTCCAGTTCAAACCCACCTTAATTACTGTGTCCAGTTCAGACCCACGTCGATTACTGTGTTCAGTTCAATCACACATCGATTGCTATGTCCAGTTCATATCCACGTTGATTACTGTGTCCAGTTCATACGCACCGCGAGCACTGTGTCCAGTTCAGTCCCACCTCAATTGCTGTGTCCGGTTCATATCCACCTCGAGCACTGTGTCCAGTTCAGTCCCACCTCAAGCACTGTGTCCAGTTCAGTCCCACCTCGAACACGGTGTCCAGTTCAAAATAACAAAGAACACAGCACAGGCCCTTCACCTCTTCAAGCCTGCGCCGACCATGTTACCTGCCTGAACTAAAACCGTATGCACTTACGGAGTCCGCATCACTTCCATTCTCACCCTATTCATATATTTGTTCAGATGTCTGATAAATGCCGCTATCGTACCTGCTCCCACCACCTCCACAGGCAGCGCGTTCCATATATTTACCACCCTCTGTGTAACAAACTTGCCTCGCACATCTGTTCTAAACTTTTCCCCATGCACTTTAAACCTATGTCCCCTATGTTGTGTTGGGTGCTCTGGATCAGTGGAACAGGTCACCAACAGTTGAAATAGTGCAACACTATTTTATTGAATCATTAACTATTGTAACATATTCTGACTGTGGGTTAACACGATACTAGCTTTAACTAAAGATCTTTGCCTTGTCCTAACCAGTCGATGCACTCAGCACATGGTGAATGTCTGTGTTGCAGGCTGTGAGCTCTGTCCTACTAGCTAGCTGCAGCTCGAATGAGCGGGAACTCTGATGCCCCCTGTCTTTATAGTGCGTGTGCTCTAACTGGTGATTGGCTGTGGTGTTGTGTGTGTTGATTGGTCCCACTGTGTGTCCATCAGTGTGTGTCTGCACCATGATATACTGGTGTATATTATGACACCCTAGTACTTGACTCTCCTACTCTAGGAAAGAACATCTGATTGTCCTGTCTGTCCATGCCACTCATAACCTTGGTAAGAAGTCTTACAACACCAGGTTAAAGTCCAACAGGTTTGTTTCGAATCACTAGCTTTCGGAGCACTGCTCCTTCCTCAGGTGAATTCACCTGAGGAAGGAGCATGCTCCGAAAGCTAGTGATTCAAAACAAACCTGTTGGACTTTAACCTGGTGTTGTAAGACTTCCTTCTGTGCTCACCCCAGTCCAACGCCGGCATCTCCACATCATGACTCATAATCTTGTAGATCTCTACCAGGTTGCTTCTCAACCTCCGCCGTTCCAGTGAGAACAAACTGAATTATCCAACCTCTCCTCATAGCTAATGCCCTCTATACCGAGCAACATTCCAGTAAACCGCTTCTGTGTCCTCTCCAAAGCTTCCACATCCTTCTGGTAATGTGGCGACCAGAATTGTATACAATATTCCTAACGAAGCCTAACTAAGGTCTTGTACAGCTGCAACAAGACTTGCCAATTTTTATACTCAATGCCCCAACCGATGAAGGCCAGCATGCCGTATGCCTTCTTGACCACCTAATCCACATGCGTTGCCACTTTCAGTGATCGGTGGATATGCATGCCCAGATCCCTCTGCCATTTTACTACTCGTAAGTCCCACTTTGATTACTGTGTCCAGTTCAGTCCCACCTCTATTACTGCATCCAGTTCAGTCCCACCTATATTACTGCATCCAGTTCAGTCCCACCTTATTACTGTTTCCAGTTCAGACCCACCTCGATTACTGTGTCCAGTTCAGTCCCACCTCTATTACTGCATCCAGTTCAGTCCCCCTATATTACTGCGTCCAGTTCAGTCCCACCTTATTACTGTTTCCAGTTCAGACCCACCTCAATTCCTGTGTCCAGTTCAGTCCCACCTCGATTACTGTGTCCATTTCAGTCCCACCTACATAACTGTATCCAGTTCAGACTCACAAAGAACAAGAACAAAGAAAAGTACAGCACAGGAACAGGCCCTTCGGCCCTCCAAGCCTGCGTCGACCATGTTGACCGTCTCAACTAAAATCTTCTACACTTCCGGGTTCTGTATCCTCTATTCCCCTCCTCAAGTATTGTGCCTGGATTTGTTTGAGGAACGCTTTAATAGATATCGGATAGTTAAGGAAATAGAAAGCTTTAAACTTTAAACTATAGGAGTGAAACATGGGTTCGGTGTAGAAATCATTAGTTTAGGGAGGGAGTTGCTTAGTGCATGGAGGCTTAACTGTGCCAGGAGCAATGAAGCAATTTAAATCCAGATGTTTGGCCTTCATTGTATTACAGGGAAACCAGGTACACAATTCAGTTATGTGTTAATGAACCGTGAAATCAGTGCAATTAATGAGTCAGATCCAGAA
Organism: Scyliorhinus torazame; assembly: GCF_047496885.1. NCBI lineage: Eukaryota > Metazoa > Chordata > Chondrichthyes > Carcharhiniformes > Scyliorhinidae > Scyliorhinus > Scyliorhinus torazame. The sequence continues at coordinate 180,530,702 of NC_092713.1, forward strand.
TATGAAGGATGAATTGATATATGACCAGATTAAACACTGCACACGGTTGACATAGATTTATCTGTCATTCTTTCTTTAGTGATCCAGGTTTCCAATGATATGGATTTAGAACCCAGGAAGAAATCGGTGCAGCAAGAGGAAGGAATGTGAAAGGTTGCAGTGAGGACCGACTAATGATTAAAATCTTCAATTATTTATGAGGGTATTCCTTGTCATGATATGCAAACATGCAACCAATGAACACTCAGAATAGGACACAACCAATGGGCAGTCAGGACACTCAGAGGTGGCGTCACCACAAGGGGGCATGACATAAACACTATAAAAGGGATGATGCACTCATACCCTGCCTCTTTCCACAGACAGACATCTCGAGAGTTAGACAGGGTTGATCAACAGCATCACACCCCAGCACGTGGCTTAGAGCAAGCTGGTACAGTTAGACTGAGTTACTACAGTTAGATTAGCAGAGAGTCAAACTCAATTGAGAACTGTGCTAATAGTTCAATAAACACATTGAACTAATTTCAGAGTCCGGAGCATCCTTTAGTTAAGACTGCATCAAGGCAGCACAGTGGCCTAGTGGTTAGCACAGCTGCCTCACAGCGCTGATGTCCCAGGTTCGATCCCGGCTCTGGGTCACTGCCCTTGTGGAGTTTGCACATTCTCCCCGTGTCTGCGTGGGTTTCGCCCCCACAACCCAAAAAATGTGCAGATTAGGTGGATTGGCCACGCTAAGTTGCCCCTTTATTGGAAAAAATAATTGCGTACACTAAATTTATTTTAAAAAAAAGACTGCATCAAGTAGCAGCCTGTGTTATCCGAAGCAGCATAACACAACACTCCTGAGCTGTGATCCTCCAACTAGATGAGTTTCTGGAGGATGTTGTATTTAGTGTTTAATGTTACAGTGTTTCGGGTTGCCAGGAACGCCCCCCCCCCCACCTCCTCCCTCTCATTGGGAGGAAGCTGAAGGTTCAGATATTCATTTTCATTTCCTCCTCTGGAGGCTTCTGACCCAAATCCCGCATCAAAGGAGAAGAAAAGGTAACATTTTTTTAAAATGTTTCCAATGAAGGGGAAATTTTGCCTGACCAATCCACCCACCCTGCACATCTATGGGTTGTGTGGGTGAGACCCACGCAGATGCAGGGAGAATTGCAAACTTCACACGGAATTGAACTTGGGTCCTCGGCTGCTCACACAGTGCTAACCCCTGCACCATTGTGCCGCCCGAAAAGGTAAAGTTGACAAGAACATTCAAAGTCATTACCATCTAATCCCACATTATCAACATCCTGGGGCTTACTATTGACCAGAAACTAAACTGGATGAGCTATATAAATACTGTCACTCCAAGAGCAGGTCAGTGGCTAGGAATCCTGTGGTGAGTAACTCACATCCTAATTCTTCAAAGCCTGTCCACCATCTATAAGGCACAAGTGTAATGGAACACTCTACATTTGCCTGTATAAGGGCATCTGCAACAACACTCAAGAAACTCAACACCATCCAGGGTAAAGCTGCCCATTTTATTGGCACCGCATTCCACAGAAATTCACTCACTCCACCACCGATGCACAGCAGCAGCAGTGTGTACCATCTATAATATGCACTGTAGGAACTCACCAAGGTTCAAAGAACAAAGAAATGTACAGCACAGGAACAGGCCCTTCAGCCCTCCAAGCCCATGCCGACCTTGCTGCCCGACTAAACTACAATCTTCTACACTTCCTGGGTCCGTATCCCTCTATTCCCATCCTATTCATGTATTTGTCAAGATGCCCCTTAAATGTCACTATCGTCCCTGCTTCCACCACCCCCTCCGGTAGCGAGTTCCAGGCACCCACTACCCTCTGTGTAAAAAACTTGCCTTGTACATCTACTCTAAAGCTTGCCCCTCTCACCTTAAACCTATGCCCCCGCGTAATTGATCCCTCTACCCTGGGGAAAAGTCTCTATGTCCCTCATAATTTTGTAGACCTCTATCAGGTCGCCCCTCAACCTCTGTCGTTCCAGTGAGAACAAACCGAGTTTATTCAACCGCTCCTCATAGCTAATGCCCTCCATACCAGGCAACATTCTGGTAAATCTCTTCTGCACCCTCTCTAAAGCCTCCACATCCTTCTGGTAGTGTGGCGACCAGAATTGAACACTATACTCCAAGTGTGGCCTAACTAAGGTTCTATACAGCTGCAACATGACTTGCCAATTCTTATACTCAATGCCCCGGCCAATGAAGGCAAGCATGCCGTATGCCTTCTTGACTACCTTCTCCACCTGTGTTGCCCCTTTCAGTGACCTGTGGACCTGTACACCTAGATCTCTCTGACTTTCAATATTCTTGAGGGTTCTACCATTCACTGTATATTCCCTACCTGCATTAGACCTTCCAAAATGCATTATCTCACATTTGCCCGGATTAAACTCCATCTGCCATCTATCCACCCTAGTCTCCAAACAATCTAAATCCTGCTGTATCCTCTGACAGTCCTCATCGCTATCCGCAATTCCACTAACCTTTGTGTCGTCTGCAAACTTACTAATCAGACCAGTTACATTTTCCTCCAAATCATTTATATTTACTACAAACAGCAAAGGTCCCAGCACTGATCCCTGCGGAACACCACTGGTCACTGCCCTCCAATTAGAAAAGCATCCTTCCATTGCTACTCTCTGCCTTCTATGACCTCGCCAGTTCTGTATCCACCTTGCCAGCTCACCCCTGATCCCGTGTGACTTCACCTTTTGCACTAGTCTACCATGAGGGACCTTGTCAAAGGCCTTACTGAAGTCCATATAGACAACATCCACTGCCCTACCTGCATCAATCATCTTTGTGACCTCCTCGAAAAACTATATCAAGTTAGTCCCCTTCACAAAACCATACTGCCTCTCACTAATACGTCCATTTGCTTCCAAATGGGAGTAGATCCTGTCTCGAAGAATTCTCTCCAGTAATTTCCCTACCACTGAAGTAAGACTCACCGGCCTGTAGTTCCCTGGATAATCCTTGCTACCCTTCTTAAACAGAGGAACAACATTGGCTATTCTCCAGTCCTCCGGGACATCACCAGAAGACAGTGAGGATCCAAAGATTTCTGTCAAGGCCTCAGCAATTTCCTCTCCAGCCTCCTTCAGTATTCTGGGGTAGGCCCCATCAGGCCCTGGGGACGCCCAACACCTCGTCTTTTTGGATCTCAATGTGACCCAGGCTATCTACACACCCTTCTCCAGACTCAACATCTACCAATTCCTTCTCTTTGGTGAATACTGATGCAAAGTATTCATTTAGTACCTCGCCCATTTCCTCTGGCTCCACACATAGATTCCCTTGCCTATCCTTCAGTGGGCCAACCCTTTCCCTGGCTACCCTCTTGCTTTTTATGTACGTGTAAAAAGCCTTGGGATTTTGCTTAACCCTATTTACCAATGACTTTTCGTGACCCCTTCTAGCCCTCCTGACTCCTTGCTTAAGTTCCTTCCTACTTTCCTTACATTCCACACAGGCTTCGTCTATTCCCAGCCTACAATATCTCTCGTTATCCAAGGTTCCTGAAAATTGCCGTATTTATCCTTCTTCCTCCCAGGAACATGCCGGTCTGAATTCCTTTCAACTGACACTTGAAAGCCTCCCACATGTCAGATGTTGATTTGCCCTCAAACATCCGCCCCCAATCTAGGTTCTTCAGTTCCCGCCTAATATTGTTATAATTAGCCTTCCCCCAATTTAGCACATTCACCCTAGGACCACTCTTATCCTTGTCCACCAGCACTTGAAAACTTACTGAATTGTGGTCACTGTTCCCGAAATGCTCCCCTACTGAAACTTCTACCACCTGGCCGGGCTCATTCCCCAATGCCAGGTCCAGTATCGCCCCTTCCCGAGTTGGACTGTCTACATATTGTTTTAAGAAGCCCTCCTGGATGCTCCTTACAAACTCTGCCCCATCTAAGCCCCCGGCACTAAGTGAGTCCCAGTCAATATTGGGGAAGTTGAAGTCTCCCATCACCACAACCCTGTTGTTTTTACTCTTTTCCAAAATCTGTCTACCTATCTGCTCCTCTATCTCCCGCTGGCTGTTGGGAGGCCTGTAGTAAACCCCCGTTCTTATTCCTGATCTCTGCCCATATAACCTCACTGCCCTCTGAGCACTGCCCTCCCGTAGTACAGCTGTGATATCCTCCCTAACCAGTAGCGCAACTCCGCCACCCCTTTTACATCCCCCTCTATCCCGCCTGAAACATCTAAATCCTGGAATGTTTAGCTGCCAATCCTGCCCTTCCCTCAACCAGGTCTCTGTAATGGCAACAACATTCCAACGTTCCAAGTACTAATCCAAGCTCTAAGTTCATCTGCCGAACCCGTAATACTTGCATTAAAACATATGCACTTCAGGCCACCAGACCCGCTGTGTTCAGCAACTTCTCCCTGTCTGCTCTGCCTCAGAGCCACACTGTCCCTATTCCTTAGCTCTCCCTCAAACCTTCTGACCTATTGCTCCCGTGCCCACCTCCCTGCCATACTAGTTTAAACCCTCCCGTGGAACACTAGCAAACCTTGCGGCCAGGATATTTATGCCTCTCCAGTTTAGATGCAACCCGTCCTTCTTTTATAGGTCACACATGCCCCGGAAGAGCTCCCAGTGGTCCAGATAATGGAAACCCTCCCTCCTACATCAGCTGTTTAGCCACGTGTTTAGCTGCTCTATCTTCCTATCAGTCTCACTGGCACGTGGCACGGGGAGTAATCCCGAGATTACAACCCGAGAGGTCCTGTCTTTTAACTTTCTGCCTAGCTCCCTGAACTCCTGCTGCAGGACCTCATGCCCCTTCCTGCCTATGTCGTTAGTACCAATATGTACAACGACCTCTGCCTGTTTGTTCCTTTGACAACACCTTCAAAATCCACGAGCACTACCACCTAGAAGGACAAAGGCAGCAGATACCTGGGAACACCACCACCTAGAAGTTCCCATCCAAGTCACTCACCATCATGACTTGGAAATATATCGCCATTCCTTCACTGTCTCTGGGTCAGAATCCTAGAATTCTCTCCCTAACAGCACTGTGAGTGTACCTTCATAACATGGCCTACAAAAGCTCAAGAAGACAGCTCACCACCACCTTCTCAAGGGCAATTAGGGATGGGCAATAAATGCTGGCCCAGCCAGCGATGTTCTTTTTGGCAGCCTTTTCTTCTCGTAAGACATTGATTTGCACCATGGTGCTCAACTCTGCGATTAAACATTGCCTGGCATGGCTCAGGAGGCTGACGTTGGCCTGGCTTTCACATTTGCTGAAAGGAAGACAGTGGGCTGAGAGGATTCACTGACCTCTGTTTTTCTGGGTTCTCTCCTCAGCTGCTGGGCCTTTCTTTTCCTCTCGCCTCTTCCAATGACCTTCCAAACAGTTAGCCTCCAGAGATCACGCTGTCAGTGACTGTCCAACAGTTGGTAGTATCAATGTTTCTTATAAGTTCATATTTCACCTGTCGATATCCTTTTGGCTGAGATATGGATGCCCAGGAGGACGTGATCCAGTTATCAGAAATGTCTACATCTCTGGAATAGATCATTGCAATCTGCCTCATCTTGTTGCAGGTGAATTAGGCAGGACTTGGTGATTGCAGAAAGTTACCCTATGTTTGCTGGACAGAGTACCCTAATCACCAACCAGGACCATTGACCTTTCACCCAGCCCATCAACCAGCATGCTCACTTCTTTGTCATGAGGAGTGGGCAGGTTGTTCCACCAACAGCACACTTCAACCCTCAAACTACAGATTCTTTTTCTGTTCCTGGATTTGCTACTGCTTCCCTCACCCCATGCAGTGCACCATCCTCTCCCTGTTTATATTCACTCGCCCTTTTGTGACAATATGTACATTGTAAGGACAATGAAGGGTTAACTATTTACTGTAACTGCATCCAACCACTAGATGGCCATACACGTGGGTCACGTGATACTCTTCATTCGGAGAGAAGATTGTTAGGCGAGATAAAGAATAGTCATGTTATCAGGAGCTCTGTAATTAGAATCATAGGAAGAAATCTTACAACACCAGGTTAAAGTCCAACAGGTTTGTTTCGAATCACTAGCTTTCAGAGCACTACCCCTTCCTCAGGTGAATCATGGGCAGCACGGTAGCATAGTGATTAGCACTGTGGCTTCACAGTGCCAGGGTCCCAGGTTCGATTCCCTGCTGGGTCACTGTCTGTGCGGAGTCTGCACGTTCTCCCTATGTCTGCGTGGATTTCCTCCGGGTGCTCCGGTTTCCTCCCACAGTCCAAAAACGTGCAGGTTAGTTGGATTGGCCATGCTAAATTGCCATAGTGTTCAAAAAAGGTTGCGAGGGGTTATTGGGTTAGGGGGATAGGGTGGAAGTGAGGGCTTAAGTGGTTGGTGCAGACTCGATGGGCCGAATGGCGTCCTTCTGCACTGTATGCTCCATGTTCTATGTTCAAACCTCTTTAACATGACTTTAACCTGATGTTGTAAAACTTCTTACTATGCTCACCCCAGTCCAACACTGGCATCTCCCCATCATTAGAATCAGAGTTTTAATAAATCTGTAATCTTTTATATTTTGGCAAGCAAGTCAAATCTATTTTGTTGTAGTGTAAATAAATCAGCTTTGTTCAAAACTTAGCTTGATATTCTTTGTGAGACACTACACTTCGAAGCCATCCTCATCCATAAAGCAAAGAACATCATATGATACTGGGAGTGGAAATCGTAAAGTACCAGGTGTGAATGCTAAAGATAAGTAGAAAGGTTCAGCAAGAGAAGAGTAGTTTGTGAAGAATTTCCGTGAAACAAAACTTGAAAACAATTTCCAACCAGAGTCTGATTTCAACGATGACATCAAAGCAAATCCTAATCGAAGCAAGATGGGAGGTCTGCAAACTCCACAGCAATTTTGTACTTTGGGTAAAGTAGATGTTAATTGGCGCAATTTCAAGCAGCAGTTTGAATTGTATTTCTCTGCCCTAGACCTAGGAGTAGCCAGCTACCAGTGGAAAATAGCACTGTTTCTAACAGTGGCTAACTCGCAAGCCATTGAAATCTTTAATTTGTTCTGTGAGGATGAGGAGATTAAAAACAGTACGTCAAAGTTATTGAAAAATTTGGCAAGTACCGCCAATTGTAACAAAACAAAATGTTTGAACGGTATGTGTTCAGGCAAAGAATGCAAAAGCAGGTGAAATGCTTGACTGCTTCATAATGGATCTGAGACTTAAGCACAGACATGTAATTTTTCCATTCTCCCAGACCCACTTTTGCGAAATCAGATAGACTACGGAGTAAAAAGTGACAAACTGCGGGAAAGGTTATTGCGACAGTCTGATTTGGCATTAGAAGGCATAATCAGTATGTGTAGAGTAATTGGCAACACCAGGTTAAAGTCCAACAGGTTTGAACATAGAACATAGAACATACAGTGCAGAAGGAGGCCAATCAGCTCATCAAGTCTTCACCGACCACTTAAGCCCTCACTTCCACTTCAGCCTTCACATACACAATCAAGATGTGTAGAACAAGCAAACTTGCCAAAAATCAATTCTCAGAAATGTTGGTCGGAAAAAGTGGCGTGAAAACTTACAACGTGACCGACGCCATTAACGCAGTGGCGCACCTAAAAAAGAAACATACTCCAGGCAGCAGCCATTTTATGCATGATGTCACGAGTGTCATGTAAACAATGTGGCAACGGGCATCAGATCAAAAAATGCTCTGCATATGGAAAAATCTGTGTGAAATGTCACAAGCTAAACCACTATGCATCTCAATGTAGATCTGGAACAAATTCATAGAACATAAAACATAGAATCAACAGTGCAGGAGGTCAATCGGCCCATCGAGCCTGCATCGGCCCTTGGAAAGAGCACCCCATTTAAGCCCCACACCTCCACCCTATCCCCGTTACCCCACCTAACCTTTTTGGACACTAAGGGCAATTTAGCATAGCCAATCCACCTAATCCGCACATCTTTGGACTGTGAGACGAAACAGAAGCACCCGGAGGAAACCCATGCACACACGGGGAGAACATACAGACTCCACAGAGACAGTGACCCAAGCCGGGAATCGAACCTGGGACCCTGGTGCTGTGAAGCAACTGCGCTAATCACTGAGCTACCGTGCTGCCCTAATCGCAGCAGTTTAAAAAGCAGTGAACAAAAGAAGCGCTGTGCAAGAAGTAAGCATTAAAAAATGTGTTAAACAAGCAATCAAACATGATTCGGAAGAAGATATATTTGACTTAGAGGATTCCTTCTTTGTTGAAACTGTGGGAAGCATAGAAAAAGCACAACAGAAAACTTCCGATTGAGAACCTTTAAAACAGATTTCCATTGTTTATAACACTGATGATTGGACGATTCCTTTAATAACAAATGGAATCAACATGAAGATGAAATTGGATACCAGAGCAAGAGTTAATCTCATTAATCAGGCAGACATAGCCAGATTAAAGATTAAACCAGTGATTGACAAGGATGATTATTAACTGTGAGATTATAACGGCAACCTGATAACCACAATAGGTCCTGCTATTTAACTGTCGAGGTCAAAGAGAAAAAAATTCCAATTAAATTCGAGATTGTTGAACCAAAGAGATCATCATTCCTTGGTGTTCAGGCATGTGAGATTCTGCAGCTTGTGAAACGCATTTACAGTTTGGACAGGATTTCATCCAATTGCAATGACGAGATTCAGGCAATTATTCAGAAATTTCCTCACGTCTTTGATGGTATGGGAACACTACCATTTAAATACAAAATCCAGTTAAAAGCAAATGCCAAACCAGTAATTCATCCACCTAGGAGGGTACCAGCTCCTTTGAGGGAATGTTTAAAAGTGGAACTTGAGCGTATGCAGCAGTTGGGGATAGTCACCAAAGTGGAAGAATCAACTGACTGGATCAGTTCAATGGTTTGTGTGAAGAAAGCCAGCGGTGACCTGAGAATCTGTATCGATCCCAAGGATCTGAATAGAATATTAAACGGGAACACTACCCGATTCCAAAAAGGGAAGAAATTACTTGTGAAATGTCAGGTGCCAAGATTTTTACCAAGCTAGATGCATCCAGGTATTACAATATGATTTTGCCTAAACAGGAATCCATTTACACTGCTTAGCTCTACTCGTATGTTTCGGTAGTTGGAACAAGTTCCTTTGGGCCAACCATCCCGCATGTACTTCAACACACATTGGATAGTTTCATCCTTACTTGTTTCTTCTTTGATTAAATTCGACTTGTCGTCAGGTACAGGCAGGTTTTCTTCATTGACGGTTGCTTGAGCTTCAATGATCTGTATGACGTCTGACTTCCCTGGATCATCAGTTGCACATGATAAAGCATCAGCTACAACTATCTCCTTTCCTGACATGTGGACTAACTCAACATCGTACCTTTGAAATTTCATGACCATTCTCTGTAGTCATGGACACATGTCGTTCAAATGGCAACTAAAGTTAGATGATGCAAGTAAGAAACTGCAAATTTAACACACTGTGCAGGAGCTATAGTTTCAATAGAATGCCTTTCGGGATTACTTCAGCTTCTGAAACTTTTCATCGGGCTATGTAACAGATGGTCGAAGGTATTACAGGCATATGAGTGTACATGGACGACATCATCATTTGGTCATCAAATGAAGAGGACCATAATGCACGGCTTCTGCAGGTCATGAAGCAAATTGAAAAATTTGGCCTCAGACTGAACAAAGCCAAATGCCAATTTGGCATCTCCAGACTAATTTTCTTGGGTGATAAACTATCAGCTCAAGGAGTTCAGCTAGACACTGAAAAGATTTCAACCATTACCAGAATGTCATGTCCAAAAGACAAACAGGCAAGGTGATGCCCATTTTGGGGGAAAATTCATACCAAACTTGGCATCACGCACCACGGCACTAAGACAGCTTATCCAAAAGAATGTCACGTTCACTTTGTCTGAGAATGGTCTGACCTGAAGAGAGCACTCACCACAGCACCTGTTCTGTCCTCCTTCGATCTGAACAGCAATACGAAGATTTCGATAGATGTCAGCAAAGATGGCATAGGCGCAGTGCTTTTACAGCAGGCAGTTGCATATTCTTCGAGTACGATGACACCAACCGAGCAGCTCCATGCGCAGATTGAAAAGGAGTGTTTGGGTCAACTCACAGGTATGGACAAATTCCATAATTATGTGTATGGGTTACCCACATTCACAGTGATCCTGGTCCTCTAATCTCAATTATAAAGACGAATTTGAATGATATGTCTCCACGACTACAGAGAATGGTCATAAATCTTCAAAGGTACGATTTTGAGCTAGTCTATACGGCAGGAAAGGAGATAGTTGTAGCTCATGTGGGGGTGTGGGGGGTGGGGTGTGGGGTGTGGAGGGGTGAGTGTGGGGGGGGATGTGGAGGGATGAAGGTGAGAGGGGTGTGGGGGGGGAAGTCCACACATGTGTTATGAGGATCCGCAACTATGCAGGAGGTCTCAATTTGCTCGCCCGCCGCCGACCTCCGCATTGGCGACCTCCCTTTCCACCGGGCCGCCAACCACATCCAGTGCCCTCTGCTCAGGCATGGTGAGGGGCCGCAGGTCTAGTGGTCCCCCTCCGATCTTCTCCCGTTCCCGGTGGTTGTGCGCGGCCTTCTCTTGGGGGGTGTGGGGCAAACACAAACAACGACATTGTAAGACAGTCCGGCGCATGCAGCCCAGGGTTTGGGTAGTTGATGGCCTCAGTGGTCATGGCATCCGGCCATTGCGGCTGGCAGGGGTGCAGACCAGTGGGGCAGAATGTGGGTTCGGTCGTCCACTAGAGTGTTAACATGTAACACACATGGTTACATGTGTGTGGGGGGTTGGTGCCAGGGGCACAGCACTGTATACTCACCCTGGCCGCCCTGAGGAGGTTGTGCAGTTTCTTCCTGCACTGGATGCCAGTCCAGACGACATTGCCAACGGCGCTGACCGCAATGGTGGTGCCTGGTGTCCTTCCTCCCGGGCCAGGGTACAGGGTCATTTGCCTCTCCTCCACAGCATCCAGGAGGGTGTCCAGCGCAGCGTCCCTGAACCGTGGCGCTGCTCTCCTTCCAGCCATCTTGTTGGCTGGGATGGTGTGTGTGGGGACAGGACCATTTAAGTGCAGCTGCGGAGTGTGAACCTCATGTGCGCCAATCACGGACCCAGTGAATCCGGCGCCATTTCACTTGAAACTGGTTGCGTTCCACGTGCCGACGGTACTAGCCCCTTTAGAGTTGCTGAATCGGTGCACCTGTTGCGCTGTTTTTGGTGTCGTAAAACACCACAATTTCCAGGCCGGCGTCAGCACTTAGTCTCAAAATCGGAGAATCCAGCCCAAAGGGTATGGACAGGGCGAATAGGAAGCAGCTATTCCCATTAGTTGAAGGGTCAATATCAAGAGGGCATAATTTTAAGCTGAAAGGCAGAAGGGGTTCAGAGGGGATTTGAGGAAAACCTTTTCACCCAGATGGTGGTGGGAATCTGGAATGCACTGCCTGGGAGGGTGGCTGAGAGAGGAAACCGCACATCTTTAAAAATACTTGGATGAGCACTTGAAATTTAATAACATTCAAGGTTAAGGATTAGGTCCTGGGAAGTGGGATTAGTGTAGATTTAGAATAGTTTATTTTGTCGGTGTAGGTTTGATGGGCCGAAGGGCTTCTTCTGTACTGTCTTATTCTATGATTCTAACATTCCTGCCCACCCACTTCCCGCCCACCCACTTGCTGCCAGATTATTCCTGCCCACCCCCTTCCCACCCACATCATTCCCGCCAACTACTTTCCCATCCATTCCCTTCCCACTCCCCTCCCACCCACCTCCATTTCCTTCCGTGCTGCCTGGCCTCCACCTCCCTCTTCCCCCCCCCCTCCCTGCTCTTTCGGATTCCTCTGCATCCTGAAATCCCAGAACTTACCTTTCTGTGGCAGCTTCAGCCTCTTCAGGCTCCTTCCTGCAGTCCCAGCAGTGCCCACAACTGAGTTCTGGTGCTGCTGAGACCTCCGGGCCTGCTGGCCAGTCATGTTGGCTGGCAGTTTCCGAGGGCAGGTCTTCCACCTACTGAGGGAAGAGGTCCCACTCTCACCCCAGTTTAACCTGTCCCAGTGTGCTAGGGCCGTGAGACGGCTTGACCCGGTCAAATGGACATCTGACCAACTTTCCATGTGGTGTGGTGGTGGGTGATTAGTCTGCCCATAGCCTTTCGAGTGTTCATGTCTCTATGTGGTACGAGTGCAAGTTTATCTAGAGTCTGCTGACTCCGAAGGTGATATTGCTAGATTGCCGTTGCCATGGCGAGCGTTGTTGCTATGGTAGTTGTTGCTGTTGAGTCGTTAACCTCGAGGACTATGGATGTTCAGTTCCTTGTACAATGGGGAAATCTGATCTGCCTCATTAGCTGCTGGTGTAAAAGTGCAGCTTCTCCGGTTGATTGTAGACCGCTGTGGTTATGAGGAAAGATCTGCTCATCCACTTTCACCATGTATGATTGAGGCGAGCAGAGAGATGCAGACACTATCGTGAAGGAGGAGTGTGAAATGTTGGATTGGAAAAACATTGTGAGTGAGGGAATATTAAAGGGTTTAGTATCTTTGAAAGTAGATAACGCACCAGGCTGGATGAAATGTATCCCAGGCCGCTAAGAGAAGCAAGAGAGATAATAGAGAAAGCTCTCATCATCATTTTCTGATATTTTCTGCTACATTCATGGTGCTGGAGGGCCATTAACATCATCCCATTGGTTAGACACATAGATACATAGAAGATATGAGCAGGCGGAGGCCCTTCGAGCCTGCTCCGCCATTCATCACGATTATGGCTGATCATCCAACTCAATAGCCTAATCCTGCTTTCTCCCCATAGCCTTTGATTCCATTCCCCCCAAGTGCTATATCCAGCCGCCTCTTGAATATATTCAAAGTTTAGCATCAACTACTTGCTGTGGTAATGAATTCCACAGGCTCACCACTCTTTGGGTGAAGAAATGTCTCCTTATCTCTGTCCGAAATGGTTTACCCTGAATCCTCAGACTGTGACCCCTGGTTCTGGACCCATCATTGGTAACATCTTCCCTGCATCTACCCTGTCTAGTCCTGTTAGAATTTTATAAGTCTCTATGAGATCTCCCCTCATTCTTCTGAACTCCAGCGAGAACAATCCCAACCTAGTCAATCTCCTCATATGACAGTCCCGCCATCCCTGGAATCAGTCTGGTAAACCTTCGCTGCACTCCCTCGAGAGCAAGAATATCCTTCCACAGGGAAGGAGACCAAAACTGCACACAATATTCCAAGCGCGGCCTCACCAAGGCCTGTACAATTGCAGCAACACATCCCTGCTTCTATACTCAAAACCTCTTGTAATGAAGGCCAACATACCATTAGCCTTCTTTACCGCCTGCTGCACCTGCATGCTTACCTTCAGCGAATGGTGCACAAGGACACCCAGGTCCCGCTGCACACTCCCCTCTCCCAATTTACAGCCATTCAGGTAGTATTCTGCCTTCTGTTTTTGCTTCCAAAGTGAATAACCTCATATTTATCCAAATTATACTGCATCTGCCATTGATTTGTCCACTCGCCCAACCTGTCCAGATCTTGCTGTGGGATCCCTTACAATTAAACGGCTCTATTGTGGCTAGGGCGTGGCTGTAAATGTGGCGAGCCATTCAAAATTCCATCCACTTTCTCGGGATGGGAAAATCCTGCCGGATGGAGGGGCCATAAAGTTCTGCCCATCGTTTAAGAAGAGAGAAAGGGATACTGTTATGATCCTGTTGGGACCAATAGCTTTTAGAAAAAGATGAATTTCCCAAATGACCAATGGAAATATCTGGTGGACAAGGTTTCATATTTTAAGACTTTCACTGCAACAAACAAACTAAAGTCAACACAGATCAATCAATAATTAATCGGCAACTACTGCAGCAAACTAATAGAAAAGATAAGTTTCACATTAACTAACTAATATAACCAAAATATGTCGATAACTCTGTGCCACACTTCTACAGATGTGTAGGATTACAGGAACAGTCCGAGGGGGCGGCACGATAGCACAGTGGTCCCAGGTTCGATTCCCGGCTTGGGTCACTGTCTGTGTGGAGTCTGCACGTTCTCCCCATGTCTGCGTAGGTTTCCTCCGGGTGCTCCGGTTTCCTTCCACAAGTCCCAAAAGACGTGCTGTTAGGCAAATTAGACATTTTGAATTCTTCTTCTGTGTACCTGAATAGGCACCGGAGTGTGCCGACTGGGGGATTTTCACAGTAACTTCACTGCAGTGTTAATATAAGCCTACTTGTGATAATAAAGATTATTATTATATCAGTTACCTCCAGTTCTCCAGCAGATGTTCACTTTTCTCCGCCAAAGTTTTGACAATCACTTCACTCTGCCTGAGTTTTCCAGATCCGATTATCACCAGCAAGACACGTCTTGATGATTCCCATTCCCTAAATCTCCAAGAGCCCCAACTGGTCTGTCCAACTGATTCCTTTTGAACCAAAGCTGAACCCTTAAAAGTATTCTATTTGTTTTCTAACACATTCACTTTCATCTTGTGGCAGCATTTGTTCTCTGCTCTGTGAGTTGTGTCTTTTATGTGAAGGTGTGAGAAATTGCCACTCGACACCTCAGTGGGTTTCTATTTCAGTTTCTTTCCCATGACAACCTGAGATTCCTTGGCCGCTGCTCCAAACTGGTGTTTACCAAGAATCCGCCAAATCACTTTTCTGAAGTTGTCATGTGGGAAGATACGGATATAATGTTACTGGGAAGAACACTGGATTCGGACACATCAGGACATTTGAGCTGACCTGGCCAAGAGCTGGGCAGAATTCAATAGGGCGAAGGCCGCACTGAACAAAAACAGCGTAAAGTTTGGGATGCTGTACCCAGCCAAGCTCTGGGTCACGTTCCAAGGCAGAGGGCTCTTCTTCACGGCCCCTGCGGATGCGGACAAGTTCATCTCGGAGAACGGACAAGAGAAGCAGTAACAGGGACAGCGACAAAGAGCTCATAGGAAGAGACTCTTATTGTCTATTTTGTGTTTCTGAATTGGCAACTGTGAACCACCATGTTGATTGCTTTGCACGGGATTGTACTGCCTTGTGGCAACTTGGAACAAAAGCAAGCAACCACTTTGGAGGGTCCCTGAACAAAGGGAAACCCTGGAGTACAGGGGCTCACCCACATGGTGTACTCACAGTTGGCAGCCATGATGGGTGCCCCCTGGATGAAGCGAAACCCCGTAGCGCAAGGGTCCGACCTCAAGGGGAGAACAGTGCCCATGGCCATCTTGGACGTCCCCCTAACAAAGAGAAATCCCGGAATGCAGGGGTGCATCCACCAGGTAAGTATGGTTGATCCTGCAGGAGCGGGGAGACAAAAACCCCCATCAGGAGCGGCAGGGTACTTAACGGCCCAGTGAAAAGATTGAGAGCCTTCATCCACCTGAAAAGTTTGATAGCTAACATAGTCTTCCTCCAAGAGACACACCTGAGAGAGCAAGACCGACTGCGGGTAAGGAAGGGCTGGGCGGGACAGACGTGCCATTCCTGCTACGGGATGAGATGCCAGGGGGTAGCCATACTGTTAAATAAGAGCACGATATTCACGGTCAAGGACCAAGGGGGAACAGTACGTCATGGTCAGCGGTGTGAAGGATGGAGCACCAGTAGTACTTGAGAACGTATACGCTCCCAACTGGGATGACACGGAGTTTATAAAAAAGACCATGGCGGAAATCCCCGATATAGACTGATCAAAAGGGAGACTTTAACTGTGAACAGGACCCACGGACTGACAGGAAAGATCTTCACCATGGCAAAAGAACACGGCACATTCATGGAGCAGATGGGGATGGTGGTTCCATGGCGGTCACCCACCCAGGGGAGAAGGTATATTCGCAGATCGACATCTTTGTAGTGGGGAAATCGGTGCTTCCAGGGCTAGTAAGAGTGGAATATTCCATGATCGTAATCTCCGACCACGCTCCACACTACATGGTGTGAGGTTGGGCCGTGCCCAACGCCCCCCAAGGAGGTTGGACGCGAACCTCTTCGCCGACAAGATCTTCTCCCAGAAAGTATCTCAGGCATGTTAAGAACAACCGGAACGGGGAAGTCTGTGATTAGGGGAGAAATTATAGCCTACAAGACTCGTAGAGAAAGGGAAGAGAGTGCAGCTAGGCAGCGACTGATCGACTCCATACTGGAGGTAGACCGGTGACACTCTGAGGGCCTGACCATAAAGCTCCTGGCAGCGAAAAAAAAGCTGCAGATGGACTTTGACCTGCTCTCCACGAGGAAAGCAGTGCACCAACTCCACCAGGTACTGGGAACCCTGAATGAGCACGGAGACAAAGCCGCTGCATGCTGGCTCACCAGTGAGAAAGCAGGCAGCCACAAGTGAAATAAGACCAGATTAGGGACAGCAAAAGCAACTTAGTAGCGGAGCCGGAAAAGGTCAACAAGGCATTCGGACCTTCTACCGGGGGCTGTACACCCCCGTGCCCCCAGCAGAGGACTTGAGGATGAAGCAGTTCCTCGATGGACTGGACATGCCAGTCATGGGGGAGGATAGGAGATAGGGACTGGAAGCACCGCTAGAACTGGGAGAGATCATGGAGACCATTAACTCCATGCAGGCGGGGAAGGCGCCGGGATGTTCACAGATTCACTGGTGAGGGGCACCCTGCTTCCTAAGCCAGCACAAGTCTCAATCTCGCTGATACCTAAGAAAGACAAAGACCAAACAGAATGTAGTTCCTACAGAGTGGAACCTGACCAGCCTGATGGAGGAAGTCAAAAAGGACCTGCAGAGATGGAACACACCTCCACTCTCCCTGCCAGGGAGAGTGCAGACGATCAAAATGAATGTACTGCCCAGGTTCCTCTTCCTGTTTACATCAATTCCAATCTACATCCCCAAGATCTTTTTCAACTCACTAGACAAACTGATTATGGCGTTTGTGTGTGTGAGGGGGGAAAAACTCAAGGATCCCAAAGAGAGTACTGCAGAGAACGAGATCCATGGGAGGCCTAGCCCTCCAAAACCTGCAATATTACCACCGGGCAGCGCAGAGAGAGTAAAGGGGTGGACAAAAGAGCCAGAAGTTGAGTGGATGCTCTTGGAGGAGGACTCCTGCAGAGGGACCACCCTTCGGGCCCTAGCCACGGCGACACTCCCATCCCACCTAATAATTATTCAACGAGCCCAGTGGTGGTTGCACCACTCTAGTTGTGGAACCAACTGCAACAACACTTTGGGCTAACCAAAATGTCCAACAAGACCCCGATCTGCAACAATCATAGGTTCACACCAGCGACAATACACGCCACCTTCAAACGGTGGACACAGGACAGTTGGACACTTACAGTTAGGAACGTCTACACTGACAACACTCGAGGAACTGACAGAAAGGTCCCAGCTGATGGAGGGGAACAAACTAAGGTACTTGCTAATCAAAAATTTCCTACAAAAGCAAATGAGGACGTATCCATGACTACCACAACAATTACTGCTGGAGGACCTGTTGGACGCGGATATCCCAGGGAAAGGGAACTGTGCAGACATATATGGGCGACTACTGAGGAGCGCTAACAGCCAACTGGATGAGGTGAGAGAGAAGTGAGAGGAGAAACTGGGGTTTGAAATAGGGTGGGGAATCTGGAGCAAAGGACTGCACAGGGTCAACTCCACCTCCACATGCGCTAATGCAGCTGAAAGTGGTATACAGAGCCCACTTAACCAGAATCCGAATGAGCAGGTTCTTCCCGGAGGTGGAGGACAAATGCGAACGGTGCCAAGGAGGCCGGACCAACCACGGCCACATGTTTTGGTCTTGCCCCAGACTTATAGGGTTTTGGACACCCTTCATTGAGGCAATGTCCAAGGTGGTGGGGATGAGGGCGGTGCCTTGCCCAAGAGCGGCAGTGTTCGGGATATCAGAATCAGAAGTCAGATCTCTTCATGGGGAAGAGGGCCGATGTCCTTGCCGTTGCCTCCCTAATCGCCCACCGGAGAATCCTGCTCGGCTAGTGATCAGCAGCATCACCTAAAGAGGCAGACTGGCCGTCCGACCTATCGGAATTTCTTCAAATGGAGAAAACTAAATTAGCCATCCGATGGTTGGAGGCGGGCTTCCACAAAATGTGGGACCCATTCACCCGGTTGCTCCAAGACCTGTTCATAGCCAGCAGCCAATAAGCCAAAGAACAGGCGGGGGTGGTCACGGTACAGCAAGGGGGGGGTGAGGGTAGAAGGAGGGGAGTGGGGGTAGGAAGACATGGAACCCAACCATGACCAACAAATGGCACGAGACACAGCATCACACCAACATTCATGGGGCAAGGTACAAGAACAGAAGAGGGAAAAAGGCAGCTTAGATGACTGGGGGGGGGGGGGGGCGGCAGCAGGCGGGGGGGGGGGGGGGGGGGGGGGCAGGAAGGAAAGTGGGAGGGGGAACAAGGGAACCAGCCAGAATCGAAAAACTACTGGAGGACGATAATACAGGAAACCGTAACCGCTACTGTTAATAAACAAAGAGGACTGATGTAAATTATAGAAACACATCGTGCCTCCTAATGTGTGTCCACGCACATCCTTGTTTTATATACTACAAAAATCTCAATAAAGACATTTAATTAAAAAAACCTTGTTCATGACTTCCTCAAAAAATTCTGAAATTTGGCAAGTGTAATTTGTTTCTAAATACCCAGATTTTCCCAAGTGCCAATTAATTTTGCCCTGGATTGTTGTCCCTAAGTTTCCCCAGCAACACTGTTAACCAGACTGGCCTGTCATAGCTGGATTATCCCTCTTTTCCAGCCCTCGGACACAACCTCTCCTTGGTTTCTTTTATCCCATTCCATCTCCCTTTGGCCCAATACCACCAGAACCTTCCTTATTTACTCTCACCTGTCTTCCACGCTATCACAAACCTTCTCTTTTGCTCTTTTTTCCAACCTCTATTTATTTATTTTATTCTTTCATGAGATGTGGGTGTTACAACCAAGATCAGCATTGTTCCCCTCCTTAATAGCACTCGAATTGTATAATGAGGATGTAATGAAAAGGCTTCCAACACCATTTAATAAGGCAGGAGAGCACATTGCTGGTGTTACATGTATCATAGAAAAATCATATAATCCCTACAGTGCAAAAGGAGGCCATTCAGCCCATTGAGTCTGCACAGACCCTCTTGTGGTAAACCACGTTATTGTATTAAATGCATTGTGCTGTATCGTGCATACCTGGGCTTGTCCAGGCTGGCTCCAACTGTGGCTCCTCCCCTCGGGCTTCTGTCTAAAAGTGGCAAGTCTCCGCCTCCGGACCCAGTTCAGGTCCAGAGGCAGGAGGCTGGCTGTTTAGTGTATTAAAGCCTCAGTTACATTTATCACTCGTCGTGTGTTATTGATGGTGTATCAATTTAATACACTAAACTTCTAAAGATGGACTCTTAACGCAAGATGAACTCCTCACTCAAGCCTGATCGCTTGCAACTGCAGCCGATGCTGCAGAAACGTTTGAACACTGGCTAAGTTGCTTCGAAGCGTACCTCGCATCCTTCAACGAAGACTTTACAGACTTCCAGAAGAAGCAGGTCCTCCACGCAGAGTGAGCCCAAGAGTCTTTAACCTCATCAGGGACGCCCCCTCGTACGCAGAGGCAATAACGCTGCTAAAAAGACATTATGTGAAATCTGTTAACCAGGTATATGCTAAGGACCTCCTCACCACGAGACGGCAATGCCCTGGGGAATCACTCACAGAATTCCTGCGTGCCTTGCACATCCTCTGCCAGAACTGTGACTGCCAGGCGATATCGGCTACCCAGCACGCGGAGCTGCTGATCAGGGCCACCTATGTCGCGGGCGTGCACTCTAACTATATCCGCCAGCGATTATTAGAAGGGGGGACGCTCGGCCTCCCAGAGACAGTACAACTCTCCAACTCACTGGAGGTGGCCTCCTAGAACATGGGGGCCTACACCCCCGACCGCACGGCACCCTCGTGGGCGCGACCATCAACCGACCCACGTGCGATGCAAGCCTGCGCCGCGCAGCGGCCCGCCAACGCCGGAGGCCCAAAGTGCTACTTCTGCGGCCAGAGTACTCACCCCCGACAACGCTGCCCGGCACGGAACGCAACTTGTAATGGCTGTGGGAAGAAGGGCCACATCGCAAAACCCTGCTAGGCACGACCCCCCCCTAAAACTTCTAAGCCCAGCCGCGCTGCCTGCTGCCTGTCGGGGCCACCCCCAGCTGCCGCGCCACCCGCCATGTGCGACCCACAGGGGCCGCCATCTTGGACGCCATCTTGCATCTCACCCAGCACATGCGACCCACGGGGGCCACCATCTTGGACAACATCTTGCACCTCATCCGTCACGTGCGACTCATGGGGGCCGCCATCTTGGGACCACTCCGCAGCCTCCCGGGAGCCCTGCTCACCCGACTGTACAATCGCCATCCCTACCTCTGACCGGCCTACGACCGCCTTCCAACACTCGCCTCCGTCACATTCGACCAGTCCCGGCCGCACCACCTCGCAAAGTCCACGATGACCGTCCGGATCAACGGGCACGAGACGGCCTGCCTTTTCGACTCCGGGAGCACAGACAGTTTCATACACCCAGATACGGTAAGGTGCTGCTCCCTCCCCATCCTACTCGTGACCCAGAAAATCTCCCTGGCTTCCGAATCCCACACAGTAGAAATCCGGGGAAACTGTGTCGCAACCCTCACTGTACAAGGCGTAGAGTACACTGACTTTAGGCTCTATGTCCTTTCCTATCTTTGCGCTGCCCTATTACTGGGGCTCGACTTCCAGTGCCATCTCCAGAGCCTTACCTGATAGTTCAATCGACCCCTGTCCCCCCTCACCATCTGTAGCCAAGCGACCCTTAAGGTCGCCCCACCCTCCCTCTTCACAAACCTCACCCCGGACTATAAACCCGTCGCTACCAGAAGCAGATGCTACATTGCCCGGGACAGGGCCTTCATCAGGTCAGAGGTCCAGTGACTCCTGCGCGAGGGGATCATTGAGGCCCCACGTCGACCGCATGCGCCCCACCTGGAACTCCCCCTCCCTCACTGCCCCAAGACCCTGAAGAGACGCCTGAGGTTCTTCTCTTACTATGCCCAATGGGTACCCAATTATGCGGACAAGGCCCGTCCACTGATCAAATCCACCACTTCTCCCCTGACGGCTGAGGCCCGACTGGCCTTCACTCACATCAAGGCAGACATTGCCAAAGCCGCGATGCACACTGTGGACGAGTCTATCCCATTCCAAGTGGAGAGCGGTGCGTCGGACCTTGCTCTGGCTGCTACACTGAATCAGGCGGGCAGGCCCGTGGCTTTCTTCTCCTGTACCCTCCATGCCTCCGAACTTCACCACTCCTCTGTCGAAAAGGAGGCCCAAGCCATCGTAGAAGCTGTGAGACATTGGGGGCATTACCTGGCCGGCAGGCGATTCGGTCTCCTCACTGACCAATGGTCGGTTGCCTTCATGTTCAATAACACACAGCGGGGCAAGGTTAAGAATGACAAGATTCTGAGCAGAGGAACGAACTCTCCACCTACAACAATGATATCTTCTATCGACCCGGGAAGCTCAATGAGCCCCCAGATGTTAGACGTTTTAGTTGCTGTGATATGAAAAGTCTAAAGTTCTGTTTTCACCAACACACATTTATTTCATTCCAACAGACTTTGCACAAACCTCTAACTACACATCACCTGACAGATGCCGCCTGGGGTCAATTACTAGGGGGCATAGGTTTAAGGTGAGAGGGGCAAAGTTTAGAGTAGATGTACGAGGCAAGTTTTTTACGCAGAGGGTAGTGGGTGCCTGGAACTCACTACCGGAGGAGGTAGTGGAGGCAGGGACGATAGGGACATTTAAGGGGCATCTTGACAAATATATGAATAGGATGGGAATAGAAGGATACGGACCCAGGAAGTGTAGAAGATTGTAGTTTAGTCGGGCAGTATGGTCGGCACGGGCTTGGAGGGCCGAAGGGCCTGTTCCTGTGCTGTACATTTCTTTGTTCTTTGTTCTTTGTTTTGAAGCCCCTTTACATATCAGTGTCAATTAATGGATACTTAACATAAATGAGACAACTAATTTCAATGTCTCTTAACCCATTACTTAACAGTCTCCCCTTCCTTGGAGAAAAAACTAATTAGGTGAAAACAAAATTTCAAGAAACTCAAACACACAAAAAACAGTCACAGAAACAAGCACCCTTCATTAACAATATCCAAAAGTTTCCGTGAACTCGCCCCTCTTTTCGTAAAACAGTCTGACAGTTGATAGCTACTGTCGACCCATTTAATTTTTGTTATTTCCCCTCTGTTCAACATCTGCTTCAAACTTGCGATGTCTATCCGTAACCCCTTTTCATTGATACTTTTTGTAGAGTGCACATTTTCCCACAGGGATTTATTGTCAATGTGACAGTCAATAGGTATATTACCCAAATCCCCTAATCCCAAAATTTGTCAATATCTGACTTATATAAAAGGCCATATCCACCGCATCTACAAGGATTAACGTCTCAGCAGCCAACGTGCTCTTTACCAATCTCCTTATTTTCTTTGTTTCCCACACAAGCGGGCAACATTTACCATTGTTCTCCAAAAAGAAAATTATAAAACCTCCTGCGCTTGCAACCCCATCACATAAATCTGCGAAGGACGCATCATTATAAACTATGAGTTTCATGTGCCAAAGGTCACCTAAAACCGGGAACTTCAAAACACACTCCTGCAATTTTAGTTTGGCCAACGCTTTATTTGCTCTTATTATGTCTTCCACTTTGCGATCATTCATTTTTGTACTCAACTCTAAGACATCAAAACTCACGTCCGGTCGAGTCTGTCTACCTAACCAGTTCAGTTGCCCAATTAAACTTCGCAGTTGCTCTTTTTCTATCTTTGAAACCATTGCGACTTTTTGTGAAACTCGGCCACGACTAATTGCTATTGGGCTGATGCTTTCCAAATAAGATTGCTGCCGTAAAGTTGCCCCTAACTTAGTCTGTCCAATTTCCAGTCCAATATATTTAAATGCACCAGAAGCCTGACTTCCAACCCTGAATTTCTTCCTCAAACCAGAGATTACAATAGCTTCAAAATCACTAGTCCCACCCCACAAAAAATCATCGATATGCATCATAAAGATGCCAGAAAAATTTCCTTTATAGTGCCAGTAAAACATTGCAGGGTCTGCTTTCAACTGGCAACAGCCTAACTTTAATAAAACTGACCTTACCGAAAAATACCAGACTCTAGATGCATCATTTAATCCACATACACATTTGTTTAACGTCCAGAGTACCCCTTCTGTGTTAGCTGTTACTTTAGGAGGACAGAGAAAAATGTCTCTCGGGAGCTGATACCCCATTCAAAAAGGCAGCTTTTATATCTATAGATTTGCATTCCAATGCCTTTCAATTCATTAGAATTGTCTCTTTGCTGAAAAACGGCATCTGATGGCCATACGTTATGTCTTAAAGCTCTCCGAATTCTTTCAGAGACTTCTGCTTCCAAAAAAGCTTTTCTACTACTATGGAATTTTTGTAAGGGTCACGAAGAATCCAGCACGAGTTTTAAGGATACAAAGTAACAACATTTATTTACTATAACATATATACATAACAGCAGCAGTAACTTCCCTTGCTGCCTAGTCCTTTCCTGCTCCGCCCCCCTCATTGGGGAAGCTCATACTCCCACAGGATTGTGGGATAGTCATTAGTCCCCAGCCAATGGTAAGTAGGCAGTTTATAACAGGAATGTATTTAAATGTTCAGCAAACCCAGAGCTATTTGTAGTCCCCTCTCAACCTGGAGGCTGGTCATCCAAAATGGACGGAATTTTAGGATTTCTACCAAACACTAATTGATAAGGACTATAGCCCCCAACCATCTGCAATGAATTCTTTGCATGTACCGCCCATGCTAAAGCTGAATTTAGCCTGCAATTTGGTCGATCTGCCAAAATTGTCTGAAGCATGTCATCGATGACAGCATGATTTCTTTCACAGACACCATTACTAAATGGGCTTTCTGCAGCCGTATTCATAAATCTGATATTCATGTTTTCACACATATCCCTAAACCCATCATTAGCAAATTCGCTTCCATTTTCCGTAAGGAATTTTACCGGTGGACCCATTCCTGTCCCTATCCATTTTTCCACGATTTGATCCAGAATTACTCTCTTTTCTTTACTTCGTACAATCGTTGATTGACTAAACCTGGTTGCTAAATCTACAAAATGCAAAATAAATATATTATTTGCTTTATCCCAGATCTTAAGGTCCATAGCCAGAAGGTTGTTAAAATCCCTGACCAAAGGTAGGGTTACTATCGGTCGTGCTGGTGTCCTTCTGTACTTCCTACAAACTTCACAGTGGTCACGAACCTGTTCTATTAGTTTAGTATAGTCGTCATCCCTTACCCCTGCATCCGTTAATAACTTTTTCAGCCTCTGAGGCGACGGATGTGCAAATTGCCTATGCAGTTTTAATACCACAAGCTTTTTATCAGCTAAAGTCTCATTTTCAACTGCCATTAACACATCCTTAACCACTCTATTTGAAATATTATTTTTCAGTAATGGAATACAATAGTGTCCCGACTGTGTAAATTGTAAGTTCATCACCTTTCCAAAAGCTGTTGCCTTAACCTGTTCCATATCCAGTTCCATGTGTGCTTTCTTCATCGACGGCCTGCTCAGAAGCAAAGGTATCTCATTTGATACAACATCCGTGCTAATGATATAATTCACTCTGGCAATATTGCAAGCGATCACCACTCTTTTCAGCGACTTCAGAATATTATCATCCCCAAACCTGAAACTTGTGGAACTTTTAAATTCCTTTACCTTGTTACGATTTTCAGCATTCAAGGGGTCCAGATAACATTTTAACCAGTCAATTCCACACACAGTAGATGTGCAGCCACTGTCCAATACAGCACAGTTGAAGGATTCTGCAACCAACACCCTCATTACCGGCGTAAAACTGCTTGTCAATAGGACAATGCCTTCTTTCTGGTCACCATCTTTTTCCTCTTTTGACTCTTCTGTGTCATGTGTCGCTCCAAACACTCTATCATAACAAGTTGGACAGTTGAAAGCATAATGGTATTGAGAGCCACATCGAAAACATTGATTTATCATGACCCGTGCATTTCTGGGGTTCATCTTCCTATTGTAGGTTCTAACTGCGTTTCTGTCTTCATAATTTCCTTGTTTCGGTCTCCTTCTATAGTCTTGAGCCCTGTTCGTAGCCATACGATTTTGTCATCCTGTTAGAAGTGTTTCTTCCATATTTGGGTCATTAGAGCCATTGGAATCGAATGTTTCCCCAGAAACTTTGTCATCTGTTCGAATAAGGTATCCTTATCAGTAAACTGAACTCCTGTCAAAACCAGGAGCCTATCCATGTTGCTCACTCTAGCACAGTCAAGTAATTTAAAGGCCAACACAGACTGTGGAGATTCCAGGTTGTGTTTCTGCAGCCTTTTATATCGTCTGCCAAATTCCATTATATAGTCTTCCATGGAGATATCCTCCATTTTATGGAACTTATCAAAATCCGACCATGCTTCATACGCACTTAACAAGTCATCTTTCTTATAAATCTTATCCATATAATGTAATAAAGTCTCCAGACCGTCTTCTGAGTCTAACTCTTCCAATTCCAGCTCAGAAAGCACTTTGTTTCGGAGTTTACTGCCATATGGTAGAGAAAGAGCCAATGCCATACCTTGTTTTCTCTTTCCCAAAGCAGTTACCTTAGTCCACATAACTACTGCACTTGTCCATTGGTCGTACGATTCCCTTTCAGAAAATAAGGGAGGATAGTCATATCCAGCAATCTTTATCCTCGGTTCAGCCATATATCCCTTTTTTTCTTTTCTCACTCACTCCTTGGTTTGATCTGGAAAAGTTGTATCTTTCAACCCTTCACATTTACACAGCAATCATCCTCTGCTACCATACATTTTAGACCTTTTAGTTGCTGTGATATGAAGAGTCTAAAGTTCTGTTCCTTTTTCACCAACACACATTTATTTCATTCCAACAGACTTTTCACAAAACTCTAACAACACATCACCTGACAGAGGCCACCTGAAGCCCCTTTACATATCAGTGTCAATTAATGGATACTTAACATAAATGAGACAACTAATTGCAATGTCTCTTAACCCATTACTTAACACCAGATGCCCTCTCCCGCGGTACATGTGCTAAGCGCACAAGCAGACCGACTCCGGGCCCTCCACAACGACCTCTGCCATCCGGGGGTCACCTGCTTTTTCCACTTCATCAAGGCTCGCAACCTGCCCGACTCCATCGAGGACCAGGGACTGCCAGGTCTGCACGGAGTGCAAACCGCACTTCTATCGGCCAGACAGAGCACATCTGGTAAAGGCCACCCGCCTATTTGAGCGCCTCAGCATGGAGGGACAGTGTGGCTCTGAGGCAGAGCAGACGGGGAAAAGTTGCTGAACACAGCGGGTCTGGTGGCCTGAAGTGCATATGTTTTAATGCAAGGAGCATTACGGGTAAGGCAGATGAACTTAGAGCTTGGATTACTACTTGGAACTATGATGTTATTGCCATTACAGAGACCTGGTTGAGGGAAGGGCAGGATTGGCAGCTAAACGTTCCAGGATTTAGATGTTTCAGGCGGGATAGAGGGGGATGTAAAAGGGGAGGCGGAGTTGCGCTACTTGTTCGGGAGAATATCACAGCTATACTGCGAGAGGACACCTCAGAGGGCAGTGAGGCTATATGGGTAGAGATCAGGAATAAGAAGGGTGCAGTCACAATGTTGGGGGTATACTACAGGCCTCCCAACAGCCAGCGGGAGATAGAGGAGCAGATAGGTAGACAGATTTTGGAAAAGAGTAAAAACAACAGGGTTGTGGTGATGCGAGACTTCAACTTCCCCAATATTGACTGGGACTCACTTAGTGCCAGGGGCTTAGACGGGGCGGAGTTTGTAAGGAGCATCCAGGAGGGCTTCTTAAAACAATATGTAAACAGTCCAACTAGGGAAGGGGCAGTACTGGACCTGGTATTGGGGAATGAGCCCGGCCAGGTGGTAGATGTTTCAGTAGGGGAGCATTTCGGTAACAGTGACCACAATTCAGTAAGTTTTAAAGTACTGGTGGACAAGGATAAGAGTGGTCCGAGGATGAATGTGCTAAATTGGGGAAAGGCTAATTATAACAATATTAGGCGGGAAGTGAAGAACATAGATTGGGGGCGGATGTTTGAGGGCAAATCAACATCTGACATGTGGGAGGCTTTCAAGTGTCAGTTGAAAGGAATACAGGACAGGCATGTTCCTGTGAGGAAGAAAGATAAATACGGCAATTTTCGGGAACCTTGGATGACAAGTGATATTGTAGGCCTCGTCAAAAAGAAAAAGGAGGCATTTGTCAGGGCTAAAAGGCTGGGAACAGACGAAGCCTGTGTGGCATATAAGGAAAGTAGGAAGGAACTTAAGCAAGGAGTCAGGAGGGCTAGAAGGGGTCATGAAAAGTCATTGGCAAATAGGGTTAAGGAAAATCCCAAGGCTTTTTACACGTACATAAAAAGCAAGAGGGTAGCCAGGGAAAGGGTTGGCCCACTGAAGGATAGGCAAGGGAATCTATGTGTGGAGCCAGAGGAAATGGGCGAGGTACTAAATGAATACTTTGCATCAGTATTCACCAAAGAGAAGGAATTGGTAGATGTTGAGTCTGGAGAAGGGGGTGTAGATAGCCTGGGTCACATTGTCATCCAAAAAGACGAGGTGTTGGGTGTCTTAAAAAATATTAAGGTAGATAAGTCCCCAGGGCCTGATGGGATCTACCCCAGAATACTGAAGGAGGCTGGAGAGGAAATTGCTGAGGCCTTGACAGAAATCTTTGGATCCTCGCTGTCTTCAGGGGATGTCCCGGAGGACTGGAGAATAGCCAATGTTGTTCCTCTGTTTAAGAAGGGTAGCAAGGATAATCCCGGGAACTACAGGCCGGTGAGCCTTACTTCAGTGGTAGGGAAATTACTGGAGAGAATTCTTCGAGACAGGATCTACTCCCATTTGGAAGCAAATGGACGTATTAGTGAGAGGCAGCACGGTTTTGTGAAGGGGAGGTCGTGTCTCACTAACTTGATAGAGTTTTTCGAGGAGGTCACTAAGATGATTGATGCAGGTAGGGCAGTAGATGTTGTCTATATGGACTTCAGTAAGGCCTTTGACAAGGTCCCTCATGGTAGACTGGTACAAAAGGTGAAGTCACACGGGATCAGGGGTGAACTGGCAAGGTGGATACAGAACTGGCTAGGCCATAGAAGGCAGAGGGTAGCAATGGAGGGATGCTTTTCTAATTGGAGGGCTGTGACCAGTGGTGTTCCACAGGGATCAGTGCTGGGACCTTTGCTCTTTGTAGTATATATAAATGATTTGGAGGAAAATGTAACTGGTCTGATTAGTAAGTTTGCAGATGACACAAAGGTTGGTGGAATTGCGGATAGCGATGAGGACTGTCTGAGGATACAGCAGGATTTAGATTGTCTGGAGACTTGGGCGGAGAGATGGCAGATGGAGTTTAATCCGGACAAATGTGAGGTAATGCATTTTGGAAGGGCTAATGCAGGTAGGGAATATACAGTGAATGGTAGAACCCTCAAGAGTATTGAAAGTCAAAGAGATCTAGGAGTACAGGTCCACAGGTCATTGAAAGGGGCAACACAGGTGGAGAAGGTAGTCAAGAAGGCATACGGCATGCTTGCCTTCATTGGCCGGGGCATTGAGTATAAGAATTGGCAAGTCATGTTGCAGCTGTATAGAACCTTAGTTAGGCCACACTTGGAGTATAGTGTTCAATTCTGGTCGCCACACTACCAGAAGGATGTGGAGGCTTTAGAGAGGGTGCAGAAGAGATTTACCAGAATGTTGCCTGGTATGGAGGGCATAAGCTATGATGAGCGATTGAATAAACTCGGTTTGTTCTCACTGGAACGAAGGAGGTTGAGGGGCGACCTGATAGAGGTATACAAAATTATGAGGGGCATAGACAGAGTGGATAGTCAGAGGCTTTTCCCCAGGGTAGAGGGGTCAATTACTAGGGGGCATAGGTTTAAGGTGAGAGGGGCAAGGTTTAGAGTAGATGTACGAGGCAAGTTTTTTACGCAGAGGGTAGTGGGTGCCTGGAATTCGCTACCGGAGGAGGTAGTGGAAGCAGGGACGATAGGGACATTTAAGGGGCATCTTGACAAATATATGAATAGGATGGGAATAGAAGGATACGGACCCAGGAAGTGTAGAAGATTGAAGTTTAGTCGGGCAGTATGGTCGGCACGGGCTTGGAGGGCCGAAGGGCCTGTTCCTGTGCTGTACATTTCTTTGTTCTTTGTTCTTTGTTCAAAGGGCCCCTCCCCTCCACTGACCGTAACGTGTACTTCCTCAACATCGTTGACGAGTACTTCAGATTCCCCTTCGCCATCCCCTGCACTGACATGACCTCTGCCACCATTATCAAGGCCCTGGACAGCTCCTGAAGGCTCCCCGGAGACCATCACCACCACCCCCCACCCTACTCCGTCTTCCCCCACCCCTGCTCACTTCCCTCGCGAACTGACACCCACAGGCCCACCGGCGACAAGTACCACCACCTCCGCCTGTACACCGCCCCCTCTTCGCCGACTCAACATCTCGGTGAAGAAGAAAGTGACAACACGCTCCCGGACGCGCAGGACTCGATGCCGGCGCCCACACCACAGCCGGGACTGAGGCGATCAAGGTGGAACAAAGAAGAAAGAACAAAGAAATGTACAGCACAGGAACAGGCCCTTCGATCCTCCAAGCCGGTGCCGACCATGCTGCCCGACTAAACTACAATCTTCTACACTTCCTGGGTCCATATCCCTCTATTCCCATCCTTTTCATGTATTTGTCAAGATGCCCCTGAAATGTCACTATCGTCCCTGCTTTCACCACCTCCTCCGGTAGCGAGTTCCAGGCACCCACTACCCTCTGTGTAAAAAGCTTGCCTCGTACATCTACTCTAAACCTTGCCCCACTCACCTTAAACCTATGCCCCCGAGTAATTGATCCCTCTACCCTGGGGAAAAGCCTCTGACTATCCACTCTGTCTATGCCCCTCATAATTTTGTAGACCTCTATCAGGTCGCCCCTCAATCTCCGTCGTTCCAGTGAGAACAAACCGAGTTTATTCAACCGCCCCTCATAGCTAAAGCCCTCCATACCAGGCAACATTCTGGTAAATCTCTTCTGCACCCCCTCTAAAGCCTCCACATCCTTCTGGTAGTGTGGCGACCAGAATTGAACACGATACTCAAAGTGTGGCCTAACTAATTTTCTATACAGCTGCAACATTACTTGCCAATTCTTATACTCAATGCCCCTGCCAATGAAGGCAAGCATGCCGTATGCCTTCTTGACTACCTTCTCCACCTGTGTTGCCCCTTTCAGTGACCTGTGGACCTGTACTCCTAGATCTCTCTGACTTTCAATACTCTTGAGGGTTCTACCATTCACTATATATTCCCTACCTGCATTAAACCTTCCAAAATGCATTACCTCACATTTGTCCGGATTAAACTCCATCTGCCATCTCTCCGCCCAAGTTTCCAAACAAACTAAATCCTGCTGTATCCTCTGACAGTCCTCATCGCTATCCGCAATTCCACCAACCTTTGTGTCGTCTGCAAACTTACTAATCAGACCAGTTACATTTTCCTCCAAATCATTTATATATACTACAAGCAGCAAAGGTCCCTGCACTGATCCCTGCGGAACACCACTGGTCACAGCCCTCCAATTAGAAAAGCATCCCTCCATTGCTACCCTCTGCCTTCTATGGCCTAGCCAGTTCTGTATCCACCTTGACAGCCCACCCCGATCCCATGTGACTTCACCTTTTGTACCAGCCTACCATGAGGGACCTTGTCAAAGGCCTTATTGAAGTCCATATAGACAACATCCACTGCCCTACCTGCATCAATCATCTTTGTGACCTCCTCGAAAAACTCTTATCAAGTTAGTGAGACACAACCTCCCCTTCACAAAACCATGCTGCCTCTCACTAATACGTCCATTTGCTTCCAAATGGGAGTAGATCCTGCCTCGAAGAATTCTCTCCAGTAATTTCCCTACCATTGAAGTAAGGCTCACCGGCCTGTAGTTCCCTGGATTATCCTTGCTACCCTTCTTAAACAGAGGAACAACATTGGTTATTCTCCAGTCCTCCGGGACATCACCTGAAGACAGTGAGGATCCAAAGTTTTCTGTCAAGGCCTCAGCAATTTCCTCCCCAGCCTCCTTCAGTATTCTGGCGTAGATCCCATCAGGCCCTGGGGACTTATCCACCTTAATATTTTTCAAGAGGCCTAACACCTCGTCTTTTTGGATCTCAATGTGACCCAGGCTATCTATACACCCTTCTCCAGACTCAACATCTACCAATTCCTTCTCTTTATTGAATACTGATGCAAAGTATTCATTTAGTACCTCGCCCATTTCCTCTGGCCCCACACCTCGATTCCCTTGCCTATCCTTCAGTGGGGAAACCCTTTCCCTGGCTACCCTCTTGCTTTTTATGTACGTGTAAAAAGCCTTGGGATTTTCCTTAACCCTATTTGCCAATGATTTTTCGTGACCCCTTCTAGCCCTCCTGACTCCTTGCTTAAGTTCCTTCCTACTTTCCTTATATGCCACACAGGCTTCGTCTGTTCCCAACCTTTTAGCCCTGACAAATGCCTCCTTTTTCTTTTTGACGAGGCCTACAATATCTCTCATTATCCAAGGTTCCCGAAAATTGCCGTATTCATCCTTCTTCCTCACAGGACCTTGCCGGTCCTGAATTCCTTTCAACTGACACTTGAAAGCCTCCCACATGTCAGATGTTGATTTGCCCTCAAACATCCGCCCCCAATCTAGGTTCTTCAGTTCCCGCCTAATATTGGTATAATTAGCCTTCCCCCAATTTAGCACATTCATCCTAGGACCACTCTTATCCTTGTCCACCAGCACTTTAAAACTTACTGAATTGTGGTCACTGATCCCGAAATGCTCCCCTACTGACCTTCTACCACCTGGCCGGGCTCATTCCCCAATACCAGGTCCAGTACCGCCCCTTCCCTAGTTGGACTGTCTACATATTGTTTTAAGAAGCCCTCCTGGATGCTCCTTACAAACTCTGCCCCGTCTAAGCCCCTGGCACTAAGTGAGACCCAGTCAATATTGGGGAAGTTGAAGTCTCCCATCACAACAACCCAGTTGCTTTTACTCGTTTCCAAAATCTGTCTACCTATCTGCTCCTCTATCTCCCGCTGGCTGCTGAGAGGCCTGTAGTAAACCCCCAACATTGTGAAAGCACCCTTCTTATTCCTGATCTCTACCCATTTAGCCTCACTGCCCTCTGAGGTGTCCTCCCGTAGTACAGCTATGATATTCTCCCTAACCAGTAGTGCAACTCTGCCGCCCCTTTTACATCCCCCTCTATCCCGCCTGAAACATCTAAATCCTGGAACGTTTAGCTGCCAATCCTGCCCTTCCCTCAACCAGGTCTCTGTAATGGCAACAACATCATAGTTCCAAGTACTACTCCAAGCTCTAAGTTCATCTACCTTACCCGTAATACTTCTTGCATTAAAACATATGCACTTCAGGCCACCAGACCCGCTGTGTTCAGCAACTTCTCCCTGTCTGCTCTGCCTCAGAGCCACACTGTCCCTATTCCCTAGTTCTCCCTCAATGCTCTCACCTTCTGACCTATTGCTCCCATGCCCACCCCCCTGCCATACTAGTTTAAACCCTCCCGTGTGACACTAGCAAACCTCGCGGCCAGGATATTTATGCCTCTCCAGTTTAGATGCAACCCGTCCTTCTTATGTAGGTCACACCTGCCCCGAAAGAGCTCCCAGTGGTCCAGATAACGGAAACCCTCCCTCCTACACCAGCGATGTGTTTAGCTGCTCTATCTTCCCATTTCTAGCCTCACTGGCACGTGGCACAGGGGGTAATCCCGAGATTACAATCCTAGAGGTCCTGTCTTTTAACTTTCTGCCTAGCTCCCTGAACTCCTGCTGCAGGACCTCATGTCCCTTCCTGCCTATGTCGTTAGTACCAATATGTACAACGACCTCTGCCTGTTTGCCCTCCCCCTTCAGGATGCCCTCTACCCGTTCAGAGACATCCTGGACCCTGGCACCAGGGAGGTAACATACCATCCTGGAGTCTCTTTCACGTCCACAGAAGCGCCTATCTGTGCCCCTGACTATAGAGTCCCCTATTACTATTGCTCTTCTACGCTTTGACCCTCCCTTCTGAACATCAGAGCCAGCCGTGGTCCACTGCTCTGGCTGCTGCTGCTTTCCCCTGATAGGCTATCCCCCCCGACAGTATCCAAAGGGGTATACCTGTTCGAGAGGGGGACAACCAAAGGGGATTCCTGCACTGACTGCCTGCCCTTTCAGGTGGTCACCCATTTCTCTGCCTGCACCTTGGGTGTGACCACATTTATATAACTGCTATCTATGACGCCACCTGCATGCTCTAAGTGCATCCAATTGCTGCTCCAACCGAACAATGCGGTCTGTGAGGAGCTCCAGTTGGGTGCACTTTCTGCAGATGAAGCCATCCGGGAGGCTCACATCTCACAGTCAGACCACTGCACCCCTCTAACTGACATTGCATCAATTAATTAGTAAATTAAAATTAAAAGTTAAAAAATATATATTTTTTAAGTTACTGTTAACTATCTGTTTCCTAGCACTAGATTTCTACTATAAATGTGAAAGCTAAATATAAGTCCATAAGACCATAAGACATAGGAGCGGAAGTAAGGCCATTCGGCCCATCGAGTCCACTCCGCCATTCAATCATGGCTGATTTCAACTCCATTTACCCGCTCTCTCTCCATAGCCCTCAATTCCTCGAGAAATCAAGAATTTATCAACTTCTGTCTTAAAGACACTCAACGTCCCGGCCTCCACCGCCCTCTGTGGCAATGAATTCCACAGACCCACCACTCTCTGGCTGAAGAAATTTATCCTCATCTCTGTTTTAAAGTGACTCCCTTTTATTCTAAGGCTGTGCCCCCGGGTCCTAGTCTCCCCAGCTAATGGAAACAACTTCCCTACACATCCACCCTATCTAAGCCATTCATTATCTTGTAAGTTTCTATTAGATCTCCCCTCAACCTCCTAAACTCCAATGAATATAATCCCAGGATCCTCAGACGTTCATCGTATGTTAGGCCTACCATTCCTGGGATACAAAGAACAAAGAACAAAGAAATGTACAGCACAGGAACAGGCCCTTCGGCCCTCCAAGCCCGTGCCGACCATACTGCCAGACTAAACTACAATCTTCTACACTTCCTGGGTCCGTATCCTTCTATTCCCATCCTATTCATATATTTGTCAAGATGCCCCTTAAATGTCCCTATCGTCCCTGCCTCCACTACCTCCTCCGGTAGTGAGTTCCAGGCACCCACTACCCTCTGCGTAAAAAACTTGCCTCGTACATCTACTCTAAACTTTGCCCCTCTCACCTTAAACCTATGCCCCCTAGTAATTGACCCCTCTACCCTGGGGAAAAGCCTCTGACTATCCACTCTGTCTATGCCCCTCATAATTTTGTATACCTCTATCAGGTCGCCCCTCAACCTCCTTCGTTCCAGTGAGAACAAACCGAGTTTATTCAATCGCTCCTCATAGCTTATGCCCTCCATACCAGGCAACATTCTGGTAAATCTCTTCTGCACCCTCTCTAAAGCCTCCACATCCTTCTGGTAGTGTGGCGACCAGAATTGAACACTATACTCCAAGTGTGGCCTAACTAAGGTTCTATACAGCTGCAACATGACTTGCCAATTCTTATACTCAATGCCCCGGCCAATGAAGGCAAGCATGCCGTATGCCTTCTTGACTACCTTCTCCACCTGTGTAGCCCCTTTCAGTGATCTGTGGACCTGTACTCCTAGATCTCTTTGACTTTCAATACTCTTGAGGGTTCTACCATTCACTGTATATTCCCTACCTGCATTAGCCCTTCCAAAATGCATTACCTCACATTTGTCCAGGTTAAACTCCATCTGCCATCTCTCCGCCCAAGTCTCCAGACAATCTAAATCCTGCTGTATCCTCAGACAGTCCTCATCGCTATCCGCAATTCCACCAACCTTTGTGTCGTCTGCAAACTTACTAATCAGACCAGTTACATTTTCCTCCAAATCATTTATATATACTACAAAGAGCAAAGGTCCCAGCACTGATCCCTGTGGAACACCACTGGTCACAGCCCTCCAATTAGAAAAGCATCCCTCCATTGCTACCCTCTGCCTTCTATGGCCTAGCCAGTTCTGTATCCACCTTGCCAGTTCACCCCTGATCCCGTGTGACTTCACCTTTTGTACTAGTCTACCATGAGGGACCTTGTCAAAGGCCTTACTGAAGTCCATATAGACAACATCTACTGCCCTACCTGCATCAATCATCTTAGTGACCTCCTCGAAAAACTCTATCAAGTTAGTGAGACACGACCTCCCCTTCACAAAACCGTGCTGCCTCTCACTAATACGTCCATTTGCTTCCAAATGGGAGTAGATCCTGTCTCGAAGAATTCTCTCCAGTAATTTCCCTACCACTGAAGTAAGGCTCACCGGCCTGTAGTTCCCGGGATTATCCCTGCCACCCTTCTTAAACAGAGGAACAACATTGGCTATTCTCCAGTCCTCCGGGACATCCCCTGAAGACAGCGAGGATCCAAAGATTTCTGTCTGATCATTCGTGTGAATCTCCGCTGGACCCGCTCCAGTGCCAGTATGTCCTTCCTGAGGTGTGGGGCCCAAAATTGCTCACAGTATTCTAAATGGGGCCTAACTAATGCTTTATAAAGCTTCAGAAGTACATCCCTGCTTTTATATTCCAAGCCTCTTGAGATGAATGACAACATTGCATTTGCTTTCTTAATTACGGACTCAACCTGCAAGTTTACCTTGAGAGAATCCTGGACTAGGACTCCCAAGTCCCTTTGCACTTCAGTATTATGAATTTTGTCACCGTTTAGAAAATAGTCCATGCCTCTATTCTTTTTTCCAAAGTGCAAGACCTCGCACTTGCCCACGTTGAATTTCATCAGCCATTTCTTGGACCACTCTCCTAAACTGTCTAAATCTTTCTGCAGCCTCCCCACCTCCTCCATACTACCTGCCCCTCCACCTATCTTTGTATCATCGGCAAACTTAGCCAGAATGCCCCCAGTCCCGTCATCTAGATCGTTAATATATAAAGAGAACAGCTGTGGACCCAACACTGAACCCTGCGGGACACCACTCGTCACCGGTTGCCATTCCGAAAAAGAACCTTTTATCCCAACTCTCTGCCTTCTGCCTGACAGCCAATCGTCAATCCATGTTAGTACCTTGCCTCGAATACCATGGGCCCTTATTTCACTCAGCAGTCTCCCGTGAGGCACCTTATCAAAGGCCTTTTGGAAGTCAAGATAGATAACATCTATTGGCTCTCCTTGGTCTAACCTATTTGTTATCTCTTCAAAGAACTCTAACAGGTTTATCAGGCACGACCTCCCCTTACTAAATCCATGCTGACTTGTCCTAATCCGACCCTGCACTTCCAAGAATTTAGAAATCTCATCCTTAACAATGGATTCTAGAATCTTGCCAACAACCGAGGTTAGGCTAATTGGCCTATAATTTTCCATCTTTTTCCTTGTTCCCTTCTTGAACAGGGGGGTTACAACAGCGATTTTCCAATCCTCTGGGACTTTCCCTGACTCCAGTGACTTTTGAAAGATCATAACTAACGCCTCCACTATTTCTTCAGCTATCTCCTTTAGAACTCTAGGATGTAGTCCATCTGGGCCCGGAGATGTATCAATTTTTAGACCTCTTAGTTTCTCTAGCACTTTCTCCTTTGTGATGGCTACCATATTCAACTCTGCCCCCTGACTCTCCGGAATTGGTGGGATATTACTCATGTCTTCTACTGTGAAGACTGACGCAAAGTACTTATTTAGTTCCTCAGCTATTTCCTTGTCTCCCATCACAAAATTACCAGCGTCATTTTGGAGCGGCCCAATGTCCACTTTTGCCTCCCGTTTGTTTTTAATGTATTTCAAGAAACTTTTACTATCATTCCTAATGTTACTGGCTAGCCTACCTTCATATTTGATCCTCTCTTTCCTTATTTCTCTCTTTGTTATCCTCTGTTTGTTTTTGTAGTCTTCCCAATCTTCTGACTTCCCACTACTCTTTGCCACATTATAGGCTTTCTCTTTTGCTTTGATGCATTCCCTAACTTCCTTTGTCAGCCAAGGCTGCCTAATCCCCCCTCTGATAACCTTTCTTTTCTTTGGGATGAACCTCTGCACTGTGTCCTCAATTACTCCCAGAAACTCCTGCCATTGCTGTTCTACTGTCTTTCCCACTAGGCTCTGCTCCCAGTCGATTTTCGTCAGTTCCTCCCTCATGCCCCTGTAGTTACCTTTATTTAACTGTAACACCTTTACATCTGATTCTACCTTCTTTCTTTCAAATTGGAGATTGAATTCGACCATATTATGATCACTGCCTCCTAAGTGCTCCCTTACTTTAAGGTCTTTAATCAAGTCTGGCTCATTACATAACACTAAGTCCAGAATGGCCTGTTCCCTCGTGGGCTCCATCACAAGCTGTTCCAAAAAGCCCTCCTGTAAACATTCAATGAATTCCCTTTCCTTGGGTCCACTGGCAGCATTATTTACCCAGTCCACCTGCATATTGAAGTCCCCCATGATCAGTGTGACCTGGCCTTTCTGACATGCACTTCCTATTTTGTGGTGCATTTTGTGCCCCCGGTCCTGACCACTGTTAGGAGGCCTGTACATAACTCCCATTATGGTTTTTTTGCCTTTGTGGTTCCCCAACTCTACCCACACAGACTCCACATCATCTGACCCTACGTCATTTAGTGCTATTAATTTAATTTCATTCCTAATTAACAAGGCAACCCCGCCCCGTCTGCCCACCTCCCTGTCTTTTCGATAGGTTGTGAATCCCTGGATGTTTAAATGCCAGTCCTGAACCCCCTGCAACCATGTCTCTGTGATGCCTACCACATCATACCTACCAGTCACAATCTGGGCCACAAGCTCATCTACCTTGTTCCGTACACTGCGCGCATTTAAATATAGCACCTTTAATTCTCTATTGACCGTCCCTTTTTGTTTTCTTAGTGTGGTGGACCTTGGTTTACTGAGCCTTTCCATACACTGTGTCATATTTTGTGGGATGGGGACTATCGTAACCCCTCCTGAGTTTTGTCTTTTCGTGCTTTATTGTATTCCTAAGCAGCTACGCTTCCCACTGATTACTTCACCTCTTGGTTCCCTGACTTTCCCTTCCCCCCCAATCTTTAGTACTCTCTGATCTCTGGCTTAGATACCCCTCTAAATTATAATTAAGTAATTATGTTTATGTACTTACCAATGCTTAATTTTTTTAATTTAGTATAGATTCCCAACCATCCACTCAGGTCACAGCTTTTCTGTGTTGTCACTTCAGTCCCCCCCCCGCCCCAACACACACACAATTTGAAAAGGTAATAAAAGTAAAAATGAGTAAAAATCACTTACTTACCTTCTGAGGGTCTTAGATGTTCTCAGGTTCTCTCCCTGACAGAGACTGCTCCTCCTCCTCCGAACGGCTCCCGAAACTAGGCCGCGATCTTTTTAAATCTCCACTCCGACTCGCAGCTCCCACTCTTTTTAAATCTCCGCTCCGACTCTCAGCTCCCGCGCCTTTTAAATCTCCGCTGCGACTCGCAGCTCCCGCTCTTTTTAAATCTCCGCTCCGACTCGCAGCTCCCATGCTTTTTAAATCTCCGCTCCGACTCGCAGCTCCCGCGCTTTTTAAATCTCCGCTCCGACTCGCAGCTCCCGCTCTTTTTAAATCTCCCCTCCGACTCGCAGCTCCCGTGCTTTTTAAATCTCCGCTCCGACTCGCAGCTCCCGCGCTTTTTAAATCTCCGCTTTTTAAATCAAGGCCCCCGACAGACTTGACCTTTAAGACCACTTCACCCCCGCCGGTCTCTTTTTTAAACAGGGGTTGAATGTGGTAAACCAGGTTATTGTATTATATGCATTGTGCTGTATCCTGCATGCCTGGGCTTGTCCAGGCTGGCTCCGCCTGTGGCTCCTCCCCTCGGGCTTCTGTATTAAAGTGGCAAGTCTCCGACTCCAGTTCGGGTCCAGAGGCAGGAGGCTAGCTGTTTATGTATTAAAGCCTCAGTTACGTTTATCACTCGAGGTGTATTATTGATGGTGTATCACCTCTAAAAGAGCACCCTACCTCGGCTCCGTCCCCAATCATATATAACTACCTGACCACATGAAAACCAGGGGGTTTCAGGCTCACTGCGATCCCCTTTCTGGCTGGACGTTCTACAACAGAGCAACTCAGACAATCACCCCATTCATGAGTGTCCAATGGAATCTCCAAAGAGAGCCAATAGGGTGGAGATCTAAGTCAGAACGCAATTGACTCATTCTCCTCTTTGTCCGACAATCACTCCTGCAGAAGACAAAGGGAGGGATTTTCAGCTGGGTTTTACAACAAACAGTCAATGCAACACAATTGGTTGTACAATACCATCCAGTACCTGCTGCAGCATTCCTTCACACTGGTGTACAGTCTTCTGATATCCTCTCCCTTTGGCTGTAGAAACTCATGCTTGTAACTCTCCCATTAGCTCAGTGACATAACTTGTTGTCCATTTTGTACCACTGAACAGGGTTCACTCAAACCTTCCTTCTGTGTGACACTCCATCCGTATTGTCATGTGAGGGTACCTTTAATAAATGGATGTTGAAGCAATGTACCTTTATGAAATGGAGCTGATCATATTACTGAAGTGATGTCAGAGGGTCGGGGGAGCTGAGCTCACTTCTGCTTTTTGAGTTTCAGTTGAGAACGCAGCTGGGAGTTTCTGTTTTTTTTTGCTGTGAGCTGCAGGAAGAAACACAGAGCTGGTCTGTTGATTTCTGCAATCCAAAGGCTAGAAATATATTGAATGTAACCTAATGTGCTCCTATTTTTGAAGGTTGAAGTCTTTTGGATGTTTAAAGGGAACAGTTTGAAGGATTATTTAGTGTTGTAGTCTTTTGGGGTTATCTTTGAAGTAATGGGTGTTAAGATATTCAATATTTGTTTTAAAAGGTTAACTTGAGTTCATAGAATAAACATTGTTTTGTTTTAAAAACCACTTGTCCATTTCTGCTGTATCACACCTGGAGAGTACGCCGTGTGCTACCCACACCATAATCTATGAAAAGTTGTGGGTCGGTTGAACTCCATGAAACACTTTGGGGTTCTGTAAACCTGGACCCATAACAATTGGGGGCTCGAGGGGGATATAAGTCGATTGGATTAGCTTAATGAACTTAAAGACAGTGAGGGGTGAGCATATTGTGGTTGCTTTTCAGGTGTGGTATTCTAGTTTAAGTGGGGAGTGTGTTGTGGACAATGGCTCTTTCAGAGGCTCAAGAATTTTTGGGGTGGACACGGTAACACGCAATACCTTACGGACAGAGACTAAAAGCAGACTGTTAGATTTGGCAAAAGCATTGCAGTTAACATTGCCTGGCAAAATGCGAAAAGATGAGGTACTTAACGCGTTAGCTGAGCATTTAAATTTGCCTGAGATACATTCTGACTCATTAGAAATGGCAAAGCTCCAGTTGCAGATTAAGCAATTTGAACATCAAAAGGAATTAAAGCAGCTTGACTATGCAATGAGAGAAAAAGAAAAGGAGAGAGAAGAAAGAAACAGAGAAAGAGATAGAGATAGAGAGGAAAAAGAAAAGGAGAGAGAAGAAAGAAATAAAGAAAGAGATAGAGAGGAAAGGGAAAAAGAGAGAGAGTTTGAACTTCATAAAATGGCTATAAAACATGAAAATTTGTAAAAATTGGCAGACGCAAAGGGAAACACACAGTTGGATGCGATTGATGAGGATAGTGAGACAGAGCGCCATAGTCGAAGGCATGGTGGGGATCTATTTAAATATGTCCAAGCATTGCGAAGGTTTGACGAGAAGGAGGTAGAAGCCTTTTTCATTTCATTTGAGAAGGGAGCTAATCAAATCAAATGGCCACAAGACATCTGGGTATTACTGATTCAAACAAAGCTGGTAGATAGAGCTAGTGAGGTGTTTGCATCACTACCGGAGGAGGTATTTGGAACGTATGACGAGGTGAAAAAATCCATCTTAGGTGCATATGAACTAGTGCCTGAAGCCTACAGACAAAGGTTTAGAAATTTAAGGAAATAATTTGGTCAAACATACATGGAGTTTGAAAGGCTCAAACAGAGTAATTTTGATAGGTGGACAAGGGATTTGAAAATAGACCAAACGTATGAAGCTCTCAGAGAAATTATACTTTTGGAGGAGTTTAAAAATTCAATTCCTGATGTCGTGAGAACTCATGTGGAAGAGCAGAGATTAAAACTAC
The DNA here is from genome assembly GCF_047496885.1 of Scyliorhinus torazame. Classification (NCBI taxonomy): domain Eukaryota; kingdom Metazoa; phylum Chordata; class Chondrichthyes; order Carcharhiniformes; family Scyliorhinidae; genus Scyliorhinus; species Scyliorhinus torazame. The sequence continues at coordinate 180,572,266 of NC_092713.1, forward strand.
GAGATTAGCAGCAGAAATGGCAGATGATTATCAATTAGTTCATAAATCAAGGCTTGGTTTCCGACATCAGTTTCAGCCGGTGAGGTATAGAAACTGGGGACATGAGAAATACTCAAGTGGTAAAGGTAAAGGTGATCTGATGTGAGATAATAAGGAGAGTGTACCTCAGATTTAAAAAGAAATCCAGGAGGGTGGAAGAGAAATGAAAAGTTTCAAATGTTTTCACTGTAATAAACTAGGCCATGTAAAGTCACATTGTTGGTGGTTGAAGAAAAGCACTGGGAAGGCTGATGTGGTAAAACAGGATAAGACAGTGGGGTTTGTTAGAGTGGTAAAAGAAAGCCCAAGGGAAGCGAAGGAGGTGCAAATGATTGTACAGCCTGTTCAAGAAGTAATTGATAAGAAGGTGCCAGAAATTGATAAGAAGGTGCCAGATGTCTTTAAAGAATTTACTTGTGTGGCTAAAGTTTACTCATGTGTATCAGGAGGAGCAGGTAAAGAAGTTACAATTTTAAGAGATACAGGAGCTAGTCAATCTTTTATGGGAAGAGATGAGGAGTTATGTAGTTTGGGAAGAATGTTGCCAGAAAAGGTGGTACTCTGTGGAATTCAGGATGAGAGGAGTAGCGTTCCATCATATAAAGTAAGGTTGGAAAGTCCAGTGAAGAGTGGTGAAGTGGTAGTAGGAGTAATAGAGAAACTATCTTGTCCAGCAATACAGTTTATCTTGGGTAATGATATAGCTGGATCGCAGGTGGGAGTGATGCCTACTGTGGTTGATAAGTGGAAAATAAGACAATTGAAGTGTTGAAGGACGAATATCCTGGGATTTTTCCGGATTGTAGTAACAAGGTTGCAAAGTCACAGGTTAAGACAAGAGGAGAAATCAGAGAGTGAAGATAAAGGTGAAGTGCAATTATCAGAAACGATTTTTGATCAGATGGTTGGAAAAGAACAGGTGGAGGATGAGGCGGAAATTTTTAGTTCAGGAAAATTGGCGGAGTTACAACAGAAAGATGTAGAAATAAAACGGATATATCAGAAAGCATAGACAGAAGAGGAATCTGGGTGTATACCAGAGTGCTATTACCGTAAAAATGATGTCTTGATGAGAAAATGGAGACCTGTGCATATGCAGGCAGATGGAAAGTGGGCAAAAGTTCATCAAGTAGTATTGCCGGTAGGGTATAGAAAGGAGGTGTTGCAAGTGGCACATGAGGAACCAGTGGGAGGTCATTTGGGGATAAGGAAAACTCAAGCTAAAATCCAGAAACATTTTTATTGGCCTGGACTACATAAAGATGTAGTTAAATTTTGTCAGTCATGTCACATGTCAAGTGATAGGGAAACCTCAAGCAGTGATAAAACCAGCACCCTTAATACCCATTCCAGCATTTGAGGAACCTTTTACAAGGGTCCTAATTGATTGTGTAGGACCACTTCCTAAAACGAAAAGTGAGAATCAATATCTTTTGACTGTAATGGATGTGTCTACTAGGTTTCCAGAGGCCATTCCTGTACATAATATTACAGCTAAAAAGATTGTGGAGGAGTTACTCAAATTCTTTACTAAATATGGACTACCCACAGAAATTCAATCGGATCAAGGGTCAAATTTTACCTCAAAGTTATTCAAAGAAGTTATGGATAGCTTAGGAATAAAACAATTTAAATCAACTGCGCACCATCCAGAATCGCAGGGAGCATTAGAAAGGTGGCATCAGACATTAAAGACAATGTTGAGGGCTTACTGTCAAGATTATCCAGAGGTTGGGATAAAGGAATTCCATTCGTACTGTTTGCAATTAGGGATGCATCTAATGAGTCAACCAAATTTAGTCCTTTTGAACAAATGTTTGGTCATGAGGTAAGAGGACCTCTTAAATTGATTAAAGAAAAATTGGTGGGTGATTCATCGGAAATTACATTATTGGATTAAGTTTTAAATTTTAGGGAACTTGTTGTTGTTCCTCTGTTTAAGAAGGGTAGCAAGGATAATCCCGGGAACTACAGGCCGGTGAGCCTTACTTCAGTGGTAGGGAAATTACTGGAGAGAATTCTTCGAGACAGGATCTACTCCCATTTGGAAGCAAATGGACGTATTAGTGAGAGGCAGCACGGTTTTGTGAAGGGGAGGTCGTGTCTCACTAACTTGATAGAGTTTTTCGAGGAGGTCACTAAGATGATTGATGCAGGTAGGGCAGTAGATGTTGTCTATATGGACTTCAGTAAGGCCTTTGACAAGGTCCCTCATGGTAGACTAGTACAAAAGGTGAAGTCACACGGGATCAGGGGTGAACTGGCAAGGTGGATACAGAACTGGCTAGGCCATAGAAGGCAGAGGGTAGCAATGGAGGGATGCTTTTCTAATTGGAGGGCTGTGACCAGTGGTGTTCCACAGGGATCAGTGCTGGGACCTTTGCTGTTTGTAGTATATATAAATGATTTGGAGGAAAATATAACTGGTCTGATTAGTAAGTTTGCAGATGACACAAAGGTTGGTGGAATTGCGGATAGCGATGAGGACTGTCTGAAGATACAGCAGGATTTAGATTGTCTGGAGACTTGGGTGGAGAGATGGCAGATGGAGTTTAATCCGGACAAATGTGAGGTAATGCATTTTGGAAGGTCTAATGCAGGTAGGGAATATACAGTGAATGGTAGAACCCTCAAGAGTATTGAAAGTCAAAGAGATCTAGGAGTACAGGTCCACAGGTCATTGAAAGGGGCAACACAGGTGGAGAAGGTAGTCAAGAAGGCATACGGCATGCTTGCCTTCATTGGCCGGGGCATTGAGTATAAGAATTGGCAAGTCATGTTGCAGCTGTACAGAACCTTAGTTAGGCCACACTTGGAGTATAGTGTTCAATTCTGGTCGCCACACTACCAGAAGGATGTGGAGGCTTTAGAGAGGGTGCAGAAGAGATTTACCAGAATGTTGCCTGGTATGGAGGGCATAAGCTATGAGGAGCGATTGAATAAACTCGGTTTGTTTTCACTGGAACGAAGGAGGTTGAGGGGCGACCTGATAGAGGTATACAAAATTATGAGGGGCATAGACAGAGTGGATAGTCAGAGGCTTTTCCCCAGGGTAGAGGGGTCAATTACTAGGGGGCATAGGTTTAAGGTGAGAGGGGCAAGGTTTAGAGTAGATGTACGAGGCAAGTTTTTTACGCAGAGGGTAGTGGGTACCTGGAACTCGCTACCAGAGGAGGTAGTGGAAGCAGGGACGATAGGGACATTTAAGGGGCATCTTGACAAATATATGAATAGGATGGGAATAGAAGGATACGGACCCAGGAAGTGTAGAAGATTGTAGTTTAGTCGGGCAGTATGGTCGGCACGGGCTTGGAGGGCCGAAGGGCCTGTTCCTGTGCTGTACATTTCTTTGTTCTTTGTTCTTTGTTGAACGATTAAATAGAGCAGGTGAATTGGCTAGACAACATTTGAAAGTTGCACAAAATGTGATGAAACAGGTAGTGGACAAGAAATTCAAAGTTCGTAGTTTTGCCAGTGGAGATAAAGTTTTGGTGTTGTTACCAGTGGTAGGGGAGCCTTTAAAAGCTAGGTTTTGTGGACCTTATCAGATTGAAAGGAAATTAAGTGAGGTGAATTATGTGGTTAAAAACACCAGATAGAAGGAAGACTGTCCGAGTGTGTCATGTGAATATGCTTAAAAGGTACTTTGAAAGCGAAGGAGAGAAAAAGGAGGTTTTAATGATTCTAACTCTAAGTGACAAACCAAATCCAAATGACTGTGAATTTGACATACCTCAAATTAAATTGGAAAATGAGGATGGTCTTAAAAATTGGGATGAATTGTTAAGTTACCTTCCAGAGGAAAAATGAACTGACCTGAAAGAGTTATTGACATCACATGGGCAAGTTGGTAGAGATAAATTGGGAAGCACGAAAATGGCTATACATGATGTAGATGTGGGAAATGCTGTTCCTATCAAACAACATCCATATAGACTTAATCCTTTAAAATTGGCACAGGTTAACAAAGAGATTGAGAGTATGCTTAAAAATGGCATAATTGAAGTGGGTTGCGGCCAATGGAGCTCACCCATAGTGATGGCACCTAAACCAGACTGTACCCAACGGTTATGTGTGGACTATAGAAAGGTGAATGCAGTTACAAGGATGGACTCATCCTATCCCACATTTGGAGGATTGCATTGAGAAAGTGGGACAATCTGCTTTTATTTCCAAATTGGATTTACTGAAAGGTTACTGGCAGATACCTTTATCTGAAAGGGTGAAGGAGATTTCAGCTTTTTGACTCAAAATGGTATATACCAATTCAAAGTTATGCCATTTGGCATGAAAAACACCCCAGACACATTTCAACAGTTAACTAATTTCACGATTACCCAATTGTGCGATATATATCGCGATCTGGTAGTTTTCAGCTAGACATGGAAAGAACATTTAAAACATTTTAAGGAGTTATTCGATCGACTTCAGGAGGCGGATTTGGCGATAAACCTAGCCAAAAGTGAATTTGTAAAAGCGCAAGTCACTTTCCTTGGTCATACAATCAGACAGGGTTGATTGGTCCCACAGGATGTGAAAACAAAAGTTATTGGGGAGTTTCCAATACCCTCGACATGACGGGAAATAATTCAATTTCTTGGCATGAGTGGATTTGATCGAACATTAGTGCAAGGGTTTTGTAGCGTGATTGCTCCACTGATGGACCTGCTGAAGAAACGTAAAGAAATTTCAATGGACAGCAGAGATTCAATATGCATTTGACTGCCTGAAAGCTGTAGTAACCAATGCTCCTGTATTGGAGAATTGCAAGGGACCCTGTGATCAGATTGAACTGAAGTATCTGACTTTAAAGAGAAATTCCGAGGCGTAGAGGAATGGATGGATCATGCAGAGACTTTCTTGTTCAAAGAGACTGTCAGTCGAGAAGGATTTCGGTTGGAGGAAGAAGAATGGGGGGGAAAAAATGGACTATATTATTATACCTGTTTGCGTGTGTTGTTTTTTTTGAACCGTTGAAGTGTTTTTACTGTGTGCATTTCTTAATTGATGATGCAAAGGTGAAAAATGAAACCATCTTGAAGTTGATGGTTTATTTTTTTTTCTTGGGGGGGAGGTGTCATGTGAGTGTACCTTTAAGAAATGGGTGTTTAAGCAATGTACCTTTAAGAAATGGAGCTGTTCATATTACTGAAGTGATGTCAGAGGATGGGGAGAGCTGAGCTCACTTCTGCTTTTTTGAGTTTCTGTTTGAGAACGCAGCTGGGAGTGTCTGATTTTTTTTACTGTGAGCTGCAGGAAGAAACACAGAGCTGGTCTGTTGATTTCTGCAATCCAAAGACTAGAAATATATTGAATGTAACCTAATGTGCTCCTATTTTTTAAGGTTTAAAGTCTTTTGGATGTTTAAAGGAACAGTTTGAAGGATTATTTAGTGGTGTAGTCTTTTGGGGTTATCTTTGAAGTAATGGGTGTTAAGATATTCAATGTTTGTTTTAAAAGGGTAACTTGAGTTCATAGAATAAACATTGTTTTGTTTTAAAAACCACTTGTCCATTTCTGCTGTATCACACCTGGAGAGTATGCCGTGTGCTTCCCACACCACAATCTATTAAAGGTTGTGGGTCGGTTGAACTCCATAAAACACTTTGGGGTTCTGTAAACCCGGAACCATAACAGTATGAACATCTATCATGTCATCTTCACTTGAACCTGTTCAAAAAAACTTTCATTTGGATAGCATCTTCCAGAATGTACCAATGTGCTTTATAACCACTCAGATATGGTTTCCCCCAAGTACAGTCACTGTTGCAATGTAGGAAAGACAACAGCCAATTTGTGCACAGGAAGATCCCACAGACAGCAACATGACCTGGTTTAGCATTGAGGGATTGTTATACTGTCAGAGGGTGCTGCCTTTCCGATGAGTATGAACTTGAGGTCTGCACCAATAAGCAGGTGTAAAAGATAAAGAAGAGCTGCCGAGTTATCCCCCAGATCCTGGTCAATATCTATCCTTGAACCAAAATCAATTTTTAAAAGTCCCGTCACTTTCGCATTGCTGTCTCTGGTATGCAAATTGGTTATCGGATTTCTTACATTGCAACAGTGACGAGACTTTATAAAGTGCTTCACTGGATGTAAAGTGCATTGGGATACTAAGGCTTATGTGACTCCAGTCCACACCACCTCTCCTCTGAAGTGATCCAGCAATCCAGTTAGTTAACTTCTGGAAAGAATTATCTCATCGCCAGGTCAAAATCCCAGAACTCCCTCTCTGCCTGCACTGTGGGTGTGCCTACATCACAAGGAATGCAGCGGTTCAAGAAGGCAGCTCACCACCACCTTCTCAAAGGCATTAAATGCTGCAATAAATGCTGGCTGGGCCAGCAATACCCACATCCTGTGAATGAGAAAGAATTCTCAACCAGCTGCACAAATCGATAGAATCCCATAGAAACCCTACAGTGTTGTGTCATGTTCTGTAGACTGGCCGCAGTGAATAATGAACTACAGAACATAGAGTTTAATATCGTTTATTGTAGAACAACTGCATGGTAAGATAACTAGGATAAATAAAATAATAAACAACTAACACTGAACAACTATTGTGGAACTACTGCAAAATACATCTATCACCCAGCTCGACCAACTCCCAACTCCCAGGTCACAGGATCACATGATGGGTTTACAGCACCACCTAGTGGTCAGAGGTCGTAGAATCATAGAATCATAGAATCATAGAAGTTTACAGCATGGAAACAGGCCCTTCGGCCCAACCAGTCCATGCCGCCCAGTTTTTTACCATTAAGCTAGTCCCAGTTGCCCGCACTTGGCCCATAACCCTCTATACCCATCTTACCCATGTAACCATCTAAATGCTTTTTGAAAGACACAATTGTACCCGCTTCTACTACTACCTCTGGCAGCCCATTCCAGACACTCACTACCCTCTGAGTGAAGAAATTGCCCCTCTGGGCCCTTCTGAATCTCTCCCCTCTCACCTTAAACCTATGCCCTCTAGTTTTAGACTCCCCTACCTTTGGGAAAAGATGTTGACTATCTACCTTATCTATGCCCCTCATTATTTTATAGACCTCTATAAGATCACCCCTAAGCCTCCTACGCTCCAGGGAAAAAAGTCCCAGTCTATCCAGCCTCTCCTTATAACTCAAACCATCAAGTCCCGGCAACATCCTAGTAAATCTTTTCTGCACTCTTTCTAGTTTAATAATATCCTTTCTATAATAGGGTGACCAGAACTGCACACAGTATTCAAGTGTGGCCGTACCAATGTCCTGTACAACTTCAACAAGACGTCCCAACTCCTATATTCAATGTTCTGACCAATGAAACCAAGCATGCCGAATGCCTTCTTCACCACCCTGTCCACCTGCGACTCCACCTTCAAGGAGCTATGAACCTGTACTCCTAGATCTCTTTGTTCTATAACTCTCCCCAACGCCATACCATTAACTGAGTAGGTCCTGGCCTGATTCGATCTGCCAAAATGCATCACCTCACATTTATCTAAATTAAACTCCATCTGCCATTCGTCGGCCCACTGGCCTAATTGATCAAGATCCCGTTGCAATCCTAGATAACCTTCTTCACTATCCACTATGCCACCAATCTTGGTGTCATCTGCAAACTTACTAACCATGCCTCCTAAATTCTCATCCAAATCATTAATATAAATCACAAATAACAGTGGACCCAGCACCGATCCCTGAGGCACACCACTGGTCACAGGCCTCCAGTTTGAAAAACAACCCTCTACAACCACCCTCTGCCTTCTGTCGTCCAGCCAATTTTGAATCCAATTGGCAACCTCACCCTGGATCCCGTGAGCTTTAACCTTCTGCAACAACCTACCATGCGGTACCTTGTCAAAGGCTTTGCTAAAGTCCATGTAGACAACGTCTACTGCACTACCCTCATCTACCTTCTTGGTCACTCCCTCAAAAAACTCAATCAAATTTGTGAGACATGATTTTCCACGCACAAAGCCATGCTGACTGCCCCGAATCAGTCCTTGCCTCTCTAAATGCTTGTAGATCCTGTCTCTCAGAATACCTTCTAGCAACTTACCTACTACAGACGTTAGGCTCACCGGTCTGTAGTTCCCAGGCTTTTCCCTGCTGCCCTTCTTAAACAAGGGCACAACATTCGCCACTCTCCAATCTTCAGGCACCTCACCTGTGGCTGCCGATGATTCAAATATCTCGGTTAGGGGACCCGCAATTTCCTCCCTAGCCTCCCACAACATCCTGGGATACATTTCATCAGGTCCCGGGGATTTATCTACCTTGATGCGCTTTAAGACTTCCAGCACCTCCTCCTCTGTAATATGCACACTTCTCAAGACATCACTATTTATTTCCCTTAGTTTCCTAACATCCATGCCTTTCTCCACCGTGAATACCGATGAGAAATATTCATTCAGGATCTCACCCAACTCTTGTGGCTCTGCACATAAATGCCCTTGTTGATCCTTAAGAGGCCCTACTCTGTCCCTAGTTACTCTTTTCCCCTTTATGTATCTGTAGAATCTCTTTGGATTCTCCCTTGCATTATTTGCCAAAGCAATTTCATGTCCCCTTTTTGCCCTCCTGATTTCCCTCTTAACTCTATTTCGACAATCTCTATACTCTTCAAGGGATCTACTTGATCCCAGTTGCTTATGTACGTCATATGCCTCCTTCTTCTTTTTGACCAGAGTCTCAATATCTCGAGTCATCCAGGGTTCCCTACTTCTACCAGCCTTGCCCTTCACTCTAAAGGGAATGTGCTTACCCTGCACCCTGGTTAACACATTTTTAAAAGCCTCCCATTTACCAGCCGTCCCTTTGTCTGCCAATAGTCTCCCCCAATCTACCTCTGCAAGTTCCTGTCTGATACCATCAAAATTGGCCTTGCCCCAATTAAGAATTTTAACTCTTGGGCCAGACCTATCATTCTCCATAGCTATCTTAAAACTAATGGAATTATGGTCACTTGTCCCAAAGTGATCCCTCACTAGCACTTCTATCACTTGCCCTTCCTTATTTCCCAAGACGAGGTCAAGTTTTGCCCCCTCTCGAGTCGGTCCATCCACATACTGAATGAGAAATTCATCCTGAATACACTCAACAAATTTCCCTCCATCCAAGCCCCTAATGCTATGACTGTCCCAGTCAATGTTGGGAAAGTTAAAGTCCCCTACTACTACCACCCTATTATTCTTGCAGCTATCTGTAATCTCCTTACATATTTGCTCCTCAATTTCCCGCTGACTATTTGGGGGCCTGTAGTACAGTCCTACCAAGGTGATCTCTCCCTTCTTATTTTTCAGTTCCACCCATATAGACTCAGTGGGCGAACCCTCGGATATATCCCCTCTAAGTACTGCCGTGATGTTCTCCCTAATCAAAAACGCCACTCCCCCTCCTCTCTTACCTCCTGTTCTATCCTTTCTATAGCATCTGTAGCCCGGAACATTGAGCTGCCAGTCCTGCCCCTCCCTTAGCCATGTTTCAGTCATAGCTATAATATCCCAGTCCCATGTGCCCGTCCATGCCCTGAGTTCATCCGCTTTGCCAGTCAGGCCCCTTGCATTGAAATAAATGCAGTTTAATGTAGACCTTCCTTGCTCTCTGCCCTGCTTTCTCTGGTCATGCTTTACACACTCTCCCTTCCTGCCTTTTGTTTCTGTCCCCACTGACTTCCTACATCGGCTCCCATCCCCCTGCCACATTAGTTTAAACCCTCCCCAACTGCACTAGCAAACACACCCCCGAGAACATTGGTTCCGGTCCCACCCAGATGCAGACCGTCCGATTTGTACAGGTCCCACCTCCCCCAGAACCAGTCCCAATGGCCCAGGAATTTGCAACGCTCCCTCTTGCACCATCTCTCAAGCCACGTATTCATCCTAGCTATCCTGTCATTCCTACTCTGACTATCACGTGGCACTGGTAGCAATCCTGAGATTACTACCTTTGAGGTCCTACTTTTTAGTTTAACTCCTAACTCCCTAAATTCAGCTTGTAGGACCTCATCCCGTTTTTTACCTATATCGTTGGTGCCTATATGCACCACGACAGCTGGCTGTTCACCCTCCCCCTCCAGAATGCCCTGCAGCCGCTCCGAGACATCCTTGACCCTTGCACCAGGGAGGCAACATACCAACCTGGATTCTCGTTTGCGTCCGCAGAAACGCCTGTCTATTCCCCTTACGATTGAATCCCCTATCACTATAGCTCTGCCACTCTTTTTCCCGCCCTTCTGTGCAGCAGAGCCAGCCACGGTGCCATGAACCTGGCTGCTGCCACCTTCCCCTGGTGAGCCATCTCCCCCAACAGTTTCCAAAACGGTAAATCTGTTTTGGAGGGAGATGACCGCAGGGGATCCCTGCACTGCCGTCGTGCATAACATTATGTACAAACCTGCATTATGCATAACATCACATGCTGAAGGAGACCATTCGGCCTGTCGAGTCTCCTCCAACTCTCCAAAAAGCACCCGACTTAGACCCACTCCCCCACCCTACCCCATAACCCCATACCCCACCGAACCTGCACATCTTTGAACTGCGGGAGCAAACCGGAGCACCTGGAGGAAGCCCATGCAGGCACGGGGATAAAGTGCAAACTTCACGCAGACAGTCACCCAAAGCCAAAATTGAACCTGGGTCCTTGGTGCTGTGAGGCAGCAGTGCAAACCACTGTGCCACCTTGTCACCCTCTTGCCACCTTGCCTCCCTCTGTGAGCTGGTAACTTCGGTAGAGTTCCCAACTTTGTCCCCCATGGCTAGGCAGTCTTCCACGGACACTGGACCCTCTTTGATACCTTGGAAGTAGACAGTTGTTGCGTCTAAGTCTTTCCAATGAATATCCGCAATCTCTCAGTTCAGTGTCCGAAGCCAAACTGTGAACCCAGTGAGTAGCGATTGGATCCTATCCTCGGCTCCCCTGACCTGCTGAAACTCATTGAACCATCACTGGGGACCACAAATTGAATTCAGGAATAACGTAACTTAACCACCTGCTTCTTTTGCGGTGACGAGGACTAACATGCCACTTTCTAACACCAACAGTAAATCCTGATCCACTGCAGATCACTTCATCTCATTCTGAATCCTGCAAGTAAGGATTTCATGGGTGAGATTCTTCGACCCCCCGCCGGGTCGGAGAATCGCCGGGGGCTGGCGTGAATCCCGCCCCCGCCGGTTGCCGAAGTCTCCGGCACCCGAGATTCGGCGGGGGCGGGATTCGCGCCGCGCCGGTTGGTGAGCCCCCCCGCTCGATTCTCCGGCCCGGATGGGTCGAAGTCCCGCCGCTAAAATGCCTGTCCCGCCGGCGTAAATTAAACCACCTACCTTACCGGCGGGACAATGCGGCGCGGGCGGGCTCCGGGGTCCTGGGGGGGGGCGTGGAGATCTGGCCCCGGGGGGTGCCCCCACGATGGCCTGGCCTGCGATCGGGGCCCACCGATCCACGGGCGGGCCTGTGCCGTGGGGGCACTCTTTCCCTTCCGCCTCCGCCATGGTCTCCACCATGGCGGAGGCAGAAGAGACTCCCTCCACTGCGCATGCGCGGGAATGCCGTCAGCGGCCGCTGACGCTCCCGCGCATGCGCCGCCCGGAGATGTCATTTCCACGCCAGCTGGCAGGGCACCAAATGCCTTTTCCGCCAGCTGGTAGGGCAGAAATTCGTCCGGCGCCGACCTAGCCCCTCAAGGTTGGGGCTCGGCCCCCAAAGATGCGGAGCATTCCGCACCTTTGGGGCGGCGCGATGCCCGTCTGATTTGCGCCGTTTTGGGTGCCAGTCGGCGGACATCGCGCCGTTTCCGGAGAATTTCGCCCCGAATCACTGAATCTGTCGTTCGAGGGACTCAAAGCCGCACAGATTTCAATATCAAATCTTGTTATCATAAAGAGTGAACAAAAAAAATAACAAACTGAAAGCTGGAAATCTTGTGAAGAATTTTTACAGTTTCTTTGCTGAGCTATTCTGTAATAATCTCAGGCCACTGGCCAACAGCTTTGAGCTGGAAGTTGATAGATTCTCAATAAATGGTGATGAGAATCAAGAAAGCAACACAACCTAAAGCTATAAAAGTGTTCTTTAGTGAGCCTCTGGGAGTTGTTTTTTTACTTAGGCTGCATTATCTTGTGTGGCACATTTCAAAGAATTGCTTACATCGTACATGTTGGTCGATGCATCATTAAACAGTTCAGAGCAGTGAGATTAATTGTGGGCAACGGGAGGGATCAGTGCCTCGTAGAAAAATCACACAAGTTTCTGACAATGTACTCACATCAAGATTTATTTATTCCAGCTTGATTCTGAAACAATACAGAGACCAGTGTGTACATCATACACAGACACACACACACACAGAAATACACACTCAAATGCACATACATAAACACACACACAAACACACATTCACACAAAGACACACACATACATAAACACACACATAAACACACACACACACATACATACAAATAAATAGACACAAACACATTCATAAATACAAACACACGCATACACAAACACAGACACAAACACACACGTACATAATAATAATACACTTTATTAGTGATACATGTAGGCTTACATTAACACTGCAATGAAGTTACTGTGAAAATCCCCTAGCAAGCACATCTTTCAGGATTTGTGGGAGGAAACCGGAGCACCCGGTGGAAACCTATGTAGACAGGGGGAGAACGGGCAGATTCTGCACAGGCAGTGACCCAAGCCTGGAATCGAATCTGGGACCCTGGTGCTGTGAAGCAGCAGTGCTAACTACTGTGCTACCACACGTCCTCCTTCTTTCCTTCTCTATAAAAATACCCTTTGAGCATATTAACATGAGCATATTAAACTCTGTGAGTTTTCCTTCTAGCTGGCTTACTTATCGAATAATTCACCTCACTCATTTTCTCTTCAATTTGATAAGGCCCACTAAATCTTGCTTTTAATGGTTCACCTACCATTGGCAACAATACTAATTATTTCTCCTCACTAACAAAACTACAAATTTTGGATTTCTTATTTGCCTCTTTTTTCATCACATGGTCTGACAATTTTAAATACTTTCTAGCCAACTCACCAGCCCTAGTTAATCTCTCCCTAAAGCATGACACAAAGTCCAACAATGTAGTCCCTGCCACGCCAATTTCTTTTTCATCAATTTAAGTCATGCTCTTACCTCATTGACAAATATCAATTCACATGGATTGAATTTAGTTGATTGATTAGGTGCATTCTTAATTGCAAATAGTAGATCATAGAACTTACAGTGCAGAAGGAGGCCTTTAGGCCCATCGAGTCTGCACCGGCACTTGGAAAGAGCACTCCACTTAAGGCCACGCCTCCATCCTATCCCCGTAACTCAGTAACCCCACCCAAACCTTTGGGACACTAAGGGCAATTTAGCATGGCCAATTCACCTAACCTGCACATCTTTGGACTGTGGGAGGAAACCGGGGCACCTGGAGGAAACCCACGCAGACACGGGGAGAATGTGCAGACTCCGCACAGACAGTGGCCCAAGCCGGGAATCGACTCTTGGACCCTGGAGCTGTGAAGCAACTGTGCTACCCAATGTGCTACCGTGCTGCCCCATACAAATGGAATTCCTTATCCCAATCATCTGGATAATCCTCACTATATGTCCTCAACATGGTCATTAAAATTTGATACCACCTTTCTAAAGTCCCTGGTGATTCTGGATGATACGCAATTGAGTTTGGGTGGCATGGTAGCAGTGGTTAGCTCTGCTGCCTCACAGTGTCAGGGACCCAGGTTCCACTCTGAACCTGAGTGACTGTGTGGAGTTTGCATGCTCTCCCAGTGTCTGCGTGGGTTTCCTCCAGGTTAGATGGATTGGTCGTGCTAAATTTCCCCTTAGTGTCCAAAGTTTAAGTTGGGTTACAGCCAGAGATTTGGCTGGGGAGTGGGCCTGTGTGGGGTTTTCTCTCAGAGGGTCGGCGAAACTTGATGGGCCGAATGGTCTTCTTGTGCACTGGAGGGATTCTATGAATTAAATTGCTTTATTCCTAAGCTATCCATAACTTCCTTGAATAACTTCGACATAAAATTGGATCCCTGATCTGCTTAAATTTCCTTTGGTAGTCCATATCTAGTAAAAAATGTGGTTAACTTCTGTACAACCCTCATATCTGTAACGTTCCATAATGTAATTGCCTCCGGAGATCTTGTAGACAGATCGATTATGGTAAACAAATACTGATTTCCACTTTTCATTTAGGCAAGATTCCAATGCAATCTATTGGGACCCTTGTATAAAAGGTTCTTCACATGCTAGAATGGGTATTAAAGGTGATGGTTTGATTCCCACTTGAGGTTTTCCTATTACCTGACATGTGTGACATGTACGGCAAAATTTAACTACATCCTTATGCAGGCCAGGCCCATAAATATGTTTTTGTATTTATGCTTGATTTTTCATTACTTCGAAATGATCCCCTACTGGAACCTCATCCACTACCCGCAAAACATCCTTTCTATAACCCACCGGTATTACCACTTGATGAACTCCTGCCCATTTCTCATCTGCTTGAATATGTAAAGGTTTTCATTTTCTCATTAATACATTATATCGAATGTAAGAACACTCTGGTATACACTCAAATTCGATTTCCATATATGCTTTCTGACACAACTGCTTTACCTCTGAGTCTTTCTGCTGTATGTCTACCAACTTTTGAATCAAAGATATCTGCTTCATCCATCACCCACTTGTGCTCTTTATCAACCATCTGATCAAGCATGGTTTCTAACAATCGGACCTCAGCGTCCATATCTCTCCTCAAGTTCTCTTTCTCCTATCACAACTTGTGACTTTGTGATCTTCTCACCACATAATCGTGGGGGACCACAGCGGCCGATGCGGAGGAGTAGAGTGCCCCCCGGCACAGGCCCGCCGCGGATCGGTGGGCCCCGGTCGCGGGCCAGGCCACTGTGGGGGCACCTCCCGGGGCCAGATCCCTCCATGCCCCCCCGAGGACCCCGGAGGCCGCCCGCGCCGCCTGGTCCCACCGGTAAGGACCTACTCTAATTTACGCCAGCAGGACTGGCAAAAAACAGGCAGCCACTCGGCCCATCGCGGGCTGGAGAATCGCCTGGGGGGGGGCGCTGCCAGCGGATGCTGACCGGCGTGACCCGATTCTCGCCCCCGCCAAATCTCCGGCGCCAGAGAATTCGGCAGCCAGTGGGGGCGGGATTCACGCCGGGTCGGAGAATCCCGCCCGTGTTTCTTGCAACACCTCAGTTGTTTGCTTTGCCACTGGCTTTTCAACCACAGTAGATACAGCTATATCATTACCCAGGATAAATTGTACCCCTGAAAAAGGCCATATTCCTATTATTCCTACACCCACTTCACCACTTTTCGCTGGATCTTTCTTTGCATTTCCAGTTTCCAAAGTTCAAATTGTCTCTCCTTTTCCTTTGCATCTGCCATTTCTGGGCCGGGATTCTCCCCTACCCGGCGGGGGGGGTTCCCGGCGGGATGGAGTGGCGTGAACCACTCCGGCGTCAGGTCGCCCCAAAGGTGCGGATTTCTCCGCGCCTTTAGGGGCCAAACCCTCACGGGCATGGCGCGATTCCCACCCCCGCCGAATATCCGGTGCTGGAGAGTTCGGCAACCGGCGGGGGCAGGATTCACGCCAGCCCCCGGCGATTTTCCGACCCGGCGGGGAGTCGGAGAATCCCGCCCCAGATCTCTCTTTTTCCTTATCCTTTTCTTCCTTTGATGATCTTTCTGTATCTATCCCAAGCTTCTCCCTTTCCATTTCCTTTTGAAAAGCCCTCTCTTTTTCCTTTTCTTGTGCCATAGCCACTCTCTGCTTTTCTTTCATTTCTAATTCATTCAGTTCTATTTCTGTTTATCTTTTTCCTGGAATTCTAATTGTTTAATTTGTAAGTTAACTGCAGCTTTTCTGCCAAAGCCAAAAGTTTTGGTTTCGTCACCCTTTGTAAACCAGCCCAAGTGACCTCTTCCACACCTAGAAAACCTTTCACACCTGAAAGATCCAACTCCAGTCAATAATAAAAAAATGCCAACAATAAAAAAATATTTTTATTGATTTTTAGTTATATTTATAATGAAGAGAACAGATAAGAGACCACAGGAAATATATACAGGAGCAAGAGGCATATTAACAATGGAATCCAATTGATCGGTTTATACCACCTTACATTAATTATATATAAGCTACCCCATTTGATTAAAACATACTCGGGATGTGATTCAGGTAGCAGAAACGTAGCACATTAGTCACCATGGAAAGTATAAATAGATTTTTCCCTCCCCTCAGCCCCCTTTAACCACTCTGTGTGTGTTTCCCTTGTATTCTGGGTATTTTCTCCTCTCCTCCCATATCTCCCCATTTTAAACCCCTCTCCCCTTGTCTATTTCACTCTACCCCTTTCCTATTTCCCCCCCCCCTTAGTTGCTGGTCACAAACAGGTCCTCGAAGAGGCAGCTGAATTGCCTTCATGTGCTGTGCAAGCCTTCTTCCGATCCCTTGATGGCGAATTTTACTTCCTCCAATTTCAAGAATTCCACAAAGTCAGACAGCCAGTCTTGGGGGACGTTGCTGATCTCCAGCCAAGCAACAATCTCCAGCAGGCGATCAGGGAAGCATAGACGAGGGCATATGCCCCTCTTCCCATAAAGAGTTCTGGCTGTTCCGACACTCTGAAGACCACCACTGGTGGACATGGCTCCACCTTCACCCCAGAACCCTGCACACGGCTTCAAAACAGGCGGTCCAGTACCTGACAGGTTTGGGGCAGGACCAGAACATGTGGGTGTGGTTGGCCAGGAGTCCTTGGCACCGTTCACATTTGTCCGCCATCTCCAGGAAGAACTCATTCATGCATGACCTTGTCAAATGCGACCTGTCATAATATACACCAGTATATCATGGTACAGACACACACTGATGGACACACAGTGGGACCGATCAACATAAATAACACCGCAGCCCATCACCACTGAGAGCACACACACTATAAAGACAGGGGACATCAGAGTTCCCGCTCATTCGAGTAGCAGCTAGCTAGGAGCACAGAGCTCACAGCCTGCAACACAGACATTCACCATGTGCTGAGTGCATCAACTGGTTAGGACAAGGCAAAGGTCTTTGGTTAAAGCTGGTATCATATTTACCCACAGTTCAAGTATGTTTAAATAGTTTTAATAAAATAGTGTTGCACTACTTCAAGTGTTGGTGACCTGTATGTGATCCAAAACACCCAACACATCACGATACCAGGAGTGGTTGCATACTAGCACTTCTTAGACCGACCTGCAAGTGATCTGCCTTCCGCCAGCATTCCGTCATTCTGCAACATGGACAACATGAGCCCGCCACTGCCGCTCCGCATCGCTGGCAACCTCGGGGCCAACTGGAACATTTTCAAACAGCACTTCCAGCTCTACCTCGAAGCCACGGGCAGGGAGGGCGCCTCTGACACCAGAAAGATTGCTCTTCTCCTCTCCACGGCCAGGGACCATACCATCCATATTTTCAACTCTCTCACCTTTGCAGATGATGAAGACAAGACGAAGTTCAAGTTCTCCTCAAATTTGACACTCACTGCAGCATAGAGGTGAATGAAAGCTTTGAACGCTACGTGATCCAGCAGCATTTGCAGGGTAAGGACAAACCTTTCCAATCCTTTTTAACGCACCTCCGCATCCTTGCGCAATCTTGCAACTATGGGCCCACCTCCGACACCATGATACACGACCAGGTCGTTTTCGGTGTTCAGTCGGACCCCCTACGTCAGCAGCTCCTCAAAGTAAAGCAACTCACCCTAGCGACCGCCATCGAGACCTAGAACATAGAACATAGAACAATACAGCGCAGTACAGGCCCTTCGGCCCACGATGTTGCACCGAAACAAAAGCCATCTAACCTACACTATGCCATTATCATCCATATGTTTATCCAATAAACTTTTAAATGCCCTCAATGTTGGCAAGTTCACTACTGTAGCAGGTAGGGCATTCCACGGCCTCACTACTCTTTGCGTAAAGAACCTACCTCTGACCTCTGTCCTATATCTATTACCCCTCAGTTTAAAGTTATGTCCCCTCGTGCCAGCCATATCCATCCGCGGGAGAAGGCTCTCACTGTCCACCCTATCCAACCCCCTGATCATTTTGTATGCCTCTATTAAGTCTCCTCTTAACCTTCTTCTCTCCAACGAAAACAACCTCAAGTCCATCAGCCTTTCCTCATAAGATTTTCCCTCCATACCAGGCAACATCCTGGTAAATCTCCTCTGCACCCGCTCCAAAGCCTTCACGTCCTTCCTATAATGCGGTGACCAGAACTGTACGCAATACTCCAAATGCGGCCGTACCAGAGTTCTGTACAGCTGCAACATGACCTCCCGACTCCGGAACTCAATCCCTCTCCCAATAAAGGCCAACACTCCATAGGCCTTCTTCACAACCCTATCAACCTGGGTGGCAACTTTCAGGGATCTATGTACATGGACACCTAGATCCCTCTGCTCATCCACACTTTCAAGAACTTTACCATTAGCCAAATATTCCGCATTCCTGTTATTCCTTCCAAAGTGAATCACCTCACACTTCTCTACATTAAACTCCATTTGCCACCTCTCAGCCCAGCTCTGCAGCTTATCTATATCCCTCTGTAACCTGCTACATCCTTCCACACTATCGACAACACCACCGACTTTAGTATCGTCTGCAAATTTACTCACCCACCCTTCTGCGCCTTCCTCTAGGTCATTGATAAAAATGACAAACAGCAACGGCCCCAGAACAGATCCTTGTGGTACTCCACTTGTGACTGTACTCCATTCTGAACATTTCCTATCAACCACCACCCTCTGTCTTCTTTCAGCTAGCCAATTTCTGATCCACATCTCTAAATCACCCTCAATCCCCAGCCTCCGTATTTTTTGCAATAGCCTACCGTGGGGAACCTTATCAAACGCTTTGCTGAAATCCATATACACCACATCAACTGCTCTACCCTCGTCTACCTGTTCAGTCACCTTCTCAAAGAACTCAATAAGGTTTGTGAGGCATGACCTACCCTTCACAAAGCCATGCTGACTATCCCTGATCATATTATTCCTATCTAGATGATTATAAATCTTGTCTCTTATAATCCCCTCCAAGACTTTACCCACTACAGACGTGAGGCTCACCGGTCTATAGTTGCCGGGGTTGTCTCTGCTCCCCTTTTTGAACAAAGGGACCACATTTACTGTCCTCCAGTCCTCTGGCACTATTCCTGTAGCCAATGATGACATAAAAATCAAAGCCAAAGGTCCAGCAATCTCTTCCCTGGCCTCCCAGAGAATCCTAGGATAAATCCCATCAGGTCCCGGGGACTTATCTATTTTCAGCCTGTGTCCTACATGAAAATGCCACCAGTCGGTACTCCCATATACAAGCGGCTGAAACGGCGCGGCAACGTCCCCACGAGGTGAAACGGGTCCAAGTGATTGAATACCTCCAGGGCCTCAGCCTGGATGAGGGCGGCCATTTCGCACGCTTTTCGCGGACTTCCGCGCTTGTATGCACCAAACGGGACGGCGACATGGAGGAACATAATGCGCAGGCGCGCACCACGCAGGGCCGCACCGCGCATGCGCGGTGGCGCAGCGAACGTTCTGACGTCACGACGTGCGGCAACTGTGGCTCCGCCCATTTAAAGCGGCAATGCACCGCAAAATCTCGACAATGCCTACGATGTGGAAGACTTGTGCCACTATGCTGCCTGCTGTCGAGCAGCTCAGCCTTCCAATTCATATCGCTTCAGCCAGCCTCGCAGGAATGTTTGGGCAATTCAACCCACGGTCACCGAGTCCGATTCCGACCTCCCACACAGCAGTCACACCGAGGACCCGAAGACGCCTTTTCGAGTCGGTGTCGTAACGAAAAACAGGCTGACCCCGAAGCAAAGACACCAGCCGCTGTCGGTATACAGCATCGATCCAGACGATGAGTGGTGTGCCACCGTGACGGTGAACTTGTCCCAAATACGATTCCGCCTGGACACTGGTGCCTCCGCCAATCTCATGGCGTGGTCTGCTTTCTAAAGCCTTCGTGTCAAACCAACCATTCTCCCATCGGCCTGCCAGCTACTGGTCTACAATGGCAACATCATTCCTGCTACCGGCTCGTGCCAACTTGAAGTGATGCACAATTCACGAAGAGCCATCCTTCCTTTCGAGATCGTGGGCTCCTCGAAGGACTCTCTGCTTGGCGCACAGGCGTGCAAATTGCTGAACCTCGTTCATCTCTCTCCTGATGACACGTCTGCCTTCCAGGATGCTGACTTCAGGGCGCAACTCAACGCCATCATCGACCAGCACCGCGATGTCTTCGAAGGCATGGGCGTGCTCCCATATACTTACAAGATCATACTCAAACAGAACGGCACGCCTGTGGTGCATGCACCTCGCAGAGTCCCAGCACCCCTCAAGGACCGCCTCAAGCAGCAGCTGCAGGACCTCCAAGACCAAGGGGTGATCTCCAGAGTTACAGAACCAACCGACTGGGTCAGTTCCATGGTGTGCGTAAAGAAGCCTTCTGGCGAACTCAGAATCTGCATTGATCCAAAGGATCTGAATCGCAACATAATGAGGGAGCATTACCCTATCCCCAAACGCGAAGAGACCACATGCGAGATGGCTCGGGCCAAGCTCTTCACCAAACTTGACGCCTCGAAAGGATTCTGGCAAATTCAACTAGACAGATCCAGCAGGAAACTGTGTACCTTTAACACCCCTTTTGGCAGATATTGTTAAAACAGGATGCCGTTTGGGATCATATCGGCGTCAGACGTATTCCACAGGATCATGGAACAAATGATGGAAGGCATTGAAGGTGTTCGCGTCTATGTTGACGACATAATCATTTGGTCCACCACCCCGCAGGAGCATTTCAGTCGCCTCCAGCACGTGTTCAAACGCATACGGGAGCAGGGCCTATGACTCAACAGAGCCAAATGCTCCTTCAGCCAGACGGAACTCAAGTTCCTAGGGGACCACATCTCCCAGTTGGGTGTGCGGCTGGATGCAGACAAGGTGGCTGCCAACACAGCCATGAAAAAGCCAGAGGACAAGAAGGCGGTCCTCCGATTTCTGGGCATGGTCAACTTCCGAGGGAAGTTCATCCCTAACCTCGCTTCTCATACCACAGCTCTCAGGAACCTGGTCAGGAAGACGACAGACTTCCAATGGCTTCCTGCCCACGAGAGCGAATGGACAGAACTTAAAACCAAACTTACCACGGCCCCGGTATTGGCCTTTTTTGATCCAGTGAAAGAGACAAATATTTTGCAGTGCTCCTGTAACGCGATGAGGCGTCATCATGGGCCCCCATTGCATATGCGTCACGCGCCATGACCCCCACGGAACAGCGCTACGCACAGATAGAAAAGGAGTGCCTGGGCCTGTTGACCGGTGTCGTCAAATTTCATGATTATGTGTACGGCCTTCCCCAATTTACCGTCGAGACCGACCATCGCCCGCTGGTCAATATAATACAAAAAGACTTGAACGACATGGCGCCTCGCCTCAAGCACATTCTGCTCAAACTCCGGCGATACGACTTTCAGCTCGTATACACCCCGGGCAAAGACCTGATCATAGCCGACGCTCTGTCCAGGGTAATCAACACCCCGTGTGAACCAGCGGGATTTGTCTGCCAGGTTGACGCCCATGTGGCCTTCGTGGACTCCAATCTACCGGCCACGGATGAATGCCTCGTCCAAATTCGCCGCGAGACTGCAGCTGACCCCCTGCTACAGCGTGTTATGCGCCACCTAACAGACGGGTGGCTCAAGAGCCAATGCCCGCAGTTCTACAACATCAGAGACAATCTGGTGGTAGTCGATGGTGTCCTCCTGAAGCTGGACCGCATTGTTATCCCGCACAGCATGCGCCAGCTCGTCTTGGAACAGCTACACGAGGGCCATCTTGGCGTGGAAAAGTGCCGCCGACGGGCCCGAGAGGCTGTGTACTGGCCCGGCATCAATGACGACATATCCAACACAGTGCTGAACTGCCCCACCTGTCAGCGGTTCCAGCCGGCCCAACCACGTGAGACCCTATAGTCCCATGAGTTGGTCACGTCCCCTTGGTCCAAGGTCGCCATCGACCTGCTCCATGCGCTGGGCAAGGACGATGTTCTGATTGTAGACTATTTTTCAAACTACCCGGAGGTGGTACATTTGCACGACATCACATTGTCTGCAGTCATACGTGCCTGTAAGGACACCTTTGCTCGTCACGGCATCCCACTCACTGTGATGTCGGACAATGGCCCCTGCTTCGCAAGCCAGGAATGGTCCAACTTTGCCAGGAGGTACAACTTTGTGCATGTGACATCCAGTCCCCTGTACCCCCAATCCAATGGCAAAGCGGAGAAGGGCGTCCACATAGTCAAACAGCTCCTCTGCAAGGCTGCCGATGCGGGATCCGACTTCTACCGCGCCCTGCTGGCCTATCGCTCGGCCTCACTGTCCACTGGCCTGTCGCCAGCCCAGCTGCTCATAGGTCGCACCCTGAGGACGACGGTGCCGTCCATTCCCGTCCCAGACCTCGACCACGTTCCGGTCGTTCAACGAATGCAACTGTCTCATGCACAGCACAAGGTGGCTCATGATGCCCGTGCAGCTGATCTCCCTGCTCTGGCTCCAGATGACAACGTCCGCTTCCATCTTCTGGATGGTGGCTGGTCTGCAACTGCTGGGGTTCTTCGGCAGGTGGCTCCCCGCTCGTTCTTGGTTCGTCTACCGGATGGTTGCATTCTGCGCCGTAATCGGCGTGCCCTTCCTCTTGTTCCGCGCTCGCTACGTGATCCTCCGCCAGTGCCACGCCCTCCTGTTGTCCCTGACCTGGACTGCAGAGATTCCGGTTACTCTGCATCCTCCTCACTCTGACGCAGTCCAGCCCGCTCCTCAGCTGGTGGCTCCTGACCCACCCTTGAGGCGGTCAACCAGAACACCTCAGAGACTTAATTTGTCAACTTTGCACTAATGGACTCTCTGGTCCATTCTGTTCTTCCGTTTAATCGTTCAAGTGGTTTGTATATAGTGTTCATCTCGTTACTTGTGTGACACACTGCTTTTTTAGCACCAGGCACCTTCCCATGTAAATAGCTTAGTTTTATGTACATAGTCCTGTAAATATTTCGCACACAAGTAGTCAGGAACTTTCACCACACACTATTTATTGTCACGCAGGCACATTTTTTTCTATAAAAAGGGGGGGATGTCATAATATACACCAGTATATCATGGTGCAGACACACACTGATGGACACACAGTGGGACCAATCAACATACACAACACCGCAGCCAATCACCAGTGAGAGCACACGCACTATAAAGACAGGGGACATCAGAGTTCCCGCTCATTCGAGTAGCAGCTAGCTAGGAGCACAGAGCTCACAGCCGGCACAGACATCCACCATGTGCTGAGTGCATCAACTGGTTAGGACAAAGTCTTTAGTTAAAGCTGGTATCGTATTTACCCACAGTTCAAGTATGTTTAAATAGTTAACCTTTTAATAAAATAGTGTTGCACTACTTCAAGTGTTGGTGACCCATGTGTGATCCAGAACACCCAACACATCACGACCTATGTACCACCGTTAGCTGCGTTAGTCTCAGCCCTTCACATGAAGGTGTAGCGTTCACCCTATGCAGTGCATCGATCCAGAATCCTCCACATCCAGCTCCTCCTCCCACTTTTCCCATCTCTCGTTCAGCAGGGCCTCCAACTTTCATCAGTACATGTCAACGCAGTTCACCCAATGCTAATTCACCCAATGCTAGAGGTTTGGCCAGTAGGATGTGTCCGGGTAGCTGGGGGAATGCTGCGGTCTCCTTGCAGAGGAAGTTCCTCAATTGGAGGTATCAGATATCATTCCCTTTCGGAAGATGGAGCTTTTCAGTTAGTTCAAGGGCCACCACACTACCGTCCACATGTTCCTCACCGTCAGTACCCCTTCGTTATGTCTCCACGTTTTGAAGGAAGTGTTTATTGTTGCTGGGATACATTTATGGATGTTTTAGATGGGGGCAGCAGCAGACATTGCACCAAGATTAAAGTGGTGCCTGAGCTGGTCCATGGCTCTTAGCATGGCCGCCACCACCGGGTTTCTCGCGTATTTGGTTCGAGGAAATGTGAGTGGGGTCATGGCCAGTGCTCGGAGGAATGTCTCTATCCAGGTTGTCTCCTCCACCCGCACCCATTCCACCTCTGGCTCTCTCAACCACCCTGTACCCTTCTGTGTTTGTTTCCCAGTGGTAGAGTAAGAGGTTTGGCAACGCCAAGCCTCCCCCTCCCCCACACTCCTTCTTTGGAAGAATCTTTTGTGGATTCTGGGTTTTTTTCTGTTCTCACAAACACCATATTAATTTATCTATCTTGGTGAAGAAGGCCTTGTGGATGACAATTGGGAGAAATCTGAAGAAGAGAAATCTTGGCAGCAAGTTCATTTTTATTGTCTGCACTCTTCCAGCCAGGGAGAGTGGGAGTGAGTCCCACATCCGCAAGTCCCTATTTACCTCTTCCAACAGACTGTATAGGTTCCATTTGTGGATCCGCGTCCAGTCGTGCGCTATCTGGATTCCCAGGTATCGGAATTTGGTTTGGGCCTGTTTGAACGGCAGAATTCCCAGCTCTGGCCCTCCCGCTTGGGGGTTCACGGGGAAGATTCTGCTCTTGCTCAGGTTAAGTTTGTAACCAGAGAAGGCTCCAAACTCCCTGAGTTCTTATCTTTCCCATGCTGGCTAGGGGTTTTTGAGACATAGGCCATCAGCATACATTGAGTCTCTGTGCTCTCTCTTTCCCCTCTAGATGCCTTTCCACCCCCTCGACGACCTGAGGGCGATAGCCAGCGGCTCAATTGCCAGAGTAAATAGCAGTGAGGACAATGGGCATCCCTGCCTCGTGTCTCCAGGCATATCCAGAGCTGGTGGTGTTTGTCTGTACGCTCGCCATAGGAGCGCTGTGCAGCAGTTTCACCCACAAGGTGAACACTGGCCCAAACTGTTCCAGCACCATCATGAGGTAGCTCCATTCGACTTTGTCGAAGGCCTTCTCTGTGTCCAGGGAGATGATCACTTTTGGTGTCTCCTCCCCGGGTGGGGTCATGATCATGTTCAGCAGGTGTCTGATGTTCACCATTAGCTGTCTGCCCCTGACAAACCCCGTCCGATCTTTTGTGATTACTTCTGGAACTCTCCAATTGTCTGACCAAAGCCTTCGTCATGACACTGGCGTCAGTGCTCAGGAGTGAGATGGGTCTGTATGAGGCATGCTTGCCTTCATTGGCCGGGGCATTGAGTATAAGAATTGGCAAGTCATGTTGCAGCTGTATAGAACCTTAGTTAGGCCACACTTGGAGTATAGTGTTCAATTCTGGTCGCCACACTACCAGAAGGATGTGGAGGCTTTAGAGAGGGTGCAGAAGAGATTTACCAGAATGTTGCCTGGTATGGAGGGCATAAGCTATGAGGAGCGATTGAATAAACTCGGTTTGTTCTCACTGGAACGAAGGAGGTTGAGGGGCGACCTGATAGAGGTATGCAAAATTATGAGGGGCATAGACAGAGTGGATAGTCAGAGGCTTTTCCCCAGGGTAGAGGGGTCAATTACTAGGGGGCATAGGTTTAAGGTGAGAGGGGCAAAGTTTAGAGTAGATGTACGAGGCAAATTTTTTACGCAGAGGGTAGTGGGTAACTGGAAATCGCTACCGGAGGAGGTAGTGGAAGCAGGGACGATAGGGACATTTAAGGGGCATCTTGACAAATATATGAATAGGATGGGAATAGAGGGATACGGACCCAGGAAGTGTAGAAGATTGTAGTTTAGTCGGGCAGTATGGTCGGCACGGGCTTGGAGGGCCGAAGGGCCTGTTCCTGTGCTGTACATTTCTTTGACCCGCACTCGGCCGGGTCCTTGTCTTTTTTAGGGTTTTGCCAGCATGGGTGGCAGGGCCACGCTCGACAGCGAGTCGTTGAACATCTCCCATAGGTGCGGGGCCAGTGCTGAATATAGAAGTCCACCGGAAACCCCTCCGGTCCCAGTGCTTTCCCGGACTGCATGGAGGTGGTGCTCTCCTTGACCTCCCCCAGTCCGAAGGGCGTTTTGAGTCCCGATGTCTTTTCCTCCCTCACTGCTGGTATGTCCAGTCTGTCGAGAAACTGTTTAATCTTCGAATGTCCCTCCGGGGGTTCGGAGGTACACGTCCCCTGTTAGAAGGTCGTAAAGGCCTTGTTGATCTTATGAAACGTACTTGTTAAAATCCTGGTCTGTTTTGTGTTTCTCATTTAATACCTATCCTGCTAGTTGGTTTTAAAATCACTGACTTCTGGTTTTGAACTGAACGCCCCCTCCCCCCCCTTCCCCTGCTGCAAACTGTGGACTGATGTGGCAGATCTCTTATGATTCAGGATATGATGCACTATCAATTATGACGAGACGAGAGTAGAGAGTAATCGAGGCTTTATTACACAGAGATGTGTGGCCTCCTACAGCTGCTGCCAAAATGGCTGCAGTTTGGAGAGCACACACATTTATACTCCGCCTACTGGGCGGAGCCAGCAGGCAGGGATATACCCCCGTACCTGTAGTACAGGGGCCTTACCGTAATACCCTCGTATACAGTGCAGTATATACAATATAATACAACAGTGGTGACTACCACAGTATGCTTTGTGACATAACCCATCATATCATGCTGATGGATTTGGAAAGGAGCCAGTTAGCTCAATTGCAATCTGGGCGTTGGGCTGATTCTTGGATCTTTTCACGAATCTCTGGAGCAGGAGAAGCAAGACCCATTTTGTGCAGTACTGTGAAAAGTTTCAGGCAGGAAGGCACTCTCTCTCTGCAGGTCTCTAGGGGCTGGTTTAGCTCACTGGGCTAAATCGCTGGCTTTTAATGCAGTCCAAGGCAGGCCAGCAGCACGGTTCAATTCCCGTACCAGCCTCCCCGAACAGGCGCCGGAATGTGGCGACTAGGGGCTTTTCACAGTAACTTCATTGAAGCCTACTCGTGACAATAAGCGATTTTCATTTCATTTCATTTCAGGTGATTTAAGGGGCTCCCAGCTAGACCTGTGGAAGGCACTCCTATTTGAAAGACTGCAGACAGTATCCAGATCTGTGGAGGGAACTACTGGTTTGAAAGACTGAAAGTAGGTTCTCTCACCAGGTCTGTAACAGTTTAATCCTCTGTCTGAATTTGGAACCATTTGGAAGCAAGTGGACGTATTAGTGAGAGGCAGCACGGTTTTGTGAAGGGGAGGTCGTATCTCACTAACTTGATAGAGTTTTTCGAGGAGCTCACAAAGGTGGTTGATGCAGGTAGGGCAGTGGATGTTGTCCATATGGACTTCAGTAAGGCCTTTGACAAGGTCCCTCATGGCAGACTGGTACAGAAGGTGAAGTCACACGGGATCAGAGTTGAGCTGGCAAGATTGATACAGAACTGGCTAGGTCATAGAAGGCAGAGAGTAGCAATGGAAGGGTGCTTTTCTGATTGGAAGGTTGTGACTAGTGATGTTCCGCATGGATCAGTGCTGGGACCTTTGCTGTTGGTCGTCTATATAAATGATTTAGAGGAAAATGTTTGGAGGGCAATTTAGCATGGCCAATCCATCTAACCTGCACGTCTTTGCAGTGTGGGAGGAAACCAGAGCACCCGGAGGAAACTCACGCAGACATGGGGAGAACGTGCAGACTCCGCACAGACAGTGACACAGCGGGGAATCGAACCTGAGACCCTGGCGCTATGAAGCTACAGTGCTAGCCACTTGTGCTACCGTGCTGCCGTAAATACAGGTAGGGAATATACAGTGAATGGTAGAACCCTCAAGAGTATTGACAGTCAGCGATCTAGGCGTACAGGTCCTTGGGTAACTGAAAGGTGCAATACAGGTGGAGAAGGTAGTCAAGAAGGAATACGGCATAGAACAATACAGGCCCTTCAGCCCACGATGTTGTGCCGACCATTTATCCTAAGCTAAGATCAACCTAACCTACACCCCTTCAAATTGCTGCTGTCCATGTGCCTGTCGAAGAGTCGCTTAAATGTCCCTAATGACTCTGACTCCACCACCTCTGCTGGCACTGCATTCCACCCACACACCCACCACTCTGTGTAAAGAACTTACCTCTGACATCTCCCCTATACCTTCCTCCAATCACCTTAAAATTATGTCCCCTCATGACAGCCATTTCCACCCTGGGGGAAAGTCTCTGGCTATCCACTCTATCCATGCCTCTCATCAGCTTGTACACCTCTATGAAGTCACCTCTCTGCCTTCTTCGCTCCAGTGAGATAAGCCCTAGCTCCCTCAACCTTTCTTCATAAGACGTGCCCTCCAGTCCAGGCAGCATCCTGGTAAATCTCCTCTGCACCCTCTCCAAAGCATCCACATCCTTCCTATAATGAGGTGACCAGAACTGGACACAATATTCCAAGTGTGGTCTAACTAGGGATTTATAAAGCTGCAGCAAAACCTCACGGCTCTTAAACTCAATCCCCCTGTTAATGAAAGCCAACACACCATACGCCTTCTTAACAACCCTATCAACCTGGGTGGCAACTTTGAGGGATCTATGTACGTGGATCCCAAGATCCCTCTGTTCCTCCACACTTCCAAGAATCCTGCCTTTAACCCTGTATTCAGCATTCAAATTCGACCTTCCAAAATGACTCACTTCACATTTATCAAGGTTGAACTCCATCTGCCACTTCTCAGCCCAGTTCTGCATCCTGTCAATGTCCTGCTGTAATCTGCAACAACCCTCAACACAACTCCACCAACCTTCATGTGATCGGCAAACTTACTAACCCACCCTTCCGCTTCCTCATCCAAGTCATTTATAAAAAACACAAAGAGAAGAGGTCCCAGAACAGATCCTTGCAGGACACCACTGGTCACCGACCTCCAGACGGAATACTTTCCATCCACTACCCCTCACTGTCTTCTTTCGGCCAGCCAATTCTGTATCCAGACAGCCAAATTTCCCTGTATCACATGCCCACTAACTTTCTGAATGAGCCTACCATGGGGAACATTATCAAATGCCTTACTGAAATCCATATACACCACATCCGCTGCCCGACCTTCATCAATGTGTCTCGTCACATCCTCAAAGAATTCAATAAGGCTTGTGAGGCATGACTTGCCCCTCACAAAGCCATGCTGACTATCTTTAATCAAATTATGTTTTTCTAAATAATCATAAATCCTATCTCTCAGAATCCTTTCCAATATTTTGCTCACTACAGATGTAAGACTGACTGGTCTGTAATTCCCAGGGATTTCCCTTTTCCCTTTCTTGAACAGGGGAACAACATTCGCCTCCCTCCGATCATCCGGTGCTTCTCAAGTGGAGAGTGAGGACGCAAAAATCATCGCCAACGGTGCAGCAATCTCCTCCCTCGCTTCCCGTAGTAATCTTGGGTATATCCTGTCAGGCCAATTCTGTATCCAGACAGCCAAATTTCCCTGTATCACTTATCTATCCTGATGCTTTTCAAAACTTCCAGCATATCCTCCTTCTTAATATCAACCTGTTCGAGTCTATTAACCTGGTTCACATTTTTCTCATGGGCAATAAGGTCCCTCTCTCTTGTGAATACTGAAGCAAAGTATTCAGTTAGGACCTCCCCCATCTCCTCAGACTCTAGGCACAAGTTCCCTCCACTATCCCTGATCGGCCCTACTCGCACTCTGATCAGCCTCTTATTTCTCACGTAAGTGTAGAACGCATTGGGATTTTCCCTGATCCTTCCCGCCAGGGCTTTTTCATGCCCCCTTCTAGCTCTCCTCAGTCCATTTTTGAGTTCCTTCCTGGCTACCTTGTAACCCTCTAGAGCCGAGTCAGATCCTTGCTTCCTCAACCTTACGTAAGCTTCCTTCTTCCTCTTGACTAGAAGCTCCACTTCTCTTGTCATCCAAGGCCCCTTCACCTTACCATTCCTTCCTCGTCTTAGTGGGACAAAACTATTCAGCACTCGTAACAAGTGCTCGTTAACAATCCCCACATTACTGTTGTGAATATTCCCAAGAACAATTGTTCCCACTTTATGCTCCTCAGCTCCTGTCTAATAGCAGGAATGAATTGCCTTCATTGGCCGGGGCATTGAGTATAAGAATTGGCAAGTCGTACTGCAGCTGTATAGAACCTTAGTTAGGCCACCCTTGGAGTATAGTGTTTAATTCTGGTCGCCACACTACCAGAAGGATGTGGAGGCTTTAGAGAGGGTGCAGAAGAGATTTACCAGGATGTTGCCTGGTAGGGAGGGCATTAGCTATGAGGAGCGGTTAAATAAACTCAGTTTGTTCTCACTGGAACGACAGAGGTTGGGGGCGACCTGATAGAGGTCTACAAAATTATGAGGGGCATAGACAGAGTGGAGAGTCAGGAACTTTTCCCCAGGGTAGAGGGGCCAATTACTAGGGGGTATAGGTTTAAGGTGCGAGAGGCAAGGTTTAGAGGAGATGTACGAGGCAGGTTTTTTTACACAGAGGGTAGCGGGTGCCTGGAACTCGCTGCCGTAGGAGGTGGTGGAAGCAGAGACGATAGTGACGTTTAAGGGGCATCTTGACAAATACATGAATAGGATGGGGATAGAGGGGTACGGACCCCAGAAGCGAAGAAGATTTTAGTTTAGACGGGCAGCATGGTCGGCGCAGGCTTGGAGGGCCGAAGGGCCTGTTCCTGTGCTGTACCTTTCTTTGTTCTCTTTGAATGGTTGGGAAAAGCCCAGTTTGAGGACTCTCTTCACAATACAGTCAAAATCTCTGCACAGAGGTCAGGCAAGCAGGGAAGACAGACTGGACAAAGAACCTGCTATAACCTCTCATATATCGAGCTCCAGTGATAGCGCAAGGAGATAGGGACTCCATCTGATGGTCGAAGGATAGAATTGTACCGATTTAAATCATAGAATTATAGAAAAGTTACAGCACAGTGGGAGGTCATTCGGCCCATCTTGTCCATGCCAGCCTGGGGACACTTCGGTTCCTTTTCTAATCCCATTTCCTGCACCCGATTTACAGCCCAGTATCTTACAGCACTTAAGGTGCAGATCCAGGTACTTTGTAAAAGAGTTTAGTGTCTCTGCCTCCACCGCCAACTCAGGCAGCGAGTTCCAGACTCCCACTATCCTCTGCGTAAAAAAGTTCTTCCTCCAAATACCAAGGGGGTAGCGATCTTGATCAGCAAGCGAGTGGCTTTTGAGGCAGGGAGAATCGTGTCATACAAGGGAGGTAGGTACATAATGGTGATTGGGAAGCTGGAAGGGATGCGAGTGGTACTTGTGAACATTTATGCTCCGAATTGGGACGGCGTGGAATTTATGAGGCGGGTGTTAGGTAAGGTCTAAGACTTAGAGTCACATAACCTGGTCATGGGAGAGGACTTCAATACAGTCATTGGTCCGGAATTGGACCGGTCAAAATCCAAGACAGGGAGGAGGCCGGCTGCGGCAAAGGAATTGAAGGGTTTTATGGAACAGATGGGGGGAGTAGACCCATGGAGGTTTGCATGGCCGAGGATGAAGGAGTTTTCCTTTTTTTCACATATCCACAAGGTATACTTTCGCATCGACTTTTTTGTTCTGAGCAGGGCGCTAATACCGAAGGTGGTGGATACTGAGTACTCGGCCATCGCAGTGTCGGATCATGCCCGCACTGGGTGGATTTACAGGTTAGTGTGGAGAGAGGGCAACGCCTGCTGTGGAGACTGGATGTGGGGTTGCTAGCGGACGAAGCGATCTGTGGGCGGGTTAACAAGTCCACCCAGAACTACCTGGAAACAAATGATACGGGGGAGGTCTCTGCAGCGACGGTCTGGGAAGCTTTGAAGGCAGCAGTCAGAGGGGAATTAACTCAATACGGGCCCACAGAGAAAAGGTGGAACGGGCTGAGAGAGACAGGTTAGTTGAGGAGATACTCCAGGTGGACAGGAGATACTCGGAGGCCCCGGATGCGGGGCTACTGAGGGAGCGGAGTAGGCTACAGGTGGAATTTGGGCTTTTAACCACAGGGAAAGCAGTGGAACAGTTGAGGAAGGCAAGGGGGGCGATCTATGAGTACGGGGAAAAGGCAAGCAGAATGTTGGCGCACCAGCTCAGGAAAAGAGAAGCAGCCAGGGAGATAGGTAAAGTAAAGAGTAGAGACGGTAATACTGTCCTGGACCCAGCACGGGTAAATGAGGTGTTTAAGGACTTCGATAGTAAATTATATGAGTCGGAACCCCTAGCTTGGGTGGAGGGGATGAGGCAGTTTTTGAATCAGTTGAGGTTCCCGAGGGTGAAGGAGGACCTGGTGGAAGGGCTGGGAGCCCCAATTGAGACTGAGGAAATAATCAAGGGGCTGGAGGGCATGCAGTCGGGCAAGGCCCCGGGGCCTGACGGCTACCCGGTGGGATTCTATAAGAAGTTTTCAGAGATGATCTATATTGAGCCCACTGCTGGTGAGGACATTTAACGAAGCAAGAGAGAAGGGAGTCTTCCCTCCCAACAATGTTGCAGGCCTCAATTTCATTGATCCTGAAACGGGAGAAGGATCCGGAGCAATGCGGGTCATACAGGCTGATTTCTCTTCTGAATGTGGATGCCAAACTGCTGGCTAAGATACTGGCCACAAGGATAGAGGACTGTGTCCTGGGGGTGATAGGGGAAGACCAGACGGGATTT
The DNA here is from genome assembly GCF_047496885.1 of Scyliorhinus torazame. Lineage (NCBI taxonomy): Eukaryota > Metazoa > Chordata > Chondrichthyes > Carcharhiniformes > Scyliorhinidae > Scyliorhinus > Scyliorhinus torazame. The sequence continues at coordinate 180,605,010 of NC_092713.1, forward strand.
TTTAAGGGCAGGCAGCTCAAGGCCAATGTTCGAAGGCTTCTCAATGTTATTATGATGCCCTCAGAAAGAGAGGAGGCAGAGGTGGCGGTAGCGATGGATGCGGAGAAGGTTTTTAATCGGGTGGAGTAGAATTACCTGTGGGAGGCGCTGGGAAGGTTTGGGTTTGGTGAGGGCTTCATTGACTGGCTGCGGTTGGTCTAACAGGCACCAGTAGCGAGTGTGCGTATGAGGATGGGGTATTTTAAACTACACTGAGGGACGAGGCAAGGGTGCCCCCTCTCCCCGCTACTGTTTGCTCTGGCCATAGAGCCACTGGCCATGGCGTTAAGAGCCTCTAGGAACTGGAAAGGGCTGGTTCGGGGGTGGTGGAGCACCGGGTCTCTCTCTACGCAGATGACCTCGTGTACATTTCGGTCCCGCTGGAAGGGATGGGGGAAGTAATGCGAATCTTGGGGGAATTTGGCAATTTTTCGGGGTATAGATTGAACACGGGGAAAAGTGAGATGTTTGCGATCCAGGCATGAGGACAGGAGAAGAGACTGGGAGAAGAGACTGGGAGAACTGCCGCTTAGAATGGTAGGGAAGAGCTTTCGGTATCTGGGAATCCAGGTGGCCCGAGAATGGGAGGTACTGCACAAGTTAAACCTATCCCGGCTGGTAGAACAAATGGAAGGGGACTTTAAGAGATGGGACATGCTCCCACTATCACTGGCGGGGAGGGTACAGACCGTGAAAATGGCGGTCCTCCCAGATTTCTGTCTGTCTTCACCCTTAAGGCCTTTTTCAAGCGGGTGAATAAGGTTATTTTGGGCTTTGTGTGGGCGGGTAAAACCCCGTGAGTGAAGAAAGTGTTGCTGCAGCGCAGTCAAGGGGAGGGTGGGTTGGCGCTGCCAAACTTCTGCAATTACTACCAGGAGGCTAATATAGCCATTAGGAAGTGGGTAGTGGGGGAGGGGTCGGTGTGGGAGCTGATGGAGGCAGCGTCATGTAAAGACACAAGTTTGGGGGCACTGGTAACGGCATCTCTGCCGTTCTCGCAGGCCCGATACTCCACAAGTCTGATGGTAGTGGCGGTTCTGAGGATCTTTGGGCAATGGAGGAGATAAAAGATAGTAGAGGGAGCACCGATTTATAATAACCACAGGTTTGTACCGGGTAGGCTAGATGGCGGGTTCCGGAGTTGGCAGAGGGCAGGAATTAGAAGGATGGGGGATCTATTTATAGATGGGAGCTTTCCCAGCTTGAAAGCATTGGAGGATAAATTTAAATTGCCAGCAGGGAATGGTTTTAGGTATTTGCAGGTGCGAGACTTCCTGAGAAACCAGGTGCCAGCCTTTCCGCTGCTGCCGCCACGGGGATACAGGACAGAGTGGTCTCCAGTACCTGGTTGGGAGGGGGGAAGGTATCGGATATTTACCAGGAGCTTTCGGAAGCGGAGGAAACCCCGGTAGAGGAGCTTAAGGGCAAATGGGTGGACGAGCTTGGAGGAGAGATAGAGGCGAGTCTATGGACGGATGCCTTAGGCAGGGTTAATACCTCCTCATCATGTGCCAGGCTTAACCTAATACAATTTAAGGTAGTCCACCGGGCACACATGACAGTGGCTAGGATGAGAAAGTTTTTCGGGGGAGAGGACAGGTGTGCGAGGTCCGCGGGAAGCCCAGCAAATCGTGTCCACATGTTTTGGGCATGCCCGAAGCTTAGAGGGTTTTGGCAGGGTTTTGCTAAGGCAATGTCCACGGTGCTAAAAACACGGGTGGTGCCGAGTCCGGAGGTAGCGATCTTTGGAGTGTCGGAAGAGCCGGGAGTTCAGGGGGCAAAAGAGGCCGACGTCTTGGCCTTTGCCTCTCTGGTAGCCCGGAGACCGATCTTGTTAATGTGGAAGGACTCAAAGCCCCTGAGTGTAGAGACCTGGGTTAGTGACATGGCTGGGTTTCTCAGTCTCGAGAAAATAAAGTTCACCTTAAGAGGGTCAATGTTAGGGTTCACCCGGAGGTGGCAGCCGTTCGTCAACTTTCTCGGGGAAAATTAAAATGTCAGCAGTTGCAGCATTCCAAGATGCGGGGGGGGGGGGGGGGGGAGATTGTTGTTGTATGGTTAAGGTGCGTGAAGATTGAGCTGGAGGGAGAAATTTTTATTTTACCATGTTGATGTCATTGTTTATGTTACTGTTATAAAAAATTTCAAATACCTCAATGAAATATTATTAACAAAAAAAAGTTCTTCCTCATGTCCCCTCTACACCTTCTGTCACTTATCTTGAATCTACGTCCCCTAGTTCTAATATTCCCCGCCTTGGGAAACAATTTTATCCTGTCCATCCTAACTCTTGCCCTCATAATTTTGTACATCTCAATCAAGTCATCCCTCAGCCTTCTTTGTTCCAACCTATCCAATCTCTCCTCGTAGCTACACTTTTCTAGCCCTGGCAACATTCTTGTAAACCTCCTCTGCACTCTCTACAGAGTAATTATATCCTTCCTGTAATGTCGTGACCGGAACTGCACACAATGCTCCAGTTGTGGCCTCACCAGTGTTTTCTACAATTCCAACCTTATATCCCTACTTTTAAATTCTATACTCCTGCCAATGAAGGAGAACATTTCATATGGTTTAAACTAATTCAGCAGGGGGATGGGAACCTGAATTGTAGCTCCAGTGTACAGGAGGTTGAGAGTAGTGAGGTTACGAGTAAGGTTAAGGTCGCAGGAGTGTACCAGCTGGCAGGAAGGTGGTTTGAAGTGTGTCTATTTCATCGCCAGGAGCATCCGGAATAAGATGGGTGAACTTGCGGCATGGGTTGGTACCTGGGAGTTCGATGTTGTGGCCATTTCGGAGACATGGATAGAGCAGGGACAGGAATGGTTGTTGCAGGTTCCAGGGTTTAGATGTTTCAGTAAGCTCAGGGAAGGTGGTAAAAGAGGGGGAGGGGTGGCATTGTTAGTCAAGGACAGTATTACGGTGGCAGAAAGGACGTTTGATGAGGACTGAGGTAGTATGGGCTGAGGTTAGAAACAGGAAAGGAGAGGTCACCCTGTTGGGAGTTTTCTATAGGCCTCCAAAAAGTTCCAGAGATGTAGAGGAAATGATTGCAAAGATGATTCTGGATAGGAGTGAAAGCAACAGGGTAGTTGTTATGGAGGACTTAAACTTTCCAAATATTAACTGGAAACGCTATAGTTCGAGTACTTTATGATGTACCATCAATTAGCACAAGACGAGAATGGTGAAACAATCGATGCTTTATTGCATAAGATGTTGTGCCTCCCGCAGCTGGGACCAGAATGGAAGCAGCGCAGGAGAGCTTACACTTTTACAAGGGATTTACCGTTGTACCTGTAATATTCGGACAGTGCCGTAATACATACAATATATCACTAGTGGTGTTTACCACATTCATCTCCTGTTTAAAAAAAGTCCGGCGGGGGTGACAAAATCATTACAAATTAAGTCTGTTGGGGGCTTTGACCCTCCGCCGTGATCGCCTCAGTCCTGGTGGTGATGTGGGCACTGACGTGGTCACCTGCGACTCCGGGAGCGTGTTGTCCTTGTCTTCGTCACCCGAGTGGATCCAGTATGGGGACGGATCCTGCTGGGGTGGGGGCTGCGGTGAGGTTCGCTGGAGGGAGGGTGAGTGGCGCAGGGGTGAATGAGGCAACCAGGGGGGTGGGGGGGGGGGGGGAGCAGTGTCAGGTCAGGGGTCGTGGGTGGGGACCCACGGGTGCCAGGTCCCGGAGGGAGACTGTCGGTCTTGGCACCCGTCAGGGTGTGCCACGTAGGCGTACCACGGGTTTGCATGTAGGAGGTGGACTTTCTCGACCAAGGGATCCGGTTTATGGCTCCGCACATGCTTCCGGAGGAACTGCCAAGTCTGCGCAGAGTCAGCCAGGAACTGTCAGTCATGTTGGGAGCGAGACCCCGGAGGTGGACTTCCTGAGGAAGGCAAACACACATTCGTGAGGGGTCTCGTTAGTCGCGGTGCAGAGGAGCGACCAGATGGAGTGGAGCACGTCGGGGAGGACCTCCTTGTTGCGGGAGACCGGGAGATTTTTAGACCAGCAGGACAAACTTCCGGACTGTCCTTTTCTCCCTCTCCACCTGCCCGTTTCCCCGGGGGTTGTAGCTGGTCGTCCTGCTCGAGGCGATGCCCTTGCTGAGCAGGAACTGATGCAGCTCATCGCTCATGAAAGAGGATCCCCGATCGCAGTGGATGTAGGTGAGGGAACCGAACAGAGTGAAGATGCTGTGCAGGGCTTTGATTACCGTGGCAGAAGTCATTTTGAGGCATGGGATGGCAAACCGGGAGTACTCGTCAATTATGTTGAGGAAGCACACGTTGCGGTCAGTGGAGGGGAGGGGCCCTTTGAAGTCCACGCTGAGGTGTTCAAAGTGGCGGGCGGCCTTCACCAGGTGCGCTCTATCTGGCCGGTAGAAGTGGGCCTTGCACTCTGCGCAGACTTGACAGTCTCTGCTGACGGTCCTGACCTCCTCAATGGAGTAGGGCAGGTTGCGAGCCTTGGCAAAATGGAAGAACCGGGTGACCCCCGGGTGGCAGAGGTCATTGTGGAGAGCCCAGAATCGGTCCACTTGTGCGCTGGCACATGTACCGCGGGATAGGGCATCAGGGGGCTCGTTGAGGTTCCCCGGGCGATACAAGATCTCATAATTATAGGTGGAGAGCTCGATCCTCCACCTCAAGATCTTGTCATTTTTGATCTTGCCCCGCTGTGTATTATTAAACATGAAGGCAACCGACCGTTGGTCAGTGAGCAGAGTGAATCTCCTACTGGCCAGGTAATGCCTCCAATGTCACACAGCTTCCACAATGGCTTGGGCCTCCTTTTTGACAAGAGGAGTGCTGGATTTCAGAGGCATGGAGGGTGCGGGGAAAGAAAGCCACGGGTCTGCCCGCCTGGTTGAGGGTGGCGGCCAGGGCTTCGTCCGATGCATCGCTCTCCATCTGAAAGGGGAGGGACTCGTCGACCGCGTGCATCGTGGCCTTAGCGATGTCCACCTTGATGTGGTTGAAGGCCTGGCGGGCCTCAGCCGTCAGGGGAAAAACTGTGGACTTGATGAGAGGGCGGGCCTTGTCCGCATAATTAGGGACCCACTGGGCGTAATACGAGAAAAACCCCAGGCATTGTTTCAGGGCCTTGGGGCAGTGGGGGAGAGGGAGTTCCAGGAGGGGGCGCATGCGGTTGGGGTCGGGCCCGAGGACTCCATTTTCCACTACGTAGCCAAGGATGGCTAAGCGGTTGGTGCGGAACAATCATTTCTCCGTTTTGTAGGTGAGGTTAAGGAGTTTGGCAGTATGGAGGAATTTTTGGAGGTTTGCGTCGTGGTCCTGCTGATCGTGGCCGCAGATGGTGACGTTATCTAGGTACGGGAACGTGGCCCGCAGCCCGTACTGGTCAACCATTCGGTCCATCTCTCGCTGGAAGACCGAGACCCCATTGGTGACGCCGAAGGGAACTCTGAGGAAGTGATAGAGGCGGCCATCTGCTTCGAACGCAGTGTATTGACGGTCCTCCGGGCGGATGGGGAGCTGGTGGCAGGCGGACTTCAAGTCAACTGTGGAGAAGACTCGATACTACGCAATCTGATTGACCATGTCAGATATGCGTGGGAGGGGGTACGCGTCGAGCTGCGTGTACCGGTTGGTGGTCTGACTGTAGTCAATGACCATCCTGTGCTTCTGCCCAGTCTTCACTACCACCACTTGAGCTCTCCAAGGGCTGTTGCTGGCCTCAATGATCCCCTCCCGCAGAAGCTGTTGGACCTCCGACCTGATGAATGTCCTGTCCTGGGTACCGTCTGCTCCTGGTGGCGACGGGTTTGCAGTCCGGGGTGAAGTTCGCAAACAGTGAAGGTGGATCGACCTTAAGGGTCGTGAGGCAGTGAGTGGGGGCAGGAGTCCGTCGAATTTCAAAGTAAGGCTTTGGAGATGGCATTGAAAATCCAGGCCGAGCAACAGGGCAGCGGAGAGGTGGGGGAGGACGTAGAGCCTGAAGTTGCTGAACTCTATGCCCTGAATGGTGAGGGTCGCGACACAGTACCCCCGGATTTCAACGGATGGGATCCGGAGGCCAGGGAAACTTTCTGGGTGACGGGGTGTATCGGGAGGGAGCAGCGCCTTACCGTAGTGGGGTGGATGGAACTCTCTATGCTCCCGGAGTCAAAGAGGCAGGTCGTCTCGTGCCCGTTGATCTTTACCGTCGTCGTAGCGGTCATGAAGTTGCGGGGCCGAGACTGATCCAGGGTGATGGAGGCGAGCTGCGGAAGATGCTGGGAGGTCCCGGGCTGGTCAACAGTGGCAGAGGTAGCGAACGGCCAGACGAGCAGGGGTCCTGAGGCGCGGTCCAAAATGGCAGCGAAGATGGCGGCGCCCACGTGGCGCACATGGCGGGCGGCATCAAAGATGGCGCCGCCCACGGGTCGCACGTGGCTTGCAGTGGGGAAGATGGCGGTGCCCACCGGCCGCACGTGGCTTGCGGAGGAGAAGATGGAGGCGCCCCTGGGTCTCACGTGGGGGGTATAGAGAAATAGCCGGGCCTGGAAATAGCGGCAACCGACCGGGCCTGGCAAACAGAAACGATGTGTCCTTTCTTCCCACACCCGTTGCAGGTCGCGCTCCGTGCCAGGCAGCGCTGCCTGGGGCAAAAATAACACTTGGGCCCCCCAGAGTTGGCTGGCTGCCGCGTGACACAGGCTTGCGGTGAGCTGGAGTCGTCAGCTGGTGGGGCTCACGATGCGCACGAGAGTGCCGCGCAGTCGGGGGTATAGGACTCCAGGTTACGGGAGGCCACTTCTAGTGAATTAGCAAGCTGCCGAGTCTCCGCAAGATCGAGTGTACCCCCTTCCAATAGCCGCTGGCGGACGTACGAAGACTTCATGCCCGTGACATAATCGTCTCTAATTAATAGTTTGGTGTGCTGGACTGCCGAAACTGCCTGGCAGTCACAGTTCCTACCGAGGATCTGTAGGACCCGCAAGAAATCGTCCAGAGTCTCCTCGGGGAGTTGCTGTCTCGTGGCCAGGAGGTGCCTGGCGTACACTTGATTCACTGTTTTAACGTAATGTCCCTTTAAGAGCGTCATTGCTTCTGAGTAGGTGGGCGCATCCCGGATGAGGGGGAAAACCTCAGGGCTCACCCGCGAGTAGAGGACTTGGAGCTTCTGTGGGTCCGAGTGTTCTTCAGTGGCTGCTCTGAGGTAGCCTTCGAAGCAGACTTGCCAGTGGTCGAAGGCGGACGTGTCGTTGGCTGCGTAAGAGCTCAGCTGCAGGCGATCAGGCTTGATTAGGAAGTCTATCTTTTAAAATCTTGTGCAATAAATTGATGTACCGTCAATTACCACGAGACGAGAATGGTGAAACAGTCGATGCTTTATTGCACAAGATGTTGTGCCTCCCGCAGCTGGAACCAGAATGGATGCAGGCCAGGAGAGCACACATTTTTATACGCCGCCTGCTGGCAGAGCCAGCAGGGAGGGATTTACCATCGTTGTCATAGAATTTACAGTGCAGAAGGAGGCCACTCGGCCCATCGAGTCTACACCGGCTCTTGGAAAGAGCACCCTACCCAAGCCCACACCCCCACCCTATCCCCATAACCCAGTAACCCCACCTAACACCAAGGGCAATTTTGAACACTAAGGGCAATTTATCATGGCCAATCCACCTAACCTGCACATCTTTGGACTGTGGGCGCAAACCGGAGCACCCGGAGGAAACCCACACACACACACGTGGAGGATGTGCAGACTCCGCACAGACAGTGACCCAAGCCGGGAATCGACCCTGGAGCTGTGAAGCAATTGTGCTATTCACAATGCTACCGTGCTGCCCCTGTACCTGTAACATACGGACAGTGCTGTTATACATACAATATATCACTAGTGGTGTTTACCACACTTTAGATGGGTCAGTTTTTGACCAATGTGTGCAGGAGGGTTTCCTGACACAGTATGTAGATAGTCCAACAAGAGGCGAGGCCACATTGGATTTGGTACTGGGTAATGAACCAGGCCAGGTGTTAGATTTGGAGGTAGGTGAGCACTTTGGTGATGGTGACCACAATTCAGTTACGTTTACTTTAGCGAGGGAAAGGGATAGGAATATACCGCAGGGCAAGAGTTATAGCTGGGGGAAAGGCAATTATGATGATATTAGGCAAGACTTAGGATGCATAGGATGAGGAAGGAAACTGCAGGGGATGGGCACAATTGAAATGTGGAGCTTGTTCAAGGAACAGCTACTGTGTGTCCTTGATAAGTATGTACCTGTCAGGCAGGGAGGAAGTGGTCGAGCGAGGGAACCGTGGTTTACTAAAGTAGTTGAATCACTTGTCAAGAGGAAGAAGGAGGCTTATGTAAAGCTAAGACGTGAAGGTTCAGTTAGGGCACTTGAGAGTTACAAGTTAGCCAAGAAAGACCTAAAGAGAGAGCTGAGAAAAGCCAGGAGGGGACATGAGAAGTCCTTGGCAGGTAGGATCAAGGAAAACCCTAAAGCTTTCTATAGGTATGTCAGGAATAAAAGAATGACGAGGGTAAGAGTAGGGCCAGTCAAGGACACGAAAGAGAAAATGCTGGAAAATCTCAGCAAGTCTGGCAGCATCTGTAGGGAGAGAAAAGAGCTAACGTTTCGGGTCTGATGACTCTTTGTCAAAGATTACAGGTACCTCCAGGATATACAACAATTACAGGTACCTCCAGGATATACGACAGCCTACCCCAGTCAAGGACAGTAGTGGGAAGTTGTGCGTCGAGTCCGAGGAGAAAGGAGAAGCGCTAAATGAATATTTTGTGTCAGTATTCACACAGGAAAAAGACAATGTTGTCGAGGAGAATACTGAGATACAGGCTACTATACTAGACGGGATTGAGGTTCATAAGGAGGAGGTGTTAGCAATTCTGGAAAGTGTGAAAATAGATAACTCCCCTGGGCCGGATGGGATTTATCCTAGGATTCTCTGGGAAGCTAGGGAGGAGATTGCAGAGCCTTTGGCTTTGATCTTTATGCCATCCTTGTCTGGAATAGTGCCAGAAGACTGGAGGATAGCAAATGTTGTCCCCTTGTTCAAGAAGGGGAGTAGAGACAACCCTGGTAACCAATGAGCCTTACTTCTGTTGTGGGCAAAGTCTTGGAAAGGATTATAAGAGATTGGATTTTTAATCATCTAGAAAGGAATAATTTGATTAGGGATAGTCAACACGGTTTTGTGAAGGGTAGGCCGTGCCTCACAACCTTATCGAGTTCTTTGTGAAGGTGACCAAACAGGTGGACGAGGTTAAAGCAGTTGATATGGTGTATATGGATTTCAGTAAAGCGTTTGATAAGGTTCCCCACGGTAAACTATTGCAGAAAATACGGAGGCATGGGATTGAGGGTGATTCAACGGTTTGGATTAGAAATTGGCTAGCTGTAAGAAGACAGAGGGTGGTGGTTGATGGGAAATGTTCAGCCTGGAGTTCAGTTACTAGTGGTGTACCACACGGATCTGTTTTGGGGCCACTGCTGTTTGTTATTTTTATAAATGAGCTGGAGGAGGGCGTAGAAGGATGGGTGAGTAAATTTGCGGATGACACTAAAGTCGGTGGAGTTGTGGACAGTGCGGAAGGATGTTGCAAGTTACAGAGGGACATAGATAAGCTGCAGAGCTGGACTGAGAAGTGGCAAATGGAGTTTAATGCAGAAAGGTGTGAGGTGATTCATTTTGGAAGGAGTAACAGGAGTACTGGGCTAATGGTAAGATTCTTGGTAGTGTGGAATGAGCAGAGAGATCTCGGTGTCCATGTACATAGATCCCTGAAAGTTGCCACCCAGGTTAACAGGGTTGTTAAGAAGGCGTGCGGTGAGTTAGCTTTTATTGGTAGAGGGATTGAGTTTCGGACCCATGAGGTCATGTTGCAGCTGTACAAAACTGGTGCGGCCGCATTTGGAGTATTGCGTGCAGTTCTGGTCGCCGCATTATAGGAAGGGTGTGGAAGCATTGGAAAGGGTGCAGAGGAGATTTACCAGGATGTTGCCTGGTATGGAGGGAAGATCTTATGAGGAAAGGCTGAGGGACTTAAGGCTGTTTTCATTAGAGAGAAAGTTAAGAGGTAACTTAGTAGAGGCATACAAGATGATCAGAAGATTAGATAGGACAGTGAGAGCCTTTTTCCTCGGATGGTGATGGCTCGCACCAGGGGACATAGCTTTAAATTGAGGGGAGATAGATATAGGACAGATGTCAGAGGTCGGTTCTTTACTCAGAGAGTAGTAAGGGCGTGGAATTCCCTGCCTGCAACAGTAGTGGACTCGCCAACATTAAGGGCATTTAAATGGTCATTGGATCAACATATGGATGATAATGAACAGTGTAGATGGGCTTTAGGTTGGTTTCACAGGTCGGCGCAACGTCGAGGGCTGAAGGGCCTGTACTGCACTGTAATGTACTATTGTTCTATTGTTTCCAACCCTGTCTACTTGTACCCCTGCTTTAAGGTACCTATGTACTTGTACGTCAAGGTCTCTCACTTCATCCACCCCTCTTAGTAAATTCCCATTTATTGTGTACTCCCTATAACTGTTTGACCTCCCTAAATGCATGACCTCACACTTCTCGGTGTTAAATTAATCTGCCACTGTATTGCTCACTCCACTAACCCATATATCATTTTGGAGATTATAGCTATCCTCTACACTGTCCACCACTCAGCCAATCTACATGTTGTCTGCAAATTTCCCAATCGTGCTCCCCACATTCATGTCCAAATCATGCACAAACAGGAAGGATCCCAACACCGAGACATGTGGAACACCATTTGAAACAACTTTCCAATTGCAAGGGGGGCCATCGGCCATCAACTGTTACCCTTTGTTTCCTGTTACTAAGCCCACCTTTTATCCAGTTTGCCACATTGCCCTATATCCCATGAGCTTTCACGTTCTTGACCAATCTGCATGTGGGACTTTGTCAAACATCTTGCTAAAATCCATGCACACCACATTGACTGCACTACGTTCATCAAGCCTTCTTGTCATTTCTTCAAAGAATTCAATCAAATTTGTGAGGCAAGACCTTCCTTTAACAAATCCATGCTGACTATCCCTGACTAGTCCATGCCTTTCTATGTGAGTTAATCCTATCTCTCAGGATTGATTCTATTAATTTGCCCACCACTGACATAATACTAACTAGCCTATAATTGTTTGGCATTTCCTTCGATCACTTTTTAAACAATGGTACCAAGTTTGCATTCCTCTAGTCCTCCAGCAGCTCACCTGTGTCTAGTGAGGATTGTAAAATCATCCTCAGAGCATCTGCTTTCTCCTCCCTAACCTCCTTCAGTAGCCTCAGAAACAATCCATCTGACCCTGGTGACTTATAAACTTTCAAGGATTTCAGTCCTTCCAATCTCCTGTGTAAATCGATTCCCCAGATGATCACATTCGGAAAAGGCTGCCATCTACAGAAACCACAACATCAGCAGCGAAGATTCAGCTCAAACCATTTCCTCCAATTCGCATTATTTTAATCCTTTCTCAACTCCTTGACCATGTGTCTATCTTGTGTGAGTCTAGGTGGAGGGTGGGTGGAATTTTTGTGAATGCAGACCATTGTTCCTTTATTCCCATTATATGTTCATCTTTCACTGCTGTTCTAAATAATTATAATCTTTATTAGTGTCACAAGTAGGCTTACATTAACACTGCAATGCAGTTACTGTAAAAAGCCCCTAGTCACCACACTCCTGCACCTGTGCAGGTCACAGAGGGAGAATTCAGAATGTCCAATTTATCTAACAGCACGTCTTTCGGGACTTGTAGGCGGAAACCGGAGCACCTGGAGGAAACCCACGCAGACACGGGGAGAATGTGCAGACTCCGCACAGACAGTGACCCAAGCTGGGAATAGAACCTGGGACCCTGGTGCTGTGAAGCATCAGTGCTAACCATTGTGCTACCGTACCGCCCTCAGCTGTCAAGCATGAGAGTCCCCCCACTTTAAATTGTCCATTCACGTCAGCGTGAATTTCGACAGGTCCCCCATTCCATGCCCCTGCCAAGCAAAACCGGCCAATGAACATGAATTCATAAAGTATATCTGGGACAATTTTTTGGAGCAGTACATTCCAGATGGAGCACACCAGAATGACAGGGAATGGGATAGCTTGATCTTGGTTTCGGACAAAGCTCGGCACAACATCAAGGGCCGAAGGGCCTGTTCTATGCTGTACTGTTCTATAGGGCAGCACGGTAGCATTGTGGATAGCACAATTGCTTCACAGCTCCAGGGTCCCAGGTTCGATTCCGGCTTGGGTCACTGTCTGTGCGGAGTCTGCACATCCTCCCAGTGTGTGCGTGGGTTTCCTCCGGGTGCTCCGGTTTCCTCCCACAGTCCAAAGATGTGCAGGTTAGGTGGATTGGCCATGATAAATTGCCCTTAGTATCCAAAATTGCCCTTAGTGTTGGGTGGGGTTACTGGGTTATGGGGATAGGGTGGAGGTGTTGACCTTGGGTAGGGTGCTCTTTCCAAGAGCCGGTGCAGACTCGATAGGCCGAATGGCCTCCTTCTGCACTGTAAATTCTATGATGTGTTATGTGTTATCTGTACCTGAAGTTAAGGATTATATCAAATTGAAAGAAACTCTGTACAAATCTATGAAGATCAGTGATAAATCGGAAATCGGCCAAATTTTAAGAACCAGCAAATAATGACAAAAAAATATAAAAGAGGGAGAAAGCCAAGTATGAATCATTCAGGTAGTGTCAAAAAGACATAAAAATAAATTAAATCTGTGTAGATCAAAACTTCATTCTTTTGTGCTATTTTTAAAATGGACTTTTGTTGCACCAAAAAGATGGCTGCTACAGGGTCACATGACTCAAGATTGGCCATCTATTCTTTAAGTTTACCAGAGTGATACCAAAAACAAACAAGTTCCACTCTCATTCTTATGGAATCTCACACCCCATTGTGAGGACACATTATAATCATAAAACTAGATGGCTAACAGATGAACTGACTCCCCCTAGCCGCGAAAACAATAAAGAAACTTGTTATATCTGAAGATGTGTCAACAGTCAGCATTTTGCTCCTAACAGAAAGAAATGATTTTGGCCAGAAACACAGAAACTATGAGGCTTGCGAGGCTGCAATTAACTCATTAAACTGCATCATATGAACCTGTGCCCGGACAATTCCCATCCACCACCACTCTCCACTGCCTGGCTGAACCCGTTCTATCTCTCAACAACTTCTCCTTTAACTCATTCCACTTTCTCCAAATCAAAGGTGTAGCAATGGGTACCCGCATGGGTCCTAGCTACGTTTGCCTTTTTATGGGGTATGTGGAACATTCCTTGTTCCAGGCCTACCCGGGTCCCCTCCTACAACTCTTTTACAGATGACTATTTTGGTGCCGCTTCATGCTCTCATCCGGACCTGGAAAAATTCATCAACTTCGCTTCCAGTTTCCACCCCTCCATCACTTTCACCTGGTGCATCTCAGACACTTCCCTTCCCTGATCTTTCTGTCTCCATTTCTGGCAATAGACTATCTACTAATATCCACTACAAGCCTACTGACCCCCACAGGTATCTGGACTACAGCTCTTCGCACCCTACACCCTGTAAGGACTCCATCCCTTTCTCTCAACTCGTTCGCCTCCGTCGCATTTGCTCCGATGATGCCACTTTCCAAAATGGTCCTTCGAAAATGTGTTCCTTCTTCCTCGACTGTGCTTTCCCACCTACAGTTGTTGACAGGGCCCTCAACAGTGTGCAGTCCATCTCTCACGCCACTACCCTCGCCCCCTTCCCTCCCTCCCAGAACAAGGATAGACATTTCGTTCTCACATTTCATCCCACCAGCCTCCGTATGCAAAGCATAATCCTCCACCATTTTCGCCAACTCCAGCACGATGCCACCACCAAACACATCTTCCCTTCACTCCCTCTGACAGCATTCTGCAGAGATTGTTCCCTCCGAGATAATCTCCACCATACCCAGTACCTCTCCCATCACCCATGGCACCTTCCCATGCCCCTTTACTTCTTCCATGCTTAACATCCCAGGCCCAAAACACTCATTCCAGGTTAAGCAGCATTTCACTTGCATCTCTTCCAATTTGGTCTGCTGCATTCGCTGCTCCCAATGTGGTACCCTCTACATCGGAGAGACCAAACGCAGACTGGGTGATCGCTTTGCTGTGCATCTTTGGCCTGTGCGCATTCAGGACCCTGACCTTCCCGTTGCTTGCCATTTTAACAAAAGACCCTGCTCTCTTGCCCACATGTCTGTTCTTGGCCTGCTGCAATGTTCCAGTGAAGCTCAACGCAAACTGGAGGAACAACATCTCATCTTCCGGTTAGGCACACTACAGCCTTCCAGTCTCAACATTGATTTCAACAACTTCAGATGATTAGCTCTACCCCACCTCGACCCATTTGTTTTCATCCCATTTCATTTTAACTGTCTTTTACCATTTCTTTCTTTCTTGTCTTTCTTAATACATAGTAAACCCCACCCCTACCCCCCATCTTATCCACCTTTCCTTACCCTTTCTCCTCTTTTCTCCCCCCTTCCCCTCCCCCACATCTACAGTTCATCCTCTGATGTTAGTTTCTCTGCTGTTTGGCCTTTCACATCTTTTGCTCTCTGTGGGGACTGCCATTAGCACTCTTTCCCCTTGGTTTCTGTGGCTATTAGCACCCGGTTTCCCTGGGTTTCTGTGACTATGATTCATCTTTCATTCTCACAGCTTGGTATCACAGCTTCCGAAGTCAGATTGGCCTTCCTGAAAGTGAACCCTCGGAAGGCCCCGGACGGGATCCCTGGTCGTGCACGCAGAGCCTGCGTGGACCAGCTGGCAGAGGTATTCGCGGACATCTTTAACCTGTCCCTACTCCACTCCGAGGTCCCCACCTGCTTCAAGAAGACCACCATCATACCGGTACCAAAGAAAAACCAGGCAACGTGCCTCAATGACTATCGTCCAGTGGCCCTGACTTCAATCGTAATGAAGTGCTTCGAGAGGTTGATCATGAAGCGCATCACCTTCATACTCCCAGAACGCCTTGATCCACTGCAATTCGCATACCGCTGCAACCGGTCCACATCAGACACCATTTCCCTGGCCCTACACTCATCCCAAGAGCATCTCGAAAACAAGGACTCCTACATCAGACTCCTATTTATTGACTACAGCTCCGCCTTCAACACCATAGTCCCAGCCAAGCTCATATCAAAGCTCCAAAACCTAGGACTTGGCTCCCCATTCTGCAACTGGATCCTCGATTTTCTGACCAACAGACCACAATCAGTAAGAATGAACAACAACACCTCCTCCACAATAGTCCTCAACACCGGCGCCCCGCAAGGCTGCGTACTTAGCCCCCTACTCTACTCCCTGTACACACACGACTGCGTGGCAAAACTTGGTCTCAACTCCATCTACAAGTTTGCTGACGATACGACCATAGTGGGCCGGATCTCGAATAACGACGAGTCAGAATACAGGCGGGAGATAGAGAATCTAGTGGAGTGGTGTAGCGACAACAATCTCTCCCTCAATGCCACCAAAACTAAAGAGCTGGTCATTGACTTCAGGAAGCAAAGTACTGTGCACACCCCTGTCAGCATCAATGGGGCAGAGGTGGAGGTGGTTAGCAGTTTCAAATTCCTAGGGGTGCACATCTCCAAAAATCTGTCCAGGTCCACCCACGTCGATGCTACCACCAAGAAAGCACAACAGCGCCTATACTTCCTCAGGAAACTAAGGAAATTCGGCATGTCCACATTAACCCTTACCAACGTTTACAGATGCACCATAGAAAGCATCCTATCGGGCTGCATCACAGCCTGGTATGGCAACTGCTCAGCCCAGGACCGCAAGAAATTTCAGAGAGTCGTGAACACCGCCCAGTCCATCACACAAACCTGCCTCCCATCCATTGACTCCATCTACACCTCCCACTGCCTGGGGAAAGCGGGCAGCATAATCAAAGTTCCCTCCCACCCGGCTTACTCACTCGTCCAACTTCTTCCATCGGGCAGGAGTCTGAGAACACGCACGAACAGACTCAAAAACAGCTTCTTCCCCGCTGTCACCAGACTCCTAAATGACCCTCTTATGGACTGACCGCATTAACACTACACCCTGTATGCTTCATCCGATGCCAGTGCTTATGTAGTTACATTGTATATGTTGTGTTGCCCTATTATGTATTTTCTTTTCTTCCCATGTGTTTAATGATCTGTTGAGCTGCTCGCAGAAAAATACTTTTCACTGTACCTCGGTACACGTGACAATAAACAAATCCAATCCAATCCAATCACTCCATAGTATAACTATTTCCCACTTTCTCTGTCTGTTAGCTTTGACAAAGTCATCGGACTCGAAACGTTAGCTCTTTTCTCTCCCTACAGATGCTGCCAGACCTGCTGAGATTTTCCAGCATTTTCTCTTTCGTTTCAGATTCCTGCATCCGCAGTAATTTGCTTTTATCCTGTGCTTCTGGCCTTTTGGACCATTTCAATATCACATTTCTAATCTGTTGTTTTAGCGTAAACTGGACAGACCTCCAGATGCCATCCAACATCTCTCAATTCCTTGAAGCCTGTTTGATTTAAAAGTCTCTGTTCATTGTCTGTCAAGCAGTAAGCACAGAAACCCCTTGTGCTGCTTCATCATTCATTTCAAGGATATTGGTGTTGCTGTCTTGAGCCAGGAATGTACCTGAACTAGACTCTGAACTTTGATTTCTCAGGCTCTGTAAATCATACAAAGAAATATTCATTTCTGTGGTTCTTCATTGTTGCTGTCCATAGCTGTAAATATTCTCATTTTCTATTCCCTTTTCTTCACTGGGTGTGTGTATGTGTTTGTATAGATGTGTGATGTTTGATGTGTCAGCATCCATCCCCACACCCCGAGCGCAATTCTCTGAAATGGAGACAGAGTGTTTGCGCCGTCGTGAACGGTGTCGAGGTTCACGACGGCGCGAAACGGCCCCTATCCCGACCGATTCAGGGCCGTAAATGGGCTAGGAGCGGCACCGCATCATTTACGCGCGCCAGGTCTTGGCGCCGCGCAAAGGCGGCGCCGCATACATGACATGGCCGGCGCCGCATAACTGATGTCACCCGCGCATGCGCGGGTTGGCCGGCGCCAACTCGCGCATGTGTGGTTGCCGTCGTCCCGAGTCCGCCCCGCAAGAAGATGTCCAACGGATCTTGCGGGGCTGCGGAAGAAAGGAGATCCTCCTTCAGAGAGGCCGGCCCGCCGATCGGTGGTCACCGACCACAGGCCAGACCCCATTTGAGGCCCCCCCCCCCCCGCAGGCCGCCGCCCCAGCATTCCCGTGCTGTTCCCGCCGGCAGCGACCAGGTGTGGACGGTGCCGGGGAGAACCCACCGTTTTGGGCAGGCCGCTTGGCCCATCCAGCACTGAGAATCGCAGGGGTACCGGTGATTCGCCATTTTGGCTGTCTCGGGCGATTCCCTGGACCGCGCCGCTCAAAACGTGGTTGTGCCGATCTGGCCGCTTCCGTGAATCGCGGGAGGGCGTCGGACCGACGTCGCGGGAAAATTTGGCGACCCAGGCAATTCTCTGAAACGGCGCGGAAGCAGAGAATCACGCCCCCCATGTTTGAGCAGGAATAAACTAACCTTCTGAGGTAATCATGTTCATAATTCTGCATGTTACCTGGAAAATTAGACCTCACAGTCTGAGGGTTTGGGGAAACACGCCACAGCCTGTGTGAAATCAAATTCAGAAACCCCCCCTACTTACAGACAGGGGGAGGATAAAGAAGCTCAATTTCTCTCTCATGTCTGTAACACCAGTAATATAAGAGCAGATAGTAAGAGTTTCTCCAAATATTTAAAGAGGAAAAGAGAAACTGAAGCTAGTGGTTTTCCAGAGACTGTGTCTAGGAAATTTAAAATGGAAAACATGGAAATGGCAGAGGCACTGAACAGGTATTTTGTGTTTTCCAACATTGTAACATACTTAGAAAACTTCCCAAAGATTGAAAATCAAGAGGTGAAAGGGATGGAGAAAATTAAAACAATTATCAATACTCGGGGAAAGGTTCTGTGAAGATGGATGGCTCTTGCCATCCAGACTCAAAAGTTAGCTCCCTTCTCTCTCCACAGATGCTGTCAGACCTGCTGCGATTGTCCAGTATTTTCTGTTTTTCTTTCAGATTCCAGTATCCGCAGTCATTTGCTTTTATCTGTCCTGTGAAGATTATTGGACCGAAAGGCTGACAAGTCCCAGAAACAGACGGCCTGTATTTGGGTCTTAAGAGCAGTGGCTGCAGAGATAGTTGATGCATCGGTTATAACCTTCCAAAATTCCTTAGATTCCGAAGGGTTCCAGTGAATTGGAAAATAGCAAATGTAAATTCAATAAAATAGGGAGACAGGAAACTATGGGCCAGTTAGTATAACATCTGCCATAGGGAAATTGCAGAATCTATTATCAAGGAGGTTATAGCAGGATAATTAGAAAATCTTAATTTTATCAGATAGAGTCCACATGGATTTCTGAAAGGGAAATCATGTTTAACTAATTTACTAATTTTTTTAAGGAAGGTGGATAAAGGGGAACCTGTAGATGTGGTATTCTTGGATTTTGATAAATTGCCACATGAAAAGTTACTGAGATACGATAACTTTAGGTGTATGGCTGAAGGGTTGGTTAACTAATAGGAAGCAGAGAGTTTGGTTAAATGGGACTTTTTCAATTGGCAGACTGTGACTAGTGGAGCACCACTGGCTGTGATCTCAACTATTTTCAATCTACTTCAATTATTTGGATTCTGAGAGTCCTTCCTGTTTATTTTCTTTGTTCCCATTTTATTTTACTGTTTTTGATCCATGGACCCATATTCAGAATGTGCCTTTAAGCAGCGAATTCAAGCGGAGGCAGAGTGTTTGTCAGGACATTGTGTTCCTAGATTTTGTATTTTGGAGAGGAGAAACAGACTCTCGGCTCGGAGTGAATCTTAGGAACCAGTTTTGGAGGAAGTTAGTTTGATTGTTTGGCCAACTGCCTGACATCAGTTAGTGATTGGTTCCTGTAAAATACTTCCTGAGAGAGCCTGGCAGAAGACATTGGGAGGAGAAGGAACAGTCTTTCCCTCCCTCTCCCTCTCTCTGTCCAGGTCTCTCTCTCTGCTAAAGGAAAGAACTGCTGAAACCAGTACTAGTGCCTCTCACACCTTTAAACTTGAAAGGATCCTAGATGTACAGAAAATAAGTTATCATTCCTACAGTGCAGAAGGAGGCCATTCAGCCCATCAACGGTGGCACAGTGGTTAGCACTGCTGCCTCACTGCTCCAGGGTCCAGAGTTCAATTCGGCTCTCGGGTGACTCTGTGGAGTTTGTACTTTCTCCCCATTTCTGTGTGGGTTTCCTCCGGGTGCTCCGGTATCCTCCCATAGTCCAGAAATGGGCAGGTTAGGTGGTTTGGCTGCGCTAAATTGCCCCTTAGTGTCCAAAATGTTAGGTGGGGTTACTGGGATGCGGTGGAGGCATGGGCTTAAGCCCTCTTTCCAAGGGCTGGTGCAGACTTGATGGGCCGAATGGCCTCTTTCTGCACTTTAAATTCTGTGATTCAAAGTCTGCAACGACCCTCCGAAGGATCACCCCATAGTGGAAGACATATATCCCAAAAAGGGAATTATGGAATGCCAGGATAAAATAAAGGATTAAAAGCTAAGTAGAGCCAGAGGTCACAAAAACACAGCTGTTCCCACGCTCGCATCTATTTCTGTAGAAGTTGTATCCCTGTTTGATTTGTTGAAGTGAGAGTCTACATGCTATGCCTTAGTGTTGTTGGAGCCGTTCTTCAGTTTGGACGTAGGTTTGATGGGGGAGTTAGGCACTCTCCTCGAAGTGGTCTGTATTGTGTTTTGCTGAGTGTCCTCATCATTGTAGTTGGGTCTTCCTTGGGGAGGCAGTGGTTTTGTCTCTGTTGAGGCAACACTGCTCTTCCCCAATGTAATAACATACAGTGATGGCCTGTATCCAATGCTCTTGGGTTTACTCGGGGATGTGGTGAGTGAGGTGCCAACTTGTTGTTAGGTCTTGGCATGTGCTGGGTATCCTGGGAATACTGACTCCTTTGTCTCAGAGTGTACTGGATCCACGCTGTGATTGATATCCTGTTGCCCCTTGATGCTTGGAGCGTCCCTTCTCGAAGGCACTTAAGACCATAAGACATAGGAGTGGAAGTAAGGCCATTCGGCCCATCGAGTCCACTCCACCATTCAATCATGGCTGATTTCAACTCCATTTACCCGCTCTCTCTCCATAGCCCTTAATTCCTTGAGAAATCAAGAATTTATAACTTCTGTCTTAAAGACACTCAACGTCCCGGCCTCCACCGCCCTCTGTGGCAATGAATTCCACAGACCCACCACTCTCTGGCTGAAGAAATTTCTCCTCATCTCTGTTTTAAAGTGACTCCCTTTTATTCTAAGGCTGTGCCCCCGGGTCCTAGTCTCCCCTGCTAATGGAAACAACTTCCCTACATCCACCCTATCTAAGCCATTCATTATCTTGTAAGTTTCTATTAGATCTCCCCTCAACCTCCTAAACTCCAATGAATATAATCCCAGGATCCTCAGACGTTCATCGTATGTTAGGCCTACCATTCCTGGGATCATCCGTGTGAATCTCCACTGGACTCGCTCCAGTGCCAGTATGTCCTTCCTGAGGTGTGGGGCCCAAAATTGCTCACAGTATTCTAAATGGGGCCTAACTAATGCTTTATAAAGCTTCAGAAGTACATCCCTGCTTTTATATTCCAAGCCTCTTGAGATGAATGACAACATTGCATTTGCATTCTTAATTACGGACTCAACCTGCAAGTTTACCTTTAGAGAATCCTGGACTAGGACTCCCAAGTCCCTTTGCACTTCAGCATTATGAATTTTGTCACCGTTTAGAAAATAGTCCATGCCTCTATTCTTTTTTCCAAAGTGCAAGACCTCACACTTGCCCACGTTGAATTTCATCAGCCATTTTTTGGACCACTTTCCTAAACTGTCTAAATCTTTCTGCAGCCTCCCCACCTCCTCCATACTACCTGCCCCTCCACCTATCTTTGTATCATCGGCAAACTTAGCCAGAATGCCCCCAGTCCCGTCATCTAGATCGTTAATATATAAAGAGAACAGCTGTGGCCCCAACACTGAACACCACTCGTCACCGGTTGCCATTCCGAAACTCTCTGCCTGACAGCCAATCGTCAATCCATGTTAGTACCTTGCCTCGAATACCATGGGCCCTTATTTTACTCAGCAGTCTCCCGTGAGGCACCTTATCAAAGGCCTTTTGGAAGTCAAGATAGATAACATCCATTGGCTCTCCTTGGTCTAACCTATTTGTTATCTCTTCAAAGAACTCTAACAGGTTTGTCAGGCACGACCTCCCCTTATTAAATCCATGCTGACTTGTCCTAATCCGACCCTGCACTTCCAAGAATTTAGAAATCTTATCCTTAACAATGGATTCTAGAATCCTGCCAACAACCGAGGTTAGGCTAATTGGCCTATAATTTTCCATCTTTTTCCTTGTTCCCTTCTTGAACACTTATTAGGGACATCCTGAGAGGCTGAATTTTAATGTGTTTTGAGTATCCTTGGTTTATTGACTCCTTTGACAATGAGGGGGTGGGTCGAGTCAGCTCCTGTACCGTGGTTGATATTCTGTTGCCCACCCTTTTCATTGGCATGCTCGTTTGTCTGAACGAGCAACTTTTTTTCTTCTTAGTCATGGGGTGGGGGGTAATATACTGGAGGAATATGGACCTTTATTTTGAGACGTTTTGCTGCTGGCAGTTTTTCCGTTTTGAGACATAGGGGGCTGGATTCTCCGCAGTTCCGCGCCGGAATCACGTTTGGTGCGGGGGCGGAGAAACCAATTTCACACCGAAATAGTGTGCGGCGCCAGTCCGGGACCTGATAACCGGCGTGTTGGCGGAATACTCCGCGCGGCTGGGGGCCCATTGCCAGAGGCCCGCCCAACGATCCTCCGCTCCCGACCAGCCGAGTTCCCGACGGCGTGGTTCTAACTACCTATCTCCGTTCGGGCAGCTCGCATGAGTCCGCAGCTGCCCTGGTGGGGGGCGGGGTGATTGGACACTGGGTGGGGGGGCCTTATGAGCGGCTGGAGGACAGATCAGGCTGGTTGGATCTTCGGGCGCGCGGCCGATCGGGGGGGCCTACATTTTTCAGTTGCCTCCGGGGTCTGAGTCCACCATGGCGCTCGGCGTGGCCTTTGGAATCCGCCGCCGTGCGCATGTGCGGACTCAAAGCCGGAAGTGCGGGATCCCATATCCGCAGCTAAAGCTGTGTGAATCACTCTGCATCCCTGCTAGCCTCCTGCAGGGTGTGAATTGGCTTATCTTTTTTATAGGAAACTCTGGAGTGAAACGCCAGCTTTTTATGCCGGCGTGGGGACTTAGTCCCATTTTGGGAGAATCCAGCCCAGGGTTCTCAGAGGGGCTTGATAGGGTATATGCTGTATACAAGGTGGGGAATCTGTGGAACTCTCTGCTGCAGAAGGCTGTGGCAAATCAATGAGTATCTTTAAGACAGTTTCTTTATTAATAGGGGCTGGGGATTGAGGGTGATTTAGAGATGTGGATCAGAAATTGGCTAGCTGAAAGAAGATAGGAAATGTTCAGAATGGAGTACAGTCACAAGTGGAGTACCACAAGGATCTGTTCTGGGGCCGTTGCTGTTTGTCATTTTTATCAATGACCTAGAGGAAGGCGCAGAAGGGTGGGTGAGTAAATTTGCAGACGATACTAAAGTCGGTGGTGTTGTCGATAGTGTGGAAGGATGTAGCAGGTTACAGAGGGATATAGATAAGCTGCAGAGCTGGGCTGAGAGGTGGCAAATGGAGTTTAATGTAGAGAAGTGTGTGGTGATTCACTTTGGAAGGAATAACAGGAATGCGGAATATTTGGCTAATGGTAAAGTTCTTGAAAGTGTGGATGAGCAGAGGGATCTAGGTGTCCATGTACATAGATCCCTGAAAGTTGCCACCCAGGTTGATAGGGTTGTGAAGAAGGCCTATGGAGTGTTGGCCTTTATTGGGAGAGGGATTGAGTTCCGGAGTCGGGAGGTCATGTTGCAGCTGTACAGAACTCTGGTACGGCCGCATTTGGAGTATTGCGTACAGTTCTGGTCACCGCATTATAGGAAGGACGTGGAGGCTTTGGAGCGGGTGCAGAGGAGATTTACCAGGATGTTGCCTGGTATGGAGGGAAAATCTTATGAGGAAAGGCTGATGGACTTGAGGTTGTTTTCGTTGGAGAGAAGAAGGTTAAGAGGAGACTTAATAGAGGCATACAAAATGATTAGGGGGTTGGATAGGGTGGACAGTGAGAGCCTTCTCCCGCGGATGGAAATGGCTGGCACGAGGGGACATAGCTTTAAACTGAGGGGTAATAGATATAGGACAGAGGTCAGAGGTAGGTTCTTTACGCAAAGAGTAGTGAGGCCGTGGAATGCCCTACCTGCGACAGTAGTGAACTCGCCAACATTGAGGGCATTTAAAAGTTTATTGGATAAGCATATGGATGATAATGGCATAGTGTAGGTTAGATGGCTTTTGTTTTTTGACTTCCCATGTCGGTGCAACATCGTGGGCTGAAGGGCCTGTACTGCGCTGTATCGTTCTATGTTCTATGTAATAAGGGGATCAGGGGTTATGGGGAGAAGGCAGGAGAATGGGAATGAGAAAAATATCAGCCATGATTGAATGGTGGAGCAGACCCGATGGGCCGAGTGGCCTCATTCTGCTCCTATGTCTTATGGTCTTGTGCTGAGATCCTGGGCGGGATTCTCCCCTACCCGGCAGGGAGGGCGGTCCCGGCACCTTCAGGGGCTAGGCCGGCGGGGTTGGCGCTGCGCCAACCGGCGCCGAAGGGCCTCCGTAGGCCGGCTCGAGTTGGCGCATGCGCGGGAGCGCCAGCGTGTGCTGGCGTCATCCCAGTGCAGGGGGGGTTCGTCTCCCCATCGGCCATGGAGGAGGTCCACAGCAGCCGGTGTGCAGCGAAAGAGTGCCCCCCAAGCCACAGGCCCGCCCGTGGATCGGTGGGCCCCGAGCGCGGGCCAGGACACCGTGGGGACACCCCCCGGGGCCTGATCCCCACCCCCCCCCACAACCCACCAAGGACCCCCGTGGCCGCCCGCAGAGCCAGGTCCCGCCGGTAAGTACCTGGTCCAATTTACGCCGGCGGGACCGGCCTAAAACGGGCGACTGCTCGGCCCATCGCGGGCTGGAGAATCGCCGGGGGGGGGGGGCACTGCCAACAGCCCCGGACCGGCGTGGCGCAATTCTCCGGCCCGGCGTGGGGGTCAGAGAATCCTGCCCCCTGTTTCTTCTGGTGTGTTGGAAATTGCTGACTACACTGACCATAATCCAAATCTATAGCTACTGGCCCTCTATCTATTAATATGTGAAATGATGATCGTTCTGTACTTTGCCTGAGGTTGAGTGTATGTGGTTTTGTGTGGTATATGTAAAACATCCTTTTAGAACGGAGGTTCTCACGTATTTTCTTTGTATCTTTTTATTTTTGTTATCCATGATTGGCTCCTGCAGGGGCACAGATAGGTCTGGTATCCGAGGAGAGGAAGTTATGGTATGTTATTGGTGCCTCTGACGTTGCTGGAGTTGAGGGAGATATGTACTGGTGTGCGTCCAAATATGGCGCAAATAATTTATCCTGAGTCCTGACACAGTTATACTCACTGAATCATAGCGAACAGATAAAGACCCAGGCACCATCATCACCATTCCTGGGTGTGCCCTGCTCACTGACTGGACAGTTAGGCATGATAATTGTGAGGGTGTTGCCTGGAGAGCCCTCAATCTCGACTCTGTACCCCATGAAGTCTCATGGCATCAGCTCAAACATGGACAAGGAAACCTCCTGATGATTTTTGTTTTATTCTTGTGATGTGGGTGTCACCGACTTCACCAACATTTATTGCCCATCCCTAATTACCCTTGAGAAGGTGGCAGTCATCTACCTTCTTGAACTGCTGGAGTTCATGAGGTGCAGGTACACCCTCAGCTGTTAGGAGGGAGTTTAAGGATTTTGACCCAGTGACAGTGTAGGAACGGCGATATATTTCCAGGTCAGGATGGGCTGTGGCTTGGAGGGGAAGTTTCAAGTGATGGTGTTCCCAAGTACCTGCCGGTTTCGAGCTGCTAGGTGGTAGAAGTCATGATTTGGAAGGTGTGACTAAATGCTTACTGCACCTGCGTGCTAACTTTCTGCGTTTCTTGTACCAGCAAACCTAAGGTCGCCTGACCATCAACATTTATAAATTTTACAGCTTTAAAAAAATATTCTGCTTTTCTATTGTTATGCCTCCGACCCATCATTTCCCATTGTCCATTTGGGACAATGGTTTTTTCCCTCCTATCGGTCAGGGACCAGCAACAAGGCTCAAAGTCTGTCACATCTGGGTGTTTGATTGGCAGAATGCCAGAGAATGCATGGGCTGCGTTGAAGCAGTTCTTTCCGATTCTACTGAATGGAAATAAAGGGCTGGATTCTCCGATTCTGCGGCTATGTCCGGAGGAGGCGTCTGGTCTTACGACCAAAAGGTCGGTGGCGTCCCCGCACCGATACTCCGTCCAGTGGGGGGGCTAGCAGCCGATACGGATGCAGAATGGTCGGGTCAGTGGGTCCGTGGCCCCGCATACGCAAGGCAGCGGCCTGTGGTGGCTGCGCCGTACAACATGACACCGGCCACGCATTGATCCAGCCTGCTGCCAAAATCTGCCACCCTGAACCCCCCTCGCCACCCCCGGACCTCCCCCCACAAGTCCTCCAAGCCCCCGCCGAAGCCCCCATTGTCAGCGGAATGGCTTCCCCCACCCCCGACTGTGGCGGCACTGAACACAGCCATCACGCCAGGTTTACGAAAATTGAGAGGACATGCGACCGATGCCTTTGGAAAGTCGGGCCATGGGGGCGGAGCATCGGGTGAGGGCCTCCGGTGACATCCTGAGGCTGCCAAATGGCGTGCGGCAGACGAGAACGCTGTTTTTGAGGTGTGGAGCACGGAAAAACAGCGCCGCCCCCGATTTCGGCATTAAATTGGATTCTCCGGCAATCGGCAAACGTGATTGACGTCGGCAATCGGAGTATCCCATCCTAAGGGTGGGATTCACCGTTCCCCGACGTCAATTTCATAGTCACCGATCAGGTGGAGAATCCCTTCTGACGGCAAAATCGGGGCGGCGCCTGTTTGACGCAGGTTTTGTATCCTTAGTCTTCTCCAAAATGGCGTCATCGCATTGCGCGCCGCATGCCGTTGGGACAGCGTTTGCGCGTCACCTGAAGACTTCCCCCGATGCTCCGCCCCAGATGGGCTGCGTTGACCGCGCGGTTGACATGTGGTCTCAGCCTTGCGGGAACGCGGCGTGGTGGCTGCGGACTGTGTCCAGCGCCGCCACAGTCGGGTGGGAGTCGTGCTGCTGGCAGGGGCAGCTTCCACGAGGCTGAGGGGACTGGTGGGGGGTGGTCAGGGCGGCACTAACTGGCTTGTCGGGTCCACGCATGGCTGGCGCCATGTTTTACGGCACGACCGCTGCAGGTCGTCGCCATTCACATGCATGGCCATGGACCTCGCCATTTTCCAGCCGTTTTTATCGTGCAAATGGTGTTTACTGTACGTGCATTCTGGAGCACATTAACGCAGCTGTCGAGGTGCCGGAGAATTGCAATTTACTGTGAAATCGGCACCTGCCGCGATTTCGGCGTCGGAGCCTATTCTCCGCCCAAATGTGTTTCCCGATTTCGGCATCAAGGAGAATCCCGCCCTAAGTGTTGATGCCTGGACTGAATTGGTGGATTTCTACTACCACTAAATTGGCACTGATCCCGGAACAATTCATGATCCATTAACGGCCAAGCACACGCCACACGGAACTTGAGCATTTCAAATAAATAACGGTGTCCAATTCGCCAGGGTCGGAATTGTCACTCGAAAGGCCGACAAGCTGCAGCCGTGTATTAGCACTCCACTCCCCACACACACTCATTCCAGCCAACAAGATGGCAGCATGGAGAGCGGCACCCCGATTCATGGACACAGAGCTCGAGACCGGATGGACACCATGGAGGAGAGGCGGACAAACTTGTTCCCCAGGGTGGGAAGGAGCCTGCCACCTGCCACCATACACCAGGTCTGGGCGCAGGTGGCAGAGGTCATGAGCGGTGTGGACCCCACCATGCTCCTGGCACCAGCCCCCATCCCACACACCCATAAACACCCCTGCCCCAACCAGAGGGCGACTGAACCCAACCTGCAGGAAATGTGCATGCACCCCGCCCTGCACCACATGCCCAGGTGCTCTGGGCACAAAGGCCACCCCCTGCGCTTCCCACGTCCGACATGCCTAACAGTATGTGTAATCTGTCTCCACCCCACCCCAGGAGAAGGCAGTGCATAACTGTAGAGAGAGAGAGAAGACTGAAGTGGGACCGCCGGACCTGTGGCCCCTCACCGTTGCGGAGCGGTGGGCACTGGACCTGGTTGGGGGGCCCGGAGAGAGGGCAGTCGCTGAGGTGGAGGTTGGCATCAGGCAACCAGGTGAGCTCCCGTTGAGTTGCAGTGTCCCAATGGCACTCGTGGCACAACCCCCACACCAACCTCTTACCACACCACCTCACTTCTCCACATCACCCCCACACCACCTACAGAAGGGGGTGTCTGCAATCATCCAGCACCTGCAGGTGCATTTGGAGGAGTCCAACTGCTTGCAGGGGCAGGAGATGGTGCCGGCCAGGCAGCCACCCAGGCCAACACCGCACAGGTGTCGTGGTGGAGGACTTGGGGGCCAAGGTATCAGCCATGAGTTAGGATGTCCAAGACTTGGGGCAATCTGTGCGGGTAGTGGCCGAGGCAGTTATGTAATAATATAGTAATCGCTTATTGTCACAAGTAGGCTTCAATGAAGTTACTGTGAAAAGCCCCTAGTCGCCACATTCCGGCGCCTGTTCGGGGAGGCTGGTACGGGAATTGAACCCACGCTGCTGGCATTGTTCTTCATTACAAGCCAGCTGTTTAGCCGACTGTGCTAAACCAACCTCCTGTACCAGGGCTTCCTGGATATTGCAGCGGCGCTCCAGAGCTTAGCCCAGTCACAACGGGTTATGGCTGAGGGGGTCAACGGCATTGCCTGGCTGCTGGCTGACCTGAGCCAGTTACAGAGGGACATGGCACAGTCACAGAGGAAGGTGGCACAGTCCTTGTGCTCCATGGCTACAAGAATTGAGAATCTGGTCAAAATGGGAACAGGCCTCCAGGACGGCCAGCACCAGGTGACAGGGGAGCCCTAGGAGCTTGCTCCATTCACACGCCAGTCCCAAGGCATAGCCCAGGGCTATTGGGCACCCTGAGGGAGGGGAGATAATGGAGCGCGTGCCGGTGACTCCCACAGGGGAGGTGCTGGAATACCACAGCACCTCGGACCCCCCCCTTCCTGTCCCTGGCACATCTGATGGGCAATGGGCAGAAAAGGGTTACACCATACCTGGAACATCCAAGCGACTGCCAAGACGATCCGGGCCCAGTCGCTACAGAGGACTGCTGCCAAAGGGCACACATGTTCGGTGGATTGGCCATGCTAAATTGCTCCTTCGTGTCCAAAGGTGTGCAGATTAGGTAGGGTTTCGGTGAGAGGGCAGGAGAGTGGGCCTAGGTGGGATTCTCTTTCAGAGGTTCAGTGCAGACTCGATGGGTCGAATAGCCTCCTTCTGCACTGTTGGTATTGTATGATTCTATGTCATCGAGCGGGAATCGCAGCTGGCTACCTACACCCCTGATGTACCGCCTGGGGATCCACCTAGACGTAGCGTTTGGGCCAGGAAAGGTACATACCAGTTAAGTTGGCATGGGTGCAGGTCACAGGATAGCGTTATGGGCTAGGGCACAAACCATCATGGAGATGTTCACCTGTTGTGTTCAAAATAAACACCAGTGCACAAAAGTTCGAACCTGCCTCTTTTAATGTCACAAGTAGGCTTACATTAACATTGCAATGAAGTTACTGTGAAAAGCCCCTAGTCGCTAGTCCGGCGCCTGTTCTGGAGGGTGTGAGGGATGGGCTTGGCTGGATTGGCTGCAGAGACGGTGCTGGGAGGAGAGTGGGGGTTGGGGTGATGGGTTGGAGGTGGTCACAGGCCAGGGCCCCCAGATCAAACATCACACATCGCCCCAATACCCAGCACCTTGTCCCTCCCTCTCAACCCCAAGGATTTGCCAGCTCGCAAGCAGGGCTTACCCAGTTGGACGGGTGAACAGTCCCTCCCCTGCATCACTCTCGTCGGACGAGGCCTGGCGTTCTTCCCCCTCCTCCAGCACATCGTCCCACTGCTTCGCAATGTTGTGGAGGACGCAGAAGGCCGACACGATGTGGGAGACCCTCCTAGTGCTATCCTGGCAGTCCCCTCCAGAGCTGTCCAGGCACCTGAACCGCATCTTCATGATGCCAATGCATCGCTCGATCACGGCCCTGGTCGTTGCATTGGCATCGTTGTAGCGGGTCTACACGTTGGTCTGTGATCTCCAAATCGGTATCATCAGCCATGACCACAGTGGATAACCCCTGTCACCCAGGGTCCCACCCCTCACCTGGGGCAAGTGTGCCAGGATGAAGGTGTTGTGCACTCAGTCTGGTTATCGGGTGCAGATGTGCATGATGGAACAAACTGCAATTGATCTGAATCGGAGGGGTCAGCTGTAAATTGAATTGCATTTCAAAGTGGGACAGATAAGGAAGGAGAACCTTATCTGTACAAAACAGAAGTTGGAGAACGTTAGTCGGCTTAAACAAGGAGCTTGTTTTATATATTCTTATCATATGTTTAGGTTGTATTTTATAAACAGTCAATTGATCTGAAGCACAATTTTTAGCTCAACCAATGCAATTTTCTCACAGCCAGCAACTGATGAGATTATCAACTTGCCTGAGGCAGAAAGTAAAACTTAGCCATGATAAATAACCGCAGAGAAACCAGACAAACCAAAATACAAGAACATCCTTTCTCCTCAGTGTCAGAAACATTTAGCATACAGAAAGGATGATCTAGGAAGAATGCACAGTGGAGATTAAAATTGTATAAACATAACTGAAGCCTGGCTGCATATGGCAAATTTAGTCAGGATGAGAGAGAGGGCTGTTTTATGAGGAGAAATTAAGTAGAATACGCCAATATTCTCTGGAGCTTGGAAAAATAAGAAATGCCTTGGTTGAAGATATTCTGAGAAGGTTTGGCTGGGTGACTGTAAGAGGCTCTTTCCCCTCACTTTAAAATCTAGCATTAGCAGTCATAGTCCCTGTGTAAACGGTTGGTCACTTAGAAGTGAGACGAGGAAAAAATTCTTCCCTTGGAGAATTCCCTACAACGGAGAACTGCGAATGATTTATCAATGGAGGGGGGGGAATCGGGGCAGCCTTCCAAGATGCCGTCTGCACCTGCGAGGAGCCTTTCCTTCTGAGCTCGCCAGCAGGAAACGATGTAAGTGCAGGCTCAGTGGCGAGAAACTCCCCGAGGCAAAAAAAAAGGACAAAGTGCTGTTGTTGATAAGCAGCGTGTTTATCGGTGCTGTAACCGTCAAGAAACACCCCGTTAAATGCGTCCAAAATTGGACATAGTGGGCGGGATTCTCTAATCCGGTGGCAGAGTTTCCACGCCATCGTAAACGCCATCGCGTTTTACGACGGCGTGAACGGGTCGACCCCACAACTAATTCTAGCCCCTACAAGGGGGCCCGCACGGCACTGGAGCGGTTTGCGCTGCTCCAGCTGCTGATCCCGGCGCAAATTGGGCGAATTGATCCACGCATGCGCAGTGGCGCCGGCACCAACGCGCACATGCGCAGTGGCTTCCTTCAACTTGCCGGCCCCGACGCAACATGGTACAGGACTACAGAGGCCGGCGCGTAGGAAAGGAGGCCCCCAGCCAGAGAGGCCGGCCCGCCGATCGGTGGCCCCGATCACGGGCCAGGCCACATCGGAGCAACCCCCCAGGGTCGGACACCCCCTACCCCCCCCACCAGGCCGCCACGCCGAGTTCCCACCGGCTGAGAGCAGGTGTGGACGGCGCCGGCGGGACTCGGTGTTTTCACGACGGCCGCTCGGCCCATCCCGGGCTGAGAATCGGCGGGCCGGCCGCGTAGAGCGGCCCCCGACTGGCGCCGCGCCAACCACGCTGATTCTCCGCTCTGCAGAGAATCACGTGTCAGCGTCAGGGCGGCGTGGCGCGATTCGCGCTGGTCATGGGAATTCTTTGGCCCAGCCCCGGGCTGAGAGAATCCCGCCCAGTATTTTTTTCGGTTGAGTCGGTCGCAAATTCTAACCTTCACCAACTATAGCATTGAACCAATGACAACAGGATGTATAAACCCAACTTTAAAAATAAACACTCATTCATTTACAGCACAAGAACACAAGAAATGGGTGTCGACCATCTGGCCCATTGAGCCTGATACAGCATCAATATGATCATGGCTAAACTAGCTTTCCACTTACTTAAAAATACTTATTTTAATCATGATCCAGTAAAAGGGTAATTCATCCAAACCCTGTACACTATCAGTGAAGAAACTTCAAGCATGTGAGATCTCTTTATCTTGTGTAAATAAACATTGTGCAATTGACAGCATAGATAAAGAGCTTGAGCTGTGAATGAAGCAGTATTTTCCCTGGGGATCAGGTATTTCAAAAGACTGATAGATTGGTCTCAGCCAGGTCTTATTATGTATTCCTGGCTTAGAGCCCAGACATGCTTTCGAAGAATGGGTCATGAGGAGGACTTTTGAACTTTGAAAAGGTTCCCTCATGCGGAATATGGTTTAAGGCACCTCTAAGGTGTCATAACCATGACTCTTTGAAAAACTGGGCCGACTCCATGAAAATTGCAGAGAAAAAGATTGTGATTCTCCCCATAATTCAGTCAGCCAGGTGGGAGTGCTGGGAAAGAGCTAGTCACCCACATCAACCCACACTCATAAGAGCCCAGGTTGAAAATTGAGTGATTGAAATGCATTTAATGCTTGGAATGCACTTGGATGTGGTCAATGTTTACAAACATTGGGGTGTCACTACTTAGGCCACTGAAGCATGAAGGGATATGAATGGATCACAGCTGCAGATGCTTTTTACAAGCTGTCAATAACAGACCACTACTCAGCTCTGAATGGCTTGCAGACAGTGGTTCTGTGGGAACCAGACTCGGGTACAGCTGCTTTCCTTTGAGGAATGGACAATGGAGCTGCAAGGTATGTTTTATAGCTATAATACTTCCAACTGCCCCTGCTTGGACTGCTGTCTAGCTTCCAGACAGTGGTCCTTTTTCAGGGGAGGGTCTGCGTGTGGGGAGGGGGGGTTTCTGTGGAAGGGGTTCCTTTAAACAGGGGCTACCTGTGGGGGTCTCCTAGTAAAAGAGTCCATGTCGTGCACCCCCCTATCGGAGGGGTCCCTGCTGAGGGGCCTGTTGGGGGCCTTCAATTACTGGTGTCCCTGTGTAGGGTCCCTCTATTACGGGGGTACCTGGGCAGGTCCACCTATTTCAGGGACCCATATGGGGGGAGACCCATATTAAATGAGTCCATGCGGAGGATCCCCGTATTACATGGATCCCTGTGGCGGGTCCCCCTATTACAGGGGTCCCTGTGGGGTGTACCCCTATTACAGAGGTCCATGGGTGGGTTGCACAGTGGTCCCTGAGGGGGCCCCCTATTATAGGGGTCCCTGGGGGGAGGGGGGGTCTCCCTATTATGGGGTCCCTGCCAGGGGCTATTTGTGGGGAGGTCTGGTAGTGGAGGCGAGGGCAGGCAGTATATTGTTGGGGGGGGAAATGGTAGCTCGGATGGGCTTAGATGGTCTCCATCAGCTTAGCCCTGGGATGGTGCCCCCTTGACCCACTGTGAGGTCCACCACCTCAGGGTCATGCTGGTACAAACCACAAGTGATTGCCCATGTAATTCCCGGTCGCCGGGACTGGAGAATCGTGGAAGGCCGGATATGGGGCTCCGGGCCCGCTGAATAGATGCCAGTAGGTCATTAAGACCCACTTGCATTTATTGACAGTCCCTGCTGGCCCGCATCATGGACTGTGTTTAAGCCGCCAGTGCATTGGGTTCGGACTGGCATCTTCTCCCCTAATGCCTGATTCTCCATCCCATCGGGAAACGCATTCTTGGTGTCCCTGGGATGGAGAGTCCCGCCCAAAGCCTTTCACATACACACATTGTCCCAAAGCACTTTACAGACAGTGAAGTACTTTTGAAGTATAATTACTGTTTTAATGCAAACTGCCAGCATGAAAGAAGAGGCAATAAATACAACACTAAAAATGCAAATTCTGAGCACATGAGAGAATGGAAAGTAAACTAGATGGGAGGATGAGTCAGTTAAGAAAAAGCAGAGCACAGTCCAATATACAAAGTAAGCAGATATCTGGGGAAAAACACATGTAAACAACTCAGCTAACAGATGCATAAATCAGATAATTTAAATGGAAATTAGTATTAAACAGCACCAGAATATGCGAAGCCTAGAGGGAGGAACAAATTGGAGAAATTAGGAAGGAGTACAACGATTTAATGCTGGGGACAATAATGCTTTCAGCCTATAAATAACAATGGGAAGGTTTGAATATTTCATAGATTTCTTGGAATCTCTACAGTGCAGAAGATCGCCATCAGCCTATTTATCATGGCCAATCCACCTAACCTGCACATCTTTGGGAGTAAACCGGAGCACCCGGAGGAAACCCACACAGACACTGGGAGAAGGTATAAACTCCACACAGTCACCCGAAGTCAGAATCGAATTGGGTGCATGGTGCTGTGAGGTGGCAGTGCTAACCACTGTGCCATCGTGCCACCCATATTAGAAAATAAAGGGACAGGACAGGACACCCATATTAGAAAATAAAGGGTTAGGACAAACATCAGAAAATAGCCAAAAACAGGAAATGAATATTTTCTAGAATTGATAGTCCAATCGATATTTGTCACGATTTAGAACAAGGCAGAAATAGGGGTGACACGGTGGCACAGTGGTTAGCACTGCTGCCTCACGGTGCCGAGGATCCTGGTTCGATCCCAGGTCACTGTCTATGTGCAATTTGAATTTTCTCCCCGTGTCCGCGTGGGTTTCCCTCCCACAACCCACAGATGTGCAGGGTGTTGTCATGCAAGAGTGTCTTTAAGACATGGATGTTTAAGCAATGTACCTTTAAGAAAACAATGATGTCAGAGTGGGTAGGGCACAGCTCAGGTCAGCCACTTTGCAGTTTGATTTTGCAGTTAGTTTAAAAAGTGCATGGCTGGTTTTGCTAAGAATAGTTTAAAATGCCTGGCTGTTTTGCTGTGAGCAGTTTAAAAGTAGAAAGCCAGTTTGAGACAGCAGCTTGAGAAGTTCTGGTTTGCTGTGAGTGCTTGAAAGGAGAAAGGCAGGTTTGAGAAAGCAGCTTGTGGTGTGTCTGTGTGTGTCCAGAGAGCTGCAAGAAGAAAAAGCAAGGTGCTGGAGCTGAAGTCAACCAAGCTAATATGTCTCTGCCAGTCTACAGAAAATATATATATCCTTTAACCTGATGTGATACTGTTTAAAGGTGTAAAGTCCCTTGGAAGTTTGAAGGAACATTTTAAGGAGTTATTTACTGTTACTATATTTCCTGAGTTATCTCTGAAGTAAGGGGTGTTAAGAGATCCAATGTTTATTTAAGATGTTAAGTTGAGTTCATGTAATAAACAATGTTTTGTGTTTAAAAACCCACGTGTCCATAATTGTAATACCACATCTGGGGAACAAGCTGCGTGCTCAGAAAAGCAACAAATCCATTAAAGGGAGAGGTTGGTTGAACTCCATGATACATTTTGGGGTTCTGAAAACGCCTCGCCCATAACAATTGGGGGCTCGTCCGGGATAAAAGTCTATCTATTGGATTGGCTTTTGTGAACTTAAAGACAGTGAAGGATTGGTGCTTTTAGTTTAAGTGTTGTGAACAATGGCTCTTTCAGAGGTTCAGAAGTTTTTTGGGGTGGAGAATGTTACATGTAGCACCTTACGGACAGAAACGAAAAGCAGACTGTTAGATTTGGCAAAAACATTGCAGGTAACATTCCCTGACAAAATGCGAAAAGATGAGGTAATTATGGCAGTGGTTAAGCATTTAATGTTGCCTGAGATAGAGTTTGGCTCATTGGAAATGGCAAAAATTCAGTTGCAAAGTAAACAAATGGAACATGAGAAAGAATCAAAGCAGCTGGCATACGAGAGGGAGAGCGAGGAAAAAGAAAGAGAGAGAGAGGAAAAAGAAAAGGAGAGAGAAGAAAGGAGAAAAGAAAGAATAGCCCTAGCAGAACAAAAAGAAAAAGAAAGGGAGATACAGATCAGGGAAAAAGATAGAGAGGGAGTTTGAACTTCAGAAAATGGCCATGAAACATGACAATCAGTTAAAATTGGCAGACGTAAAGGGAAACGTACAGTTGGATGACAGTGATGAGGCTAGTGAGAAAGAGCGTCATAGTCGAAGGCTTGGTGGGGATCTATTTAAATATGTCCAAGCATTGCCAAGGTTTGATGAGAAGGAAGTGGAAGCCTTTTTCATTTCATTTGAGAAAGTAGCTAAACAAATGAAATGGCCACAGGACATGTGGGTATTACTGATTCAAACAAAGCTGGTAGGTAGAGCTAGTGAAGTGTTTGCATCACTACCGGAGGAGGTATCTGGAATGTATGAGGAGGTGAAGAAATCCATCTTAAGTGCATATGAGCTAGTGCCTGAAGCTTACAGACAAAAGGTTTAGAAATTTAAGGAAAAAATTTGGTCAAACATACATGGAGTTTGAATGGATCAAACAGAGTAATTTTGATAGGTGGACAAGGGCTTTGAAAATAGACCAAACTTATGAAGCTCTCAGAGAAATTATACGTTTGGAGGAGTTGAAAAGTTTAATTCCTGATGTAGTGAGAACTCATGTGGAAGAACAGAGGGTTTAAACAGCGAGATTAGCAGCAGAAATGGCAGATGATTATGAATTAGTTGATAAATCAAAGATTGGTTTCTGACATCAGTTTCAGCCGGTGAGGGATAGAAACTGGGGACATGGGAAATGCTCGTGGTAAAGGTAAAGGTGATCTGATGGGAGACAATAGAGAGTGTACCTCAGATTAAAAAAGAAATCCAGGAGGGTGGAAAAGAAATGAAAAGTTTCAGATGTTTTCACTGTAATAAACTAGGCCATGTAAAGTCACAGTGTTGGTGGTTGAAGAAAAGCACTGGGAAGGCTGATGTGGTAAAACAGGATAAGACAGTAGGGTTTGGTCGAGTGGTAAAGGAAAGCCCAAGGGAAGCGAAGGAGGTGCAAACGATTGTACAAACTGTTCAAGAAGTAATTGTTAAGGAAGGTGCCAGATGTCTTTAAAGAATTTACTTGTGTGGGTAAAGTTTACTCATGTGTATCAGGAGGAGCAGGTAAAGAAGTCACAATTTTAAGAGATACTGGGGCTAGTCAATCTTTAATGGTAAGAGATGAGGAATTATGTAGTTTGGGAAGAATGTTGCCAGAAAAGGTGGTACTCTGTGGAATTCAGGATGAGAGGAGTAGCGTTCCATCATATAAAGTAAGGTTGGAAAGTCCAGTGAAGAGTGGTGAAGTGGTAGTAGGAGTAATAGAGAAACTATCTTGTCCAGGAATACAGTTTATCTTGGGTAATGATATAGCTGGATCGCAGGTGGGAGTGATGCCTACTGTGGTTGATAAGCCAGTGGAAAATCAGACAACTGAAGTGTTGAAGGACGAATATCCTGGGATTTTTCCGGGTTGTGTAGTAACAAGGTTGCAAAGTCACAGGTTAAGACAAGAGGATAAATCAAAGAGTGAAGATTAAGTTGAAGTGCAATTATCAGAAAACAATTTTTGATCAGATGGTTGAACAAGAACAGGTGGAGGATGAGGTGGATATTTTTAGTTCAGGAAAATTGGCGGAGTTACAACAGAAAGATGTAGAAATAAAACGGATATATCAGAAAGCATATACGGAAGAGGAATCTGAGAGTAGACCAGAGTGTTATTACCATAAAAATAATGTCTTGATGAGAAAATGGAGACCTGTACATATGCAGGTGGATGAAAAGTGGGCAGAAGTTCATCAAGTAGTATTGCCAGTAGGTGTTGTGATTTGCACATTAGGTCATTTGTGAATAAGGAAAACTCAAGCTAAAATCCAGAAACATTTTTATTGGCCTGGACTACATAACGATGTAGTTAAATTTTGTCAATCATGTCACACATATCAAGTGATAAGGAAACCTCAAGCAGTGATAAAACCAGCGCCCTTAATACCCATTCCAGCATTTGAGGAACCTTTTACAAGGGTCCTAATCGATTGTGTAGGACCGCTTCCTAAAACAAAAAAGGGAGAATCAATATCTTTTGACTGTAATGGATGTGTCTACTAGGTTTCCAGAGGCCATTCCGGTACGTAATATTACAGCTAAAAGGATTGTGGAGGAGTTACTTAAATTCTTTACTAGTTATGGACTACCCACAGAAATACAATCGGATCAAGGAATGAATTTTACTTCAAAGTTATTCAAAGAAATTATGGATAGCTTAGGAATAAAACAATTTAAATCAACTGCGTACCATCCAGAATCGCAGGGAGCGTTAGAAAGGTGGCATCAGACATTAAAGACAATGTATTGTCAAGATTATCCAGAGAATTGGGATAAAGGAATCCCATTTGTATTGTTTGCAATTAGGGATGCACCTAATGAGTCAACAAAAGTCCTTTTGAACTAATTATTGGTCATGAGGTAAGAGGACCACTTAAATTGATTGAGGAAAAATTGGTGGGTGAGAAATCAGATATTGCACCATTGGATTAAGTGTCAAATTTTAGGGAACGATTAAATAGAGCAGGTGTATTGGCTGGACAACATTTGAAAGTTACACACAATGTGATGAAACGGGAAGCAGACAAGAAATCCAAAATTTGTAGTTTTGCCAGTGGGGGTAAAGTTTTAGTGCTGTTACCAGTGGTAGGGGAGCCTTTAAAAGCTAGGTTTTGTGGACCGTATCAGATTGAAAGGAAATTAAGTGAAGTGAATTATGTGGTAATAACACCAGATAGAAGGAAGACTCACCGAGTG
Organism: Scyliorhinus torazame; assembly: GCF_047496885.1. Lineage (NCBI taxonomy): Eukaryota > Metazoa > Chordata > Chondrichthyes > Carcharhiniformes > Scyliorhinidae > Scyliorhinus > Scyliorhinus torazame. The sequence continues at coordinate 180,643,213 of NC_092713.1, forward strand.
TATCATGTGAATATGCTTAAAAGGTACTTTGAAAGGGAAGGAGAGAAAAAGGAGGTTTTAATGATTCTAACTCAGTGACGAACCAAATCCAGATGACTGTGGATTTGACACACCTCAAATTAAATTGGAAAATGAGGATTTCTTAAAAATTGGGATGAATTGTTAAGTTACCTTCCAGAGGAAAAACAAACTGACATGAAAGAGTTATTGATATCACATGGGCAAGTTTGTAGAGATAAATTGGGAAGTACTAAAATGGCTATACATGATGTAGATGTGGGAAATGCTGTTCCTATCAAACAACATCCATGTAGACTTAATCCTTTCAAATTGGCACAGGTTAACAGAGACATTGAGAGTATGCTGAAGAATGGCATAATTGAAGTGGGTTGCAGCCAATGGAGCTCACCCATAGTGATGGCACCTAAACCAGACAGTACCCAATGGTTGTGTGTGGACTATTGGAAGGTTAATGCAGTTACAAGAATGGACTCTTCTCCTATCCCACGTTTGGAGGATTGCATTGAGAAAGTGGGACAATCTGCTTTTATTTCCAACTTCCAGACATGGAAAGAACATTTAAAACATCGTATGGAGTTTTTTGATCGACTTCAGGCGGCGGGTTTGGTGATGAACCTAGCCGAAAGTGAATTTGGAGAAGCCCGAATCACTTTCCTTGCGGAGTTTTCGATACCCTCAAGACGAAGGGAAATAATGCGATTTCTTAGCATGAGTGGATTTGATCGAACAGCTGTGCAAAGGTTTTGTGGCGTGATTACTCCACTGATGGAATTGCTAAAGAAACGTTAAAAAATTCAATGGACAGTGGACTTTCAACAGGCATTTGGCTGCCTGAAAGCTGTGATCACCAATGCCCCTGTATTGGAGAATTGCAAGGGACTCTGTGGTCAGATTGAACTAAATTATCTGATTCTGAAGAGAAATGCTGAGGAGTAGAGGAATGGATGGATCGTGCAGAGACGTTGTTCAAAGAGACTGTCAATCAAGAACGATTTTGGTTGGAGGAAGAAGAACAAAGAAAAATGGACTATATTATTATACCTGTTTGAGTGTGTTGTTTTCTTTAAATGAAAATGTATATTTACTGTGTGCATTTCTTAGTGGATAGTGCAAAAGTGAAAAATGAAACCATCTTGAAGTTGATGGTTTATTTTTTTTCTTGGGGGGAGGTGTCATGCAAGAGTGCCTTTAAGACATGGATGTTTAAGCAATGTACCTTTAAGAAAACAGTGATGTCAGGGAGTGGGTGGGGCTCAGCTCAGGTCAGCCACTTTGCAGTTTGACTTTGCAGTTGGGTTTTGCAGTCAGTTTAAAAAGTGCCTGGCTGTTTTGCTGTGAGCAGTTTAAAAGTAGAAAGCCAGTTTGAGACAGCAGCTTGAGAAGTTCTGGTTTGCTGAGAGTGCTTGAACGGAGAAAGCCAGGTTTGAGAGAGCAGCTTGTGGTGTGTCTGTGTGTGTCCAGAGAGCTGCAAGAAGAAAAAGCAAGGTGCTGGAGCTGAAGTCAACCAAGCTAATATGTCTCTGCCAGTCTACAGAAAATATATATATCCTTTAACCTGATGTGATACTGTTTAAAGGTGTAAAGTCCCTTGGAAGTTTGAAGGAACATTTTAAGGAGTTATTTACTGTTGCAATATTCTGAGTTATCTCTGAAGTAAGGGGTGTTAAGAGATCCAATGTTTAATTCAGATGTTAAGTTGAGTTCATGTAATAAACAGTGTTTTGAGTTTAAAAACCCACGTGTCCATAATTGTAATACCACACCTGGGGAACAAGCCGCGTGCTCTGAAAAGCAACAAATCCATTAAAGGGAGAGGTTGGTTGAACTCCATGATACATTTTGGGGTTCTGAAAACACCTCACCCATAACAGTGTTGAGCTTCTCAGGATGGACTAAAGTTGTACTGTAGCCAAAGAACATCAAGCTATGCTATCAAACAAAGCTAATTTATTTACACTACACAAATTATGATTCGAACATGTTACAAGGTATTAACTAATAAATAAGACTATACTATATCTATGCTACAGAACTCTATACTACTGATCTATCGTAACTCACATCTACTCTAAGCTTTTCCTTACTCTTCTTACATCTTCTCATGGAAGACTGAGAGGCCTTCCCTTTCATAGGTCACTTGCCCAGCTCCATCTGGTGGTAGAATATAGTATCACATTGACTCTTAATGTGCCAGACATTGCACATAATGTCACACAGGGTAGGTGGACTGGCGTCGCTTAAGTTGCGCGAGCGGAGCTCACTGCCGATGCTCGCAAGATGGCCACCGCCCGTCGTGCTGCCCGAGGTTTAGGGACCACGACCTCGACACGCTCATGGACGCGGGGGAGGAGAGGAGAATGGTCCTGTGCCCCGGACCGGGCAGCCACAACCCACGCAGCACCGTCCGGTGTATGTGGAGGGAGGTGGGCCATGCTGTCAGCACCGTGGGGCACACCCCACGGACCAGCGAACAGTGCCGCAAAAAGCTGCATGACCTAACGAGGGCAGCCAGGGTGAGTGCACAGCAATGTGCCCCTGGCACCACCACCCCTACCCCCACACATGTGAAATGCCCCCCCCCTCCCCCAGGAGGACGGCACAACCCCCTCCCTAACCCACGTGGGCTGCATCCACCTGTGGTAATCACCACTGTTGTATATACTAGGAGACGTGTGGTTGAGAGTTTGTCTCAAGATAGAATAGAGCTTTATGGGAAATGGAATGTCAAATAGAGCTTTGTGTAAACTGGAATCATAGAATTTACAGTGCAGAAGGAGGCCATTCGGCCCATCGAGTCTGCACTGGCTCTTAGAAAGAGCACCCCACCCAAGGTCCCCACTCCACCCTATCCCCATAACCCAGTAACCCCACCCAACACTAAGGGTAATTTTGGACACTAAGGGCAATTTATCATGGCCAATCCACCTAACCTTCACATCTTTGGACTGTGGGATGAAACCGGAGCACCCGGAGGAAACCCACGCAGACACGGGGAGGATGTGCAGACTCCACACAGACAGTGACCCAAGCCGGGAATCGAACCTGGGACCCTGGAGTTGTGAAGCAATTGTGCTAAATGTCAAAGCTTTGTAACGGTGTACGTGACTTTCGCGATGAATCGCTTCTGCTTTTGCACCAGACAGTTTGCAGTAACAAGATGCAGCCTTGGGAATGGTTCCTAATTCTAAAGATAACTATAACTTAGCTGAGAGCAACAGAATGCCGTAATTTAGGCCTCCTCTAAGGGGGCCGTCCTCAGAAAAGAAACAGTGTCATATATTGTATGTAAGCTACTGTCGGATGTATTAATTTTGGCTTGCTACTGTACCTCTCTGAAATACGGTGGTGCAGCCCCGGCCGTGAATAAACGTACGTTAAAGTGACTTGGTGTTCGATTGATCATTTCATCCGGACTGAAGGGAAACAAATTCTCATTTGGTGGCAGCGGTGGGATCTCACGGCGCGTCGCCAGGAGCAGACGGTGTAACTGACTGATCGTGTCCGGAGGCGAAGGAGGAATTGGGCCCCCAAATGCGAGTACCCTTGTTACCACTTTGGTTTCCCCCTCCGCTCTACCGAGTGCGACCTAGCCCTACCATCTGTTTCTGGAGAGACTCTTACGAGATCCAGGTCAGTCCAGCAAACCCGTTAGAGTCAGGGTTAGAGGCCCGAGACAGGGTTAGAGGCCCGAGACAGGGTTAGAGGCCCGTAAGAGGTTAGAGTCCTCTTTGAATTAGGGTTAAAGGCCCGTGCGCGAGGGTTAGAGGCCCTCGGCTGTAGAAAGGTGCTTGACTGATGATGATCCTTCTGGTTGCTTGATACCTTCGCGATAAAAGGTTGCCCTTAAAACAAGTGATTGTCTCAACCAGTGTCTTGATTTGTTCGACTTTCCGGGTTAACACTTGGCTACAGCGGAGCCCGATAACTCCGTCCAAAATATAGTACTTCCCATCAGGTGCAGATGACGCCTTAGCCTCCACAATAAACAGTGTTTCACCGTCGCGCACCCTGTCGGAACACTCGTACAATTGCTTAAATTCTTGATTGGGTTGAGGGGCAGAATAACCCCATTCTAATTCTTGATTGAATAAGCGAGTTAGGCTCGCTGCCAAATTAAGTGAGTAACCGTGAGGATCATCCAAGGATAGGAGACAATGGGTAATACTCTGGATAGCACCTCTGATAGTGGAAGAGCGCTTCAGACTCTTTGCGAACAGTATCCGGAACATTCTAAGCAGCTGTGGCAGTTATCGGGGGGACTGCATAAAAATTTGGGACAGGGAAAATGGCCCCTGGGGGGGGCCGAAAGATTTGCCAATGGTTGTAGAGGCACAACAGGTTATCTGGCAACATAACCATAGCTCCACGGCTAAGAAATTGATTGAGTTATGGCGGGAGTACTGTCAAAAATTTAAAGATGCATCTCTATTGGCTAGCTGGCAGGATAATGCCTTAAAGTTGGGCATTGAATTAACAGTAGGGGGAATTGTTAAAACTGCAGAGGTTTTGAAAAAGGAATGTGCCCACCATAAGAGACCTCAGTCTCTCGAGCCCCCGACCCCTAAACCAGGACCGTGCGGTCGAATGGCTGGCCTTGCCTTGACCGAGGGAGACGATGACGATGACCCTGAAGATTGGCAATATCGGGGGCAGCCGACTGCTCCTCCACCACCGCCACCCCGCCTGCACTCAAATCCTTGCATCTATCTACAACAGCCTCCAGTCAGCGGCTAACCTTACCCTCCAGCAGGACATTGTGGTTTACAGTTCCCACTCTGTCACGGCCCTGCTCGGACAGCTCCAAACCCAACATTTAACCACGGCTCGGCAGAACAATTACGTGATTTATCTTCTAAATAATCCCAAACTCCAATTTCGCCACTGCACCACTATCAATCCGGCGAATTTTCTCTCCGAGCCACCCGCAGAATGCTCTCAGCCTGGCCACGATTGCCTGACGCTTCTCAGAGAGGAAGCCTCAGTGCGAGACGACCTCACCGATACTCCCCTGCCCGATGCAGAATTAACTGTTTTCACCGATGGGAGTGCTTCCGTCGGCGAAAGGGGGGATAGATTATCAGGGTACGCCATAGTTAACCAACAAGGCGAAACTCTGGAAGCAGCAGCATTTGAAACGCCATTCTCCGTCCAACAAGCCGAGCTATTTGCACTAATCCGTGCGTGTGTACTGGGAAAGGACAAGAAAATAAAGATTTACACAGACTCCAGATACGCATTTGGAGTCACACACGACTTCGGCCAATTATGGAAGAACAGGGGTTTCTTACATCTGCAGGCGCTCAGATATCCCACAAACAGTTAGTTACACAATTACTACAGGCTTTAATGCTCCCTAAACAAATAGCCGTAATAAAGTGCGCTGCCCATACGACAGGCAAAACCCTGTTGGACGCGGGTAATCGGCAGGTGGACCACCAAGCCAAAGAGGCTTCTCACTTAAAAGACATGGTGGTACCAAAAATGATGAGCCAGACTAAAAGCTCTAAGGGTCAGTCTCCCTCTGAAAAGCCAATGCCGACCATCACTGACGTCATTCAGTTACAGGAGGAAGCTCCTGCCTGTGTAAAAAGACTATGGGAAGAATTGGGATGTTGTTATGATCCTGTAAACAAATTGTGGGTCACCCCGGCAGGACAAACCTGTATGCCCGATGCATTAGCAGCCTGGGTCACCGAATGTGTTCACTTTGCAACTCATTGTGGTGCGTGAGCTACGGGTGATGTATTGCTCAAGACTTGGTGGCATCCAAGACTGCAGGACATAGCGCAAAACATTAGCAGTCGTTGCCTCGTATGTCAGCAGTATAATCCTGGTAAAGCAATACCCTGTGAAATGGGTAAAACCCCGCTACCGGAGGGTCCTTTTGAAACCCTCCAAATGGACTACATTGACCTGGAAAGATGTCAATGTTATAAACATGTATTAGTTATTGTTGATGTATTTAGCAAATGGATAGAAGCTTACCCCACTGTAGATAACAAAGCTTCCACGGTAGTAAAGGTTTTGATGCGAGAAATTGTTCCTAGATTTGGGATTCCATATCGATTAAGCTCTGATAATGGACCTCATTTTGTGGGACAGATCAATGAGGAATTTTGTACTCAGCTGGTAATAAAACAACAATTACATTGCGCATACCGACCCCAGGCAGCGGGAATGGTAGACAGGGCTAATCAGACATTAAAAACGAAACTGGCAAAATTACAGGCAGAGACTGGAGCCACTTGGCTCAAATTATTGCCTATTGTCCTCTTCCAGATATCATAGAATTTACAGTGCAGGAGGCCGCCATTCGGCCCATCGACTCTGCACCGGCTCTTGGAAAGAGCACCCTACCAAGGTCCACACCTTCATCCTATCCCCATAACCCAGTAACCCCACCCAACACTAAGGGCAATTTTGGACACTAAGGGCAATTTAGCATGGCCAATCCACCTAACCTGCACATCTTTGGACTGTGGGAGGAAACTGGAGCACCCAGAGAAAACCCACGCACACACGGAGAGGATGTGCAGACTCCGCACAGACAGTGACCCAAGCCGGAATCGAACCTGGGACCCTGGAGCTGTGAAGCAATTGTGCTATCCACAATGCTACCGTGCTGCCCTATGTGCAACCCCGGCTGGAAAGACACGACTGAGTCACGCCGAAATTCTATATGGAAGACCCTTTCGCATTCCCTGGGATCAAGGAAGCCCTAAGGAAGTACAGTTTCACCATATGACTACTGAAATGGCCAACTATGTGATAGCCTTGACCAAAGTACTAAAAGGCCTCCATTCACGGGTATGAGCCGCTTCTGAGGAGATATCTCCCTTGTCCAGTTCTGTCACTACTAATCCGGGGGAGTATGTTCTGATTCGTAATTGGGTTAGGAAAGGATTAGAAACCCGATGGGAAGGACCACACCAGGTCCTACTCACTACTCCCACTGCTGTAAAAGTGGAAGGCAGAAATGCCTGGATCCACATCCACCATTGTAAGGTTGTGAAAATGTAATAGAAAACAACCCTCGGTTTCGAGCCCTAGGTAATAAATCCGGCATCACTTAAAGGATGAAGGTCACACTTATTATTGTAACCCTGCTGGGACTTTTGGAGACGAAGGGAGAGGCCAAGCGAAGGATCTGCGGTCCCAAGGGAAGGTGGACTCATCACCTCTGTCGAGGAGACACCTTACAATGCACCAGTCAAGGCTCAGGAGAAGGACCTTGGAACGCGACCCCTGCGGACGGATGTTCGGTCTATGTACAACGATGCAATCGGACCATACTCATCAGTGGAGTGACTAAGGGCAACCTACCCTGTCATCGGGTCAACTGTAAATGGGACTATAGCTGCAGAAACAAAAATAAGACTTTACCCTTGGGATGCATTGGCCAAGGGAGGGTAAAGCTGCGGAAAAAAAGGGAATTACATGTAAACACGTATCTGTATGTCATATGTGTACGCAAAGGATATGAATGTTTCTGGTTGCTGGGTATGTACACATATCCCGACCCATACTAAGGGAGGGATCCCCCTCAGACCTGCTCTGCTTAACCTGTCAGAAACAGTAGAATGGTATATTTACCAGAATGGTACTCGTCAATCCCCCAGACTATAAGAATTGCATCTGTGGTAAGATACCCAGGCGGCGGGGCAGCTTTGAGTTTATTGTTTCTCCCCATATCCCCAAGACCTTGGAAAGAGGGGGGGTATCCAATGAACACCTTTGAGATGTGGTACCAACCAAGTTATAACAGATCCCACCAGCCTCCGTTTCTTACCCTCACGAATACCACCAACATGGGAAGACCACTGGGAATAATATGTTTAGTAAGGAATGTGGTTAAAGGGATATTCGTAGGTGCTAGTCGATGCAAGCACAAATTTGTAGTGGCCAACATATCCAAGGTCTATCCCGTATATACGTCTCCTCAGTTTTATGGGTGTACACTGGACGTCCCATACGCTAACGGGACAGGTACCTTCAAGTACTCCCTGATGGCTGAAGGGTTTGACGTGGACAAACTCACTTCGTACAATGGGACGTACTTTATTTGTGGTCACAAGGCATATCCCTGGCTGCCAGAGAATTGGACGGGATCCTGTTATCTGGGGTATGTAGTCCCCTTTATACACCACCTCGCCAATTTAGGCGACCATTGCCAAATGATGAAGCGACAAAAGAGAGCAATAACCGAAACGCAGCGATACTTTGGGATCCTGCTTCCCCCGATCGGGGTAGCTCTTGCAATAAAGGAAATAGGGAAGGTAGCAAAAATCCTGGAAGAGATAGCAAATGACACCACTGAAGCATTGACTGAGATAAATAATGAAATGGTGGCAATAAGAACCGTAGCCCTACAAACCCGAATGGCCCTCGGTTACCTCCTTGCAAACAAAGGTGGGACATGGAACGATACAGCGCAGTACAGGCCCTTCGGCCCACGATGTTGCACCGAAACAAAAGCCATCTAACCTACACTATGCCATTATCATCCATATGTTTATCCAATAAAAACTTTTAAATGCCCTCAATGTTGGCGAGTTCACTACTGTAGCAGGTAGGGCATTCCACGGCCTCACTACTCTTTGCGTAAAGAACCTACCTCTGACCTCTGTACTATATCTATTACCCCTCAGTTTAAAGCTATGTCCCCTCGTGCCAGCCATTTCCATCCGCGGGAGAAGGCTCTCACTGTCCACCCTATCTAACCCCCTGATCATTTTGTATGCCTCTATTAAGTCTCCTCTTAACCTTCTTCTCTCCAACGAAAACAACCTCAAGTCCATCAGCCTTTCCTCATAAGATTTTCCCTCCATACCAGGCAACATCCTGGTAAATTTCCTCTGCACCCGCTCCAAAGCCTCCACGTCCTTCTTTTAATGTGACCAGAACTGTACGCAATACTCCAAATGCGGCCGTACCAGAGTTCTGTACAGCTGCAACATGACCTCCTGACTCCGGAACTCAATCCCTCTACCAATAAAGGCCAACACTCCATAGGCCTTCTTCACAACCCTATCAACCTGGGTGGCAACTTTCAGGGATCTATGTACATGGACACCTAGATCCCTCTGCTCATCCACACTTCCAAGAACTTTACCATGAGCCAAATATTCCACATTCCTGTTATTCCTTCCAAAGTGAATCACCTCACACTTCTCTACATTAAACTCCATTTGCCACCTCTCAGCCCAGCTCTGCAGCTTATCTATATCCCTCTGTAACCTGCTACATCCTTCTACACTATCGACAACACCACCGACTTTAGTATCGTCTGCAAATTTACTCACCCACCCTTCTGCGCCTTCCTTTAGGTCATTGATAAAAATGACAAACAGCAACGGCCCCAGAACAGATCCTTGTGGTACTCCACTTGTAACTGAACTCCATTCTGAACATTTCCCATCAACCACCACCCTCGGTCTTCTTTCAGCTAGCCAATTTCTGATCCACATCTCTAAATCACCCTCAATCCCCAGCCTCCGTATTTTCTGCAATAGCCTACCGTGGGGAACCTTATCAAACGCTTTGCTGAAATCCATATACACCACAACAACTGCTCTACCCTCGTCTACCTGTTCAGTCACCTTCTCAAAGAACTCGATAAGGTTTGTGAGGCATGACCTACCCTTCACAAAGCCTTGGTGACTATCCCTGATCATATTATTCCTATCTAGACGATTATAAATCTTGTCTCTTATAATCCCCTCCAAGACTTTACCCACTACAGACGTGAGGCTCACCAGTCTATAGTTGCCGGGGTTGTCTCTGCTCCCCTTTTTGAACAAAGGGACCACATTTGCTATCCTCCAGTCTTCTGGCACTATTCCTGTAGCCAATGATGACATAAAAATCAAAGCCAAAGGTCCAGCAATCTCTTCCCTTGCCTCCCAGAGAATCCGAGGATAAATCCCATCAGGACCCGTGGACTTATCTATTTTCAGCCTGTCCAGAATTGCCAACACCTCTTCCCTACGCACCTCAATGCCATCTATTCTATTAGCCTGGGTCTCAGCATTCTCCTCCACAACATTATCTTTTTCCTGAGTGAATACTGACGAAAAATATTCATTTAGTATCTCGCCTATCTCTTCAGACTCCACACACAACTTCCCATCCCTGTCCTTGACTGGTCCTACTCTTTCCCTAGTCATTCGCTTATTCCTGACATACCTATAGAAAGCTTTTGGGTTTTCCTTGATCCTACCTGCCAAATACTTCTCATGGCCCCTCCTTGCTCGTCTTAGCTCTCTCTTTAGATCCTTCCTCGCTACCTTGTAACTATCCATCGCCCCAACTGAAACTTCACACCTCATCTTCACATAGGCCTCCTTCTTCCGCTTAACAAGAGATTCCACTTCTTTGGTAAACCACGGTTCCCTCGCTCGACGCCTTCCTCCCTGCCTGACCGGTACATACTTATCAAGAACACGCAGTAGCTGATCCTTGAACAAGCTCCACTTATCCAGTGTGCCCAACACTTTCAGCCTACTTCTCCACCTTATCTCCCCCCCCCCCCCCCAAGTCACATCTAATGACATCATAATTGCCCTTCCCCCAGCTATAACTCTTGCCCTGCGGTGTATACTTATCCCTTTCCATCATTAACTTAAATGTCACCGAATTGTGGTCACTGTCCCCAAAGTGCTCTCCTACCTCCAAATCCAACACCTGGCTTGGTTCATTACCCAAAACCAAATCCAACGTGGCCTAGTCTCTTGTTGGCCTGTCAACAAACTGTGTCAGGAAACCCTCCTGCACACACTGTACAAAAAACGACCCATCTAATGTACTCGAACTATACCTTTTCCAGTCAATATTTGGAAAGTTAAAGTCTCCCATAATAACTACCCTGTTACTTTCGCTCTTATCCAGGATCATCCTCGCCATCCTTTCCTCTACATCCCGAGAACTATTTGGAGGCCTATAGAAGACTCCGAACAGGGTGACCTCTCCTTTCATGTTTCTAACCTCAGCCCATACTACCTCGGAAGACGAGTCCCCATCTAGCATCCTCTCCGCCACCGTAATACTGCTCTTGACTAGCAGCGCCACACCTCCCCCTCTTTTGCCTCCTTCTCTGAGCTTACTAAAACACCTAAACCCCGGAACCTGCAACATCCATTCCTGTCCCTGTTCTATCCATGTCTCCGAAATAGCCACAACATCGAAATCCCAGGTACCAACCCATGCTGCCAGTTCCCCTACCTTATTTCGTATACTCCTGGCATTGAAGTATACACACTTCAAACCACCTACCTGAACACTGGCCCCCTCCTGCGACGTCAAATCTGTGCTCCTGACCTCTATACTCTCATTCTCCCTTACCCTAAAACTACAATCCAGGTTCCCATGCCCCTGCTGCATTAGTTTAAACCCCCCCCAAAGAGCACTAACAAATCTCCCCCCCCAGGATATTTGTGCCCCTCAGGTTCAGATGTAGACCATCCTGTCTGTAGAGGTCCCACCTTCCCCAGAAAGAGCCCCAGTTATCCAGAAATCTGAATCCCTCCCGCCTGCACCAGCCCTGTAGCTACGTGTTTAATTGCTCTCTCTCCCTATTCCTCATCTCACTATCACGTGGCACGGGCAACAACCCAGAGATAACAACTCTGTTTGTTCTAGTTCTGAGCTTCCATCCTAGCTCCCTGAAAGCCTGCCTGACATCCTTGTCCCCTTTCCTACCTATGTCGTTAGTGCCAATGTGGACCACGACTTGGGGCTGCTCCCCCTCCCCCTTAAGGACCCGGAAAACACGATCCGAGACATCACGTACCCTTGCACCTGGGAGGCAACATACCAAACGTGAGTCTCTCACGCTCCCACAAAATCTCCTATCTGTGCCCCTGACTATCGAGTCCCCAATTACTAATGCTCTGCTCCTCTCCCTCCTTCCCTTCTGAGCAACAGGGACAGACTCCGTGCCAGAGGCCCGTACCCCATGGCTTACCCCTGGTAAGTCCCCCCCACCCCCACAAGTATCCAAAGCGGTATACTTGTTTCTCAGGGGAACGACCGCAGGGGATCCCTGCACTGACTGCTTCTTCCCAGTCCCTCTTACAGTTACCCATCTATCTCCAATCTTTGGTGTAACTAATTCCCTGAAGCTGCTATCTATGACCCCCTCTGCCTCCCGAATGATCCGAAGTTCTTCCAACTCCAGCTCCAGTTCCCTAACTCGGTCTTGGAGGAGCTGGAGATGGCAGCACTTCCTGCAGATAAAATCAGCAGGGACACTAACGGCATCCCTCACCTCAAACATCCTGCAGGAGGAACATTGCACTCCCTTCCCTGCCATCCCTCTAACTTTCTACCAAGATCTGGCTAACAACTAAATTAAATTTTTTTAAAAAAAATAATAATAATAAAATATGGTACTTACCTCATTATTAGGTTAGAGGAGGAGGGCGGGTGGGAGACACTACACGTGTAGTGTCTCGGGTTTCCTCTCCACCAGAATTTATTGGTGAGGGACTTCCCAGAAGTCAGTGGGTCGAGCTTCCTGTTCCCGCCTTAAACACTAATTTTTTTTTTTTTAAAACAGCAAAGAGGGACCGAAAACGGGACCAGGTAAGTGTTTACCGCTGAAATTGACTAGCCTGCTCCTGTGAAGGTCTCCCAGAAATCACTAACGCACCGCTCCCGCTGAAATCGACTGGCCTGCTCCTGCAAAGACAAGTGTTTTTAAAGGAGAGACTTACCTCCCAGAAATCACTTGCGCACTGCTCCCGCTGAAATTGACTGAATTCAAACAATGAACTCTAAGCATAAACCAGAACTGGGTGTGCTGTAACCCTAAACTGTGTACAATTCAACAATATTGCTGTAACCCAGAACAGTGCACAATTCAACAAGTATGCTGTAACTCAACCAGAATTATGCACAATTCAACAGGTGTGATCTAACACAGAACCAGAACTGTTCACAATTTAACAAGTTTGCTCTAACCCAGGAACAGAACTAGGAAGAGCTCATAAAGTGTGCTCCAACCCAGAGCAAGAACAGTGCACAATTCAACAAGTATGCTCTAACCCAGAACCAGAACTGCACAATTTAACAAGTGTGTTCAAACCCAGAACCAGATCTGTACGTAAATCAAAAAGTGTGCTCTAACTCAGAACCAGAACTGTGCACAATTCAACAAGTGTGATCTAACACAGAACCAGAACTGTGCACAATTTGAACAATGTCCACTAACCCAGAACCAGAACTGTGCACAATTCAACAAGTGTGCTCTCACAAGGAACCAGAACTATTCATAAATGAACAAGTGTGCTCTAACCCAGAACCAGGAATGTGCATAACTCAACAGGTGCGCTCTAACCAAAGACCAGTACTGCACAATTCAACAAGTGTGCTTTAACCTAGACCAGGACTGTGAACGATTCAACAAGTGAGCTCTGACCCAGAACTGTGCACAATTTAACAGGTCTGCTTTAATCCAGAACAATAACTTTGCATAAATCAGCTATAGTGCTGCAATGCAGAACCAGAACTATCCACAGTTCAATAGCTGTGATCCCAACAAAGAACTCTGCACAATTCAACATGTGTGCACTAACCCAGAACCAGTACTGGACAATTCAACAAGTGTGCTTGAACCCAGAACCAGAACTATACAAAATTCAGCAAGTGTGCTTTAACCCAATGTGGAGAAGGTACAGAGCTGGGTCAGAGGGGCTGACTCCCAATGGGTCAGAATGGAGGATAGTTTGGGGAGGGGGTCAGGATTGAAGGCACTAGCAATAGGCCAAAGGAGATACTCAGGGAGTCTGATAGTAATAGCGTCATTGAGAATTTGGAGGCTATTTCGCCAGCACTTCGGGTTGGGGGCAGTGTCAAGGGAAATGTCGATTCGGGGGAACCATAGATTAGAGCCAGGGAAGTGGGATGGAAATTTTTGGAGATGGGAGGAGAAAGGAATTAGGACACTAAAAGATTTGTTCCTTGGGGGTCCGTTTGCTGGATTGAAGGAGCTGGGAGCGAAGTATGGACTGGAGCAAGGGGAGATATTTAGATACATGTAGGTTCGAGACTTTGCCAGAAAGGAGATACAGAGCTTCTCAGCTCCACATTGCTGGAGGAGGTGCTGCCGACAGGGGGACTGGAGAAGGGGATAGTATCGGCGGTTTACGGGGCTATTTTGGAAGAGGAGAAGGCATCGCTGGAAGGGATCAAGGCAAAGTGGGAGGAAGAATTGGAAGAGGGTATGGAGGAGGGGTTCTGGTGTGAAGTGCTCCGGAGGGTAAACGCCTCTACAATTCCTGGGCGTTATTCATTATGCACTTTTGAGAAATGGATTACATCGAACATTGGGGGGGGGGGGGGGGGGGGGGTGCTGGGAGGGTTGGGGTAGGAGGACTGTATGTGTTAATGGTAACTATGGATGATTCCTGATTCTTTCTGGTCATTTGCTTATGTTAACATGCAGGCTAATGTTTGGGGTTTGGTGGGAGGATGGGATCATTGTTATTGATATGGGGATTGGCATTACATTCGTTACTGATTATTGTTTATTGTTGGGTATAAATTTGGGAGAAAATGTGAAAAAGGAGAAAAAAATATTTTTTTTAAGGAGTGTGCTTTAACCCAAATTAGAGCACAATTCAAAAAGGGCACTGCATCCAGAACTGTGCACAATTGAACAAGTGTGCTCTAACCCAGAACTGTGGACAATTCAATAAGTGTGCTCTAACCCAGAACAGTTCACTATTCAACAAGTATGCTGTAACCCAGAACTGGGCACAATTCAACAAGTGTGCTCTAACCCAGAAATGTGCACAATTTAGCAAGTGTGCTCTAATCCAGAACTGTGCACAATTCAGCAAGTGTGCTCCAACCCACCCAGAACTGTGAACAATTCAACAAGTGTGCTTTAGCCCAGAACTGTGCACAATTCAACAAGTGTGCTCTAACCCACCCAGAACGGCGCACAATTCAGCAAGTGTGCTCTAACCCAGAACTGTGAATAATTGAACAAGTGTGCTTTAGCCCAGAACTGTGCACAATTCAGTAGGTGCACTCTAACCCAGAACTGTGAACAATTCAACAAGTGTGCTTTAGCCCAGAACTGTGCACAATTCAACAAGTGTGCTCTAACCCACCCAGAACGGCGCACAATTCAGCAAGTGTGCTCTAACCCAGAACTGTGAACAATTGAACAAGTGTGCTTTAGCCCAGAACTGTGCACAATTCAGTAGGTGCACTCTAACCCAGAACTGTGCACAATTCAACAAGTGTGCTTTAGCCCAGAACCAGAACTGTGCACAATTTAACAAGTGTGACAATAATCATTATTGTTGGCACAAGTAGGCTTACTTTAACACTGCAATGAAATTACCGTGAAAATCCCTAGTCCCCACACTCCGGCGCCTGTTCGGGTACACAGAGGGAGAATTCAGAATGTCCAATTCACCTATCAAGCACGTCTTTCGGGACTTGTGGGAGGAAACCGGAGCGCCCGGAGGAAACCCACGCAGACACGGGGGGAACGGGAAGACTCTGCACAGACAGTGAAACGAGCGGGAATCAAACATGGGACCCTGGTGCTGTGAAGAGACAGTGCTAACCCAGAACAAGAACTGTGAACAATTTAAAAAGTGTGCACTAACCCAAAAGCAGAACTGTGCACTCTAACCCAGAACAAGAACTGTGCACAATTCAACAAGTGTGCTGTAACCAACAACTGTGCACAATTCAACAAGTGAGCTATAACACAGAACCAGAACTGTGTACAATTGAACAATGTGCTCTAACCCAGAACCAGAACTGTGCACAATCCAACAATGTGCTCTAACCCAGAACAAGAATTGTACACAATTCGACAAGTGTGCTGTAACCCAGAACTGTGCCCAATTTAACCAGTGTAATCTAACCCAGAACAAGAATCGAGCACAATTCAAGAACTGTGCTCTGACCAAAGCTTTTTACAAGCTCTTTATTCTATTTAGGCTAAACTAATCTCTTTATTCCACCTTCCAAAGTTCCCCGCCTCACGTATCAAAAGGTATTTGCCATTGCATGCTGTGTGGTGATATTGAAAATCCCATGGAATTATACACATAAGTATTGGACTTTAACAAAATCGGAGTTTTATATTTTAAATTTAACACAATCTTGATGATGGCTGAGAATATACGTCAGTCACTGACAGGGTGTTTCACTCAGGGGAAAAATAACACTTCCTGTGTTTCTAGACAAGAAACTTCAAAAGGCACCCAAATACGGATTACCATCTCCATTAAAGAAAAAGTAATATAACGACTATCTTGTCTCAAAAGACTTTGGATGTAATTGCCTGGATGGACTGGTGTCTTCTGGTTTCCTCCTGGAATACACAAAAGAGTGGGTGAAAAGCTAACAGAGAGCTGCCCATGGCTGGCTTGCCTGCCACTGACAAACTCTGTGTCTGTCTGTCTGTGTCTTTGTGGGTGCTATGAGGAAATGCAGCTGAACGTTTGCCACACTGAAGGTGTGTGATACAATAAACTAACAGGCTGAAGCAATTGCAATGTCCCTGCAGAAAGGACATAACCACCTTTTGCAGGAATATCTAAAAACTCTCTCTCTCTGACTGTGGAAGTCACCCAGCAGCAAAACAGGATTGCAGCTGGAAAAAAGAACTGTAGTCTCTCAAGAAAACCACAGAACAGCTGAACCGAAGAATCGGCTATTCATCTGCAGAGGTCACATATACTGGAATCATTTTGCGATGGCCACAACGCCTCATCATCTACTCCTTCAAAGTCGAGGATCCTCCATATAACCTTTTATCTGTATTTACTTAATGTTGGATTCAATTTTGACGTCTAATCTATATGAATGTAGATGAGTGTGTTTTACCATTTCTCCTTATCTTCTTAGTAGTTAGTGAACTTACTCGATATTAATTTAAGAAAGCCTGGTTAAGTTGACTTCTTTTTAAAAGTAACTATTGGGTCTAGAAAATGTGTTCAAGGGAGAAGGAATCTTGTCAGAATTAAAATTTGTAGCTACCAGCAGAGTGTGGGTTGAATAAAGACACAGAGACAGTCATCCCTCCTCACCCGGGTTTGGAAGAATTTGGGGGTCTCCCAGATGGGCGATGCCAAATCGAGGGGCAACTTCCAGATCAACAACTTGGAGAACCTCACCTGAGGCTGGCTGTAACAATGCTAATCTGCAATTTTGTTGCAATTTTCCTCAGTATTAACCCTATTCCCCCAGTCCAATAAAGGACTGTTGGTGGTGAGGTGAGACTATTGAATAGTCAATAGAGATTAGATAACAATCACAACAGTGACAGGTTGAGAATGCAAAACTAACAGGCTGAATATAAACAAGATCGGAGTGGATTAATATAAAAACAATTCTTCCTGGTTAATAACCTTACATAGTCACCTTGTCTCAGGCTCACAAACCTGCAAGGCTTCAACTTTCAGTAACCTTAAACAGACACGGTCCATTGAGAATTGCAACATATCATATCGCAAGGGTTTGCAAAGTGTCAGCTGATGTGGCTTTGGGATGCACATTGATTCCCAACATTCAGGTACAGTTAGGGCATGATCTTCCTGCCTCGTTACACTCACATTCAAGCGTAACGATACCGGTGAATAGTGGGAGGCGCCAAAAACGGAAACCGTGCCAGGCCCAAATGGTTTCTGATAGAACCGGCCCACTCCCGTAGGCGAATTCGGGATCTCGTCATAGCGTGGCGAGAAACCAATTATCACCACTTAAGCTTCACTTCCATACAATTAACGAGAGCCACCCGTCATCCAACAGCCTCCTGTCATTCACTGGCCTCCCCAGCAATAGGGCTAATGCCGATTAGTGCTCCTTTTGACAAACATGAACCTGACGGCAGGGCTGCCATGAGGAGCCGAGGACGGGAGTAGCCATCTTTGCTCACAGGCAAAGAGACTGGGGGCGCTGGGCTGGCCACCCAAGTGCTCGGTGTGGGGTGGGGGACACTCCGCAGGAGTGGGGGACCATCCGCAGGGGTGGGCCGCCATGGGATGGTGGAGGATGAGGTGCTGGGGCGGCAACTTGGAGGAGACAATCGCTCTCAGCACCACCATGCCAACCGTTGGATCCCAACCCCATTCCAGGGGCAACCACTGTCCCTGCCCATCTGCCCCATGATCACCCATAACACCCACCGCTTGCTGAGGCCTCTGGCTGTGCGGCTGAAGGCAATTGCTAATAGGGAATTGGCATTCATGGGTAAGTGAGCACTTGACACATGCCAAGTAGGTTCCCGTGGGTAGGCAGGCCATGCTTGCACCTTGATGCCTGGACCCTGTGCAGCAGCCAACGTCAGAATATCCAGGGGATGGGACACAGCTCCCGGGACATGACCACCACCGGATGGTGGGTGGGTGCCACGGGGAGTTGGGGGGGGGGGGGTTTGCCTGGAGACTCAGGCAAAGGGTCCGGGGGTCAGCCCGCCTTGTGGAAGAAAGTGACAGAGGCATCATACTTGTTGTGGAAAGAGTTATTTTTTAAAATTTAGATTACCCAATTATTTTTTTCCAATTACGGGTCAATTTAGCGTGGTCAATGGGGTTGTGGGGGTGAAACCCACGCAGACACGGGGAGAATGTGCAAACTCCTCACGGACAATGACCCAGGGCTGGGATTCGAACCCGGGTCCTCAGCGCCGTAGGCAGCAATTCTGACCATTGTGCCACGTGCTGCCCCTTGGAAAGAGTTGTTTAATGTGCTGTACAATACCCCATTTCCAATAGTGCCCCCCCCCCCCCCCGCCAACCCCACCCCCTCCCCACCTCCTACCTAACCCTCCCCCTACCCCGGTGTCCTCAGTGATGCTCAATGTGCCTGGCCCTCCTAGCTCTATCACTACATCTTGGTATTTCCCAGGGTGCACATCTGAGGTGGAGGAAGCCAGCTGCTTACCTCATTCCATGGCCGTCGATGACCCTGGAGGGCATCCTTTGGGGGCTCACTTGTCGACGGCACATGCACAGCCGTGTCGCCCTGTCCAATGTGCTGACCCTGAGACGCGGCCTCATCTAGGGGGTGGAACTCGGGAGTGCTGGTAGCCACAGTCACCGCCCCATGGGACTGGCCCAGGTTGGCACCCGACGCCCCTTCCTCCCGGTCGGTACCCAGGGGGCCCTGGGGTTCACCTTGGGAGGGAGGGGCAGCTGGTTCGGGCCCCTGCATCATATGGTTCTGCCAACCTTGGTGGTTCCCCATAGTCCGCACCATCGTGCCGACGCCCTCGACGATGCTCCTCAGTGTCTGGGACACATCCCCCAGTGACCTGAGCATGCTCTGCAGTGTCTCAGCCATGCCCACCTGTGACTGGGACAATCTCCGCAGCGCCTCGGCCTTTACCATCTGAGAGTGGGACATGGCCTGTAGAACACCATGGTACTGGGTGACATCACCCAGTGAGGCAGACATACTGTCGAGACCCTCAGCCATGGCCGCCACAGACTGCATGACGCCTTGGACACCTTCACTCATAGTGCCACGTTGTGTACCAGGCACTAGACTGTGGTCGCCACCCTAGTAGTGTTGACCTCAGTGCCACTCATTGCCGGCAACATCTCCTGCGCCGGTATCCTCTAGGACTCCTCCAATCAGCTAGGGATCTGCTGGAGTGATGTTGACATCCCCCTCTGAACATCCAGGTTCGCCCTATTGTCCCCATCAGCCCCGAGGAACTCTGTTCCAGTGGATCACCATCAGCTGGGACGAAGTTGGGTTCAGGCATCCAGCAGACCTCCAACTGCTGTCTCGCCTGGGGGTTCCTGCCTCCACCATATGTGCATCATCAGCAGTGTGGTGCTCACCAGATTGTGCCTCAGAAGCGTGTCCACTAACATTTCCCACGAGGTGTGTATTTCTGCGCTGTTGGAGGGTGGGGATGACAGCTGTGCCGCGACTATAGCATTTACATCCTCGGAGCTCTGCTCCGAGGTGTTCTTCTCAGGGTCAGGGGAGGGTGCCGCCCAGGATTGGCCGGCACCGTTGGCTGCTGGACCTGCGGGAGAATGGACATGTGGTCAGTGGGAGGGATGGGTTGGTCAGTAAGGCAATCACTACTCATGTTTGACAGGTCCTCCGGTTGGGTGACCGCCATGTCCTCAGCCATACCAGTCACCACCACGGCCCGCTCCTCGAAGGAGGTGAGGATTCTCGTGGCCGGCACCCCACCGCCAGTCTGGGCCCTCTCCCTCCCTAATTATGGGAGAGCTTTTCCTGAGAGGACACAGAGAGGGCATCGTTAGCCACACGCATGCTTCAGAGTGGTGGGGGCAGGTGTGAAGGGATGGAGGGAGGGTTGAAGAGGTGGGTGGAGGGAGTGCTGAAGGAGGAGAAGGATGGAGGGAGGGTTGAGGGTCGCCTGGGCGGATGCTCCCTTGGGGGGTGGGGGGGTGGGACGATGGTATCTACTCCATCGTGCTCCCCGGTGTAGGTCGTTGACCTTCTTCCTGGGCAGCACGGTAGCACAAGTGGCTAGCACTGTGGCTTCACAGCGCCTGGGTCCCAGGTTTGATTCCCCACTGGGTACTGTCTTTGTGGAATCTGCACGTTCTCCCCATGTCTGCGTGGGTTTCCTCTGGGTGCTCCGGTTTCCTCCCAGTCCAATCCACCTAACGTGCAGGTTAGGTGGATTGGCCATGATAAATTGCCCTTAGTGACCAAAAAGGTTAGGAGGGATTATTGGGTTACAGGGATGGGGTGGAAGTGGGTCGGTGCAGGCTCGATGGGCCGAATGGCTTCCTTCTGCACTGTATGTTCTATGTTCCGACACTGGAGGCCAGTCCTCCTGGTCGCACTGCCTGAGCTGACTGCTGCTGCCACCTCATCCCAGGCAGCACTGGCTGCCTTGTGACTCACTCTCTGGGACTCTCGGGGAAACAGGACATCCCTCCTGGCCTCCACCTCTAGGAGCCTCCCTGGGTCAGGATCCCCAAATCTTGGGGTTGGTCTCCTCTGCGCCATTGCTGTGAGCTGGCTGGGGTTGGCTGAGCAAGTGCAGCTTAAGTGCTGCTCAGCCTTGTTCGGCGGGGGGGCTGACGAGCACGGTCCCAGCGAATCAGCTGGCGAGCTCGCATTCGGGGCGAGAACAAAGAACAATACGGCACAGGAACAGGCCCTTGGGCACTTCAAACCTGGTGGGTGGAGGGAGTGCTGAAGAAGGAGAAGGATGGAGGGAGGGTTGAGGGTCGCCTGGGCGGATGCTCCCTTGGTGGGGGGGGGGGGGGGGGGTGGTACGATGGTCATGATACTAACCTTGGCCAAAACCCTCAGCACTTCCTTGTGCCATATCCCTCTATACCCATCCTATCCATGTGTTTGTCAAGATGCCTTTTGAACGTCGTTAATTTATCTGCTTCCCCAACCTCCCTGGCAGCACGTTCCAGGCACTCACCACCCTCTGCGTAAAAGGCCTGCCTCGCATGTCTCCTCTAAACTTTGCCCCACGAACCTAAAACCTATGCCCCCTGGTGACTGGCCCCTCCACCCTGGGAAAGGGTGCCTGCCCACCCACTCTATCCATGCCCCTCACAACCTTGTAAACCTCTATCAGGTCACCCCTCAACCTCCGTCTTTCTAATGAAAACAGTCCGAGTCTATTCAGCCTCTCCGCATAGCTAAAACCCTCCAGACCAAGCAACATCCTGGTAAACCTCCTCTGCACCTTCTCCAAAGCCTCCACGTCCTTCTGGTAGTGTGGCGACCAGAATTGTGCACAATATTCCAAGTGCGGCCTTACCAAGGTTTTATACAACGAGAGCATGGCTCGCCAGTTTGTACACTCGATACCCTGTCCAATGACGGCAAGCATTCCGTTTGCAATCTTGACTACTTTGTCCACTTGTGCTGCCACTTTCAAAGATCTGTGGACCTGCGCGCCCAGATCTCTGACTTTCTATTGTTATGGGAGAGCTTTTCCTGAGAGGACACAGAGACCCCAAAGTGTTTCATGGAGTTCAACCGACCCACAACTTTTAATAGATTGTGGTGTGGGAAGCACACGGCGTACTCTCCAGGTGTGATACAGCAATTATGGACAAATGGTTTTTAAAACAAAACAATGTTTATTCTATGAACTCAAGTTACCCTTTTAAAAATAAACATTGAATATCTTAACACCCATTACTTCTAACTCCAAAAAACTACAACACTAAATAATCCTTCAAACTGTTCCTTTAAACATCCAAAAGACTTCAAACCTTCAAAAATAGGAGCACATTAGGTTACATTCAATATATTTCTAGTCTTTGGATTGCAGAAATCAACAGACCAGCTCTGTGTTTCTTCCTGCAGCTCACAGCAACAACAAAAAAAAAAAACACTCCCAGCTGCGTTCTCAACTGAAACTCAAAAAAGCAGAAGTGAGCTCAGCTCCCCCACCCTCTGACATCACTTCAGTAATATGATCAGCTCCATTTCTTAAAGGTACATTGCTTAAACATCCATTTCTTAAAGGTACACTCACATGACACTATATTCCGAAGAATCTTTCCATTTATGGTATATTTGCCCTCTATGTTAGACCTACCAAAATGCATTACCTCACACTTTCTGGATTAAACTCCATTTTCCATTTCTCTGCCCAAGTCTCCAACCCATCTCTGTCCTGCTGTATCCTTTGACAATCCTCAACACTATCTGCCAATCCACAAACTTACTAATTAGACCAGCTGCATTTTCCTCCAAATCATTTATGTATACTACAAGCACAAATCCCTGTGGAACACTACTAGTCACAATCTTCCATTCAGAAAACACCCGTCTACTGCTACCCTTTGCCAGTCCTGTATCCATCTTGCCAGGTCACTTCTGATCCCGTGTGACTTCACCTTTTGTACCAGTCTGCCATGAGGCACCTTGTCAAGGCTTTACTGACGTCCATGTAAACAACATCCACCACCCGCCCTATATTAATCATCTTTGTCATCTCTCCAAAAACTCGATCAAGTTAGTGAGGCACGACCTCCCCTCCACAAAACCATGCTGTCTGTCGCTAATGAGTCAATTTGTTTCCAAATGGGTATAAATCTTGTCCCTGAGAATTCTCTCCAATAATTTACCTACAAACGATGTGAGGCTCACCGGCCTATAGTTTCCAGGATTATCCCTGCTACCTTTCTTAAACAGCGGTACCACATTAGCTCTTCTCCAGTCCTCTGGGATCTCACCTGAAACCAACAAGGATTCAAAGATGTCGGTCAAGGCCCCAGCAATTTTCTCCCTTGCTTCCCTCAGTATTCTGGGATAAATCCCATCCGGTCCGGGAAACCTATCTACCTTAATATCTTTTAAAAGACCCAATACCTCCTCCTTTTCGATGTCAACATAACCCAGATGGTCCACATACCCTACCAAAGAATCATCTTCCACAAAGTTTGTTTCTTTCGTGAACACTGATGCAAAGTATTCATTTAGTACCTCGCCTATTTCCTTTGGCTCAACACAGATTCCCCCCACTGTCCTCAAGTGGTCCAATCCTCTCCCTCCAGCCTCTTCCTTTTTACAAATGAATAAAAAGATTTGGGATTCACCTTAATCCTACTTGCCAAGGATTTTTCATGGCCCCTCCCAGCCCTCCTAGTTTCCCACTTAAGTACCTTCCTACTTTCTTTATACTCCTCAAGCGTTGACTGTCCCCCACCCTTCTAGACCGTACAAAATCCTCCTTTTTCTTTTTGACGAGGCCCACAATATCCCTTGTTATCCAAGGCTCCCTAAACTTCCCACATTTATCCTTTGTTCTCTCAGGAACGTGACTTTCCTGAACCCTAATCAACTGTTGCTTGAAAGACTCCCACATGTCCGATGTTGATTTACCCTCCAACAGCCGCACCCAATCTAAATTCTTCAATTCCTCTCTAATGTTATCATAATTTGCCTTTCCCCAGTTTAGCACCTTAACACAGGGGTTACCCTCATCCCTCTCCAAAAGTACCCGAAAACCTATGGAATTGTGGTCACTACTCCCAAAATGTTCACCTACTGAAAAATCAACTACCTGTCCAGGCTAATTCCCCAATACCAGGTCCAGTACTGCCTCTTCCCCAGTTGACTATCTGCATATTGCAATCAAGAAGATTTCCTGGATACACCTTACAAACTCACCTTACACCCATCCAAGCCCCTAACACTAAGTGAGTCCCAGTCAATTTAGGGGAAGTTAAAATCCCCCACAACAACCCTGTTACTTTTGTACCTATCCAAAATCTCTCTACCTATCTGCTCCTCTATCTCTGATTGGCAATTGGGTGGCCTGTAATAAACCCCAACATTGTGATTGGCCCCTTCCTGTTCCTAAGGAAGCTTGTGAGGCCTCGTTAAGTGGACCAATTAACGTTGAATAGTGTTGTTGGCCTCACAGGGCCGGGCCGAGTGCCGAGAAACACACGGCGATTCCCGCTCGCTACGGCACTTGGAAACCTTTCCGGAGAATCGCGCCCAGTCTCCGTGCTTTGTAACAAACCTTACTAGAATTTCAGTAGTCACCTGTCTGTGCCCAGATATTGAATACCCATTATCTGGGGCAATGCAAGGCTGGCAATGCCAAAAAATAACATTGCTCGGAATGAAGTTTGTCCTCCCCCTGGAATTCACAGCATGAGCGGTTCCCAACATGGGCACAGCGCAGAACTCTGAAAATCACAAAGATTGCCAAAGTCCCACTTTTATCAACAAGCCGCATGTCGGACTCATGGAGTGGACTTCATTAGATTAGAGTGTGAGCCCCGGAGAACGATCAGAACTAGGTTGGTGATATTTGAGATAATCTCCTGGGTGTGCTGAAAGCCTCAGAAACCATCCCTAATTCCGCACCAGCGCTCAGGACAGAAGGGACTGTCGGGAGAGTGTGCAGTGACCGCGAATATTTCAACAAGTTAGATCCGTACAAGAGTATGAAATACAAGCATTCGCCCTACTGAGCGCGCAGTCCCACGGCAAGGTGATACCTCGGTATTCCTTTTCTTAACAGTCTCCCGATGCACGTTGCCCGGTCTACAACACACTTGAACTAACCCGCACACAGACTTCCAATATTGTCCGAATGAGACTCCAATAGCGCAGAGCAGTTAAACTCTGGAAGCTGCACTGTTATTCATAACCTCCCTCTTCAATACTGGTCCCAGTGGCTGAGGAAGCTGCCTGGATTAGTGTTTATATATTTCACAGATACCATGCAAACACTCGCTTCCAGTGTCTGCAAACCTACATCTGCTGCAGCAGAAAGGGCTCAGAGCAATTTATTATTAATGCATGTTCACAACACCATGCAATGTAAAAACCCAAGGCGGCCAATTCACACATCACTTTTAAACACTAACAGCAATGCTAACCAAGGTAAACCCACGGAAAGAGAATAAAACACCTCTTACCTTTCTGGAGGGAGCCTGTTATCAGCCTGACCAGAGACTGGATGAATTTGGTAATCAGATGTCTGCAGCAAGTACTCATTCTGAGCCCAAAGGAACCCGCTCAGCAAACTGCCCGGAGCACTTGGCTGTCCTCTCCTCTCTCCAGCTGTGAATAAAGCCGCTTTCTCCGGTAAACCCAAATGCACCGACCCCCGGCTGCTGTGTACTCTTCGTGCGAATGAGATCCCCTCCCGTACACACTGCAGCTCCTTGACTCTGGGATGTGACAAGCGCAGTCACTGAGCCCCCTCGATGAGAGCCTGCCTGGGAAGCAGGTTAGCTGCACCCCCCGTGTACTGACATGGTTTACTTACAGGGGCAATGAGGTTAATCAAATTTAGGAATAAATAATCAACAGACTCCAACCTTAAACATCCCGCAACCCCCGCAGAAAGGGAATAATCTCACTAAACCTGGCTCCCTATTTTAAACATTATCTGCAGCATGTACAGATATATATGCAGAGAGGGATAATTTACTTATTGATTTTCGTGTTGGAGATTCAGCCCACAGGATTAAAGGGACCGTCACAGATCATTACTGCACAAAAGATGGCCATTCAGCCCATCGGGTCTATACTGGCTCTGTGCAGAGCAATCTAATCAGCCTCACCACCCTGCTCCATCCCTGTAACTGGGAGTTTATTTCTCCAGAGTTTCCATCCAATTTTCTTTTCAAATCATTGATTGTTTCTGCTTCCAGCACCCTGGTGGGCAGCGAGTTCCAGCTCACCCCCACTCGCTCGATCCAAAGGTTCTTGCTCCAATTTCCCCCTGCGTGGCTTGTCCAAAAGCTTGAATTTGTGTCTGTTGGTCTTTGTACCAGCAGCCAATGGGACCTGTTATAATCTTGTGCACCTCGATCAAATCTCCCCTCAATCTCCTTTACTCTGAGGGAACAACTCCAGATTCCCCAAATTAACCTTGTATCTAAAATGCCCCCATCCCTGGAACCATTCTGGTAAATCTCCCTCCACACCCTCTCAAGGACCTCCTGAAGTAACGTGATCAGAACTGGACACCATACCCCAGCTGTGACCCAACGTGAGCTTTGTAAAGATTCAGAAAACTTACCCCTACTTTTCCCCAACCCTCCAATTATAAAACCCAAAATCCCATCTGCTTTTCTAACTATTTTCTCATCACCTTTAGAGATCAATGCACATGGACCTCAGGTCCCTCTGTCCCTGCACACTTTATTATTGTGTCATTAAGTCTATATTGCCTCTCCCTCTCCCTTCCCGCCCCTGTTCTCCATATTAAATTCCATCTGCCACTTGAGTCAGGGCAGCGAGGTTATGAAATTTTATAAGAAACAGAGATTAACAGTTAATGGAAGTATGCAGCCTGCTTCACAGTACTAGGACCACTGCCCTTTCTATGCATTATAAGACCTGGACTTGTGTATCTGTGAGTGTATGTGTGTGTTTGTGTGAGAGTGTTGTCAGCATGGTGGTGCAGTGGTTAGCACTGCTGCCTCGCAGTTCATGTGGTCCCAGGTTTGGTCCCAGCCCTGGGTCACTGTCCGTGTGGAGTTTGCTCATTCTCCCCGTGTTTCCATGGATCTCACCCCCACAACCCACAGATGTGCAGGGTAGGTGGATTGTCCACGCTAAATTGCCCCTTAATTGGAAACCAAAAATTTGGTACTCTAAATTTATTTTTAAAAATATATTAGTGTGTCTGATGGTGAATGTGTGTGCGAGTATATGTATGCATGTTAGTGCAAGAGTGTCTGTGTGTGAGTGCATATGTGTGTGTGAGTGCATGTGTATGTGAGTGCATGCGTGAGTGCATGTGCACGTCAGTGTGTGAGTATGTGTGTGTGCATTCATGTGTGTGAGTGTCAGTGAGAGTGAGCGTGTGTGAGTGCATGTGTCTGTGTTCGTGCATGTGTCTGTTTGAGTGAGCAGGTGTGTGTGTGAGTGCTGTGAGTGCTTGTGTGAGTATGTGCATGTGTAAATGTGTGTGCGTGTGCGTATGCCTCTGAGTGTGTGCACGAGGGCTTCTGTGTTAGTAAGTGTGTGTATGTGTGCATGCATGTTTAAGTGCAAGAGCATGTGTGTGTGTGTATGTGTGTAAATGCATGTATATGAGTGTATGTGTGCATGCCTGCATGCATGTGCATGAGTGCTTCTGTGTGAGTCTGTTTTTTTGTGTGCATGTGTGTGAATGCAGGAGTGTTTGCGAGTGCATGTGTTTATGTGCGTGTATGTGTGTGTGCGCATGTATGTGTGTGTGCGTGCTTGTGTATTTGTGTGAGAGTGAGTGCGAGAGACTATGTGTGCAGGTGTGTGTGCGTGAATGCCTTTGGGAGTGGGTGTGAGTGCGAGAATGTGAGAATGCGTGTTTTGAGCGAGTGCGAGAGGGTATGTGTGTGAGTAAGTGCATGTGAGTGTATGTGTGTGAGTGAGTGCAAGAGAGTGTGTGTGTGTGTGTGTGTGTTGGCTATTATTAGAGATAAGGACATAGGCCTAATTTGGGTTTAATTTTTAATTGGTTGCATTCAGTTGAAATATTAATTGATGATTAAAATGATGTTCAACGTGTTAAATGGGCCAAATGAGTCTCATATCCAGGTTGCAGCTTTGGTGGAGTTAAGAAACTGTCAGTTTGGCTAGAATGAAGTTGTTTCCTAATACGAACTGTCAGATAAATGGGAAAACCCTTTTTTTAAATAAAGCAGCCATTGCTATTCAGCAGTTGTCAGAGCACTGTCTGAGTAAACCTTTGCATCCCAAAGAAATCGGTGCTTTGAAAGCATCAGTATTAAATATATTTTGTACAAAATATTGGTATTTCACACTAGGTTGCTTTAATGTTAAAATCATCAAATGCTGACCAAGCAGATATTTTGAGTCGACCACCTTTTAGGTGTTCAGTGACCATGTGACTATTGTGTGATAAATACATATGTGCAACATTGGTACAATCCAGGTTTTGACACTTAAACAAACAGAAAGTGCTGGAAAATCTCAGCAGGTCTGGCAGCATCTGCGAGAGAGAAACAGAGTTAATATTTCTATTGATCCCGAACTGGATCTGCCCCCCACATCTGGCAAAGGACGGTAAGATTGCACTGTAACCTGGCACACAGTGGCTTCCTGACACCTGGTCAATCGCTCCGCATTGGGAACATTTGATCAGAGTTGCTGTGCACTGACAGGTAGCCCAGAGAACAGAATTATCCGTGGTCACAGTAATAGCGGCATCAATTCAAAAACACAACTGGTATTGATTCTTACACAATCCATTGCTTGAGGTTGTAGACAATTAAATGTGGGAATCAGTCATAGCAACATGTGACTGACATTGAGGACAGAGGAAGGGAAAGGGAGAGGCAACAAGACGTGGGGGAAAGAGAGGGGAGGAAGAGAAGGGGAAGAGAAGTGAGGAAGAGAAGGGGAAGAGAAGGTGAGGAAGAGAGAGGGAAGAAAAGGGGGCGATGGAATAATTAGGGGGTGAAAGAGAAGGTGAGGAAAGAGAACGGGAGGAAAGAGAAGGGGAGGAAAGAAATGAAAATCGCTTATTGTCACGAGTAGGCTTCAATAAAGTTACTGTGAAAAGCCCCTAGTTGCCACATTCCGGCGCCTGTTCGGGGAGGCTGGTACGGGAATTGAACCGTGCTGCTGGCCTGCCTGGGTCTGCTTTAAAAGCCAGCGATTTAGCCCTGTGGGCAAAGAGAAGGGGAGGAAAGAGAAGGGGAGGAAAGAGAGTGAAAGAGGGGGAGAGCACAGGGAAAGGGGAGAGAGGAAGAGAAGGGTGAGGAAAGGAGGGAAGAGGGAGCAGGGGAGAGGGGCAAAACGGGGAAAGAATGGGGAGTTAGAGAGGGGGAGTTGGGGGAATGGGAGATTAGAAAGGGAGAGAGAGTGAGAGATGGGCACCGGTAGGGGAGGTGTGAGGGAAAAGAAAGGGGAAGAGGTAGGTAGAGAGAGGATAGGGAGAGTGGAGAACATGGAGGGGAGGTGGTGTGAGGGGGAGGAGGGAGGAGGATGGAGAGGCAGTGGAGAAGGGCAAGGAGAGAGAGAGTTGTGTGGAGGAAGTGAGAAGTGGAGATGGTTAGGGAGGTGATTTCAGACCTAAGGCCTAGGCAGCAGGAGGCAGCAGTGAAGCAATTAAAATCGAGAAGTAGAGATGGTGCGGTGCAGAGAATTTAGGGCTGAAAGGGAGTTCAGAGATAGAGAGAGATGAGGCCATGGAGGGAATTAAACATAAGGATGAGAATTTTAAAATCAAGATGTTGCTGTCGGGGATAATGGTCAATGATTAGTCGGGTTAAGGCAGCATGTGATACCATCCAACGGGGGGCACGGTAGCACAGTGGTTAGCACTGGTGCTTCACAGCACCAAGGACCCAGGTTCGATTCCCGGCTTGGGTCACTGTCTGTGTGGAGACTGCACATTCTCCCCGTGTCTGCATGGGTTTCCTCCGGGTGTTCTCCGGTACCTAATGCAAGTATGTCAGATCAGACAGGGAGCTGGTTAATTTGGGATGATGCAGAGGTGTGAAGATCCCCTCTGTCTCTTGTCAACTAACTCTACACAAGCGGCTTCCGGGTGCGGCAATGACCAGCTAAGTCGCACGTTTCGGCAGCTCCCGGTGGAACGGACTTTTGGGCTCTTAATAGGAGCCCCAACGGCAATTTTAACGGCTAAAAACACTGTGCGGTAAACCAGAAGGGAATTCCCCCTGGACACAGATGGAAAAAGGAGAGGAAAGTGGCCGGATTGCGGAGGATCCTCTAGAGCAGCGGCAAGGAAGGCAAGCACAAAGCAAGATGGCGTCGGAAGGTGGCCGTCTAGTAAGGGGCCCTGACCACCAAGAGTTCCTGCGACGCTGTGTGGAAGAACTTAAAAAGGAGATGAAGAAGGAGCTGCTGGCCCCGATATTACAGGCGATTGAAGGGCTAAAGGAGGAGCAAAAGACCCAGGAGCAGGAGCTTCGGGTCGTGAAGGCAAAGGCCGCTGAAAATGAAGACGAAATACAGGGCCTGGTGGTGAAGACAGAGATGCACGAGGCACAACACAAAAGGTGTGTGGAAAGGCTGGAGGTGCTGGAGAATAATGCGAGGAGGAAGCATTTAAGGATTCTTGGTCTTCCTAAAGGTGCAGAAGGGGCGGACATCGGGGCATATGTGAGCACGATGCTACACTCATTAATGGGATCGGAGGCCCCGACGGGCCCGTTGGAGGTGGAGGGTGCTTATCGAGTTATGACGCGAAGACCGAGGGCTGGAGAAATAACTCGAGCCAGAGTGGTGAGATTTCTCCGATATAATGACAGAGAGATGGTCCTCAGATGGGCGAAGAAAACTCGGAGCAGTAAGTGGGAGAACGCGGTGATCTGCGTATATCAAGATTGGAGTGCGGAGGTGGCGAGAAGGAGGGCAAGTTTTAATCGGGCCAAGGCGGTGCTGCACAAAAGGAAGGTCAAATGTGGAATGTTGCAGCCGGCAAGACTGTGGGTCACACACCAAGGGAAGCACCACTACTTTGAGACGGAAGAGGCGTGGACATTTATTGTGGAGGAGAAGCTGGAATAGGCGGGCCAGAAAAAGAACGTTTGGGACAAAGTGGTGGGGTGATTACGTGGGGTGAAAAAAAGGGGAAGGGATGATCTCTCAAGTTGTTAATCTTGCGACCCTGTAACTTTTCTCTCTTCCCCATGTCATGGGGGAGAGGGGGGAGGGAGGATGAGGAATTATGGGCGCCGGCCATTAGGGGTGGGGCCAAGTGGGAAACGCGGGCTTTGTTCCCGCGCTATGGTAATCATGGAGGGAACAGGGAAGCAGGAAGGAGGGGGCCTCGCACAGTGGGGGCCGAGGTCACGGGGGGAAGCTGAGGTCAGCCAGAGTTTGCTGACTTCTGGGAGCAACATGGGGGGTGCAATTACGCTAGTGAGGGATCTAGCGGGGGGGGGGGGGTTAACTGGGTTGCTGCTGCTGGGGAGAAGGGGGAGCTGATACGGGGTGGGGTGGTCGAGGCGGGAGGGCGCCGTCGGGGGGAGATACGGCTACGTGGGAACCGGGTGAGGAGCTGGATTAAAAAAGGGGATGGCTAGTCGACAAGGGGGGGGGGGGGGTAAAGAGCCCCCCAACCCGGCTGATCACGTGGAATGTGAGAGGGCTGAACAGGCCAATTAAAAGGGCACGGGTACTCGCACACCTAAAGAAATTAAAGGCAGATGTGGTTATGTTGCAGGAGACACATTTGAAACTGATAGACAGGTCAGACTACGCAAAGGATGGGTGGGGCAGGTGTTTCATTCGGGGTTAGACGCAAAGAACAGGGGGGTGGCTATATTAGTGGGGAAGCGGGTAATGTTTGAGGCAAAGACCATAGTGGCGGATAGTGGGGGCAGATACGTGATGGTGAGTGGCAGATTGCAAGGGGAGGCGGTGGTTCAAGTGAACGTATATGCCCCGAACTGGGATGAATCCAATTTTATGAGGCGTATGTTGGGAAGTATCCCGGACCTAGAGGCGGGAAAGTTGGTAATGGGGGAGACTTCAATACGGTGCTGGACCCAGGGCTGGACAGATCGAGGTCCAGGACCGGGAGGAGGCCGGCTGCAGCTAGGGTGCTCAAGGACTTTATGGAGCAGATGGGAGGAGTAGACCCCTGGAGATGTAGCAGGATTAGGAGTAAGGAGTTCTCGTTTTTCTCCTATGACCATAAAGTATATTCACGGATAGACCTTTTTGTTTTGGGAAGGGCGCTGATCCCGAAGGTGACAGGGACGGAGTACACGGCTATAGCTATCTCGGACCACGCTCCACATTGGGTGGACCTGGAGATAGGGGAGGAAAAAGAACAGCACCCGCCCTGGAGAATGGACATGGGATTATTGGCAGATGAGGGGGTATGTTTAAGGGTGAGGGGGTGTATTGAAAGGTACTTGGAGCTCAATGACAATGGGAGGTTCAGGTGGGAGTGGTCTGGGAGGTGTTGAAGGCAGTGGTTAGAGGGGAGCTGATATCTATCAGGGCACATAAAGGAAAGCAGGAGGGTAGGGAAAGGGAGCGGTTGTTGAAAGAACTTCTGAGGGTGGACAGATAATATGCAGAGGCACCGGAGGAGGGACTGTACAGGGAAAGGCAAAGGCTACATGTAGAATCTGACTTGTTGACTACGGGTAATGCAGAGGCACAATGGAGGAAGACACAGGGTGTACAGTACAAATATGGGGAGAAGGCGAGCCGGTTGCTGGCCCACCAACTGAGGAAGAGGGGAGCAGCGAGGGAGATAGGGGGGGTGAGAGATGAGGAGGGAGAGATGGAGCGGGGAGTGGAGAGAGTGAATGGGGTGTTCAAGGCATTCTATGAAAGATTATACAAAGCTCAGCCCCCGGAAGGGAAGGAGAGAATGATGAGCTTTCTGGATCAGCTGGAATTCCCTAAGGTGGAGGAGCAGGAGAGGGCGGGACTGGGAGCACAGATTGAGATGGAGGAGGTAGTGAAAGGGATTGGGAGCATGCAGGCGGGGAAGGCCCTGGGACCAGACGGATTCCCGGTGGAATTTTATAGGAAGTATATGGACTTGCTGGCCCCGCTTCTGACGAGAACCTTTAATAAGGATAGGGAAAGAGGGCAGCTGCCCCCGACTATGTCAGAGGCAACGATGTCGCTCCTCCTAAAGAAGGAAAAAGACCCGCTGCAATGCGGGTCCTATAGGCCCATTTCCCTCCTGAATGTGGATGCTAAGATTCTGGCCAAGGTAATGGCGACGAGGATAGAGGTCTGTGTCCCGGGGGTGGTTCATGAGGACCAAACTGGGTTTGTGAAGGGGAGACAGCTGAACACGAACATACGGAGGTTGCTAGGGGTAATTATGATGCCCCCGCCAGAGGGGGAAGCGGAGATAGTGGTGGCGATGGATGCCGAGAAAGCATTTGATAGAGTGGAGTGGGATTATCTGTGGGAGGTGCTGAGGAGATTTGGCTTTGGAGATGGGTATATCGGATGGGTACAGTTGCTGTATAGGGCACCGATGGCGAGTGTGGTTACGAATGGACGGGGGTCTGATTATTTCCGGCTTTACAGAGGGACGAGGCAGGGGTGTCCCCTGTCTCCGTTATTGTTTGCACTGGCGATTGAGACCCTGGCCATCGCACTGAGGGGTTCCAGGAAGTGGAGGGGAGTGTTCAGGGGAGGAGAAGAACACCGGGTATCTTTGTATGCGGATGATTTGTTGTTGTATGTGGCGGACCCGGTGGAGGGGATGCCAGAGATAATGCGGATACTTGGGGAGTTTGGGGATTTTTTGGGGTATAAATTGAATATGGGGAAAAGTGAGTTGTTTGTGGTGCATCCGGGGGAGCAGAGCAGGGAAATAGAGGATTTACCGCTGAGGAAGG
The DNA here is from genome assembly GCF_047496885.1 of Scyliorhinus torazame. Taxonomy (NCBI): domain Eukaryota; kingdom Metazoa; phylum Chordata; class Chondrichthyes; order Carcharhiniformes; family Scyliorhinidae; genus Scyliorhinus; species Scyliorhinus torazame. The sequence goes on from NC_092713.1 coordinate 180,677,007, forward strand.
TAACAAGAGACTTCCGGTACTTGGGGATTCAGATAGCCAAGAATTGGGGAACCTTATACCGGCTTAATTTAACACGATTGGTGGAACAGATGGAGGAGGACTTCAAGAGATGGGACATGGTGTCCCTGTCACTGGCAGGTAGGGTGCAGGCGGTCAAAATGGTGGTTCTCCCGAGATTCCTCTTTGTGTTTCAGTGCCTCCCGGTGATGGTCACGAAGGCTTTTTTTAAGAGAATCGAGAAAAGCATTATCAGTTTTGTGTGGGCCGGGAAGACCCTGAGAGTGAGGAGGGGGTTCTTGCAGCGTAGTAGGGATAGGGGGGGCTGGCACTACCGAGCCTAAATGATTATTACTGGGCCGCCAATATTTCAATGGTGTGTAAGTGGATGGGAGAAGGGGAGGGAGCGGCGTGGAAGAGATTGGAGAGGGCGTCCTGCAAGGGGACCAGTTTACATGCAATGGTGACGGCACCGTCGCCGTTCTCACCGAAGAAATACACTACAAACCCGGTGGTGGTGGCAACATTAAAAATTTGGGGGCAGTGGAGACGGCATAGGGGAAGGACGGGAGCCTCGGTGCGGTCCCCGATAAGAAATAACCATAGGTTTGTTCCGGGGAGAATGGATGGGGGATTTGGAGCATGGCAAAGAGCTGGGGTAGTACAATTGAGAGATCTGTTCGTAGATGGGACGTTTGCGAGTCTAGGAGCGCTGACGGACAAATATGGGTTGCCCCAAGGGAATGCATTTCGGTATATGCAACTGAGGGCTTTTGCGAGGCAACAGGTGAGGGAATTCCCGCAACTCCCGACGCAGGAGGTGCAGGATAGAGTGATCTCAGAGACATGGGTGGGGGATGGTAGGGTGTCGGACATATACAGGGAAATGAGGGACAAGGGGGAGATCATGGTAGATGAGCTGAAAGGGAAATGGGAAGAAGAGCTGGGGGAGGAGATTGAGGAGGGGCTGTGGGCTGATGCCCTACGTAGGGTAAACTCGTCGTCCTCGTGTGCCAGGCTAAGCCTGATACAATTCAAGGTTCTGCACAGGGCGCATATGACTGGAGCACGGCTCAGTAAATTTTTCGGGGTAGAAGATAGGTGTGGGAGATGCTCGAGAAGCCCAGCGAATCACACCCACATGTTTTGGTCATGTCCGGCATTACAGGGGTTCTGGGTGGGGGTGGCGAAGGTGCTTTCAAAGGTGGTGGGGGTCCGGGTCGAGCCAGGCTGGGGGTTGGCTATATTCGGGGTTGCAGAAGAACCGGGAGTGCAGGAGGCGAGAGAGGCCGATGTTTTGGCCTTTGCGTCCCTAGTAGCCCGGCGCAGGATATTGCTTATGTGGAAGGAAGCCAAACTCCCGGGCGTGGAGACCTGGATAAACGACATGGCAGGGTTTATAAAGTTACAACGGATCAAGTTCGTATTAAGGGGTTCGGCTCAAGGGTTCACCAGGCGGTGGCAACCGTTCGTCAACTACCTCACAGAACGATAGAGGGAATGAAAAGGAAGAAAGACAACAGCAGCAACCCGGGGGTGGGGGCGGCGGGGAGGATCCAGGCGGGCTCTCAGGGATGTCATTGTATATGTATAGACATTTGTTATAGGTAATGTATATTGGACTGTTGGATTGTATCTTTGGAGAGTATTTATTTTTGACAAGGCAGTTGCCATTTAGTTTTGTTTTTGTTTCTGTTTATATATAATTTATTTATTTGTTTAAAATTGGCCACTGTTATTTATATTGCTTTATTGTTGTTTAAAAGAAACACTACGTACTGTTATGTTTGGCCAAAAAAATCTTGAATAAAATATATATTTTTTTAAAAACTAACTCTACACAAACCAGTGTTTAACTCAGGCCATGTAGGCTTGTCGTTCGTGATATTAAAATACACTCATTAACTGAAGGAGCTGCACTCAGAAGGATGTTACCCAAGGACATGTGTGGGGAACTTTCTCAGGATAGACTGCTTGGCAGTCAGATCCACCATCACTCACATTAACAGGGACAATTTATTCTGGTGTAACAGAACAGCAAGCTACCAGTGATTTAGATATCAGCTACGGCTATGCAGCAAGTCTGAATGCTGTGAAGATACATTTTTCCAGACCTCTGCCCAAAGGCAGATCTCACCCACAGTGCCACGATCCCCACCACATGTAAGGCACGGACGCAGACCCCAATCCACTCCAGCAGGAACAGGTTCGAACTTGTGCTGCTGGCACCAATCTGATCCACACCAGCTGTCCAGTCAACTGAGTAAAACAACCCATCCCCTCTCCCCAAGAGGAGTAAGAGTTGCTGTGGTAACATCCACTTTTACATCAATGTTGTAGTCTGGAGCTCTGGAGGGTGATGGCAAAGACTTCAAACTCTTTCCATCAAATGGAGGAGGATCAGCAATCACTCCTACTCTTACCATTGGTGTGTTGGAACGGTTTCCAAAGTTGACCTTCAACCTCATAAAAGCAAATTACTGCGGATGCAAGAATCTGAAACCAAAAGAGAAAAGAGCATCTGTACGGAGAGAAAAGAGCTAACGTTTCGAGTCCAGATGATCCTTTGTCAAAGTTGAGCTTTGGCTGATCCGGTCCCACTGCCTGCCAACAATGTACCGAAGCCCCTGCGTCTTCCACCACCCGCCGGGACTGCACCGGTTTCTTCTGTTCCTTCCTCGTCATCAGTGTTTTTAACTTCTTCTTCCTTATATACTCCCCGTCCTCATTGTCCACATCATTCCCCTTGGAGATCTCTGGCCTTTGTGGGGGGGAGGGGAGGGGGGGGAGGCGGTGGGGTGTGTAATAACCTGCATGGGACACACAGGGCGGGGTCAATTGTTTTCCCAGTGTGGCTGAAAGAGTATGAGCTACCATGTTGTAAAAGAGGCAGCGAGATAGGCGCCAACTAACACAGAGACGGTGAGGTATAACCCAGCCCGTGTAAATAGATGTTCTTATAAATAAACATCTTCTTCTGACTCCCCTCGCCTTTATTAAAGTAGGGATTCTAGCAACAGGGCTCCCATTGGTTCACCATCCAGGGGCTGGGGAGAACCCTCCGTCCCAGGAACTAAATTTCACCCCACAGTCCAACATCAGAACAATGGGGAGATAGTGCCTTCCTCTCTGGTGGAGGAGTGTAGAGTGTGATCAGAGGCCAGCGCTGAACTTCAATAGGATGGTTGTGTTGTACCAGTTTAGAGGTACAGCAATTAAACTCCAGTTCAGGGCAGTGATTTACCGATTGCAGTAATCAGGAGCACTGGGAATAATTCAATCCAAGTTAAATGTGGAGCTGACGCTGAACATCCTCCACTGTAGTGTTAATTTGGTTTGGGAGGATGGTTCTGAATAATTGCAAAAGTGTCGGTTTGAATCCTGTTTTGGTTGAACTGGTTGGTATTTGTCTCTTCACCCTGCCGCTCCTGCTAAATCATCACTAACAGAAAACCGCTCAGGATGAAGCAAACAATGAGCCAAGCTTTGGTCAGAACCTCTCTGTGTCGGTGTTCAATACAACCACAGAGCCAGTGAAACCAGAAGATAACTCTTATTCTTGTTCACACAGTCTAACAAATACAGCTGAGTTCAATACAACAGGAGGCCATTCGCCCCCCATTATGCCAGTTCTCTGAAAGAATTTTCCAATTAGATTCATTCCACAGCCCTTTCCCCTTAACTCTGAAATGACTCTTTAACTGTCTGAAGATGAGATACTCTAATTCCTTGACACAGTTTGTTGACAGGCCAACAAGAGGCGAGGCCACATTGGATTTGGTTTTGGGTAATGAACCAGGCCAGGTGTTGGATTTGGAGGTAGGTGAGCACTTTGGGGACAGTGACCACAATTCGGTGACGTTTACGTTAAGGATGGAAAGGGATAAGCATACACCGCAGGGCAAGAGTTATAGCTGGGGGAAGGGAAATTATGATGCCATTAGACGTGACTTGGGGGGGATAAGGTGGAGAAGTAGGCTGCAAGTGTTGGACACACTGGATAAGTGGAGCTTGTTCAAGGATCAGCTACTGCGTGTTCTTGATAAGTATGTACCGGTCAGGCAGGGAGGAAGGTGCCGAGCGAGGGAACCGTGGTTTACCAAAGAAGTGGAATCTCTTGTTAAGAGGAAGAAGGAGGCCTATGTGAAGATGAGGTGTGAAGTTTCAGTTGGGGCGATGGATAGTTACAAGGTAGCGAGGAAGGATCTAAAGAGAGAGCTAAGACGAGCAAGGAGGGGACATGAGAAGTATTTGGCAGGAAGGATCAAGGAAAACCCAAAAGCTTTCTATAGGTATGTCAGGAATAAGCGAATGACTAGGGAAAGAGTAGGACCAGTCAAGGACAGGGATGGGAAGTTGTGTGTAGAGTCTGAAGAGATAGGCGAGATACTAAATGAATATTTTTCATCAGTATTCACTCAGGAAAAAGATAATGTTGTGGAGGAGAATGCTCAGCTCCAGGTAAATAGATTAGATGGCATTGAGGTACGTAGGGAAGAGGTGTTGGCAATTCTGGACAGGCTGAAAATAGATAAGTCCCCGGGATCTGATGGGATTTATCCTAGGATTCTCTGGGAGGCCAGGGAAGAGATTGCTGGACCATTGGCTTTGATTTTTATGTCATCATTGGCCACAGGAATAGTGCCAGAGGACTGGAGGATAGCAAATGTGGTCCCTTTGTTCAAAAAGGGGAGCAGAGACAACCCCGGCAACTATAGACCGGTGAGCCTCACGTCTGTAGTGGGTAAAGTCTTGGAGGGGATTATAAGAGACAAGATTTATAATGATCTAGATAGGAATAATATGATCAGGGATAGTCAGCATGGCTTTGTGAAGGGTAGGTCATGCCTCACAAACCTTATTGAGTTCTTTGAGAAGGTGACTGAACAGGTAGACGAGGGTAGAGCAGTTGATGTGGTGTATATGGATTTCAGCAAAGCGTTTGATAAGGTTCCCCACGGTAGGCTATTGCAGAAAATACGGAGGCTGGGGATTGAGTGTGATTTAGAGATGTGGATCAGAAATTGGCTAGCTGAAAGAAGACAGAGGGTGGTGGTTGATGGGAAATGTTCAGAATGGAGTACAGTCACAAGTGGAGTACCACAAGGATCTGTTCTGGGGCCGTTGCTGTTTGTCATTTTTATCAATGACCTAGAGGAAGGCGCAGAAGGGTGGGTGAGTAAATTTGCAGACGATACTAAAGTCGGTGGTGTTGTCGATAGTGTGGAAGGAAGTAGCAGGTTACAGAGGGATATAGATAAGCTGCAGAGCTGGGCTGAGAGGTGGCAAATGGAGTTTAATGTAGAGAAGTGTGAGGTGATTCACTTTGGAAGGAATAACAGGAATGTGGAATATTTGGCTAATGGAAAAGTTCTTGAAAGTGTGGATGAGCAGAGGGATCTAGGTGTCCATGTACATAGATCCCTGAAAGTTGCCACCCAGGTTGATAGGGTTGTGAAGAAGGCCTATGGAGTGTTGGCCTTTATTGGTAGAGGGATTGAGTTCCGGAGTCAGGAGGTCATGTTGCAGCTGTACAGAACTCTGGTACGGCCGCATTTGGAGTATTGCGTACAGTTCTGGTCACCGCATTATAGGAAGGACGTGGAGGCTTTGGAGCGGGTGCAGAGGAGATTTACCAGGATGTTGCCTGGTATGGAGGGAAAATCTTATGAGGAAAGGCTGATGGACTTGAGGTTGTTTTCGTTGGAGAGAAGAAGGTTAAGAGGAGACTTAATAGAGGCATACAAAATGATTAAGGGGTTGGATAGGGTGGACAGTGAGAGCCTTCTCCCGCGGATGGAAATGGCTGGCACGAGGGGACATAACTTTAAACTGAGGGGTAATAGATATAGGACAGAGGTCAGAGGTAGGTTCTTTACGCAAAGAGTAGTGAGGCCGTGGAATGCCCTACCTGCTACAGTAGTGAACTCGCCAACATTGAGGGCATTTAAAAGTTTATTGGATAAACATATGGATGATAATGGTATAGTGTAGGTTAGATGGCTTTTGTTTCGGTGCAACATCGTGGGCCGAAGGGCCTGTACTGCGCTGTATTGTTCTATGTTCTATGTTCCTGTGATAGCTGAGTGGTGAACACTGAGTGGGATAAGTTTTCCTGGACTAATGGATGGGGGAGTGGGGTGAGAGACCTGGAATATGGGTGGGAATGACATTGCGGAGCATGAGTAGCCCAGTGGGTACTTTGCTGCCATTGGAATATTGTCAGTGGCAGGAATTTTAGTTTCCCAGTTACCCACTAGGTGACCAAAAGAACCATTTCACAACACAATTAAAGGCCACTTCCTGCCACGTTGACATTGTGCCCCCTTCAGGAGGGCCTACTGCCACACAGAAAGACCTGACCCAGCAGTAGGTCCCTGGGGGGGGATGTGACGGGGGTGTTCCATCGTCCACATAAGATAATAAGACATCGGAGCCATTCAGATCATCCAGTCTGCCCCGCCATTCAATGAGATCATGGCTGATTTGATATAATCCTCAACTCCACTTGCCTGTCTTATCCCCATAACCCTTGATTCCCTTATTGATTAAAAATTGGTCTATCTCAGTCTTAAACACATTTAACAACCCATCCTCTACAGCTCTCGGCGATAAAGAATTCCACCGATTCACTACCCTCTGAGAGAAGAAATTCCTGCTCATCGCGGTCTTAAACGGGTGATCGCTTACTCTGAGAATATGCCCTCTGGTCCAAGACTCTCTCACAAGAAGAAACATCCTCTCAGCATCTCCCCTGTCAAGCCCCCTGTGAATCCTATATGTCTCAATCAGGTCACCTCTCATTCTTCTAAACTCCAGTGAGTACAGGCCCAGCCTACTCAACCTCTACTCATAAGCATATTCCTCCATACCCAGGATTAACTGAATGAACCTCCTCTCAACTGCCTCCAATGCCAGTGCATCTTTCCTTACGTATGGGGACCAAAATGTTTCACAGTATTCCAGGTGTTGTCTAACTATTGCCCTATTTAGTTTTAGCAAAGATTCCCCATTTTTATACTTCATTCCCTTTGAAATAAAGACCATCCTGAAAATGCTATCTTATCCCAACTCTTTCTTCTATTAATTAGTTAATCCTCTATCCATGTGTCATGTGAGAGTACCTTTAAGAAATGGGTGTTTAAGAAATGTACCTTTAAGAAATGAGTGTTTATCAGTGATGTCAGAGAGTGGGTGGAGCTGGGCTGTCTGTCAGCTTTTTACTTTCGTTTTAGGCTGTTTGCTGCAGGGTGTGTTTTAGTTTAGTTTTCAGAGCTGGATAGCTGCAGTCACAGCCAGAAGGGGTATTAGTCTCTCGCTGTAATCTAAAATCTATAAATCAATCCTTTGGTGATTTAAAACTAATAACTGCTCTTAGTAGTGAATTTAACCTCATGTGCTTCTGTTAAAAGTTCTTTTTTAAGTCTTACGGATGTTAAAAGGACAGCTCAAGGATTACTGAGTGTTGTGTTCTTTGGGGGTTGTATTTGAATTAATGGTTGCTAAGATGTTCACTGTATGTTTTAAAAAAGGTTAACTTGAGTTCATAGAATAAACATTGTTTTGCTTTAAAAAATACTTTTCCATTTCTGCTGTACCACTCCTGTACAGTGGGCCGTGTGCTTTCCATACCACAATCTATTAAAAGTTGTGGGTCAGGTGAACTCCATGATACACTTGGGGGTTCTCTAAACCCTGGTCCATAACACATGCTAATATACTTACTCACAACACAGTGGGCTCTGACCATATTAAGTAGCTTTTTGTGCCGTACCTTATTGAATGTTTTTCGTTAAATCACATTACATTATTACATCTACTGGTTTCCCTTTATCTATCCTGCTCATTAACACTTGAAAGAATTCTAATTACATTTGTCAGCCACCATTTCCCATTCATGAAGCAATGTTAACTCATTAATTATGTCATAAATTTCTAAATGCTCTACTATGACATCATTTATAATGGACTCTAATATTTTTCCAATGGCAGACGTTCGGCTGACTGACCTATAGGTACCTGTATATTATTGTATTATTTTCCTCCTTTTTTGGCATTTTTTAAATCATCTGGCACTTTTCCAGAATTTAAGGATGCTTGGAAGGTTCCTACCAGTGAATCAATTATCTCTGTAGTTACTTCCTTCAATATCCTTGGACACAACCCACCAACTCGAGGGGACTTTTCAACTTTTAGCCCCACTAGTTTCCCTAGTATTTATCCTCCAAGGATAATTATTGTATTTACACCCTCTCCCACTTTTGTCCCTTGATTATTTAGCATTTACGGAAGGTTAATGGTGTCTTCCACCGTGAAGACTGACGGAAAGTATTTCTGGTTCCCTGTTATTATTTCCCCAGTCTCATTCTCGAAGAGGCCTATGTTCACTCTGGCCTCTCTCATTTTTAAATATTTAAAGAAGCTACTGTCCATGTTAATATTACTTCCTAATTTATCCTCGTCGTTTATAGTCTCCCTTTTTTTTGGTTATCTTTTGTTTGTTTTTAAAACATTCCCAATCCTCTGGCTTACTACTACTCTTTGTCACATTGAATATTTTTCTTTCAGTTGATCCTTAGCTTCCTTGATTAACCATGGTTGATTTATCCCCATCCTAGATTCCTTCTCCTTCACTTTGTTGTGAGTCATGAATTATTTTCAGAAACATTTGTTATGGGTCAGGGTTTAGAGAACCCGAAAGTGTATCATGGAGTTCACCTGCCCCACAACTTTTAATAGATTGTGGTATGGGAAGCACACGGCCCACTGTACAGGTGTGGCACAGCAGAAATGGAAAAGTATTTTTAAAAGCAAAACAATGTTTATTCTATGAACTCAAGTTAACCTTTTTAAAACATACAGTGAACATCTGAGCAACCATTAATTCAAATACAACCCTCAAAGAATACAACACTAAGTAATTCTTAAGCTGTCCTTTTAACATTCATAAGACTTGAGCAAAACCTTTAAACAGAAGCACATCAGGTTAAAGTCACTACCAAGAGCAGTTATTAGTTTTAAATCACCAAAGGATCGATTTACAGTTTTTAGACTACAGAGAGAGACTCTAGTACACCTTCTGGCTGTGACTGCAGCTGTCCAGCTCTGAAAACGAAACTAAAACACACCCTGCAGCAAACAGCCTAAAATGAAAGTAAAAAGCTGACAGACAGCCCAGCTCCACCCACACTCTGACATCACTGATAAACACCCATTCCTGAAAGGTACATTTCTTAAACGGGGCAGCACGGTAGCATTGTGGTTAGCACAATTGCTTCACAGCTCCAGGGTCCCAGGTTCGATTCCCGGCTTGGGTCACTGTCTGTGTGGAGTCTGCACATTCTCCCCGTGTGTGCGTGGGTTTCCTCCGGGTGCTCCGGTTTCCTCCCACTGTCCAAAGATGTGTGGGTTAGGTGGATTGGCCATGCTAAATTGTCCTTAGTGTCCAAAATTGCCCTTAGTGTTGGGTGGGGTTACTGGGTAATGGGGACAGGTGGGGTTACTGTGTAATGGGGTAGGGTGCAGGTGTGGGCTTGGGTAGGGTGCTCTTTCTTCGAGAGCCAGTGCAGACTCGATGGGCTGAATGGCCTCCTTCTGCACTGTAAATTCTGTGAAATACCCATTTCTTAAAGGTATTCTCACATGACACCTCCACCCAAGAAAAAAAAATAAACCATCAACTTCAAGATGGTTTCATTTTTCACCTTTTCACTATCCTTTAAGAAATGCACACAGTAAATATACTTTTTCGTTTCAAAAAAACAACACACCCAAACAGGTACAATAATATCGTCCATTTTTGTTTTGTTCTTCTTCCTCCAACTGGAATCCTTCTCGATTGACAGTCTCTTTGAACAAGAAGGTCTCTGCACGATCCATCCATTTCTCTATGCCTCGGCAATTCTCTTTAAAGTCAGACACTTCAGTTCAATCTGATCACAGAGTCCCTTGTAATTTTCCAACACAGGAGCATTTCGGGAGAGAGAGAGAGCCGGGACCTTGGAAACAGCGCGGGTGTTTGAAAAAGCGCGGGAGCTGCGAGGCAGAGGGGATAGTTTAAAAGGTCGCGGCGTGGGTGAGGTAAGTACTGCTTAACAACTTCCTGACCTTGCAGGTCAGCTGTTCGGGAGAGAGAGAGAGCCGGGACCTTGGAAACAGCGCGGGAGTTTGAAAAAGCGTGGGAGCTGCGAGGCAGAGGGGACAGTTTAAAAGGTCGCGGCGTGGGTGAGGTAAGTACTGCTTAACAACTTCCTTACCTTGCAGGTCAGCTGTTCGGGAGAGAGAGAGAGCCGGGACCTTGGAAACAGCGCGGGAGTTTGAAAAAGCGCGGGAGCTGCGAGGCAGAGGGGATAGTTTAAAAGGTCGCGGCGTGGGTGAGGTAAGTACTGCTTAACAACTTCCTGACCTTGCAGGTCAGCTGTTAGTTTCGGGAGATCAGTTTCGGGAGCAGGCCTATTGGCTGACTGTGAATCAGGAAGGATACAAAGGGCGTGGCTGAAGTGCCTATAGAAACAGAGTGCTGGAGGCAAACAGAGTGTATCTGAGTTTGGGTAAGGCTGAGTTCGGGTAAGAGGTGAGTGAGGGCTGTGTTTTTTTGGTGTTTGGGGTTGAGTTTCCCCCCCCCCCAAAAAAAAAAATCCAATTAATTAAGTAAATTAATTAACTAGTTAAGGGAATTTGGTGCTCATCTTAAGGAGGTGCGGAGAAGCAGACCTGTGAGGGAGCCTCGGGAGCAATTACATCACAGCCAGCAGGTGAGTGATTGGCTTGTAACTGGTAAGTGATTTCTCTCTCTTTGACTTTCTCTTAGCTGTGTAGTGTAGTTCAAATTTAACTTCAGGATTTTGAGGATAGACAAGAGCCCCGGGCCTGACGGGATATATCCAAGGATTCTATGGGAAGCAAGAGATGAAATTGCAGAGCCGTTGGCAATTATCTTTTCGTCCTCACTGTCAACAGGGGTGGTACCAGGGGATTGGAGAGTGGCGAATGTCGTGCCCCTGTTCAAAAAAGGAACTAGGGATAACCCTGGGAATTACAGGCCAGTTAGTCTTACTTCGGTGGTAGGCAAAGTAATGGAAAGGGTACTGAAGGATAGGATTTCTGAGCATCTGGAAAGACACTGCTTGATTAGGGATAGTCAGCACGGATTTGTGAGGGGTAGGTCTTGCCTTACAAATCTTATTGAATTCTTTGAGGAGGTGACCAAGCATGTGGATGAAGGTAAAGCAGTGGATGTAGTGTACATGGATTTTAGTAAGGCATTTGATAAAGTTCCCCATGGTAGGCTTCTGCACAAAGTAAGGAGGCATGGGATAGTGGGAAATTTGGCCAGTTGGATAACGAACTGGCTAACCGATAGAAGTCAGAGAGTGGTGGTGGATGGCAAATATTCAGCCTGGATCCCAGTTACCAGTGGTGTACCGCAGGGATCAGTTCTGGGTCCTCTGCTGTTTGTGATTTTCATTAATGACTTGGATGAGGGAGTTGAAGGGTGGGTCAGTAAATTTGCAGACGATACGAAGATTGGTGGAGTTGTGGATAGTAAGGAGGGCTGTTGTCGGCTGCAAAGAGACATAGATAGGATGCAGAGCTGGGCTGAGAAGTGGCAGATGGAGTTTAACCCTGAAAAGTGTGAGGTTGTCCATTTTGGAAGGACAAATATGAATGCGGAATACAGGGTTAACGGTAGAGTTCTTGGCATTGTGGAGGAGCAGAGAGACCTTGGGGTCTATGTTCATACATCTTTGAAAGTTGCCACTCAAGTGGATAGAGCTGTGAAGAAGGCCTATGGTGTGCTCGCGTTCATTAACAGAGGGATTGAATTTAAGAGCCGTGAGGTGATGATGCAGCTGTACAAAACTTTGGTAAGGCCACATTTGGAGTACTGTGTACAGTTCTGGTCGCCTCATTTTAGGAAGGATGTGGAAGCTCTGGAAAAGGTGCAAAGAAGATTTACCAGGATGTTGCCTGGAATGGAGAGTAGGTCTTACGAGGAAAGGTTGAGGGTGCTAGGCCTTTTCTCATTAGAGCGGAGAAGGATGAGGGGCGACTTGATAGAGGTTTATAAGATGATCAGGGGAATAGATAGAGTAGACAGTCAGAGACTTTTTCCCCAGGTGGAACACACCATTACAAGGGGACATAAATTTAAGGTGAAAGGTGGAAGATATAGGAGGGATATCAGAGGTAGGTTCTTTACCCAGAGAGTAGTGGGGGCATGGAATGCACTGCCTGTGGAAGTAGTTGAGTCGGAAACATTAGGGACCTTCAAGCAGCTGTTGGATAGGTACATGGATTACGGGAAAATGATATAGTGTAGATTTATTTGTTCTTAAGGGCAGCACGGTAGCATTGTGGATAGCACAATTGCTTCACAGATCCATGGTCCCAGGTTCGATTCCGGCTTGGGTCATTGTCTGTGCGGAGTCTGCACGTCCTCCCCGTGTCTGCGTGGGTTTCCTCCGGGTGCTCCGGTTTCCTCCCACAGTCCAAAGATGTGCGGGTTAGGTGAATTGGCCAATGATAAATTGCCCTTAATGTCCAAATTGCCCTTGGTGTTGGGTGGAGGTGTTGAGTTTGGGTAGGGTGCTCTTTCCAAGAGCTGGTGCAGACTCGGGGGGCCGAATGGCCTCCTTCTGCACTGTAAATTCAATGATAATCTATGATTAATCTAGGACAAAGGTTCGGCACAACATCGTGGGCCGAAGGGCCTGTTCTGTGCTGTATTTTCTATGTTCTATGTTCTATGTTCAGGTTTAAGTCATGGCAGGAGAGCTCAGACCCGTGTCATGCTCCTCTTGTGAGATGTGGCAAGTCAGGGACCCTTCTGGTGTCCCTGACTCCTTCATCTGCAAGAAGTGTGTCCAACTGCAGCTCCTGTTAGACCGCTTGACGGCTCTGGAGCTGCGGATGGACTCACTTTGGAGCATCCGCGATGCTGAGGAAGTTGTGGATAGCACATTCAGTGAGTTGGTCACACCGCAGATTAAAATTACTGAGGCAGATAGGGAATGGGTGACCAACAGACAGAGGAAGAGTAGGAAGGCAGTGCAGGGATCCCCTGCGGTCATCTCCCTCCAAAACAGATTTACCGTTTTGGAAACTGTTGGGGGAGATGGCTCACCAGGGGAAGGTGGCAGCAGCCAGGTTCATGGCCCCGTGGCTGGCTCTGCTGCACAGAAGGGCGGGAAAAAGAGTGGCAGAGATATAGTGATAGGGGATTCAATTGTAAGGGGAATTGTAAGGTGGACGCAAACGAGAATCCAGGTTGGTATGTTGCCTCCCTGGTGCAAGGGTCAAGGATGTCTCGGAGCGGCTGCAGGGCATTCTGGAGGGGGAGGGTGAACAGCCAGCTGTCGTGGTGCATATAGGCACCAACGATATAGGTAAAAAACGGGATGAGGTCCTACAAGCTGAATTTAGGGAGTTAGGAGTTAAACTAAAAAGTAGGACCTCAAAGGTAGTAATCTCAGGATTGCTACCAGTGCCACGTGATAGTCAGAGTAGGAATGACAGGATAGCTAGGATGAATACGTGGCTTGAGAGATGGTGCAAGAGGGAGCGTTGCAAATTCCTGGGCCATTGGGACTGGTTCTGGGGGAGGTGGGACCTGTACAAATCGGACGGTCTGCATCTGGGTGGGACCGGAACCAATGTTCTCGGGGGTGTGTTTGCTAGTGCAGTTGGGGAGGGTTTAAACTAATGTGGCAGGGGGATGGGAGCCGATGTAGGAAGTCAGTGGGGACAGAAACAAAAGGCAGGAAGGGAGAGTGTGTAAAGCATGACCAGAGAAAGCAGGGCAGAGAGCAAGGAAGGTCTACATTACACTGCATTTATTTCAATGCAAGGGGCCTGACGGGCAAAGCGGATGAACTCAGGGCATGGACGGGCACATGGGACTGGGATATTATAGCTATGACTGAAACATGGCTAAGGGAGGGGCAGGACTGGCAGCTCAATGTTCCGGGGTACAGATGCTATAGAAAGGATAGAACAGGAGGTAAGAGAGGAGGGGGAGTGGCGTTTTTGATTAGGGAGAACATCACGGCAGTACTTAGAGGGGATATATCCGAGGGTTCGCCCACTGAGTCTATATGGGTGGAACTGAAAAATAAGAAGGGAGAGATCACCTTGGTAGGACTGTACTACAGGCCCCCAAATAGTCAGCGGGAAATTGAGGAGCAAATATGTAAGGAGATTACAGATAGCTGCAAGAATAATAGGGTGGTAGTAGTAGGGGACTTTAACTTTCCCAACATTGACTGGGACAGCCATAGCATTAGGGGCCTGGATGGAGGGAAATTTGTTGAGTGTATTCAGGAGGAATTTCTCATTCAGTATGTGGATGGACCGACTAGAGAGGGGGCAAAACTTGACCTCGTCTTGGGAAATAAGGAAGGGCAAGTGACAGAAGTGCTAGTGAGGGATCACTTTGGGACAAGTGACCATAACTCCATTAGTTTTAAGATAGCTATGGAGAATGATAGGTCTGGCCCAAGAGTTAAAATTCTTAATTGGGGCAAGGCCAATTTTGATGGTATCAGACAGGAACTTGCAGAGGTAGATTGGGGGAGACTGTTGGCAGGCAAAGGGACGGCTGGTAAATGGGAGGCTTTTAAAAATGTGTTAACCAGGGTGCAGGGTAAGCACATTCCCTTTAGAGTGAAGGGCAAGGCTGGTAGAAGTAGGGAACCCTGGATGACTCGAGATATTGAGACTCTGGTCAAAAAGAAGAAGGAGGCATATGACGTACATAAGCAACTGGGATCAAGTGGATCCCTTGAAGAGTATAGAGATTGTCGAAATAGAGTTAAGAGGGAAATCAGGAGGGCAAAAAGGGGACATGAAATTGCTTTGGCAAATAATGCAAGGGAGAATCCAAAGAGATTCTACAGATACATAAAGGGGAAAAGAGTAACTAGGGACAGAGTAGGGCCTCTTAAGGATCAACAAGGACATCTATGTGCAGAGCCACAAGAGTTGGGTGAGATCCTGAATGAATATTTCTCATCGGTATTCACGGTGGAGAAAGGCATGGATGTTAGGAAACTAAGGGAAATAAATAGTGATGTACTGAGAAGTGTGCATATTACAGAGGAGGAGGTGCTGGAAGTCTTAAAGCGCATCAAGGTAGATAAATCCCCGGGACCTGATGAAATGTATCCCAGGATGTTGTGGGAGGCTAGGGAGGAAATTGCGGGTCCCCTAACAGAGATATTTGAATCATCGGCAGCCACAGGTAAGGTGCCTGAAGATTGGAGAGTGGCGAATGTTGTGCCCTTGTTTAAGAAGGGCAGCAGGGAAAAGCCTGGGAACTACAGACCGGTGAGCCTAACGTCTGTAGTAGGTAAGTTGCTAGAAGGTATTCTGAGAGACAGGATCTACAAGCATTTAGAGAGGCAAGGACTGATTCGGGGCAGTCAGCATGGCTTTGTGCGTGGAAAATCATGTCTCACAAATTTGATTGAGTTTTTTGAGGGGGTGACCAAGAAGGTAGATGAGGGCAGTGCAATAGACGTTGTCTACATGGACTTTAGCAAAGCCTTTGACAAGGTACCGCATGGTAGGTTGTTGCAGAAGGTTAAAGCTCACGGGATCCAGGGTGAGGTTGCCAATTGGATTCAAAATTGGCTGGACGACAGAAGGTAGAGGGTGGTTGTAGAGGGTTGTTTTTCAAACTGGAGGCCTGTGACCAGTGGTGTGTCTCAGGGATCAGTGCTGGGTCCACTGTTATTTGTGATTTATATTAATGATTTGGATGGGAATTGGTGGCACAGTGGATAGTGAAGAAGGTTATCTAGGATTGCAACGGAATCTTGATCTATTAGGCCAGTGGGCCGACGAATGGCAGATGGAGTTTAATTTAGATAAATGTGAGGTGATGCATTTTGGCAGATCGAATCAGGCCAGGACATACTCAGTTAATGGTATGGCGTTGGGGAGAGTTATAGAACAAAGAGATCTAGGAGTACAGGTTCATAGCTCCTTGAAGGTGGAGTCGCAGGTGGACAGGGTGGTGAAGAAGGCATTCGGCATGCTTGGTTTCATTGGTGAGAACATTGAATACAGGAGTTGGGACGTCTTGTTGAAGTTGTACAAGACATTGGTACGGCCACACTTGGAATACTGTGTGCAGTTCTGGTCACCCTATTATAGGAAGGATATTATTAAAATAGAAAGAGTGCAGAAAAGATTTACTAGGATGTTACCGGGACTTGATGGTTTGAGTTATAAGGAGAGGCTGGATAGACTGGGACTTTTTTCCCTGGAGCATAGGAGGCTTAGGGGTGATCTTATAGAGGTCTATAAAATAATGAGGGGCATAGATAAGGTAGATAGTCAACATCTTTTCACAAAGGTAGGGGAGTCTAAAACTAGAGGGCATAGGTTTAAGGTGAGAGGGGAGAGATTCAGAAGGGCCCAGAGGGGCAATTTCTTCACTCAGAGGGTAGTGAGTGTCTGGAATGGGCTGCCAGAGGTAGTAGTGGAGGCGGGTACAATTGTGTCTTTTAAAAAGCATTTAGATAGTTACATGGGTAAGATGGGTATAGAGGGTTATGGGCCAAGTGCGGGCAACTGGGACTAGCTTAATGGTAAAAACTGGGCGGCATGGACTGGTTGGGCCGAAGGGCCTGTTTCCATGCTGTAAACTTCTATAATTCTATGATTCTATGATTCATTTGTTATCACAGCTTTCAGGCAGTCAAATGCCTGTTGAATGTCAGCTGTCCACTGAAATTTTCCACATTTCTTCAGCAAGTCCATCAGTGGAGCAATCACGCAACAAAAACTTTTCACTAATGTTCGATCAAATCCACACATGCCAAGAAATCGCATGATTTCCCTTTGTCTTGAGGGTATCGGAAACTCCTCAATAACTGTTGGTTTCACATTCCGTGTGACCATTCAACCCTGTCCGATTGTATGGCCAAGGAAAGTGACTTGGGCTTTTCCAAATTCACTTTTGGCTAGGTTTATCACCAAACCCGCCTCCTGAAGTCGATCAAATAACTCCATCAGATGTTTTAAATGTTCTTTCCATGTCTGGCTGAAAATTACCAGATTGTCGATGTACACCGCATAATTGGGTAATCCTGAAACAACTTTGTTTGTTAACCGTTGAAATGTGGCTGGGGAATTTTTCATGCCAAATGGCATAACTTTGAATTGATATATACCATCTGAAGTCACAAAAGCTGAAATTTCCTTCGCCCTTTCGGATAAAGGTACCTGCCAGTAACTTTTAAGTAAATCCAGTTTGGGAATATAAGCCGATTGTCCCACTTTCTCAATGCAATCCTCCAAACGTGGGATAGGATAAGAGTCAATTTTTGTAACTGCATTAATCTTTCTATAGTCCACACACAATTGTTCAGTACCGTCTGGTTTAGGTACCATCACTATGGGTGAGCTCCATTGGCTGCAATCCACTTCAATTATGCCATTTTTAAGCATACTCTCAATCTCTTTGTTAACCTGTTCCAATTTTAAAGGGTTAAGTCTATATGGATGTTGTTTGATTGGAACAGCATTTCCCACATCTACATTATGTATAGCCATTTTAGTACTTCCCAATTTATCTCTATAAACCTGCACATGTGATATCAATAACTCTTTCAGGGCAGTCCGTTTTTCCTCTGGAAGGGAACTCAACAATTTATCCCAATTTTTAAGAACATCCTCGTTTTCCAATTTAATTTGAGGTGTGTCAAATTCACAGTTATCTGGATTTGGTTCGTCACTTTGAGTTAGATTCATAAAGACCTCCTGCTTTTTCTCTACTTCCCTTTCAAAGTACCTTTTAAGCATATTCACATGACACATTCGGTGAGTCTTCCGTCTTCCTTCTATGTGGTGTTTTTACCACATAATTCACCTCACTTAATTTCCTTTCAATCTGATAACGTCCACAAAACCTGGCTTCTAAAGGTTCACCTACCACGAGTAACAACACTAAAACTTTATCTCCACTGGCAAAACTACGAACTTTGGATTTCTTGTCCGCTACCTGTTTCATCACATTTTGTGCAACTTTTAAATGTTGTCTAGCCAATTCACCTGTTTTATTTAATAGTTCCCTAAAATTTGACACATAATCCAATAGTGTAATTTCCGATTTCTCACTCACCAATTTTTCCTTAATCAATTTAAGTGGTCCTCTTACCTCATGACCAAAACTTAGTCCAAAAGGACTAATATTTGGTTGACTCATTAGGTGCATCCCTAATTGCAAACAGTACGAATGGAATTCCTTTATCCCAATCCTCTGGATAATCTTTAGTACTTCCCAATTTATCTCTATAAACCTGCACACGTGATATCAATAACTCTTTCAGGGCTATAATCTGGACAATAGACCTCCCCACTGACCTCCCCACTGTCACCAGACTCCTAAATGACCCTCTTATGGACTGATTTCATTAACACTACACCCTGTATGCTTCATCCGATGCCAGTGCTTTTGCAGTTACATTGTATATGTTGTGTTGCCCTATTATGTATTTTCTTTTATTCCCATGTACTTAATGATCTGTTGAGCTGCTCGCAGAAAAATACTTTTCACTGTACCTCGGTACACGTGACAATAAACAAATCCAATCCAATCCAATCCGCCCTCAACATTGTCTTTAATGTCTGATGCCACCTGTCTAACGCTCCCTGCGATTCTGGATGGTACGCAGTTGATTTAAATTGTTTTATTCCTAAGCTTTCCATTACTTCTTTGAATAACCTTGAGGGAAAATTCGATCCTTGATCCGATGGTATTTCTGTGGGTAATCCATATCTAGTAAAGAATTTAAGTAACTGCTCCACAATCTTTTTAGCTGTAATATTACAAACTCGAATGGCCTCTGGAAACCTCGTAGACACATCCATTATAGTCAAAAGATATTGATTCCCACTTTTTGTTTTAGAAAGCGGTCCTACACAATCAATTAGGACCCTTGTAAAAGGTTCCTCAAATGCTGTAATGGGTATTAAGGGTGCTGGTTTTATCACTGCTTGAGGTTTCCCTATCACTTGACATGTGTGACATGATTGACAAAATGTAACTACATCTTTATGCAGTCCAGGCCAATAAAAATGTTTCTGGATTTTAACTCGAGTTTTCCTTATTCCCAAATGACCTCCCACCAAAATGACCTCCCACTGGTACCTCATGTGCAACTCGCAACACCTCCTTTCTATACCCTACCGGCAATACTACTTGATGAACTTCTGCCCACTTTTCATTCACCTGCATATGTAAAAGTCTCCATTTTCTCTTCAAGACATCACTTTTACAGTAATAACACTCTGGTATACACGCAGATTCCTCTTCTGTGTAGGCTTTCTGATCCATCCGGTTTATTTCTACATCTTTATGTTGTAACTCCGCCAATTTTCCTGAACTAAAAATATCCGCTTCACCCTCCACCTGTTCTTGTTCTTTTTCAACCATCTGATCAAATATCGTTTCTGATAATTGCACTTCAACTTCATCTTCACTCTTTACTTTCTCCTCTTGTCTTAACCTGTGACTTTGTGACCTTGTTACTACACAATCCGGAAAGATTCCAGGATATTCGTCCTTCAACACTTCAATTGTCTTATTTTCCACTGGCTTATCAACCATAGTAGGCATCACGCCCACCTGCGATCTAGCTATATCATTACCCAGGATAAACTGTATTCCTGGACAAGATAGTTTCTCTATTACTCCTACTACCACTTCACCACTCTTCACTGGACTTTCCAACCTTACCTTATATAATGGAACACTACTCCTCTCACCCTGAATTCCACATATTATCACCTTTTCTGGCAACATTCTTCCCAAACTACATAACTCCTCATCTCTTACCATTAAAGATTGACTAGCTCCCGTATCTCTTAAAATTATGACTTCTTTACCTGCTCCTTCTGATGCACATGAGTAAACTTTACCCACACAAGTCAATTCTTTAAAGAGATCTGGCACCTTCTTATCAATCACCTCTTGATCAGGCTGTACAATCTTTTGCACCTCCTTCACTTCATTTGGGCTTTCCTTTACCACTTTAACAAACCCCACGGTCTTATCCTGTTTTACCACATCAGCCTTCCCAGTGCTTTTCTTCAACCACCAACACTGTGACTTTACATGACCTAGTTTATGACAGTGACAACATTTGAAACTTTTCATGTCTCTTCCATTCTCCTGGATTTCTTTTTTAATCTGAGGCACATTCTCCTCATTATCTCCCATCAGATCACCTTTATCTTTACCACTTGAGTATTTCTCATGTCCCCAGTTTCTGTCCCTCACAGGCTGAAACTGATGTCAGAAACCAAGGTTTGATTTATGAACTAATTCATAATCATCTGCCATTTCTGCTGCTAACCTCACAGTTTTAACCCTCTGCTCTTCCACACGAGTTCTCACTACATCAGGAATTGAATTTTTAAACTCCTCCTAAAGTATAATTTCTCTGAGAGCTTCATACGTTGGGTCTATTTTCAAAGCCCTTCTCCACCTATCAAAATTACTCTGTTTGAGCCTTTACGTCTGTCAATTTTAACTGACTGTCATGTTTCATGGCCATTTTCTGAAGTTCAAACTCTCTCTCTTTATCTTTTTCCCTGATCTGTATCTCCCTTTCCCTGTCTTTTTGTCTTGTTAGGGCTATTCTTTCTTCTCTCCTTTCTTCTCTCCCTTTTCTTTTTCCTCTCTCTCTCTTTCTCTTTCTTTTTCCGCTCTTTTGTATTCAAGCTGCTTTAATTCCTTCTCATGTTCTATTTGTTTAATTTGTAACTGAATTTTTGCCATTTCCAATGAGTCAAACTGTATCTCAGGCAGCTTTAATTGCTTAGCCACCGCCATAATTACCTCATCTTTTCTCATTTTGTCAGGTAATGTTAACGGCAATGTTTTTGCCAAATCTAACAGTTTGCTTTTAGTCTCTGTCCGTAAGGTACTGCGTGTGATCGTCTCCACCCCTAAAAACTCCAGAGCCTCTGCAAAAGCCATTGTCCACAACACACTCCCCACGTAAACTAGAATACCACACCTGAAAAGGAACCACAATATGCTCACCCCTCACTGTCTTTAAGTTCACTAAGCCAATCCAATAGATAGACTTTTATCCCGGACGAGCCCCCAATTTGTTCTGGGCCAGGGGTTAGAGAACCCCAAAGTGTATCATAGAGTTCACCTGACCCACAACTTTTAATAGATTGTGGTATGGGATGCACACGGCCCACTCTACAGGGGTGGTACAGCAGAAATGGAAAAGTATTTTTTAAAGCAAAACAATGTTTATTCTATGAACTCAAGTTAACCTTTTTAAACATACAGTGAACATAGAACATAGAACATAGAACAATACAGCGCAGTACAGGCCCTTCGGCCCACGATGTTGCACCGAAACAAAAGCCATCTAACCTACACCATGCCATTATCATCCATATGTTTATCCAATAAACTTTTAAATGCCCTCAATGTTGGCGAGTTCACTACTGTAGCAGGTAGGGCATTCAACGGCCTCACTACTCTTTGCGTAAAGAACCTACCTCTGACCTCTGTCCTATATCTATTACCCCTCAGTTTAAAGTTATGTCCCCTCGTGCCAGCCATTTCCATCCGCGGGAGAAGGCTCTCACTGTCCACCCTATCCAACCCCCTAATCATTTTGTATGCCTCTATTAAGTCTCCTCTTAACCTTCTTCTCTCCAACGAAAACAACCTCAAGTCCATCAGCCTTTCCTCATAAGATTTTCCCTCCATACCAGGCAACATCCTGGTAAATCTCCTCTGCACCCGCTCCAAAGCCTCCACGTCCTTCCTATAATGCGGTGACCAGAACTGTACGCAATACTCCAAATGCGGCCGTACCAGAGTTCTGTACAGCTGCAACATGACCTCCCGACTCCGGAACTCAATCCCTCTACCAATAAAGGCCAACACTCCATAGGCCTTCTTCACAACCCTATCAACCTGGGTGGCAACTTTCAGGGATCTATGTACATGGACACCTAGACCCGCTGCTCATCCATACTTTCAAGAAATTTACCATTAGCCAAATATTCCGCATTCCTGTTATTCCTTCCAAAGTGAATCACCTCACACTTCTCTACATTAAACTCCATTTGCCACCTCTCAGCCCAGCTCTGCAGCTTATCTATATCCCTCTGTAACCTGCTACATCCTTCCACACTATCGACAACACCACCGACTTTAGTATCGTCTGCAAATTTACTCACCCACCCTTCTGCGCCTTCCTCTAGGTCATTGATAAAAATGACAAACAGCAACGGCCCCAGAACAGATCCTTGTGGTACTCCACTTGTGACTGTACTCCATTCTGAACATTTCCCATCAACCACCACCCTCTGTCTTCTTTCAGCTAGCCAATTTCTGATCCACATCTCTAAATCACCCTCAATCCCCAGCCTCCGTATTTTCTGCAATAGCCTACCGTGGGGAACCTTATCAAACGCTTTGCTGAAATCCATATACAACACATCAACTGCTCTACCCTCATCTACCTGTTCAGTCACCTTCTCAAAGAACTCAGTAAGGTTTGTGAGGCATGACCTACCCTTCACAAAGCCATGCTGACTATCCCTGATCATATTATTCCTACCTAGATGATTATAAATCTTGTCTCTTATAATCCCCTCCAAAACTTTACCCACTACAGACGTGAGGCTCACCGGTCTATAGTTGCCGGGGTTGTCTCTGCTCCCCTTTTTGAACAAAGGGACCACATTTGCTGTCCTCCAGTCCTCTGGCACTATTCCTGTAGCCAATGATGACATAAAAATCAAAGCCAAAGGTCCAGCAATCTCTTCCCTGGCCTCCCAGAGAATCCTAGGATAAATCCCATCAGGTCCCGGGGACTTATCTATTTTCAGCCTGTCCAGAATTGCCAACACCTCTTCCCTACGTACCTCAATGCCATCTATTCTTTTGGACTGGGTCTCAGCATTCTCCTCCACAACATTATCTTTTTCCTGAGTGAATACTGACGAAAAATATTCATTTAGTATCTCGCCTATCTCTTCAGACTCCACACACAATTTCCCATCCCTGTCCTTGACTGGTCCTACTCTTTCCCCAGTCATTCGCTTATTCCTGACATTGTTTGGATTTAAGTTAAGGGGCAGGAGGTTTTGAGGTGATGTGAGGAAAAGCTTTTCACCCAGGGGGTGGTGGGAGTTTGGAATTCACTGCCTGAAAGGGTAGTGGAGGCAGAGATCCTCATAACATTGAAGAAGTATTTTGATGTGCACTTACAATGAAAATGAAATGAAATGAAAATTGCTTATTGTCACAAGTAGGCTTCAAATGAAGTTACTGTGAAAAGCCCCTGGTTGCCACATTCCATCGCCTGTTCAGGGAGGCTGGTACGGGAATTGAACCATGCTACTGGCCTACCTTGGTCTGCTTTCAAAGCCAGCGATTTAACCCTGTGCTAAACCAGCCCCAATGCCAAGGCATATAAGGCTGTGAGCCAAGTGCTGGAAACTGGGATTAGAATACTTAGGTGGTCGTTTATGACTGGTGCAGATGTGTTGGGCTGAAAGGCCTTTTCTGTGCTGTAGACCTCTATGCCTCTGTGAGTACAGAAGTTCTGATAAACCTTGATCAAACAATTGGAGAACTGCGTTCTGTTCTGGATATTGCCGTTTCGTTAGGAAATGAAGACAATAGAGAGGGTGCAAAAGATTTATCAGAATGGTCCCAAGGATGAGGAATGATTAGTTATATGGACTGTTCTCCTTGGAGAAGGGAAGGTTGGGAGAGGGTTTGATGGAACTGTTTAAAATCAGGAGGAAACTGGACAGAGTAGCTAGGGAGAAACTGTTCTCATTGGCAGATGATTGAGAATGAGAGTGCACACCTCTTCATGCAGGGAATGATTGGGTTGGCACAGTGGTTAGCACTGCTGCCTCATAGCACCAGGGACCCGGGTTCAATTCAAGCTTTGGGTGACTGACTGCTGATTCTCCCCGTGTCTGCGTGGGTTTCCTCCGGATGCTCCGGTTTCCTCCTACAGTCCAAAGATATGCAGGTTAGGTGGATTGGCCATTCGGTGGCACGGTGGTGCAGTGGTTAGCACTGCTGCCTCACGGCGCTGAGGACCCAGGTTCAATCCTGGCTCTGGGCCACTGTCCATGTGGAGTTTGCACATTCTTTCCATGTCTGCGTGGGTCTCACTCCCTCAACCCAAAGATGTGCAGGTAGGTGGATTGGCCACGCTACATTGCCCTTTAATTGGGAAAAAACAATTGAGTACTCTAAATTTTTTTTTTTTAAAAGGTGGATTGGCCATACCAACCTGCCCTTTAGGTTGGGGTTGCAGGAGTAGGATGGGATATTGTGGTTGTTCAAAGGGATGATGCAGACATGATGGGCAGAATGGCCTCATTCTGCACTGTCTGGATTCTAGGTGGCATTAAGGTAAGAACTGGAACAGCTTGGGTTGTGCTGCCCCCATAGTTGAATGGTCACCTGCTTACCTTGATTTTCTGACTCTCCTTCCCATTGACTTTGAATAGTTTGAATTCCAGTGGATTTGTGGATCAAGGGGGGGAAGTGGACCCGAGGTTATTGTTCAGTCATTATTAAATGACAGAGGAGGCCAAAGAGCCTCTGTCTACTGATGTTTCTAATATTTCATTGGAAATCAGACAGGGATTATCCCTGCTGTGTTTCTCTACACTAACATATCCTTTGTAAATTAGTCAGAAGTGAAGTGGCAGCAGTTTCTCAAATATGGGCAGGGGTCTTGCATGCTAACGAGGCGTGCAGTCAGATCAAATATTCTCAATTTCACCGATCACGGAATACAGCCCTGTGAGGGCAGTATTTTGTACAAAGGGAGAGGCCATTATTGGCAAACCTGGCGAATGAAAGGCAAATTCCAATCATTCACTGGCACACACTCATTCACTCTTCAGTGTTCTGCCTTTCACAACTGCACTGACCCCACCCTCCCACCCAACACCTTCGTGTACAATCACAGGGGGTATAACACCTGCCCTTTTTACCTCCTCCCCCTGCATCGTCAAAGGGTCCAAACTATCCTTCCATGTGAAGCAGAGATTTACTTGTACTTCTCCAACTTGATCTACTGTGCTCACAATGTGGTCTCCTCTACACTGGGGATACCAAACACAGACTGGGTGACTGCTTTGCAGAACATTTCCATTCAATCTGCAAGCATGACCCTGAGCTTCTGGCCCGCTGTCATTTTAATTCTCCACTTAGCTCTTACACTGACATCCTCGGCCTGCTACATTACTCCAGTGATGCGTGAGGAACATCACTTCATCTTTAAAGAGGCACTTTACAGCCTTCCAGACTCAACATCAACATTTTCAGATCACATTCTCTGCTACTATTTAGTTTTCTTTTTCTTTGCTGGTTTGTTCTTTTATCTCTTTTATTTCTCCCTTATTTCCATTGCTTTCAGAAGGCAGCTATTTGGGATCCTGCTCTTCCTGCCTCCTCTAGACAGCAATTCTGTTTCTTTACATCTCCCATTATCACTCTCTTTGGCTTTGCACCATGAACTTATTTTAATATATTTTGTCTTCTACCTACCCAGCACTGTATTTTTTTCCTTTTGAATTTTTCTGCTAGAAAAGCATGGAATGAGGCAGTGGGGAAGGGAACACTGACAAAGGAGAGTACTTGCAGGCATGGAGATGGGTTGAAGTGTGTATACTTCAATGCAAGAAGCATCAGGAATAAGGTGGGTGAACGTAAGGCATGGATCGGTACTTGGGACTACGATGTGGTGGCCATCACGGAAACCTGGATAGAAGAGGGGCAGAAATGGTTGTTGGAGGGCCCTGGTTATAGATGTTTCAATAAGATTAGGGAGGGTGGTAAAAGAGGTGGGGGGGTGGCATTGTCAATTAGAGATAGTATAACAGCTGCAGAAAGGCAGTTCGAGGAGTATCACCCTATTGAGGTAGTATGGGTTGAAGTCAGAAATAGGAAAGGAGCAGTCACCTTGTTAGGAGTTTTCTATAGGCCCCCCAATAGTAGCAGAGATGTGGAGGAACAGATTGGGAAACAGATTTTGGAAAGGTGCAGAAGTCATAGGGTAGTAGTCATGGGTGACTTCAACTTCCCAAATATTGAGTGGAAACTCTTTAGATCAAATACTTTGGATGGGGTGGTGTTTGTGCAGTGTGTCCAGGAAGCTTTTCTAACACAGTATGTATATTGTCCGACCAGAGGGGAGGCAATATTGGATTTGGTACTTGGTAATGAACCAGGGCAAGTGATAGATTTGTTAGTGGGGGAGCATTTTGGAGATAGTGACCACAATTCTGTGACTTTCACTTTAGTAATGGAGAGGGATAGGTGCGTGCAACAGGGCAAGGTTTACAATTGGGGGAAGGGTAAATACGATGTTGTCAGACAAGAATTGAAGTGCATAAGTTGGGAACATAGGCTGTCAGGGAAGGACACAAGTGAAATGTGGAACTTGTTCAAGGAACAGGTACTACGTGTCCTTGATATGTATGTCCCTGTCAGGCAGGGAAGAGATGGTCGAGTGAGGGAACCATGGTTGACAAGAGAGGATGAATGTCTTGTTAAGGGGAAAAAGGAGACTTATGTAAGGCTGAGGAAACACGGTTCAGACAGGGCGTTGAAGGGATACAAGATAGCCAGGAGGGAACTGAAGAAAGGGATTAGGAGAGCTATGAGAGGGCATGAACAATCTTTGGCGGGTAGGATCAAGGAAAATCCCAAGGCCTTTTACACATATGTGAGAAATATGAGACTAGAGCGAGGGTAGGTCCGATCAAGGACAGTAGCGGGAGATTGTGTATGGAGTCTGAAGTGATAGGAGAGGTCTTGAACGAGTACTTTTCTTCTGTATTTACAAATGAGAGGGGCCATATTGTTGGAGAGGACAGTGTGAAACAGACTGGTAAGCTCGAGGAAACACTTGTTAGGAAGGAAGATGTATTGGGCATTTTGAAAAACTTGAGGAGAGACAAATCCCCCGGGCCTGACGGGATATATCCAAGGATTCTCTGGGAAGCAAGAGATGAAATTGCAGAGCCGTTGGCAATTATCTTTTCGTCCTCACTGTCAACAGGGGTGGTTCCAGGGGATTGGAGAGTGGCGAATGTGGTGCCCCTGTTCAAAAAAGGGACTAGGGATGACCCTGGGAATTACAGGCCAGTTAGTCTTACTTCGGTGGTAGGCAAAGTAATGGAAAGGGTAGTGAAGGATCGGATTTCTGAGCATCTGAAAAGACACTGCTTGATTAGGAATAGTCAGCACGGATTTGTGAGGGGTAGGTCTTGCCTTACAAGTCTTATTGAATTCTTTGAGGACGTGACCAAGCATGTGGATGAAGGTAAAGCAGTGGATGTAGTGTACATGGATTTTAGTAAGGCATTTGATAAGGTTTCCCATGGTAGGCTTATGCAGAAAGTAAGGGGGCATGGGATAGTGGGAAATTTGGCCAGTTGGATAACGAACTGGCTAACCAATAGAAGTCAGAGAGTGGTGGAGGATGGCAAATATTCAGCCTGGATCCCAGTTACCAGTGGCGTACCGCAGGGATCAGTCCTGGGTCCTCTGCTGTTTGTGATTTTCATTAATGACTTGGATGAGGGAGTTGAAGGGTGGGTTAGTAAATTTGCAGACGGTACGAAGATTGGTGGAGTTGTGGATAGTGAGGAGGGCTGTTGTCGGCTGCAAAGAGACATAGATAGGATGCAGAGCTGGGCTGAGAAGTGGCAGATGGAGTTTAACCCTGAAAAGTGTGAGGTTGTCCATTTTGGAAGGACAAATATGAATGTGGAATACAGGGTTAACGGTAGAGTTCTTGGCAATGTGGAGGAGCAGAGAGATCTCGGGGTCTATGTTCATACATCTTTGAAAGTTACCACTCAAGTGGATAGAGCTGTGAAGAAGGCCTATGGTGCGCTAGCGTTCATTAACAGAGGGATTGAATTTAAGAGCCGTGAGGTGATGATGCAGCTGTACAAAACTTTGGTTATGCCACATTTGGAGTACTGTGTACAGTTCTGGTCGCCTCATTTTAGGAAGGATGTGGAAGCTCTGGAAAAGGTGCAAAGGAGATTTACCAGGATGTTGCCTGGAATGGAGAGTAGGTCTTACGAGGAAAGGTTGAGGGTGCTAGGCCTTTTCTCATTAGAACGGAGAAGGATGAGGGGCGACTTGATAGAGGTTTATAAGATGATCAGGGGAATAGATAGAGTAGACAGTCAGAGACTTTTTCCCCGGGTGGAACAAACCATTACAAGGGGACATAAATTTAAGGTGAATGGTGGAAGATATAGGGGGGATGTCAGAGGTAGGTTCTTTACCCAGAGCATAGTGGGGGCATGGAATGCACTGCCTGGGGAAGTAGGTGAGTCGGAAACATTAGGGACCTTCAAGCAGCTATGGATAGGTACATGGATTACGGTAGAATGATATAGTGTAGATTAATTTGTTCTTAAGGGCAGCACGGTAGCATTGTGGATAGCACAATTGCTTCACAGCTCCAGGGTCCCAAGTTCGATTCCGGCTTGGGTCACTGTTTGTGCGGAGTCTGCACATCCTCCCCGTGTGTGCGTGGGTTTCCTCCGGGTGCTCCGGTTCCTCCCACAGTCCAAAGATGGGCAGGTTAGGTGGATTGGCCATGATAAATTGCCCTTAGTGTCCAAAATTGCCCTTAATGTTGGGTGGAAGTGTTGACCTTGGGTAGGGTGCTCTTTCCAAGAGCCGGTGCAGACTCAATGGGCCGAATGGCTTCCTTCTGCACTGTAAATTCTATGATAATCTATGATTAATCTGGGACAAAGGTTCGGCACAACATCGTGGGCTGAAGGGCCTGTTCTGTGCTGTATTTTTCTATGTTCTATGTTCTAGACTCAACCCTTTCACTTGCTCAGAAACTATTAAATCTCCAAATTTTCCCCGTTAGATGAAAGGACTTTGCCCTGAAACATTAACTCTGTTTCTCTTTCCACAGATGCTGCCAGACCTGCTGAGTGTTTCCAGAATTCCCTATTCTTAGTATAAATGCAGCCTTACAGACGTCTCTGCCCATTCCGAGGTCTAAAAGTAAGGTCCTCTAATTGTATTAATCGAGGCATCAAGAGTATAATGAGCGCACTTCAGGGTCTATCCCAAGAAAGGTGCAGAGACTGGAGAATATTAGCGATGGGAAAGATTGGATCAGCTGGCATTGTTTCTCTTTGGAACTGAAGAGCCTGAGGGGAGTTTTCATGAAGGTGTCCAAAATCACGAGGACCCTAGACAGAGTAGATAGGAAGGACCGGCATCCATTAACAGAGAGGTCACAGATATAAAGTAATTGGCAGAAGAATCAGACGAGAGTTGAAGAGGATATTTTAACCCAGCAAGCATAGGGGGCGGGATTCTCTCAGCCCGGGGCTGGGCCAGAGAACCCCTGCTATCGGCGCGAATCGCGCCACGCTGCCCCAACGCCGGCACACGATTCTCCGCAGAGCGGAAAATCGGTGCCATTGGGCACCGGCATGGTTGGCGCAGCGCCGGTCGGGGGCCGCTCTACGCAGCCAGCCCGCCAATTGGCTTTGCACCATGAACTCATGCCAGAGGCTGAGCGGCCGTCGTGGAAACGCCGAGTCCCGCCGGCGCCGTCCACACCTGCTCTCAGTCGGTGGGAACTTGGCGTTGAAGGGTCGGGGGCCGCCTGTTGGTGGGGAGGGGGGGTCCAACCCCGGGGGGGGCCTCCGATCCGGCATGGCTCGCGATCGGGGCCTACCGATCGGCGGGCCGGCCTGTTTGGCTGGGGACCTCCTTTCCTACGGCCAACGTTGGATGGGCAGATGGACCTTCTTTCTGCTCTAAGATTTTCTATTTCAATGTCTCTATCCCAACAAAGGGTAACAAAATTCAACATGGCGAATGTGACAAATTTACTCCAAATTTACTCTTTCCTGCCGAGGTGCCAAATCCTGAATCTGGATATCAATGTTGCATTGGTTTGTCATGTTTACCATCTTCCAGATGTGATGTTAAACTGACTGTCATACTCTTGGGCAACCACTATTTTGAGGAAGAACAGGTGTGATATCTAATGTATTCTGTCCATGTCACAATGAAACAAATTATTTGGCTATTATCACATTGCTATCTATTTGTGTACAAAGTGACAACAGGAGTTATCACCTTGTAAGAGTACCTGCATGTTATAACCTGCCTGATTACTATTGGCTGGGGACTAATGGCAATCCCACAATCCTCAGTGAGTATGAGCTCCCCCAGTGAGGAGGATGAAGAAATCATTAGCAGAGTCACCTGCATAAATAAAGCTGGCCAGTGTGGAACCAGCTAGAAGAGAGAGCAGTGGTGGAGTACTGCTGCTGTTGTATATATGTAATTGTAAATAAAGTTATTTCTTTTTGATTCTACAAACTCGTGCTGGATTCTTTGTGGCCCTTACAAAACTGCATTTCGAAAGCATGTCATTAGTTGTAAAGCACTTTGGAATATTCTGATGTGCTGAAAGGATTTCCAGAAATATTCTTTCCCATTGTCTCGTTCATCAATCGTAAAAATCCACTGATTAAACACATACACGTTAGCTTAGCTGAAGTTAATATCTTTCGCAAGGCAGTTCTTCTGATGGAATACAGCAGCAGCCACTATATCATCAGAATTTCAGAGATATCTGAAACTTTCTCAAATATCCCTGACTTTATTGCAGCCACATTCACCCACTCAGACCTTCCTTCCACTCAGCCCCACCCACCCTGTAACCAGGGGAGGCAGTGGTATTGTCACTGGTGTTGTGGTATTGTCACTGGACTAGTAACCCAGAGACCCAGAGTAATGCTCTGGAGACCCGGGTGTGAATCCCACCTCGATGGTGAAATTTGAATTCAATAAAAATCTGGAATTAAAAGTCTAATGATGACCATGAAAACATTGTCAATTGTCGCAAAAATCTAATAATAATAATCTTTATTAGTGTCACAAGTAGGCTTACATTAACACTGCAATGAAGTTACTGTGAAAATCCCCTAGTCGCCACATTCCGGTGCCTGTTTGGGTACACTGAGGGAGAATTCAGAATACCCAATTCACCTAACAAGCACATCTTTCAGGACTTTGTGGGAGGAATCCTGAGCACCCCGAGGAAATCCACGCAGACATAGGGGGAACGTGTCGACTCCGCACAGTGACCCAACCTGGGAATCTAACCCAGCTCACTGGCACTGTGAAGCAACTGTGCTTGCCGTCTGGTTCACTAATGTGAGACAGAGACAGACCAGATGACTGTTTTAGTGACTGGAGGCCAGTGTCAAGTGGCATACCTGTGCTGGGTCCCCTATTATTCTTCATTTACATAAACAACATAAGTGACAATGTGGGGATGGGATCAGCAAGTTTGCGGATGACACAAAGATTGGCCGAGTGATTAATAATGAGGATGAGTGTCTTTGGTTGCAGGAAGATATAGACGGGATGGTCAAATGAGCAGATACGTAGCAGGCGATAGACTTTGGAATGAGTAATTTGACAAGGAAGTATTCAATGAACGCCAAGATACTGGGAGGTTCTGAGGAACAAAGGAACCTTGGCGTGCTTGTCCATAGACCTCTGAAGGCGGAAGGGCAGGTTAACCAGGTGGTGAAAAAGGCATATGGGACGCTTGCCTTTATCAATCAAGGCACAGATTGTAAAAGCAGGGAGGTCATGATGGAGTTGTATCGAACTTTGGTGAGGCCACAGCTGGAGTACAGTGTGAAATTCTGGTCGGCACATTATAGGAAGGATGTGATTGTACTAGAGAGGGTGCAGAGGAGAACCATCAGGATGTTGCCTGGGATGGGACATTTAAGTTATGAAGAGAACTTGTTTTCGCTGGGGCAGAGAAGACTGAGGGGTGAGCTGATCGAGGTGTACAAGATTATGGGGGGCATGGACAGGGTGGAGAGGGAGCAGCTGTTCCTCTTAATTGAAGGGTCAGTTACGAGGGGCCACAATTTCAAGGTCAGGGGCTGGAGGTTAAGGGGAGATTTGAGGGAAAACCTTTTCACCCAGAGAATGGTGATGGTTGGAGTGCACTGCCTGGGAGGATGGTAAAGACAGTTTGCCTAACATCCTTTAGAAAGTACCTGGATGAGCATTTGGCATGTCGCAACATTCAAGGCTATGGGCCAAGTGCTGGCAAATGGATTAGGTCGGCAGGTCAGGTGTTTTTCATGGGTCGGTGCAGACTCGATCGCATGAAGGCCTCTTCTGCACTGCATTTCTTCTGAGAGTCTGTGAATGTCCTTTAGGGAAGAAAATCTGTCGTCCTTACCTATTCTGGTCTACTTGTGACTCCAGACCCACAGCAGTGTGGTTGACTCTTAAATGCACTCAGTGATGGGCAATAAATGCTGGCCCAGCCAGCGACGCCCACAACCCATGAATGAATGGGTTGTGGGCAGCACGGTAGCACAAGTGGCTAGCACTGTGGCTTCACAGCGCCAGGGTCCCAGGCTCGATTTCCTGCTGGGTCACTGTCTGTGCGGAGTTTGCACGTTCTCCGCGTGTCTGCGTAGGTTTCCTCCGGGTGCTCCGGTTTCCTCCCACAGTCCAAAGACGTGCAGGTTAGGTGGATTGGCCATGATAAATTGCCCTTAGTGACCAAAAAGATTCAGAGGGGTTACGGGGATAGGGTGGAAGTGAGGGCTTAAGTGGGTCGGTGCAGACTCGATGGGCCGAATGGCCTCCTTCTGCACTGTATGTTCCATGTTCTATGAATGTTTTAAAATCTCAATCTCCACCTCCTACTCAGTACCTCCCTCACTCTCACTCATTTATTCCTTCCCTGTCACACAACCCGTCCCTCCTTCCCAGTCAGCTCCTCACCTTCCCACCATTCACTTATATCCCTTTCCCAGTCACCCATCACCCAGAGAATGGAAAGATTTAGAGGTATCATAAACTCAACATGAGTCGCGAGAGGAGTGAAAACCATGAGGCAAAATGATGTGCCGGCAAAATTATGTGTTATAACCCGCATGAGACCTACGGAGTTGGAGCAATTAGTCTCCCCGTGAGCCTCATTGAGTACGAGCTCCCCCGCTGAGGGACAGGGTAATCAACATTGATATAAAAGTCGGTCAGACTGAGGAACTGACACTTCAGACCCGGCTAGGAAATTAAGAGTAGGGTCAGTACGGGGGCGCAGTGGTTAGCACTGCTGCCTCACGGAGCCAAGGTCCCAGGTTCGGTCCCGGCCCCAGGTCACTGTCTGTGTGGAGTTTACACATTCTCCCCGTGTTTGCTTGGGTCTCACCCCCACAACCCAAAGATGTGCAGGCTAGGTGGATTGGCCATGCTAAATTGCCCCTTAATTGGAAAAAATAAATTGGGCATTCTAAATTTATTTTAAAAAAGGAAATGAAGCGCATTGTATATATTATTACTTTGCAATAAAACTAGGTTCTCTTTATCCACTCACCTTGGACCCATCTGTGGTCACTAACCTATGGAAATAAGAGGGTCATCGGCTCGAGGACGATGTCTGCCCCAGGTTTTCATGTGACTGAACAGGACGACTCTCGGCCCGCAGATCTTTGAACACGTGGGGCAGGACTTCCCATGAAGTAATGGGATCTGGAGTGCAGGATTTGCTTCCCTTTTTTCCCTGATCTAATCCCTCACGGCCTCATTATTAAGGCATTTGGATTCAAGATGTGATACAGCTTGATAGATATTTGATGTCACAATTTTGAATAATTGATAGCAAACCCCCGCCCCCAGACATTAATATCAATGCTACTGAGCTTCGGAATGTCTTTGAAGTGTTTCTTTGTCCTTCCCTGGAACACTAGCCATTTGAGAGTTGAAGAAGCAGTTTTAGAGTGGAAGAGTTTTTCGATCATCTCAAACAGTTTCTGTTCTTCATCCTCTCCTTCCTCCCCACCAACTCTCCCTATTCCACACCAACTCTCCCCCCTCCCCACTGACTTTCCCCATGGCCACAGCTGGGAATATAGCTGAAGAAGAGGAGCTTCGGGAGGCCAAACTGAAGATAAATCCAGGGTATTGGAAGGACCTGGCCCCCAAAAAGGCACTGAGGGGATTGGGAGGCTGGGCTGGAGAGGTTGTGGTGTGGATGTTCAAAGGAGCAAATGACCTGGGAGGGTAGTGCCTCCATTGAGCACAAGAGGAGCGCCCATAGGAGCACCCCCCCGCCCCCCCCCCCCCCCCCCCCAACCTTGTGCCTGAAACCAGCCTACGCACTCAAAGCTGCCAGGCTGCCCGCTTGGAGTGGAACTGCCCATGATGCGGGTAAAATAGCAGCTACGGTGATTAATAAGGGGATCAGGGGTTATGGGGAGAAGGCAGAAGAATGGAAATGAGAAAAATATCAGCCATGATTGAATGGCGGAGCAGACTCGATTGACCGAGTCCTAATTCTGCTCCTATGTCTTATGGTCTTATGGTGGGATGAAGCACTTAACTGGCCATTAATTGGTTAATTTAGGACCCCCAATGAAATAAAATGAAATGAAAATCGCTTATTGTCACAAGTAGGCTTCAAATGAAGTTACTGTGAAAAGCCCCTAGTCGCCACATTCTGGCGCCTGTTCGGGGAGGCTGTTACGGGAATGGGCCCAACGGCGGGTCGCCTGGCCAAAGGTGGTGGTTAATGGTTAATGGCATGCCATGCCATGCCTTCATAGAGAAATCTGTAAACTGAATACCCCATAAAATGGAGACAGATTGTAGGCAGGCCTATATTGCTTGGAGTTTAGAACAATGGGAGGTGATCTCATTGAAACAAATAAAACTCTGAAAAGGTTTGACAGGATAGATATAGAGATACTGAAATAACCTTTCCCCAGACTGGAAAAAGGAGCACATGGGGTCGCATTCTCAGGATAAGGGATTGTCTATCTCGGGCTAAGATGAAGAGAAAGGTTGTTAAAGTTTAGAATTCTCAATTGTGAGCATATTCAAGACGGTGGGTGTTAACTTTTAGATACCAGGGCAATCAAGGCATATGGCAACAGTGCAGGAAGATGTAGCTGAGGTAGAATATCAGTCAAGACCTTATTGGGCCGGCTCCACTTTCTTATGTTCTTAGGCATGGCCACACTTTATGAATAGCTTGTTTATTTGGGAGGTTATCAACAAATTTGGACATTCTGAATTCTCCCTCTGTGTACCCGAACAGGCGCTGGAATGTGGCGACTAGGGGCTTTTCACAGTAACTTAATTGCAGTGTTAATGAAAGCCGACTTGTGACAATAACGATTATTATTATTATTAACTCAAAAGATAAATCGTGCCAATATTCGGCCTGATTTCATTGAATATTCTAGGGGTACATTCCCTGGGCCAAGTGGACAGACCTTTCAGGTCAGATTCTCCAGCCCCCAGTTGCATGTTTCTCGGCAGCGGGAAATGGCGTGCCATTCGCTGGCGGCGGGCTTCTCTATTCCCATTCTGAAAATGGGAATTCTCATTGAACCACCCAACTCTGCCGGGAATCCCGCGTGCGGAGGTGCGCTGCTGGCAGGACTAGAGAATCCTGCCGTAGAAAACAGCTTGAGAATTCTGGCCCTCATTTCATGCCTTCTAGATCAGGTTGTCCAAGGCTGGCCTAATCAAAGGACGTCAAGGGTTATACATTCAGAGCCCTGCTTGAGTTTGGGTCTTAATACAGGAGCCAGTTTGATACATTTGCAGTGAATTGCCCGAGCAAAAAATGATAACATTCTATTAGATTTCTGAATTACTTACTGTACCTGTACATTAGCCATTTGTGATTCATGCACCGGGGCACCCAGATCCCTCTGCACCTCAGAGCTCTGCAATCTCTCACCATTTAGATAATAAGCTTCTTTTTTATTCTTCCTGCCAAAATGCAAAATTTTACATTTTCCCACATTAAACAGTTAAGGTCCCAGCACAGATCTCTGTGGCACACCACACATTCCATCCTGCCAACCAGAAAATGACCAATTTGTTCCAACTCTCTGTTTCCTGTCAGCCAGTCAATCTTGAATCCCTGCCAAAATGTTAGCCCCTATACCATGAGCTTTTATTTTCTGCAATACACTTTGCTGTGGCAACTTATCAAATGCCTTCTGGAAATGTAAATAGAATACATCCACTGGTTCCTCTTTATCTTTATCTACCTCTTCCTCTTTATCTACAGCACACTCATCTTTTGCACTGTAAATTCTATGAAATTCTATGAAATCCAATAAATTGGTTAAACATGATTTTCCTTTCACAAAGCCATGTTGACTCTGCCTGATTGCCTTGAATTTTTCCAAGTGCCCTGCTATAGCATCTTCAATAATAACATTTTTCTCATGATAGATGTCAAACTAACTGGCCTGTAGATTCCTGCTTTCTGTCTCCCTCCCTTTTTGGATAAATATTTGCTAATTTCCAATCCAATGGAACCTTCCCAAATCCAGGGAATTTTGGAAAATAAACCCAATTCATCAACTACCTCACTTCTTAACACCTGAGGCTGAAGTCCATGAAGGTGAGATTTGAAAGATTTTTTTTTGTTTCCATTGGGCCAGTAGATAGAGGAATGTTTCTCCAGAGACCCACAAAGTAACTTTGAGCTTCCCTCATCTCAAGCTTCCCTTCAATCTCCTCTCCCATCATGGTAACCTCTGGAATGCCCATGCCCTCATTGCCTGACAGACTGCCAAGGACCTGCAAAGGCCGACTGCCCAATCAAATTTCCCCTCTGCGACCCCTGTCCCTCCACCACCCCGAACCCCATTGTGAGGAACTCCCTTGTAAATCCTTGTCAGACTCTTGTTTCCTTTTTACTTCCAGTTCTTTTGGCCATTATCATCCCAGCACCGAGGCATTGTTGGGGCCTATACCTTTAATTAAAAAAGACAGTCCTTTTTGCTGACATTAGCATTGGCAATTCTTGACAGACCTTGCTCGTAACCAATCAACTCCATTGAAATCCTAAGAGGCTAAGCATATCCTCAATGCGGATTGGTGCTTTTTATTCTGGAATGCTCTGCAGGGTCACTCTGTGGGCGGGATTCTCTGAACCTGCGCCGGTTGGGTGAATCCCCGTTCCCACCGTATTTTTGCGCGACGCTGGTCCGATGCCGTTTCGCGATTCTCCCAACAGGCCTGAACGGCGCGGTCATGACCAGCGCCGAGCGGCCGGGAGAATTGCCGGAGGGGCTCCATTTAGCGATTCTCCAGGGCCCTGCCGATTCTGCGGCCCAGGTGGTCCGAATTCCCGACTGCAAGACCCCAGGTCACGCCGGTGCCGTTCCAACCTGCTTTTAAAAATCGTGAGCCAGCACAACTCACAGCACAAAAGGTGAAAACATTGAGGGAGAACTAGGGAATAGGGCCACTATGGCTCTGAGGAAGAGCAGACAGGGAGAAGTTGCTGAACACAGCGGGTCTGGTGGCCTGAAGTGCATATGTTTTGATGCAAGAAGTATTACGGGTAAGGCAGATGAACTTAGAGCTTGGATTAGTACTTGGAACTATGATGTTGTTGCCATTACAGAGACCTGGTTGAGGGAAGGACAGTTTTGGCAGCTAAACGTTCCAGGATTTTGATGTTTCAGGCGGGATAGAGGGGGATGTAAAAGGGGTGGCGGAGTTGCACTACTGGTTAGGGAGAATATCACAGCTGTACTACGGGAGGACACCTCAGAGGGCAGCGAGGCTATATGGGTAGAGATCAGGAATAAGAAGGGCGTAGTGACAATGTTGGGGGTTTACTACAGGCCTCCAAACAGCCAGCGGGATATAGAGGAGCAGATAGGTAGACAGATTTTGTAAACGAGTGAAAACAACAGGGTTTTTGTGATGAGAGACTTCAATTTCCCCAATATTGACTGGGACTCACTTTGTGCTAGGGGCCTGGACAGAGCAGAGTTTGTGAGGAGCATCCAGGAGGGCTTCTTAAAACAATATGTAGACAGTCCAACTAGGGAAGGGGCTGTACTGGACCTGGTATTGGGGAATGAGCCCGGCCAGGTGGTAGAGGTTTTAGTAGGAAAGCATTTCGGGAACAGTGACCACAATTCAGTAAGTTTTAAAGTGCTGGTGGACAAGGATAAGAGTGGTCCTAGGATGAATGTGCTAAATTGGGGGAAGGCTAATTATAACAATATTAGGCGGGAACTGAAGAACCTAGATTGGGGGCGGATGTTTGAGGGCAAATCAACATCTGACATGTGGGAGGCTTTCAAGTGTCAGTTGAAAGGAATTCAGGACCGGCATGTTCCTGTGAGGAAGAAGGATAAATACGGCAAATTTCGGGAACCTTGGATAACGAGAGATATTGTAGGCCTCGTCAAAAAGAAAAAGGAGGCATTTGTCAGGGCTAGAAGGCTGGGAACAGAAGAAGCCTGTGTGGAATATAAGGAAAGTAGGAAGGAACTTAAGCAAGGAGTTAGGAAGGCTAGAAGAGGTCACGAAAAGTTATTGGCAAATAGGGTTAAGAAAAATCCCAAGGCTTTTTACACATACATAAAAAGCAACAGGGTAGCCAGGGAAAGGGTTGGCCCACTGAAGGATAGGCAAGGGAATCTATGTGTGGAGCCAGAGGAAATGGGCGAGGTACTAAATGAATACTTTGCATCAGTATTCACCAAAGAGAAGGAATTGGTGGATGTTGAGTCTGGAGAAGGGTGTGTAGATAGCCTGGGTCACATTGAGATCCAAAAAGACATGGTGTTGGGCGTCTTGAAAAATATTACGGTAGATAAGTCCCCAGGACCGGATGGGATCTACGCCAGAATACTGAAGGAGGCTTGAGAGGAAACTGCTGAGGCCTTGACAGAAATCTTTGGATCCTCACTGTCTTCAGGTGATGTCCCGGAGGACTGGAGAATAGCCAATGTTGTTCCTTTGTTTAAGAAGGATAGCAAGGATAATCCAGGGAACTACAGGCCGTGGTAGGGAAATTACTGGAGAGAATTCTTCGAGACAGGATCTACTCCCATTTGGAAGAAAATGGACGTATTAGTGAGAGGCAGCATGGTTTTGTGAAGGGGAGGTTGTGTCTCACTAACTTGATAGAGTTTT
Source organism: Scyliorhinus torazame (assembly GCF_047496885.1). Lineage (NCBI taxonomy): Eukaryota > Metazoa > Chordata > Chondrichthyes > Carcharhiniformes > Scyliorhinidae > Scyliorhinus > Scyliorhinus torazame. Next base: position 180,716,047 of record NC_092713.1, read on the forward strand.
TTGAAGAGGTCACAAAGATGATTGATGCAGGTAGGGCAGTGGATGTTGTCTCTATGGACTTCAGTAAGGCCTTTGACACGGTCCCTCATGGTAGACTAGTACAAAAGGTGAAGTCACGCGGGATCAGGGGTGAGCTGGCAAGGTGGATACAGAACTGGCTAGGTCATAGAAGGCAGAGAGTAGCAATGGAAGAGTGCTTTTCTAATTGGAGGGCTGTAACTAGTGGTGTTCCGCAGGGATCAGTGCAGGGACCTTTGCTGTTCATAGTAAAAATAAATGATTTGGAGGAAAATGTAAGTGGTCTGATTAGTAAGTTTGCAGACGACACAAAGGTTAATGGAATTGCGGATAGCGATGAGGACTGTCAGAGGATACAGCAGGATTTAGATCATTTGAAGACTTGAGAGGAGAGATGGCAGATGGAGTTTAATCCGGACAAATGTGAGGTAATGCATTTTGGAAGGTCTAATGCAGGTAGGGAATGTACAGTGAATAGTAGAACCCTCAAGAGTATTGAAAGTCAGAGAGATCTAGGTGTACAGGTCCACAGGTCACTGAAAGGGGCAACACTGGTGGAGAAGGTAGTCAAGAAGGCATACGGCATGCTTGCCTTCATTGGTCGGGGCATTGAGTATAAGAATTGGAAAGTCATGTTGCAGCTGTATAGAACCTTAGTTAGGCCACACTTGGAGTATAGTGTTCAATTCTGGTCGCCACACTACCAGAAGGATGTGGAGGCTTTAGAGAGGGTGCAGAAGAGATTTACCAGGATGTTGCCTGGTATGGAGGGCATTAGCGGTTGAATAAACTTGGTTTGTTCTTACTGGAACGACGGAGGTTGAGGGGCGACCTGATAGAGGTCTATAACATTATGAGGGGCATAGACAGAGTGGATAGTCAGAGGCTTTTCCCCAGGGTAGAGGGGTCAATTACTTGGGGGCATAGGTTTAAGGTGCGATTGGCAAGGTTTAGAGGAGATGTACGAGGCAAGTTTTTTACACAGAGGGTAGTGGGTGCCTGGAACTCGCTACCGGAGGAGGTGGTGGAAGCAGGGAAGATAGTGACATTTAAGGGGCATCTTGACAAATACATGAATATGATGGGAATAGAGGGATACGGACCCAGGAAGTGTAGAAGATTGTAGTTTAGTCGGGCAGCATGGTCGGCAGGGGTTTGGAGGGCCGAAGGGCCTGTTCCTGTGCTGTACTTTTCTTTGTTGGTTGTTGTTCTTTGGCTGGCTCACGATCCGGAAGCAAGAGGTGAGGGGATCGGTGTGGGGGGAACCTCTGGGTGGCAGGACGGGCACGGGCGTGCCTGGGAGGCGAAGGGGGTCATGGGGTGAGAGCCTCCAGGTTCGGAGGGGGGGCATGGGGAGGACAGCCCCGCCGGCCGGGTACGGGCCGCTATGGCAGGGCGGCCAGGCTGATGGGCACCGACCCTGGGCACTGGCTGAGCGCGAGACCCCGGCCGTGCGTACGGGTTCCGGATCCCTCTCGGGGGAGGCGCGCCACCCAGTTGGCGGCACCCACCAGCTGGTAGGTGCAGGGCCGCACCCATGGCATCCCCCAGTGAGGGCACTGCCATCCATCGATGGTGCCATCATGAGGGACGTGCAACAGGAGTCGGGGCACAGAGGGTGTGGCCAGGGGTGGGTGTGCATGCGTGTGTGTGGCGTGAGTGTGGCACAATCGGCTAACCAGGGCGGCCATGCAGCCCATGGCACCTGGTTGTGGAGGGAGCCATGCGCCATGGTTAAACCTGTTGTCTACCCCCCCCCACCCCCTGCAGATCATAATGTTTGGGCACCAGCCTGCGATGTTGGCCGCCGTGGCGGGGGCCGCAGCCCTGTGGCAGCGTCGGCGCAGGCGGCTCAGTGAGGAGGCGGCTGCAGCAGAGGGACAGGCTGCAGAGGGACAGGCTGCAGCAGAGGGACAGGCTGCACAGGGACAAGCTGCAGAGGGACAGGCTACAGCAGAGGGACAGGCTGCACAGGGACAAGCTGCAGAGGGACAGGCTGCAGCAGAGGGACAGGCTGCACAGGGACAAGCTGCAGAGGGACAGGCTGCAGCAGAGGGACAGGCTGTAGCAGAGGGACGGACTGCAGCAGAGGGACGGACTGCAGCAGAGGGACAGGCTGCAGAGGGACAGGCTGCAGCAGAGGGACAGGCTACAGCAGAGGGACAGGCTGCAGAGGGACAGGCTGCAGAGGGACAGGCTGCAGCAGAGGGACAGGCTGCAGCAGAGGGACAGGCTGTAGCAGAGGGACGGACTGCAGCAGAGGGACAAGCTGCAGAGGGACAGGCTGCAGCAGAGGGACGGGCTGCAGCAGAGGGACAGGCTGCAGAGGGATGGGCTGCAGCAGAGGGACAGGCTGCAGCAGAGGGACAGGCTGCAGAGGGACAGGCTGCAGCAGGGGGACAGGCTGCAGCAGAGGGACGGGCTGCAGCAGAGGGACAGGCTGCAGAGGGACGGGCTGCAGCAGAGGGACGGGCTGCAGCAGAGGGACAGGCTGCAGAGGGACAGGCTGCAGCAGAGGGACAGGCTGCAGCAGAGGGACAGGCTGCAGAGGGACAGGCTGCAGCAGGGGGACAGGCTGCAGCAGAGGGACGGGCTGCAGCAGAGGGACAGGCTGCAGAGGGACGGGCTGCAGCAGAGGGACGGGCTGCAGCAGAGGGACGGGCTGTAGCAGAGGGACAGGCTGCAGAGGGACAGGCTGCAGCAGGGGGACAGGCTGCAGCAGGGGGACAGGCTGCAGCAGAGGGACAGGCTGCAGCAGAGGGACGGGCTGCAGCAGAGGGACGGGCTGTAGCAGAGGGACAGGCTGCAGAGGGACAGGCTGCAGCAGGGGGAACGGGCTGTAGCAGAGGGACAGGCTGCAGCAGGGGGACAGGCTGCAGCAGGGGGACAGGCTGCAGCAGAGGGACAGGCTGCAGCAGAGGGACGGGCTGCAGCAGAGGGACAGGCTGCAGCAGAGGGACAGGCTGCAGAGGGACAGGCTGCAGCAGAGGGACAGGCTGTAGCAGAGGGACAGGCTGCAGCAGAGGGACAGGCTGCAGCAGGGGGACAGGCTGCAGCAGAGGGACAGGCTGTAGCAGAGGGACAGGCTGTAGCAGAGGGACAGGCTGCAGCAGGGGGACGGGCTGTAGCAGAGGGACAGGCTGCAGCAGGGGACAGGCTGCAGCAGAGGGACAGGCAGCAGCAGAGGAACAGGCTGCAGCAGGGGGACAGGCTGCAGCAGAGGGACAGGCTGCAGAGGGACAGTGTAGCGCACAAAGACTCCCGAGAGACGAATAGAGGTGAAGTCGATGAGGCTTTATTAAGCGTGACTCGTTCTCCGCAGTTCAGCAACAGACTGGAGGTGCGGGGAGAATTCCTGGTTCTTGTACTCCGCCTTCAGGGCGGAGCTAGAGATCAACAGCCAACCAGGATCCGGGATCTGTCAGCCAATGACATCACGGCTTCACAGTCCCACATGAACCCTAATGCATACTACCACAGACAGGTGGCACCCGCTCAGGCTGCAGTGCCGCCCGACCGACAGGCACAGAGGAGGAGGACAATGACGGGGCCGAGGCACAGGATGAGGATACCGATGTGGATGGGGGGGAGGAGCAGCAGAAAGCGGAGGAGGAGAAGGTGCCACAGCGCAGGAGGCGGCCGATGAGGCCTCGTGTCTACCGGCACCGCATGTCCTTCGAGGACCTGCCAGACATGGCATGCAGGAGGAGACTCCGGATGAGCCGGGAGACCGTCGCCCATATCATTTACCTGATGGCACACCTGGCACCGGGTGGAACAGGGGGAGGGCATGCTATCCCGGTGGCCGTCAAGGTGACGGTGGCCCTGAACCTCTACGCGATTGGGCCGTTCCCATCGCTGAGTGGGGACCTGTCCGGCATCTCCGAGGCATTGGTGCACCGGTGCATCCGTGCAGTGACAGACGTACTGTATGACATCACGGCCCGGTACATCCAGTTTCCTGTGGACCGCCCACCAGGATCCCCAGGCAGCGGGATTCGCAGTCGTGGCCAGGATACCCATGGTCCAGGGGTGATCGATGGGGTGCACGTCGCCATGCGGCCACCAGCGGAGAACAGGGACGTGTTCATGAACAGGAAGGGGACCCACTCCATGAACATTCAGGTGGTCTGTGACCACCAGATGAAGATCCTGCACGTCTGCGCCCGGTACTCGGGCAGTGTACATGATGCGTTTATCCTGGCGCAATCATTCATCCCCGGCATGTTCGAGGGACAACCCCCCCCCCCCCCCACGGCTGCAGGGCTGGTTGCTGGGCGACAAGGGTTACCCGTTGCGGTCATGGCTGATGACGCCTATACGGAGGCCACAGACCGACGTGGAGACCCGCTACAATGAGGCCCATGCAGCAACCAGGGTTGTGATCGCGAGGTGCTTTGAGCTGCTGATGTTGCGCTTCAAGTACTTGGATCACTCTGGAGGGGCCCTCCAGTACCCGTCAGAGTGGGTAGGCCGCATTGTTGTGGTCTGCTGCGTCCTGCACAATATAGCCCAGCAGAGGGGCGATGTGCTGGAGGAGGAGTGGGCAGAGGGGGAGCCCGAGGAAGGGCACGGCTCTCCAGATGAGGAGGATGGGGTGGGGGGGGGGGGGGATCGACGGGACATAGGGGCTGGGTATGGGAGGCTGCACAACAACACCAGCTTGGCCAGCGAGCACGTTGACCGGCACACGTTTCACCAACTAGGTGGTAGGGGCTCGCTCTGCACGGGCACTGACCCCACTGTACAGCACCACCTCACCACCCCGCATTCCCACCTCCCACAACACCCATGAGGCACACCACCCACACCACTCATCACCCTTAGCTTGCACACTACTTCATGCACCACACCCCTCCATTACACATCCACCTACGGCACAACAGGCTAGGCTCACATGGTTGCTTGTGGAAGCAGGTGTGCTCGATGCCATGGAGGATGATGACAACCCGCTCTGCAATGAGCTCTGAGCTCAAAATCGTCAGACAACGTCTGACTCATGGCCACTCATGGTGCCTGTCTGCGTGCTGGACACTCGATCGCATGGCACGGTCGAATCGCTGGGGCGGGGTGGCGTGGACGTCCGGGGGGGGGGGCACATTACACCCACCGGAGCTCAAGTTCGTTAACCCCTCGACCACAGTGGCACTCAGTCCCCTACCCGACCCCATAGGCATCGGACTTAGCACAGGGCAGCTTGCATTGGTGTAACAGTGAGTTTAATTAGAAAGGGTACATACACGTGCCCTAGCCCTATAACTAAACTGTGCCCTGCACCCGTGCCAACTTACTAGGTGTCTAACTTCCTGGCCTTACGGGCCTTACCACTACGTCTCTGTGCTTGCCCAGACGGTACAGCAAGAGTGGAGGCGGACTGCTGAGACGCCTGCCCTGCAACTTGGCTCCCCGTTGGCGCTCATTTCCTAGGGCGTCCCAGTCTGGGTGGGCCAGGCTGCTCCGCGGGTGTGCTGGATGGCGTGGTGCCACCCTGTTCAGGCCGCTGCCCACCAGATGCACCAGGGACGGAACGGGGGGAGTCCGAGATGCTGCGGTGTTCCGGGACCTCCTCTGTCGGGAGTCACCGGAATGGGTCCCAGCCCCTCCTCCTCCCTCGGGGTGCCCGGTGGCCTCCGGGCCTCACTCTGGGACGGGGGTGCGAGCGGAGACAAGCCCCGAGACACCACCGACACCTGCCGCTGCCAATCCTGGAGGCCCGCTGTGGTATCGACCAGGGTCCTAACGTCAGCTGCGATGGAGCCCAGGGAGTGGGCCATCCCTGTCTGGGACTGCGCCACCTCCCTCTGGGCTTGTGCGACGCCATCCAGCATCTGGGCAAGGCCGCCGAAGCTCTCAGCAATGGCCTGCTGAGACTGGGCCATGGCCTGCTGAGACTGGGCCATGGAGCACCGCTGAAATCTCCAGCTGGCTCTGGCACATGGCTGCCTGTGAGAGGGCAGCCCTGTCCTGGGCCACGGATGATGCATGCACAAGAAGCCCCACGACTTGCATAACCTGACCCATGGCCGACACCGCTGCCCCCATTGCCTCTACCGCGGACGCCACCCGTGCGGTGTCGGCCAGGGTGGCAGCCATGACCGGCACCACTCCCTCTCCTGGACGTGGATGGACTCATCCACCTGCTTCTTCAGCTGCTGGAAGCTGGCCGTCATCCGTTGTCTAGTCCCTGGGTGTCTAACTGCAGTGGGTGTATGGGTGAGTCTTGTAAGTCCAGTAACCCGGGGACCGTCTGGGCGGCAGCTGGTTGCTGGGGCTGGGCTGCCTTCCGACCGTCCAGCCCCTCTGCTGCTCCTACCTCCACCTGCTGTACCGGGACGGCTGTGTTGTGCGCACCAGTGAGTGTCCCAGAAGCCTCATCACTAAAGTGCCCAACCGAGGTGATAGTGTCTGCGATGATGGAGGGTGTGGGTGACAGCAATGCCTAGAAGTCAAGATCGTCGTCCGAGCCATAGTCCGGGGTGTCCTGCATCGACTCCTGGCCCGATGGGCCCTGATTTGCCCTTCTGCGATTCACTGTCCTGTCTGTCAGTCCTCTGGGTTGCTGTCCTCTGTGTGTCCGTCCTCTGTGTGTCCGTTTCATGGGTTTCAGTCCTCTGTGTGTCAGTGTCCTCGGTGTCGCGCGTATTTGGGTCCTGGGTATCCGTGTCCAGGCTTTCGGTGTCCTGGGTGTCCGTCCTCTGTGTCTCTGTCTCCTGGGTCTCCGTGTCAGTGGATGAGCTTCCATGGCGTCTGGCCTCCCCGCCGTGGCCTGCGTCCCTGGGGGCCTCTGGACCTGGCACTGGCCGTGGGCATGGAACGCCAGACGGGCCGGGACGACCAGTGGCTGGTCCTGTCAGACACACGGCAGCATGTATCGTTCGACAGGTGGCCGGCGGGGAGGGGGATGCAGTGGGCATGGGGTGAGGGGGGTGCAGTGGGCATGGGGTGAGGGGGGTGCAGTGAGCATGACGTGAGGGGGGTGCAGTGAGCATGGGGTTAGGGTGGCAGTGGGCATGATGGGGGGTGAGGGAGTCAGGCGGGGGAGTCTCACTTGCTGGTTCACCTCCGACCTGACAGCCGGCAACATCCCGGTCCTCCCCTCCGCTAACGAGGTCCAATGCCGTCTGCTCATGGATGCAGTACGGTGGACCCCAGTTCTCTCCCGTTCCCTGTGGTTGTGGGCAGTCTTCTCCTGGGTGGGGGGAGGAACAAACATCAGTGTTCGGCAGTCCGACGTTGGCAGCGCAGATGTTGGGTATATGATGGCATGGCATCACGGGGCACCCGGCCCATGTGCATCAGGTAGGGAGTTCGCCGTCCCACTGGGGGATGGGGAGGGGGCGCCTTTCACATGTCTGGGTGGTATGCGAGGGTGGTGCCAGGGGCTCCTTCCACAAACGCCGGACTATGCTGCGCGGGTGGTGGTGTCCACATCTGGGGCACCGGACCGCCCTCCTCTCCTCGACCGCATCAAGCAGCGTATCACCCTCTGTGTGTCCGTTTCCTGGGTTTCAGTCCTCTGTGTGTCAGTGTCCTTGGTGTCGCGCGCATTTGGATCCTGGGTGTCCGTGTCCAGGTCGTGGTCCCTGAACCTCGGTGCGGCACGGCAGATGGTGGCCACCTTTCGGGTCTCGGGAATCCGCGCCGCTCACGTACATTTAGCGACAGGGTCTAGCGTCATTGACGCGTCGCGCCTATCCGCCGACGGTCTGGGGCCGCTCCCACCCCGCTTCTCACCGCGCCCGTGCTGGTCCCTTTTGCGGGCCAGAATCACTGCTGACACCAGCCGCTGGTCGTCCCGGCCCGTCTGGCGTTCCATGCCCACGGCCAGTGCCAGGTCCAGAGGCCCCCAGGGACGCAGGCCACGGCGGGGAGGCCAGACGCCATGGAAGCCTGTCCACTGACACGGAGACCCAGGAGACAGAGACAAACTGTCCCGGTTTTACAACGGCTTTAACATTTAGCCACTGGATCAGAGAATCCCGCCCAGTGTGCTTTGTTTTAGTTTTGATTGGAACTACAGAGCTCAGCAGAATTCTTTGAATCTCCCTCCCAGAAAGGGTGGAATTCTCTCTCAAATCTTAGGGGGAACTCCCTTGAGGTAAACAGAGCAGTTAGTGAGCATTCAAAGCCTGAAGATAGAGCTGGGGAGGGGGAACTTGAATACCTGGCGGAAACTGTTGCTCTGATATTCTGTTGAACTGAGATAAGCTGTTGGTGAGTCTGCTGAAGCTGACCCCATATCAGAAACTGAGCAGACCTGAAGAGCATCTTCTGTGGGCAAGGTCCAGCTCAACACAAATTGAAGCGTGTCCCTAGGGCGGATCCCACTGCCTGAGAATCTGGCCTGAGTGGCCCAGCTTGAAAATCCAAACCAACTGATGGTTTTCAACACCTCGCATTCTGAAGAGATCACCGCCGACAAAGACTGCTACCTCAGCATCAAAGAACCATCTCATGACCTTTTAATCCCTGTTATTTTCAATCCTTTCCCTACCCCAGAGTATGTCTGTCTTATGCGTGTTTGAGTGGATTTTGGGAGAGCGTTTCGGGAATAATTAGATCGGTAGACTATTGCTCCATTTTTACCATTATATTTTCATCCTTTTTCTTGATATAAATAAACAGTTTTTAAATATTTTACTTACCAATCTGGTACCTCTAACTCATTGGAGCAGTCAAAGGTCACAAATCCTAGGAAAATACACAAATTATGGTTCATTCACTTCTGTTGGGACTCTGGGGTCTGTGGGGTTCGAATAGGCCGCACGCTCATCCAGGGTGTCGTAACACCATCCTCCACTGGGCCAAATTGTCAGGACTCCCTGTTTACGCCCGAGGTCCAAGGCTCTTTCTGGAAATTAGACCCATGTGTTAACATCTCTCTGCCCCTCTAGATCTGAATCTGTCTCTCATCTTTGCTGTCTGCACAAACTGGTTAAAATCGAGACTGGGGAATTAATTGCTGCCTGGAGTCCTAACGCCTAAACCCAGGATTACCAAGACACTTGGATACTGCAATGTGAGGAGTGTAGGGTGTAATCCGGGTTAATGAACTAAGATTGGCCGAATATTTTGCTCAGCTGTAATCGTCTTGTAAATGAATGTCAATTATAGCTCGATCCTATGTAGAAATAGTTCCTCCTCCCACTTGATCTTTGATTCCAGGTTTGCCTCTGAAGGGTTTAAGAGGGAACACAGAAAGTGAAAACCAATCAGGTGGCAAATTACAAAGGAGATGTTATTTCATTAATCATTGTGCTTCAAACAAACATCTTGGGCATTGATTTACTCATTCTCCCCTTGAATTACAGGCTGTTATTTACAAATGTACCTTTAATTAAGCTGAGTGTGTATTGAGATCTTATTTTGATGCATTATTTCGATTTCACTGTACCGCCCATTCATACTGCAGCTTTTGAAAAATTGAACGATTCCCAGCTGAATGCAGCAGATTAGCCTGGTGCTCATGTGTGAGCTTTCCACTGCTGGATGTGGAGTCAAATGCAGTCTTCTGATAGCTCATGGTTTATGAAGTGAGTTCTGTGTGGGACTGCGTGTAGACTAACCAATAGCAGCAGGGCTAGGATGACTGCTGAGCATGATTTAACATCAGCTGGGACATAACTGAAGCACGAATGGGTAGGGGGTGTTTTGAATAGATTGAATGTGACCAGTAAATCAGTTCAGGCATTGCAGGAATAGAATTACAGAGAAGGACCAACAGTGTTGATGGGGATATCGGAAAGATACATTTCCCTCAGAACTACTTTGTATGTTCCCCACATACCTGGTCCTATAACCTGATCTCAGGTATAATAATAATAATCTTTATTAGCGTGACAAGTCGGCTTGCGTTAACACGACAATGAAGTTACTATGAAAATCCTCTAGTCGCCACATTCCCCCGTCTGTTTAGAAAGACTGAGGGAGAATTTAGAATGCCCAAACCACCTAACATTGTCCAGTATCTAGACTCATAAGTTTATTTGAGCTGAACAAACCAGCCAGGACTTGGTTTGGTCCTGATCTCAGCAGAGGTAACAGCAGGAGGCAATGATTGTGTGTGTGAGAGGGCCAGTAGACAAACAGGGACTTTTTCATTGGAGCTGTACCTATCTGGAAGGTCGAGCTCAGTTGTGAAGCCCATCATGGTCAATGGGTCTGCAGGGGAAGGCGGTGCCATAATGGTATTGTCACTGTACTAGTAATCCAGAAACCCAGGGTAATGCTCTGGGTTCCCAGGGGCGGGATTCTCCGACACCCCGCCGGGTCGGAGAATCGCTGGGCGGCGACGAAAACCCCGCCCCCGCCGCCCGCCGAATTCTCCGAAGGGTGAAAAGTCGACGGGGCGTCAATCGCGCCACCCGCTTCGGAGAATGGCAGGGGCGGGCGCCTGACAATAGACTCCGGGGCTGCCCATATTCTCCCAGCCGGATGGGCCTAAGTCCCGCCGACGTGACCACGCGTCACGTCGGTGTGAATCAAAACACCTTTTTAACGGCGTCAACCAGGGCTGATGGTTGACGCCGTCCAGCGTGGAGGTAGGTCACGGCCTGGGGGGTGGCCGCAGGAGAGGTGATTGCGTGGCCACAGTCTGTGTGTGTGGGGGAGAGGTGTGTGTGGGTGTGTGTGCGGTGGGGGGGTGGGGCGGGAGTGGGGGGAGCTTCGGGGGAGTGCCGGGGAAGGGGGGGTGAGTGCCGGCGAGGGGGACGGGGGGGATGAGTTCTGGGGACGGGGGGGTGAGTGCTGGGGAAGGGGGGGTGAGTGCCGGGGACGGGGGGGGTGAGTGCTGGGGACGGGGGGGTGAGTGCCGGGGACGGGGGGGTGAGTGCTGGGGAAGGGGGGGTGAGTGCCGGGGACGGGGGGGGGCGAGAGCCGGGGAGGGGGGGTGAGTGCCAGGGACGGGGGGGTGAGAGCCGGGGAGGGGGGGTGAGTGCCAGGGACAGGGGGGTGAGTGCCGGAGACAGGAGGTGGGGGTGAGTGCCAGGGGGGGGGGGGGGGGGGGGGTGAGTGCCGAGGAGGGAGGGGGGGGTGAGTGGCGGGGACGGGGGGGTGAGTGCCGGCGAGGGGGGGGTGAGTGCCGGGGATGCGGGGGTGACTGCTGGGTACGGGGGGTGGTGATGCCGGGGACGGGGCGGTGAGTGCCGGGGACGGGGTGGGGGAGAGCTGGGTACGGGAGGGGGGGGGGTGAGTGACGGGTACGGGGATGTGAGTGCCGGGTACGGGGCGGTGAGTGCCGGGGACGGGGGGGTGGGTGCCGGGGACAGGGGGTGAGAGCCGGGGAGGGGGGGGTGAGTGCCAGGGACAGGGGGGTGAGTCCCGGAGACAGGGGGGGGGTGAGTGCCAGGGACGGGGGGGGGGGGGGGGGTGAGTGCCGAGGAGGGAGGGGGGGGTGAGTGGCGGGGACGTGGGGGTGAGTGCCGGCGAGGGGGGGGGTGAGTGCCGGGTACGGGGGGGGGGGTGGTGATGCCGGGGACGGGGCGGTGAGTGCCGGGGATGGGGTGGGGGAGAGCTGGGTACGGGAGGGGGGGGTGAGTGCCGGGTACGGGGACGTGAGTGCCGGGGACGGGGGGGGGAGAGTGCCGGGTACAGGGGGGTGAGTGCCGGGGACGGGGATGTGTGTGCCGGGGACGGGGTGGTGAGTGCCGGGGACGGGGATGTGAGTGCCGGGGATGGGGGGGTGAGTGCCGGGGAGGGGGACGGGGGGGGGGGATGAGTGCTGGGGACGGGGGGGTGAGTGCTGGGGAAGAGGGGGTGAGTGCCGGGGACGGGGGGGTGGTGAGTGCTGGGGACGGGGGGATGAGTGCCGGGGAAGGGGGGGTGAGTGCCGGGGACGGGAGGGTGAGAGCCGGGGAGGGGGGGTGAGTGCCAGGGACAGGGGGGTGAGTGCCGGAGACAGGGGGGGGGGGGTGAGTGCCAGGGGGGGGTGAGTGCCGAGGAGGGGGGGGGTGAGTGGCGGGGACGGGGGGGTTGAGTGCCGGCGAGGGGGGAGTGAGTGCCGGGGATGGGGGGTGACTGCTGGGTACGGGGGGTGGTGATGCCGGGGACCAGGCGGTGAGTGCTGGGGACGGGGTGGGGGAGAGCTGGGTACGGGAGAGGGGGGGTGAGTGCCGGGGACGGGGGGGTGAGTGCCGGGGACGAGGGGTGAGAGCCGGGGAGGGGGGGTGAGTGCCAGGGACAGGGGGGGGTGAGTGCCAGGGACGGGGGTATTGAGTGCCGAGGAGGGAGGGGGGTTGAGTGGCGGGGACGGGGGGGGGTGAGTGCCGGCGAGGGGGGGGTGAGTGCCGGGTACGGGGGGGTGAGTGCCGGGGACGGGGATGTGAGTGCCGGGGACGGGGGGGGAGAGTGCCGGGTACGGGGGGGTGAGTGCCGGGGACGGGGATGTGAGTGCCGGGGACGGGGGGGGAGAGTGCCGGGTACGGGGGGGTGAGTGCCGGGGACGGGGATGTGAGTGCCGGGGACGGGGGGGGAGAGTGCCGGGTACGGGGGGGTGAGTGCCGGGGACGGGGATGTGAGTGCCGGGGATGGGGGGGTGAGTGCCGGGGATGGGGGGGGTGAGTGCCGGGGACGGGGGGTGAGTGCCGGGGACAGATGGGTGAGTTCCGGGGACGGGGGGCTGAGTGCCGAGGACGGGGGGGGGTGAGTGCCGGGGACGGGGGGGGGGGGGGGTGAGTGCCGGCGAGGGGGGGGTGAGTGCCGGGGATGGGGGGTGAGTGCCGGGGACGGGGGGGTGAGTGCCGGGGATGGGTGTGAGTGCCGAGGAGGGGGACGTGAGTGCCGGCGAGGGCGGGTGTGAGTGCCGGGGATGGTGGGGTGGGTGCCAGGGACAGGGGGGGGGTTGAGTGCCGGGGACGGGGGGATGAGTGCTGAGGAGGGGGGGTGAGTGCCGGGGACGTGAGTGCCGGCGAGGGGGGTGGTGAGTGCCGGGGATGGGGGGGTGGGTGCCAGGGACGGGGGGGTTGAGTGCCGGGGACGTGGGGGGTTGAGTGCTGGGGACGGAGGGGGGGTGAGTGCCGGGTATGGGGGGGGGTGAGTGCCGGGGACAGGGATGTGAGTGCCAGGGACGGGGGGGACGGGGGGTGAGTGCCGGGGACGGAGGGGGGGGTGAGTGCCGGGGACGGGGATGTGAGTGCCAGGGATGGGGGGGACGGGGGATGAGTGACGGGGACGGGGATGTGAGTGCCGGGGATGGGGGGGTGAGTGCCGGCGAGGGGGACGGGGGGGGATGAGTGCTGGGGACGGGGGGGTGAGTGCCGGGGACGGGGATGTGAGTGCCGGGGATGGGGGGGTGAGTGCCGGCGAGGGGGACGGGGGGGGGGATGAGTGCTGGGGACGGGGGGGTGATTGCTGGGGAAGAGGGGGTGAGTGCCGGGGACGGGGGGGTGAGTGCTGGGGACGGGGGGATGAGTGCCGGGGACGGGGGGGTGAGTGCCGGGGACGGGGGGGTGAGTGCCGGGGACGGGAGGGTGAGAGCCGGGGAGAGGGGGTGAGTGCCAGGGACAGGGGGTGGGGGGGTGAGTGCCAGGGGGGGGTGAGTGCCGAGGAGGGGGGGGTGAGTGGCGGGGACGGGGGGGTTGAGTGCCGGCGAGGGGGGAGTGAGTGCCGGGGATGGGGGGTGACTCCTGGGTACGGGGGGTGGTGATGCCGGGGACCAGGCGGTTAGTGCTGGGGACGGGGTGGGGGAGAGCTGGGTACGGGAGGGGGGGGGGGGGTGAGTGCCGGGTACGGGGATGTGAGTGCCGGGGGGGGCGGGGAGAGTGCCGGGTACGGGGGGGTGAGTGCCGGGGACGGGGGGGTGAGTGCCGGGGACAAGGGGTGAGAGCCGGGGAGGGGGGGTGAGTGCCAGGGACAGGGGGGGGGTGAGTGCCAGGGACGGGGGGATTGAGTGCCGAGGAGGGAGGGGGGGTGAGTGGCGGGGACGGGGGGGGGTGAGTGCCGGCGAGGGGGGGGTGAGTGCCGGGTACGGGGGGGTGAGTGCCGGGGACGGGGATGTGAGTGCCGGGGACGGGGGGGGAGAGTGCCGGGTACGGGGGGGTGAGTGCCGGGGACGGGGATGTGAGTGCCGGGGATGGGGGGGTGAGTGCCGGGGATGGGGATGTGAGTGCCGGGGATGGGGGGGGTGAGTGCCGGGGACGGGGGGTGAGTGCCGGGGACAGATGGGTGAGTTCCGGGGACGGGGGGCTGAGTGCCGAGGAGGGGGGGGGTGAGTGCCGGGGATGGGGGGATGAGGACCAGGGATGGGGGGGTGAGTGCCGGGGATGGGGGGGTGACTGCTGGGTACGGGGGGTGGTGATGCCGGGGACGGGGCGGTGAGTGCCGGGGACGGGGTGGGGGAGAGCTGGGTACGGGAGGGGGGGGTGAGTGACGGGTACGGGGATGTGAGTGCCGGGTACGGGGCGGTGAGTGCCGGGGACGGGGGGGTGGGTGCCGGGGACAGGGGGTGAGAGCCGGGGAGGGGGGGGTGAGTGCCAGGGACAGGGGGGTGAGTCCCGGAGACAGGGGGGGGGTGAGTGCCAGGGACGGGGGGGGAGGGGGTGAGTGCCGAGGAGGGAGGGGGGGGTGAGTGGCGGGGACGTGGGGGTGAGTGCCGGCGAGGGGGGGGGTGAGTGCCGGGTACGGGGGGGGGGGTGGTGATGCCGGGGACGGGGCGGTGAGTGCCGGGGATGGGGTGGGGGAGAGCTGGGTACGGGAGGGAGGGGTGAGTGCCGGGTACGGGGATGTGAGTGCCGGGGACGGGGGGGGGAGAGTGCCAGGTACAGGGGGGTGAGTGCCGGGGACGGGGATGTGTGTGCCGGGGACGGGGTGGTGAGTGCCGGGGACGGGGATGTGAGTGCCGGGGATGGGGGGGTGAGTGCCGGCGAGGCGGACGGGGGGGGGATGAGTGCTGGGGACGGGGGGGTGAGTGCTGGGGAAGAGGGGGTGAGTGCCGGGGACGGGGGGGTGGTGAGTGCTGGGGACGGGGGGATGAGTGCCGGGGACGGGGGGGTGAGTGCCGGGGACGGGAGGGTGAGAGCCGGGGAGGGGGGGTGAGTGCCAGGGACAGGGGGGTGAGTGCCGGAGACAGGGGGGGGGGGTGAGTGCCAGGGGGGGGTGAGTGCCGAGGAGGGGGGGGGTGAGTGGCGGGGACGGGGGGGTTGAGTGCCGGCGAGGGGGGAGTGAGTGCCGGGGATGGGGGGTGACTGCTGGGTACGGGGGGTGGTGATGCCGGGGACCAGGCGGTGAGTGCTGGGGACGGGGTGGGGGAGAGCTGGGTACGGGAGGGGGGGGGTGAGTGCCGGGGACGGGGGGGTGAGTGCCGGGGACGAGGGGTGAGAGCCGGGGAGGGGGGGTGAGTGCCAGGGACAGGGGGGGGTGAGTGCCAGGGACGGGGGTATTGAGTGCCGAGGAGGGAGGGGGGGTGAGTGCCGGGTACGGGGGGGTGAGTGCCGGGGACGGGGATGTGAGTGCCGGGGACGGGGGGGGAGAGTGCCATGTACGGGGGGGTGAGTGCCGGGGACGGGGATGTGAGTGCCGGGGACGGGGGGGGAGAGTGCCGGGTACGGGGGGGTGAGTGCCGGGGACGGGGATGTGAGTGCCGGGGATGGGGGGGTGAGTGCCGGGGATGGGGGGGGTGAGTGCCGGGGACGGGGGGTGAGTGCCGGGGACAAATGGGTGAGTTCCGGGGACGGGGGGCTGAGTGCCGAGGAGGGGGGGGGTGAGTGCCGGGGACGGGGGGGGGGTGAGTGCCGGCGAGGGGGGGGTGAGTGCCGGGGATGGGGGGGTGGGTGCCAGGGACGGGGGGGTTGAGTGCCGGGGACGTGGGGGGTTGAGTGCTGGGGACGGAGGGGGGGTGACTGCCGGGTATGGGGGGTGGTGAGTGCCGGGGACAGGGATGTGAGTGCCAGGGACGGGGGGGACGGGGGGTGAGTGCCGGGGACGGAGGGGGGGGTGAGTGCCGGGTCCGGGGGGGGGGGGGGGGGGTGAGTGCCGGGGACGGGGATGTGAGTGCCAGGGATGGGGGGGACGGGGGATGAGTGACAGGGACGGAGGGGGGGGTGAGTGCCGGGTACGGCGGGGGGGTGAGTGCCGGGGACGGGGATGTGAGTGCCAGGGACGGGGGGGACGGGGGGTGAGTGCCGGGTTCGGGGAGGTGAGTGCCGGGGACGGGGGGGACGGGGGTGAGTGCCCGGGACGGGAGGGTGAGTGCCAGCGAGGGGGCCGGGGGGGATGAGTGCTGGGGATGGGGGGGTGAGTGCCGGGTACGGGGGGGTGAGTGCCGGGGACGGGGGGGTAAGTGCCTGGGACAGGGGGGTGAGTGCCGGGGACGGGGGGTGAGTGCCGGGGACGGGGGGTTGAGTGCCGGGGATGGGGGGGTGAGTGCTGGGGATGGGGGGGTGAGTGCCGGGTACGGGGGGGTGAGTGCCGGGGACGGGGGGGTAAGTGCCTGGGACAGGGGGGTGAGTGCCGGGGACGGGGGGCGAGTGCCGGGGACGGGGGGTGAGTGCCAGGGACGGGGGGGTGAGTGCCGGGGACGGGGGGGTTGAGTGCCGGGGATGGGGGGGTGAGTGCTGGGGATGGGGGGGTGAGTGCCGGGTACGGGGGGGTGAGTGCCGGGGACGGGGGGGTAAGTGCCTGGGACAGGGGGGTGAGTGCCGGGTACGGGGGGGTGAGTGCCGGGGACGGGGGGGTAAGTGCCTGGGACAGGGGGGTGAGTGCCGGGGACGGGGGGTGAGTGCCGGGGACAGGGGGTGAGTGCCGGGGACGGGGGGTGAGTGCCGGGGGTGTGCGTGGGGGGGGGGTGAGTGCCGGGGGGGGGTGGGGGGTGAGTGCCGGGGAGGGGGGTGCGAGGGCAAGGGAGTTTGTACGCCTGGCCAGGTGCCATCCTCTAACAGTCGTGCCCACGCAGCCCATGCCACCTGGCTGGGGGAAGGGGGGGTAAGGGCAATGATGACATGTCATCGTTCCCCCAACCCCCCCCCGCAGGCCGTCATGTTTTCTGATCAGCCAGCGATGTTGGCCGCCGTGGCGGCAGCCGTTATTCTCCATGTTGGCCTGGAGGAGGAGGAGCGTGCCAGAGAGGCGGCGCATGCTGCTGCAGAAGGGCAGGTGGCAGCCACCCAGGCAGGAGGGACACCCGCCCGACAGGACGAGGAGCAGGGGGAGCATGTAGTGGAGGAGGAACACGAGGAGGGGGAGGAGGACGTCGCGGCGCCATGGCAACGGAGGCACCCGAGGAGGCCCCGTGTGTACCGCCCCCAGTTGTCATACCAGGACCCCACGGACCCGGAACGCAGGAGGAGAGTCCGGATGAGCCGGGAAACCGTGGCACACATCTGCCACCTGATGGCACACCTGGCACCGTGTGGCACTGGGGGACACACCCTCTCCCCGTGTCCGTCAAGGTTACGGTGGCCCTGAATCTTTATGCCACGGGGTCATTCCAGGCGCCAGGTGGGGACCTATCCGGCATCTCGCAGACATCGGTGCACCGGTGCATCCGGGCAGTGACAGACGCTCTAATGCCATTGCGGACCGCTATATCCGCTTCCCTGTGGACCGGGCCAGCCAGGATGCCCGGGCCGTGGACTTCTCTGCCATGGACGGGTTTCCCATGGTCCAGGGCGCGATCGACGGGATGCACGTCGCCGTGCGGCCAGCTGCAGATAACAGGGCCGTGTTCACCAATAGGAAGTGGACCTATTCCATGAACATCCAGGTGGTCTGCGATCACCGCATGATTATCCTGCACGTCTGCGCCCGGTACCCGGGAAGTGTACATGACTCATACGTGTTGTCGTGGTCCTACATCCCCGGCATGTACGAGGAACGCCACCCCCGACTGAGGGGCTGGTTGCTGGGCGACAGGGGTTACCCGTTGCGGTCGTGGCTGATGACGCCTATACGGAGGCCACAGAATGACGCGGAGAACAGCGACAATGATGTCCATGCAGCGACAAGGGGTGTGATAGAGAGGTACTTTGGCGTGCTCAAAATGCGTTTCAGGTGCCTGGACCTCTCTGGGGGCGCCCTCCAGTATCGGTCAGATAGGGTCGGCCGCATCATTGTGGTGTGCTGCGTCCTGCACAACATAGTCCAGCAGAGGGGCAATGTTCCGCAGGCAGAGGAGGGCGGAGTGGAGGAGCAGCAGGAAGAGGCGCAGTCCTCCCTAGATGAGGGGGATGGGGGCAATGGTCAGGGCAGACAGGCTAGACATGGGCGGGTGGCTGTCCACCGTTACCGGCTAGGCCAACGGGCATGGGACAGGCTGATAGCCGCCCGCTTCACTGACTAGGGGGCGTGGGAATCGGCGAGTATGGCCAAATACCGCACACCATGGCAACACCCGAACACGCTCACCCCCCACCCATCCACCCACCCAGCACCCTCACCCCCCCCCAACCACACCCACCCCACCCGCATGCACACCACCCCTCCATTGCAGATCCACCTGCGGCACGACGGCCGGGCTCTCACGGGTGCCGGTGGAAGCGTGTCTATTGCAGGTCATGGAGGATGATGACAACCCGCTCTGCAATGAGCTCCTGGCTCCACATCATTGGACGATGTCTGACCCATGGCCAAAGTACCACCATCCACCCGGACCATCCCTGCATGCGGCTGTGACACTGCAGCGCACGGTCCCGTCCTCTGCCCAGGGGGATGGTGAGGGCGGCCCAGGGGGAAGGGGGCAGACTCACCTGAGGCCGACGTAAGACCATCCCTCACACACACACTGGCGCTCAACGTACATGACACCCCCGCACGCTTCGGACAGAGCACAAAGGCAGCTTCTGTAGGTGTTAAAGTGATTTTAATAACAAACAGTGCATAAACGTGCCCTAGCCCCTAAAACCCGTCTGTGCCCTGCACCGTGCCAACTTACTCAGTATCTAATTGTTTGGCCTTACGGGCCCTTTGACTACGCCTAGGTGGTTCCCCAGATGGTACAGCAGAACTGGAGGTGGTGTCCTGCGATTCCTGCCCTCTGACTCGGGATCCCTTTGGCCGCCGTTTCCTGGGGCGTCCTGGCCTAGTTGGGCCAGGCTGCGGCCCGGGCGACTGGGATGGCGAGCTGCCAGCCTGTCCTGCCCGTTGCCCACCCGATGCACCTGGGATGGAAGGGGGTGTCCGAGGTGCTGCAGTGTTTGAATCATAGAATTTACAGTGCAGAAGGATCCTTCAACTGTGCTGCATTGGACAGTGGCTGCACATCTACTGTGTGTGGAATTGACTGGTTAAAATGTTACCTCGACTCTTTGAATGCTGAAAATCATAACAAGGTTCAGGAATTTGAAAGTTCCACAAGTTTCAGGTTTGGGGATGATAATACTCTGAAGTCGCTGAAAAGATCCCTTGCAATATTGCCGGAGTGAATCATTTCACTAGCACGAATGTTGTGTCAAGTGAGATACCTTTGCTTCTGAGCAGACCGTCGATGAAGAAAGCACACATGAAACTGGATATGGAACAGGATAAGGCAACAGTTTTTGGAAAGACGGTGGACTTACAATTTACACAGTCGGGACACTATTGTATTCCATTACTAACAAATAATTTTTCAAGTAGAGTGGTTAAGGATGTGTTAATTGCAGTTGAAAATGGGACTTTAGCTGATAAAAAGCTTGTGGTATTAAAACTGCATAGGCAATTTACACATCCGTCTCCTTGGAGGCTGAAAAATGTATTAAAGGATGCAGGGGTAAGGGATGACGACTATACTAAACTGATAGAACAAGTTAGTGACCGCTGTGAAGTTTGTAGGAAGTACAGAAGGACACCAGCACGACCGATAGTAACCCTACCTTTGGCCAAGGATTTTAACAACATTGTGGCCATGGACCTTAAGATCTGGGATAAAGCAAATAATATATTTATTTTGCATTTTATAGATTTAGCAACCAGATTTAGTCAATCAACGATTGTACGAAGTAAAGAAAAGAGAGTAATTCTGGATCAAATCGTGGAAAAATGGATAGGGACAGGAATGGGTCCACCGGTAAAATTCCTTACTGACAATGGGGGAGAATTTGCTAATGATGAGTTTAGGGATATGTGTGAAAATATGAATATCAGAGTTATGAATACGGCTGCAGAAAGCCCATTTAGCAATGGTGTCTGTGAAAGAAATCATGCTGTCATCGATGACATGCTTTGGAAAATTTTGGCAGATCGACCAAATTGCAGGCAAAATTCAGCTTTAGCATGGGCAGTACATGCAAAGAATTCATTGCAGATGGTTGGGGGCTATAGTCCTTGTCAATTAGTGTTTGGTAGAAATCCTAAAATTCCGTCCATTTTGGATGACCAGCCTCCAGCTTGGGAGGAGACTAAAATTAGCTCTGGTTTTGCTGAACATTTAAATGCAGAAGTCTCTGAAAGAATTTGCAGAGCTTTAAGACATAACGTACGGCCATCAGATGCCATTTTTCAGCAAGGAGACATAGTATCCTATAAGAGGGACAATTCTAATGAATGGAAAAGCCCAGGGAAGATCATAGGCATAGATGGCAAAACAATTATTTTGCAACATGGTAATCAAACTGTTAGGGTACATTCATCAAGGATAATGGGTACAAATTACAAATTTTCTAATTTAGACAGAGCAGACAGACATGACGAGGAAGAGGAGTCATCTGGTACGCATGTGTTACAGAACAATTGAGGGCCAATTAACTGATATAGACAGGGTTTCTGTGGAGGAACACAACACTTCTGGTGAATTAGAACAGGCCATTTTTCCGAAAGGGCAACTGCCAAAAGTTGGTACAAAGTGACATACTTGCCTGAAGGGTCTAGTCAATGGAAGGATGCAACTGTTATTAGTAGAGCAGGGAAGGCCACTGGAAAGTAGAAACATTGGTTGAATGTACAGCATTCAGGGGAAGGAGTCAAGACAATGGATTGGGAAAACGAAGTTCAAAAATGGAGGGCAGAGAAACGCAGTGCCAGTTCAGATAGTACATCAGGTAGTGAACAGGTCTGCATGGAAAAGGTCGAGAACTATTGAAAGGACATCCCACAGCAGACGAGAAAAATCTAGCAGTACAGAACGAGATATCAGGCGGGAGAGGGGATGTAGTTTGTCAAGATCTCGGAACGTGAGTAAGACTACGAATACTAATAGGAGTAGAAGCCCACATGCACGTGAGATTTTGGTGGCTTCAAATAAATTAGATGAAAACGTTATTAAAGAAGCTAAACAGCAAGAATTGCATAGTTGGAGTGAATTTGGGGTATACACGGATGTACCGGATAGGGGACAAAGAGCTCTATCCCACAGATGGATTTGCACGGAAAAGGTTCTTCCGGATGGAACTTATAAGGCAAAGACCAGGCTTGTGGCAAGGGGATTTGAAGAAAACTTAGGAGATCAGGATTTAAGGGTAGATTCACCTACAGCAGGAAAGGTTATTTTAAAGATCTTCTTGGCTCCATTAGCCACAAAGACATGGGAATGCAAATCTATAGATATTAAAGCTGCCTTTTTGCAGGGGCATCAGCTCCAGAGAGACATTTTTCTCCGTCCTCCTAAAGAAGCAGCTAACACAGAAGGGGTACTCTGGAAGTTGAACAAATGTGTATATGGATTAAATGATGCATCTAGAGTCTGGTATTTTTCGGTCAGGTCAGTTTTGTTAAAGTTAGGCTGTTGCCAGTTGAAAGCAGATCCTGCAATGTTTTACTGGCACTATAAAGGAAATCCTTCTGGCATTTTTATGATGCATGTCGATGATTTTTTGTGGGGTGGGACTAGTGATTTTGAAGCTATTGTAACTCTGGTTTGAGGAAAGAATTCAGGGTTGGAAGTCAGGCTTCCGGTGCATTTAAATATATTGGACTGGAAATTGGACAGACTAAGTTAGGGGCAACGTTACGTCAGCAATCTTATTTGGAAAGCATCACCCCAATAGCAATTAGTCGTGGCCGAGTTTCACAAAAAGACGCAATGGTTTCAAAGATAGAAAAAGAGCAACTGCGAAGTTTAATTGGGCAACTGAACTAGACAGACTCGACCGGACATGAGTTTTGATGTCTTAGAGTTGAGTACAAAAATGAATGATCCCAAAGTGGAAGACATAATAAGAGCAAATAAAGCGTTGGCCAAACTAAACATGCAGGAGTGTGTTTTGAAGTTCCCGGTTTTAGGTGAGCTTAAGCACTTGAAACTCATAGTTTATAGTGATACATCCTATGCAAATTTATGTGATGGGGTTTCAAGCGCAGGAGGTTTTATAATTTCCCTTTTGGGGAACAATGGTAAATGTTACCCGCTTATGTGGGAAACAAAGAAAATAAGGAGAGTGGTCAAAAGCCCTTTGACTGCTGAGACAATAAGCCTTGTAGAGGCGGTGGATATGGCCTTTTATATAAGTATGATATTGACAGAAATTTTGGGATTAGGGGATTTGGGTAATATACCTATTGACTGTCACATTGACAATAAATCCTTGTGGGCAAATGTGCACTCTACAAAACGTGTCAATGAAAAGAGGTTACGGATAGACATCGCAAGTTTGAAGCAGATGTTGGACACAGGGGAAATAACAAAAATTAAATGGGTCGACAGGAGCTGTTAACTGTTAGACTGCTTTACGAAAAGAGGGGCGAATTCCCAGAAAGTTTTGGATATTGTTAATGAAGGGCGCTTGTTTCTGTGACTGTTTTTTTTTTTCTTTCTCGTCCAAACAAAAAAAAAGGGGGGGAAATCATGTGTGTATTTTTGAGTTTCTTGAAATTTGTTTTCACCTCATTATTTTTTTTTCTCCAAGGAAGGGGAAACTGTTAAGTAATGGGTTCAGAGACATTTCAATTAGTTGTCTCATTTATGTTAAGTATCCATTAATTGACACTGATATGTAAAGGGGCTTCAGGTGGCCTCTGTCAGGTGGTGTGTTGTTAAGAGTTTTGTTCAGAGGCTGTGGAAGTGAAATAAAGGGTGTTTGGTGAAAAGAAACAAGAACTTTAGACTCTTCATATCACAGCAACTAAAACGGCTAACAGACGCCACCCGTGCGGCGTCGGCCTGGGTGGCACGCATGACCGGCACCACTCCCAGCTCCTGGACGCGGGTGGACTCCTCCACCTGCGACTGCAGCCGCCTCAAGCCGACCGTCACCCTCTTCGCTCGTCCCAGATTCCATGGTTGCACCGGGGCTATGGGTGGGTGTGGTAACTCCAGGAACCCGGGATCCATCTGGGCGGTAGATGTTCGCTTGCGCCAGGATGCCCTCCGACTTCCCGGCCCCTCTGCTGTTCCTACCTCCACGGCTGTGTTGTGCGCACCAGTGAGTGTACCAGACGCCTCATCACTAAAGTGCCCAACCGAGGTGAGTGTCTCTGCGATGGTGGAGGGTGTCGTGCGCATCGTCCGACTCTGAGTCCATGGTACTTTGGGGTGGCGGTTTATCTCCACCCATCCACTCTGTGTCACTGTCCTGTATTTCGGTTTCCTGGGTAGGGGTGTCCTGGGTAGGGGTCTCCTGGGTAGGGGTGTCCTGGGTAGGGGTCTCTTGGGTAGGGGTGTCCTGGGTAGGGGTGTCCTGGGTAGGGGTGTCCTGGGAAGGGCTGTCCTGGGTAGTGGTGTTGTGGGTAGGCTGTCCTGGGTAGGGCTGTACTGGGTGGTGGTTTCATGGCTTGGCAGCGACGGGGGCCTGTGGCTGCTCACCTCGTTGCTGGGTGGCACACGCCTGCGTCGCCGCACTGGCACGAGACGGGGGCGTTGTCTCCCTATTGCTCCAGGTCTCTCCGTCTCCCGTGGTCGCCGTGGGGCATCCTGCGGGCGTCGCGTGCCAGCGTGTTCGGGTCTCTCCATTTCCCGTGGTCGCCCTGGGGCATCCTGCAGGCGTCGCGTGCCAGAGGGTCCGGGTCTCTCCATATCCCGTTTTCGCCCTGGGGCATCCTGCGGGCGTCGCATTCCAGAGGGTCCGGGTATCTCTGTATCCCGTAGTCGCCCTGGGGCAACCTGTGGGCGGTCGGCATCTGCGGGGATGGATGCCTCGACGTTTGCTCCTGCGATACACAATGAAGCATGCATGGTTAGACACGCAGGTGGTGATCAGGTGATATGGGGGAGAGGGGATATGGGGGAGGGGGGATATGGGGGATAAGGGGGAGAGGGGATATGGGGGCTATGGGGGAGGGGGGATATGGGGACGGGCTGTCGGTGGCTGACTTGCTGGTGGGCCCCCGACCTCTGCATCGGCAACCTCCCGGTCCTCAGGTCCGCCAGGCAGTTCCAGGACCCTTTCCTCATGTACGGTGAGTGGCCTCTCATCAGCTGGGCCCCCTCCAATCCTCTCATGCTCCCTATTGTTGTGTGCGCACTTCTCCTGTGGGGGGCGGGTGGGTGGCTGGGGTAAAGGGCAACAGTGTTAGACAGGTATATGAATGCACGCCATTGGTTGCGCGTATAGTGCAGAGGTTAGGGTTGGTTTCACCTGGGGCTGTGCCGCACATCGGGCAGGGAGTGGAGGGGACTCACCCTGGCTGCCCTGACGAGGTCGTTCACCTTCTTGTGGCACTGGGTGCCTGTCCGTGGTGTCAGAGCCACAGCGCTGACGGCCTCTGCCACCTCCCTCCACAGACGCCGGCTGAGGCGTGGGGTGACCCTGTGGCCGTGTCCGGGGTACAGGGACTCCCTCCTCTCCTCCACTGCATCCAGGAGCGCCTCGATGTCGCGGTCCTGGAACCTTGGGGCTGCGCGGCAGGCGGCCATCTTGTCGGGTCTTCCGGAGTGGGGGGGGCGCGTCATTTGAGCCGTCACGCCATGCGGCGTCAATGATGCCGCACAGCGTCACCGTCCAGGTCGGGTGACGCCATCGCGAATGGCGTCACGCCGCTGCTAGCCCATTCAGAGCTGGAGAATTTGCGTTGTTTGGGGGGGCCCGACGCCAGAGTGGTCCGCGCCATTTTTGGCGCCGGGTCCCGGACATCGCGCCGGTTTTCGGCGAATCCCTCCCCAAGTTCGAATCCCACCATGGCAGATGGTAAAAATTGAATTTAATAAAAACCTGGAATTGAAAACTGTAATGATGACCATGAAACCATTGTCGATTGTCGCAAAAACCCATCTGGTTCACTAATGTTCTTCAGGAAAGGTAATCTGCTGTCCTTACCCAGTCTGGCCAACATGTGACTCCAGGCCCACACAGCGATGTGGTTGACTCCTAACTGCCCCCACTGAAATGGCCGAGCAATTCACTCAAGTTCAAGGAAAATTAGGGATGGGCAACAAATACTGGCCCAGCCAGCGACACCCACATCTCAAAGAATGAACAGCTAATAAACTACTTCTTATTCCTGGGCCTCAACTGATCCCCGATGCTGTTGGTACCAGAATGTTCCTTACTTTGTGTGTTTGCTTTCAGTTTTGTTTTGATCAAGCAGCAAAAAGGCCAGAGGTCTGATTTCTCTCTCAGCTGATCTTCACTTTGTGAAGATCCAGGATAAAGACCTTTCTCTCTACAGTCAGTTTAACCTTCAAGGAAAATTCAGTCCAGCACTAGCTGCAAGCAGGGGAGCGGGGTGGGGGGGGGGGGGGGGGAGCGGAGGGAGGGGTGTTGGTTAAAAACCCTTTTAAAATTCTCACGTGCAGAAATCGAGTCTTATCTCAGTGAGCCTGATAGTTTATCTGGTGGAGGTGGGAACAAGTTAGAATTCAACTGACAACTCCCCTCTTCTGTGTGAAAGCCCAGGGTTAATACATGTTAAAATGACTCCCCAAAGGGGATCCCACAGCCTGAGAATCCTGCCCGAGTGTTCCAGCCAGAAGAAGTTCATCTGCAATCTAACTGGTGGTTCAGCATTCCACTTCCTGGGAAGATAGCCAGCTCAAATTCATTGTCAGTGACAAGGACACTCGTCTCTCTTTCTTCCATTTTAATCCCTGTCATTTTACCTCGGTGTGTGTCTGTCTTCTGTGTGTTTGGGTAGATGGTGGGGCGGTAAAAGGGGGAGGTAATAGATTAGCTGGCCAATATTCTATTATATTTATTGTATGTCTCACCTCTCTTGTTGTTACAAATAAATAGTTTGTTTGTGTCTCACTTGCAAAGTTGGTGCCGACGTCATTGGAGCAGTCAAGGGTCAAAGATCTCAGAAACTATATTCAAATTCTTGGTTAATACGCTTATGTTGGTACTCTGGGGCCAGTGGGGCAGGAATTGACCGGGTAGTCACCCAGGGTGTCGTAACACTCAATACTGATCCCTCCAACTGTGCAGCACTATCTCAGAACTGGTTCTCCGATGGTGCAGCACTCCCTCTGTACTGACCATCTGACAGTGTAGCACTCCCTCAGTAATGACCCTCCGACAGGGCAGCACTCCCTCAGAACTGACCCTCTGACAGTGCAACACTTCCTCAGTACTAACCCTCTGACAGTGCAGCGCTCCCTCAGTACTGACCCTCTGACAGTGCAGGGCTCCCTCAGTACTGACCGTCTGAAAGTGTAACACTCCCTCAGTACTGACCCTCTGACAGTGCAGCGCTCCCTCAGTACTGACCCTCTGACAGTGCAGGGCTCCCTCAGTACTGACCGTCTGACTGTGCAGCACTCCATCAGTACTGACCCTCCGACAGGGCAGCACTCCTCTGTACTGACGCTCAGATAGTGCAGCACTCACTCAGTACTGACCCTTTGACAGTATACCTGTTCTTGGGGTGGGTAGAGAGTGTTGTAATTTGCCTTTAAGGGATTGCAGCATCACATCATTGTCATGATATTTAGATCAGCATATCATGGTGCAATCAAGCACACACTGATGGACATGCAGTAGGACCAACCAACACACACACAACATCACAGCCAATCACCAGTGAGAGCACACGCACTATAAAAACAGGGGACACTACAGTTCCCGCTGATTCCAGCAGCAGCCAGCTCAGAGCACCGAGCTCAGAGCCTGCCACTCAGACATTCACCATGTGCTGAGTGCCTCACCCAGATAGTAATAGGACAGGGTCCACGGATTAGCTAGTAATGCACGTACCCAAGTTAGCAGTGTGCTGTTACAGTTGAGTAGTTAATAAAATTGAGTTACACCATCTCCAGCCGTGTTGGATCGTTTGTACATCATTTCACCCAACACGACAATCATCGGTGGCAATCATGGAATCAGTCAGACTTTGCATATGGTAGATAAACCTCAGAAACTATTTCTGTTACTTCAGTTCACGATCTAACATCAAAATATTCAAAATGTCTGACAAAATTGGCATTTTTGAGGAAGCTGCAACATTATACTTACAGGGGAATGCAATTTTGGCAATTGATCTGGTACGTAGAGCGGCGCATTGGTTAGCACTGCTGCCTCATGGTGCTGAGGACCCGGGTTCGATCCGGTCCTGGGTCACTGTCTGTGTGGAGTTTGCACATTCTCCCCGTGTCTGTCTGGGTCTCACGCCCACAACTCAAAGATGTGCAGGATACGTGGATTGGCCACGTTAAATTGCTCCTTAATTAGAAAAAAAATAATTGGAAACTCTAAATTTAAAGAAAAATTGATCTGGTACATTTTGCAGACCAGAAATGCCAACAACAACAGGAAGAAGCAGTGGAGATTCCACATTACAGAAACTGTTGAAAACTGTCATTGATGGATGGGTTGATTCAATTTTTAAGGCAGTCAGGTCATGATACTGGAATCATAGTGACTTGATATTCTTCAACAACTTCAGCAGAGCTCCATGTTAACCAGCCTTTTGATCTTACAGAGACTCTGTTGCCTTATGGTCCTGTGTCAACTGGCAGCATGCCCTTCATCTCTTCGTCTGGATAGGAGCTATTACCAAGGCAGGGTTGCTTTCAGCCTGCATCATCCACACCTCATTGGATGTGTGAATGGATTGAAATGATGCATTAAGTGAACTTGTCCCTTCCAAGTCTCCCTCCAGCTCAAAGCAGCAAAGCAGACTTCAGCAGAGAGAAGTTCCTATAGTCGGCCATTTGTGCTGACCCTGACTCCATTCATGTGAAATGACGCTCTTCCCATATTGAGGGATCACACAAATTAACTAATTGCATGGTCAAGTTGAGCATTGAAAATGGTATGTGTCACCTTCCAAACAAAGCCCACCTCCTACACCATGGGCACCCTGTCCCTAACTCCTCCTGTTATCCTAGCCACCTGTATAATGTGCCTCCATGATTCCACCATGCCCACCATGAGACATTCACCAAACAGACTCTCAGCCTGGGCCTGTCGCCCTACCACATCCCACACCCTTCATGACTTTGGCTGTTCCTTCCCATCACCAGTATCCTGGGATTTTTCCCCAGGTCCCCACTGTCGGGACCACCAACCCCACTCTACCACTGCCATTTACTCACCTTTGCCCCATATCACTCATTACCACCTACCAACCTTCTCCCAATATGCTTCATTCCAACCTACCAATGTTCTCCCCATTTCCATGATTCCACCTACCTAACATCTCCCCATAAATCTCAATCCCACCTACCCATCTTCTTCCCATATCCCTCACTCCCACCTACCCACCTTCTCCCCATATCACTCACTCCCACCTACCCACCTTCTTCCTATATCCATCAATCCCACCTACCCACCTTCTCCCCATATCCATCAATCGCAAATACCCACCTTCTCCCCACATCCATCAATCCCACCGACCTGCCGTCCCCCATATCCCTCACTCCCACTGTTGACTTCTTTATTTCTATGTGTACCACAAGCTGTTTCTTATATTGACCGAATGACCACACAACCAGTATATTAGTCCAAAAGACACACTTGTTTTATATGCAATGATTCACGCGGCTACGCATTAAACTAAACCTAATAACTAAGACGAGCTTTACTTAACTTCGGGGGACCGGCTCTGTGTGAGAGATAAGGGGCGAAATTCTCCCCCAACGGCGCGATGTCCGCCGACTGGCGCCAAAGACGGCGCCAATCAGACGGGCATCACGCCGGCCCAAAGGTGCGGAATGCTCCGCATCTTTGGCGGCCTAGCCCCAACATTGAGGGGCTAGGCCGACGCCGGAGGGACTTCCGCCCCGCCAGCTGGCGGAAATGGCGTTTGTTGCCCCGCCAGCTGGCGCGGAAATGCGGCGCATGCGCGGGAGCGTCAGCGGCCGCTGAAAGTTTCCCGCACATGCGCAGTGGAGGGAGTCTCTTCCGCCTCCGCCATGGTGGAGGCCGTAGCGGAGGCGGAAGGGAAAGAGTGCCCCCACGGCACAGGCTCGCCCGCGGATCGGTGGGCCCCGATCGCGGGCCAGGCCACCGTGGGGGCACCCCCCGGGGTCAGATCGCCCCGCGCCCCCCCCCCCAGGACCCCGGAGCCCGCCCACGCCGCCTGGTCCCGCCGGTAAATACCAGCTTTGATTTACGTCGGCGGGACAGGCAATTTCTGGGCGGGACTTCGGCCCATCCGGGCCGGAGAATTGAACGGGGGGTCCCGCCAACCGGCGTGGCCCGATTCCCGCTCCCGCCCAATCTCCGGTACCGGAGACTTCGGCGGGGGCGGGATTCACGGCAGCCAACGGCCATTCTCCGACCCGGCGGGGGGTCGGAGAATGACGCCCAAGGCCTTTATCTGTGTCCATGTGGGTCAGTTGGAAGTCTTCAGGTTCGTCTCGGCTGGGCTCATCCTTCAGGTAGCGATTGTGGGTCCTTGAACTTGGCAGTTGATATGCTGCAATTGGTCGCACACAGGCTGGTCCAAAAGAGGCCGATCCCTAGGGCGGATACCTCGGTGGTTGGGCGGGTCCTAGCTATCATTGTCCTAGGCACATAGGCCTTTGTAAATAAGGAGAAGTGGCGCCGGTTAGTCTGCTACTGTTGTAGCTCCTTGATTCAAACTCTATTGTCCTGGGGGAAATGGTGATTGACTTGTAATGGGTGCAAGTTTCGGTCAGGTCTGGCTTCTTTGCACAATACACAGAGGCGGTGTACTTTTCTGTGTCCAAATTGACCACAATTCCCATGGTCCATTGCAGGTGGCCATTTTACATGGCTACATTCCGTCCTCTTGATCCTGAACGCAAAGCGTGGTGGATCACAGGATTGATCCCATATCTGTCTTGTTGCTTTGGTCACCCTTTATGTCAGTAAAGGTCCTACTCTGCTCTGTCCTAAAGTCATTGCACAATCTTGCCTAATTCATTATTACATACATTCATTAAATCAATTCACTATCAATAACTATTTCATTCCTAAAATTGGATTCATATAAAATATTTTAAATTAAATTTATATAAACAGTTGGTTTCTAACTAAACTTTCTAAACTACACTCGTGCTGCTGCTTCTACATAACAAACTTATTTACAACATAACATTTCTAAAACAGCAGCACCACATTCCTTCTTATCCTATTTCATCATTACAGAGGCACAAATGGCACATTTTAGCAGCAGTTGTTACAGTTGATTGTACGTAATACATTCTTATGACAGCTTTATGAATTCCAAAGAATGAACTGTGTATATAGGGGGGGAGGCTTTTGCCTTCCATTTACGGAGTTGGAGTGTGAGGGTGACTATGTGTATTATCGCAATCAGGAGGAGGGCCTCTACTATGTATGAGAGTGGGTTCCATTTTGCAATGTGTTCCCACCAGGTGGGGGTTTCGGTCTCGATCTCTAACAGTTGCTGGGTGGTATCCTGACTGGAGATGGTCTGTTGTGTGGTGGCGTTTGGGACTGGCTTATACACTCTGATTATGTGTATTACCAAGTTACCTTTAGTGGGCGTCCCGGCACATTTTTGTCTGATTCCGAATGTGTTCCCTGTACTTCTCTTTAAACATCCAATTTTGGGGCACCCTTCATTTGTAAGTTCCCACGAATCTCCTTTCCCAGTTGTGCTGATGTAACATTCTGATGTGGTCCCGTTGGGCTTTCAATACATAGTTCTTTGGTTATTACACCCAAATAGAATGCTTCTGTTGGGTTTTACCCATAATATTCCGTCCTCACACTCCCCTGCATCTGGGGGTTTAGAGTCTTTGGTGTTTTGCACTTGGAGTCCGGTAAGTCCAGCGATTATCCATGTGAAGAGTAGGTGGCCTGGATTCATCCTGCGATGTTTCTGTTCTCCATATAATTCTAGGGAATCAAGCATAGTGTCATGTCATTATCGTTGGTTAATATCTTTATTAACTTTCTCTCTTAGTTCCAATTGCCCTTTATGATTGTCACCATGTGTGACTCCCCCATTTTGTTTTAAAACAATTTTTTTGAGAGGTACTAATTCAAGTGCTGCAATGCAATTGTTCAAGTGCCTCACTGCTTGTGTGGTCGATGCTAGGAGTGGGTGGATGCTTTCTTCGACCAGTCTCCATCTTTATGAACAACCATGGGAGGTTGAGGTTCAGCTTAACCAGCCGAATTTTAGGGCGGCCAATTTCATAAAGTTTCATCCCAGGGGCTCAGAGGTTGCAGCAGTGATCAACAACCATTGTGTTTTTAAGTGTAAATAGCATTTGGAAGTGACCCGAAGCAGTCTGAAGAAAAGTGGAAGAAGTAAGGGTGAAGAGAGTGGAGCGAAAGGAAGATTCAAGACCTGCCCAAAACAATGTAGCGTGTAGTAAACTATTCCAGGGAGCATGAAGGGAACATGAAGTGCGTGTGGGTCACTGCAGGATAAGAATAGGTGGGATCCCCGGGTAGGGCGGGGGTTAGTGCCGTTACTCCACTACCCGAGCTTGATTTGACCGCATAATCATGGGGCCCTCAGGTAGGGCGGGGATCACTGCCATTACTCCCTACCTGGGTGACCAAAAATGAGTGGGAAGAATTTGTAGTCATGTGAGATACAACACGTGTGCAGTTAACTGCCATTGTTCAGTAGACAGCATCTTTGTTTCTGTGAGAAGAGTAACTATGACTGTATAAAGAAATCGGGTGTCAGGCCGACATCAGTTAAAACCATGTACTGAAAAGAAGATAAGGTAGAAAGAAGAAGACGGGCAGGCTCCATCAGAAATTAGGACACCTTAATTCTTAGCCAGTGTCCGTTTCTCATCATCTGGACCACCTCAGATATTTGCATGCATCAGTTGCGTTAAATCAGTGCCCAAGAGGGGCTCATCGCTTTCTTCCCCTGGTTGCCAGACTCGTGTCTGCAGAGTTTCGGGCATTAGTCGCGTAGGCGTGCGGATGGTCCGATTCGTCATGTATTACCAGCCTGCAGGAATTGTCACGGTGTCAAAAAGGGGTTTTGGGGTAGTGGCGTGATGGAGGGTGGTCGGGAATCGGTGAACTGCAAGTGGAAGCAGTGTTGCTGGGGGTGGGCAGAGGATCAGTCGGTGGGGGGGCATGGTCATGGAAGGGGTTGAAGAGATTCAAGACGTCGTTCTGGGGGCTAGGGTAGCTGATGGCGGAGAGAGCACGCCAGTTGTCAGGGATGTCAATCAGTTCCGGGAGGCTCTCATCAGAGTCAAGTGCGAGGTTGAAACCTGTGAGTATGGGTGGCGTCGAGAGATAGGTGTCGTCATGAGGGGGGGGAGGGTTGGAGTGGGCATCGGGCTGAATCGTCAGTGGGCAGAGCGTCATCCTCTCCCATTGCCAAGTTAAGTGGTGGGCGTGGCTACGTTGTGATCCATCGACTTTGAGTTGGTTGATGTGGAACCAACCAGTCTTACCGTTAGGGTATGCTATTTTGTACATGGCGGGGCTTACTTTGTCAGAAATGGAGTAGGGGCCTGCGAATTTAGGGGATAGGAAGGAACTGGGGTTGTACACCGAGATCATAACTTGCTGGCCGACTAGTCTATGGGGTGAACCTTTTTGTCGAAGATGGCTTTACTCGGCTTCTTTCTAGCACCTACTCGGACAGCAGCAGCTAGCTGTGCCACTTTAATGTTCTCTGTGACCTGTTGAACTGCTTTTTCGTGGGTGAGAGCGGTTACTGCGGGATTTGCCAAATCGAGCTCTAATAACTATTCAATGCCTTTCGTGGGTCTCCCTGTCATAAGGGTGTGGGGGTGAAACCTGTGGAACTGGAAACAGTGTTCCTGATAAATATGAGAGCGGAGGGTAGTGCTGTGTTCCAAGTGGGATTGTTCTGCTGTACCGTTTTCCTAATAGTCATTTTTAAAGTGCAATTCATGCGCTCTACTATGCCACTGGATTAGGGATGGTATGCTATGTGGAATTTCTGTTTGATACCGAAAATAGTCATAACGTTTTGCATTACCCTGCCGGTGAAGTGGGAACCTTGATCTGACTCAATGCTGCGTGGAAGACCCCAGCAAGTAAATATCTGTTGGGTCAAAATTGTAGTGGTGGTCTTTGCTGTGTTTGAACCTGTGGGGAATGCTTCGACCCATTTGGTAAATGTATCTATAACAACCAGCACATACTTGAAACCGTTTCTGCAGGGGGGGGGGGGGGGGGAGGGGACCAATGTAATCGATTTGCAGATTCGTCCAGGGGCCTTCTGCAGGTCGGGTGTGTCTTAATTGTCCCTTCTTTGCATAATGTTCTGGATTGTTCTGAGCGCAACTGAGGCAATTCTTAACATAATGTGTGACATCGCTTTTCAATTCGGGCAACCAACACAAGGGTCTTAAATGGGCAATGGTGATGTCTATTCCCTGATGTCCGTGTCCGTCATGGAATTGGTAGATTAACTGGTTTCTGTCTTGGGTGGGGACCACATAAATTCCATCCTTTCAAACTATTCCATCCTGTATTGTGAGTGTGTCCTTCCATTTATCATAGGGGACTGGTCAGTACCTGTTTAAGGGAGTCGTCTGCTTTCTGGGCTTGGGATAAATCTTCAATATTGGTTTGGGAATCCTGGATTGAATGCATCTGTTCGCCTTCGGGTGGTTGCAGAAGTGAGCATTGCGTGATCTAGCTTTAGCTAAGGCGTCTACCTTGCGATTACCGGGTGGGGAGGTGCGGCGATGGCTCTTTACTTTAATGATGCCGTATGTGCGGCCGGTGGCTTCTTTCAGAATGTGTTTCAGTAGAGGGGTAGGGGTTTTCCATCGGCGGATACAAAACCTCAAAATTCCCATAGGGGGAGGAATTCAGTCAAACTGTTGCAAATGTACAAGCTGTCTGAGTGTATGTCCGCAGCCATTGGAAAAGTGTCCGGGTGATCAACTACATAAGCTATGGCTGTGAGTTCTGCTGCTTGTGAACCTAAGTGGCTGGGCAATTTTAAAGCGACCTCTTCTAGTGGGCGTCCCTGTGAATCCTCCATATAATTCGGAACCTGAAATCATAACTGTGCCAGGAATCTGCCCACAGTCGTGCTTGTGCTGGGCAAATGCACCTTTGTGTGTGGCTAGTACCTGTTTAATGGCTGCATCTGTGCTAATTGCCGAAGGGTTAAACCAATAGTCCCCTACTGAGCAAATCCTGTTTTCGTAATCTCCTACTGAGAGCGTGGCAGGGGCTCGGGCTGTTTTGGACATCTGCCAAACACACTTGTTTACGGGGTCGAAGGAGAAGTTATGAGAGCTCATAAAATCTGTACCAGGATGTGTTCTGCGGTTGGGGGTAGATCGACTAAAACAACAGGGTGTTTAGTGGTTACATTTCCTATCTGGACGGGTATAGGGGCTGTGATGTGTCCCTCTTGCATGTGGCCTGTGAATCCACTGAGTGTAATGATATCTGTGGTTGGCCAGGGTGTTTTTTTGGAACAGGTTTGAGGAGTTTAGTGTGGTTCGGGACCCTCCTGTGTCCCAGAGAAAGTCAACTGCATGTCCCCGGATTGTGCCTGTGACTACCGGTCATCCGACATTATCCCAGTGCGTGTCACAGACCCATTTTGGAAACTCTGGACACCGTCAAACTAAGGAGTTATAAGCGAGGTTGTCTAAGCGGGCGTTTACGGTATGCATGGGCCGAACGTTGCCTTCTAGCTGTCATGGCTGGCGATAGTGGTCTGGCCTATTGTTTCTGGGTGGGGGATTGGGCTGTTGGGGTCATTGATTGTGTGGGGGGTTTTGTCTGCAATCGCGGGCGAAATGTCCTACTTGTCCTCGTGGTGCGTGAATTGGGCCTTGTGCTCTGGGGTGCTGTTCTCGGGGGTAGTGTTCCTCTCTTCAGCCCTCATTTGTCCATGCAGGTTCCTGGCTAGTTCTAACTGGGTACATTGTGGCTTCTACTCTGTCCTGATCCACCTGATCCTGCAGGAACTGTTCCCATACCCTAGATAGGCGTCTGAGTACCCAAATCTCATTGTGTGTGGTATCTGCTGGGTCATAATTTGCGCAAGCTCTTTTACCTGCTTCATTGGCATGTGAAACTAAACTACGTGACCATTTAGTGGTTTCTGTCTCATCAAAGTGAGCGCAGTTTAAGTTTCCATATATTGCCTTGAAATGTATCCAGAGGCGACCAGCAAAGGCGGTCGGGTGTTCCTCTTTCTTTTGCCTGCATTTGTTCAAACCCTCTACCGGCTCCCCTTTGTTGTATCCGGTAGCGTCTAATTTTGCGGTGTTCATTTCCTCTAGGGTTCCTCCTCCTACGTTTTGGGGGTCTGGCACAGCTGACCGCACCGACTGGCTGAGGCTCATTACTGTCAATTTAACTTCCTCCCTCTCATCTAATCCGTACATAACCTTTTGTTGTCGCACCTCGTCAAAGAAGCTATGTGGGTCTGCGGTGGGCTGAAATGGAGTGATTTTAGTGCAAGTGTCCCTTAACTGGGTTACCGAAAGTGGGGTGATGTAGGTGATATCTGGACCTGCCTGATCCCTTATCCTTCTTTGTGTGGTGACCGGATTCATGGGTGTCGGGGCAGCTGTGGGAGTTGGTGCGACCTGTGCAGCCGGTGCTGCTGGTGCCTTTCTTTTTGGGATGCGGGGCGATTGTTTTTGACTCTCCGTTCTCTTTACATACATGTGAGCGCTTTCATTTAACTCTTCCCAATCTGCCATCTCTTCCTCATCTGTCTCGCCTGTCCCGAAGGTACACAAGAAACCATTCTGAACGGAAGGTAATGACTGGAGGTTGTCTATCTTTCGCTGACATTTAGCGTGGCCAACGTTGCTCTGCCTTTGTTCTTTAGTGGGCTGGTGGAGCGCTCTTAAAGCTGCTTGTAAATCGGCGCATTTTTTTGTTAACTGAGTGACCTGGTGTTCAGTCTCCTCTCTTACCAAGACTGCGCGCTGTGTGTCTTGAGAGGCCTTGTCGTACTGGGTTTGGAAGCTACTAAGTTGTACTATGCAAGACTGGTGGGCGCGTTTAGCATTGGCGATTTCCCTGTCTTTAGCGGCTAACTTCTCCCGGAGTTCCTCAATAATTTTCTCGCTTTCCTTACTGTTTCCCTCATTCTCCTCTTCCTTCTCTCCTAACTGACTGCGGAGCGTCTCGACGACCTCGGTGCCTTGCAACAGTGCCAAGCAGCACACTATTGCCATTGGCTTTCTGAACTTCACTGCGTTTTTCTTACAGACCTCACATAAATTCTCCCACCAAGTTTGTTCTATCTTTCCTGGACCTGACTCAGTATTGGCACAAAAATTCAAGCAAAAGGGCCACCCTTTCCCTTTAAATTACTTTCTCTTTTTAAAAAAAAATATGTTTATTCAAGTTTTCCAACAAAATTTTTGACAAAATCCCAAAACAGAAGATAAAAGAAACGCAAACACAACAATTAAACATTGTACATTGTACAAAACATTTACATTGGGTTTCCCCATGTACAATAGCCCCCCCCCCATATGACATTTAAAGGTACTCGTAGGGAAGCCACCCCCCCCCCGCCCACCCCCATTCCCCCCCAACAGAACCCCCCCCCACCCTAGGGTTGCTGCTGCTGACCTCCTCCTAACGCTCCGCGAGATAGTCTAGGAACGGTTGCCACAGCCTGAAGAACCCCTGCACAGACCCTCGTAAGGCAAACTTTATCCTCTCCAGCTTAATGAACTCTGCCATGTCATTTATCCAGGCCTCCACACTGGGGGGCTTCGCGTCCTTCCATAATAACAAGATCCTCCGCCGGGCTACCACGGACGCAAAGGCCAGGATACCGGCCTCTTTCGCCTCCTGCACTCCCGGCTCGTCCATTACCCCAAATAATGCCAACTCCCAACTCGGCTTGACCTGGACTTTCACCACCTTGGACATAGTCCTCGCAAGACCCCTCCAAAACCCCTCCAGTGCTGGGCACGACCAGAACATGTGGACGTGATTTGCCGGACTCCCCGAGCACCTCCCACACCTGTCCTCCACCCCAAAGAACCTACTCATCCTCGCCCCTGTCATATGCGCTCTGTGAACAACCTTGAATTGTATTAGGCTGAGCCTGGCACAAGAGGAGGAAGAATTAACCCTACTCAGGCAATCAGCCCATGGACCCTCATCTATCTCCTCCCCAAGCTCCTCCTCCCACTTGCCCTTTAGCTCCTCTACCGCGGCCTCCTCCTCTTCTTTCATCTCCTGATATATCGCCGAAACCTTGCCTTCTCCAACCCATACACCCGAAATCACCCTGTCCTGGGTCCCCTGTGCCGGGAGCAGCGGGAATTCCCTCACCTGCCGCCTCACAAACGCCCCCACTTGCATATACCCAAAAGCATTCCCCGGGGGTAACCCAAACTTCTCCTCCAGAGCCCCTAGGCTCGCAAACGTCCCATCTATGAACAGGTCCCCTATTCTCCTCATCCCTGCCCGATGCCAGCTCCAAAATCCCCCACCCATCCTTCCCGGGACGAACCGATGATTCTCCCGAATCGGGGACCCAACCGAGGCTCCCACCTCGCCCCTGTGTCGCCTCCACTGCCCCCAGATCTTCAGTGTTGCCGCCACCACCGGACCCGTGGTGTACCTTGTCGGCGAGAGCGGCAGTGGTGCCGTCACCAGCGCCCTCAGGCTTGTGCCCACACAGGACGCCATTTCCAACCTCTTCCATGCCGCCCCCTCTCCCTCCATTACCCACTTACGGATCATCGCCACATTGGCTGCCCAATAGTATCTGCACAAATTCGGCAGAGCCAGCCCCCCCTGTCCCTACCCTGCTCCAGAAACACCCTCTTTTAAATTACTTTCTCAATACATCCTCCCATATGGGGCACTGCTTTGACTTATCAACTACTGTAACCTCGGGTTACAGATTCATCATCTTCTCTAACATCTGCGCTGCCATCTCTTCTTTACTTATAATTTGGAACAGGGGGAATAAGGAGTCGATCGAACAACGGGTACGGTTTATGGCTATATTCCGGTTCACAATTCCTCTAGATTTGCATGCATGTCTGATGAGTTTATGTTACCCTTCCCTGTTAGTTACACATGCGGTTAGTGCACACTTCCGAAATTTGGTTATTTGGTCGATACGAAACTTACTCTTGTGGTTCGTTTTCTTTTCTCTAATTAAATTCAAAGCTGTGGATTTTCTCTCGGAGTATCAAAGTCACTTCTAATTGAGATCCCGTCAGAGTCGCCAATAAATATAGTACATAGAACATACAGTGCAGAATGAGGCCATTCGGCCCGTCGAGTCTGCACCAACCCACTTAAGCCCTCACTTCCACCCTATCCCCGTAACCCAATAACCCCATCTAACTTTTTTGATCACTAAGGGCAATTTATCATGGCCAATCCACCTAACCTGCATGTCTTTGGACTGTGGGAGGAAACCGGAGCACCCGAAGGAAACCCACGCGCAGGCACGGGGAGAACGTGCAGAAATGTTGACTTCTTTATTTCTATGTGAACCACAAGCTGTTCCTTATATGACCACACAACCAGTATATTAGTCCAAAAGACACACTTGTTTTATATGCAATGATTCATGGGGCTACGCACTAAACTAAATCTAATAACGAAGATGACCTTTACTTAACTTTGGGGTGACCGGCTCTGTGCGAGAGATAAGGCCTTTATCTGTGTCCACGTGGGTTGGTTGGAAGTCTTCAGGTTCGTCTCGGCTGGGTTCGTCCTTCAGGGAGCGATCGCGGGTCCTTGAACTTTACTAGTTGATATGCTGCAATTGGTCGCACACAGGCCGGTCCAAAAGAGGCCAATCGCTAGTGCTCAGGGCTTCTTATTCTTCTTCTCTTTCGTGCCTTATGTGCGGTCCTATCTCCATCTCCAGTGGATCGATAGTGTTCCGATCACCTTCATTGATCCTGGCCAATTTGGGGGCGGATACCTCGGTGACTGGGCGGGTCCCAGCTATCATTGTCCTAGGCACATAGGCCTTTCCAAATAAGGGGAAGTGGCACCGGTTAGCCTGCTACTGTTGTAGCTCCTTGATTCAAACTCTATTGTCCTGGGGGAAATGGTGATTGACTTGTAATGGGTGCAAGTTTCGGTCAGGTCTGGCTTCTTTTCACAATACACAGAGGCTGTGTACCTGTCTGTGTCCAGGTTGACCACAATTCCCATGGTCCTTTGCAGGTGGCCATTTTAAATGGCTACACCACCTACCCTCTATCTCCCCATATCCCTCAATCCTGCCTACCCACCTTCTCTCCATATCCATCAATCCTACCTACCATCCCCCATATCCCTCACTCCCACCTACCCACCGTCTCCCCATATCCATCAATCCCACCTATCCATCTTCTCCCCATATCCATCAATCCCACTTACCCACCTTCTTCCCATATCCCTCACTCTCACCTAACCACCTTCTTCCCATATCCCTCACCCCCACCTATCCACCTTCTTCCCATATCCCTCATTCCCACCTACCCACCTACTCCCCAGATATCTCAATCCCACTTACCCATCTTCTCCCCATTTCCCTCACTCCCACCTACCCACCTTCTCCCCATATCCCTCGCTCCGACCTACCCACCTTCTCCCCAAATCCCTCGCTCCGACCTACCCACCTTCTCCCCATATCCCTCGCTCCGACCTACCCACCTTCTCCCCATATCCCTCGCTCCGACCTACCCACCTTCTCCCCATATCCCTTGCTCCGACCTACCCACCTTCTACCCATATCGCTCACACCGACCTACCCACCTTCTCCCCATATCCCTCGCTCCGACCTACCCACCTTCTCCCCATATCCCTTGCTCCGACCTACCCACCTTCTACCCATATCGCTCACACCGACCTACCCACCTTCTTCCCATATCCATCAGTCCCACCTACCCACGGGACTTCCGGTGGCGACCATGGAGTGAACGGTCGCACATTTGCCTGCTCCCACTCATGGTGGTCTTTGTATGGCTTTTGAGCCGGATTGTTGCAGGAAATGTCCAGAGAAAGGGTGTAGAAGCAAGAACAGATGAAAGGGACCCCCAGTTTATGGAGCTGCGGACCAGAAGTTATCGGAAAAGAAGGAACCCGGCGGTGGTGGCAAGTGAGGAGCGGGCAAAGCGAGTGGAGATGGCAGACAAACAGGGTCGGACCCCATCAGCTCAGTGGTCGATGGACCAGTTGGTGAGCTTCTTAAATGAGAAGTTCACCCAACAACGGAAGGAGAGTGTGGAGGATCTGGCCCGGGGGGTGGACTCGATCAGGGCGGTGGTTGACCGCGTGGAGACAAAACTGGTGGCACAGGGTCAGGCGATCCAGAGGTTGGAGGAGCTGGCGGGGAGCATGACGACCAGCCCACCTCGATGGCAGCAGAGATTCGGATGCTGCGGGACCAGCAGAAGAGGCTGCTGGAGAAAGTGGAGGACCTGGAAAATCATTCTCGGAGGAAGAACATTCGGATTGTGGATCTGCCAGAGGGAATCGGACGCTGGTGCATATGTGGGGAAGACGTTGGGCAAGCTGCTTGGGGAAGGTGTGTTTGAACGATCACTGGAGGTGGATCGGGCCTGTTAGACGTTTTAGTTGCTGTGATCTGAAGAGTCTAAAGTTCTGTTCCTTTTTCACAAACACCCATTTATTTCATTCCAACAGCCTTTGCACAAAACTCTCACGATACATCACCTGACAGCGGCCACCTGAAACCCCTAATTGAAACTAATTGAAGTGTCTCTTAACCCATTACTTAACAGTCTCCCCTTCCTTGGAGAAAAAAATAATAATTAGGTGAAAACAAAATTTCAAGAAACTCAATAACACAGACATGATTTCCCCCCTTTTTTTTGTTTGGACGAGAAATAAATAAAAACAGTCACAGAAACAAACGCCCTTCATTAACAATATCAAAAAGTTTCTGTGAACTCGCCCCTCTTTTCGTAAAGCAGTCTGACAGTCGATAGCTCCTGTCGACCCATTTAATTTTTGTTATTTTCCCTCTGTCCAACATCTGCTTCAGACTTGCGATGTCTATCCGTAACCTCTTTTCATTGACACTTTTTGTAGAGTGCACATTTTCCCACAGGGATTTATTGTCAATGTGACAGTCAATAGATATATTACCCAAATCCCCAATCCCAAAATTTCTGTCAATATCATACTTATATAAAAGGCCATATCCACTGCCTCTACAAGGCTTAATGTCTCGGCAGCCAAAGTGCTTTTTACCACTCTCCTTACTTTCTTTGTTTCCCACACAAGCGGGCAACATTTACCATTGTTCCCCAAAAGGAAAATTATAAAA
Organism: Scyliorhinus torazame; assembly: GCF_047496885.1. NCBI lineage: Eukaryota > Metazoa > Chordata > Chondrichthyes > Carcharhiniformes > Scyliorhinidae > Scyliorhinus > Scyliorhinus torazame. Next base: position 180,757,483 of record NC_092713.1, read on the forward strand.
CCTCCTGCGCTTGAAACCCTATCACATAAATCTGCGTAGGATGCGTCCCTATAAACCATGAGTTTCAAGTGCCTAAGGTCACCTAAAACCGGGAACTTCAAAACACACTCCTGCATTTTTAGTTTGGCCAACGCTTTATTTGCTCTTATTATGTCTTCCACTTTGGGATCATTCATTTTTGTACTCAACTCTAAGACATCAAAACTCACGTCCGGTCTAGTCTATCTACCTAACTAGTTCAGTTGCCCAATTAAACTTCGCAGTTGCTCTTTTTCTATCTTTGAAACCATTGCGACTTTTTGTGAAACTCAGCCACGACTAATTGCTATTGGGCTGATGCTTTCCAAATAAAATTGCTGCCGTAAAGTTGCCCCTAACTTAGTCTGTCCAATTTCCAGTCCAATATATTTAAATGCACCGGAAGCCTGACTTCCAACCCTGAATTCTTTCCTCAAACCAGAGATTACAATAGCTTCAAAATCAGTAGTCCCACCCCACAAAATATCATCGACATGCATCATAAAGATGCCAGAAAGATTTCCTTTATAGTGCCAGTAAAACATTGCAGGATCTGCTTTCAACTGGCAACAGCCTAACTTTAACAAAACTGACCTTACCGAAAAATACCAGACTCTAGATGCATCATTTAAGCAATATACACATTTGTTCAACTTCCAGAGTACCCCTTCTGTGTTAGTTGCTTCTTTAGGAGGACGGAGAAAAATATCTCTCTGGAGCTGATGCCCCTGCAAAAATACAGCTTTTATATCTATAGATTTGCATTCCCATGCCTTTGTGGCTAATAGAGCCAAGAAGATCTTGCTCTAGGTGAACCTACCCTTAAATCCTGATCTTCTAAATTTTCGTCAAATCCCCTTGCCACAAGCACATCCGGAAGAACCTTTTCCGTGCAAATCCATCTGTGGGCTAGAGCTCTTTGTCCCCTATCCGGTACTTCGGTGTATACCCCAAATTCACTCCAACTGTGCAATTCTTGCTGTTTAGCTTCTTTGATAACTTTTTCATCTAATTTATTTGAAGCCACCAAAATCTCATGTGCATGTGGGCTTCTACTCCTATTAGTATTCGTAGTCTTACTCATGTTCTGAGAACTTGATAAACTACATTCCCTCTCCCGCCTGGTATCTCGTCCTGTACTGCTACTGCTTGATCTTTCCCTTCTGCTGTGGGATGTCCTTTCAATAGTTCTCGACATTTTCCTGCGGACCTGTTCACCATCCGATGTACTATCTGAACTGGCACTGTGTTTCTGTGCCCTCCATTTTTGAACTTCGTTTTCCCAATCCATTGTCTTGACTCCTTCCCCTGAATGCTGTACATTCAACCAATGTTTATACTTTCCAGTGGCCTTCCCTGCTCTACTAATAACAGTTGCATCCTTCCATTGACTAGACCCTTCAGGCAAGTATGTCACTTTTGTATCAACTTTTGGCAGTTGCCCTTTTGGAAAAATGGCCTGTTCTAATTCATCAGAAGTGTTGTGTTCCTCCACAGAAACCCTGTCTATATCAGTTAATTGGTCCTCATAGTTCTGTAACACATGCGTACCAGATGACTCTGGTTCCTGTCTGCTCTGTCTAAATTAGAAAATTTGTAATCTGGACCCATTATCCTTGATGAATGTACACTAACAGTTTGATTACCATGTTGCAAAATAATTGTTTTGCCATCTATGCCTATGATCTTCCCTGGGCCTTTCCATTCATTAGAATTGTCTCTCTTATAGTATACCATGCCTCCTTGCTGAAAAACGGCATCTGATGGCCGTACGTTCTGTCTTAAAGCTCTGCGAATTCTTTCAGAGACCTCTGCTTCCAAAAAAGCTTTTCTACTGCTATGTAATGCATTTAAATGTTCAGCAAAACCAGAGCTAATTGTAGTCCCCTCCCAAGCTGGAGGCTGGTCATCCAAAATGGTTGGAATTTTAGGATTTCTACCAAACACTAATTGATAAGGACTATAGCCCCCAACCATCTGCAATGAATTCTTTGCATGTACTGTCCATGCTAAAGCTGAATTTAGCCTGCAATTTGGTCGATCTGCCAAAATTTTCCGAAGCATGTCATCGATGACAGAATGATTTCTTTCACAGACACCATTACTAAATGGGCTTTCTGCAGCCGTATTCATAACTCTGATATTCATGTTTTCACACATATCCCTAAACTCATCATTAGCAAATTCTCCCCCATTGTCCGTAAGGAACTTTGCCGGTGGACCCATTCCTGTCCCTATCCATTTTTCCACGATTTGATCCAGAATTACTCTCTTTTCTTTACTTCGTACAATCGTTGATTGACTAAATCTGGTTGCTAAATCTACAAAATGCAAAATAAATATATTTTTGCTTTATCCCAGATCTTAAGGTCCATGGCCACAATGTCGTTAAAATCCCTGGCCAAAGGTTGGGTTACTATCGGTCATGCTGGTGTCCTTCTGTACTTCCTACAAACTTCACAGCGGTCACGAACCTGTTCTATCAGTTTAGTATAGTCATCATCCCTTACCCTTGCATCCTTTAATACATTTTTCAGCCTCTGAGGAGACGGATGTGCAAATTGCACATTTTAATACCACAAGCTTTTTATTAGCTAAAGTCCCATTTTCAACTGCCATTAACACATCCTTAACCACTCTACTTGAAATATTATTTGTCAGTAATGGAATACAATAGTGTCCCGACTGTGTAAATTGTAAGTCCACCGTCTTTCCAAAAACTGTTGCCTTATCCTGTTCCATATCCAGTTTCATGTGTGCTTTCTTCATCGACGGTCTGCTCAGAAGCAAAGGTATCTCACTTGACACAACATCCGTGCTAATGAGATGATTCACTCCGGCAATATTGCAAGGGATCACCACTCTTTTCAGTGACTTCAGAGTATTATCACCCCCAAACCTGAAATTTGTGGAACTTTCAAATTCCTTAACCTTGTTATGATTTTCAGCATTCAAAGAGTCCAGGTAACATTTTAACCAGTCAATTCCACACACAGTAGATGTGCAGCCATTGTCCAATACAGCACAGTTGAAGGATTCTGCAACCAACACCCTCATTACTGGCGTAAAACTGCTTGTCAATAGGACAATGCCTTATTTCTGGTCACCATCTTTTTCCTCTTCTGACTCTTCCATGTCATATGTCGCTTCAAACACTCTGTCATAACGAGTTGGACAGTTGAAAGCATAATGGTATTGAGAGTCACATCAAAAACATCGATTTTTCCTGCCCCGTGCATTTCTGGGGTTCATCTTCCTATTGTAGGTTCTAACTGGGTTTCTGTCTTCATAATTTCCTTGTCTCGGTCTCCTTCTATAGACTTGAGCCCTGTTCGTAGCCATATGATTTCGCCATCCTGTTATTAGTGTATCTTCCATATTCTGCCTTAATGCAGGCTGACCTTTTTGGGTCATCAGAGCCATTGGAATCGAATGTTTCCCCAGAAACTTTTGTAAAGCTTTTGTCATCTGTTCGAATAAGGTATCCTTATCAGTAAACTGAACTCCTGTCAAAACCAGGAGCCTATCCATGTTGCTCACTCTAGCACAGTCAAGTAATTTAAAGGCGACCACAGACTGGAAATTCCAGGTTGTGTTTCTGCAGCCTTTTATATAGTCTGCCAAATTCCATTATATACTCTTCCATGGAGATATCCTCCATTTCCCGGAACTTATCAAAATCCGACCATGCTTCATAGGCACTTAACAAGTCATCTTTCTTATAAATCTTATCCATATAATGTAATAAAGTCTCCAGACCGTCTTCTGAGTCTAACTCTTCCAATTCCAGCTCAGAAAGCACTTTGTTTCGGAGTTTACTGCCATATGGTAGAGAAAGAGCCAATGCCATACCTTGTTTTCTCTTTCCCAAAGCAGTTACCTTAGTCCACATAACTACTGCACTTCTCCATTGGTCGTACGATTCCCTTTCAGAAAATAAGGGAGGATAGTCATATCCAGCCATCTTTATCCTCGGTTCAGCCATATATCCCTTTTTTTTTTTCTTTTCTCACTCACTCCTTGGTTTGATCTGGAAAAGTTGTATCTTTCAACCCTTCACATTTACACAGCAACCATCCTCTGCTACCAATTGTTAGACGTTTTAGTTGCTGTGATCTGAAGAGTCTAAATTTCTGTTCCTTTTTCACACACACACATTTATTTCATTCCAACAGCCTTTGCACAAAACTCTCACTATACATCACCTGACAGAGGCCACCTGAAGTTCCTTTACATATCAGTGTCAATTAATGGATACTTAACATAAGTGTGACAACTAATTGCAATGTCTCTTAACCCATTACTTTACAGGGCCCACAGGGCACTGATGCGCAAGCCCCAGGGGGGTGAGCCGCCGAGGGCGATGGTGGTGCGATTACATCGGTTCCTGGACAAGTAACGCGTTATGAGGTGGGCCAGACAAACAAGGCGATGTACTTGGGAGGATGCCGAGATCCAGGTGTATCAAGACCTGGGGGCCAGAGCTCGCAAAAAGGAGGGCGAGCTTTAATAAGGTCAAGTCGGCCCTGTACAAAAAGGGCATAAAGTTTGGATTACTGCACATGCCAGGCTATGGGTGACCTATGGGGGCCGTGAGTGGTATTTTGGCTCGTCAAAGGAGGCAGCAGACCTCATGAAGGAGAATAGACTGACAGAAGGAGGATCTTGAACTTTGACTGAGGAGAACTGAACTATGTTTTGTAAAACTTTATTTCTCTGTTGTTTGGACTTATTTCGCGGGTTTTGCTTGTTTCTTGCTGTTTTTTTTTCGGTTTGGTTTAGGGTTAGGCTGGTATATCGTAATTTGTAAAGGGAAGCGAGGTGGGCCTTTGTGCTCGTACCTTGGGACGGATTGTTTGTTTGTTTTTGCTTCTTGCCTTTGTTTCGACTGTTTGCACTAAGAGCGGGGGGAGGGGAACCAGTGTGGGGTAAGATGCTAGGCGCCATGGGCGGGGGATGGCAGGCTAGCTGCAAGGGCTAGTTCACGGAAGCAAAGCAGAGGGTGAGCTGGAGACTGATGTGGGGGGGGGTGGTGATGGGAGGCGTGGGTTGGGTAGGGGGGAACTCTACTGCTGATGGGGAGGGGTCTTTCAAAGTGGAGGAGGAGGAGGGTTAATGACAGTAGTTGCCCGAGGGGTGGCCAGAGGAGGTGCGGGACATGGGCCGAAGATTGGCCTGGGAGAGGTTATGGTTGATTGGCAGGGTGGGGGGTGGGGGCGGGGTTCCCCCCGACCAGGCTGGTCACATGGAACATTCGGGGACTGAACGAGCCAGTCAAAATGGCCCGTGTGTTCGCGTACTTGAGGCAACTGAAGGCGGACGTGGCAATGTTGCAGGAGGCGCATCTGAAGGTGGGGGACCAGGTTAGGTTGAGGAAGGGATGGGTTGGGCAGGTGTTTCATTCAGGATTAGACTTTAAACGAGGGGGGTGGCAATCCTGGTCAATAAACGGGTGGCGTTCAAGGTGGGGAATACAGAAGCGGCCCCGGAAGGTAGATATGTTATGGTTAGTGGGAAACTGGAGGGAATGGCCTTGGTATTGGTAAATATATATGCCCCAAATTGGGATGATGTTGAATTTGTCAGGCGGCTGCTGGGGAAGATCCCAGACCTGGATTCATATCGACTGATTATGGGGGGAGATTTCAACACGGCCCTGGATCCGAGGCTGGGTCGGTCGAGTTCCAGGTCTGGGAAGGTATCAGCTATGGCAAAGGAGCTGCGGGGGTTTATGGAGCGCATGGGGGAGCTGGATCCGTGGAGATTTGGGAGGCCAAGGAGTAAGGAGTTTTCATTCTACTCCCATGTGCACAAGGTATATTCCCGGATAGACTTCTTTGTGTTAGACTAAACGCTGCTGGCTGAGGTGGTGGATACTGAATATTCAGCAATTGTGGTGTCAGACCACGGCCCGCACTAGGTAGACCTGCAAGTTGTCAAAGGAAAGGCCCAGCGGCCGCAATGGAGGTTGGATGTGGGGCTGTTAGCGGAGGAGGAGGTGTGCGAGTGGGTGAGGGAGGCCATTCGGGAATATATAAAGATCAGTGATGTTTCGGCGGGGGTGGTGTGGGAGGCACTGAAGGCGGTTATTAGGGGGGAACTCATCTCAATTCGGGCACATATGGAGAAGACTGAGCGGGCGGAGTTGGACAGGCTGGTAGGTGAAATTTTACAGGTGGATAGGAGGTATGCCGAATTTCTGGACGATGGGCTTCTGAAGGTGCATCAGAGGCTGCAGCTGGAATTTGGGCTCCTGTCCACAGGTAAGGCGGAGGGACAGCTGAGGAAGGTGAAGGGGGCGGTGGATGAATATGGGGAAAAAGCCAGCAGGATGTTGGCGCACCAGCTGAGGAAACAGGAGGCAGTGAGAGAGATTGGGAAAGCAGGGGTGAATTATGTGTTTTGGGTGTTTTACAGTAGATTTTACAAATTGGAACCCCCAGCCGGGGAGGAGGGTATGAAGCGATTCCTAGGGGGTGGGGGCTGGAGTTCCCAAGGATAGATGAGGAGTTGGTGGAGGGTTTGGGAGCCCCAATTGGGCTTGGGGAGGTTATAGACGGGTTGGGGCGATGCAATCGGGTAAGGCCCCGGGATGGATGCCCGGTTGAGTTCTATAAAAAGTTTTCTGAGTTGCGAGGGCCGCTCCTGGTAAAGGCTTTTAATGAGTCCAAGGAGCTGGGAGTGCTCCCCACAATGATCTCCCTTATTTTGAAGCGGGATAAGATCCGAAGAGTTGTGGGTCGTATAGACTGATCTCCCTGTTGAATGCAGATGCTAAATTGCTGGCCATGCGCATAGAGGATTGTGCCCCGGAGGTAATAGGGGAGGACCAGATGGGATTTGTGAAGGGACGACACCTAACATTCAATATTAGACGGCTCCTAAATGTGATAATGATGCCTGCGGAGTGCGCGAGGTCAAGGTGGTGGTGGCCATGGATGCAGAGAAGGCCTTTGATCGGGAGGTACCTGTGGGATGTCTTGGGAAGGTCAGGTTCGGGCAGGGATTCGTGGATTGGGTCCGGTTGCTTTATCAGGCACCAGTGGCGAATGGAAGGACACAACCGGGTCTGGTCAAAGTATTTTAGTCTGTACAGGGGGCATGGCAGGGGTGCCCACTCTCACCACTATGTTTTCCCTGGCAATAGAGCCTTTGGCAATGGCGCTGAGGGCATTGAACATTTGGCGGGGGATAGTGAAAGGGGGGGGGGTGGAACATTGGGTCTTGCTCTATGCGGATAATTTGCTCCTGTATACAACAGATCCGTTGGGGGGGTATTGCAGGAATTATGGGAACACTGGAGGAGTTTGGCCGGTTTTCAGGCTACAAATTAAACATGAGCAAGAGCGAGGTCTTTGTGACCCAGGAAAGGGAGCAGGAGAGGAGACTGAGGGAGATGCCGTTCAAAGTGGTGGAAAGGAGTTTCAGGCATCTGAGGATTCAGGTGGCAAGGGACTGGGGTCAGCTTCATAAACTAAATTTGGGAAGGGTGATTGAGCAAATGAAAGGGAACTTCCGCCGGTGGGACATGCTCCCGCTGTCACTGGGTGAGAAGTTCAGAATGTAAAATGACAGTCCTCCCGAGATTGCTGTTTGTGTTTCAGTGTCTCCCTATCTTTATCCCCAAGGCATTTTGTAGGAAAATGAACCCGGCGACCTTGGGGTTAAAATGGGCTGGAAAAGCCACGAGGGTGAAGAAGGTCCTTCTTGAGCAGGGAGGGAGGCTTGGCCCTTCCGAACTTTATTAATTACTACTGGGCGGCTAATATTTTGATGGTTAGGAAGTGGGTAGTGGGGAAGGAGTCGGTGTGGGAGCAGGTTGAGGCGGCATCGTGTCAGGGCACGAGTCTCTGTTGATGTCACCTCTGCCATTCTTGCCGGCTCGGTACTCCACAAGCCCAGTGGTAGTGGCAGCCTGAGAGTGTGGGGGCAATGGAGGCAGCATATGAGACCGGAGTGGTGGTCAGTGTGGTCACCGATCTGTGGCAATCACCGGGTGCTCCGGGAGGGGCTGGATGGGGGCTTTAGGAGGTGGCAGTGGGCAGGGATTGAGAGATTTGGGACCTTTTCATTGAGGAGGGTTTCTCGAGCCTGGAGGAGCTAGAGGAGAAGTTTGAGTTCCCAGATGGGAACGGATTTCGGTACCTGCAGGTACGGGACATTGTCCGGAGGCAGGTTCCAAGCTTCCCTCTACTCCCTTTAAGGGGTCTACAGGGTAAGGTGATGTCAAAAACAGGGGTTGGGGAGGGAAGGGTCTCGGAAATGTATAAGGAATTGAAGGAGTGGGAAGGGATCCCAATCGGGGAGGTGAAGAGGAAGTGGGAGGAAGAGTTGGGAGGGGAGTTGGAAGTCGGGCTATGGGAGAAGGCCCTGAAAAGAATCAATGCATCCTCGTTGTGTGCCGGGCTTCGCCTGATCCAGTTCAAAGTGGTCCACAGGGCTCATATGACTGTTGCCCGGATGAATAGGTTTTTTGAGGAGGTGGAGGACAGGTGTGAGAGGTGCGGGGATAGTCCGGCGAATCATATGCATATGTTTTGGGCGTGTCCGAAGCTAAGGGGATTTTGGCAGGGATTCGCAGATGTCATGTCAGAGGTCCTGGAAGGGAGGGTGACTCCGAATCCAGAGGTGGCAATATTTGGAGTGTCGGAAGATCCGGGAGCCCGGGGGGGGAGAAAGGCCTTTGCCTCCCTGGTGGCCCGGAGACAGATTTTGCTGGGATGGGGGTATTCGGAGCCTCCAAAGTCAGGAGTGTGGATCAGTGACATGGCAGAGTTTCTCAGGCTAGAGAAGATTAAGTTCGCCTTAAGGGGTTCAGTACAGGGGTTTGCTCGGAGGTGGCAGCCATTCATCGACTTCTTTAAGGAAAACTGACCGTCAGCAGAAGGTGGGATTGGGGGGGAGGGGGGGGGGGGGGGGGGGGTGATGGGAGGCATGGAAGTGGAGAATAAGAGCAGGGAATCTAATATATGGGTAGTTAGGAGTTAGGGCGGGAGGAAGTTGGGTATGTTAATGTGGGCTTTTTGCGTGTGTAGGACCGTACTGTTATTTAGAATCTTAATGTGTTAAATGTTGAAATTATAAATGCCTCAATAAAATGTTTCATAAAAAGAAAAATCCTACATACCCACATTATACCCATATCCATCAATCCCACCTGCCCACTTTCTCCCCATACCCCTCACTCCCACCTACCCACCTTCTCCCCATATCCCTCACTCCCACCGACCCACCTTCTCCCCATATCCCTCACTCCCACGTACCCACCTTCTCCCCATATCCCTCACTCCCACGTACCCACCTTCTCCCCATATCCCTCACTCCCACGTACCCACCTTCTCCCCATATCCCTCACTCCCACGTACCCACCTTCTCCCCATATCACTCACTCCCACGTACCCACCTTCTCCCCATACCCCTCACTCCCACCTACCCACCTTCTCTCCATATCCCTCACTCCCACCTACCCACCTTCTCCCCATAGCCCTCACTCCCACCTACCCACCTTCTCCCCATACCCCTCACTCCCACCTACCCACCTTCTCTCCATATCCCTCACTCCCACCTACCCACCTTCTCCCCATAGCCCTCACTCCCACCTACCCACCTTCTCCCCATAGCCCTCACTCCCACCTACCCACTTTCTCCCCATACCCCTCACTCCCACCTACCCACCTTCTCTCCATATCCCTCGCTCCGACCTACCCACCTTACAGTTATAGAGTTACTCTGCTGCCAGTTATTCACTGATCTCTTCTTCAGAGAGGAACTTGGCCAGTTGGGCTCAGTATCATGTTCCTTACTGCGGAAATTCTTTCCCCCCTCACATCTTCTCCCTGCTGTCCCTCCTTTCACTGTGTCTCCTGTGGATTGAGATCAGACTGAACCTTGTTCCATCCTTTGCATTAAGCATTCAGGGTCCATGTGTGGAGTTTGCTGAGTTTCTGAAAGTTATTGACTCCGACCAGGAACTATAAATAACTCCCGAGACATTGAATTCTATTTAATTGATCTCTATCTGAACCTGTGTCCAGTGCTGACTCTTTTTTTATTAAAACTACTTTCAGAAGAGCTCCATAAAACCATTTAAATCAATAAAAATGCATTCATAATGGATCCAATGTCATTTTAAATTGATTGGTTTGTGCAGTCATTGCAATTTATTTGAGGTAGCCTTGAAGAATAGTTGATGTCAACAAACACTCAAAGGGGGAGACAGCTTTAAATTGACTTCCCTTGAATTCCCAATGCAGACGTTGCGATTTACACCACATCTCCTCCGACCACAACACACTGCTTAGTCCAGCAGCACCCCGCCATCACTCACCCAGCAGCACTCCCAAACACACATGAGCCATTCCCAATAGGCAGGTATTCCATTTCACACTCACACATTTTATTTTTTATTTATTCATTTACGGGATGTAGGCATTGCTGGCCATCCCTAGTTGCCCTTTGAAGCTGCCTTCTTGAACTGCTGCAGTCCTTGAGGTGTAGGTACACCCACTGTGCTGTTAGGGAGGGAGTTCCAGAATGTTGCCCCAGTGACAGTGAAGGAACAGCGATATATTTCTAAGTCAGGGTGGTGAGTGACTTGGAGGGGAAACTCCAGGTGGTGGGGTTCCCAGGTATCTGCTGCTCTTGTCCTTCTAGATGGTAGTGGTCGTGGGTTCGGAAGGTGCTGATTAAGGAACTTTGGTGAGTTACTGAACTGCATCTTGTAGATGGTACACACGGCTGCTATTGTTCATTGGTGGTGGAGGGTTTGAATGTTTGTCGAAGAGGGAGTAATCAAGTGGGCTGCTTTGTCCTTGATGGTATCGAGCTTCTTGAGTGTTGTTGGAGCTGCACTCCTCCAGGCAAGTAGAGAGTAATCCGTTACACTCTTAACTTGTGCTTTGAAGATGGTGGACAGGCTATGGGGGGTCAGGAGCTAAGTTACTCACTGTAGGTTTCCTAGCCTTTGACTCTGGTAGCCACAATATTAATATGGCTTGTCCAGTTCAGCTCCTGATCAATGGTACCCCCCAGGATGTTGTGGGGGATTCAACGATGTCAAGGGGCGATGGTCAGATCCTCTCTTGTAGGAGGTCGTCATTGCCTGTCGCTTGTGTGGCAAGAATGTAACTTGCCACTTGTCAGCATAAGCCTGGATATTGTCCAGGCCTTGCTGCATTTAAACTTGGACTGCTTCATTATCTGAGGAGTCACGAATAATGCTGAACATTGTGCAGTCATCTGCGTCCATTCCCACTTCTGAACTCATGATGGAAGGGAGGTCATTCATTTACCAATGATAACAGCTTCACACCCATCCTCTCGCTGCCTCATGTACCTCCAGCTATTCAGCTATGGCAGGCATATCATGCAAACGCAGTGCAGAGAATGAGACACACAACAGTAGGGAAGAGAGCAAAATTGGTGGGGAGAAGGTTATTTGCGTCTCCTGAACCCGAAGGAGGAGCTAACTCCCCAACCGTTGTGCTGGTTGTGACAGAGCCTGTGCTATTCGGTGCTGTTCGGAACAATGAGGGTGATGAAATCTTCCTCCCTTAGAGTCATAGAATTCCTACAGAGCAGATGAAGGCCATTCAGCCCATTGAGTCTGCACTGACTCTCTGAAAGAGCATCTTCCCTAGGCCCACCCCCCCACCATAGCCCCATAACCCCGTAACACCACCTAATCTACATATCTTTGGACACTAAGGGACAATTTTGGAAACCCACCCATGCAGACACAGGGAGAAAGTGCAAACTCCACACAAACTGTTACCCAAGGCCAGAATTCAACCCGGGTCTATGGTGCTGTGAGGCAGCAGTGTTAACCACTGTGCCACCGTGCCTCCCAATTACCTTGGACCTATTGTTCCCACCCTTCAATGGGCTCTTCAATGGGGTTTTGGTGCACTAAAGAGATGGTCTTCAATGGGGAGTTAATGTACGATAGATATTGTTTTGATCGGGAAGTTAGTGTACTAGAGGGATGGTTTTCAATCGAGAGTTAGTATACTCGAGAATTTGTCTTCAATGGAGAGTTAGTGACGAGAGCAGTGTTTTTCAAACTTTTTTCCCCGGGACCCACTTTTACTAACCGGCCGACCTTCGCGACCCACAACGCATGACCTTCACAACCGACATTGGCCGACCTTCGCGACTCACACCGCGTGACCTTCACAACCGACATTGGCCGACCTTCGCGACTCACACCGCGTGACCTTCACAACCGACGTCGGCCGACCTTCGCGACCCACACCGCGTGACCTTCACAAGCGACGTCGGCCGACCTTCGCGACCCACACCGCGTGACCTTCACAATCGATGCCGGCCGACCTTCGCGACTCACACCGCGTGACCTTCACAACCGACGCCGGCCGACCTTCGCGATCCACACCGCGTGACCTTCACAATTGATGCCGGCCGACCTTCGCGACCCACACCGCGTGACCTTCACAACCGACGCCAGTCGACCTTCGCGACTCACACCGCGTGACCTTCACAATCGATGCCGGCCGACCTTCGCGATCCACACCACGTGACCTTCACAATCGATGCCGGCCGACCTTCGCGACCCACACCGCGTGACCTTCACAAGCGACGTTGGCCGACCTTCGCGACTCACACCGCGTGACCTTCACAAGCGACGTTGGCCGACCTTCGCGACTCACACCGCGTGACCTTCACAATCGATGCCGGCCGACCTTCGCGACTCACACCGCGTGACCTTCACAACCGACGCCGGCCGACCTTCGAGATCCACACCACGTGACCTTCACAAGCGACGTTGGCCGACCTTCGCGACCCACACCGCGTGACCTTCACAACCGACGCCAGTCGACCTTCGCGACCCACACCGCGTGACCTTCACAATTGATGCCGGCCGACCTTCGCGACCCACACCGCGTGACCTTCACAACCGACGCCAGTCGACCTTCGCGACTCACACCGCGTGACCTTCACAACCGACGCCAGTCGACCTTCGCGACTCACACCGCGTGACCTTCACAAGCGACGTTGGCCGACCTTCGCGACCCACACCTCGTGACCTTCACAATCGATGCCGGCCGACCTTCGCGACTCACACCGCGTGACCTTCACAATCGATGCCGGCCGACCTTCGCGACCCACACCGCGTGACCTTCACAATCGATGCCGGCCGACCTTCGCGACCCACACCGCGTGACCTTCACAATCGATGCCGGCCGACCTTCGCGACTCACACCGCGTGGCCTTCACAAGCGACGTCGGCCGACCTTCGCGACCCACACCGCGTGACCTTCACAATCGATGCCGGCCGACCTTCGCGACTCACACCGCGTGACCTTCACAACCGACGCCAGTCGACCTTCGCGACTCACACCGCGTGGCCTTCACAATCGATGCCGGCCAACCTTCGCGACTCACACCGCGTGACCTTCACAAGCGACATTGGCCGACCTTCGCGACCCACACCGCGTGACCTTCACAATCGATGCCGGCCGACCTTCGCGATCCACACCACGTGACCTTCACAACCGACGCCAGTCGACCTTCGCGACTCACACCGCGTGACCTTCACAATCGATGCCGGCCGACCTTCGCGACCCACACCGCGTGACCTTCACAAGCGACGTTGGCCGACCTTCGCGACCCACACCGCGTGACCTTCACAAGCGACGTTGGCCGACCTTCGCGACTCACACCGCGTGACCTTCACAAGCGACGTTGGCCGACCTTCGCGACTCACACCGCGTGACCTTCACAAGCGACGTTGGCCGACCTTCGCGACTCACACCGCGTGACCTTCACAATCGATGCCGGCCGACCTTCGCGACCCACACCGCGTGACCTTCACAACCGACGCCGGTCGACCTTCGTGACCCACACCGCGTGATCTTCACAATCAACGTCGGACGACCTTCGCGACCCACACCGCGTGACCTTTACAATCAACGCCGGCCGACCTTCGCGACCCACACCGCGTGACCTTCACAACCGACGCCGGTCGACCTTCGTGACCCATACCGCGTGATCTTCACAATCAACGTCGGACGACCTTCGCGACCCACACCGCGTGACCTTTACAATCAACGGCGGCCGACCTTCGCGACTCACACCGCGTGATCTTCACAATCAACGTCGGACGACCTTCGCGACCCACACCGCGTGACCTTCACAACCGACGCCGGTCGACCTTCGCGACCCACACCGCGTGACCTTCACAATCGATGCCGGCCGACCTTCGCGACTCACACCGCGTGACCTTCACAACCGACATTGGCCGACCTTCGCGATCCACACCACGTGACCTTTACAATCAACGCCGGCCGACCTTCGCGACCCACACCGCGTGACCTTTACAATCAACGCCGGCCGACCTTCGCGACTCACACCGCGTGATCTTCACAATCAACGTCGGACGACCTTCGCGACCCACACCGCGTGACCTTCACAACCGACGCCGGTCGACCTTCGCGACCCACACCGCGTGACCTTCACAATCGATGCCGGCCGACCTTCGCGACTCACACCGCATGACCTTCACAACCGACATTGGCCGACCTTCGCGATCCACACCACGTGACCTTTACAATCAACGCCGGCCGACCTTCGCGACCCACACCGCGTGACCTTCACAACCGACGGCGGTCGACCTTCGTGACCCATACCGCGTGATCTTCACAATCAACGTCGGACGACCTTCGCGACCCACACCGCGTGACCTTCACAATCGATGCCGGCCGACCTTCAGGACTCACACCGCGTGACCTTCACAACCGACATTGGCCGACCTTCGCGATCCACACTGCGTGACCTTCACAATCGATGCCGGCCGACCTTCGCGATCCACACTGCGTGACCTTCACAATCGATGCCGGACGACGTTCGCGACCCACACCTCGTGACCTTCACAATCGATGCCGGCCGACCTTCGCGACTCACACCGCGTGACCTTCACAACCGACATTGGCCGACCTTCGCGATCCACACCACGTGACCTTCACAACCGACGCCGGCCGACCTTCGCGACTCACACCGCGTGACCTTCACAACCGACATTGGCCGACCTTCGCGACCCACACCTCGTGACCTTCACAAGCGACGTCGGCCGACCTTCGCGACCCACACCGCGTGACCTTCACAATCGATGCCGGCCGACCTTCGCGACTCACACCGCGTGACCTTCACAATCGATGCCGGCCGACCTTCGCGACCCACACCGCGTGACCTTCACAACCGACGCCGGTCGACCTTCGTGACCCACACCGCGTGATCTTCACAATCAACGTCGGACGACCTTCGCGACCCACACCGCGTGACCTTTACAATCAACGCCGGCCGACCTTCGCGACCCACACCGCGTGACCTTCACAACCGACGCCGGTCGACCTTCGTGACCCATACCGCGTGATCTTCACAATCAACGTCGGACGACCTTCGCAACCCACACCGCGTGACCTTTACAATCAACGGCGGCCGACCTTCGCGACTCACACCGCGTGATCTTCACAATCAACGTCGGACGACCTTCGCGACCCACACCGCGTGACCTTCACAACCGACGCCGGTCGACCTTCGCGACCCACACCGCGTGACCTTCACAATCGATGCCGGCCGACCTTCGCGACTCACACCGCGTGACCTTCACAACCGACATTGGCCGACCTTCGCGATCCACACCACGTGACCTTTACAATCAACGCCGGCCGACCTTCGCGACCCACACCGCGTGACCTTTACAATCAACGCCGGCCGACCTTCGCGACTCACACCGCGTGATCTTCACAATCAACGTCGGACGACCTTCGCGACCCACACCGCGTGACCTTCACAACCGACGCCGGTCGACCTTCGCGACCCACACCGCGTGACCTTCACAATCGATGCCGGCCGACCTTCGCGACTCACACCGCATGACCTTCACAACCGACATTGGCCGACCTTCGCGATCCACACCACGTGACCTTTACAATCAACGCCGGCCGACCTTCGCGACCCACACCGCGTGACCTTCACAACCGACGCCGGTCGACCTTCGTGACCCATACCGCGTGATCTTCACAATCAACGTCGGACGACCTTCGCGACCCACACCGCGTGACCTTCACAATCGATGCCGGCCGACCTTCAGGACTCACACCGCGTGACCTTCACAACCGACATTGGCCGACCTTCGCGATCCACACTGCGTGACCTTCACAATCGATGCCGGCCGACCTTCGCGATCCACACTGCGTGACCTTCACAATCGATGCCGGACGACCTTCGCGACCCACACCTCGTGACCTTCACAATCGCTGCCGGCCGACCTTCGCGACTCACACCGCGTGACCTTCACAACCGACATTGGCCGACCTTCGCGATCCACACCACGTGACCTTCACAACCGACGCCGGCCGACCTTCGCGACTCACACCGCGTGACCTTCACAACCGACATTGGCCGACCTTCGCGACCCACACCTCGTGACCTTCACAAGCGACGTCGGCCGACCTTCGCGACACACACCGCGTGACCTTCACAATCGATGCCGGCCGACCTTCGCGACTCACACCGCGTGACCTTCACAATCGATGCCGGCCGACCTTCGCGACCCACACCGCGTGATCTTCACAATCAACGTCGGACGACCTTCGCGACCCACACCGCGTGACCTTTACAATCAACGCCGGCCGACCTTCGCGACCCACACCGCGTGACCTTCACAACCGACGCCGGTCGACCTTCGTGACCCATACCGCGTGATCTTCACAATCAACGTCGGACGACCTTCGCGACCCACACCGCGTGACCTTTACAATCAACGGCGGCCGACCTTCGCGACTCACACCGCGTGATCTTCACAATCAACGTCGGACGACCTTCGCGACCCACACCGCGTGACCTTCACAACCGACGCCGGTCGACCTTCGCGACCCACACCGCGTGACCTTCACAATCGATGCCGGACGACCTTCGCGACCCACACCTCGTGACCTTCACAATCGATGCCGGCCGACCTTCGCGACTCACACCGCGTGACCTTCACAACCGACATTGGCCGACCTTCGCGATCCACACCACGTGACCTTCACAACCGACGCCGGCCGACCTTCGCGACTCACACCGCGTGACCTTCACAACCGACATTGGCCGACCTTCGCGACCCACACCGCGTGACCTTTACAATCAACGCCGGCCGACCTTCGCGACTCACACCGCGTGATCTTCACAATCAACGTCGGACGACCTTCGCGACCCACACCGCGTGACCTTCACAACCGACGCCGGTCGACCTTCGCGACCCACACCGCGTGACCTTCACAATCGATGCCGGCCGACCTTCGCGACTCACACCGCATGACCTTTACAACCGACATTGGCCGACCTTCGCGATCCACACCACGTGACCTTTACAATCAACGCCGGCCGACCTTCGCGACCCACACCGCGTGACCTTCACAACCGACGCCGGTCGACCTTCGTGACCCATACCGCGTGATCTTCACAATCAACGTCGGACGACCTTCGCGACCCACACCGCGTGACCTTCACAATCGATGCCGGCCGACCTTCAGGACTCACACCGCGTGACCTTCACAACCGACATTGGCCGACCTTCGCGATCCACACTGCGTGACCTTCACAATCGATGCCGGCCGACCTTCGCGATCCACACTGCGTGACCTTCACAATCGATGCCGGACGACCTTCGCGACCCACACCTCGTGACCTTCACAATCGATGCCGGCCGACCTTCGCGACTCACACCGCGTGACCTTCACAACCGACATTGGCCGACCTTCGCGATCCACACCACGTGACCTTCACAACCGACGCCGGCCGACCTTCGCGACTCACACCGCGTGACCTTCACAACCGACATTGGCCGACCTTCGCGACCCACACCTCGTGACCTTCACAAGCGACGTCGGCCGACCTTCGCGACCCACACCGCGTGACCTTCACAATCGATGCCGGCCGACCTTCGCGACTCACACCGCGTGACCTTCACAATCGATGCCGGCCGACCTTCGCGACCCACACCGCGTGACCTTCACAATCGATGCCGGCCGACCTTCGCGACCCACACCGCGTGACCTTCACAATCGATGCCGGCCGACCTTCGCGACCCACACCGCGTGACCTTCACAATCGATGCCGGCCGACCTTCGCGACCCACACCGCGTGACCTTCACAATCGATGCCGGCCGACCTTCGCGACCCACACCGCGTGACCTTCACAACCGACGCCAGTCGACCTTCGTGACCCATACCGCGTGATCTTCACAATCAACGTCGGACGACCTTCGCAACCCACACCGCGTGACCTTTACAATCAACGCCGGCCGACCTTCGCGACCCACACCGCGTGACCTTCACAACCGACATTGGCCGACCTTCGCGATCCACACTGCGTGACCTCCACAAGCGACGTCGGCCGACCTTCGCGACCCACACCGCGTGACCTTCACAATCGATGCCGGCCGACCTTCGCGACTCACACCGCGTGACCTTCACAACCGACATTGGCCGACCTTCGCGATCCACACCACGTGACCTTCACAACCGACGCCGGCCGACCTTCGCGACTCATGCCACGTGACCTTCACAACCGACATTGGCCGACCTTCGCGACTCACACCGCGTGACCTTCACAACCGACGCCAGTCGACCTTCGCAACCCATACCGCGTGATCTTCACAACCGACGCCGGCCGACCTTCGCGACCCACACCGCGTAATCTTCACAATCATCGCCAGCCGACCTTCGCGACCCACACCTCGTGACCTTCACAACCGACGCTGACCATCCTGCGAGGCACACGTCGGCTGACTTTCGTGATACACCATTATGTTTACCATTAATGCTACAGATGAGTCTGCTTGGTACTCATGATCTCAGTTGCTTTCTCATTGAATATTACATTTCTGCTAAGGATTTCAGCTGACAATATAAACTCTTGCTGCATCGTGTGAAAAAAACAAAGAGGTTTGTCCTCGAACTCGCCATGCCTTTGATGTTTTGGGGGTTTTAAAGTTTAATTTGCCAGTACTTTCCTGCACATAACACACATGGGCTTTGCATCCTGATTTGCATTGGAACAATTAATAAACCCATACCTCAAGAAATCATCTTTATACTGCTTTTTTCCTGATTTCAGTTTCTTCTAAATTGTTTGTTCACCAGAGGCTCTGGAGCTCTGGATCCAGCTCACACCAGCACTGCTTTGTCCTGCCGTGGACTCTCCAGGGAAACTCTCTCCAGCAGATTCAGTAGTGAGCTCCTGGCCTGTTTGTGTCTCTGGCTCTCTCTCCCTTATTACAAAATAACCCATCTTCAGTTCCTCACATAGTCCTGTTGCTTGCCAGCAGCTACAAAATAGAGGAATCTCCCCTCTGTAATTTCCCACCCAAAGCACAGATGTACAGGGTGCATGATGTCAGTGTACATACTGGGTGTGTGACCTTCTCTCTGCTGCCTCTTCTGGCAGCAAGACTCTGTCGTTTTTATATTAAAGGCCGGTCGCGGCCATCAGTTTCAACTTAAAAGCGGTCGCTTTTGTATTTTGAAACCTTATTTTCAATACCTGGGACGAGATTCTTGTTAGCCGACGCTGAAATCGTGAAGTGCGATTTGGCGATGAATAGCTTCCGACGCCAAAATTGTGCTCGACGCCGATTTGATGCCAAATCGCGATTCTCCATCACCTCAAAAACGTGGTCAATGCGTTTCACTCCGCACGTACAGTAGGCACCGTTTGCATATCATTAGCGGGCCCGATTCGGTATTCTCCTGGGCTCCTGCGATTCTCCACCCCAAATTCCTTTTTTTTTAAAAATATGTTTTATTGAAATTTTTTTCCCAAACAACAATTTTTCCCCTCTTACAAAGCAAACGCAACAATAACAATACAGAAATTTTTAACAATCCACAAGTAACAAAACCCCATTATCTTTGACCTAAACTAAACTAACCCCCCCCCGACCTTCCCCCTGGGTTGCTGCTGCTGGTCATCTGTCTTCCCTCTAACGTTCCCCTAGGTAGTCGAGAAATGGCTGCCACCGCTTGGTGAACCCTTGAGCCGATCCTCTCAGGGCAAACTTTATCTGCTCCAGTTTAATGAACCCCGCCATATCATTTACCCAGGCCTCCAGTCCGGGGGGTTTCGCCTCCTTCCACATGAGTAGGATCCTGCGCCGGGCTACTAGGGACGCAAAGGCCACAACGTCGGCCTCTTTCGCCTCCTGCACTCCCGGCTCTTCCGCAACTCCAAATAGAGCTAACCCCCAGCCTGGTTTGACCCGGGCCTTCACCACCCGCGAAATCACTCCCGTCACTCCCTTCCAATACCCTTCCAGTGCCGGGCACGCAAAAAACATATGTGCGTGGTTTGCCGGGCTCCCGCCACACCTCCCACATTTGTCCTCCACTCCAAAGAACCTGCTCAATCTTGCTCCCGTTATGTGTGCTCTATGTAGCACCTTAAATTGAATCAGGCTAAGCCTGGCGCATGAGGAAGAGGAATTTATCCTGCTTAGGGCATCAGCCCACATACCCTCCTCTATCTCCTCCCCTAGTTCTTCTTCCCACTTTCCTTTTAGTTCGCCCACCGACTCCTCCCCCTCTTCCCTCATCTCTCGGTAAATCTCTGACACCTTGCCCTCTCCGACCCACACCCCTGAAAGCACCCTGTCCTGTATCCCCTGTGTCGGGAGCAACGGAAATTCCCTCACCTGTTGTCTAGTAAACGCCCTCACCTGCATATATCTCAAGAAATTTCCCCGGGGCAACTTATACTTTTCCTCCAATGCTCCCAAGCTCGCAAAAGTCCCATCTATAAATAAATCTCCCACCCTCCTAATTCCCAACTGGTACCAGCTCTGAAATCCTCCATCCATTCTTCCTGGGGCGAACCTATGGTTGTTCCTGATTGGGGACCCCACCAGGGCTCCCTGCACCCCTCTCTGTCGCCTCCACTGTCCCCAGATATTCAATGTTGCCGCCACCACCGGGTTCGTGATAAACTTTTTAGGTGAGATCAGTAGCGGCGCCGTCACCAGCGCCTCTAAACTCGTCCCTTTACAGGACTTTCTCTCCAGTCTTTTCCACGCCGCTCCCTCACCCTCCATCATCCATTTACGTATCATTGCCACATTGGCGGCCCAATAGTAATCGCCCAAGTTCGGTAATGCCAATCCTCCTCTGTCCCTACTACGCTGAAGGAACCCCCTCCTTACTCTCGGAACTTTCCCTGCCCACACGAAGCTCGTGATGCTCCTGTCTATTTTATTAAAAAAGGTCTTGGTGATTAGTATAGGGAGACATTGAAATACAAATAAGAACCTCAGGAGGACCATCATCTTAATTGCTTGCACCCTGCCCGCCAGCGATAGAGGCTGCATGTCCCACCTCTTGAAGTCCTCCTCCATTTGTTCTACCAACCATGTCAGATTAAGTCTGTGCAAGGTTCCCCAGCTCCTAGCGATCTGAATCCCCAGGTATCGGAAGTTTCTATCCACTTTCCTTAGAGGCAAGCCCTCTATCTCTCTACTCTGGTCCCCTGGATGTATCACAACTAATTCACTCTTCCCCATGTTTAGCCTATACCCCGAGAAATCCCGAACCCCCTCAAAATTTGCATAACCTCTATCATCCCCCCCGCTGGGTCCGACACGTATAACAATAGGTCATCCGCGTATAACGAGACTCGGTGTTCTTCTCCCCCTCTAATCACCCCTCTCCATTTCCTGGAGTCTCTCAACGCCATGGCCAAAGGTTCAATTGCCAACGCGAACAACAATGGAGACAGCGGGCATCCCTGTCTTGTTCCCCTATATAGTCGGAAATACTCAGATCTATGTCGACCTGTAACTACGCTTGCCGTTGGAGCCCCATAAAGAAGTCTAACCCAGCTAATAAACCCGTTCCCAAACCCAAACCTCCTTAACACTTCCCAGAAATACTCCCACTCCACCCTATCAAATGCCTTCTCTGCGTCCATTGCCGCCACTATCTCTGCCTCCCCCTCCACTGGGGGCATCATTATCACCCCTAATAGTCGTCGCACGTTAACATTCAGTTGTCTCCCTTTTACGAACACTGTCTGGTCTTCGTGCACCACCCCCGGGACACAGTCCTCTATCCTCGATGCCAGTACCTTTGCCAACAATTTGGCGTCCACGTTCAACAATGAAATGGGTCTATAGGACCCGCACTGCAACGGATCTTTATCCCTCTTCAAAATTAACGATATCGTCGCCTCCGACATCGTCGGGGGTAGAGTCCTCCCTTCCCTGGCCTCATTGGACATCCTCACCATCAACGGGGCCAACAAGTCCACATATTTTCTGTAATATTCCACCGGGAACCCGTCTGGTCCCGGGGCCTTCCCTGCTTGCATGCTTCCTAGTCCTTTAATAACCTCGTCCACCCCAATCGGTGCCCCCAGGCCTACCACCCCCCGCTCCTCCAGTTTCGGGAACCTCAATTGGTCCAGGAACTGACGCATTCCCTCCTCTCCCTCTGGGGGTTGAGACCTATACAGTTCCTATAGAAGGTCTTAAACACCTCTTTTATCTTTCCTGCCCTTCGCACCGTGTCTTCCCTTTCGTCTCTAATTCCTCCTATCTCCCTCGCTGCTGCCCTCTTTCGCAATTGATGAGCCAACAGGCGACTAGCCATTTCCCCATATTCATACCTCCTCCCCTGTGCCTTCCTCCACAGTACCTCCGCCTTTCTGGTGGTCAGAAGGTCAAATTCCGTCTGGAGTCGTCTCCTCTCCCTGTACACTTCCTCCTCCGGGGTCTCTGCAAATTCCCTATCCACCCTTAAAATCTCCCCCCGTAATCTTTCCCTTTCCTTGGCCTCTGTTTTCCTTTTGTGGGCCCCAATGGAGATCAGCTCTCCTCTGACCACCGCTTTTAGTGCTTCCCATACCACTCCCACAGGGACCTCGCCGTCGTCATTGACCTCCAGGTATCTCTCAATACACCCCCGCACTCTTGCACACACTCCCTCATCCGCCATCAGTCCCACATCGAATCGCCAGAGTGTTCTCTGCTCCCTTTCCTCTCCTAATTCCAGGTCCACCCAATGTGGGGCATGATCCGAAACCGCTATGGCTGAGTACTCAGCTTCTTCTACCCTAGAGATCAACGACCTTCCCAAAACAAAAAAATCTATCCGGGAGTACACTTTATGGACATGGGAGAAGAAGGAAAACTCCCTAGCCCTAGGTCTAAGAAATCGCCATGGATCCACTCCCCCCATTTGGTCCATAAACCCCTTAAGTACCTTGGCCGCTGCCGGCCTTCTTCCGGTCCTTGAGCTGGATCTATCTAGCCCCGGGTCCAGCACCGTATTAAAGTCCCCTCCTAAAATCAAGTTTCCTACCTCCAGGTCCGGTATACGCCCCAGCATCCATCTCATAAATCCCGCATCGTCCCAGTTTGGGGCATACACATTAACCAACACGACCTCCATTCCCTCCAGCCTGCCACTCACCATTACATACCTACCTTCGCTATCTGCTAAGATGTTCTTTGCTTCAAATGCTACCCGTTTCCCCACCAAAATGGCCACCCCTCTATTCTTTGCGTCCAGTCCTGAGTGGAACACCTGTCCCACCCATCCTTTCCTTAACCTAACTTGGTCCGCCACCTTTAGGTGCGTCTCTTGGAGCATAACCACGTCTGCCCTTAGTCCTTTCAAATGCGCGAGCACTCGGGCCCTTTTTATCGGTCCGTTCAGGCCTCTCACATTCCACGTGATCAGCCTCACTAGGGGGCTACCTGCCCCCCTCCCGTGTCGACTAGCCATTACCTTCTCTAGGCCAGTCCCATATCCCGCCTCCGCGCTCCCGCTCGCTCCCCCAGCGTCGCACACCATCCCCGCCCGCCCACTCTTTAGCCATTTCCTTTTGGATTTCCGCAGCAGCAACCCAGTTGTCCCCTCCCCCTCCCCCTCCACCCCCCCCCCCCCCCCCCCCCCAGCTAGATCTCTTTCTAGCATGATTGCTCCCCCCATATTACTTCCGTAAGTCAGCTGACTTCAACTGACCCCGGCTACTCCTCCCCACCCCGAATTCCTGATGGCGAGGTTCACTTGTGCTTTTAAAAATCATGAAACCGGCGTGGTGGCTGCTGAGGGAGAGCGAGGGTATGGAACGTGTCCAACATCGCCTTAGTTTACTGACAGTTGTGCCGCTGGCTGGGGGGCTTCTGCCAGGGCTGGGGGAGTAGTGGTGGGGTGTGGGCCAGGAGGTGGGCTGTGGGGTCAGGATGGACGGACACGGAGCACCATTGCCGCAGTCAGCAAGGCAGCCCTGCAGCTGCGCACACCGCTAGCAGCCCACTTTGAACCTGGTGCCCTGGGTGCCCTCTGGCCCCAGACGACCCATCAGCTGGGTGGGCCCGCTGCAGCACAAACTGCCATCTTTATGGCTGGGATACGTGTATGTGGGGAGTGTAATGTGTATGTGCGACGCAGCTTGTTAGCCTCCCGAGTGTCGATCATGGACCCGGCGAATCCCTCACCATTTTTCAGTGGAATCGAGTATGTTCCACGTGGCGCCGGTGCTAGCCCCTTAATGGTAGCGGAATTGGCCCAGGTGCAGCACTGGATTTTCTGTGGTAAAAGTCCACGGATTCTCCGTTGGGATCAGCACTTCGTCTCAGAAACGGAGAATCTCGCCCCTGATTTTTCCAAGTTTATGATGTTTTACTCTTGAAAATTAAAGCAATTTCAGTTGAACATGTGCATCTTTACATGTACACACAAACTTTGTTTTAAATATATTCCCATTTCTTTAGAAATTTAAACAAGTGTAGAAAAAAGTACAATCTTGCTTTTACTTTACAAACTATAGGCAGGATTCTCCGTTGGCTGACGCCAAAATAGGGAAACGCGATTGGGCGGAGAATAGCCTCCGACGCCAAAATCGCAGTTGGCGCCGGTATGACACCGAATCGCGATTCTCCGGCACCCCGAAAATCGTGTAAATGCGATGTGCACCACACGGCGTTTAAATGCCGTTTGCATATCATTAGCGGGCCTGTCCCGGTATTCTCCGGGGCCTCCGCGATTCTCCGCATCCAGTGGGCCGAGTTCCCGATGGCGCGGTTCACTTGTGGTTTTAAAACTCATGAACCTGGTGTGGTGGCTACTGAGAGAGATAGAGACGAGGTAGGACATGGAGTGGAGCGACTGTGGGCTGCAGGACCGAGGGAGGGAAGGATCAGGACGAGCAGCCGGGGTGACCCGGCCACGGGTCTGGGGAGGTCCCAGGCTCCGACCGCCATTACGGCGGCCATATTGCTGACCACCCACCTCCACCCCTGGTTCTACACAGTGACACCGGCCGTATGGGTACAAGGCTGAGCGGGTCACCCGCATCGTGGAGGCCTGCTGCATCCTCCACAACATCACGCAGCAGAGGGGCGATGTGCAGGAGGAGGAGGATGAGAAGGAAGGGTAGGCCTCGTCCGACGAAGAGGCTGCGGGTGAGGGGGACGATGAGCAGGACATGAGACCCAGGTGTCATAATATACACCAGTCTATCATGGTGCAGACACACACTGATGGACACACAGTGGGACCAACCAACATACACAACACCGCAGTTAATCACCAGTGAGAGCACACGCACTATAAAGACAGGGAGCATCAGAGTTCCCGCTCATTCGAGTTGCAGCTAGCTAGGAGGACAGAGCTCACAGCCTGCAACACAGACATTCACCACGTGCTGAGTGCATCGACTGGTTAGGACAAGGCAGAGGTCTTTAGTTAAAGCTGGTATCGTATTAACCCACAGTCTAAGTATGTTTAAACAGTTAATGATTCAATAAAATAGTGTTGCACTATTTCAAGTGTTGGTGACCTGTATGTGATCCAGAACACCCAACACATCACCAGGCAGACAGGGGAGGCCACACAACGTTATCACCAGGGTCAACGTGCAAGGGACGTTCTGATCACCTCCAGATTCACCGACTGGGGTGGGGGTTGGGGGGGGGCGGGGGTGGGGGGGGGGGGGGTAGGGTGGGGGATGGTGCTGGCCAGGGGCACGGGCACCACATTCCAAACCCACACCCCCTCACATCCCACCCCGCAAACAGCCCGCTTGCACCCCCCTCCGTTATACATACCCGCAGCACCACGAGGTGGGGGCCCCGGGTTGGCAGGAACAGCGGGTCTGGACCATGGGATGGAGGATGATGACAACCCGCTCTGTGATGAGCTCTGGTGCTCCGCATCGTATGACAACGTCTGACTCATGCCCATGGTTGCACCCTCCACCTGGATGATCCCTGCATGTGAGCTGGCCAGTCCATCTCAGGGTCATACTGACTGACTGACACTGGAGTGAAGATGAAGCTTTGAGGCACTTGCCTTGTTACATCCATTTGTCACTTCCAGCTATCTCAGTATTCTTCATTTCATAATTATATAATTCTCTGTTCGTCTTCAAATGAAACATTGGTAGCTGGGCTGTATTGAAATTGTTATTATGTGATATTCCAGGGTCAGTTATCATTCGGTTTCATGTCTTCAGATGGCAGCACTTCCTGTGCGATCACTATGCAAGGTTTTTAACTGCTTCATGCTGAAAATCCTGCTCCAGCGAATCTCAATCAAGAGGGAAGGACTCACTTGAACAATAGCTGACCCTGTGTGGTGATGATGGCCTGGAATGCTTCCGGTTTTATAGATTGTTCTGAGTCAAAAAGAGCTTAACAATCTGTGGTAGGCTATATTAGGGGTACCTAGATGGGATGTACCTTATACTGTAGTATGAGTGGTAGAACCTGCCTGCTGGTTCCGCCCAGCAGGCGGAGCATAAGAGTCTGTGTTTCACCCACAGCAGTCATTCTGTACCGGAGCTGCTGGGGTAACTACTTGTTCATTAAAGCCTTCAATCTCGCTTCAGTAGTGATTGATCGTGCATCACAATCAAAAGTACCTGGGGTGGTAATGGTGAGGAAACACAGATGTATGAATTTCCCAAAGGACCTGTTAAATTTAACAGTCAGACTGTTTGTGAATTTGTTGTCTTTGGGTCCTGGCTGGTAGCCAGTAAATGTCAGTTGAGGATGAGGAACGTTTGAGGGTTATGGATTGATATGCCATCAATGAACACACGACGAGTAGTGAGCGTAACTGAGGCTTTAATAAACTAAACAGAAAGCTTCCTGGCTTCTGATCCCGAACTGGATCAGAGGCGGAGCCCAGCCACCTTTATACCGGGCCCGAGGGTAGGCGGAGCCATCAGGCAGTGGTTTACCACATTACATACAATACAGTAGCCGTTTGCCACAATACACATATTATACACTACAGTGGTTTACCACATGGACAATGATCAGAGTGTGAGATTAAACATGGTTGCTCTTACAAAGAGGCAGCCACAACTACATGGACCGAATGGCCTGCTTCTGTATTCTAACCCCTTCTCTATCGCTGGAATCTCCTCCAGCCGAACAAACCTTTGAGGACTCTGCATTTGTCCAATTCTGACCTCTTGTTTAGCCTCCATTTTAATTACTCCACCATTAGTCATCATGCAGATGCCCCAAGCTCCCTGCGCCTCCACTTCTCCCCGTTTAAGATTCTTTGACCAAACTTTTGGTCACCAATGTTTCGATGAATACTCAGCTGTCAATTGCTTTGCGATGTTTTACTCGGCTAATGGAGCTACAGAAATCTTCATTTTTTTTCAATCTTTATGGTTCTAAAGCCCAAGCATTCTTCTGCCCAATCACTGCTTCTGGATTCACTCTGCTTTCTGTTTCCCTCGGAGCATCACAAGCCTTGTCCCCTCACCTGGATTCTCAATAAATCAGAAACTCTGATCATTATGGGCACCTTAATGTGAAGTGAAGGTTCTTCACTACAAGCAAGGCCTGCTCCTGGTCAACGAGTCTGTGTATT
This sequence comes from Scyliorhinus torazame, assembly GCF_047496885.1. Taxonomy (NCBI): domain Eukaryota; kingdom Metazoa; phylum Chordata; class Chondrichthyes; order Carcharhiniformes; family Scyliorhinidae; genus Scyliorhinus; species Scyliorhinus torazame. The sequence goes on from NC_092713.1 coordinate 180,785,389, forward strand.
GGGGGTGGGTTAACTATCTGCCAATTAGATAGAGAAAAGATTAATGGATTCGTAATGGCTGCTGCGTGTTCAGCAGTCTCGCACCCCACCCATCTCCCGCACTTGTCCCAGAGTGCAATGCGTAGCCTCTCCCATCCCAGGAGGTAGATCTGTGTCTTCCCAGAATGCGCAACTCACTCTTTGAGATTTCTACTTTAAGGATTCATCAATTGGGCAGCACGGTAGCGTAGCGGTTAGCACAGTTGCTTCACATTTCCAGGGCCCCAGGTTCGATTCCCGGCTTGGGTCACTGCCTGTGTGGAGTCTGCACGTTCTCCCCGTGTCTGTGTGGGTTTCCTCAGGGTGCTCCGGTTTCCTTCCACAGTCCAAAGATGTGCAGGTTAGGTGGATTGGCCATTCTAAACTGCCCTTAGTGTCCAAAAAGATTAGGTGGGGTTACTGGGTTACGGGGATAAAGGGGATAGAGTGGAGGCATGGGGCTTAAGTAGGGTGCTCTTTCCAAGGACCGGTGCAGACTCGATGGGCTGAATGGCCTTCTGCACCGTAAATTCTATGAAATCTATGAAAATTCCAGAGGCTGCAACTCAATTTGCCAGAAGATATTCCAGGGTCTTATTTTAAATACATTAATCAATGTGTGCCAAGTTACTCAATAATGAATAAGTGGCAGCATACACAGCCAGCACAATGAAGCAAGATAAAGAAGGAATGAGATTTACTTTAGACAAAGCTCTACGAAGCTGATTTCACCCTCTGGGCAGATGATAATTGTGGTAGTATGCATTAGGGGTCATGTGGGACTGTGAAGCCATGATGTCATTGGCTGACAGATCCCGGGTCCTGGTTGGACGTTGACCTCTAGCTCCGCCTTACTTGGAGTCCTCCCCTGCAGGCAGTCTACTACTGAACTGCGGGGGAACAGTCACGCTTAATAAAGCCTCATCGACTTCACTCTATTCGTCTCTCGGAGTCTTTGTGCGCTACAATTTATTAAGCGTGACTAAAGGACTATGGAGCTCAGGATCATCCCGGAATGCCTGAGGATCAGCCCCCACGCAGTGAACGCGGCAGCAGCTTTCAAGCACTGGCAGACTTGTTTCGAGGCCTACCTCAGAACGGCCACCGGCCGGGTCACAGAAGACCAAAAACTACAGGTCCTGCACTCGAGGTTAAGCACGGAGATTTTCTCTCTCATCGAAGACGCAGAGGATTTCCAGACGGCGTTCGCAGCACTAAAAAGTCTCTATGTCCGCCCAGTAAACCAGATCTACGCTCGCTATCAACTTGCAACGAGACGGCAAAGTCCCGGAGAATCGATAGATGAATTCTACACCGCGCTACTAATTTTGGGACGAGCCTGCAGCTGCCCGTCGGTGAACGCAAATGAACACACGGACATGTTAATGCGCGATGCTTTTGTGGCAGGTATGAACTCCTCCCAAATCCGCCAAAGACTTCTAGAAAAAGAGTCGCTAGGACTCTCAGAGGCACGGGCCCTAGCAGCCTCCCTAGACGTGGCCGCGCGAAATACCCGCGCCTACGGCCCCGACCGCGCGGCAGCCCATTGGGCTCCGTACGTACCCGTCGCGACAAACCCACCCCCCCCCCGGACACCCCACAGGCTTGCGCGGTCCAAACGCCAAGTCGCACCGGGGGCGCCCGCTGCTACTTCTGCGGCCAGGCGAAACACCCCCGGCAGCGCTGCCCGGCCCGCGCAGCGATCTGTAAGAGCTGCGGGAAAAAGGGCCATTTCGCGGCTGTGTGCCGGTCCCGCGAGGTCGCCGCTGTCCCGGGAGAACAGGGAGCCCTGCACGCCGTTTACGCTCCCCAACCCCCCCAGCGCCCCATGTACGACCCGCAGGCGCAGCCACTCTGGGTCCCGACCACCGCTGTCCCGGGAGAACAGGGAGGCCTGCACGCCGTTTACGCTCCCCAACCCCCCCCCCGCGCCCCATGTATGACCCGCCGGCGCTACCACTTTGGGTCCCGACCACCGCTCTCCCCGGAGAAGAGGGAGTTCTGCGCGTCTCTAACGCCCCCCAAGCCCCCCCCCCTGCGCCCCACGTATGACCCGCCGGCGCTACCAATTTGGGTCCCGACCACCGCTGTCCCCGGAGAAGAGGGAGCCCCGCGCGTTCCTAACGCTCCCCAACCCCCCCAGCGCCCCATGTGCGACCCGCAGACGCCGCCATTTTGGGTCCCGGCCACCACGAGGGGAGGAAGGGCGCCGCCATCTTGGACCACCCCAGACCTGTACGACGCATGGGGCGGCCATTTTGTCCACCCCGCCGCCATCTTGGACGGCAACAACGGACCCCAGTGTCGACGGCTCCACGGGGTTCGAAGAAGACGCTCAACCACTACAACCATGTCTCGCTTCAATGACGCTGGACCAAGCTCGGCCCCGGACACTCCAGACGACGACGACAACAGTGCTGATAAACGGGCACGAGACACCATGCCTAGTCGACTCTGGGAGCACGGAGAGCTTTATCCACCCCGACACGGTAAGACGCTGTTCTTTGACCATCCATCCCAGCGCACAAAAGATTTCCCTAGCTGCAGGATCCCACTCTGTACAGATCAAAGGCTTCTGCATAGTTACCCTAACGGTGCAAGGGAGGGAGTTCAAAAACTACAGGCTCTTCGTCCTTCCCCAACTCTGCGCCCCCACATTACTGGGATTAGACTTCCAGTGCAATCTACAGATTCTAACCTTCAAATTCGGCGGCCCCCATATCCCCACTCACTATCTGCAGCCTCGCAACCCTCAAGGTGCAACCCCCGTCCTTGTTTGCAAACCTCACCCCGGATTGCAAACCCGTCGCCACTAGGAGCAGACGGTACAGCGCCCAGGACCGGACCTTCATTCGGTCCGAAGTCCAGCGGCTACTAAAGGAAGGCATAATCCAGGCCAGTAATAGTCCCTGGAGAGCACAGGTGGTAGTAGTAAAGACAGGGGAGAAGCAAAGGATGGTCATAGAGTATAGCCAGACCATCAACAGGTACACACAACTAGACGCGTACCCTCTCCCCCGCACATCCGACATGGTCAATCGGATTGCCCAATATAAGGTCTTCTCCACCGTGGACCTCAAGTCCGCCTACCATCAGCTCCCCATCCGCCCAAGTGACCGCAAGTACACAGCCTTCGAGGCAGACGGGCGATTATACCATTTCCTAAGGGTCCCATTTGGCGTCACAAACGGGGTCTCGGTCTTCCAACGAGAGATGGACCGAATGGTTGATCAACACGGGTTGCGGGCCACATTCCCGTATCTCGACAATGTAACCATCTGCGGCCACGATCAGCAGGACCACGACGCCAACCTCCAAAAATTCCTCCAGACCGCTAAAGCCTTGAACCTCACGTACAACGAGGACAAGTGCGTTTTTAGCACCAACCGGCTAGCCATCCTGGGCTACGTAGTGCGCAATGGGATAATAGGCCCCGACCCCGAACGTATGCGCACCTGATTAAGGCTTCCCGCCCCTTTGAACGCCTTAGTCTGGATTTCAAAGGACCCCTCCCCTCCACCGACCGCAACACATACTTCCTTAATGTGGTGGACGAGTACTCCCGCTTCCCATTCGCCATCCCCTGTTCTGACATGACCGCGGCCACAGTCATTAAAGCCCTGAACACCATATTCACACTGTTCGGTTGCCCCGCATACGTCCACAGCGACAGGGGGTCCTCCTTCATGAGTGACGAGCTGCGCCAGTTCCTGCTCAGCAACGGTATAGCCTCGAGCAGGACGACCAGCTACAACCCCCGGGGGAACGGGAAGTAGAGAGGGAGAACGGCACGGTCTGGAAGACCGTCCTACTGGCCCTACGGTCCAGGGACCTCCCAGTTTCACGGTGGCAGGAGGTCCTCCCGGACGCCCTCCACTCCATCCGGTCACTACTCTGTACTAGCACTAACCAAACACCTCATGAGCGCCTCCTTGTCTTCCCCAGGAAGTCCTCCTCTGGAACGTCACTGCCGACCTGGCTGGCGGCCCCAGGACCCATCTTGCTCCGAAAGCATGTGCGGGCGCACAAGTCGGACCCGTTGGTCGAAAGGGTTCACCTCCTTCACGCGAACCCGCAGTACGCTTACGTGGAGTACCCCGACGGCCGACAGGACACGGTCTCCCTGCGAGATCTGGCGCCCGCCGGCAACACACACACCCCCCCGACACCAATCACCCATCTCCCCCCTTCCTGCCACCGCCGCACCCCGCGACCGCCCCCTTCCCAGGAGGATCAGTCCTCCTCCCAGGCCCGACCAGGAATGAAGCCCAAGCTGAAACCGTAAGGCTCCCGGAGACGACAACACCGGAACAAGCACCACCACCACCACCGGGGCCGAGGCGATCGACACGGACGACCAGACCGCCCGACCGACTCGTGGCGTCGATCTAACAGTACAATATGTGGACGTTTTAACGAAAACATTTTGTCTTTTCCTGACGATTACTGTAAATAGTTTGAAACAAAAAAAAACCTTGTACATACTGTAATAACATGCGAAAGTTTTCCTCCCAGGACCAGCCTTGTAAACCCTTACCACCATGCGAAGCATCACCCCGCCGGGTTCATTTTTAACAAGGGGTGAATGTGGTAGTATGCATTAGGGGTCATGTGGGACTGTGAAGCCATGATGTCATTGGCTGACAGATCCCGGGTCCTGGTTGGACGTTGACCTCTAGCTCCGCCCTGAAGGCGGAGTATAAGTACCTGGAGTCCTCCCCCGCAGGCAGTCTACTACTGAACTGCGGGGGAACAGTCACGTTTAATAAAGTCTCATCGACTTCACTCTATTCGTCTCTCGGAGTCTTTGTGCGCTACAATAATCCAGTTGGCAGTGGTGTTGCTCTGTACGTCAACAATGCCAACGATAGATCTTTATTATCATCAATTGCTTGGTGGAACAATTTCTTGATTATTCCTACTCCCTTCTCTGCTTTGCCATTTGACTGAGGATAACATGGGCTTGAGGTAATGTGGCTGAAGTTGTATTCCTCTGCAAACTGTGTCCATTCTTGTACATATCGATCAACATCTCTGTTGATTCCTGGCCAATATACCGACTGCCTAGCCCATCTATGACACTTTTCTATGTCCTGATGCCCCTCGTGAGTCTGACGCAGAAATCCTTGTTGAAGACTTTCAGGAATCACTATCCGATCTGCCTTGAGTAGGAAACCATCTAAGATCATCTCTTATACTTTGAAAAGTAAATCGACGTCCATTGGAACTTCCTTCTTTGAAGTATTTCTTCACCTTTTCTGTTTCAGCTTTGATAATGCTTGTTTTCGATCAGACATTGGAAGTATCTCAGTAAATAAAGAGGCTTGAGATTCCACTATTTGGACTATCTCTGTATTTGATGTGTCAGCATCAGTGGTAGCTTTGGATAAGTTATCCACAACAACTAAGTCTTCCCTTGATTCTTCACGTTGGCCAGTCGAAATGCAGGTTGAGTGAACCCTTTCAACTTGCTTCAATTTTTCACCCTAACAATGAGACAGCAGGATCCTCTTGTGACTATAGTGTTACCATTGTAATCGGTCAGACGACAAATAGATTTCTTTATTAGTGGTGTTCTTTCAGCTTGTCTTAAATTTTTTCTGTGATAATAATTGCCTGTGCTCCTGTATCAATTTTAAATGGTATATCTGTGCCATTAATTTTGAATAATACAGTCCACTTTTAATTATCTTTGAGAGCTGTTGTACTGGTCTGTCATTGTGATCTAGCAAATTAATCATAGTGACTGCTTCAATCATGAAAGTATCCTTTAGCGTGTACCGTGAGCAATCCTCTCTATCAGTCAAGAAATTAGATTTTTTATCTTCACTCTGAACACTTTGGACCTTTCTGAAGTCATTGTAGGACTTTTAAAATGTGGTTTCTGGAGAAGCTGCTGAGAAACAACACTGTGCAGCAAAGTGGTTCAACTTGCAATTATTAGAACATTGTTTGCCTTTTGCCGTGCAATTTTTTTTACTGTGGCCATGGCCACAGTGTTTGCATGTCATCACGCTCATGACGTCACTCTCAAAATGGCCACCAGCCATTGTACGCAGTTTTCTTTGCTGCGACACAGCATTAATGGCGTCAGCCACGTTTCCCGATATCGCACTCTTTTCTTTTGCCACTAACTCTGCATATTCAGACGATGCCTGTTCACTGGCCTTGCACATATTAATCGCTCCTTCTAGTGGTAAAATCGGTCGTCTTAGTATTTTTTCACGCAAACGTTCATCATTTACCCCCAAAACAACTTGATCACGCAGCATTGAATTGGATGCTGAGGAAAAGTTACAGGACTGCACACTTAACATTAAAGTTGTTGTGAAAGAATATACTGACACCCCTCTTAACTACAGCCTTTTTCTGAACATGTAGCGCTCATAGGTCTCATTCACCTGCCTCTTGCAATGTGTATCGAACTTCTGTAGCACTATGTTATATTTCGTTTTATCCTCATCAGCAGTGAACTAAAAGAAATTATAACGTTCTAATGCTTGCAGTCCAACCAAATTTAACAGGAGTGCTATTTTTCTTTGACCAGAGGCATTCTCTAGCGCGGAGGCATAGAAAAACTTAATACTGCTGTTTAAACAATGCCCAGTTTTGACATAGTTTACCCGTTTGTCCTGAAGTGGTCAGGCTTCTTGAGACCCTCCATCTTATGATTTGTCTTCGATGTAGATTTTCAGAGTTTTGTAGCATCTTGATTTTTTTCGTAAATCTTCTTATGCTAATCTTTTCTTTTTTTTGATAAACAATTTTATTGAGGCATTTTGGCATAGTAAACAACAACAATACAAAACAGTGTGCAAAGAACAATCCACACAGTGCAGAAAGCAGCTCTCCTCCCACAAGGACCCGCCTAACTAACCCCCTAATCTACGTTGCCCTAAACCCCCCCCCTGCTCTCCCCTCCCCCACCCCCTGCTGACGGTTAATTTTCCGCGTAGAAGTCGATAAATGGTTGCCACCTCCGGGCGAACCCTGACAGTGACTCTCAGAGCAATCTTAATTTTCTCCAGACCGAGGAAGCTCGCCATATCCGATAACCAGGCCTCCGACTTCGGGGGCTTTGAGTCCCTCCATGCCAGCAGAATCCGGGCTACCAGGGGAGCAAAGGCCAAAATGTCAGCCTCTCTCTCCTCCTGGACTCCAGAGTCCTCCAAAACCCCAAAAATTGCCACCTCTGGACTCATCACCACCCTTGTTTTCAGTACCCAGGGCATAACGTCCGCAAATCCCTGCCAGTACCCCCTGAGTTTTGGACATGCGCAGAACATGTGTACATGGTTCGCTGGTCCTCCCGCACATCTGGTGCACCTATCCTCCAGTCCAAAGAATTTACTCATCCGGGCCTTTGTCATGTGGGCCCAGTGGACGACCTTGAATTGGATCAGGCTGAGCCTATGTTGCGGTCACGTTAACCCTACTCAACGGGTCCGCCCATAAGCCCTCTTCTATCTCACCTCCGAGCTCCTCTTCCCACTTAAGCTTCAGCTCCTCGGTCTGCGTCTCCTCTGCCCCCATAAGTTCTTTATATATATCCGAGACCCTCCCCTCCCCCACCCATCCACTGGACACTACCCTGTCCTGGATCCTCTAAGTGGCAGGCATGGGAAGGATGGAATCTGTCTGTGTAGAAAGGCCCGCACCTGCAAGTACCTGAAATCATTCCCTCGCGCCAGCCAAACTTTCTCCTCCAGCGCCCTCATGCTCGAGAAGCTCCCTTCTAAGAACAGATCCCCCATCCTCTCAATATCAGCCCTCGCCATGTTCGGAACCCACCATCCATATTCCCCAGGGCAAACCGGTGATTGTCGCAAATTGGGGACCAAACCGATGCTCCCACTCCCCCCACGTGCCTTCTCCATTGGCCCCAGATCCGCAAACTCGCCACCACTATCGGGCTGGTGGAGTACCGTGCCGGCGGGAGCGGCAGGGGCGCCGTAACCAGGGCTGCCAGACTGATGCCCTTGCACGAAGCGACCTCCATCCGCCCCCAAACCGACCCCACACCCCACATCCATTTCCTTATTATTGCTATGTTGGCCGCCCAGTAGTAATCACTAAAGTTTGGCAGCGCCAGCCCCCCTTCCCCTCGGTTCCTCTCGAGCATCAATCTCCTCACCCGCGGGGACTTCTCCGGCCACACAAATCCCATAATCATTTTATTGACCTTCTTAAAAAGGGACCGCGGAATGAAAATGGGGAGACACTGGAATACGAACAGGAATCTCGGGAGGATCGTCATTTTAACCGTCTGCACTCTCCCCGCTAGTGTTAGTGGGAGCGCATCCCACCTCCGGAACTCGACCCTCATTTGCTCCACCAACCGAGATAAGTTCAACTTGTGTAACCGGCCCTAGTCCCGCGCCACCTGCATCCCTAAGTATCTAAAACTGTCCCCTACTAGCCTAAACGGCAGCCCCCTCAGCCGACCCTCCTAGCCCCTTGCCTGGACTACAAACAACTCACTTTTTGCCATGTTCAGTTTATACCCCGCGACCCGGCCGAATTCCCTCAGGATTCCTATGATTTCATCCATCCCAGCCACTGATCCGTGATGTATAAGAGCAGCAGGTGCAGGTCGTTGGCGTATAACGAAATTCTGTGTGTCCGCACCCCCCCCCCCCCCCCCCCACCCCTGGACCAGTCCCTTCCAACCCCTAGAGGCTCTCAGGGCAATTGCCAGTGGCTCGATTGCTAGCGCAAACAGCAGTGGGTAGAGGGGGCACCCCTGCCTTGTCCCACGGTACAGTCTAAAATAGTCAGACGTCGTCCTATTCGTCCTTACACTGGCCTCCGGAGCCTGGTACAGCAGCCTAAAGCCCTCCCCAAACCCAAATCGTCCCAGCACCTCCCATAAATAGTCCCACTCAACCCGGTCGAAAGCCTTCTCGGCATCCATTGCCACAACTACCTCTACCTCCCTACTCTCCGGGGGCATCATGATCACACTCAGCAACCTTCTTAGTTGGCCACCAGCTGCCTGCCCTTGATGAACCCGGTTTGATCTTCCATAATAACGTCCGGCACACAGTCCTCAATCCTAGCTGCCAAGAGCTTGGCCAGTAATTTTGCATCTACATTGAGCAGAGAGATCGGCCTATAGGACCCACATGCCTCCGGGTCTTTGTCCTGTTTCAATATCAGGGAGATGGTGGCCTGTGACATCGTCGGGGGTAAAACCCCTCTGTGATGAACGGTTATTGTATTACTGTACCCTTATCATCATGTAAGGTGATGTCCCCTTGAAGACCGGGCTTGGAACCCTGGGGGACTCCGCCTCCGGCTCCGCCCACCTGGGAGTCGTACATAAGGGGCCGCCTTGCAGGCGACCCCCAGTAAGCACCCGTCTCAGCACCAGGCTAGTTCTTAGCTTACTAAAGCCTTCTTTAACGTTTTACTCTATAACGTCGTTATTGAGGGTACAACACCCTCTGTCTCTTGCCTCATTAAAAACCCAAACCAGCACCGGCCCCACTATCTCAGAGAACATTTTCTAGAACTCCACCGGATACCCATCCGGCCCTGGGGCTTTACCCGATTGCAAGGCCCTAAAAGCCCACCAATATTTGTTCGGTCCTAATCTGGGCCCCCAGCCTGTCTATCAACCCCCTACCCACTTTTGGGAAGGTCAGTCCATCCAGAAAGCGCCTCATCCCCTCCAGCCCCGTTGTGGGTTCCGAGGTATAAAGCTTACTGTAGAAGTCCCTGAACACCTTGTTCAGCCCTGCCGGATCTCCTACCAAGTTCCCCCCCACCCCGTCGACTACCTTCCCTATTTCCCGAGCCGCCTCCCTCTTCCTCTATTGCAGTGCCAGCATGCTACTGGCTTTCTCCTCATGCTCGTAGATCGCGCCCCTCGCCTTCCTAAGTTGCTCTACTACCTTACCTGTGGACAACACCCCAAACTCCGTCTGTTGCCTTTGTTGTTCCCTTAAAAACTCTGCCCTCAGGGTCTCCGCATATCTCCTGTCTATCTGTAAAATCTCCTTCAGCAGTCGGTCTGTTTCTGCCCTGTCCGTCCTGTCCCTATGTGCTCGAATCGAGATCAGCTCCCCTCTCACCACTGCCTTCAGCACCTCCCAGAGCACCACGGCTGAGACTTCCCCTGTGTCATTGACCTGCAGGCAGTTTTGCATACATTTCCTCACCCTCTCACACACCGCCTCGTCCGCCAACAGACCGACCTCTATCCTCCATTGAGGGCGCTGAAAGCTTTGCTTACAGACCTGCAGATCAACCCAATGTGGAGCACGGTTCGAAATAGCGATCGCCGAATATTCTACGTCCGTCTCCGCCGCCAGCAAATCCCTGCTCTTGATGAAAAAATCAATTTGGGAATAAGAACAAAGAACAAAGAAATGTACAGCACAGGAACAGGCCCTTCGGCCCTCCAAGCCCGTGCCGACCATACTGCCCGACTAAACTACAATCTTCTACACTTCCTGGGTCCGTATCCTTCTATTCCCATCCTATTCATATATTTGTCAAGATGCCCCTTAAATGTCCCTATCGTCCCTGCTTCCACTACCTCCTCCGGTAGTGAGTTCCAGGCACCCACTACCCTCTGCGTAAAAAACTTGCCTCGTACATCTACTCTAAACCTTGCCCCTCTCACCTTAAACCTATGCCCCCTAGTAATTGACCCCTCTACCCTGGGGAAAAGCCTCTGACTATCCACTCTGTCTATGCCCCTCATAATTTTGTATACCTCTATCAGGTCTGCCCTCAACCTCCTTCATTCCAGTGAGAACAAACCGAGTTTATTCAATCGCTCCTCATAGCTTATGCCCTCCATCCCAGGCAACATTCTGGTAAATCTCTTCTGCACCCTCTCTAAAGCCTCCACATCCTTCTGGTAGTATGGCGACCAGAATTGAACACTATACTCCAAGTGTGGCCTAACTAAGGTTCTATACAGCTGCAACATGACTTGCCAATTCTTATACTCAATGCCCCGGCCAATGAAGGCAAGCATGCCGTATGCCTTCTTGACTACCTTCTCCACCTGTGTTGCCCCTTTCAATGACCTGTGGACCTGTACTCCTAGATCTCTTTGACTTTCAATACTCTTGAGGGTTCTACCATTCACTGTATATTCCCTACCTGCATTAGCCCTTCCAAAATGCATTACCTCACATTTGTCCGGATTAAACTCCATCTGCCATCTCTCCGCCCAAGTCTCCAGACAATCTAAATCCTGCTGTATCCTCAGACAGTCCTCATCGCTATCCGCAATTCCACCAACCTTTGTGTCGTCTGCAAACTCACTAATCAGACCAGTTACATTTTCCTCCAAATCATTTATATATACTACAAAGCGCAAAGGTCCCAGCACTGATCCCTGTGGAACACCACTGGTCACAGCCCTCCAATTAGAAAAGCATCCCTCCATTGCTACCCTCTGCCTTCTATGGCCTAGCCAGTTCTGTATCCACCTTGCCAGTTCACCCCTGATCCCGTGTGACTTCACCTTTTGTACTAGTCTACCATGAGGGACCTTGTCAAAGGCCTTACTGAAGTCCATATAGACAACATCTACTGCCCTACCTGCATCAATCATCTTAGTGACCTCCTCGAAAAACTCTATCAAGTTAGTGAGACACGACCTCCCCTTCACAAAACCGTGCTGCCTCTCACTAATACGTCCATTTGCTTCCAAATGGGAGGAGATCCTGTCTCGAAGAATTCTCTCCAGTAATTTCCCTACCACTGAAGTAAGGCTCACCGGCCTGTAGTTCCCGGGATTATCCTTGCTACCCTTCTTAAACAGAGGAACAACATTGGCTATTCTCCAGTCCTCCGGGACATCCCCTGAAGACAGCGAGGATCCAAAGATTTCTGTCAAGGCCTCAGCAATTTCGTCTCCAGCCTCCTTCAGTATTCTGGGGTAGATCCCATCAGGCCCTGGGGACTTATCTACCTTAATATTTTTTAAGACACCCAACACCTCGTCTTTTTGGATCACAATGTGACCCAGGCTATCTACACCCCCTTCTCCAGACTCAACATCTACCAATTCCTTCTCTTTGGTGAATACTGATGCAAAGTATTCATTTAGTACCTCGCCCATTTCCTCTGGCTCCACACATAGATTCCCTTGCCTATCCTTCAGTGGGCCAACCCTTTCCCTGGCTACCCTCTTGCTTTTTATGTACGTGTAAAAAGCCTTGGGATTTTCCTTAACCCTATTTGCCAATGACTTTTCATGACCCCTTCTAGCCCTCCTGACTCCTTGCTTAGGTTCCTTCCTACTTTCCTTATATGCCACACAGGCTTCGTCTGTTCCCAGCCTTTTAGCCCTGACAAATGCCTCCTTTTTCTTTTTGACGAGGCCTACAATATCATTCGTCATCCAAGGTTCCCGAAGATTGCCGTATTTATCTTTCTTCCTCACAGGAACATGCCTGTCCTGTATTCCTTTCAACTGACACTTGAAAGCCTCCCACATGTCAGATGTTGATTTGCCCTCAAACATCCGCCCCCAATCTATGTTCTTCAGTTCCCGCCTAATATTGTTATAATTAGCCTTCCCCCAATTTAGCACATACATCCTCGGACCACTCTTATCCTTGTCCACCAGTACTTTAAAACTTACTGAATTGTGGTCACTGTTACCGAAATGCTCCCCTACTGAAACATCTACCACCTGGCCGGGCTCATTCCCCAATACCAGGTCCAGTACCGCCCCTTCCCTAGTTGGACTGTTTACATATTGTTTTAAGAAGCCCTCCTGGATGCTCCTTACAAACTCCGCCCCGTCTAAGCCCCTGGCACTAAGTGAGTCCCAGTCAATATTGGGGAAGTTGAAGTCTCCCATCACCACAACCCTGTTGTTTTTACTCTTTTCCAAAATCTGTCTACCTATCTGCTCCTCTATCTCCCGCTGGCTGTTGGGAGGCCTGTAGTATACCCCCAACATTGTGACTGCACCCTTCTTATTCCTGATCTCTACCCATATAGCCTCACTGCCCTCTGAGGTGTCCTCTCGCAGTATAGCTGTGATATTCTCCTGAACAAGTAGCGCAACTCCGCCTCCCCTTTTACATCCCCCTCTATCCCGCCTGAAACATCTAAATCCTGGAACGTTTAGCTGCCAATCCTGCCCTTCCCTCAACCAGGTCTCTGTAATTGCAACAACATCATAGTTCCAAGTAGTAATCCAAGCTCTAAGTTCATCTGCCTTACCCGTAATGCTCCTTGCATTAAAACATATGCACTTCAGGCCACCAGACCCGCTGTGTTCAGCAACTTCTCCCCGTCTGCTCTGCCTCAGAGCCACACTGTCCCTATTCCCTAGTTCTCCCTCAATGCTCTCACCTTCTGACCTATTGCCCCCGTGCCCACCCCCCTGCCATACTAGTTTAAACCCTCCCGTGTGACACTAGCAAACCTCGCGGCCAGGATATTTATGCCTCTCCGGTTTAGATGCAACCCGTCCATCTTATACAGGTCACACCTGCCCCGGAAGAGCTCCCAGTGGTCCAGATAACGGAAACCCTCCCTCCTACACCAGCTGTTTAGCCACGTGTTTGTCTGCTCTATCTTCCTATTTCTAGCCTCACTGGCACGTGGCACAGGGAGTAATCCCGAGATTACAACCCTCGAGGTCCTGTCTTTTAACTTTCTGCCTAGCTCCCTGAACTCCTGCTGCAGGACCTCATGCCTCTTCCTGCCTATGTCGTTAGTACCAATATGTACAACGACCTCTGCCTGTTTGCCCTCCCCCTTCAGGATTCCCTCTACCCGTTCGGAGACATCCTGGACCCTGGCACCAGGGAGGCAACATACCATCCTGGAGTCTCTTTCACGTCCACAGAAGCGCCTATCTGTGCCCCTGACTATAGAGTCCCCTATTACTATTACTCTTCTGCGCTTTGACCCTCCCTTCTGAACATCAGAGCCAGCCGTGGTGCCACTGCTCTGGCTGCTGCTGTTTTCCCCTGATAGGCTATACCCCCCGACAGTATCCAAAGGGGTATATCTGTTCGAGAGAGGGACAACCACAAGGGATTCCTGCACTGACTGCCTGCCCTTTCTGGTTGTCACCCATTTCTCTGCCTGCACCTTGGGTGTGACCACATTTACATAACTGCGATCTATGACGCTTTCCGCCACCTGCATGCTCCTAAGTGCATCCAATTGCTGCTCCAACCGAACCATGCGGTCTGTGAGGAGCTGCAGTTGGGTGCACTTTCTGCAGATGAAGCCATCCGGGACGCTGGAAGCCTCCCGGACCTGCCACATCTCACAGTCAGAGCACAGCACCCCTCTAACTGACATTGCGTCAATTAATTAAAATTAAAATTTGTCTTTTTTTTTTAAATACTTTTTTTTTTAATTGCAAAGTTACTGTCAACTATCTGTTTCCTAGCACTAGATTTCTAATAGAAATGCGATAGCTAACTATAATACTCTCCGATCTCTGGCTTAGATATCCTCTAAATTATAATTAAGTTATTATGTTTAATTAGTTCCCAAATACTCAAATTTTTTTTAAAATTTAGGTTAGAATCCCAACCAGCCACTCTGGCCACAGCTTTTCTGTGATGTCACTTCAGTTTCCCCCCGACACACACAATTTGAAAAAAGGTATAAAAGTAAAAATCACTTACTTACCTTCTTACCTTCTGAGTGTCTGAGATGTTCTCAGGTTCTCTCGCTGACAGAGACTGCTCCTCCACCTCCGATCCTTGACCTGCACAATGCTAATAATATAATAATATAATATGGCACTTACCTTACACCAATGGATCTTATTATTAGGTTAGAGGAGGAGGGTGGGTGGGAGACACTACACGTGTAGTGTCTCGGGTTTCCTCTCCACCAGAATTTATTGGTTGGGGGGGGGGGGGGGGGGGGGGGGACTTGCCAGAGGTCGAACTTCCGGTTCCCGCCTTATATAAAAACAAATAAAACAGAAAAGAAGAACAGACACGGGACCAGGCAAGGCTTTTTAAATTACTACTCACCTCCCAGAAGGCCCCTGCGCACCGCTGCCGCCGAAATCCAAAGGGCTGCTCCTGTAAAGGTAAGAGCTTTTAAACTCACTACTCACCTCCCAGAAGGCCCCTGCGCACCGCTGCCGCCGAAATCCAAAGGGCTGCTCCTGTAAAGGTAAGGTTTTTAAATACACTACTCACCTCCCAGAAGGCCCCTGCGCACCGCTGCCGCCGAAATCCAAAGGGCTGCTCCTGTAAAGGTAAGTGGTTTTAAACTCACTACTCACCTCCAAGAAGGCCCCTGCGCACCGCTGCCGCCGAAATCCAAAGGGCTGCTCCTGTAAAGGTAAGGTTTTTAAATACACTACTCACCTCCCAGAAGGCCCCTGCGCACCGCTGCCGCCGAAATCCAAAGGGCTGCTCCTGTAAAGGTAAGGTTTTTAAATACACTACTCACCTCCCAGAAGGCCCCTGCGCACCGCTGCCGCCGAAATCCAAAGGGCTGCTCCTGTAAAGGTAAGTGGTTTTAAACTCACTACTCACCTCCAAGAAGGCCCCTGCGCACCGCTGCCGCCGAAATCCAAAGGGCTGCTCCTGTAAAGGTAAGGTTTTTAAACACACTACTCACCTCCCAGAAGGCCCCTGCGCACCGCTGCCGCCGAAATCCAAAGGGCTGCTCCTGTAAAGGTAAGGTTTTTAAATACACTACTCACCTCCCAGAAGGCCCCTGCGCACCGCTGCCGCCGAAATCCAAAGGGCTGCTCCTGTAAAGGTAAGGTTTTTAAATACACTACTCACCTCCCAGAAGGCCCCTGCGCACCGCTGCCGCCGAAATCCAAAGGGCGGCAGCGGTACGCCTCATGAACATGTGAATAGAACGAAAACTCCTTCCCCGTCGGCCGACTAGCCCTCCATGGGTCAGCCCCCCCCCCATTTGCTCCATGAACACCCTCAGTTCCTTTGCCATTGCCTGCACCCTATCCATTTTTGAACACGACCGGTCCAGGCCGGGTCAAGGACTGTGTTAAAATCACCTCCCATAATCAGCCTGTGCGAGTCCAGGTCAGGTATCTTCCCCAGCAGTCTCTTAGTAAAATCCACATCATCCCAATTTGGGGCATATACATTGACCAAAACAACCCTCATCCCCTCGAGCTTGCCACTCACCATGACAAATCTGCCTCCCCCATCCGAGATTGTGCTACCCACCTCGAATTGTACCCGTTTGTTAACCAAAATCGTGACCCCCCCTGGTTTTAGTATCCAGCCCCGAATGGAAGACCTGGCTAATCCAGCCCTTCCTTAATCTGATCTGGTCAATTACTTTCAGGTGAGTCTGCTGAAGCATTATTACATCCGCCTTCAGCGCCCTCAGATGCGCAAACACAAGTGCCCTCTATACCAGCCCGTTTTACCCTCTAACGTTCCATGTGATCAGCCTGGTTGGGGGGGCACCGGGCCCCCCCCCCCCCTCACCGATCAGCCATCTCCTTTCTTGGGGCCGCCACTAGGCCCTGTGTCACGCTTCCCCTGGCCCGCCTCCTGGCAGCCCCCACCTCCGACCTCCTCCATGTTACCAAACCCAAGTCCCTCCCTCGTCAGCAGATCAACTACCTCCCTTCTCCCCCTAGCAACAACACCCTGTAACCTAACCCCTGCCATAAACTAGCTATATACACACCCCCCCACCTGGCTTCTGTAGATCAGTCCATCCAGCTAGCCTGGTGACTCTTGACTCTGGCGCCAACAAGTCTCCCACCTATTGTGCCCTCTGACCCATCCTCCCCGCCCACCGATACCACTTCCCCAAACCAGCCATCCTCGAGCAATTGCTCTGAAAAAAAAAACAAGGAACAAAGAAAGCCCTGACGCCAGTGCAAATCAAGTAATACAAAATAAGTAATAGGCACTTCCAAACACCCCGATCAGAACACAAAAATCCTCCAGCACCAAATACCTTAACTTCCCTCTTTTCCAATGAAAACTCGAATACAGAAGAAAAAAACAAGAAACAAGAAAAACATGTAAACATCGCTGAGTAACTTTTTAACTTAAGTCCAAAAGTCCTCAGTTCAGCACCAGCCCTTCTCTCTTGGCGAAGTCCATTGCGTCCTCGGGCTCCTCAAAATAATGGTGCTGTCCCTCGTGCGTGACCCAAAGGCGCGCCGGGTATAGCAGCCCAAACTTCACCTGCTTCTGAAACAAAATTTCTTTGACTTGCCTGTAGCCTGCCCTCCTTCTGGCCACCTCCACGCTCAGGTCCTGGTAGACACTATTGTTCCAATTGCAGCTCCGTGTGCGCTTGGCCCACTGTAGCACCTGCTCCTTGGTCCAGGAACCTGTGGAACCTGACCACCATCGCTCGGGGGGGGGCTCTGTTCGCGGCTGCCTCGCCAGCGCCCTGTCCACCTCCAACGGGTGAGGGAAGACATAATTCCCCAACAGCTTCTGGAACACGTCTGCCACATGTGCGGTGGCATCCAGTCCCTCAGCCCCCTCCGGGAGACCAACGATTCTTAAATTCTGCCGACGGGACCTATTTTCCAGGTCCTCCACCTTTTCTAGAAGCCTTTTTTGTTGGTCTTTCAGCCTCCCCATCTCCACCTCCACCACCGTTTGGTGATCCTCCTGCTCCTCCAGCGCCTTCTCTAGCTTCTGGATCGTCTGATCCTGGGCATCCAGCCTGTGCTCCAGGCGCTCGATTGATTTCTGAATCGGGTCTAAACTGTCCTGTTTCAGCGCGATGAAGCCTTATTGGATGACTTCAGCAGGTGCTCCAATGTTGGCTGAGCTGTCTGCACCGGGGTCTGGACATCGGCCATATTGTCTTCAGCAGCAGCTTCTACGCTGCCTTTGTTTGCCCACTTCTTCAACTGTTTACAATTCTTTCTGCTTCTTAATTCCATACACCTATATCTAGAGTCAGTGCCTGAGTGCCTATGCCTTCAGATCCAGCACTCAAAAATACAAAAAAGTCAGGGAAAAAGGTCCAAACGTCCAGCCGGAGCGAGAGCCACCAAATGTGCGACTTACTCCTCCATAACCGCCACCGGAAGTTCCATGCTAATCTTTTCTAATCTAACTGCTTCTTACTTGTAGAAATAAACTCCTGGTACCATGTGGTGTTCTTGGTGTTGTTAAATTCAAGATGGTTGGCGTAGTACATAGAACAAAGAACATACAGTGCAGAATGAGGCCATTCGGCCCATCGAGTCTGCACCGACCCACTTAAGCCCTCACTTCTGCCCTATCCCCGTAACCCAATAACCCCATCTAACCTTTTTTTTGGTCACTACGGACAATTTATCATGGCCAATCCACCCAACCTGCTCGTCTTTGGACTATGGGAGGAAACCAGAGCACCTGGAGGAAACCCACGCAGACATGAGGAGAACGTGCAGACTCCGCACAGACAGTGACCCAGCGGGGAATCGAACCTGGAACCCTGGCGCTGTGAAGCCACAGTGCTATCCATTTGTTCTACCGTGCTGCCCATAAAGGGTGTTCACAAAGACCACAAAATAGCTTGAATTTAAACAAAACTATAAATTTATTAACACTACTAAATTGGATTCAACACGCACTCCTAAATAACACACAGTTGATTGTGAACATATAAACTACATTCATCTACAATGAAATGAAATGAAAATAGCTTATTGTCACGAGTAGGCTTCAATGAAGTTACTGTGAAAAGCCCCTAGTCGCCACATTCCGGCGCCTGTTCGGGGAGGCTGGTATGGGAATTGAACCGTGCTGCTGGCCTGCCTTGGTCTGCTTTAAAAGCCAGCGATTTAGCCCAGTGTGCTAAACCAGTATGCTGATATAAACTATGATCTGCTCTTACGCACACTGCCTGGACTTCTGACTGTCTCTGGCTAACTCCTGCACTATTTTCTCCCACAAGGTTAGATAGTTACATGGGTAAGATGGGTATAGAGGGTTATGGGCCAAGTGCGGGCAACTGGGACTAGCTTAATGGTAAAAACTGGGCGGCATGGACTGGTTGGGCCGAAGGGCCTGTTTCCATGCTGTAAACTTCTATGATTCTATGATTCTATAGGTTCATCAACAATGCCTTATCTACTTGTAACTGTAGCTCTCTCTAGTGTCTATTCTAGACATTTCATTAGCCCTTGCCATTCTTACATTTATGATTATACCACAATGACCAAATTTCAAGTTCAGCTACATCACAAAATAATCAGAAACTTGAGCATTGTCCCGATCCTCCCATCGCCCGAAGATGCTGAAACTTACTGGGATATGGGTCTCCCTCTCTCCTGAAGGTGCTGCCTCTCACTTGGATAAGGATGCCCCCCCCCCCCCACCCCCACCCCCGCACCCCACCACCCCACTGAGAGACAGGCCCCCTCCTCTCCTGAGGGTGCTGACCCTAAGTGATCATAGAATTTACAGGGCAAAAGGAGGCCATTTGGCTCATTGAGTCTACGCCAGCCTTTGAAAGAGCACCTCACTTCAGCCCATGTCTCCACGTTTCCCCTCTCAATGATCTAAGCCCAGACCCAATCCTCTCAATGATCTAAACCCGGTCCCAACCCTCTCAATGATCTCAACCCAGTCCCAATTCTCTCAATGATCTAAACCCTATCCCAACTCTCTCAATGATCTAAACCCTGTCCCAACTCTCTCAATGAGCTAAGCCCAGTCCCAATCCTCTGAATAACCTAAACCCTGCAGTGGTTCAAGAAAGAAACTTACCACCACCTTCTGAAGGGCAACTAGGGATGGGCAATAAACGCTGGCCTAACCAGCGATGCCCACATTCTGCAAATGAATAATAATAAATATATAAATAAAATTCTGTCAGGCTGGACAGACTGGATACAGGGATGTTGTTTCCCCTGGCTGTGCGGCAGGGGACCTTGAACAAGGGGTCACAGACTCAGGAGATGGGGTCAGCCATTTAGGACTGAAATGATGAGAAACATCTTCACTCAGAGGGTGGTGAACCTGTGAAATCCTCTACCACAGAAGGCTGTGGAGGTCAAGTCACTGAATGTATTTAAGAAGGACATATATAGATTTCTAGACACTGAAGGTATCAACAGGTATGGGGAAAGCTCAAGAGTATGGTGTTGAAATAAAGGATCAGCCATGATCATATTGATTGGCAGAGCAGGTACGAATGCCAAATACCCTACTCCTGCTCTTCTTTTCAATGATTCTATGATCTATCCTCCCACTCTGTAATCTATTTGTGTGTGTGTGTTGTGGGGGGGAAGGTGTGAAAGTCAGTGTTTTTTACTTATTCTATTTGGACTGGGTTAAGCACAATAAATATTATTCTCTTTTCCATGATAAAAAATCTCATCAAAACCTGTCTGGCAGATGGAATATAATGTGCATAAATGTAAAGTTATTCACTTTGGTAGGAAAAACAGAAAGGCACAGTATTTATTTATGGTGAGAGGTTGGCAAGTGAGAATGTCGAGAGGGATCCGGTGTCCTTGTTTATAAGTTATGAAAGGTTAACTTGCAGGTGCAGCAAGCAATTAGGAAGACAAATGGCCTTCGTCACAAGGAGATTTGAGTATGAAGATGTCTTGTTGCTGTTGAATCAAGACTTGGTGAGACTACACCTGGAGTATTGTGCACAGTTGTGGTCCTCTTATTTAATGAGGGGTCAACCTCCCATAGAGGGAGTGCAATGGAGATTCACCAGATGAACCCTTGGGATGGTGGGATTGTTCTATGAGGAGAGATTGTGGAGGGCTAGGTCTGTATTCCCTAGAGTTTGAAAGAATGAGGTGTGTCCTCATTGAAACTTACAAAATTCATACAGGGCTTGACAGGGTGGCTGTAGATCAGATGTTTCACTGGTTGGTGAATCTAAAACCAGGGAACATAATCTCAGTCTTAAACATTAGACCATTTCAGATGAGGAGGAATTTCTTCCTCCAGATGATGGTGAATCTTTGGAATCTTCTAGTCCAGAAGGCTGAGGAAGATAAATAATTGAAAATATTCAAAACAGAAATTATTGGATTTCTGAAGACTAATGACAACAAAGAATATTAAGATAGTGCAGGAAAGTGGTGTTGAAGTAAATGATCAATTGTGGATCTAATTGAATGGTGAAGCAGGTTTTATGGGCTGAATGACCCACTCCTGTTCCTATGTGTGATGAATGTAGGAATTTCAGATATATTGTTTTATATGTATTTGGTGCAGTAAGGGTGAAAAGCCTGGGTTAATTTGTGTATGACTGCTGCATTGGGGTTTTCAAAAATCTTGGTTACCAAGACAGCTAGGCTTTTTGGGAGCCAGATCATAAAATCTTGGGCTAATGGATTGTCGTTTGGATTAATGGGCAGTAATGTGGAATGAGAATGGAATCATTGGCAATCTACTTGTGCGAGACCTCTTGGGGATGAGCGACCATAATAGAACATAGAACATAGAACAATACAGCGCAGTATAGGCCCTTCGGCCCATGATGTTGCACCGAAACAAAAGCCATCTAACCTACACTATGCCATTATCATCCATATGTTTATCCAATAAACTTTTAAATGCCCTCAATGTTGGCGAGTTCACTACTGTAGCAGGTAGGGCATTCCACGGCCTCACTACTCTTTGCGTAAAGAACCTACCTCTGACATCTGTCCTATATCTATTACCCCTCAGTTTAAAGTTATGTCCCCTCGTGCCAGCCATTTCCATCAGCGGGAGAAGGCTCTCACTGTCCACCCTATCCAACCCCCTGATCATTTTGTATGCCTCTATTAAGTCTCCTCTTAACCTTCTTCTCTCCAACGAAAACAACCTCAAGTCCATCAGCCTTTCCTCAGAAGATTTTCCCTCCATACCAGGCAACATCCTGGTAAATCTCCTCTGCACCCGCTCCAAAGCCTCCACATCCTTCCTATAATGCGGTGACCAGAACTGTACGCAATACTCCAAATGTGGCCGTACCAGAGTTCTGTACAGCTGCAACATGACCTCCCGACTCCGGAACTCAATCCCTCTACCAATAAAGGCCAACACTCCATAGGCCTTCTTCACAACCCTATCAACCTGGGTGGCAACCTTCAGGGATCTATGTACATAGACACCTAGATCCCTCTGCTCATCCACACTTTCAAGAACTTTACCATTAGCCAAATATTCCGCATTCCTGTTATTCCTTCCAAAGTGAATCACCTCACACTTCTCTACATTAAACTTCATTTGCCACCTCTCAGCCCAGCTCTGCAGCTTATCTATATCCCTCTGTAACCTGCTACATCCTTCCACACTATCGACAACACCACCGACTTTAGTATCGTCTGCAAATTTACTCACCCACCCTTCTGCGCCTTCCTCTAGGTCATTGATAAAAATGACAAACAGCAACGGCCCCAGAACAGATCCTTGTGGTACTCCACTTGTGACTGTACTCCATTCTGAACATTTCCCATCAACCACCACCCTCTGTCTTCTTTCAGCTAGCCAATTTCTGATCCACATCTCTAAATCACCCTCAATCCCCAGCCTCCGTATTTTCTGCAATAGCCTACCGTGGGGAACCTTATCAAACGCTTTGCTGAAATCCATATACACCACATCAACTGCTCTACCCTCATCTACCTGTTCAGTCACCTTCTCAAAGAACTCAATAAGGTTTGTGAGGCATGACCTACCCTTCACAAAGCCATGCTGACTATCCCTGATCATATTATTCCTATCTAGATGATTATAAATCTTGTCTCTTATAATCCCCTCCAAGACTTTACCCACTACAGACGTGAGGCTCACCGGTCTATAGTTGCCGGGGTTGTCTCTGCTCCCCTTTTTGAACAAAGGGACCACATTTGCTGTCCTCCAGTCCTCTAGCACTATTCCTGTAGCCAATGATGACATAAAAATCAAAGCCAAAGGTCCAGCAATCTCTTCCCTGGCCTCCCAGAGAATCCTAGGATAAATCCCATCAGGTCCCGGGGACTTATCTATTTTCAGCCTGTCCAAAATTGCCAACACCTCTTCCCTACGTACCTCAATGCCATCTATTCTATTAGCCTGGGGCTCAGCATTCTCCTCCACAACATTATCTTTTTCCTGAGTGAATACTGACGAAAAATATTCATATAGTATCTCGCCTATCTCTTCAGACTCCACACACAATTTCCCATCCCTGTCCTTGACTGGTCCTACTCTTTCCCTAGTCATTCGCTTATTCCTGACATACCTATAGAAAGCTTTTGGGTTTTCCTTGATCCTTCCTGCCAAATACTTCTCATGTCCCCTCCTTGCTCGTCTTAGCTCTCTCTTTAGATCCTTCCTCGCTCCCTTGTAACTATCCATCGCCCCAACTGAAACTTCACACCTCATCTTCACATAGGCCTCCTTCTTCCTCTTAACAAGAGATTCCACTTCCTTGGTAAACCACGGTTCACTCGCTCGACGCCTTCCTCCCTGCCTGACCGGTACATACTTATCAAGAACATGCAGTAGCTGATCCTTGAACAAGCCCCACTTATCCAGTGTGCCCAACACTTGCAGCCTACTTCTCCACCTTATCCCCCCCAAGTCACGTCTAATG
The DNA here is from genome assembly GCF_047496885.1 of Scyliorhinus torazame. NCBI lineage: Eukaryota > Metazoa > Chordata > Chondrichthyes > Carcharhiniformes > Scyliorhinidae > Scyliorhinus > Scyliorhinus torazame. The sequence goes on from NC_092713.1 coordinate 180,808,906, forward strand.
GCATCATAATTGCCCTTCCCCCAGCTATAACTCTTGCCCTGCGGTGTATACTTATCCCTTTCCATCATTAACGTAAACGTCACCGAATTGTGGTCACTGTCCCCAAAGTGCTCTCCTACCTCCAAATCCAACACCTGGCCTGGTTCATTACCCAAAACCAAATCCAACGTGGCCTCGCCTCTTGTTGGCCTGTCAACATATTGTTTCAGGAAACCCTCCTGCACACACTGTACAAAAAACGACCCATCTATTGTACTCAAACTATATCTTTTCCAGTCAATATTTGGAAAGTTAAAGTCTCCCATAATAACTAACCTGTTACTTTCGCTCTTATCCAGAATCATCTTCGCCATCCTTTCCTCTACATCCCTAGAACTATTAGGAGGCCTATAAAAAACTCCCAACAGGGTGACCTGTCCTTTCCTCTTTCTAACTTCAGCCCATACTACCTCGGAAGAAGAGTCCCCATCTAGCATCCTCTCCGCCACCGTAATACTGCTCTTGACTAGCAGCGCCACACCTCCCCCTCTTTTGCCTCCTTCTCTGAGCTTACTAAAACACCTAAACCCCGGAACCTGCAACATCCATTCCTGTCCCTGCTCTATCCATGTCTCCAAAATGGCCACAACATCGAAGTCCCAGGTACCAACCCATGCTGCCAGTTCCCCTACCTTGTTTCGTATACTCCTGGCATTGAAGTAGACACACTTCAAACCACCTACCTGAACACTGGCCCCCTCCTGCGACGTCAAATCTGTGCTCCTGACCTCTATACTCTCATTCTCCCTTACCCTAAAACTACAATCCAGGTTCCCATGCCCCTGCTGCATTAGTTTAAACCCCCCCCCCCAAAGAGCACTAACAAATCTCCCCCCCAGGATATTTGTGCCCCTCAGGTTCAGATGTAGACCATCCTGTCTGTAGAAGTCCCACCTTCCCCAGAAAGAGCCCCAGTTATCCAGAAATCTGAATCCCTCCCGCCTGCACCATCCCTGTAGCCACTTGTTTAAATGCTCTCTCTCCCTATTCCTCATCTCACCATCACATGGCACGGGCAACTCTGTTTGTTCTAGTTCTGAGCTTCCATCCTAGCTCCCTGAAAGCCTGCCTGACATCCTTGTCCCCTTTCCTACCTATGTCGTTAGTGCCAATGTGGACCACGACTTGGGGCTGCTCCCCCTCCCCCCTAAGGACCCGGAAAACACGATCCGAGACATCACGTACCCTTGCACCTGGGAGGCAACATACCAAACGTGAGTCTCTCACACTCCCATGATAGAATTTTGCATCACGACGGAGAGTGAAATAGTTGATTCTGAGACTAAGGTCCTGAATCTTAACAAAAGAAACTATATTAATATGAGGCTTTGATCGATTAGGGAATTTTACTTAAAGGGGTGACAGTGGCTAGGCAATGATAAAAATTCAAAGAGCGCATGGGGAATTGCAACAATTGCTTACTCCTGTCTGGCACAAAATTAAAATGAGAAATGTGTCCAATTCATGGCTTACAAGTATTCGATCCAAGGAATAAGCCTACAAATTGTCCAAGACAAACAACAGGTCTGAGGATTGGGAGCAGTTTATAATTCAGCAAAGAAGGACCAAGGGATTGATTAAGAAGGGGAAAATAGAGTATGAGAGTAAGCTTGCAGGGAACATAAAAACTGATTGTAAAAGTTTCTATTGGTATGTGAAGAGAAAAAGATTGGTGAAGACAAACGTAAGACCCATACAGTCATAAACAGGGGAATTTTTAATAGGGGACAAAGAAATGGCTGAGCAACTAAACACATACTTTGGTTCTGTCTTCACAAATGAGGACACAAAGCAGGTACCAGAAATGTTGGGGAGTTCAGGGTTCAGTGAGAGGGAGGAACTGAAGGAGATCAATATTAATAGAGAAACTGTGTTGCGGAAATTGATGAGATAAATCCCAAGGTCTGATAATCTACATCCCAGAGTATTAAGGAAGTGGCTCTAGAAATAGTGGATGCATTGGTGGTCATCTTCCAGGATTCTATAGCCTCTGAACAGTTCCTGCAGATTGGAGGGTAGCTAATGTAACTCTACTATTTAAAAAGGGAGATAGAGAGAAAATAGGGATTTATAGACCAGTAAGCCAAACATCAGTAGTGGGAAAAATTCTAGAATCCATTATCAAAGATTTTGTAGCTGGCCACTTCGAAAATAATGGCAGGATCGAATAGAGTCAGCATGCATTTATGAAGGCGAAATCATGCTTGACAAATTTACCAGAATTCTTTGAGGATGTAACTAGTAGAGTTGATGAGGGGGACCCAGTGGAGTGGTATATTTGGACTTGCAGAAGGCTTTTGACAAAGTCCTGCATAAGTGTAAAATTAAAGCACACGGGATTAGGGGTAGTGTATTGAGATGGATAAAAAACTGGTTGTCAGACAGGAAACAAAGAGTGGGAATTAATGGGTCTTTTTAAAATTGGCAGGCAATGGTGAGTGGGATCGGTGCTAGGACCCTAGTTTTTAAATATATATTAATGATTTAGATGAGGGAACAAAATGCAATATCTCCAGATTTGCAGATGACACCAAGTTGAGTGAGGGAGCAGATGCAATATAATGACAGATGCAATATAGTTTGGAGAAATGTGAGGTTATCCACTTTGGTAGCAAAAACAAGAAGGCAAACTATTATCTGAATGGCCATACATTGGAAGAGGGGAATATGCAATGAGACCCGGGTCTCCTCATACACCAGTCACTGAAGGTAAGCATGCAGGTACTGCAGGCAGTAAAGAGGCAAATGGTATATTGGCATTCATAGCAGAAGCTTTGCGTACAGGAGCATGGATGTCTTGCTGCAAATGTACAGGGACTTGGTAAGGCCACACCTGGAATACTGTGAGTAGTTTTAGTCTCCTTATCTGAGGAAGGATGTTCTTGCTCTGGAGGGAGTGCAGCGAAGGTTTACCAGACTGGTTCCTGGGATGGCGGGACTGACAAATGAGGTGAGACTGAAGTGATCTCAGTGGAGGTGAAGGAAACTCCCCAGAGGAAGCCTTGCAGCCTGAGGGGTCTAATTGAAGGCAGATCCTAAAAGATGTACTTCTGAGGATGTGTAATTCTCTGGTCAGACCCCATTTGGAGTATTGTAAGCAGTTTTGGGCCCCTTATCTAAGAAAGGATGTGCTGGACTTAGAAAGGGTCCAGAGGAGGTTCACAAGAATGATTCCTGGAATGAAGAGCTTGTCACATGAGAAGTGGTTGAGAACCCTTGGTCTATACTTGTTCGAGTTTAGAATGATGGTGGGGGGACCTTATTGAAACTTACAAGATACTGAGAGACCTAGATAGAGTGGGCATGGAGAGGATGTTTCCACTTGTAGGAAAAACAAGAACCCGAGGGCACAGCCCAGACCGAAAGGACGATCCTTTAAAACAGAGATGAGGAGGAATTTCTTCAGCCAGAGGGTAGTGAATCTGTGGAGCTCTTTGCTGCAGAAGGCAGTGGAGGCCAAATCACTGAGTGTCCTTAAGACAGAGATAGATGCGGTCTTGATTAATAAGGGGATCAGGGGCTATGGGGAGAAGGCAAGGGAATGGGGATTAGAAACAAAGCAACCATGATTGAATGGCAGATTAGATGCAATGGGCCGAATGGCCTAACTTGGTTTCTATGTCTTATATTCTTATAGATTCAAACCAACTGATGGTTTGCAATGCGTTGTGTTCGGCGAAGGTTATTACCTACAAAGACCACAACCTCAGCAGCAAAGACACGCATCTCTCATTCCCAGTTAAATCCTTGTTATTTTAAATCCTTCCTTCCCCCTCCCCCACCATGTGTCTGTCTTGTTTGTTTCGGGGTGGAGGGTGGGACGGAGTTCAGGGGAATAATTAGATGAGCAGACCATTGTTATTTTTTTGCCATTACATGTTTATCTCATCTCTTGTTGTAACTATACAGTTTATTAAATGTTTTACCTACAAATCTGATGTCTGTAAGTCATTGGCGTGGGAATGCCCCACAATGGGAAACCCCATTGACCGGCCGGCATAACGGAGCATCCCGCCGGCGGGGTGAACCTGAAATGTGGCATGGTGGGATGGAGAATCCAGCCCCATGTGGGTAATGTTGTTCCAAACAAATATGGTAGGTAGAGTAAGTGAAGTGTTTGCATCACTATCACAGGAGGTTTTAAGGGATTATGAGAAGGTGGGGGAAAGAAAATGTCTCTGCAGATGAACAAGTGCCAGAAGCCTACAGAGAGAAGTTTAGAAATCTAGCCACTGTTGTTGTCTGGTCTGGGATCGTAATATATGTTTCTATGTCTGTGTGTCTTTTACAGTAATGTAAACAGTTACACACTGAATTGGCAGGCAGATTGGGATGGATTCTCTGCCGCCTGAATCATGAATCATGATTAGATGGAAAATCGGACGTCGGCCAAAAATCGAGGTCAGCGAAGGGCCCCCAACGGACCACCATGCTTCAGTGCCTCCCTGGTATGTGGACATGTTCCACGCCTCACACCAGCATGGGCATGCAAAATATACTGTAGCATGCATTAACATATCATTAATGGGCTTGACCTAGTACTCTGGCTTCCCGCGATTCTCCGACCCCGCTAGGCGGTAATGACGCCAGCATGGTTCATTTGTGGTATTTAAAAACAGGGATGGGCGCCGTGGCTGCTGATGGAGAGAGGACGTAAGAAAAGTGTCCAAAACTGCAACAGTGGACTAACAGTTGTTCCGCTGGCTGGGGGGCATATGGCAAGGCCAGTGGGGGTAGCCGGGGGAGACCAGTAGGTAGACCCTGGGTTTAGGGTGTCCCCAACGGACCGCCATTGCCACAGTCCACATGGCAGCCATCTGGCTGCGCACTCCGCTGACTGCCCACTGTGTCATGTAAATGTGTAGAGTCCCACCAGCCATATGGAGGCCCCCCCACCCCCTTGCCTGGGCCATCCCCCAGGAACCCTCAGGCCCCAGCCATCTCCCAGGAACCCTCAGGCCCCAGCCATCCCCCAGGAACCCTCAGGCCCTAGCCATCCCCCAGGAACCCTCAGGCCCCAGCCATCCCCCAGGAACCCTCAGGCCCCAGCCATCCCCCAGGAACCCTCAGGCCCCAGCCAACACCCAGGAACTCTCAGGCCCCAGCCAACCCATCAACAGGATGGGCGTGGTCCAGCGCAGCCAGTGGCCCACCAGGTGCAGGTACTCCTCAATGCATTCATCTGAGGCACTGCCCCACTGCAGGAGGAGCAGGGGAAGAGCAGAGCGTACCATGAACAGCTTATCCGTACACCATGGCTTTCGGCACCCACCCTGGCACATTACCCCTCTCAGGGTGGATGCCCCTGCAGTGAAACTATAATCAAGCCCACCCTGCATGACCATCGGCCGTCACCAAACCGCACCTGCACACTGCACCCCTGCTCTCATCCATCCTGCCCCAGACAGGTAGGAAAAACCCATAAGCCGCACACAGGACCCACAGCACACTCCAGCTACGGTGACGAATGTGATATAAAATAGTTACTTTAGAGATACTAGTTAATGTAATGTAGAAATAAGCCACTTTGATTCTGGCAGTTAGGGACAAAGGGATTTGAGACCGCATGGAAAAAGCAGGAAGAGGTGTGTCTATGAGAGTGATGCTGCATTGATAGGGGCCAGAGAAAGGGATTGGAAGTGAGCCAATCAGAATAGATCAAACAGGTCAGGAGGGACATAGGCTGACCTATGTCCGTCGAGTATGTGAAACTTGATACCATTTGAATTGATTTTACAGAGATCCCTTTGTCTTTTAGTTCAGTCGTTTTCTGGAAGGTAAGAGGCTGGATGTCTCTTACGTTTCTGTAAGATGATTTAAGCTTGCAAGCTAAATAAATAACTTCTTTTTACGTGCGAATCCATCTCAACTTTTATTGAGGCCAGACTGACAGAGAAAGAAATTTGGGGATCAACATGGTACCAACCAGTGCCCATCCCCCTCGCCCAGCCTCATCCGTAGGTCATGCCTGCATGCATGCCACAAAGCATGGAGCCGGTCAGTGGAACATGGTGACCAGTCACTGATGGGGCATGGGGTGCGGTGCGGAAGGCAAAATGTTGGTGGGAACAGGTGGGGGTGGGGGGGGATAGGGAGGGGGCATGCGAGGGCAGGGGCTGCAATGCAAGCCAGGGTCACTGTATAGCCCGTTGGACCTGGATGGGCACAGGAGTATTCACCATGCTAACATGTTTGCCCTTTACCCTTTGCAGGCAATAGATTTCGGAGTTCAGCTAGGAATAATTGGCATCTGCCTGGCTGTGGCGGCCTTTGCTGGTACACTCAGGCTGCACAAACAGGAGATGCTCGAGGTGGACTCTGCAGAACAGGAACTTTCCCAGTTGATCAGGGCCAGCTGGTAAGGCTAGAGAACCGGCTGTCCAACAGGCTGAGGAGCAGATGGGAAGGAGGCGCCGCATCAGACCTTGGCAGTGCTTGTCATTGGGAGAACCTGCTGGACCTGGTGTCAAATTCCACTGGCCACCCAGGTGCTCCCTGCATTTATGCTGGTCATTCCATCACACGGCCCACAGACCTTCAGCGGGGGGTGGGGATGGGGTCCGGGGTTTTGGGTTGCGGGGTGGTGGTTATGGGGGTGGTGAGCAATGTTGGGTCACTCACTGGGTAAGCCCTACCACATGGCACCCCCACATCTCTGGCTGCCTCCAACGGTGACTACAGGGGAAATTCGGACTGTCTTGGGGCCTGCCCTGTGCCTTTCCCCAACATTCACATCCCACACCACTGGCCCCCATGCCACCCTCTCCCTCCCCCTGGCACATCCTCTGCATCCAGCCCAGTCCATTCCTCAGACAGAGGACCAAGCAGTTTGGAACGTCGTTGAACAGGTGCTTATGGTGATATGTACAAGTATTGTGCCCAAGCCCTAATGCTAACCTATGTGCTTCAACCATGCAAACTTAACTGGTGTCTACCTTTCTAATCTTGCGTGTACTAATGCTCTCTCTAGGTGGGTCCCAGGTGGTACATCTGATATGGAGGTAGCCTGCTGCTTATCCTGCCTGTGACCTGGGATGCCTTTAAGTCCGTCCTCTGGAGCGACTGGGGCTAGATGGGCCCAGCAGTCTTTCGGGATGGTTCTGGTGCAATAGTGATTATAATGGATTGTTCTGGTGCAATAGCGATCATGCTGGATGGTTCTGGTGTAATAGAGATTATCGTGGCTGGTTCTGGTATAATGGAGATTATAGTGGATGGTTCGTGTTTAATGGTGACTATAATGGCTGGTTCTGGTTTAATGGTGATTATAGTGGATGGTTCTGGTTTAATAGAGATTATAATGGATGGATCTGGTGTAATAGAGATTGTAATGGATGGTTCTGGTGTAATAGAGACCCAGATTCAATTCCCGGCTTGGGTCACTGTCTGTGCGGATTCTGCACGTTCTCCACATGTCTGCGTGGGTTTCCTCCGGGCATTCCGGTTTCCTCCCACAAGTCCCGAAAGACGGGTTTGTTAGGTGAATTGGACATTCTGAATTCTCCCTCCGTGTACCCGAACAGGCGCTGGAGTGTGGCAACGAGAGGATTTTCACAATAACTTCATTGCAGTGTTAATATAAACCTACTTGTGACGCTAATAAAGATGATTATTATTCTGGTGCAATGGTGATTATGAAGGAGGGTTCTGGTGTAACGGTAATTATAATGAATGGTTCTGGTGTAATGGTGATTATAATAGAGGGTTCTGGTGTAATGGTGATTATAATAGATGGTTCTGGTGTAATAGAGATCATAATAGATGGTTCTGGTGTAATAGAGATCATAATGATAGTTCTGGTGTAATTGTGATTATAATGGATGGTTTTGGTATAATGGAGATTATAGTCAGTGGTGGAACGATGATTAGAATGGATGGTGATAATGTAATGGTGATTGTTATGGATGGTTCTAGTGTAATGGTAATTATAATAGTTGGTTCCGGTGTAATGGAGATTATAATGGATTGTAATAATAATAATCGCTTATTGTCACAAGTAGGCTTCAATGAAGTTACTGTGAAAAGCACCTAGTGTTGGAGCCCCCTGGTGTTGGTGTAATGGTGATTGTAATGGATGGTGCTGGTGTAATGGTGATTGTAATGGATGGTTCTGGTGTAATGGTGATTGCAACAGATGGTTTTGGTCTAATGAATGAGCCAACATATGACCCCCATAAAACAATGATCCTCATACAGCTTCGTGAACAAATGATCTTCTATTTGAAACCTTAGAACAGTCTAGTCTTTGCAGGCAGTTAAATTTCCGAAGTGCAATTACTGTTGTAATAAAGCCAGCAGCCAATCTGCAATCTACAAACTTCATTAACATTAAGGTGATAAGCATTCTGTAACAACAATAAGTATTGAAAAGCTTTCCTTTTCAAATTGGTTTGGCTCAGAGTTTTTCTATGAATCCATAGCCCATCTGATCAGTAAACACTAGTGAAACTATTATTATGAGCATCTTATACTACAAAACATTGCGGTACAGTTTCAACACAAAGAAATTCCTTTTCATTAAAGTTTCACTGATCTCGCTTGTATCTCCTTGCTGTTGACTCAGAATCTGCTCAGTGAATCTATCTCCCCGTGTTTGGACCCTCGCTTTTTTTGATTTGGGCATCTCGGTTTAATAGGTTTCTCAAGCCAGCAGTGCTGACTCATCGCGAAAATTTCAGTTGGAAGAAACAGGTGGCCTTTCTAAGCGCATGAAATAAGTAAGTTCTGAGTGCAGAACGGACAAGGTGCAGAAAAGTAAAGTGAGTGGCTAGTTTTTGTTTCTCTCTTTTTTGGCCAGCACAGACACAATAGGCTGAATGGTCTCTTTCTGTACCATAACCTTTCTCTGATGCTCTGCGGTTCTCTACATCTAGACACAGAGTGTAAACTTGGGAATTTAATGCAGTGAGGGAGGAAGTTCTGTTCACCTTTTACTTTGAGAGCAGCGGGAAGGAAAATAGCTGAGTGGGGCTTTAAAAGCAGACAGCAGGAGCAGACGATAGATACATCAGGAGTAAAAGTGATGTCAACACAGCAGAAGGTGGTGATTGGTAAATAGCTGGTGAGTAATTTTACTTTTTGTTTTTCAGGCTCAAGTTTATAAGAAGTAGTCTGTAAAATGGCTAACATTTAAAAAATCGGATGGGGACGGATTCTCTGTTCCTTAGACGCTGGGGCAGGATTAGCGGAGTTCTACGACAACAAAACTGGCACCTCACCAGGACCAATTCAACGACCGTTAAGGGACTAGCACCGGTGCCGCGTGGAACACGATTGATGAGAAACGGTGCCGGATTCGCCGGGTTCGGCATTGACACTCGGGAGGCTGACAAGCTTTACTCATCCCAGCCAACAAGATGGCAGCAAGACGAGCAGCACCAAGGTTTAGAAATGCCGAACTGGAGGCCCTGCTGGACCAGTGGTGAAGAGGCGGGTGACTCTGTACCCTGGGGTGGGAAGGAGTCTGCCAGCTGCCACCATTTGCCAGGCCTGGGTGCAGGTGGCAAATGTCGTCAGCGCTGTGGGCAACATCGCAAGGACTGGCCAGCAGTGCCGAAAAAACTGCACAACCTACTCAGGAGGCCCAGGGCAAGTAGGCAGCACTGTGCCCCTGGCACCAACCCCCAACCCACACACCTGTAACCCCACCCCCCCCAACCCGGAGGGCGGCCAAATCTTCACTCTGCACCACATGCCGGCACCCATACTGGCCATATCGGGTGCCCTGGCCACTGAAACCACCAGCTATCCACCCCCTGGGCTGCGTGCGTCGGACTGTCTAACAGTGTGTGTTTTCTGCTTTTCCCCCACCAAGAGAAGGCCGCCTACAACCGTCAAGAGAAGGAGAAAACTGGAGGGGGACCACTGGACCTGCAGCCCCTCACCGCAGCGGAACAGGGGGCACTGGACGTGGCCCGGGTGGAGATCGGCATCAAGCGATGAAATGAGACCCTGCTGAGTTGCGGTTCCTGCTATGGCATGGGTGTCGCGCAACCCGCCCCCCACCCCCGCCCCCCCCCCCCCCCCCAACCACCAACATCATCCCAAACACCCACCACCACCTCCTTCATTGTGCTGACCAGACATATAGGATCTCCGTTATGGCGTGGATGCACCTGTGCACCGAGCTCTGTGAGATCCCTGACAGGTCCCCACTCAGCGCCTGGAAGGAATCTGTGGCATAGAAGTTCAGGGCAACTATCACCGTGATGGCTACCATGATTGGGTGTCCTCCCCCATTCCCCCGCGGTGGTAGGTGCATCACGATCTGACAGATGTGTCGCATTGTCCCCCTGCTCAGCCGGAGTCTTCAACGGTATGCCCGGTCCTGCAGGTCCTCGAATAACAGGTGCTGCCGGTACACATGAGGCCTCATGCTGCTCTCCCTTTGCACAGCCTCCTCCTTAGCCTTGTCACCGGCTGCCTCCTGTTCCACTGGGGCAGAATCCGCTGCTACAGGGTCCTGTCAAGCAGCTCCAGCTCGTACAGCTTCAGTGCATCCCCCAGGGCTGTGCGCTCTAGGAGGAAGGCCACCATTGCTGGTTGAATTCCAATATCCATTGTCTGCAGGGGGTAAAAGGCCGACATGTTACCATGGCGCGTACCTCCATTCCCAGGTCGAATGGGCTAAATGGTGGCTTCAGTTGGCACAGCAGACCCTGCCCCCGCGCCTTCCGCTCCCCCCCATCTCCACACCCCTGACCCCGTCGGTGCCCAGCACTGTGGGGGCCTCTGGCCCTGGCACCCATCCCTGCTGTCAGGAGTGCAATTGCCTGGCACTACGCATGCCAACTATACACTTGTGGCCCCTGCCTAGCACCCCCTGTAGGGGCTACTGTGGGCGTTACTCTTGGGTGGGCCACGTGATGACCCGCCGGCTGGTGGCGGCCGGTTGGGGGTGGTGGTAAGAGGGGTCTGGGCTGTGGGGTGCAGTGGGGTGGAGGATGGGGGCTGGGATGCGGGAGTGATGAGCTAGAGGGTTGGGCCGGTGTGGTGGGGTTTGGTGGGGTGGAGGCATCCATACGGCCGGTGCACTCTGCACGACTAGGGACCAAGGTGGGTGGTCAGTGGGGTGCACAGCAAACTGGCTGCCTTGCAGGCCGCGGCAATGGCAGTCTGTGCCTGGACACCCCGGTCCCATGTTGGGTCACCCCGGCCCCACAGCCCATCCCCCAGTCACCTCTGTCAACCCTGCACTCCCCAGCCGTCACAGGAACCTCCCCCCCCCCCCCCCCCCCTCCTGCCCCACAGCCATCCCGGCCAGTGTCAGGCCCACGGTCACGCCTCTGCATGTTCCACCTCTTCTCTCCGTCAACAGCCATGATGCATGCTTACCGATTTTTAAAAGCACAAGTGAACTTCGCCATCGGGAATTCTCCCCGTTGGAGGCAGAGGGGAGCCTGGAGAGTACTGGGTCAGGCCAACTAATGATATCCCAATGACGTTTGCTGTACGTGCAGAGTGGAATGTATTGATGCCACTTTTAAAGTATCAGAGAATTGTGTTTTGGCGTGAACCTGGTGCCTGCCACAACCTCAGCGTCAAGACTGTTTTTCCGCCTAATCGCATTTTGCTATTCTGGCATCGGTCGATGGAAAATCCCACCCATGGTTGTTAAAAATATACATTGCTCCAGGGTTCAAAAATTCAACAGGGTGAATAATCCAACCGTGGCTAAGAAAATTACATATAGATGAAAGGAAAAGACACATAAAGTTCTCAAAAAGCTCAAGGATTGGGAACATTTCAGAATTCAACAAAAGCAGGCCGAGAAACAGATGAAGAAATGGAAAATATAATATGAAAGTAAACTAGCACAAAGCATAAAAGATCCTATATGTATGCAAAAAGAATTTAAAAATAGCAAAGGCAAATGCCGGCAGCTTCAGCTGCTTGGAATGCATATCCTGCAACACGTGGGATGCCACAGACGCTTCCTGTAATCTAGATAACCAAATGTACAGGAAGTGTCACCTGCTACAGCTCTGTGTTTCAGAACTTCAGTGCAACCATACGGTGTTTTTTCACTGGAATGAAGCAGAAATGGAACTCAGCAGCCCCACGATAGACTGAGCAGACTTTTCAGTACGCATTGCATAGCTCCTTAGAATGATTATGCGGCTGCTTCCCATTCCTGATAAGCAGGCTGCAACTGGCAGGAATCACATCATTTGGTTTTAAATCAATCTCAAAAATGAAAGTATCGGTGACAGTGGCCCTAACTGACGCATGGTATAAGCTCACTATTGGTCATAAAGCACCCCTTATTTTGAAACATTAACCCCGAGTTCCACATTCTACCACAAGAGGAAACATCCTTTCCACATCCACCCTCTCAATTCCCCTTGGGATCTTAAATGTTTCAATAAAGTAGCCTCTTACTATTCTAAACTCCATTGGATGCAAGCCTAGTCTGTCCAGCCTTTCAGCAAAAAACAACCCACTCACTGCAGGTATTAATCCAATCAACCTTGAATGGCCTGCTTTCAACACATTTACATATTTCCTATAATCAGGTGATCAGGTGTACACAGCACCCAAGATGTGGGGCGGAATTCTGAGTTTGGGGTCTATGTGTTGACGCTGGGACTGAATTGTGTGCCGTTCACATTCCTATTGGGACTCTATTTATGGAGCAATCCAGGTCATGCGAATGGGGCAGCACTCTACCCAGATGAATCTAGAGCAATTTTCATTCCTGCCAGTGTCCAGATTTGCTGGGGACAGGATTGGGCTGGAGAGCTTGACAAGCACTCCACTACCCACCAATTCTCATTCTAGCCAAGAGATGGTTCAGAGGAGAGCTGCCCCGAGATTCAGGAGAAGGATATTTCTGAAGCAGACGTTGGCATCAAGTGAGCTCCCAATGCAGAGTGGCCCAATGCCCAATAGCAAATGAACCATCCTTCTCCCCCAGATCACTCCTTTCCAAGATCTCACCATATGTCTTGACTTTTGGCTTGCAGGATCACCATCAGACCAGGCCGGCCAGTCTGGAGTACCTTGCCCACAGCCACAACCCCAGCATACCCCGGAGCTCCACTCCAGGGAAGACACCGACTTCTCGGCACTGCTTTCACCATCACAGAGACGATCACCTCAGTGGGGCACTTTCGTGAGGAGGCTCCTGGTCACCATCTTCTGGTGCGCATTTCACACATCTGCAGCACTTCAGCTGGAGGTAGGGACTCCTGAAGGAGCAGACAGTCAGAGGGCTGCCCGATCCCAGGAAACAGCTGTAGTCCAGACAGGTATTGTGCTTCTGGGAAGTTTGATCCTATCACTGGGATAGCAACTTTCCAGCGCCTGCAAATGCAGTTGGATGAGTCCAACTACCTTCCAGTGCTTAAGATGGTGCTGGCAATGCATGGTACCCAGGCCAACACTGAATGAGTGACGTCCATGGTGTCATGGACTCAGCCATGCATCAAGACATCCAAGGATCGGGGCAATCTGTGTGGTTGATGGCTGAGGTTCAGGACAGGGGAGCCCAGTCACAGGCAGCCATGTACCGGGCCATATGGACATTACTACGACGCTCCAGAGCTTGGCCCATTCATGGTTGAGGACGTCAATAGCATTGGCCGGGCACTGGTTGAACTGGGCTAGTCACAGAGGGATGTGAGCAAGGCAGTGAGGGACATGACTCACTCACTGAGGGACTTGGCACAATCTCAGTGCTCCATGGCCGAGGGCATCGAGACCCTGTTTCAGGCAAGAGTGGGCCTCCAGGACTGACAGTGCCAGGTGGTGGTGGATCCTCTGGAGCTCACTCCAACCTCACTTCCATCCCATGGAGTAGCCCAGGGGCCATCGAGCACCTCGAAGGATGAGGAAGTGATGGGGCCCATGCCGGTGCCTCCCGCAAGGGGGATGCTGGAACATCTCAGCGCTTCTGAATCCCCCCCACCTAATTCTGGTGCATCTGATGGACAGTGGGCAAAAGAGGATGGCACTTTGTCACCTGTGACACCCGAATGTTGGCCAGGCCCATCCAGGTCCAAATCCTCCAAAGGACAGCTGCCAAAGGCATCTCATGTCACAGGGCGAGATACGCAGCAGGCCATCTACACGACTGATGTGCTATCTCTGGTCACACCTAGAAGGAGCAGTAGGCCATGTAAGATAAGGAAGTTACACACCAGTTAAGTGGGCACGGATGCAGCACATAGGTTAAAGGTAGGGGTCAGGACACAATAATGGATGTAGTCACTATTAAACACCTTTTCCCCAACATTCCAACCTGCTCAATCTTCTGTCTGAAGGGTGTGAGGGGTGGGTTTGGCTGGGTGCAGAGGGTGTGCAAGGTGGAGGGATGTGGAAGGTTGGTAGTATGGGTGTTGGGAGAATAGCACGGGGCAGGGTCCCAGGACAATTGAACGCTCCACCTGGGGTCACCCTGAGGGCTGGCAGGCAACCAGAATGTGAGGCTGCCTTTTAGGACAGCTCACCCAGTGAGTGACTCATCACCGCTCATCATCTCCATAACCACGCCCCCTAATCCCACCCTGGATAGCACAATTGCTTCACAGCTCCAGGGTCCCAGGTTCAATTCTGGCTTGGGTTACTGTCTGTGTGGAGTCTGCACATCCTCCCCGTGTGTGCGTGGGTTTCCTCCGGGTGATCCGGTTTCCTCCCACAGTCCAAAGATGTGCAGGTTAGGTGGATTGGCCATGATAAATTGCCCTTAGTGTCCAAAATTGCCCTTAGTGTTGGGTGGGGTTACTGGGTTATGGGGATAGGGTGGAGGTGTTGACCTTGGGTAGGGTGCTCTTTCCAAGAGCCGGTGCAGACTCGATGGGCCGAATGGCCTCCTTCTGCACTGGAAATCCTATGATATATGGGCTTGTGAGAGGGAATGGCCAGCAACATGCAGGGATCACCTGGGCAGACAGTGGAATGTGATCCTGAAGGCAGGAGTCAGACTTTGTCAAACGATGAGGAGCACCAGAGCTCATCTCACAGAGTCATCATCATCCCCCATCCTGCGGACAAGACCCGCTGATCCTGCCAACCCAAGGCCAACACCCTGTGCTGATGCTGGTAGGATCCTCAGAGGGGAGAGGGGGAAATGAGGTGGTGGGATGGAGCGAAGAGAGAGGGACAGAGGTGGTGCAGTGAAGGGAGGAAGGACAGGGGAGGATGTGAACAACAATGGGTAATGAGGAATCACTTGGAAGGGGATGGGGGGTTGGGGAGAGTAATGGAGGGATGCTTTTCTAATTGGAGGGCTGTGACCAGTGGTGTTCCACAGGGATCAGTGCTGGGACCTTTGCTCTTTGTAGTATATATAAATGATTTGGAGGAAAATGTAACTGGTCTGATTAGTAAGTTTGCAGACGACACTAAGGTTGGTGGAATTGCGGATAGCGATGAGGACTGTCTGAGGATACAGCAGGATTTAGATTGTCTGGAGACTTGGGCGGAGAGATGGCAGATGGAGTTTAACCTGGACAAATGTGAGGTAATGCATTTTGGAAGGGCTAATGCAGGTAGGGAATATACAGTGAATGGTAGAACCCTCAAGAGTATTGAAAGTCAAAGAGATCTAGGAGTACAGGTCCACAGATCACTGAAAGGGGCTACACAGGTGGAGAAGGTAGTCAAGAAGGCATACGGCATGCTTGCCTTCATTGGCCGGGGCATTGAGTATAAGAATTGGCAAGTCATGTTGCAGCTGTATAGAACCTTAGTTAGGCCACACTTGGAGTATAGTGTTCAATTCTGGTCGCCACACTACCAGAAGGATGTGGAGGCTTTAGAGAGGGTGCAGAAGAGATTTACCAGAATGTTGCCTGGTATGGAGGGCATAAGCTATGAGGAGCGATTGAATAAACTCAGTTTGTTCTCACTGGAACGAAGGAGGTTGAGGGGCGACCTGATAGAGGTATACAAAATTATGAGGGGCATAGACAGAGTGGATAGTCAGAGGCTTTTCCCCAGGGTAGAGGGGTCAATTACTAGGGGGCATAGGTTTAAGGTGAGAGGGGCAAAGTTTAGAGTAGATGTACGAGGCAAGTTTTTTACGCAGAGGGTAGTGGGTGCCTGGAACTCACTACCGGAGGAGGTAGTGGAGGCAGGGACGATAGGGACATTTAAGGGGCATCTTGACAAATATATGAATAGGATGGGAATAGAAGGATACGGACCCAGGAAGTGTCGAAGATTGTAGTTTAGTCGGGCAGTATGGTCGGCACGGGCTTGGAGGGCCGAAGGGCCTGTTCCTGTGCTGTACATTTCTTTGTTCTTTGTTCTTTGTTCTAGTATGGAAAGGTGGGACAGGGTGGTGGATTTTCCACAGGCTAGGCCTCTGAGTAAGCAAATCTGGAGGTGATGAGGTTGTCCCATGTGCAGCGTCCCTGGAGCACACTTCGGGTGGCTTGCTGTACCAACCTGGGCTCCATGCCCGGTTCTTCGTGGCTATCATCTTCATTCTCTTCATCAGATAACGCCAGTGGTTCTTCCTCCTCCTGCAGCATGTTCCACCTCTGCTGCACAATGTTGTGCAGGATGCAGCAGATCAGCGCTGTTTGGAGATCCTCCTGGGGCTACTTTGGAGAGCCCCATCGGAATGGTCCAGGCATCGGAAGCGCATCTTGAGGATGCTGATGCACCGTTCAATCATACTCCTAGTTGCTCAATGGCGTCATTATTACAGTTCTACACATTGGTCTGGAGCCTCTGGACAGGCGTCATTGGCCAAGACCTCAGCGGGTAACCCTTGTCCCCCAAGAACCAACCCCTCATCCGAGGGAGCACCTTGAAGGTGTCAGGAACCAACGAGTGCGCCAGGATGTCTGAGTCATGCACACAGCCTGGGTATCAAGCGCAGACGTGCATGATGTGAAACTGATGGTTCACACACCTGTCCAGCTTGTACAGGTCCCATCTTTCCCAGAATCTGTCCCAATTTCCTAGTTTGCTGTATTCAACTTTCTGGACTTCATCCTTCTTCTTACTTATAACAATATGGACCACAATCTCTGGCTGTTCACCTTCCCCCATTCAGAATGTCCTGCAGTCACTCAGTGACATCCTTGAAGGCAACATACCATCCTGATGTCTATGGCTGCAGAAACCTCTATCTGTTCCCTTAAGATAGAATCCCCTAACATTATTGCCTTCCCACTCTGTTTTCTCCCCCATTGTGCAGCTGAGCCACTCATGGTGCCATGGACCTGGTTCTATTTTTCCCTGTGAAACCACCTTGCCAGCAAAACAGTTAGAGAGGGGGATGAACCCAAGGAATTCCTGCGCTATCTGCCTAGTGGTTTTACTGTCTGGAGGTTACATTTCCTCTCTGCTTATGCATTCCTTATCTGTGGCGTGTCCATTTCACTGTATGTGCAGCCGTGCGATGCTCCACAGTGTCTGCAGCCACTGCTCCAGATCCAAAACACGGATTTTGAGTAGATGCAACTGGAGACACTTCTGTACACACGGCCATCCCAGACACTGGAAGTGTCCCTCACTTTCCACATTGTACAAGAGGAGCATTCCACATGATTGAGCTGCCCTACCATGACTTACGCTTAAATTACTCCCTTTACTTTTAGTTTGGGATATATTATGGACAGTAGAAATACTCACCAGGTCCTACGTCCTAAGGCTGGCACCATTCTTTCTGAGGAAAGGTAGAAAAGGATCACCTGCTGTCTCCTCACTGACCTCCCTCAGTCACCAAACTCTAACTTTTGCACTCTGTGCGGACTAAAGGTGCAATCCAGTGCAGGTAGCTTGATACTACCTTTACTTCTTTTAGTTGACCATAGATGTTGGATCCTCCCCTTCGCATTTTTCTTCCTCATTAAAATGTATCTATTTCTGTGTATTCTGAAATATCCCTTTAAATGTCTGCCACTGCATCTCTATTGACCCATCCCTTAACCTCATTTAAAAAATTCACTTTAGCAAGTTCTGCTTTCAAGCCCTCATAATTACCCTTATTAAAGTTTAACATACTGGTCTGAGACCCACTCTACGCTCCCTCAAACAACGTAAAATTCAGTCATATTATGATCGCTGCTAGCTTCACTATGCGTCATTAACTAATCCTATCCCGTTGCACAAGTATACCCTGCTGTCTGGTTGGCTCCAGAATGTGTTGATCGAGAAAATCATCCGCAAAACATTCTCTGAATTCGTATCTGTGCTACTTTTGTCATTTGATTGTTCCAGAATATATTTAGATTAAAATCTGCCATGGGCAAGCACACATTATTTCTTCTTTGATATACCCAGTCCTACCATGTGAATACTGTTAGAGAACCTGGACACACCTCCCACAAACAAATTCTTACCGTTATCATTTCTCATCACTAGCCAAACTGTTTCTATGTACTGATTTCCTGAACTTAGATCATCCTTCTCTATTGCATTAATGTTGTTTTTAATTAACAGATCCATCTCTCCACCTTTTCCTAACTTCCTATCCTTCCTAAAAGACCTTTCAATATTCAGGTGCCAATCTATGCCACCCTGCAGCCATGTCTTTGTAATGGCTATTAGATTGTGCTAGTCCTGACCGTCACCTCTCGCTGCAAGGCCTGTCCATGTGTGTGGGGGCGTTCTTCTCGGGAGACGCCTGGTGTGGGACGACTGGAGATTGCCCTGCTGCTGCAGCTTTCATCCGCCATCACAGTCATTGATACCATATGAATATCTTCCGCCTGATCTGCCGTGAGGAATTGTTGAGGATTGCACTTTGCCTGGTTCCTCCCCTGCAACTGTACTTTCATGGGTGACCCTACCAGGAGCTTAATATTCCTGACGGCATTGCTTTCAAGATCAACGAGAACTCAAAATATCCAATCATTAAATGATACAAACAGGCACCCATCTATGTGTCCTTGACTGTTTTCAGTTTATGGCAGTCTGGTGGTCTATCAAAGTTCCTCTTTGTCTATTGTCCCCTTATTTTTCAGCAGTCCCAGAAGTTTAGTTGAGGCTTTGCAGCTGCAATAATTTTAACTCCTTCCGTTACCCCTTTAACATCTTACCAACCTGAATAGATGCCATTTATGTCCACACTGTCTCTGACTGTCAATTAACTTCCAGATCATGTCAAAATTCAACATCTAATTGCAATAGCTCTAATTTTTGCCAAAAATGTTTGTGTGACATCTTACTGAATGTCTTTGGGAAGTTCATATATTCACTTTATATATGCCTTTAATGGTAGTTTCTTCGAGAATTTCAACTAGATTAAACAGACAAGCATTACCTTGAACAAAACAATACTGACTCTCCCTAATCAGACAAGAATTATCTTTACAAAACCATACTGACGCTCCCTGGTCAGACATGAATGTCACAAATGCTCAGTCACTCAATCTTTAATGACATGATATTAAAATTGATAATCATTGGCAGGCAGATTATCACAGATTAATCAGAAATGAACCTCAGATATCAGGTTTAATTTACCAGTTTTAAGGATTTGTCATAACAACAAAATGCTGGAAACACGGGTTCAGTGAATGTGTTTTGAATTGTTAATAAATGCTTCAGTGAATCAGTGACCTGGTAAAATGACAATGTCCCAGTTTCATAGTCCAACTGAACTCGGATCCTGGCGTTCAATGGGATCAGATGGAGGTTGGTACGTTCATCATCGTGCCAGAACGTGACCTCATCAGTACGAAGATATAAACACCAGGAATTACTGCTTTCCCCAAACCAAGAATACTGCCCCACTTTATCAATACTTCCATACACAATTCCCATTCCCCATTCTTTCCCATCACTCTCTCCATCCCAAGAATGGGTTCCTGACGAGAAGCTCTGCGAAGACAGAACTTGGTAAAAGTCTTCAAACCTCTCTGGATGAGGTAGGTAGGACTGCTCCTCTTCAGCGAGAGTTACTGATCTTAGATCATCAGACAGAATCAGATAGTCGTTTGCTGTGTTTGGGTCCAGGCTCAAAGAGCTCCCTAGAGAGGAGGCAGGAGATTAGTCAGACAGGGTTATTCCACTCAGATCAATGATTGACAGCTGCAGGTTAGGAGAGTCAGAATTCCCAGATACTATCAGCCCCATATTATCTGTTAGACTGTCTTTTCCCAGCTTGAATAAACGGCCTTCAATCAGAATACCTGTTAAATAGCAACGTGTAGCTCCCAGTGCTGTATATTCGGTGTGAACAGAACTGTGTATCTGCTCCATCATTAGCCACATGTCCAGTACACAGTGGGTATTATACGGGTGTAGGCAGTGTCTGTCGCAGGAAATGGAGCTTGTACCCGGTCAGTATTAGGAGGGTGGGTGGGTGAAGTCTGGAGAGTGTGTTTTATTAAACTGGGCATGCTCCCAACATACTGCTGGAATCCCATGAGGAGGGTGGGTGAAGTCTGTAGTGTGTTTTATTAAACTGGGCATGCTCCCAACATACGGCTGGAATCCTCAGACACAATGGGAACAGCAAGGTAAAGACTAAGATTGTGAGTTGTATAATCAGATGGGAAAAATGAAAGTCCCAGTAGAAACAGTGAATTATAACAGAAGATTTGGGCACGATTTAGCGTCGTCGTCGTGCCTGACTTTATGTCAGGATAAGGTTCGAAAAGACTCGTGAGATTTAACAAAACTTCACGAGACGTCATGATCTGGATCTCGCCCTTGCTGGGCATGATCCAGATCCGCATATTTAAATAAGCCATTAGGCTCATTTAAATGTGCATTTACGGGATTCTCTTGGTACCCGGGACCTAATGGCCACGACTGGGATACCCTGCCAGGGCACCGTTTAGTCTTGGTTTCCACAAACGTGGACCAGTTATACTAGTACCGGGAGGAACTCCCAGGCCATTAGAGACTCTCAGGTGGTCAGGGAAAGGGCAGGGTACAACCTGGCACTCTCTTTGGCATCCAGGCACCTTGACACTGTCATTCTGGCACCCTGGAAGAGCCACCTCGGCACCCTGACAGTGCCATCCTGGGTAGCACTGCCAGACTGGCAGGGGCACTGCTATGGTTGCTTGGCTGGCAGTGCCAGGATGTAAAGGATGAGGCTCGTAGGAGTCAAGGGGTGTTCCGGGGGCCTCCCTGAGGTTGGATGGGGGGGGGGATTGGGTCAGCCAGACAAAATGGTCTGTGAGGAACCTTTCCTGCTGGGCTCGCCCGCAAGGAATGACTCTCGGTGGAGCGAAACTCCCCGAAGCAAAAAGATCCAACAAACCCAGGATATATAGGATAGAACATAGAACATTACAGCGCAGTACAGGCACTTCGGCCCTCAAATTTGCGGCGAACGGTGAAATCTCTCTAAAGCCCATCTACCCTATTCCCTTATCATCCATATGTTTATCCAATGACCATTTAAATGCCCTTAATGTTGGCGAGTCCACTACTGTTGCAGGCAGGGCATTCCACGCCCTTACTACTCTCTGAGTAAAGAACCTACCTCTGACATCTGTCCTATATCTATCTCCCCTCAATTTAAAGCTATGTCCCCTCGTGCTAGACATCACCATCCAAGGAAAAAGGATCTCACTGTCCACCCTATCTAATCGTCTGATTATCTTGTATGTCTCAATTAAGTCACCTCTGAACCTTCTTCACTCTAACGAAAACAGCCTCAAGTCCCTCAGCCTTCCCTCATAAGATCTTCCCTCCATACCAGGCAACATCCTGGTAAATCTCCTCTGCACCCTTTCCAATGCTTCCACATCCTTCCTATATTGCGGCAACCAGAACTGCATGCAATACTCCAAATGCGGCCGCACCAGAGTTTTGTACAGCTGCAACATGACCTCATGGCTCCGACACTCAATACCTCCACCAATAAAAGCTAACACACCGTACGCCTTCTTAACAACCCTATCAACCTGGGTGGTAACTTTCAAGGATCTATGTACATGGACACCGAGATCTCTCTGTCATCCACACTGCCAAGAATCTTACCATTAGCCCAGTACTCTGTCTTCCTGTTATTCCTTCCAAAATGAATCACCTCACACTTTTCTGCATTAAACTCCATTTGCCAATTCTCAGTCCAGCTCGGCAGCTTATCTATGTCCCTCTGTAACTTGCAACATCCTTCCTCACTGTCCACAACTCCACCGACATTAGTGTCATCTGCAAATTTACTCACCCATCCTTCTATGCCCTCCTCCAGGTCATTTATAAAAATGACAAACAGCAGTGGCCCCAAAACAGATCCTTGTGGTACACCACTAGTAACTGAACTCCAGGCTGAACATTTCCCATCAACCACCACTCTTTGTCATCTTTCAGCTAGCCAATTTCTGATCCAAACTGCTAAATCACCCTGAATTCCATGCCTCCGTATTTTCTGCAATAGCCTATCATGGGATGAATACGTGGCTGAAGAGATGGTATCAGGGGGATGTTTCAGATTCCTAGGGAATTGGGACTGGTGCTGGGGGAGGTGGGACCTGTACAAACTGGACGGGTTACACCTGGGCAGGACTGGAACTGATGTCCGAGGTGGGCTATTTGCTAGAGCGGTTGGGGAGGGTTTAAATTAATATGCCAGGGGGATGGGAAGCTATGCAAGGAGTCTGAGAAAGTGGGAGCAAGGACAAGAAAAAAGGTAGAAAAGTGAATAAGAAAAGTGATAGGCGGAGAAACGAAGGACAAAATTCAAACAGGGCAATAGAGAAAAATATTGAGAGCAAGACAAACAATGTGAAAAAGACAAACTTAAAAGGCTCTGTGCCTTAATGCACAGAGCATTTGCAATAAAGTGGATGAACTAATCGCAGATAGATATAAATGGATATGATATAATTGGGATTACAGAGACATGGCTGCAGGGTGACCAGGGATGGGAACTGAATGTCCCAGGGTTTTCAGTATTTAGGAAAGACAGGCATAAAAGAAAAGGTGGTGGTGTGGCACTGTTGGTTAAAGAGGAAATTAACACAGTAGCGAGAAAGGATATTAGCTCTGACAATGTAGAATCTGTATGGGTAGAGTTTAGAAATACCAAGGTGCAAAAAACATTTGTGGGTGTCATATATAGACCCCCAAACTGCAGTGGCGAGGTTGGGAATGGCATTAAACATAAAATTAGAATGGATTTTATTAATGTGGAGGGACTCGAAGCCCCCGATTGTAGAGACTTGGGTTAACGACATGGCTGGGTTTCTCAGCCTCAAGAAAATAAAGTTTGCCTTAAGAGGGTCTACGCTAGGGTTCTCTCGGAGGTGGCAGCCGTTCGTCGACTTTCTCGGGGAAAATTAAAATGTCAGCAGCAGCAATCCGTAGGGGGTGGGGGGGGGGGGGGGGGGGGTGAGTGCTTCATTGGGAAGACTGAGTCGCGTGGGGTAATGTCTATTTAATTGTTATTGTATATTCTCTTTTTGCACTATGTTAATGTTCACTCTAGTTTGTTTTGTTATTATTGTTACTACTGTTTTATTATGAGAAATTCTGCAAAACCTTAATAAAAATACTTTTTTTTTAAAATAAAGTAAAATTAGAGATGCATGTAATAAGGGAATATTGGTGATCATGGGTGATTTTACTATTCACATAGATTGGACAAATCAAATTAGCCACAATGCCGTAGAGGAGGAATTTCTGGAGTGTATACGGGATAGTTTTCTTGACCAATATGTGGAGGAACCAACTGGAGAGCTGGCCATTTTAGACTGGGTACTGTGTAATGAGAAGGGAATCATTGCCAATCTGGCTGTACGAGACCCCTTGAGGATGAGCGACCATAACATGATAGAATTTTTTATCAAGGTGGAGAGTAAAGTAATTGATTCGGAGACTAGGTTGCTGAATCTTAATAAAGGGAACTATGAAGATATGAGGCGTGAGTTGGCCTTGATAGATTGGGGAGAGTTACCTAAAGGGATGACAGCGGATAGACAATGGCAAACATTCAAGGAATGCATGGGGGAAGTACAGCAACTGTTCATTATTGTCTGGCACAAAAGCAAAGGGGGTAAGACGCCAATCCATGGCTTAAAAAGGAAATTAGAAATAGTATCCGATCCAAGGAAGAAGCATACAGATTGGCCAAGAAAAATAATAGGTCTGAGGATTGGGAGCAGTTTAGAATTCAGCAAAGAAGGACGAAGGGATTGATTAAGAAGGGGAAAGTACAGTACGAAAGGAAGCTTGCAGGGAACATGAAGACTGACACTAAGAATTTCTATAGATATGTGAAGAGAAAGAGATTGGTAAAAACAAATGTAGGCACCCTACAGACAGAAACAGGGGAATGCATGATAAGGGACAAAGAAATGGCTGAGCAATTGAATACATACTTTGGTTCTGTCTTCACAAAAGAGGACACAAATCAGATACCAGAAATGTTGGAGAATGAAATGTTTAGTGAGAGGGAAGAACTGAGGGAGATCAACTTTAGTAGAGAAATGGTGCTGGAAAAATTGATGGGATTGAAGGCAGAAATAATCCCCAGGGCCTAAGAATCTGCATCCCAGAATGCTTAAGGAGGTGGCTCTGGAAATGGTGGATGCATTGGTGGTCATCTTCCAGGATTCTATAGACTCTGGGACTGTCCCTGCAGATTGGAGAGTAGCTGATGTCACTCCAATATTCAAAAAGGGAGGTAGAGAGAAAGCAGGGAATTCATATGACAGTGAGGAGATTGACTAGGCTGGGATTGTTCTCGCTGGAGTTCAGAAGAATGAGGGGGGATCTCATAAAGACTTATAAAATTTTAAAGGGACTAGACAGGGTAGATGCAGGGAAGATGTTACCAATGATGGGTGTGTTCAGAACCAGTGGTCACAGTCTGAGGATTCAGGATAAACCATTTCGGACAGATATAAGGAGACATTTCTTCACCCAAAGAGTGGTGAGCCTGTGGAATTCATTACCACAGGAAGTAGTTGATGCTAAAACATTGAATATATTCAAGAGGCGGCTAGATATAGCACTTGGGGAGAATGGGATCAAAGGAAGAAAGCAGGATTAGGCTATTGAGTTGGATGATCAGCCATGATCGTGATGAATGGCGGAGCAGGCTCGAAGGGCCAAATGGCCTCCTCCTGCTCCTATCTTCTATGTATCTATGTCAGTGCCATTGAATAACAGGGTATTCTTTGGTGCTGTAGCTGAGAAATACCCCACTAAATGTGCCCAAAATTGGACGTAGATTTTTTTTTGTTTAATTACACTCGTGGTGTCTGAAATGAATCACCATCTGCTGCTGAGTTAATGAACTGTACTGCTATTACTGAGTCTGGGGACTGAGGATTAATCTCAGGTTCCTGATCCACACACACAACAAGATGATATTAAAGTTCAGGAATATTCACAGTTGTCTGAACACAACTAATTCGACCTGCTCTTATATTGGCGAACAGTTACATGCTCTTACTGATGATTCCCAATATGTCTGCTTGGTACTTTTTCCATCCACTCAGCTTTGTCTGGTTAAGTTGAGATATATTGGATAGGTTCAGGGTGAGCGTTGGAACATCTGGGTCTGGGATGCTCTGACTCTCAGTCACTCTGTAATGAAAGGAGAGAATGTTTTTATCAGTGGGGATATTTCAGAGCAGAAAACCCAAAGGGGAATGTTTAAAAAAGGAGGTAGGCAGAAAGTGGGTAATTATAGGCCAGTGAGCTTAACTTCGGTAGTAGGGAAGATGCTGGAATCTATCAAGAAAGAAATAGCGAGGCATCTGGATGGAAACTGTCCCATTGGGCAGACGCAGCATGGGTTCATAAAGGGCAGGTCGTGCCTAACTAATTTAGTGGAATTTTTTGAGGACATTACCAATGCGGTAGATAACGGGGAGCCAATGGATGTGGTATATCTGGATTTCCAGAAAGCCTTTGACAAGGTGCCACACAAAAGGTTGCTGCATAAGATAAAGATGCATGGCATTAAGGGGAAAGTAGTAGCATGGATAGAGGATAGGTTAATTAATAGAAAGCAAAGAGTGGGGATTAATGGGTGTTTCTCTGGTTGGCAATCAGTAGCTAGTGGTGTCCCTCAGGGATCAGTGTTGGGCCCACAATTGTTCACAATTTACATCGATGATTTGGAGTTGGGGATCAAGGGCAATGTGTCCAAGTTTGCAGACGACACTAAGATGAGTGGTAAAGCAAAAAGTGCAGAGGGATTTGGATAAGTTAAGTGAATGGGCTAAGGTCTGGCAGATGGAATACAATGTTGACAAATGGGAGGTTATCCATTTTATTAGGAATAACAGCAAAAGGGATTATTAATTAAATGATAAAATATTGAAACATGCTGCTGTGCAGAGACCTGGGTGTGCTAGTGCATGAGTCGCAAAAAGTTGGTTTACAGGTGCAACAGGTGATTAAGAAGGCAAATGGAATTTTGTCCTTCATTGCTAGAGGGATGGAGTTTAAGATTAGAGAGGTTATGCTGCAATTGTATAAGGTGTCAGTGAGGCCACACCTGGAATATTGTGTTCGGTTTTGGTCTCCTTACCTGAGAAAGGACGTACTGCCGCTGGAGGGTGTGCAGAGGAGATTCACTAGGTTAATCCCAGAGCTGAAGGGGTTGGATTACGAGGAGAGGTTGAGTAGACTGGGACTGTACTCGTTGGAATTTAGAAGGATGAGGGGGATCTTATAGAAACATATAAGATTATGAAGGGAATAGATAGGATAGATGCGGGCAGATTGTTTCCACTGGCGGGTGAAAGCAGAACTAGGGGGCATAGGCTCAAAATAAGGGGAAGTAGATTTAAGACTGAGTTTAGGAGGAACTTCTTCACCCAAAGGGTTGTGAATCTATGGAATTCCTTGCCCAGTGAAGCAGTTGAGGCTCCTTCATTAAATGTTTTTAAGATAAAGATAAGATAGTTTTTTGAAGAATAAAGGATTTAAGGATTATGGTGTTCGGGCCGGAAAGTGGAGCTGAGTCCACAAAAGATCACCATGATCTCATTGAATGCCAGGTGGCCTACTCCTGTTCCTAGTTCTTATGTTTTTCTGTTCTTATGAATGAGTGATCAGAGTAACAGCTGGAACCTTTCTAATGCTCGTACTGACCCCCTCTGCAACCCATCCTGAAAATGGCACAATCCCAGGATTTATGGTCTCCCTGTATTCACACCGATCTCCACGCATTGTGATAAAATCCAATTTTTGTGTTCTTGTGTCCTACGTGAACTATCAGTCTGTTTCAATGCTTGTTACATTTGTTCCCGCCTAGTGTAAGGGTCCTTCCTGTTTGTTCCCTTATTTCCACTTTCTTTTATTTTTTGCTGTTACATTTTTGATCCATGGATGATTAATGGATATGTCAATTTAAGGCAGGTTGCTTGTATCTTTAATTCAAGTAGGAAGACTGTAATCGTTTCAACAGAACCCGCAGATTTGCCGGCTCCAAAAAGGGAGTTGGGTTGGGACTCGGTTTATTGATTGGCTGGTGGCCCAAAAGGCTGTGCTCTGCCTGGTAACCTGTGGTGATTGGATCTGATCTGACTGGAATGGTCTTCACAGTCCTAGGTTTCAGTTTGGTTTCAGTTTTGATTTTGGTAGCATGGAAAGGGGATCCAGTTAACTCTGTCCAGAGGGCTCCTGTCAGGGCTGTCTCACTCCAGAAAGCCTGTGGGTGTGATATTCTTGAACCTACAGGGGCCTGAAGACAAACCTCGAACTGAAAGCAACGTTTGAACAGAATAAAATGCCTCTCCAGAAAAAGCTGTGAGTAATGCATTTCTAAACTACAAAAAATCTGATTGAATGGGTCCACAAAGAAGATCATTACAGGCTGCGAACCAAAGACTTTAATCTGCAAGCTTGTTGTGAAGAAAAGTGTGTGAAAACCATCACCTGGAACAAAGAATCTTTCTTCCCTCCACTTATGATTACCCCTTTCCACCCCTCGGTGTTTGTGTCTTGTGTGGGTATCGAGGGTGGGGCAGTTAAAGTGGGTATTCGGTATTAACTAATAGTTAACCAGTTGTATTTTTTGCATGTTTCATTTTAGTCCTGGTTATAAACAGTGATCGTGTTCGCATTTACAAACCTGGTGACTGTGATTATTGGACAGCCAAGGGCCAAAGACTTTGGGTATTTTTATAAGAATTATTGGTTAATTCACTTGCATTGTGACTCTGGGGCATGTGGGGCTGGAATTGACTGCGAACTAGCCAAGGGTGTCGTAACACTAGTAACACGAGCAGGACTCTCTGATAATTCAATTCAATTCAATTGCATGCAATTCAGAGGCAGTCTGTTTTAGTCATAAAGGAGTCCCACACAGTATGCACTCAAACACCAGCTCACAAATACAACTTTAGCTCCTCAGCCATGGCAAGCAGAATCCCATGACTCCAACACCTGCAGAATGAAATCACCAACTTTCCACTGCCCTTTAAGTTCCTTCCCAAATGGAACCACACAGAGCAAGAAGGAGAACCAGAGAGGGGGCCACAGAAAGGAGGAACCACCGGGAAAAGGGGCAAGGAAAGAGGCTCCAAGTAGTAAAAATGTTGCAGTTGGCAGTCTTCTAATAATTCAGGAGAAGCAGAAGGGAACTTAAAGGGCAGTGGAAAGTTGGTGATTTCATTCTGCAGGTGTTGGAGTCATGGGATTCTGCTTGCCATGGCTGAGGAGCTAAAGTTGTATTTGTGAGCTGGTGTTTGAGTGCATACTCAGGTATCCAGGGAAACAGAGTCTTGAGAAACTTGTCTGAAACCCTGCGAGGTGAGCCAGCATTCTGAGTGGGAGTGACTTTTGGAGGGAATTCCATGTCTAGATCTTCAAAAGTGAAAGCTTTGGAACCCCTCATGACAGAGACAGAGTTTCAACAGGACTGGTTGATTCACAGTGTTTACCCACATTCGAGTGGGCTGCTGAAAAATCTGTGGGGTTTGTCTTGGTCGCATGTGCCATTTATTATGCAGTGCCGTCTGTTCCAATTACAGCTAACTGTTAATTCACATGTATTTCATGTTGATTCTGAATATTAGATTATATTGTCAATTGTTTTCTCTATCTGCCTTTGTAAAGTTTATTTTGTTTATTTAACAATTAGAATATTGTGGTCTTATTCTCTCAGTAAGTTCCTGGGATTTCAAACTTTCTCTACTTTTAATCAAACGTTACTGCTCCCGATTAGGAAGTACAAAACCTTGGGGGTCTGGCCCAGGGTCACAATAATGTGCAGCGAGATCATGGCCTGACACATTGATGGAACAGGCCATGTCACTGCCCACCCCAGAGACTGTCTGAGCCAATAACCCCTCAAATCACAGTTAAACATCTCTCAATATTCCCACCATTTGAAAGCAACTTATCTGGGAAGGTATGCAAGCCATGATTCTCCTTTCACTCTACTCCCGGATAAAGGTGAAGATTTCCTATCAGCAGTAGGTCCTGTATGAGTGAGAGGAACTTACCTGGAAAGGAGCTGCTTCAAGTTCTGTGAATAAAGAGAGGAGATCAAATCAGTCAACGAACAAACCAACTCCAAATGGAACCAAACAGTGAATTTGGGATTGAGAGGAAAGAGTTCAGTGTGTAACAGTAGGTGGAGCCAGTCACAGGAATGGTGAATAATCCCACATTTCACTGCACTCCATCCTGGGATAGCACCAACACTCCGTGGGCGGGGCTGAGGGGGCAGCACCAACACTCCCGAGGGCAGGATTGAGGGAGCAGCACCAACGCTCCTAGGGCAAGGCAGAGGGGGCAGCACAAACAATGGCCCCGCCAATAATTTAGCTTCACACTAGCTTCACAGAAAGCCCAGCTGGAATTTTCCAGCCATTCCTGTCGGCGGGATCTTCCAGTTCTGCCAACAGCGAAACCCTGCCACTGGTTTCCTGGTGGCAGTGTGTGCATATAACACGGAAACCCTGTGACAGTTGCGGGACCAGAAGATCCCGCCGCCAGCCAATAGCGGGTCACGTCTGCCGTTGTGAACCATTACAACACCAGGTTAAAGTCCAACAGGTTTATTTGGAATCACTAGCTTTCAGAGCGCAACTCTTTCATCCGGTGAGTCAGGTTGTGAAACATGTAACTGGGGTGAGGGGGCACAGATAATCCCGCCACCCCCAATTCCCAGCCGTGACCCTGTTTATATTGAAGATGTACCTGAAAAAAGGAGAGAGGGTCCATCTGTGCCACACTCTGGGTTTCTCCATCTATTAATGTAATCTGTGCCATCCTCTTGTGTATTGCTTCAGAACAGCTTCTAATCTGTGAGAGAGCTCGGAGACCCTCCTCATCAATCAGTTTCAGTATGGATTCTTCATCTTCTTCCATCTTTCCCCTCCATTCAGAGAAGCTGTTCGAGAACTTTTCTTTCAGATCATTGATTTGTTTCTGAAACCCAAACCAACTCTCATTACAAACAGCCCTTTCACACAGCTGTTACCCTTGTGTTGTTCTCTGCCTTACTCTAAATAGATGGCTTTGATGTGTAGTGTTGATCAGAGAACAAGTCTTGTGAACTAAAAAAACTATTTATTAAACATTACAATTGGATTCAACACTTATCCTTAAGAAACTAACAGTTGATTAAACACTTTTTAAACTATACTCATCTAACATCTAACTCACTAACTCATTAACTACTCTCATGCTCTCTCACTCTCTTCAGTACTCCTAGCTCAGCTCCTGCTCCTACCACCTACTCCAAACCTTCTGGAAGACAAGGCTCTGCATCATCCCCGAGATACATCTAGGAGTGCTCCCTCCAGTGGCTGTCTGTGCACATTTCATTAATCCTTACATTACCTTCATGTATGATAATACCCACATCCCTCCTTTTTTCTAAAGAAAAATTATTACACTTTAAGACATTTTTCTTACATCCTTATAGCATGCAGTATAATCAGGCATGCAGTGTGAATGACTACATAACCTATTACCCCCCTATCGTTCTATTCTCATCTTTAAGATAAATGGAGATCGTTAAAAATAAAAACAGCAAAATCATTGTCTTGTCATTACAAGTCTTTGAGTAGTGACTAACAAATTTTTGTTTTAAACTGATCAAACTTTTTAGTCCATAACCTTCAGTAAGCAGTCAGTCTTCACTGCGGTAATGGTCACATCACCAAGAAAGCATCAGTCCCATCAGTCAAAAGTTTGAATGGTTGAACCATGTTGTCATCTGAGTTGGTTTCTTCCTGTGCTTTCGTATTTCTTGAGCCTTCCAAACCTGCTTGGTATCTGGTTGACGAGCAAGAATCACCACTTCCCGACCAGTGAAATGTTGTTGTTTCTTAAACAATGTCCTATTCTTCCTGACATTGGTGCCATTACTCTTGAACTTGGCCTTGTCAACACACGCTGTTCTACTTTGAATGGTAGTTGTGTTGCACACACTGTGCTGCAGTTCCTTGTCTTGTTGTCAAGCATAACTGCCAGTTCCAACACTTTCCTGCCATACAAGTGCCATCTGCCATCGAATTGTCCAGTTGTATCACAGTTGTACCTCTGAGTATATTCTGTGGTACCCGAACCATTCTTGGTGCACTCAGGATCTGTTCCTTGTTGCCCTATCAATTCAAATTCACCTTGGCTACCATCCGTGCTCTCAGGATTATCTGATATATCTTTGAACTTTATGATATCAGGTTCCTGTGGATGATCTGATGTATCGTTGAGCTCCTGGTGCTTCTCATCTGGAGTCAACTTCTGCAAGGTGTCATTTTCTTG
This sequence comes from Scyliorhinus torazame, assembly GCF_047496885.1. Lineage (NCBI taxonomy): Eukaryota > Metazoa > Chordata > Chondrichthyes > Carcharhiniformes > Scyliorhinidae > Scyliorhinus > Scyliorhinus torazame. The sequence goes on from NC_092713.1 coordinate 180,840,547, forward strand.
CTGGCTGTCCACAATTGATGTGCTCTCAACTGATCTGTACACTGTTGCACTGTCATTGTCAGCCTTTGTACAATCCAGCTGAGATCTGTCAGTCTCGCTTTTGTCCTGCACAGCTTGTATGCTACTTGTGATCACTTCGTCACTAGTCGCAATTAAAATGGAAAGACCTTCGTAGTCTCCTTTTTGTTGCTCATCATCTGTTTCTTCACTGTTGACTTACTGGCAAATACAGGGGATAGACTTTCAGTCTTTTTTTTCTGGCTCTTCAAATAAATATGCTAGACTTTCCCAGTCTTCTTCTTGATCCGTCGCCGTATCTGTCTCATACACTCTCCGGACCAGATCCAATGCTGTACAAGTTTGCACATCTATTACCGATTTCTGTTCATCACTGACCATCTCAAAGTCTAGAGCCATGTACCTTCCGTGACGACTGTGTTCCAATGGTAGTCCACCAGTCAACATCTAGACTTCCCTATGGTCGGTGTGTTATTTGCTTGCAGTAATTACTTCCGCAAAATCATATTCGCTTCGGCACCTGTATCAATGCTAAATGGTGTTGCTATGCCATTCAGATTGAGATTTACAGTCCATCTCGGACTTCTTTTGTTGGAGAGGGGTAGTGGATTCCTCACTTGAAACCTCGGTGACTGTCGCTACCAGGAAGGTGTCCTCTTCTCCGAACTGCTCGTGTTCACTTCTTGAGTTGAGTTTTCCAACTCTTTGCCTTTTTTAAGGACACTTCTGATCTTCCTGTAGTCAGTCTAAGATTCTTCATTTCCTGAACAACTGCTTCTTCCACGCTGTATACTGTCATGTTACTACTGCTGCACAAGTGTTGTTCTGCTGCTGTTGGAGATCCTCTCAGTTTTCTGCACTTTAAAACTGTTTTTTCCATTGCCGGGCCCTAAGAGGGCGGAGCTACAACATTCTGACATCTTCATGTCAGTGGCGTCATACGCAAACTTCCAGTGCGCAAAACGATCCTCAGCCTGTGCTCTTTTTTCAAGTATGCCTGTGCAACTCCTCGCACATGCGCAGAACGGTAATTCTCCAAATCGCGACCTTTCAATGTGCGCATGTGCGATCTGGTCCCGCACATGCGCAGAACGTTCAAACTCCGAATTGCACGTTTTGAACAGGTGCGCTTGCACAAACTGACCTTCACTTCCGGCGCGCGGACATTTTTGCTGCGCCACAGCCCCAACGCACGCGAGAACTTCCACCACTTTCCTGTTTCAGCATTTTTGTGCATCTATTTGTAGTTGCTCTGCTCGCACGGGCCTTTTTAACAGAATCTTCCAGCATTACTTTTTTTGCTTTGGCAGTCTTTTACTTGGCTTTTTCTCTGTTGGAAGCCCACAATACTCATCAAATTTTTCCATGACAATTTTAAACTGGTTTTTCTGATCCTCATTCTCAAAATAGAATACATTATACGGCTTTACAGCCAGCGGTCCAGCCAAATGTCAGAGGAGTGCTACTTTCCTTGGTTCTGAGGCATTTTCAAGTGCAGACAGAAAATTTTCAAACTGCTGCTTGAAGAACGCCCAGTTTTTCCATATTTTAACATCCTAGCGAGATGACCCGGTTTCCGCAGAATCTCCATCATGCTTCTTGGATGTTCTTTTAGATTTAGAGGCTTGATTGCTTCATTCAATCTTCTTGTTTTATTGTGTCTTTGCTAATCTACCCATTCTAGTTTTTAGGGACAAACTCCGAGTCCCATGTGTTGGAAACTTACTATTTAACGGTGTGCACTCCTGGTAATCATGTGTTGATCTCAGCCTTGCTCTAACGAGATGGCTTTGAAGTGTGTTAATCAGAGAACAACGAGTCTTGTAAACTAACAAAACTATTTATTAAACACTACAATTGGATACAACACTCCAGGGACCGGTGCAGACTCGATTGGCCGAGTGGCGTCCTTCTGCACTGCAGATTCTATGTTCCTATGTATGTTATCCTTAAAAAACTAACAGTTGATTAAACACACATAAACTTTACTTATCTAACTCATTAACTACTCTCATGCTCTCTCACTATCTTCAGTACTCCTAGCTCAGCTCCTGCGCCTACCACCTATTCCAACCTTCTGTCCCACAAGGCTCTGCATCATCCCCTAGATACTGCTAGGATTGCTCCCTCTAGTGGCTTTCTGTACATATTTCATTAACCCTTACATTACCTTTAGATAGAGGGTCTGGATCGGCGCAGGCTTGAAGGGCCGAAGGGCCTGTTCCTGTGCTGTAATTTTTCTTTGTTCTTTGTGTGTGATAACACCACAACCCTGAGCACACGGAACTTTCCAGAGATGGGACAGTTTGTTTAGGTCACCTGTTAAATATAGACAAGCAGGCTGGTCCAGGAAGGGCTGTCAGCAGGGGGGGGGTTACCCCCAAACCAGGCTGATCACATGGATTGTGAGAGGGTTGAATGGGCCAGTCAAGAGGGTCCTTGTGTTCGCACATCTGAAAAGCTTAAAGGCGGACGTGGCAATGATACAGGAGACACACCTGAGGGTGGTGGATCAGACTAGGCTGAGGAAGGGGTGGGTAGGACAGGTATTCCATTCGGGGCTGGATTGAAAAACAAGGGGACTGGCGATTCTGATTAATAAGCAGGTGGCATTCGAAGTGGGAAGTAGAGTGGCGGACTTGGGCGGGAAGATACGTTATGGTGAGCGGGAAGTTTGAAGGGATGCCGGTGGTGCTGGTGAACATTTATGCACCGAACTGGGACTACATAGAGCTCATGAGGTGGGTATTGGGGAAGATCCCTGCCCTGGACTTGCATCGTTTGATTATGGGGGAGACTTTAATACGGTTATGGATCCAAGGCTGGATCGGTCGAGTTCGAGGACAGGGAGGGTGTCAGCGGCTGTGAAGGAACTAAATGGGTTTATGGAACAGAAGGACAGGTAGATCCGTGGAGGTGTGGGCGGCCGAGAACGAAAGAGTACTTATTTTGTTCCCATGTACACAAAGTGTACTCCCGGATTGACTTTTTTGTTAAGGATAGGACGTTGTTGGCAGGGATGGTGGACGTTGAGTACTCGGCGATAGTGATGTTGGATCATGCCCCACACTGGGATGACTTACGGGAGAGTAAGGAGGGGGCCAGTGCCCGCACAGGAGGTTAGATGGAGCACTATTAGTGGAGGAGGACTTGTGTGTGCAGGTGAGGGAGGCCTTTCGGAGGTATGTGAAGATAAATGATACGGAGGAGGTCTCAGCAGCGGGATGTTTGAAGTGGGCAAATAGTTAGTGGGAAAGATGACCTGGGGAATTGCGTATGTAAGCCACATTGGCTGGGTTTGGTTGTTGGTTGTGTTGGTGTTATTTGTTCTGTTTTTTTCCTCCTGAAAAATTGGTGTTAAAAATTATATATGCCTTAATAAAATATTTTCAGAAAATACCTCACGACCTAAAGGACAGACGGTGGGTAGAAAGACCGCAGGAGACTCAGCAACTCACTGACAACCACAATGTGCACACTTCTTCAGCACAATCAAAACCATCTACAGTCCAAGTATCCAGGGGCCCACACAACTGGGAGCCAAAATAATAATAATGCACAACTCCCAATCATCTTCAACTGTTTCATAAGTGACCTTTTCTCTGTCATAAAGTGGGGATGTTTGCTGATGATTTTACAATGTGTAATCTTTCTATAATCTTTATTATTGTCACAAGTAGGCTTACATTAACACTGCAAAGAAGTTACCTTGAAAATCTCCCAGTCACCACATTCCGGCGCCTGTTTGGGTGCACAGAGGGAGAACTCAGAATATCCAATTCAGCTAACAGCACGCCTTTCAGGACTTGTGGGAGGAAGCCGGAGCACCCAGAGGAAACCCACGCAGACACAGATGTGCGTGGAAAGTTTTTTATGCAGAGGGTGGTGGGTGCCTGGAATGCTTTGCCAGCGGAGGTGGTAGAGGCGGGCACAATAGCATCATTTCAGATGTATCTAGACAGATATATGAACTGGCAGGGAACAGAGGGAAGTAGATCCTTGGAAAATAGGTGACAGGTTTAGATGAAGGATCTGGATCGGCGCAGGCTGGGAGGGCCGAAGGGCCTGGGCCGTTCCTGTGCTGTAATTTTCTTGGTTCTTTGTTCTTTGTTGTTCTTCACTCTCGCAAAATCCTTTGACTGTTTCAATCATGACGGACTGTAGAGCATTCTCCTCAAATTCAGCTGCCTTCACCATTCTCCGCCTGCTCCACGATGAAATGCAAGCCATGATTCTCACCAATGGAACCACGACAGACCCAATACGTGTGCAGACTGGGATCAAACAGGGAAGCGTCATTGCACCAACAGTCTTCTCCATCTTCCTTGCAGCAACACTCCCGTCATCCTGTAGCTCCCCGCTGGAGTGGAGCCAACCTACTGGACAAGCAGGAAACTGTTCAACCTCGGATGCCTCCAGGCCAGAACCAAGACCACCTCAACCTCTGTCATCAAACTACAATACACAGACGATGTCTGTGTGTGCGCCCATTGAAAGGCCGAGCTACAAACTATTGTCGACGCATTCACTGAGGCATATGAGAGAATTGGCCTCAGACAAAACATCTGGAAATCAAAGTTTCTCTAGCAGTCCACTCCGGCCAAACAAAACAACCCCCCAACCATCAAGATCCACGGTGAGACCTTGGACAATGTAGATCATTTCCCATACCTCTGAGCATCCTCTCGATTTGAGCAGACATTGACAACGAAATCCAGCATCGACGCCTGAGGATCAGAGTATTGAAAGACAGAGACCTCAAACCCAAAACCAGGCTCATGGTCTACAGAGCAGCCGTGGTCCCCGCCCTTTTGTATGCATCAGAAAATTGGACAATGTATAGCAGACACATCAAATCCTTGGAGAGATATCACCAATGCTGCCTCTGCAAAATCCTGCAAATCCACTGGTGTACCAACACGAGTGTCCTCTCCCAGGCCAATATCCGCAGTATCGAGGTGCTGGTCATGCCTGACCAGCTGCGATGGGCGGGCCACATTGCCCACATGCCCAAGACAAGACTCCCAAAACAAGTGCTCTACCCCGAGCCCCGCAATGGCAAAGGACCACTAAGAGGGCAGAGGACATGCTAGAAGGACACTCTGAAAGCCTCCCTAAATAAATGCAACATCCCCACCAACACGTAGAAACCGCTTACCTTACAAGGCATAAGATGGAGAAAAAGCATCTGCGAAGGCGCCAATCACTTTAAGCATCATAGAGAGGAGCACGCGGAAGCCAAGTGTAAACAGCAGAAGGAGAGCACAGAATCCAGAACGTCCCACCCACCTCATCAAGCACCACCTGCCAAACCTGTGGCAGAGTCTGCGGACCCAGGATCGGACTAATCAGCCTCCGCAGAATCCACCTACCCGGAGTAAAAGCAAGTCATCCTCGACCCTGAGGGACTGCCCAAGAAGGAGAAGAGAAGAACACCGGTCTCTTTACCTCCTCTCTCCTCATATACAAGGCCTGAAGTACTCATTCCTGGGACTTTACAGCCTTTTGGATTAAACATTAAATTCAACAATTTGAGACAGTGAACTTTGTTACCCACTTTAATTTGCACTTTGTGCCAACTGCCACTCTGTATCTTGTTTTCCTCATTTCAGACATTGCTGTCTTTTATTCTGCATTTAACGCCGACCTTTGTCCAGCACAGTGTTTTTACTCCTATTGGACTCACTTGTTCAGGATGATAGGACTAGAGAGTCTGTGTATAAAATCCATTGACACAGAGTTAGGTTAGACACTAGAGTCCTTGATTTCTGGAACAGACTCCCTGAACATGTCGTGGGTATGGAGTCACTACCACCCTTTAAAAGGGAGCTGGAGAGGAATTTCCCCGAGGAAATTGGCTGCAGGTATTTTATTCTCTCTTCTGTTTGTGTCTCCCAGGTGAGTACAGGATTCAGCGTGAATCAGTGGTGTGTGTGGGATTGAACCCTGTCTGCATGGGGCAGCCACACTGAGACAAATGGGCTTTTCTTCCTCTTCCTCTTGTTATGTGCCAGGGTTTAGAGAACCCCAAAGTGTATCATGGAGTTCACCTGACCCACAACTTTTAATAGATTGTGGTATGGGGAGCACACGGCCCACTCTACAGGTGTGGTACAGCAGAAATGGAAAAGTATTTTTTAAAGCAAAACAATGTTTATTCTATGAACTCAAGTCAACCTTTGTAAAACATACAATGAACATCTTAGCAACCATTCATTCAAATACAACCTCCAAAGAATACAACACAAAGTAATCCTTAAGCTGTCCTTTTAACATCCATAAGACTTTAAAAAGAACTCTTAACAGAAGCACATCAGGTTAAAGTCACTACTGAGAGCACTTATTAGTTTTAAATCGCCAAAGGATCGATTTACAGTTTTTAGATTACAGTGAGAGAGACTCATACACCTTCTGGCTGTGACTGCAGCTATCCAGCTCTGAAAACCAAAACTAAAACACACCCTGCAGCAAACAGTCTAAACTGAAAGTAAAAAGCTGACAGACAGCCCAGCTCCAACCACTCTCTGACATTACTGCAGTAATAAACACCCATTTCTTAAAGGTACTCTACAGATATTTATATATACACCCATTTATTAAAGATACTCTCACGTGACACTCTCTATGTTCATCTGGTTCAGGCTTCAGGACAAGTCTTCAGCTGCCAGCCTCTGGCTGTGTCTCTCTCAATAAATCCAGTGTCCAAGTGATGGAATAATATTCCCTGGGAGTAAAAGTTAGAGTTAAGCAGCTCCCCTCACATCAAACACACGGGAACTCAATGTCATCAGTGACTCGGCCCTAACAGAACCAGCCTGGTTTGGAAGGGTCGTTTCTGATGTGCTTTGTGACTCAGTGAGGAGAGAAACCCTTTCGAAATCCAGTTCCACTTTTCCCTACCTTTATTTCAGTTTCTGATCTCTCCAAGTCTTGTTGTTTGTTGGAACAATTCTGCTGGATTTTCCGAAGCTTTTCGATTTCTCTCTCTAATTCTTCCTATAAAGACATTTAGAAAGTGTTTAAAATTGATTCAAACTGGATTTAAAAGGAAAATTGTTCTCTTCCAGGAGTGACCCCACTTGGTGTGCATAGAAAGTATCTGGTTCATGAGCAGAATTATTCCCTCCTACAGGTCCCAGTAAAGAGACACTCCCTGTCCTGTATAAACTGAGTAACCACACACACAAGCTTCAATTCACTTATTAGTTTTAACACCATGTGCTGCATTTTCACAAGGACTCAGCTCCTCCATTTCCAGGAATCCACTGAAGGGAAAGGGAGACAGACTCATACACATAAGCATTTCTCAAAAAACAATTCCCTCTGGTTGTGAGGAGCAGTTTTTCTACCCAGTGCCTGAGTCTCCCCACAGGTGTCCTTCATACACCCCGTTCCTCACCCCCCCCAACAAAAATGGTCCTATTCCTGCTGTTCAGAGGGCAGAATCTCCCAGTGTGACACAGAGCTACAACATGTTCTGCTCCACAGTCTTATGCCATAAGAACATAAGAACATAAGAACTAGGAGCAGGAGTAGGCCATCTGGCCCCTCGAGCCTGCTCCACCATTCAATGAGATCATGGCTGATCTTTTGTGGACTCAGCTCCACTTTCCAGCCCGAACACCATAACCCTTAATCCCTTTATTCTTCAAAAAACTATCTATCTTTATCTTAAAAACATTTAATGAAGGAGCCTCTACTGCTTCACTGGGCAAGGAATTCCATAGATTCACAACCCTTTGGGTGAAGAAGTTCCTCCTAAACTCAGTCCTAAATCTACTTCCCCTTATTTTGAGGCTATGCCCCTAGTTCTGCTTTCACCCGCCAGTGGAAACAACCTGCCCGCATCTATCCTATCTATTCCCTTCATAATCTTATATGTTTCTATAAGATCCCCCCTCATTCTTCTAAATTCCAACGAGTACAGTCCCAGTCTACTCAACCTCTCCTCGTAATCCAACCCCTTCAGCTCTGGGATTAACCTAGTGAATCTCCTCTGCACACCCTCCAGTGCCAGTACGTCCTTTCTCAAGTAAGGAGGCCAAAACTGAACACAATACTCCAGGTGTGGCCTCACTAACACCTTATACAATTGCAGCATAACCTCCCTAGTCTTAAACTCCATCCCTCTAGCAATGAAGGACAAAATTCCATTTGCCTTCTTAATCACCTGTTGCACCTGAAAACCAACTTTCTGCGACTCATGCACTAGCACACCCAGGTCTCTCTGCATAGCAGCATGTTTTAATATTTTATCATTTAAATAATAATCCCTTTTGCTGTTATTCCTACCAAAATAGATAACCTCACATTTGTCAACATTGTATTCCATCTGCCAGACCCTAGCCCATTCACTTAGCCTATCCAAATCCCTCTGCAGACTTCCAGTATCCTCTGCACTTTTTGCTTTACCACTTATCTTAGTGTCGTCTGCAAACTTAGACACATTGCCCTTGGTCCCCAACTCCAAATCATCTATGTAAATTGTGGACAGTTGTGGGCCCAACACTGATCCCTGAGGGACACCACTAGCTACTGATTGCCAACCAGAGAAACACCCATTAATCCCCACTCTTTGCTTTCTATTAATTAACCAATCCTCTATCCATGCTACTACTTTCCCCTTAATGCCATGCATCTTTATCTTATGCAACAACCTTTTGTGTGGCACCTTGTCAAAGGCTTTCTGGAAATCCAGATATACCACATCCATTGGCTCCCCGTTATCTACCGCACTGTTAATGTCCTCAAAAAATTCCAATAAATTAGTTAGGCACGACCTGCCCTTTATGAACCCATGCTGCGTCTGTCCAATGGGACAATTTCCATCCAGATGCCTCGCTATTTCTTCCTTGATGATAGATTCCAGCATCTTCCCTACTACCGAAGTTAAGCTCACTGGCCTATAATTACCCACTTTCTGCCTACCTCCTTTTTTAAACAGTGGTGTCTCATTTGCTAATTTCCAATCCGCCGGGACCACCCCAGAGTCTAGTGAATTTTGGTAAATTATCACTAGTGCATTTGCAATTTCCCTAGCCATCTCTTTTAGCACTCTGGGATGCATTCCATCAGGGCCAGGAGACTTGTCTACCTTTAGCCCCATTAGCTTGCCCATCACTACCTCCTTGGTGATATCAATCCTCTCAAGGTCCTCACCTGTCATAGCCTCATTTCCATCAGTCACTGGCATGTTATTTGTGTCTTCCACTGTGAAGACCGATCCAAAAAACCTGTTCAGTTCCTCAGCCATTTCCTCATCTCCCATTATTAAATCTCCCTTCTCATCCTCTAAAGGACCAATATTTACCTTAGCCACTCTTTTTTGTTTTATGTATTTGTAGAAACTTTTACTATCTGTTTTTATATTCTGAGCAAGTTTACTCTCATAATCTATCTTACTCTTTATAGCTTTTTTAGTAGCTTTCTGTTGCCCCCTAAAGATTTCCCAGTCCTCTAGTCTCCCACTGATCTTTGCTACTTTGTATGTTTTTTCCTTCAATTTGATACTCTCCCTTATTTCCTTAGATATCCAGTCGATTTTCCCTCTTTTTACCGTCCTTCCTTTTTGTTGGTATAAACCTTTGCTGGGCACTGTGAAAAATCACTTGGAAGGTTCTCCACTGTTCCTCAACTGTTTCACCACAAAGTCTTTGCTCCCAGTCTACCTTAGCTAGTTCTTCTCTCATCCCATTGTAATCTCCTTTGTTTAAGCACAAAACACTAGTGCTTGATTTTACCTTCTCACCCTCCATCTGTATTTTAAATTCCACCATATTGTGATCGCTCCTTCCGAGATCATGAATCAATCCTGTCTCATTACACAGGACCAGATCTAGGACCGCTTGTTCCCTCGTAGGTTCCATTACATACTGTTCGAGGAAACTATCGCGGATACATTCTATAAACTCCTCCTCAAGGCTGCCTTGACTGACCTGGTTAAACCAATCAACATGTAGATTAAAATCCCCCATGATAACTGCTGTACCATTTCTACATGCATCTGTTATTTCTTTGTTTATTGCCTGCCCCACCATAATGTTATTATTTGGTGGCCTATAGATTATAAACCCCCCCCCCCCCCCCCCAATGTAGCCCTCCATCACACAACCCCACACCCGCACATAAACCCCTCAGCACTGTTCATGGCATGCCCAGGCAGTGTGCTGTGCAGGGGCAGTGCCCAGATGTCCGAGCATGACCCTCTCCCCCTTGAGCAATGCACTCACCTGAGCTCTTCTGGGAGGTGTGCACACTTTAGGAGATTGGTCGGGTTTCATGCCTCTTTGCCTTCACACCAACTTGAATGGAAGTTCTTACTAGGTTCGGCGGGGGAGCGGGGGGATGATTCAGGTATAGAGGCCCGGTAATTATAAATGATGTTCCTGATGTTAAACACACTACATCACTGGCCAGGGGAGGGAATAATCGCATCACGCTTATACATTGGCATGAAACGCAATTTTGATATCTTGTGAGATTTTCTGCTCCCGTTGCTGAACCCGCCCAACGAAACAGGAGGGGAAAATCCCGGCCATTGACACATTATTCCAAACTGATTTAGGAACTCGACTGCCATACGTAGGTAAACATATTGCCACGTCACAGACTACTGTAGAACAATCAATGCAGCAAAGTAACAATGCATCATTCCACAGCACTGGCTGAGATCTGAAAAAATACACTCAATGTCAACTCCAATGTTTGTGTCTAAAACTAATTATTTTGAACTTCTGTGACCTCAACCCACAGCATACTATATTTAATATCAGAAATGGTATTACTCACCTTAATTGCAACTTGTGCCTTCTCCAGGCTCAGCAATGTGTGGGATTTATGCTTGCCCATGATTGTGCAGGAAATGCACATACACTTTGCATCATCTTTACAGTAAAACTCTAGGAGCTTCTTGTGGTCAGGGCAGTGTCTATCTGTAACTTCAGACACCAGGTCAATTAGCTTGTGATCTTTGGAGGCCTCTTCCAGTAGATGTGATTTTAAATGAAGGGGACAAAAGGAAATTTCACATTTCAGACAGGTCTTCACAGCTGTGGTTGGATTCTCAATGCAGTATTCACACACAACGCGAGCTGAACCAGCTGTAGCCTCCATCCTTACAGATCCTGATGTAATTTTCACACACAACTCGAGAGAGTGAGGAACAGGAAGTGAAATTCTTATAAACACTCCATGCAGGGAGTGGCAATGTTAGCTTTACTTTTATGACTCACTCTTGCTGAACATTAACCCATTGACGTCTGTGCCACTTAGAACCAAAATCTGAAAAACAAGACTGCAATTTTACAATATGGAGCCAGAATACAGCAATCTGAGCTCAGTAAACACAGACACAGAACTAATCAGCTCAGACCAGACCCAAAATAGTTTAATAATCTGTAGCACCGTCAATATGACACGAGGCAGGTTCAGGTAATGTCAATTGAAGGCTTTATTAAGCAGAACTTTATCCCCAGCAGCGTGGTTACAGAATGCAGCTGCTGAGGGAAATGGAGGGAAAAACTGGGTTCTTATACCGGCATTTCTGGGTGGAGTCCAGTAGGTGGCAGATCCTATCAGGACCTGGCATCCCTCCACCAATAGCCTGTCGACACGTGGTGTACCGTATTACCCCTAATACATACCACCACATTCACCCCTTGTTGAAAAAAACCCGGCGGGTTGGTGGTTCGCATGGTGGTAGGGGTTTACAGAGTTGGTCCTGTGCCGTAACTTTGAACAAAACACAAAATTATCGCTTCAACTGGGCCAACGGGCCAAACAGGGTCGGCATGATGCCATAACTATAACAAGACACAATAACTGAAAACGTTGAGAGTTAAAGGATTCGATGAGCCGGATGGGCGCCCTGGTCGTCCTTTCCGATCGTCTCGGGCGTGGTGGTGATGGCGCTGGCTCGAGTCCCGTTGACTCTGGGAGCGTAGCGCTGTCCCCTGTGTCCTTACTCCTGTGCGGGTCTGGGAGGAGAACCGAACCCCCCGGGAAGGGGGTGGCTGCAGGATGAACCGGCGGGAGTGAGGAGGTGGTGATTGGCGTTGGGGGGGTGTGGGTAGCTCCGGCGGGTGCCAGATCTCGCAGGGAGACCGTGTCCTGTCGGCCATCGGGGTACTCCACATAGGCGTATTGCGGGTTGGCGTGAAGGAAATGCACCCGTTCCACCAACGGATCTGACTTGTGCGCCCGCACATGTTTCCGGAGCTGCTAGCCAGGTCGGAAGTGGCGTTCCAGAGGAGGACTTCCTAGGAAAGAGGAGGAGGCGCTTGTGAGGCGTTTGATTCCTGGTGGTGCACAGCAGGGACCGGGTAGAGTGAAGGGCATCCGGGAGGACTTCCTGCCAGCGGGACATTGGGAGGCTCCTAGACCGGAGGGCTAGGATGGCCTTCCAGACCGTTCCATTCTCCCTTTCTACCTGCCCGTTCCCCCAGGGGTTGTAACTGGTCGTCCTGCTCGAGACTATGCCCCTGCTGAGCAGGAATTGACGCAGTTCGTCACTCATAAAGGAGGACCCCCTGTCGCTATGGATATAGTCGGGGAAACCGAACAGTGTAAAAATGGTACCGAGGGCTTTAATGACCGTGGACGCTGTCATGTCGGGGCAGGGGATGGCGAAAGGGAAACGGGAGTATTCGTCAACGACGTTCAGGAAGTATGCGTTGCGATCGGTGGAGGAGAGGGGGCCTTTGAAATCCAAACTGAGGCGTTCAAAGGGTCGAGAGGCCTTAACCAGGTGCACTCTATCTGGCCTGAAAAAGTGCGGTTTGCACTCAGCGCAGATCTGGCAGTTTCTGGGGACTGTTCGGACGTCCTCGACGGAGTAAGAGAGGTTGCGGGCCTTAAGGAGGTGGTAGAAACGAGTGACCCCCGGATGGCAGAGGTCCTCGTGGAGGGCTTGTAGACGGTCCACTTGTACATTGGCACATGTGCCGCGAGATAGGGCATCGGATGGCTCGTTCAGCTTTCCGGGACGATACAAGATCTCATAATTGAAGGTGGAGAGTTTGATCCTCCACCGCAAGATCTTGTCGTTCTTGATTTTGCCCCGCTGTGCATTATCGAACATGAAGGCAACCGACCATTGGTCAGTGAGGAGAGTGAATCTCCTACCGGCCAGGTAATGCCTCCAGTGTCGTACAGCTTCCACTATTGCTTGTGCCTCCTTTTCCACTGAGGAGTGGTGGATTTCTGAAGCGTGGAGGGTTCGGGAGAAGAAGGCCACAGGTCTGCCTGCTTGGTTGAGGGTGGCCGCCAGAGCTACATCCGATGCGTCGCTCTCGACCTGGAAGGGGAGGGACTCGTCGATGGCGCGCATCGTGGCCTTTGCGATATCCGCTTTGATGCGGCTAAAGGCCTGGCATGCCTCTGTCGTCAGGGGAAAAGTAGTGGACTGGATTAGTGCACGGGCCTTGGCTGCGTTTTGGGGGACCAGTGGGTCGTAATAAGAAAAGAAGCCCAGGCAATGTTTCAGGGCTTTGGCACAGTGGGGGAGAGGGAACTCCATGAAGGGGCGCATGCGTTCAGGGTCGGGGCCTATCACTCCATTATGCACTACGTAGCCCAGGATGGCTAGACGATCGGTGCGGAACACGCATTTTTCTTTGTTGTAAGTGAGGTTCAGGGCGTGAGCGGTCTGGAGGAATTTTTGGAGATTGGCGTCGTGGTCCTGCTGGTCGTGGCCGATTGGCGTCGTGGTCCTGCTGGTCGTGGCCGCAGATTGTGACGTTGTCGAGATACGGGAACGTGGCCCGTAAACCGTGCTGGTCAACCATTCGGTCCATCTCTCGTTGGAAGACCGAGACTACGTTCGTGACGCCGAATGGAACCCTTAAAAAGTGGTATAACTGCCCGTCTGCTTCGAAGGCAGTATAGTTGCGGTCACCGGGACGGTTGGGGAGCTGGTGGTAGGCGGACTTGAGGTCCACGGTGGAAAAGACCTTGTGCTGTGCAATCCGATTGACCATGTCGGATATGCAGGGGAGAGGGTACGCATCTAGCTGAGTGTACCTGTTGATGGTCTGACTCTCGTCAATGACCATCCTCTGTTTCACCCCGGTCTTAACAACTACCACCTGGGCTCTCCAGGGACTGTTGCTAGCCTGGATGATGCCTTCCTTCAGCAGCCTCTGGACTTCGGACCGGATAAATGCTCGGTCCTGGGCGCTGTACCATCTGCTCCTTGTGGCGACGGGTTTGCAATCCGGGGTGAGGTTCGCAAACAAGGAAGGCGGTTCAACCTTGAGGGTCGCGAGGCTGCAGACAGTCAGTGGGGGTATAGGGCCACCAAATTTAAATGTTAAACTCTGGAGGTTGCATTGGAAGTCCAACCCTAGGAGTGTGGGCGCACAGAGAAGGGGGAGGACATACAGCCGGTAATTTCGGAACTCCCTCCCCTGCACCGTTAGGTTAGCGATGCAGAACCCCGTGATCTGAACGGAGTGGGATCCCGCCGCCAGGAAAATGTTCTGGGTGCTTGGCCGAATTACGAGTGAACAGCGTCTTACCGTGTCCGGATGAATGAAGCTCTCCGTGCTCCCAGAGTCGATAAGACACGGCGTCTCGTAGCCATTCACTAGGACTGTAGTGGTTGCAGTCTGGAGCGTCCGGGGTCGTGACTGGTCGAGGGTCGTCGAAGCCAGACGTGGTTGTTGAAGTTGAGCATCGTAATCAGGCAGTATGTGGCCGTCTGTGTCGGGGTCCTTCAGCCAAGATGGCGGCATCCACGGATCGAGCGCGGTCGGGGGTGGACAAAATGGCGGCGCCCATCTCTCCCTCGTGGCGTCCGGAGTCCAAAATGGCGGCGTCCGTTGGTCACATGTGGATCGCTGGGGGAGCTGGGTCTGTGGTCCTGTTTCTTCCCCGGAGATAGCGGCGACCCCGCGGGACTTGCACACGATCGCATAGTGGCCCTTCTTCCCGCAGCTTTTGCAGGTAGCCGCGCGGGCCGGGCATTGCTGCCGAGGGTGTTTCGGCTGGCCGCAAAAATAGCAGCGGGGCCCCCCCGGTTGGTCTGGTGTTTTGGCCGCGCAGGTTTGCGGGGGTGGGGGGGGGTGTCGGAGAGTCGACCGCAGCGGGGGTCCACGGAGCCCAAGGGGCTGTAGTGCGGTCGGGGGCATAGGCGCGGGCGTTACGCGAGGCCACATTGAGGGATGCCGCCAGGGCCCGAGCTTCTGTAAGTCCTAGAGATTCTTTCTCCAGAAGCCTCTGGCGGATCAGGGAAAAGGCCAAACCTGCCACATACGCATCGCGGACCAGGAGCTCTGTGTGTTCACTCGCTGTTACCGCCGGGCAGTTGCAGTTTCGACCCAGGATCTGCAGGGCGTTATAAAACTCGTCCAGCGATTCCCCCGGAAATTGCCGTCGTGTGGCGAGCTGGTAGCGAGCAAAAACCTGGTTGACGGGCCAGATGTAGATATCCTTCAGCGCGGCGATGGCACCGGTGAAACCGCCCTCGTCCTCGATAAGGGAGTAGACGTCAGGACTCACCCTGGAATAGAGGACCTGCACCTTTTGTTCGTCAGTCGGTGTGCCGGGGGCCGTTCGGAGGTAGCCCTCAAAGCATGCCATCCAGTGCTTGAAGATAGAGGCTGAGTTAACTGCTTGGGGTGCGATGCGCAAGCACTCCGGGGTGATTCGGAGCTCCATGTTCCCACGTCGTTTTCTTCAATTTAAATTCTGCTTAATAAATTGTAGCACCGTCAATATGACGCGAGGCAGGTTGAGGTATGTCAATTGAAGGCTTTATTAAGCAGAACTTTATCCCCAGCAGCGTGGTTACAGAATGCAGCTGCTGAGGGAAATGGAGGGAAAAACTGGGTTCTTTTACCGGCATTTCTGGGTGGAGTCCAGTAGGTGGCAGATCCTATCAGGACCTGGCATCCCTCCACCAATAGCCTGTCGACACGTGGTGTACCGTATTACCCCTAATACATACCACCACATAATCACATTAAAACTGGTAAAAAAGAGGAAAAATTATATTTACAAAGCCTGCAGAGTGGAAGCTGAAGGAGCTCTCTGGGAGGAATAGAGAAATATACAGAAAAAGTAAGTTTTAGCAAAGGGGCAATGAGAGATGTGAAAAAGCAAATCAGAGGACACAAGTCTCAGTAAACTCAACACAAAACATGGCTAAACAACACAGAGCTGTAACAACAAAGAAAAAATAATTTTGATGATAAACCCATCATAGAATAGTCAGAGAAAGTCACGATCAAAGGTTCCTGCTTAGAACTGCCACGAGTACTGTGTCCAGTTCATCTCACTTTGGGTGCTGTGTCCAATTCAGTCCCTCTTCGATTACTGTGTCCAGTTGAGTCCCTCCTCGAGCACTGTGTCTATTCAATCCCACCTTGAATCGAACCTGGGACCCTGGCGCTGTGAAGCCACAGTGCTATCCACTTCTGCTACCGTGCTGCCTACGACAAGCCTCATCTATGCAACCTAATCTCATAATCTAGAACTTTTGACCCAGGCATTATTCTGATGAACACGTGCGACACCCACTCTCAGGCCAAGGAGTAGGAGTAAGAACTGAATGCAGTTTAGATGGGATTGAACGGGGACAGAGAGAGAGACAGATTGGTTCATGGGATGTGGGTGTCACTGCTTAGGGCAGTATTTATGGCCTTTCCCTAATTGTCTTTAAGAAGATGGTGGTAAGCCACCCTCTCAAACTGTTGCAGGTACACCCATATTGCTGTTAGGGAGGGAGTTCCAGAATTTTGACCCAGCGACAATGAAGGAGCAGCAATATAGTTTCAAGACAGGATGATGTGTGACTTGCAAGGGAGCGTCCACATGGTGGTGTTCTCATGCATCTGCTGCCCTTGTCCTTCTAGGTCATGGATTTGGAAGGTGCTGCCAAAGGAACCTTGGTGAGTTGCGGCAGGGCAGTTGTAGATGGTACACAAGGCTGTCACCGTGCATCGGTGGTGAAGGGATTGAATGCTTAAGATGGCAGATGGGGTGCCAATCAAGTGAACTGCATTTTCCTGCATTGGTGTTAAACTTGCTGTTGGAGCCACACTCATTCAGGCAAGTGGAGAGTATTTCTTCACACTCCTGACTTGTGCCTTGTAAATGGTGAACAGGCTTTGGGGAGTCAGGTGGTGAGTTACTTACCACAGGATTCCCAGCTTCTGACCTGCTTTTATAGCCATGGTATTTATATGGCTAGTGTCAGTTCAGTTTCTGGTCAATGGTAACCCCCAAGCTATTGATAAATAATAAATGAATAAATAAATAAATAAATCATATTTTTATTGTCACCAGTAGGCTTACATTAACACTGCAATGAAGTGACTGTGAAATACCCCAGTCGCCACACTATGGCACCTGTTCGGGTACATGGAGGGAGAATTCAGAATGTCCAAATCACCTAACAGCAAGTCTTTCGGACTTGGTGAGGAAACCGGAGCACCGGGAGGAAGCCAACACAGACAAAGGGAGAACAACCGCACAGACAGTGACCCAAGCGGGAATTGAACCCGGGACCCTAGCGTTTGAAGCAAAAGTGCTAAACACTGTGTTACCGTGATAGTGGCATATGCAGTTATGGCAATGTAATTAAAAGTCATGGGGAGATGGTTAGATACTCTCATCAGAGAATCATAGAATTTACAATGCAGAAGAAGGCCATTCAACCCATCGAGCCTGCACCAGCCCTTGGAAAGAGCACCCCACACAAGCCCACATCCCACCCCATTCCCGTAACCCAGTCACCCCACCCCACCTTTTTGGACACTAAGGGCAATTTGGCATGGCCGATCCACCTAACCTGCACATCTTTGGACTGTAGGAGTAAACCGGAGTGCCCGGAGGAAACCCACGCAGACACGGGGAGAAAGTGCAGACTCTGCACAGACAGTGACCCAAGCCGGGAATTGAACCTGGGACCCTGGAGCTGTGAAGCAACTGTGCTAGCCACTGTGCCATCGTGCTGCCTCATGTTCGAGATGATCATTGCCTGATGCTTGTGTGGCATAAATGTTACTTACCACTTGTCAGCCCAAGCATGCATGTTGTCCAGGTCTCGTTGCATTTGGACACAAACTATCTGAGGAGTTGTGAATACTGCTGAACATTGTGCAATCATCAGCAAACATCTCCACTTCTGACCTTCCATTGGAAGGAAGGTCATTAATGAAGCAGCTGAAGATGGTTGGGTCTAGGACTCTACGCTGATGAACCACTGCAGTGATGTCCAGGGACTGAGATGATTGACCTCAGACCTGTGTATTAGTGGAGAATTTTCACCCTGTTTCTCATTAACTTCAGTTATGCTAAGGTTCCTTGATTTTACACTTGGCCAAATGTTGTCTTGATATCAAGGGCAATTAGTCTCACCCTAGCATTTAGTTATTTTGTCCATGTTTGTATCAAGGCTCTAATGAGTTCAGGAGCTGAGTGGCCTGGTGGAAACCAAACTGAGTGTCAGTGAACAGGTTATTGCTGTATAACTGCCACTTGATAGCACTGTCAACGACAGTTTCCATCACTTTGCAGATGATTCGGAGGAGACTGATCATTATTGACTGAATTCGATTTGTCCAGACTTTTGTCGACAGGACATAACTGGGCAATTTTCCAGATACCAATGTTGCAGCTGCATTGGAAAAGCTTGGCTATAGTACATCTAGTTCCGGGGCACAAGTTTTCAGTACTATTATTGGAATATTATCAGAGTCCATAACCTTTTCAGTCTCCAGTGCCTTAAGCCATCTCTTGATATCATGTGGAGGGAATCAAATTAAGTTGAAGGCTGGTATTCTGGGAACCTCAGGAGGAGACCGAGATGGATCATCCTCATCACATTTCTGGTTGAAGATGGTTGCAAATGTTTCACTCCTGTCTTTTGCACTGATGTGCTGGATTCTCCTCCCATCATTGAAGATTAGGATACTTGTGGAGCCTCCTCTGCAGTGTGTTATTTAATTGTCCACCACATTTACTACTGGGTGCAGCGGAACTGCAGAGCTTAGATTTGATCTATTGATTGTCAGATTGTTTAACTCTTGTCTATTGCAAACTGCTTACACTGTTTGGCACATAAATAGTTCTGTGTTGTAACAGGTTGACAGCTCATTTTTCGGAATGCCTAGTGCAGCTTCTGGCATGCTCACCTGCACTCTTTGTTGAACCACTTATGGCTAAATACAATTCTTCTGTTGCCAATGGCCAACAGTGCCCCATGGAGGCCCAGTGTTGAGTTGCAAGGTCTGTTCATTTAGGACGGTGGCAATGTCGCACAACATGATATGGGGTGGGATTCTCCGTCCCGTGGCACCAGATTTCTGGTGCTGCACACCCCCGGGATTCTCCGTCTCGCTAGCCAGCCAATGGGGTTTCCCATTTGGGGCAGCCCCACGCCATCGGGAAATCTGTTGGCTGCCGGCGCAATGAAGAATCCCAACAGTGGAGAATCCAGCCCATGTGGTGTCCTCACTGTGAAGACAGGAACTTATCTTTCCAATGCTGTCATGCTATGATAGACAGATGCATCTGCGACACTATGGTGTGGGCGTCACTGGCTGGACCAGCATTTGTTGCCCATCCCTAATTGCCATTAAACTTCTTAGGCGTCTTAGGTCATTTCAGAAGGACGTTAAGAGTTAACCACATTGCTGTGGATCTGAAATCACTTGTCGGCCAGACCAGGTAAGGACGGCAGATTTCCTTCCCCAAAGGACATTAGTGAACCAGATGGGTTTGTGCAACAATCGTTGCACAGAGCCCATTACTGAGACTAGGGGCATGATCTAATGGAAATATTTTGAAGTGCGGTAGCGAGCGGGAGCTGCCAGGTGTTTCCTGATGGTCAACCCGGTGAGGCCGTCACTGGTATCTAACATTAATTAGGGCACTTAATAATGCCCCACGGGCTTCACACTGGAAAAGACTGTTCTGCCAGCTACTTTGCCTGGATCACTTTTGGCAGGTCCCCACTAATGGGGAGTGGCACTTAAACCGATCCCGCAGAGCAAACCCCAGACAGCAGCAGCCATGACACCGAGGAGACCTGTACCACGATTCGGAGATGTCAACCTGGGCTGACAGTTGGACGCAGTGTAGTCCAGATGGGATACCCTGTTCCCCCAAGGGGTCGGAGGGTCAGCTACAGGGCAACGTGCTGCCTGGGAGGCAGTGGCAGCGGCCGGCAGCGCCGGGAATGTTATCACGAGGACCTGCACCCTGTGCCGTAAACAGCCCCACCGGGCCGCACAGGTGGGAAGGCAGCAGCCCCTTGGCACCAATCCTGCCTGCCACACCCTCACTCCATCCAATGCCCCCTCCCTGTCATGGCTTCTGCAATGGGAGTGCACCACCACCGCCCCCTATCCCACCCCCAGCACCATATCATGCCTGTGCCCAAGCACACACTGGCACCCACCTGCGCACCCAACCCAATTCCAGCAGGACACCTGACCCCTGCCATAACGCCCTACCCCAGCGCCCTGCAATGCATGAAGCAAGCAGCTCACGATGCCCCTCTGTGTCTCACAAAAGAAGTTGGCCCACAATAGACAGGAGAGGGCCCACAGGGGCGGCGGGGCACTGGACATCAGAGTCCTCAACCCCTATGAGGAACAGACCCCGGAGGTTGTGGGGGTGCCCAAGGACAGATCAGTCACTGTGGTCGACCTTGGGCTGTGCCGTAGAGGTGAGTATCCACCAGCCCCACCCAAATGACCTGTCACACTTGTATTGTTAATGCCAGGCATAATAATCCTCCCCACTCACTGACCACTCTCCCACAGGATCTCCATTGGACGTTGCTGGCTCATCCGGAGTGCTCCTCCCTGCCGTCCATGAAAACACCTCGGAGGAGAGCTCTGAGGATGTCACCATTGAGGCGTCACAGCTGTCATCCTCATCCTCGCCCGGCGCAGAGACACACACCTCGGCGGCCGGAAGTAGTGGACAGGTTTCTGTGGCACAATCTGGTGAGCACCACACAGTTGCTGATTCACATCAGGTGGAGGCAGGGCGGCCATGGGGGTCAGCAGTCGGAGGTCTGCCAGATCCCAGGATCAGCCGGGTCCCAGTGTGACATTCAGCCTCTGGACCAGGTTATCCTGGAGCAAATACAGACACTAGGGTGTGACATTCAGAGGGAGATGTCAGCGACACTCCTGCAAGTTCATAGCCACTTGGGAGGAATCCAAATGGCTAAGGGCACAGGAGATGGTGCCTGTATTGCGT
Source organism: Scyliorhinus torazame (assembly GCF_047496885.1). Lineage (NCBI taxonomy): Eukaryota > Metazoa > Chordata > Chondrichthyes > Carcharhiniformes > Scyliorhinidae > Scyliorhinus > Scyliorhinus torazame. The sequence continues at coordinate 180,861,781 of NC_092713.1, forward strand.
GGCACCAAGGCCAACATTGGTAAGTGTCGTGATGGGTGTTCCGCTATACAGACGAACCAACACAGTTGTAGATGGTACAACTCTGTTTTATTACTCTTAATAACAACATCTGTAAACTTATGACTGTGGTTCGTAATTTACCCGTTTACCTGTGGACCTAGCCCTAACACTATCTTAGAGAGGCACTCAGCACATGGTGTATGTCTGAGTGGCATGCTGTGAGCTCTGTGCCCTGAGCTGTCTCCTGCTGGAATGAGCGGGAACTGTGGTGTTCCCCGTTTTATAGTGCGTGTGCTCTCACTGGCGATTGGCTGTGATGTTGCGTGTGTGTTGATTGGTCCATTGATCTGTCCATCAGTGTGTATGTGTGTTTGCACCATGATATGTTTATCTGAATATCATGACATCCCCCTTTTTACAAGAATATGTGCCTATGTGGTAATAAATATTGGTGTGTACTGAGTGCAGCTGAATATGTGTGTGCAATATCTACAACATGTACATGAGGCTAAACTATATACATAGGAAGGTGTCAGGTGCAACATAGCAACGATGCTGTACCACAAACAAAACAAGTGCAATCATCAAACATCGAAAACGAACTCCTGTAACGACAAAAAGAGAAACACATTAACATTGTGGCATAACACTTTAGTGATTCCAATGTGCAAACAGGCTCATAAGTCCAGCCTAGTAGGTGGGTGACGAATTCGGGTTGACCGCCTCAAGGGTGGGTTAGGATCCACCGGCTGAGGAATGGGCCTGGCCACAGGCGATAGAGGAATAGGCATAGTGGCAGCAAGCTCCACAAAGTCGACATCAGGGACAACAGGAGGGCGTGCACGGTCGTAGCGAGCGCAGAAGCAGCCGAAGAGCCCGGCGATTACGCCGGCGAATGGAGCCATCAGGCATGCGAACCAGGAACGAGCGGGGAGCCACGCAGCGAAGAACTTCGGCAGTTGCCGACCAGCCACCCTCTAGTAGGTGGATGCGGATGTTGTCTCCAGGCGTCAAGGCAGGAAGATCAGTTGCCCGAGTGTCATGTGCCACCTTCTGCTGAGCGCGCTGCTGTCGCATCCTTTGCAGTACTGGAGCATGGCCGGGTTTAGGAACATGAATGGACGGTACAGTGATCCTGAGGGCGCGACCCATTAACAGCTGGGCTGGCGAGAGGCCAGTGGACAGTGGGGCCGAGCGATAGGCCAGCAGGGCGAAACAGAAATCCGATCCGGCATCAGCAGCCTTGCAGAGGAGCCGCTTGACGATATGGACGCCCTTTTCCGCCTTGCCATTTGACTGGGGATGCAGAGGGCTGGACGTCACGTGTGTGAAGCCATACGAAGCGGCAAAAGAAGACCATTCTTGGCTCGCAAAACAGGGCCCATTGTCCGACATGACGGTAAGCGGAATGCCATGGCGAGCGAAGGTTTCCTTGCATGCTCTGATGACAGCTGATGATGTCAAATCGTGCAGGCGTACGACCTCTGGATAATTTGAAAAATTATCAATTATGATGACGTAGTCCCTGCCGAGCGCATGAAGAAGGTCCACACCCACCTTCGCCCAGGGGGACATTACCAACTCATGGGGCTGAAGCGTCTCAGGGGGTTGCGCCGGCTGAAACCTTTGGCAGGTGGGGCAGTTGAGCACCATGTTGGCGATGTCGTCGCTGATGCCCGGCCAGTATACAGCTTCTCGGGCCCTCCGCCTGCACTTCTCGACCCCGAGATGGCCTTCGTGTAATTGTTCGAGGACCAACCTGTGCATGCTGTGTGGAATCAAAATCCGGTCCAGCTTTAGGAGGACACCGTCAATGACGGCCAAGTCGTCCCGGACATTGTAGAATTGTGGGCACTGTCCTTTGAGCCACCCTTCCGTCATGTGGCGCATCACACGTTGTAGAAGGGGGTCAGCCGCAGTCTCCCGGCGTATACGGGCCAGACTTGCATCAATAGCTGGCAGATTGGCCGATCTGAAAGCCACATGCGCTTCGACCTGACATACGAACCCCTCCGATTCGGGCGGTGTGCTCACTGCTCTGGACAGGGCATCCGCGATGATGAGGTCCTTTCCCGGGGTGTAGACCAGTTGGAGGTCGTACCTCCAGAGCTTGAGCAGAATGCGCTGGAGGCGAGGGGTCATCTCATTCAGGTCCTTTTGTATGATGCTGACCAGGAGGCGATGGTCGGTTTCCACGGTGAACTGAGGGAGACCATACACATAGTCGTGGAACTTATCTATGCCGGTTAACAAACCCAGGCACTCCTTCTCAATCTGCGCATAGCGCTGTTCTGTAGGGGTCATGGCCCGCGAGGCATAGGCGACCGGGGCCCATGATGCAGTGTCGTCCCGTTGCAGAAGTACAACCCCAATGCCGGATTGGCTGGCATCAGTCGAGATCTCCGTATCTCGAGAAGTGTCGAAGAACGCCAATACCGGGGCTGTGGTGAGCTTAATCTTGAGCTCCTCCCATTCCTTCTGGTGTGCGGGCAGCCACTGGAACTCCGTAGTCTTCTTCACTAGGTGGCGAAGAGCCGTTGTGTGGGAGGCAAGGTTGGGAATGAACTTCCCCAGGAAGTTGACCATCCTGAGAAAGCGTAGCACTGCCTTCTTGTCTGCTGGCTGCGGAATGGCTGTAATAGCTGTCACTTTGTCTGCATCCGGACGCACTCCTGACCGGGATATGTGGGCCCCCAGAAACTTTAGCTCAGTTTGGCCAAAAGAACACTTGGCTCGGTTGAGGGCCAGGCCGTGCTCTAGTATCCGAGCAAAGACGCGCTGGAGACGACTGATGTGCTCCTGTGGTGTGGTGGATCAGATGATGACGTCGTCAATATAGACGTGCACCCCTTCAATGCCCTCCATCAACTGTTCCATGATTCTGTGAAACACCTCGGATGCCGAGATGATGCCAAACGGCATTCTATTGTAGCAGAACCTGCCAAAGGGAGTGTTGAAGGTGCACAGCTTCCTGCTGGACTGATCCAGTTGAATCTGCCAAAAACCCTTCAAGGCATCAAGCTTTGTAAAAATTTTAGCCCGGGCCATTTCGCTCGTGATCTCTTCCCGTTTGAGTATGGGGTAGTGTTCCCTCATGATGTTGTTCTTCAGGTCTTTCGGGTCGATGCAGATCCGGAGTTCGCCAGTTTTTTATGCACACCATGGAGCTGACCCATGGCGTGGGCTCCGTGACCCGGGAAAGCACTCTTTGGTCCTGGAGATCCTGCAGCTGCTGCTTGAGGCGGTCTTTGAGTGGTGCTGGGAATCTACGAGGTGCGTGAATGACCGGGGTGGCGTCCGGTTTGAGCCGTATTCTGTAAGTGTAGGGCAGTGTGCCCATGCCCTCGAATGCCTCCTGGTTGTGGGCGAGGAGCGAGTGGAGCTGTGCCCTAAAATCTGCATCCGGGAAGTCGGACGTGCCTTCTGGAGACAGAGTGTGTACCCGTTGAACGAGGTGGCGAACCTTGCATGCCTGTGCGCCTAGCAGGGAGTCCTTCGATGATCCAACTATCTCAAAGGACAGTGTGGCTATGTATGCATTGTGTGTAACCTCGAGCTGGCAGGATCCCATGGCCGGGATAACATTTCCATTGTAATTGACCATCTGACAGCGGGATGGCCGAATTGGTGGTTTGACCTTCAAGGCGTAGAAGGCTGACCATGCAATAAGGTTGGCGGAGGCACCAGTGTCTAAACGGAATGTGATTGGTGATTGGTTGACCGTTAGGGTGGCACACCATTCATCACCTGGATTAACGCTGTTCACTGGCATCGGCTGGTGGGGACATCCGATTCCTGTCAATGACCGCAACGCGGAAGCCTTCCCGGTCATCGGTATCACCAGTCTGTACGTCGTGAGGGTATGACTCAGTGTATGGAGGCTGAATGACCCGCACGTCCCTGCGAGGCTGGCGGAATTGGGGAGCGTTGGCAGGTTGAGCTGCTCGACAGCAGGCAGCGTAGTGTCCCACCTTGCCACAGCGGAGGCATTGTCGATTCTTTGCTGGACATTGCCGCTTTAAATGTGCGGATCCACAGTTGCCGCACGCCGTGACGTCATGGCGTTCGTTGCGCCACCGCGCAAGCGCAGTTCAGTCCTGCGCAGAGCGCACCTGCGCGTCACGTCCCTCTGCGTCGACGTCTCTTTTGGCGCGTACAAGCACGGGAAGCCACGGAAAGCGCGCGAAATGGCCACCCTCGTCCGGGCCGTGGGCCGGGAGGAACTCGATCGACTTGACCCGCTCGGCCTCATAGGACCCCTGCCGTGCCGATTCGGCCGGCTGGTATTGGCAGGACCGGCTGGTCGCGTTTTCATGGAGGACGCAGGCTTTGATGGCGGTGGCTCGGGTGAGGCTCTTAATTTTGAGGAGCTGCTGGCGTAGGGTGACCTACACCTGAGGTGACCCCAAAAACTATCTGGTCCCGAATCATGGAATCGGAGGTGGCCTCCTAGCCGCAGGACTGCGCGAGGATACGGAGGTGTGTCAGGAAAGATTGAAAAGGCTCATCCTTACCCGACGGGCGCTGCTGGAAGAGGTACCTCTCGAAGCTCTCGTTCACCTTGATGCTGAAGTGTTGCTCAAGTTTTAGAAGGACCTTCTTGTACTTCGTCTTGTCCTCACCTTCCGCGAACACCAAGGAGTTGTAGATGTGGATGGCGTGTTGCCCTGCCGTGGAGAGGAGGAGGGCGATTTTCCTGCTGTCCGATGCATTCTCCCTTTCTGTGGCTTCTAGGAAAAACTGGAAGCGCTGTTTAAACAGCTTCCAGTTGACGCCGAGGTTTCCAGCGATTTGGAGCTGCTGCGGCAGGCTGATGGTGTCCATGGCGTAGGATGGCGGATCCCTGAAGATGTGCAGGTAGGTCTCACAGTTGCTGGGTTCCAATCCTGGTACTATGTCGTGTTGGGTGTTCCGCTATACAGACGAACCGACACTGTTGTAGATGGTACAACTCTGTTTTATTACTCTTAATAACATCTGTAAACTTATGACTTTGGTTCGTAATTTACCCGTTAACCTGTGGACCTAGCCCTAACACTATCTTAGAGAGGCACTCAGCACATGGTGTATGTCTGAGCGGCATGCTGTGAGCTCTGTGCCCTGAGCTGTCTCCTGCTGGAATGAGCGGGAACTGTGGTGTTCCCCGTTTTATAGTGCGTGTGCTCTCACTGGCGATTGGCTGTGATGTTGCGTGTGTGTTGATTGGTCCGTTGATCTGTCCATCAGTGTGTATGTGTGTTTGCACCATGATATGTTTATCTGAATATCATGACAGTAAGGTGGCAACCGCAGTGGAGAGCCTGTAGCATAACATCAGCAGCATGAGGGTGGTGTCTCTGGAGAATTTTCCAGTCACTGGGGGCCATGTCACAGATGCAAGTCGGCATTGGCGAGGCACTGCATAGCATGGCCCATTTACAGAGGGGGATGACTGAGGGCATCAACACCATGGTGCGGACAATGGGGAGTCACCAGGGATGGCAGAGCCAGGTGGGGCAGGGGCCGCTTGAGCTCAATCCAGCTGCCCATCCATCCCAAGATAAACCGCAGGGCCATACGGGCACCGACCGGGAGGAGGGAGAGCTGGGGGACAACCTGGAGCCGCCCCCAGGGAGTCGACTGCGGTCCAAGCTCTCCCAAATCCCCTCCTCCTGACAACGGCGCATCTTGGGTCAGTGGGCACGGCGAGGCCCCAGTCCCTCCCACAAGGGGCATCAAAGGCCACAGGGCATGGTAAGCAGCAGGCTGACTCCACCTCTGATGTGCATCCTGGTGATACACATAAACATAGCAGCAGAACACGGAGATCTAAGGAGATTGAGGATCACTGAGACTGGACGGGGGGAGGAGGCGGGGAATGGCACCATCAGTAGCTAGGGACAGTTAGGGTTACAATTGTACACTATATAAACCCTTTATGCCAGAGACATGCAAAACTTCTGCCACTTTATTCCGCACTGCGGGCCAGCCTGCAACCCCCTCCTCCATTCGCCCTCCGCCGTCCACCAGCCCCAGCCAGCTGGACACAATGGTCCTGGATCAGCCTCTCACCAAGGCATATCACATACAGGTGATGGGTGTGAACGTGCGGTCAGCAGACAGACAGGAGTTAAACTATGAGATTGATTGAGAAGCACCAGAGCTCAGCTCACAGCGGGTTATCATCATCCTCCTGCCTTGTATATTGACCCGCTGACAGTGCCGACACTGGCTCATCACCCTGGAGTGATGTAACAGAATCGGGGGGACAGTCGGGCGGGAAGCCAGTGGGTGGAATGGGGAGAATCAAGGAATCATAGTATTTACAGTGCAGAAGCAGGTTATTTTGCCTACCAAGTCTGCGCTGGCTCTTGAAAAGCCCACGCCTCCACCCCATCCCCATAACCCAGTAACCCTACCTAATCTTTTTTTTGACATTAAGGGCAATTTTAGCATGGCCAACCTACCTAACCTGCACATCTTTGGAGCACCCGGAGGGAACCCCCGCAGACACAGGGAGAACGTGCAGACTCCACACAGACAGTGACCCAAGCCGGGAATCGAACCTGGGACCCTGGAGCTGTGAAGCAACAGTGCTACCCACTGTGCTACCGTGCCGCCCAGAGGGCACAATTGCTTCACAGCGCCAGGGTCCCAGGTTCGATTAACAGCTTGGGTCTCTGTCTGCGCGGAGTCTGCACGTTCTCCCCATGTCTGCGTGGGTTTCCTCCAGGTGCTCCGGTTTTCTCCCACAGTCCAAAGATGTGCGGGTTAGGTGGATTGGCATGCTAAAATTGCCCTTAGTGTCCAAATAGGTTAAGTGGGGTTACGGGGATAGTATGGAGGCGTGCGCTTGAGTCAGGTGCTCTTTCCAAGGGCAAGTGCAGACTCGATGGGCCGAATGGCCTCCTTCTGCACTGTAAATTCTATGATTCAATGATTCCCAATTATGCTCTCCTACTGAAATTTTGACCACCTGGCCGGGCTCAATCCCCAACGCCAGGTCCAGTCCCTTCTCTAGTTGTACTGTTTACATATTGTTTCAAGAAGCCCTCCTGGATGCTCCTTACAAACTCTGCCCCATCCCAGTCCCTAGAACTAAGCCAGTCCCAGTCAATATAAGGGAAGTTAAAATCACCCACCACAACAACTCTGTTGCTTTTACACAAAGAACAAACAAAGAACAAAGAAATGTACAGCACAGGAACAGGCCCTTCGGCCCTCCAAGCCCGTGCCGACCATACTGCCCGACTAAACTACAATCTTCTACACTTCCTGGGTCCGTATCCTTCTATTCCCATCCTATTCATATATTTGTCAAGATGCCCCTTAAATGTCCCTATCGTCCCTGCCTCCACTACCTCCTCCGGTAGTGAGTTCCAGGCACCCACTACCCTCTGCGTAAAAAACTTGCCTCGTACATCTACTCTAAACTTTGCCCCTCTCACCTTAAACCTATGCCCCCTAGTAATTGACCCCTCTACCCTGGGGAAAAGCCTCTGACTATCCACTCTGTCTATGCCCCTCATAATTTTGTATACCTCTATCAGGTCGCCCCTCAACCTCCTTCGTTCCAGTGAGTGAGACCTTTCCAAAATCTTCCTACATATCTGCTCTTCTATCTCCCGCTGGCTGTTGGAAGGCCTGTAGTAAACCCTCAACATTGTGACTGCACCTTTCCTATTCCTGAGTTCTACCCATACTGCCTCGCAGCATGAGCCCTCGGAGGTATCCTCCCTCAGTACAGCTGTGATATTCTCCTTAACCAGTAGTGCAACTCCCCCACCCCATTTACATCCCCCCCCTCACCCATCTGAAACATCTGTATCCTGGAATGTTTAGCTGCCAATCCTGTCCCTCCCTCAACCAAGTCTCTGTCAAGCCAACAACATCATAGTTCCAAGTACTAATCCAAGCTCTAAGTTCATCTGCCTTACCTGTTACACTTCTCGCATTGAAACAAATGCACTTTAGACCACCAGTCCTGCTGTGTTCAGCAACATCTCCCTGCCTGCTCTTCTTCTGAGTATTACTGGCCCTATTCCCAAGTTCCTCATCAGTTATTTGAAATGAAAATCGCTTATTGTCACAAGTAGGCTTCAATGAAGTTACTGTGAAAAGCCCCTAGTCGCCACATTCCGGCGCCTGTTCGGGGAGGCTGCTACGGGAATTGAACTGTGCTGCTGGCCTGCCTTGGTCTGCTTTCAAAGCCAGCAATTTAGCCCTGTGCTAAACAGCCCCTCACCTTCTGACCTATTGCTCCAGTTCCCAACCCCCTGCCACATTATTTTAAACCCTCCTGTGTGACACTAGCAAACCTCTGCAGTCTGGGCTGGGTGACTGACATGATTCAGCAGAGATACTGACAGACTAACAACACTAAGAGCACAAATGCTATCATCTTGAGGGATGATAGCAGGCTGGTGCTCAATGGAGCCACTACCATTCTCCCAGGGCAGCCCCTCAGCAATTTTAATCCTGTGTTACGAGAACAGATTGCTGAACTGCTGTGACATCCGAGAAGCTCCTTTGCAAATTAGTATCTGTTATATTATTTGGGAGTAATATATGTTACTCATTTGTTTATGCCGAGTTAAACTTAATTTTGATGATGAATACTCAAAGTCTTCCAGTGATAACAAATTATTTATTGAGCAACTAATTAATTTACATGAGTTCTTTTCTTCAATACTTTTACTAGTAGTCAAATTAAACAAGATTAGATTAACAATGAATATAATACTCTACACTCTTGAGCTCACTACACTTCTGTTCTCTAGCTACAACACACAGGAAGAGAGCAGGAAAACAGCTTGAGCTTGTTTTTATATTCCCTGTTAGTGTTGCCCTCGAGTGATCATCTGACTGGACTGACTGCACATTAACCATTCATGGGGCAGCACGGTAGCCTTGTGGATAGCACAATTGCTTCACAGCTCTAGGGTCCCAAGTTCGATTCCAGCTTGGGTCACTGTCTGTGCGGAGTCTGCACATCCTCCCCGTGTGTGCGTGGGTTTCCTCCGGGTGCTCCGGTTTCCTCCCACAGTCCAAAGATGTGCAGGTTAGGTGGATTGGCCATGATAAATTGCCCTTAGTGTCCAAAAAAATTGCCCTTAGTGTTAGGTGGGGTTACTGGGTTATGGGAATGGGGTGGCAGTGTTGACCTTGGGTAGGGTGCTCTTTCCAAGAGCCGGTGCAGACATGATGGGCCGAATGGCCTCCTTCTGCACTGTAAATTCTATGACTCTATGTATTTACCTATACAGAGATCACTACAGTATCCAGAAGTACTGATATCCAGGCACTGATATCCAATCATAACCAGATTTGATTACTTCAAGCTGAGATTATGTGTCTTCAGTATGACCTTATAGAAACAAAGACATCGGACATCAGATGCTGCATTATGGTTTTGGTGAAATTGCATCCTGACTGCAGCAGGTGTTGAACAGTTAGTGGTAGTGTTTCTCACAGGAAGACAGAGCTCCCAAGTTCTCCATGCAATACTGGAGGCCTGAGCACAGGAGGTGGAAAGAAGGAGACATCAGTTGTGATTTTCCAGTTCTGCCTGTGCTGGGAATGATCACGATGGGATTGAAAATCCCAGCCATCATGTTTCTGCAAGAGGCCCTCCAGACATACAGAGAAAGGGAATAGGTGCAGATTAGCGATGGTGATCAACATAACGAGTTTGGCTTTGAGGGCCTGGCTACAGAATGGAAAAGGTTGATTGATCAACGTCAGTGAACACATGTTCAAATGCCATCTCCTATTCACACCAGCACCCGCACACACACTGCTCATTGCTGTACATGCTCATTACTCACCCATCAACATTCAGAATTCATACCTAACATTCACACACACCACCTCATCTTCACACACTAATTACTGCTGCAAGCCTCACACCCCACATCTCACAGCTTCTCAATACTTCTAGTCATTCAGTCTGACAGACATCACACAAACACATTACAACACACTCACTGACCCTCTCACAGGTGGGACAAACAGTTGATAGCAGGAGGGAGCAGCAGAGAACCTGTGGGAAAGAGTAGAGCACGGTGGCTTTATCTGGGTCTCTGGGTGAAAGAGCAGTTTAAATTATTATGGAGCAGTCACTGAGACCATTGCAATTAATGTCACTGAAATCATCCTGGATGATAGCATGTATCTGCCTGATGCACCTTTCAAACATCACTTCACCCTCATCTGACAATATGGTGTGAAATACAAGCTGCAAATGTTGGGATCATAAGCCCCTGCTTTCCACCCACTCCTTCTGTCTTCATCCCGATCCTCCCGTTTTGCATTTTTGCTTTTAAACAGCCAAGATCTGCCACCTGGCCAGCCAATAAAGCTTGAGGATGAAGAGTGAGAAAAGCAGACATTTGATGAAGAAGCCTCACAACTTGATTGTATTGGATTTTATTGTCACATGCACTGAGGTACAGTGAAAAGTACTTTTCTGCGAGCAGTTCAAACTGATCATTTCGTACATGAAAAGAAAAGAAAATACAAAGAAAATACATAATAGGGCAACACAAGGTACACAATGTAACTACATAAACACTGGCATCGAGTGAAGCTCACTGGAGTGTAGTATTAATCAGGTCAGTCCAGAAGAGGGTCCTTTAGGAGTCTGGTAACAGCGGGGAGGAAGCTGTTTTTGAGTCTGTTTGTGCATGTTCTCAGACTTTTGTATCTCCTGCCCGATGGAAGAAGTTGGAAGAGTGAATAAGCCGGGTGGGAGGGGTCTTTGATTATGCTGCCCGCTTTCCCAAGGCAGAGGGAGGTGGAGATAGACTCAATGGGTGGGAGGCAGGTTCATGCACGGTAGCACAAGTGATTAGCACTGTGGCTTCACAGCGCCAGGGTCCCAGGTTCGATTCCCCGCTGGGTCACTGTCTGTGCGGAGTTTGCACGTTCTCCCCGTGTCCGCGTGGGTTTCCTCCGGGTGCTCCGGTTTCCTCCCACAGTCCAAAGACGTGCAGGTTAGGTGGATTGGCCATGCTAAATTACCCGTAGTGTTCATAAGGGTTGGGAGGGGTTATTGGGTTGCGGGGATAAGGTGGAAGTGAGGGATTAATGTGGGTCGGTGCAGACTCGATGGGCCGAATGGCCTCCTTCTGCACTGTATGTTCTATGTATCTATGTGATGGACTGGGTGGTGTTCACGACTCTCTGAAGTTTCTGGTAACTTTAGGAGTTACCAGACTACTAAAGGACCCTCTTATGGACTGACCTGATTAATACTACACTCCTGCAATCTTGGGCCGAGCAGTTGCCATCTAACACTCACAGCCATTTTACAAGGTGGTATAGAGGCAGGATTAGCATGTGCTGAGTCACCAGGTATGAGTGCACGTCAACAAAACCGGGAGAGGGATAGAATGTGAACAACCTAACGGAGGACGAGTTCTTAAGGGCAGCATGGCAGCACAAGTGGATAGCACAGTGGCTTCACAGCGCCAGGGTCGCAGGTTCGATTCGAAACTGTCTGTGCGGAGTCTGCACGTTCTCCCCGTGTGTTTGTGGGTTTCTTCCGGGTGCTCCGGTTTCCTCCCACAGTCCAAAGATGTGCAGGTTAGGTGGATTGGCCATGATAAATTGCCCTTAGTGACCAAAAAGGTTAGATGGGGTTATTGGGTTACGGGGATAGGGTGGAAGTGAGGACTTAAGTGGGTCGGGGCAGACTCGATGGGCCGAATGGCCTCCTTCTGCACTATGTTCTATGTTCTGCTTCAGAGAACCCAGATGAGGAATTATATGGGCCATTGCACAGGAAAAGGCTGATGGAAATTGTTACGACACACTGGGTGAGTGCACGATCAATTCAAGCCCCACAGACCTTGGAGGCCCAGCATAAGTGAATTAACAAATAATTTGTGTACTTTCCTGAGACTTTTGACTCTTGACTGTTCCAATGAGTTACAGGCACCAGCTTTGCAAGTAAAATATATTTTTTAAACTGTTTATTTATAACATGAGAAGAAATAAGCACATGTAATGGCAAAAACAGAACAATGGTCTGCTAAAGTAACTATTCCCCCAACCCTGTCCCACCCTCTCCCCAGACATACAAGACACACACATGGTGAGAGGTAGGAAAGCATCAAAATAACAGGGAAATGAGAGGTGAGTACCTTCACTGCTGAGGTTGTAGTCTTTGTAGATGATGTTCTTCAGGTGTGGCAAACTGTTATAAACTGCCCGATCCTATTGGCTGGGGACAATTGTTTACCCCATGATCCTTGGCAGATATGAGCTCCCCCAATGAGTTGGGGGGGTACAGGGTACGGGGCAATCATTAGCAGTGCAGCTGTATAAATAGAGCTGGACAGTGTTAGCCATTTTAGTTGCTGTGATATGAAGAGTCTAAAGTTCTTGTTTCTTTTCACCAAACACCATTTATTTCACTTCCACAGCCTCTGCACAAAACTCTTAACAACACACCACCTGACAGAGGCCAGCTGAAGCCCCATTACATATCAGTGTCAATTAATGGATACTTAACATAAATGAGACAACTAATTGCAATGTCTCTTAACCCATTACTTAACAGTCTCCCCTTCCTTGGAGAAATAAAATAATGAGGTCAAAACAAAATTTCAAGAAACTCAAAAACACAGACTTGATTTCCCCCCCCCATTTTTTTTTGTTTGGACGAGAAAAAAAGTCACAGAAACAAACGCCCTTCATTAACAATATGCAAAAGTTTCTGTGAACTCGCCCCTCGTTTCGTAAAACAGTCTGACAGTTGATAGCTCCTGTCGACCCATTTAATTTTTGTTATTTTCCCTCTGTCCAACATCTGCTTCAAACTTGCGATGTCTATCCGTAACCTCTTTTCATTGACACTTTTTGTAGAGTGCACATTTTCCCACAGGGATTTATTGTCAATGTGACAGTCAATAGGTATATTACCCAAATCCCCTAATCCCAAAATTTCTGTCAATATCATACTTATATAAAAGGCCATATCCACCGTCTCTACAAGGCTTAACGTCTCAGCAGCCATAGTGCTTTATACCACTCTCGTTATTTTCTTTGTTTCCCACACAAGCGGGCAACATTTACCATTGTTCCCCAAAAGGAAAATTATAAAACCTCCTGCGCTTGAAACCCCATCACATAAATTTGCGTAGGACGCATCACTATAAACTATGAGTTTCAAGTGCTTAAAGTCACCTAAAACCGGGAACTTCAAAACACACTCCTGCATTTTTAGTTTGGCCAACGCTTTATTTGCTCTTATTATGTCTTCCACTTTGGGATCATTCATTTTTGTACTCAACTCTAAGACATCAAAACTCACGTCCGGTCTAGTATGTCTACCTAATCAGTTCAGTTGCCCAATTAAACTTGCTCTTTTTCTATCTTTGAAACCATTGCGTCTTTTTGTGAAACTCGACCATGACTAATTGCTATTGGGGTGATGCTTTCCAAATAAGATTGCTAATGTAAAGTTGCCCCTAACTTGGTCTGTCCAATTTCCAGTCCAATATATTTACATGCACCGGAAGCCTGACTTCCAAACCTGAATTCTTTCCTCAAACCAGAGATTACAGTAGCTTCAAAATCAATAGTCCCACCCCACAAAAAATCATCGACATGCATCATAAAAATGCCAGAAAGATTTCCTTTATAGTGCTAGTAAAACATTGCAGGATCTGCTTTCAACTGGCAACAGCCTAACTTTAACAAAACTGACCTTACCGAAAAATACCAGACTCTAGATGCATCATTTAATCCATATACACATTTGTTCAACGTCCAGAGTACCCCTTCTGTGTTAGCTGCTTCTTTAGGAGGACGGAGAAAAATGTCTCTCTGGAGCTGATGCCCCTGCAAAAAGGCAGCTTTTATATCTATAGATTTGCATTCCCATGCCTTTGTGGCTAATAGAGCCAAGAAGATCTTTAAAATAACTTTTCCTGCTGGAGGTGAATCTACCCTTAAATCCTGATCTTCTAAGTTTTCTTCAAATCCCCTTGCCACAAGCCTGGCCTTTGCCTTATAAGTTCCATCCGGAAGAACCTTTTCCGTGCAAATCCATCTGTGAGATAGAGCTCTTTGTCCCCTATCCGGTACTTCCATGTATCCCCCAAATTCACTCCAACTATGCAATTCTTGCTGTTTAGCTTCTTTAATAACTTTTTCATCGAATTTATTTGAAGCCACCAAAATCTCACGTGCATGTGGGCTTCTACTCCTATTAGTATTCGTAGTCTTACTCATGTTCCGAGATCTTGATAAACTACGTCCCCTCTCCCTCCTGGTATCTCGTTCTGTACTGCTACTGCTTGATCTTTCCCTTCTGCTGTGGGATGTCCTTTCAATAGTTCTCGACCTTTTCCTGCGGACCTGTTCACTATCCGATGTACTATCTGAACTGGCACTGCGTTTCTGTGCCCTCCATTTTTGAACTTTGTTTTCCCAATCCATTGTCTTGACTCCTTCCCCTGAATGCTGTACATTCAACCAATGTTTATACTTTCCAGTGGCCTTCCCTGCTCTACTAATAACAGTTGCATCCTTCCATTGACTAGACCCTTCAGGCAAGTATGTCACTTTTGTACCAACTTTTGGCAGTTGCCCTTTCGGAAAAATGGCCTGTTCTAATTCACCAGACGTGTTGTGTTCCTTCACAGAAACCCTGTCTATATCAGTTAATTGGTCCTCATAGTTCTGTAACCATGCGTACCAGATGACTCTGTTTCCTCATCATGTCTGTCTGCTCTGTCTAAATTTGAAAATTTGTAATCTGTACCCATTATCCTTGATGAATGTACCCTAACAGTTTGATTACCATGTTGCAAAATAATTGTTTTGCCATCTATGCCTATGATCTTCCCTGGGCCTTTCCATTCATTAGAATTGCCTCTCTTATAGTGTACCATGCCTCCTTGCTGAAAAACGGCATGTGATGGCTGTACGTTATGTCTTAAAGCTCTGCGAATTCTTTCAGAGACTTCTGCTTCCAAAAAAGCTTTTCTACTGCTATGTAATGCATTTAAATGTTCAGCAAAACCAGAGCTAATTGTAGTCCCCTCCCAAGCTGGAGGCTGGTCATCCAAAATGGACGGAATTTTAGGATTTCTACCAAACACTAATTGATAAGGACTATAGCCCCCAACCATCTGCAATGAATTCTTTGCATGTACTGCCCATGCTAAAGCTGAATTTTGCGTGCAATTTGGTCGATCTGCCAAAATTTTCCGAAGCATGTCATCGATGACAGCATGATTTCTTTCACAGACACCATTACTAAATGGGCTTTCTGCAGCCGTATTCATAACTCTGATATTCATGCTTTCACACATATCCCTAAACTCATCATTAACAAATTCTCCCCCATTGTCCGTAAGGAATTTTGCCGGTGGATCCATTCCTGTCCCTATCCATTTTTCCACGATTTGATCCAGAATTACTCTCTTTTCTTTACTTCGTACAATCGTTGATTGACTAAATCTGGTTGTTAAATCTACAAAATGCAAAATAAATATATTATTTGCTTTATCTCAGATCTTAAGGTCCATGGCCACAATGTCGTTAAAATCCCTGGCCAAAGGTTGGGTTACTATCGGTGTCCTTCTGTACTTCCTACAAACTTCACAGCCATCACTAACGTGTTCTATCAGTTTAGTATAGTCATCATCCCTTACCCCTGCATCCTTTAATAAATTTTTCAGCCTCCGAGGAGACGGATGTGCAAATTGTCTCTGCAGTTTTAATATCACAAGCTTTATATCAGCTAAAGTCCCATTTTCAACTGCCATTAACACATCCTTAACCACTCTACTTGAAAAATTATTTGTCAGTAATGGAATACAATAGTGCCCGACTGTGTAAATTGTAAGTCCACCGTCTTTCCAAAAACTGTTGCCTTATCCTGTTCCATATCCAGTTTCATGTGTACTTTCTTCATCGACGGTCTGCTCAGAAGCAAAGGTATCTCATTTGATACAACATCCGCGCTAATGAAATGATTCACTCCGGCAATATTGCAAGGGATCACCACTCTTTTCAGCGACTTCAGAGTATTATCATCCCCAAACCTGGAACTTGTGGAACTTTCAAATTCCTTAACCTTGTTACGATTTTCAGCATTCAGAGTCCAGGTAACATTTTAACCAGTGAATACCACACACAGTAGATGTGCAGCCACTGTCCAATGCAGCACAGTAGAAAGATTCTGCAACCAACACCCTCATTACCGGCGTAAAACTGCTTGTCAATAGGACAATGCCTTCTTTCTGGTCACTATCTTTTTCCTCTTCTGATTCTTCCGTGTCATGTGTCGCTTCAAACACTCTGGGCGAAATTCTCCGTTATCGACGCAAAGTCCGCCGATCGGCGCAAAAAACGGCACAAATCTGACTTGCGTCACGCCGGAAAAATCGTTGCAAAGTCTCTGGCCCGAAATGGGCTAGCAGCGACGTGACGGGATCCGCGCTTGCGCACGTGGTTCACGCCGTGCAGCGTCATACACGCCGCAGGGCGTGACGGCTCATAAGGACGCGCTGCTCCCCCCCACCCGACCGGAACACCCGACTGGATGGCTGGCCGCCGCTCAGACCCGAGTTCCAGTCACGGGATGTGGAGGCGCTCCTGGACGCAGTGGAGCAGAGGAGGGAGGCCCTGTATCCCGGGCACGGCCGCAGAGTTGCCCCACACCACAGCCGGCGTCTGTGGAGGGAGGTGGCAGAGGCCGTCATCGCTGCGGCCCTGACACCACGGACAGGCACCCAGTGCCACAAGAAGGTGAACGACCTCGTCAGAGCAGGCAGGGTGAGCCTCCCCCCGCCCGATATCCATATTTCCCCCCTCCCCCATATCCCCCCTCCCCATTTCCCCCCTCCCCCATATCCCCCCTCCCCCATTTCCCCCCTCCCCCATATTCCTCCTCCCCCATATCCCCCCTCCCCATATCCCCCCTCCCCCATATCCCCCTCCCCCATATCCCCTCCCCATATCCCCCCTCCCCCATATCCCCCCTCCCCCATATCCCCCCGTCTCCCATATCCCCACTCCCCATATCCCCCCGTCCCCCATATCCTCCCCTCCCCCATATCCCCCCTCCCCCATATCCCCCCTCCCCATATCCCCCCGCCCCCATATCCCCCCTCCCCCATATCCCCCCTCCCCCATATCCCCCTCCCCCATATTCCCCCTCCCCCATATCCCCCTCCCCATATCCCCCCTCCCCATATCCCCCCGTCCCCCATATCCTCCCGTCCCCCATATCCCCCCTCCCCATATCCCCCCTCCCCATATCCCCCCTCCCCCATATCCCCCCTCCCCCATATCCCCCCTCCCCATATCCCCACTCCCCCATATTCCCCCTCCCTCATATCCCCAAGTGAATCCAGCCCTAACCTTAACCTCTGCAATACACGCGCAACCGATGGCGTGCATTCATATACCTGCCTAACACTGTTGCCTTCTACCCCTGCCACCACCTCCCCCCACCCCACCACAGGAGAAACGCGCACACACCAGGGAGTATGTGAGGACTGGAGGAGGCCCCGCTGATGAGAGGCCACTGACCGAACACGAGGAAAGGGCCCTGGAACTGGCTGGCGGACTTGAGGACCGGGAGGTTGCTGATGCAGAGGTCGGGGGCGTACTAGCAAGTGAGCCACCGACAGCCCGTCCCCATATCCCCCCTCCCCTATATCCCCCTCCCCCATATCACCTGATCACTGCCTGCGTGTCTAACCATGCATGCTTCATTGTGTATCGCAGGAGCAAACATCGAGGCACCCATCCCCGCAGATGCAGACTGCCCGCACGATGCCCCTCGGAGGCCACGGGAGACGGAGAGACCCGGACCCTCCGGCATGCGACGCCCGCAGGATGCCCCTCACACACCACGGGAGACGGAGAGACCCGGACCCTCCGGCATGCGACGTCCGCGGGATGCCCCTCGCACACCACGGGAGACGGAGAGACCCGGACCCTCCAGCATGCGACGCCGGCAGGATGCCCCTCGCACACCACGGGAGACAGAGAGACCCGGACCCTCCGGCATGCGACGCCCGCAGGATGCCCCTCGCACACCACGGGAGACGGAGAGACCCGGACCCTCCAGCATGCGACGCCGGCAGGATGCCCCTCGCACACCAAGGGAGACGGAGAGACCTGGAGCAACAGGGAGACGACGCCCCCGTCACGTGTGGGTGCGACGACGCAGGAGTGTGCCACCCAGCGACGAGAGGGGCAGCCACAGGCCCCTGTCACAGCCGAGCCAGGACACCACTACCCAGGACACCACTACCCAGGTCACCACTACCCAGGACACCCCTACCCGGGACACCCCTACCCGGGACAGCACTACCCAGGAAGACGAAATACCGGACAGTGACTCAGAGTGGATGGGTGGCGACGAACCCCCACCTCAAAGTGCCATGGACTCAGAGTGGGACGAAGAGCACGACACAACGCCACTGCTGTCACCAACACCCTCCATCATCGCAGTAACACTCACCTCGGTTGGGCACTTTAGTGATGAGGCATCTGGTACACTCACTGGTGCGCACAACACAGCCGTCCCGGTACAGCAGGTGGAGGTAGGAGCAGCAGAGGGGCCGGGCGGTCGGAGGGCAGCCCAGCCCAAGCGAACATCTGCCGCCCAGATGGATCCCGGGTTCCTGGAGTTACCACACCCACCCATAGATCCGATGCAACCACCGAACCGGAGACCAGCGAAGAGGGTGATGGCCGGCTTGCGGCGGCTGCAGTCGCAGGTGGAGGAGTCCACCCGCGTCCAGGAGCTGGGAGTGGTGCCGGTCATGCGTGCCACCCAGGCCGACACCGCACGGGTGGCGTCCGCGGTGGAGGCAATGGGTGCGACGGTGTCAGACATGGGGAACGGTTTGCGAGGCCTGGGGCTTTCCGTGCAGGCGGCGTCTGTGGCCCAGGACATGGCTGCCCTCTCACAGGAGGCCATGATCCAGTGCCAGCGGCAGATGGCAGAGGCGCTCAACGCCATGGCCCAGTCTCAGCAAGCCATAGCCCAGTCTCTGCAGGCCATGGCCCAGTCTCAGCAGGCCAAAGCCCAGTCTCAGCAGGCCATAGCCCAGTCTCTGCAGGCCATGGTCCAGTCTCAGCAGGCCATCGCTGAGGGCTTCGGCGCCAGTGGCCATGTGCGAGCCGGCGTCGCACAGTCACAGACAGGGTTTGCCAACCCCCTGGGCTCCATGGCTGCAAACCTGCAGACCCCTGTCGATACCAGCATGGGCCTCCAGGACTGGCAGCGCCAGATGTCGGGGGCGTGTCGGTCCGTTCGCATCCCCCACCCATGTAGAGGCCTGGGGGCCATCGGGCACCCCGAGGGAGGAGGAGGTGGTGTGGTCCGTCCCGGCTCCCCCTGTAGGGGAGGTCCCGGAACACTGCGACACCTCGGACTCCCCCCCTTCCGTCCCAGGTGCATCGGGTGGGCAACGGGCAGGACAGGCTGGCAGCTCGCCATCCCAGTCGCCCGGGCCGCAGCCTGGCCCATCTAGGCCAGGACACCCCAGGAAACGGCCGCCAAAGGAATCCTGTGTCAGAGGGCAGGAATCACAGGAGTCCACCTCCAGTTCTGCTGTACCGTCTGGGGAACCACGTAGACGTAGTCAAAGGGCCCGTAAGGCCAAACAATTAGACACTGAGTAAGTTGGCACGGGTGCAGGGAACAGATGAGTTTTAGGGGCTAGGGCACGTGCATGAACTCCTTTGGTTATTAAAGTCAATGTTACACCTACAGAAGCTGCCTTTGTGCTCTGTCCAAAGCGTGCGGGGGTGTCATGTACGTTGAGCGCAAGTGTGTGTGTGAGGGGTGGTCTTACCTCAGCCCCAGGTGAGTCTGCCCCCTTCCCCCTGGGCCGCCATCAACATCCCCCCCGGGCAAAGGACGGGACCGTGCGCTGCAGTGTCACAGCCGCATGCAGGGATGGTCCGGGTGGATGGTGGTACTGTGGCCATAAGTCAGACATAGTCCAACGGTGTGGAGCCAGGAGCTCATCGCAGGGCGGGTTGTCATCATCCTGCATGGCCTGCAATAGACACGCGTCCACCCGCAACTGTGTGAGCCCGGCCATTGTGCAACAGGTGGATCGGCAATGGGGGGGGTGGTGTGCATGCGGGTGGGGTGGGTGGGGTTGGGGAGGGGGGGGAAGGTGCTGGGTGGGTGGATGGGTGGGGGGTGTGGGTGGTCGGCTGTTGCCATGGTGTGCGGTCTGTGGCCACACTACCCGATTCCCACGCCCATCTAGTCAGTGAAGCGGGCGGCTATCAGTCTGTCCCGTGCCCGCTGGGCCAGCCGGTAACGGTGGACAGCCACCCGCCTGTGTCTAGCCCGTCTGCCCTGACCATTGCCCCCATCCCCCTCATCTTGGGAGGACTGCGCCTCTTCCTGCTGCTCCTCCACTCCGCCCTCCTCTGTCTGCGGCACATCGCCCCTCTGTTGGGCTATGTTGTGCAGGACGCAGCACACCACAATGATGCGGCCGACCCTATCTGACCGATACTGGAGGGCGCCCCCAGAGAGGTCCAGGCACCTGAAACGCATCTTCAGCACGCCAAAGCACCTCTCTATCACTCCCCTTGTCGCTACATGGGCATCATTGTAGCGGTTCTCCGCCTCATTGTGTGGCATGGCATATAGGGCATCTGTCACTGCCCGGATGCACCGATGCACCGATGACTGCGATATGCCCGACAGGTCCCCACTCGGTGCCTGGAATGACCCCGTTGCATAAAAGTTCAGGGCCACCGTAACCTTGACGGACACGGGGAGAGGGTGTCCCCTGCCAGTGCCACGCGGTGACAGGTGTGCCAGCAGGTGGCAGATGTGTGCCACGGTTTCCCGCCTCATCCGGAGTCTCCTCCTGCATTCCCGGTCCGTGAGGTCCTGGTATGACTGCCGGGGCCGGTACACACGGGGCGCCCTCAGGTGCCTCCGTTGCCGTGGGGCCGCGACGTCCTCCTCCCCCTCCTCGTCCTGTCGGTCAGGTGTCCCTCCAGCCTGGGCGGCTGCCGCCTGCCCCTCTGCGGCAGCCTGCGCCGCCTCTCTGGCACGCTCCTCCTCCTCATCCAGGGCAACATAGACATTAGCGGCTGCCGCCACAGCGGCCAACATCGCTGGATGATCGGAAAACATGGCGGCCTGCTGGGGGGGTGGGGTGGGAACGACGACATGTCATCATTGCCCATATCCCCTCCTTCCCCCGAGCCAGGTGGCATGGACCGCATGGGTCCAATTGTTGGAGGCTGGCACCTGGCCAGGTGGACCAACTCACTTGCCCTCGCATCCCCCTCCCCGGCACGGATGCCCCCCCCCCCCCCCAGCCCCCTCCCCGGCACGGACCCCCCCATCCTCCTACCCGGCACGGACCCCCCTCCCCATCCTCCTCCCCGGCACGGACCCCCCCCCCATCCCCCTCCCCGGCACGGACCCCCCCCCCCATCCCCCTCCCCGGCACGGACCCCCCGCCCCATCCTCCTCCCCGGCACGGACCCCATCCCCCTCCCCGGCACGGACTCCCCGCCCCCCCATCCCCCTCCCCGGCACGGACCTCCCATCCCCCTCCCCGGCACGGACCCCCCACCCCCCATCCCTCTCCCCGGCACGGACCACCCCCCCATCTCCCTCCCCGGCACGAACCCCCCCCCATCCCCCTCCCCGGCACGGACCCCCCTCCCCGGCACGGACCTCCCATCCTCCTCCCCGGCACGGACCCCTCCCATCCCCCTCCCCGGCACGGACCCCCCCCCCATCCCCCTCCCCGGCACGGACCTCCAATCCTCCTCTCCGGCACGGACCCCCCTCCCGGCACTCCGCCGGAGCCCAGCCCACTCTAACCACCCCCCCCCCCCACCCCCGCCGCACACACACACACACACAACCCTAGACACACCTCTCCCCACACATTCAGACTGCGGCCACGCCATCGCCTGCCCAGCGGCCAACCCCCCAGGCCGTCACTCAGCTCCACGCTGGCCGGCGTGAACCTGGAGCACAGGTTCACGCCTATGAAAAGGAGGTTTGATTTACGTCGACGTGACCGGTCATCACGTCGACGGGACTTCGGCCCATCCGGAAGGGAGAATATCGGCAGGCCCAAAATCGGCTGCCTTGCGCACTCCCGTGCCATTCTCCGACGTCTGCGGCGCCATTAACGCCCCGCCGACTTTTCTACCTTCGGAGACTTCGGCAACCGGCGGGGGCGGGATTCACGGCGGCCAACGGCCATTCTCCGACCCGCTGGGGGGTCGGAGAATGACGCCCCCTATCATAACGAGTTGGACAGTTGAAAGCATAATGGTATTGAGAGTCACATCGAAAACATTGATTTATCATGCCCCGTGCATTTCTGGGGTTCATCTTCCTATTGTAGGTTCTAACTGGGTTTCTGTCTTCATAATTTCCTTGTCTCGGTCTCCGTCTATAGTCTTGAGCCCTGTTCGTAGCCATACGTAGCCATAGTCCCTTTGTGCTTCTGATTTCCTAAGCATATCCCCATTTAGAAAATAGTTTATGCCTCCATTCTTCCTACTAAAGTGCATAACCTCGCACTTTTCCACATAGTATTCCATTTGCCACTTCTATGCCCATTCTCCTAGCCTGTCCAAGTCCTTCTGCAGCCCCCCCTGCTTCCTCAATACTACCTGTCCCTCTACATATCTTTGCATCATCTGCAAACGTGGGAATAGTTCCCTCAGTTCCTTTTTCCAGATCATTAATGTATATTGTGAAAGTTGTGGTTCCAAAGCGTACCCCTGAGGTACACCACTAGTCACCGGCTGCCATCCAGAAAAAGACCCCTTTATCCTCTACCTTCTGCCAGTCGGCCAATCCTCTATCCATGCCAGGATCTTACCCTTAACACCATGGGCTCTTAGCTTATTTAGCAACCTCCTGTACGGCACCTTGCCCAAGGCCTTCTGAAATCTAAATAGATCACGTCCTGTGGTTCTCCTTTGTCTAACTTCTTTGTTACCTCCTCAAAGAATCCAACAGATTGGGGCGGCGCCATGGCGCAGTGGTTAGCACTGCTGCCTCATGGGGCAGAGGACCTGGTTTCAATCCCGACCCCGGGTCACTGTCTGTGCAGAGTTTGCACATTCTCTGCATGGGTCTCACCCCAATAAACTAAAGATGCGTAGGGTAGGTGGATTGGCCATACTAAATTGCTGCTTAATTGGAAAAAAATTGGGTACTGTTAAATTTATTTTAAAAAAGAACTTGATTTGTCAGATATGGCCTCTCTTTGACTAAGCCGTGCTGACTCAGTCCTATTTTATAATGCGCTTCCAAGTACTCTGCAATCTCATCTTTAATAATGGACTCTAAAATCTTTCCAATGACCGAAGTCAGGCTAACCAGCCTAAAGTTTCCCATCTTCTGCCTCCCTCCCTTCTTAAACAGGGGTGTTACATTAACTATTTTATAGTCCTCCGGGACCCTCCCTGCCTCCAGTGATTCCTGAAAGATCATCACCAATGCCTCCACAATATCCTTAGCTATCTCCTTTACAAGCCTGGGATGTAGTCCATCCAGTCCAGGTGAATTATCCACCTTGAGCCCTTTCAGTTTCCCCAGACCTTTCTCCTCAGTGATGGCCACTACACTCACCTCTGCCCCGATTCTCCTGAAGTTCTGGTATCCCACCAGTGTCTGCCACCGTGAAGACTGATGCAAAGTAACTATTCAGTTCCTCTGCCATTTCTTTGGGGCAGCACGGTAGCGTAGTGGTTAGCACAATTGCTTCACAGCTCCAGGGTCCCAGGTTTGATTCCCGGCTTGGGTCACTGTCTGTGCGGAGCCTGCACGTTCTACCCGTGTGTGTGTGGGTTTCCTCCGGGTGTTCCGGTTTCCTCCCACAGTCCAAAGATGTGCAGGTTAGGTGGATTGGCCATGCTAAATTGCACTGAGTGTCCAAAATTGCCCTTAGTGTTGGGTGGGGTTACTGGGTTATGGGGATAGGGTGGAGATGTGGGCCTGGGTAGGGCGCACTTTCCAAGAGCCAGTGCAGACTCGATGGGCCGAATGGCATCCTTCTGTACTGTAAATTCAATGATTCCTATGACTACTTCTCCAGCCTCATTTTCCAGTGGGCCAATGTCTATTCTGGCCTCTCTCTTACCTTGTATGTATTGAAAAAAACTCTTCGAATTTACATTACACAAGGAGGCCATTCGGCCCATAGGTTCTGCACCGGCCCTTAGAAAGAGCACCCTACTTAAGCCCATGCCTCCACCGTATCCCCGTAACCCATCAAACGTTTTTGGATACTGAGGGAAATTTTTCATGGCCAATCCACCTAACCTGCACATCTTTGGACTGTGGGAGGAAACCGGAACACCCGGAGGAAATTTACGCAGACACGGGGAGAAAATGCAGAATCCACACAGACAGTGACCCAAGGCGGGAATCGAACCTGGAACCCTGGAGCCTGAAGCAATTGTGCTAACCACTGTGCTACTATGCTGGCCACCTCTTGCTATGTTCTTTTATATTACTAACTAGCATATTTCAAAAAACAAAGAACAAAGAAAAGTACAGCATAGAAACAGGCCCTTCGGCCCTCCAAGCCTGTGCCGACCAAGCTTTCCCAACTAAACTACAATCTTCTACACTTCCTGGGTCCGTATCCCTCTATTCGCATCCTATTCATGTATTTGTCAAGATGCCCCTTAAATGTCACTATCGTCCCTGCTTCCACCACCTGGCAGCGAGTTCCAGGCACCCACTACCCTCTGTGTAGAAAACTTGCCTCGTACATCTACTCTAAACCTTGCCCCTCGCACCTTAAACCTATGCCCCCTAATAATTGACCCCTCTACCCTGGGGAAAAGCCTCTGACTATCCACTCTGTCTATGCCCCTCATAATTTTGTAGACCTCTATCAGGTCGCCCCTCAACCTCCATCATTCCAGTGAGAACAAACCGAGTTTATTCAACCGCTCCTCATAGCTAATGCCCTCCATACCAAGCAACATCCTGGTAAATCTCTTCTGCACCCTCTCTAAAGCCTGCACATCCTTCTGGTAGTGTGGCGACCAGAATTGAACACTATACTCCAAGTGTGGCCTAACTAAGGTTCTATACAGCTGCATCATGACTTGCCAATTCTTATACTCAATGCCCCGACCAATGAAGGCAAGCATGCTGTGTGTCTTCTTGACTACCTTCTCCACCTGTGTTGCCCCTTTCAGTGACCTGTGGACCTGTACACCTAGATCTCTCTGACTTTCAATACTCTTGAGGGTTCTACAATTCACTGTATATTCCCTACCTGCATTAGACCTTCCAAAATGCATCACCTCACATTTGTCCGGATTAAACCCCATCTGCCATCTCTCCGCCCAAGTCTCCAGACAATCTAAATCCTGCTGTATCCTCTGACAGTCCTCATCGCTATCAGCAATTCCACCAACCTTTGTGTCGTCTGCAAACTTTCTAATCAGACCAGTTACATTTTCCTCCAAATCATTTATATATAACTACAAAGAGCAAAGGTCCCAGCACTGATCGCTGCGGAACACCACTAGTCACAGCCCTCCAATTAGAAAAGCATCCTTCCATTGCTACTCTCTGCCTTCTATGACCTAGCCAGTTCTGTATCCACCAGCCAGTTCTGTATCCACCAATTTCATCTTCTCCCCCTTTATCACTATTTTAGTTGTCCTCTGCTTTCTTTTAAAGGGTTCCCATCCTCTGGCTTCCCACTAAGACTCGCCACTTTGTATACTTTTACTTTTATGCTGTCCTTGATGCCCCTCATCAGCCATGGGTGCCTCCCCCTAGCATGCTTTTCTGTTGTGCCTCCCGAATAACGCCCTAAAACTCCTGTCATTGCTATTCCATTGACTTCCCTGCTAGGCTCCCTTTCCAATTAACTCTGGCCAACTCCTCCCTCATGTCTTTGTAGTTATCTTTATTCAATTGTAATACCGTTACATCTGATTCTACCTTCTCCCTCTCAAACTACAGGATAAATTCTACCATATTGTGGTTACTGCCTCCTCAGAGTTCCTTCACCTCAAGAGCTGATGGAGAGAGTTTTAAACTGTCTCCTCCCAAGGTTTTCACAGAACTGAGACAAACATGGAGACTGCCTTCTGTTCCAGAATTTTCTGAAAGGCTCCACCAAACCCCATTGAGAATCTGACAAAGACCCAAAATTCAAAAGTGTTGATTGGCTGTTTGCAAAGTCCATCAAAATTACATCACGGGCCATGCCACAGAACTTACTGAATCAAGGAGCCTGCCTGGTCAGTCCAAATAGCAACTTGCAGCGGGCGAGGGGAGTGGATGAGCTTCAGCTCAAAACCAAAAGTCTGTAATGTTGCAGGACAGGAATTAAAAAAGAGAAACATGGAGCAGACAAGGATTTAACAAACTCTTTACAAGATACACTCTAAAATGCTTGGTACATTGACGGGCCTGTCACAGAGCCGGTTGTCATTGTCAAGGTGAATGGAGGAGTCCAACTTCAATTTGTTCAGGGCTTTGTGCAGAGCTCAGAGGCCATCCTTTCCAGTGTGCAAATGGTAGCCAACTCCATGGCAGCACCTGTGGACTCAGTCCTGATTCAATGTCTCAGCTCCCATTACAGCACAAGCAGAAGCCAGCCAACATTTCAATACTGCAGTGGAAGCACAGACTGAGCTCATGGGATCTATACTTGTTGTCATCCAAGGCCAGCTAGGTGCCAATCAAACTCAAAGACTGCTGCCAGCGCAGCTACAAATACCAGCATTCAAAAGGGCTTGTAGGGTCTTACATCAGTGCAAACATCTGTGCTTCAGTCGAATATTAGGATTCTCGCGACACCATCTCAGGGCAGGAGGTGTCTGCATAGAGAATAAACCTGCCGTCCTCTCTCAAGGTGACAGCTTTTGTATTTCTACCACTACCACTCCATCAGTGCCCTTGCAGCCACTCATACTGAGGAGATGCAATCTGAAACCGAGCCTTCAAATCGCCATCAGTCAGCTCTCCCCCTCAAAGTGGAAATCAGCCTATGATCATCTGAAACTATGGCGACTTTACTTTACATCTTGCAAGGCCATCCCATGAACTGAAAATCAGAGACTTTCCAGCAGCTATGTTACTGTTACTCTAGGTGTGGTCCCACCAATGCTCTGTGCAGCTGCAGTAATACCCCTTCACTTTTACACTTCTTCCCCCTTTGCAGCAGAGGTCAACATTCTATTTGTTTTCCTAATTCATTGATCTCGTTGCATGTTAACTTTTTATGATTTGTGTACTAGGACTGTCAGAACCCTCTATGCTGCAACATTCTGCAATCTCTCTTTCTCTCCCTCCACATAAAAATATTCTGCTTTTCTATTCTCCATGCCAAAGTTGACAAGTTCACATTTTCCTACGTTATACACCATCTGCCAATTTTTGCCTATTCATTTTACCGACCTCTATCTTTGCAGACTCTTTGTACCGGTTTCCTACCTATTTATATATCATCAGCATATTTTGATTCAATGTAGTTGGTCCCTTCATCCAAGTCATCAATATAGATAGTGAACAGTTTAAGTCCCAGCAAAAATCCCTGTGCCACTGCACTGGTTACAATTTGTCAAGTTGAAAGCGACCCATTTAACTGGCTGTTTCCTATTAGTTAGCCAATCCTCTAACAATGTTAATATACTACCCCCCAACTCCATAAGCTCTTATCTTGTGTAGTAATATTTTAATGAGGCACTTTATTGAATGCCTTTTCAAATCCAAAACACTACATCTACTGGCTGAGTAACTGTCTGTTACATGCCAAAGAAACTCTAATAAATTAGTGAAACATGATTTCCCTTTCACAGAACCATATTTATTCTGCCTGATCATAATATGATTTTCTGAAAGTCCTGCTACCATCTCCTTAATGGATTTGAGTATTTTCCTACTGACATACATTAAGCTAACTAGCGAATCATTTCCTGCTTTGTGACTTCTTTCTTGGTAGATATGGTGATTTTTCAATTCATTGGAACCTTTTCAGAATCTTTGGAAGACTATAATACATCCACTATCTCTGCAGCCACTTCTTTCAAGACCTTAAGGATGCAGGCCATCAGGTCCAGGGGACTTGTCAGCCTTTAAGTCCATTTTTCTCTACTGATTGTGATTACTTTAAGTTCCTCCTTATTGCCTCTTGATTCTCTACTATTCCTGTGATAGGTTTTGCGTCTCTCATTGTGCAGGCACATGCAAAATGCTCGTTCAAAGTCTCTACCATTGCCTTCTTTCTCATTGTTAATTCCCTCTAACTCTCAACCTCTACGGGACCAACATCTAGCTATGTCTGTTTTTATATTTCTTACTACTTTTCTCTCATACTGATTCTTTTCCTTTTTTTAAGTTATCCTTTGTGGTTTCTAAAAAAATCACAATCCTGTAGACTATCGCTAATGTGGGGAAAATATGGGAAGTAAGTGGGGAAAACTTAGGGAGTATGTGAGATGGCACAGTGGTTAGCACTGATGCCTCACAGCGCTGGGTTCAATTCCAGTCTCGGGTTACTGTTTGTGTGGAGTTTGCACTTTTCCCCATCTGCCTGGATTTCCTCTGGGTGCTCCAGTTTCCTCCCACAGTCCAAAGATGTGCAGGTTAGGTGGATTGGCCATGCTAAATTTTCCCTTAGTGTTCAAAAGGTTAGGTAGAGTTACTGGGTTACAGGGATAGGGTGGAGGTGTGGGCTTTAGTAGGGAGCTCGTTCCAAGGGCTGGTGTAGATTTCATGGGCCGAATGACCGCCTTCTGCACTGTAAGGATTCTATGATTCACAGCATTGTTTTTTCTTTCAATTTGATACCATCCTTAACTTCCTCAGTTCGCCACGGATGATGGATCCTTCTTGCACAGTCTATCTTTCTGTATGAAATATATTTTTATTGAGTTATGAAATGTTTCCTTAAATGTTTGCACTGCTTCTCTACTGTCTTACATTTTTACCTATTTTTCCAGTCCATGCTGAGCCAACATCGTCTTCATACCCTGTAATTGGTTTTAGCTCAGTTCAAGACATTAGTTTGCTGATCTCATCCTTTGTTAAAAGAGCTACCTCACATCTTTTTCCTTTCTTCATGCCATTCCAAAATGTCAAATACCCTTGAATATTCAGGTCCCAGCCTTGGTCACTCTGTAACTGCGTCTCTATATGTCTCATATCATACCGATTAATTCTACAGTCCAAAGATGTGCAGGTAAGGTGGATTGGTCACACTAAATTGCCCCGTAGTGTCCAAAAGTAAGGTGGGGTTGCTCAGTTACGGGGATAGGGTGGAGGTGTGGGCTTAGGTAGGGTGCTCTTTCAGGGGCCAGTGTAAACATGATGAGCCAAATGGCCTGCTTCTGCATTGTAAATTCTATGATTCTGTGATTCCTATACATGCTATCAATTTATCCATTTTATTATGAATGCTGCATACATGTCTTTTTACCATTTCCCCTACTCTTAATCTTATTTTCTGGTACACATGTATGTTCTGTGCCTTCCTGACATACTCTGATTATTATTACCCATAAGAGCTATCCTGGACTATTGGCATCTTCTTTCTCTTTAACTTTCCAAATCTCCCCTCATGTAAACACCAGCCGGAGGGGGTGCAAAAAAATCCGAGCCATAGGTTCTGTAGACAGACAGCTGTGTAGTGATTTGAGGAAAAAGAACCATTTCACCTTGCAATGTTAGACCAGGAAACGGTCCAGAATGTTTGGTGTTCTCAAAGGGTCACAGAGGCAGTGAGAAGAGGGGAGTAGGATTGTTTAGATAACAGCTCATCTGAAGGATTTCCAATTATTTTAAATACATGGCAACTAAGAAGACCAAGTAAAGTTACTTCAGAAAAGCTGAGAGCCTCAGCAGGATGAGAACATTCAGGAAAGTGCCTTAGACCCTGACATGTGAGAACAGTGGTGATGTGGCTGTGGAACTTAACCAGGAGTAATGAGAAATTACTGACATTTCAACTGCACCTTTCATAAACTCAAGTCCCAAAATATTTCCTTGATACAGTTTGAAATGTACTCACCTTTTTAAACAATTCTGTCATGGATTGGACCATGACTAAGCCAGCATTTTTACTGCCCATCCCTAATTGTCCTTGAGAAGACCCCACAAGCAGCAGTATCATGAGACAAGGGTGAGGTCAACGATCCCCTGAGAGACTCGCCCCTCCCCCCCCCCCCCTCCCCCCCCCCCCGCCCAAGTGTCGTTCCACCTGGTCCTCGTTTGTGCGGACCAGTATTGAACGGCGCTCGCCTAAGATATTCAAGACAAAGGGGTTAGATCCCAACGCCTTGGGTCGATCAGGCTCGCTGCATATTAGTCAGACTAGCTGCCACAATGGACGGGATCCAGATTGTGATGTCTCACAAGATCCCATTAGATCCCGCGAGTCGTGGCAGGCAAATCCCAGAAGAGGTCTCTTCTGGCATCTATCAGCTGTGTCGCACCCCCGTTCGGGCGGGATGCGGCCAGTAGATCGTGCCCAGTCAGAATGGCTTAAAGGGGAATGTTCTAGGTGTCTGCATTCACCTGCAGCCCTTGTCTTTTGAGGCAATGTGTTGTGGGTTTGGAAGGTGCTGTTGAAGGTGGCCTGGTGAGTTGCAGCAGTGCATCTTGTAAATAGTACACACGGCTGCTATCGTGCTTTGGTGGTGGAGGGAATTAATGTTTAAGGTGATTGATCGGGTGCCAATCAAGCAGGCTGCTTTGACCTGGATTGAAGTGATCTTCTCAATTGCTGTTGGATCTGCACTCATCCAGACGACTGGATTATTCTGTCACACTCCTGACACGTGGCTTGTAGATGGTGGACAGGCTTTGGAGAATCAGATGAGCTACTCACCACAAAATTGCAAGCCTCTGGGAACTTGCATGGGCCCTAATTATGCCTGTTTTTTTGTGTGGCATGTGGCACTCCTTCATATCATAGAATTTACAGTGTAGATGGAAGCCATTTGGCTCAGCGAGTCTACACCGACCCTTGGAAAGAGCACCCCACTTAAGCCCACACTTCCAACCTATCCACGTTCTTGTTCTAGTCCTATTCAGGCCTGCTCCCACATGTCTTCTTTCTGTTACATAAATGAGTGTAGCAATGCCGCTTCCTGCCCTCGCCTGGACCTGGAAACATTTATAAATTGTGATTTCAATTTCCACCCCTCTCTCACTTTCACATGATCTATCTCTGACACTTCCCTTTCCTTCCGTCTCCATTTCCAGCGATAGACCACCAACATTCATTACAAGCCCACCATCACCCACAGTTACCTCGACTGCAGATCCTCGCACCCTGATTGCGCTAAAGACTCCACCCATTCTCCCAGTTTCTCCTCCGTTGCATCGGTTCTGATTATGCTGCCTTTAAAATGGCGCTCCTGACATGTCTGCCTTTTTCCTGATTTTCCCCTCCAACTGTGGTCCTCAACTGTGTCCAATTCATAGAACATACAGTGCCGAAGGAGGCCATTTGGCCCATCGAGACTGCACCTACCCACTTAAGCCCTCACTTCCACCCTACCCCCATAACCCAATAACCCCATCTCACCTTTTTGGACACTAAGGGTAATTTATCATGGCCAATCCACCTAACCTCACATCTTTAGACTGTGGGAGGAAACCGGAGCACCCGGAGGAAACCCACGCAGACACGGGGAGAACGTGCAGACTCTGTACAGAGTGACCCAGTGGGGAATCGAAACTGGGGCCCTGGTGCTGTGAAGCCATAGGGCTAACCACTGTGCTACCATGCTGCTAGAGAAAAAAATAAAAAACAAGATCGCCTGCACTTTTGTCCTCACCTCTTCCCCTCCCTCCCAACACTATGATAGGGTTCCCCTTGCCGCCACTTGTCACCCACCAGCCCCGAATTCATCCTCTGTCCTTTCTGCCAATGCCAGCCTGATGCCATCACCAAAATATTCCCGCTCAGCTCCCCTGTCAGCATTTATAGGGACAGGTCCCTCCATAACATATTGGTCCACTCCTCCATCACCCCCAACAACTCACCCCCTACCCATGGTCACCTTCCCATGTAATCACAGGAGGGGTAACAGCTCGTTCAAGGTGAAGCAATGATTCATTCAATTTAGTCTACTGCATTTGCTGCTCACAATGTGTTGTCCTCTGCATCGGGAGATTTAGCACATGCTGGGTGACCACTTCACTGGACACCTTCACGGAGTTTGCAAGCATGAGCTTGACCATCGTGTCACTTTCCATTTCAATTCACCACTTTGTTCTCATGACCACATGTCTGTCCTTTGCCTAGTGCAATGTTCCCGTGGAGCCCAATGGAAACTGGAGCTGGAGGAACAGCATCTTCCAATTAGGCACTTTACAGCCTTCTAGATTTATCATTTAGTTCAACTTCAGACCCTGAACTCTACTCTGCATTTTGATGTTTTTTTCCCCACCCGCATGTCCCCCCGTACCTACAAATCCCAACAGGGCCAGTCTATAACTTGTTCTTATGTTTTGCTTTGAAAGTGACGACTATTGTTCTGCGAGTAACATATTCTGCTATCTGACCTTTCAGCCACAAGGAGCACCTTCCTTAACTTCAACACAATCATTAGTACCACTCCCTTTGCCTTGTGTCAATGACATCTTTGTCAAATCTCTTCTGAGCTTCCACCTATCCCCGACCATCGATTTTGCTCCACCCTTTCTTTAACAGTATAAAACCCAGCACATTTTTCCCTCTCTTTAGCTCTGAAGTCATATGGATCCAAAATGTTAACTGTTTCTCTCTTCACAAATGCTGCCAGACTTCCTGAATTCTATCAGCATTTTGTTTTTATTGCCAGACCCTGACCTGCTCATGTAATTGAGAGTATTTATCTAGCTGGTTCAGTTTCTGGTCACCCTTGTTCTCACTTATCTATACTGACTCCCAGTTAAACAAAGCCTTGATTGTTAAAATAATAAATCTTTATAGTCACAAGTAGGCTTACATTAACACTGCAATGAAGTTACTGTGAAAAGCCCCTAGTCACCACATTGCGGCACTTGTTCAGGTACAGAGAGAGAGAATTCAGATTTATCAAATTACATAACAGCACATCTTTCGGGACTTGTGGGAGGAAACCGGAGCACCAGGAGGAAACCCACGCAGACACAGGGAAAACGTGCAGACTCTGCAGACAGTGACGCGAGCCGGGAATCAAACCTGAGACCCTGGCGCTGTGAAGCCATAATGTTAACCACTATGCTATCATGCTGCCTTTTTAAAATTTCATCTTATATGTCTTTCAGTACATCTTATATGTCATCTTTTTTATTTCCCTCCTTGGTCTTGCCTTTCCTTATTTCTATAACCTCCTTCTGCCCAACTCTCAGATATTTGAAATGTTACCCCCGTAAGACCATAAGACCATAAGACATAGGAGTGGAAGTAAGGCCATTCGGCCCATCGAGTCCACTCCACCATTCAATCATGGCTGATTTCAACTCCATTTACCCGCTCTCTCTCCATAGCCCTTAATTCCTTGAGAAATCAAGAATTTATCAACTTCTGTCTTAAAGACACTCAACGTCCCGGCCTCCACCGCCCTCTGTGGCAATGAATTCTACAGACCCACCACTCTCTGACTGAAGACATTTCTCCTCATCTCTGTTCTAAAGTGACTCCCTTTTATTCTAAGGCTGTGCCCCCGGGTCCTAGTCTCCCCTGCTAATGGAAACAACTTCCCTACATCCACCCTATCTAAGCCATTCATTATCTTGTAAGTTTCAATTAGATATCCCCTCAACCTCCTAAACTCCCATGAATATAATCCCAGGATCCTCAGACGTTCATCGTATGTTAGGCCTACCATTCCTGGGATCATTCGTGTGAATCTCCGCTGGACCCGCTCCAGTGCCAGTATGTCCTTCCTGAGGTGTGGGGCCCAAAATTGCTCACAGTATTCTAAATGGGGCCTAACTAATGCTTGATAAAGCTTCAGAAGTACATCCCTGCTTTTATATTCCAAGCCTCTTGAGATGAATGACAACATTGCATTTGCTTTCTTAATTACGACTCAACCTGCAAGTTTACCTTTAGAGAATCCTGGACTAGGACTCCCAAGTCCCTTTGCATTTCAGCATTATGAATTTTGTCACCGTTTAGAAAATAGTCCATGCCTCTATTCTTTTTTCCAAAGTGCAAGACCTCGCACTTGCCCACGTTGAATTTCATCAGCCATTTCTTGGACCACTCTCCTAAACTGTCTAAATCTTTCTGCAGCCTCCCCACCTCCTCCATACTACCTGCCCCTCCACCTAGCTTTGTATCATCGGCAAACTTAGCCAGAATGCCCCCAGTCCCGTCATCTAGATCGTTAATATATAAAGAAAACAGCTGTGGCCCCAACACTGAACCCTGCGGGACACCACTCGTCACCGGTTTCCATTCCGAAAAAGAACCTTTTATCCCAACTTTCTGCCTTCTGCCTGACAGCCAATCGTCAATCCATGTTAGTACCTTGCCTCAAATACCATGGGCCCTTATTTTACTCAGCAGTCTCCCGTGAGGCACCTTATCAAAGGCCTTTTGGAAGTCAAGATAGATAACATCCATTGGCTCTCCTTGGTCGAACCTATTTGTTATCTTTTCAAAGAACTCTAAAAGGTTTGTCAGGCACGACCTCCCCTTACTAAATCCATGCTGACTTGTCCTAATCCGACCCTGCACTTCCAAGAATTTAGAAATCTCATCCTTAACAATGGATTCTAGAATCTTGCCAACAACCGAGGTTAGGCTAATTGGCCTATAATTTTCCACCTTTTTCCTTGTTCCCTTCTTGAACAGGGGGGGTTACAACAGCGATTTTCCAATCCTCTGGGACTTTCCCTGACTCCAGTGACTTTTGAAAGATCATAACTAACGCCTCCACTATTTCTTCAGCTATCTCCTTTAGAACTCTAGGATGTAGCCCATCTGCGCCTGGGGATTTATCAATTTTTAGACCTCTTAGTTTCTCTAGCACTTTCTCCTTTGTGGTGGCTACCATATTCAACTCTGCCCCCTGACTCTCCGGAATTGTTGGGATATTACTCATGTCTTCTACTGTGAAGACTGACGCAAAGTACTTATTCAGTTCCTCAGCTATTTCCTTGTCTCCCATCACTAAATTACCAGCGTCATTTTGGAGCAGCCCAATGTCTACTTTTGCCTCCCGTTTGTTTTTAATGTATTTAAATAAACTTTTACTATCATTCCTAATGTTACTGGCTAGCCTACCTTCAAATTTGATCCTCTCTTTCCTTATTTCTCTCTTTGTTATCCTCTGTTTGTTTTTGTAGTCTTCCCAATCTTCTGACTTCCCACTATTCTTTGCCACATTATAGGCTTTCTCTTTTGCTTTGATGCATTCCCTAACTTCCTTTGTCAGCCATGGCTGCCTAATCCCCCCGCTGATAACCTTTCTTTTCTTTGGGATGAACCTCTGTACTGTGTCCTCAATTACTCCCAGAAACTCCTGCCATTGCTGTTCTACTGTCTTTCCCACTAGGCTCTGCTCCCAGTTGATTTTCATCAGTTCCTCCCTCATGCCCCTGTAGTTACCTTTATTTAACTGTAACACCTTTACATCTGATTTTACCTTCTTTCTTTCAAATTGGAGATTGAATTCGACCATATTATGATCACTGCCTCCTAAGTGCTCCCTTACTTTAAGATCTTTAATCAAGTCTGGCACATTACATAACACTAAGTCCAGAATGGCCTGTTCCCTCGTGGGCTCCATCACAAGCTGTTCCAAAAAGCCCTCCTGTAAACATTCAATGAATTCCCTTTCCTTGGGTCCACTGGCAGCATTATTTACCCAGTCCACCTGCATATTGAAGTCCCCCATGATCACTGTGACCTTGCCTTTCTGACATGCACTTTCTATTTTGTGGTGAATTTTGTGCCCCCGGTCCTGACCACCGTTAGGAGGCCTGTACATAACTCCCATTATGTTTTTTTTGCCTTTGTGGTTCCTCAACTCTACCCACACAGACTCCACATCATCTGACCCTATGTCGTTTAGTGCTATTGATTTAATTTCATTCCTAATTAACAAGGCAACCCCGCCCCCTCTGCCCACCTCTCTGTCTTTTCGATAGGTTGACATGGACCACAACAACTGGATCCTCCCCCTCCCTCTCCAGTATCCTTTCAAGCCGGTCAGAGATGTCCCGCACCCTAGCACCGGGCAGGCAACATACCATGCGGGACTCTTTATCCTGCTCACAAAGGATACTATCTATCCCTCTGATAATAGAATCCCCTACAACTACAACTT
The DNA here is from genome assembly GCF_047496885.1 of Scyliorhinus torazame. Classification (NCBI taxonomy): domain Eukaryota; kingdom Metazoa; phylum Chordata; class Chondrichthyes; order Carcharhiniformes; family Scyliorhinidae; genus Scyliorhinus; species Scyliorhinus torazame. The sequence continues at coordinate 180,898,042 of NC_092713.1, forward strand.
GCCTATTTACTCCCTCCCCTTGAATGGCCTGCTGAACCATGGTGCCTTGGTCAGCTGACTCATCCTTCCTGCAGCCCTGTTTGCCATCCACACAGGGAGCAAGTGCCTCATACCTGTTGGACAGAGTCAAGGGCTGAGGCTCCTGAGTTCCTGACTGCTGGTTCCCTTTACCTGCCTGGCTTGCAGTCACACCCTGCTGTCCCTGGCCACTGGCAGGATTTAAACTACTTACTCTGACAGGTGTGACTGCCTCCTGAAACACAGTGTCCAAGTAAGTCTCCCCCTCTCGGATGTGCCTCAGTGTTTGAAGCTCAGACTCCAGCTTATCAACTCTGAGCCGGAGCTCTTCGAGCAGCCAACACTTACTGCAGATGTGGTCGTTGCAGCTCGCAATGGGATCTGCCAGCTCCCACATCAAGCAGCTCAAGCACATCACCTGACCAGCCATCACTAATTAATTAATTAGTTTAATTTAAGTTTATGGTGGGGGCAGCTTCAGCCAATCAGACACTAATCTACACTGCACTTTTAACTGAAAAAGTGCTGCTCACCTTGTTATTGAAAATATGGAAAGCTGTGTCATTTGAAACATGGAAGTCTGGCAATATCTGGTCTGAGAGAAACTTGAGAGGATGCAGGGAAAGATCCCACAAAGGGTTAACAGCAGCTACCAGGGAAGGATGGCAAAATGCAGATATCCTTGGTCAAGCAGTCTTAGCAAACAAGACAAACAGGATTTTGAATGAAGCCAAAAACAATGGCTCACACCTTCATTGAAAGTAACTAACTTAGTAAGGATCTGGAAAAGAATGGATGAGGTTCAGTTGAATTTGGTGATAATTCTAGGTGTGAAAATTTGCTAATACCAGGTAAATTAAAGAAAACTGGAGACTATCAGTCTACGAGAAACATAATTCAAAGCCAAAATCAAAGTCAATATTGAGCTGAGGACACAATTGGAAAATAAAACTATAGAAATGACAGGAATTAAAAGTAACACTTCTTGAAGTCAAAGCATTTTGAACATCACAAAGGAAACAATGTAATCAGATCTATGAGATGAAGTCATGTCAAAATGAATACTTAGTTGGATTAAAAGGTTTAGATCAAAGATGCTTTTTACAATCAAAGAAAATAAGAGTTACTTTACAATAACGTCATAAAAACGTAATTGTTAGAAAGAGAATATAAACCGAGAGACCAGGGCAGGAACTACCAGAACGACAACCAGAACTCAGAGAGAGAGAGAGGGGAGAAGCAGAGACAGATTACAGTCAGCTCGGTCATGGCAAAGAGACAGGGTAGAGCAGCCGAGCTAAGTACATCTAAGGAAGACTAGAATTTAAAAAGTAGGCAGAGTCAGCTCAGAGATAGCTCTCACAGCTCTGTACATGGGAAAGATAGGACACAGCAACCGAGCTCATCAGCAAATACATCTAAAGAAGACCAGATTTTAAAAAGAAGATTGATTGTCAAGTTGGGCCTGAAGGTCCCTTCAACCAACCAGAAGGATCCAGAAGATCTTTTTACTTTTCTGTAAAGCAGTGATTGCATCTTTTAAAAAGAGAAAAAACAAATATAATAATAAAATAACTTAAAAGTTTTAACCTGAAACAGTGGTTATTCTACTTTACTTACTTAGCAATGCGGGACCCAAAATCGATGCTACTAAGTGGTAAGTAGATGAAATCTTCGGTGAAGGTATGGGTTATACCGGGGGATAACTTGAAAATATAGTTTGACCTGAATAGCACCCACTGAAGCTTGCATCTGAGTCGGGGAGTGAGAATCCCTGATCACCATTTAGAATATCGGCCCTTTTTGGTATAGGGGGAATTCTAAGAATAGTGGTGAGTTTTCAAAAACAACCTACACCCCATCTGGAAATGAATGTTTTCCACACAGGAAGCCCAGGCCACAACAGTTGAAGAGGTTGTGATCATAGAAGTCATAGAATCATAGAAGTTTACAACATGGAAACAGGCCCTTCGGCCCAACCAGTCCATGCCGCCCAGTTTTTACCACTAAGCTAGTCCCAGTTGCCCGCACTTGGCCCATAACCCTCTATACCCATCTTACCCAGCGGGGGCAGTGCGGAAGTGATTTCTGGGAGGTAAGTCTCTCCTTTAAATTTTTTTTTTTTAATTTTCTTTTTTTAATTTTAGTGTTTAAGGTGGGAACAGGAAGTCGACCCGCGGACATCTGGGAAGACCATCACCAATAAATTCTGGTGGAGAGGAAACCCGAGACACTACACGTGTAGTGTCTCCCACCCGCCCTCCTCCTCTAACCGAATAATAACACCCTTTGGTGTGAGGTAAGTACCATATTTTATTATTGTTATTAATATTTTTTTTATATAAAAAATTTAATTTAGTTGTTAGCCAGATCTTGGTAGAAAGTTAGAGGGATGGCAGGGAAGGGAGTGCAATGTTCCTCCTGCAGGATGTTTGAGGTGAGGGATGCCGTTAGTGTCCCTGCTGATTTTACCTGCAGGAAGTGCTGCCATCTCCAGCTCCTCCAAGACCGAGTTAGGGAACTGGAGCTGGAGTTGGAAGAACTTCGGATCATTCGGGAGGCAGAGGGGGTCATAGATAGCAGCTTCAGGGAATTAGTTACACCAAAGATTGGAGATAGATGGGTAACTGTAAGAGGGACTGGGAAAAAGCAGTCAGTGCAGGGATCCCCTGCGGTCGTTCCCCTGAGAAACAAGTATACCGCTTTGGATACTTGTGGGGGGGGGGACTTACCAGTGGTAAGCCATGGGGTACGGGCCTCTGGCACGGAGTCTGTCCCTGTTGCTCAGAAGGGAAGGGGGGAGAGGAGCAGAGCATTAGTAATTGGGGACTCTATAGTCAGGGGCACAGATAGGAGATTTTGTGGGAGCGTGAGAGACTCACGTTTGGTATGTTGCCTCCCAGGTGCAAGGGTACGTGATGTCTCGGATCGTGTTTTCCGGGTCCTTAAGGGGGAGGGGGAGCAGCCCCAAGTCGTGGTCCACATTGGCACTAACGACATAGGTAGGAAAGGGGATAAGGATGTCAGGCAGGCTTTCAGGGAGCTAGGATGGAAGCTCAGAACTAGAACAAACAGAGTTGTTATCTCTGGGTTGTTGCCCGTGCCACGTGATAGTGAGATGAGGAATAGGGAGAGAGAGCAATTAAACACATGGCTACAGGGATGGTGCAGGCGGGAGGGATTCAGATTTCTGGATAACTGGGGCTCTTTCTGGGGAAGGTGGGACCTCTACAGACAGGATGGTCTACATCTGAACCTGAGGGGCACAAATATCCTGGGGGGGAGATTTGTTAGTGCTCTTTGGGGGGGGTTTAAACTAATGCAGCAGGGGCATGGGAACCTGGATTGTAGTTTTAGGGTACAGGAGAATGAGAGTATAGAGGTCAGGAGCTCAGATTTGACGTCGCAGGAGGGGGCCAGTGTTCAGGAGGTGGTTTGAAGTGTGTCTACTTCAATGCCAGGAGTATACGAAATAAGGTAGGGGAATTGGCAGCATGGGTTGGTACCTGGGACTTCGATGTTGTGGCCATTTCGGAGACATGATAGAGCAGGGACAGGAATGGATGTTGCAGGTTCCGGGGTTTAGGTGTTTTAGTAAGCTCAGAGAAGGAGGCAAAAGAGGGGGAGGTGTGGCGCTGCTAGTCAAGAGCAGTATTACGGTGGCGGAGAGGATGCTAGATGGGGACTCATCTTCCGAGGAAGTATGGGCTGAGGTTAGAAACAGGAAAGGAGAGGTCACCCTGTTGGGAGTTTTCTATAGGCCTCCAAATAGTTCTAGGGATGTAGAGGAAAGGATGGCGAAGATGATCCTGGATAAGAGCGAAAGTAACAGGGTAGTTATTATGGGAGACTTTAACTTTCCAAATATTGACTGGAAAAGATATAGTTCGAGTACATTAGATGGGTCGTTTTTTGTACAGTGTGTGCAGGAGGGTTTCCTGACACAGCTTGTTGACAGACCAACAAGAGGCGAGGCCACATTGGATTTGGTTTTGGGTAATGAACCAGGCTAGGTGTTGGATTTGGAGGTAGGTGAGCACTTTGGGGACAGTGACCACAATTCGGTGACGTTTACGTTAAGGATGGAAAGGGATAAGTATACACCGCAGGGCAAGAGTTATAGCTGGGGGAAGGGAAATTATGATGCCATTAGACGTGACTTGGGAGGGATAAGGTGGAGAAGTAGGCTGCAAGTGTTGGACACACTGGATAAGTGGAGCTTGTTCAAGGATCAGCTACTGCGTGTTCTTGATAAGTATGTACCGGTCAGGCAGGGAGGAAGGTGCCGAGCGAGGGAACCGTGGTTTACCAAAGAAGTGGAATCTCTTGTTAAGAGAAAGAAGGAGGCCTATGTGAAGATGAGGTGTGAAGTTTCAGTTGGGGCGATGGATAGTTACAAGGTAGCGAGGAAGGATCTAAAGAGAGAGCCAAGACGAGCAAGGAGGGGACATGAGAAGTATTTGGCAGGAAGGATCAAGGAAAACCCAAAAGCTTTCTATAGGTATGTCAGGAATAAGCGAATGACTAGGGAAAGAGTAGGACCAGTCAAGGACAGGGATGGGAAGTTGTGTGTAGAGTCTGAAGAGATAGGCGAGATACTAAATGAATATTTTTCGTCAGTATTCACTCAGGAAAAAGAGAATGTTGTGGAAGAGAATGCTGAGCCCCAGGCTAATAGAATAGATGGCATTGAGGTACGTAGGGAAGAGGTGTTGGCAATTCTGGACAGGCTGAAAATAGATAAGTCCCCGGAACCTGATGGGATTTATCCTAGGATTCTCTGGGAGGCCAGGGAAGAGATTGCTGGACCTTTGGCTTTGATTTTTATGTCATCATTGGCTACAGGAATAGTGCCAGAGGACAGCAAATGTGGTCCCTTGTTCAAAAAGGGGAGCAGAGACAACCCCGGCAACTATAGACCGGTGAGCCTCACGTCTGTAGTGGGTAAAGTCTTGGAGGGTATTATAAGAGACAAGATTTATAATGATCTAGATAGGAATAATATGATCAGGGATAGTCAGCATGGCTTTGTGAAGGGTAGGTCATGCCTCACAAACCTTATCGAGTTCTTTGAGAAGGTGACTGAACAGGTAGACGAGGGTAGAGCAGTTGATGTGGTGTATATGGATTTCAGCAAAGCGTTTGATAAGGTTCCCCACGGTAGGCTATTGCAGAAAATACGGAGGCTGGGGATTGAGGGTGATTTAGAGATGTGGATCAGAAATTGGCTAGCTGAAAGAAGACAGAGGGTGGTGGTTGATGGGAAATGTTCAGAATGGAGTTCAGTCACAAGTGGAGTACCACAAGGATCTGTTCTGGGGCCGTTGCTGTTTGTCATTTTTATCAATGACCTAGAGGAAGGCGCAGAAGGGTGGGTGAGTAAATTTGCAGACGATACTAAAGTCGGTGGTGTTGTCGATAGTGTGGAAGGAAGTAGCAGGTTACAGAGGGATATAGATAAGCTGCAGAGCTGGGCTGAGAGGTGGCAAATGGAGTTTAATGTAGAGAAGTGTGAGGTGATTCACTTTGGAAGGAATAACAGGAATGCGGAATATTTGGCTAATGGTAAAGTTCTTGGAAGTGTGGATGAGCAGAGGGATCTAGGTGTCCATGTACATAGATCCCTGAAAGTTGCCACCCAGGTTGATAGGGTGGTGAAGAAGGCCTATGGAGTGTTGGCCTTTATTGGTAGAGGGATTGAGTTCCGGAGTCAGGAGGTCATGTTGCAGCTGTACAGAACTCTGGTACGGCCGCATTTGGAGTATTGCGTACAGTTCTGGTCACCGCATTATAGGAAGGACGTGAAGGCTTTGGAGCGGGTGCAGAGGAGATTTACCAGGATGTTGCCTGGTATGGAGGGAAAATCTTATGAGGAAAGGCTGATGGACTTGAGGTTGTTTTCGTTGGAGAAAAGAAGGTTAAGAGGAGACTTAATAGAGGCATACAAAATGATCAGGGGGTTGGATAGGGTGGACAGTGAGAGCCTTCTCCCGCGGATGGAAATGGCTGGCACGAGGGGACATAACTTTAAACTGAGGGGTAATAGATATAGGACAGAGGTCAGAGGTAGGTTCTCTACGCAAAGAGTAGTGAGGCCGTGGAATGCCCTACCTGCTACAGTAGTGAACTCGCCAACATTGAGGGCATTTAAAAGTTTATTGGATAAACATATGGATGATAATGGTATAGTGTAGGTTAGATGGCTTTTTGTTTCGGTGCAACATTGTGGGCCGAAGGGCCTGTACTGCGCTGTATTGTTCTATGTTCTATGTTCTAACTATCTAAATGCTTTTTAAAAGACACAATTGTACCCGCCTCTGCTACTACCTCTGGCATCAAAGGGAAGAATCTGCCGAGACCACACTCGTTTCTTGTCCAGTATGGAGCGATGGAGGCACATGTGAGCTTGGACCAGTACCGAGAAAAACCAGCCACCCACTATCCAAGGAAACATAGGTTCAAATTTCAGGCTGATATGAAGGATCTAATGGCCTTATTCACCCAGTTATCCTGTTACCTCTCATTGAGTGAGAAAGAGGATTAATGGAGAGAGAATGTGTAACATTCAAATCTAGGAGTTGGTTGAGGGGTTCAGCAACAACTAAGCTGAGGCAGCACAAAGAGAGGCCTTGTTACCCAAGGGAAAGGAGATGGGGCTTAAATGGGGTAAGTTATGGCTGTTTGTTGTTGAATCTCCTCCCCTGTGGTGACGCTCTTTCCCTGGATTGCTCCTCCTGTGATAACGCTCTTTCCCTGGATTGCTCCTCCTGTGGTAACGCTCTTTCCCTGGATTGCTCCTCCTGTGGTAACGCTCTTTGCCTGGATTGCTCCTCCTGTGGTGACGCTCTTTCCCTGGATTGCTCCTCCTGTGGTAATGCTCTTTCCCTGGATTGCTCCTCCTGTGGTGACGCTCTTTCCCTGGATTGCTCCTCCTGTGGTAACGCTCTTTCCCTGGATTGCTCCTCCTGTGGTGACGCACTTTCCCTGGATTGCTCCTCCTGTGGTAACGCTCTTTCTCTGAATTGCTTCCCTGCGGCAACGCTTTTTCCTTGGATTGCTCCCCTGTGGTAACGCTCTTTCCCTGGATTGTTCTGCTCCGATCACTGGGAAAAACCGCCGCAGGGTACCAACATTCAAAATGGCGGCACAGCGGGAACCACAGCCACTGGTTGGTGCTCGTGACTCTGAGCCGATGGCCGCGGCGCATAGTGGCCTCGCGCTGCGATTTAAATCTGGGCGGTTGGAGCCCTCAGCCCGCACTTTCCCCTGCACCTGCGCAAAGTTCCCACTGGGCTGGTTGAAGCCGAGTGGACGGAGCAGCTCAGCCCCGTCCCTAGAGAGAGAGAGAGAAATCAGGCATGGAAATCAGAGTAAGCATTGTGGCAGCCCCATTCCCCGGCTTGCTGCAAATGTGTGAGGAACAATGAGGCGGTGATTGGGTCAGGGGCCAATCTCTCGGTGAGCATTTTGGAGAGAGAGAGAAGTTAGATTAGGAATCACAACTTAGTTCAAATTGGTCACAAATTTGAAATGCTGTAGGAGGCCAGGTAACAAGCTTTTATATCAACAGATCAACTCCCAGAGTTTCCCAAGTGAGCAGTTTAAGATTGTCCCTGTGTCTCCCTATCCATGGAACCTGCTCCTTTCACTATTTCATCACTGGGAGGGCAGCCCCATGAAGGCAGCAGGAAACTTGTCCCAATTCCCAGCTTTGGGAATCTCCAAAACTGGGTGGGGGTGGCTCATCGAGAATGTTATGGAGTGACTTTCAGTAGGAGTATATCCATTTCCAAATTCGTGAGAGTTAGATCATCATTTTCATAGTTTGCAACTCCTGTCTGATTTGTGTTTACTGCCTCCTCAAAACAACAGAGGTGAAACGAGCAGCTCTGGATAAAAGTTGCTGTTTATATCCTGGATCGCACCTCATAGTGTGTGGATTGAGCTCAGTCCAAATTGATCTCATGTGGGCCTCTTACAGGCGAGAGAGAAGCGACTTTAATCCCAAATGCAAAAACAGGTCCCAGAAACAATAGGAGACTTAGTTAACCAGCTTGGTGCACATTCCTTTATCCTTAAACAACAATCCTTAAGGAAAGCACAACCTGTACTAATAATGATGTAATTGCAATTTCAGAGATGTGGCTACAGGCCAAGGCTGGGATCAGAAACGCCTAGCATATACACCATTTAGGAAGGATAGCCAAAAAGGAAAAGGAGGTGGGGTGCACTGTTAATAATTGATTGGAATTTCTAGATTTAAAAGCAGTTTTGGTGGAGCTAAGAAACAGCGAAGCTCAGCAAACCATGGAAGAATTTGTTTGTAGGCTACCAAATAGTAGTGGTACTACAGTTACGGCCAAGTACCACATTTTGCAAGACTGGCTTTGGGTACAAAACTACCCAGGGATGCATGCTGTCTCATCAGTCAGCATCTATCCAGTTCTACACCATCCAATCTATCGCCGTCTAGTTACCTTGGCAGTCGGGATCCTCTCCACCTACCACATCTCCACCCACCACATAAATTCATACTGATATAGGTGCAGACTCCTGAGCAACAGTTCCCAGATGATGGCTTCATTCCTGATACCACCAGCTGGAGGTGACCCGAGTTCCTGATCCTAAATAGTTCCTGGTAAAAGACGGATGACTTCTACAAGGGGGCATAGAGACCCACTAGGTTTAAAACTAATATCTATGTGTTGTAATTTGATGCTGTGCAGTTAGCTAAGGAAATAGGCACCTGTGTTCATACCATCGAGAAAGCGGTTTATTGTTTAAGCATCTCTGCAGGGTCTAGAAGCCATAAGCTGCAGCTAGATGGCCTGAGCAGGAGAAACAATGCCACGGGAGAGATACTGCATGGTCTTTTGTTCCCAAAGGATTTGAATGGGCTTCCTTGGTATCTTAATAACAAACTCAGGGGCAGGATCAAAGTGACCAACCAGTACCACATGGTGGCCACTAGTTGGATTATGACCAGTACACAACCCCTACCCGACAGCACGTGGATGAGTCCTGTCCAGTGCCTGAGATGAATGGGGACTTTGGCCTATAACTTTTGCCAGTTACAGTTATGGGCAGCATGGTAGCACAGGGCTGAACACTGTTGCTTCACAATGTGAGGGACATGGGTTCGATTCCCAGCTTAGGTCACGATCTGTGCGGACGAAATCTGCATGTTTTCCCCATGTCTGCGTGGGTTTCCTCCGGGTAGCACGGTAGCACAAGTGGATAGCACTGCGGCTTCACAGCGCCAGGGTCCCAGGTTCATTTCCCTGCTGGGTCACTGTCTGTGTGGAGTCTGTTCGTTCTCCCCGTGTCTGCATGGGTTTCCTCCGGGTGCTCCGGTTTCCTCACACAGTCTAAAGACATGCAGGTTAGGTGGATTGGCCATGCTAAATTGCCCTTAGTGTCCAAAAAGGTTAGGAGGGGTTATTGGGTTACGGGGATAGAGTGGAAGTGAGGGCTTTAGTGGTCGGTGCACACTCGATGGGCCGAATGGCCTCCTTCTGCACTGTATGTTCTATGTTCCTACGGGTGCTCCGGTTTACCCCCACAAGTCTTGAAAGATGTGCCTGTTAGGTGACTTGGACATTCTGAATTCCCCCACGAACAGGTGCCGTAGTGTGGTGAGGTGACATGGGGATTTTCACAGTAACTTCATTGAAGTGTTAATGTAAGGCAAATTGTGACACTAATAAAGATTCGGTGACCATGCATCCTTAGCAGGGCTCAGGAAGACTTTTGGGTAAAGGGTGGGTGGCGCTTCAGGCTCTGCTACAGAGCCCAGCTGCCACTGGAATCCAGAACACTTTTCCCAGTTGATCTTGGCGGAGGACGCTGCAAAAGATATTTTAATTTAAATATTTCTATTGTGTATATATAATACAAAATAATACCTGCAGAATTGACTTGTGCATCCTCAGCAGGTCATTATGATCCATGACTATGAAGAGCACAACATGGTTCAGGCAAGCAGATGACCTCCATGCCCACTCTTTAGAGAGCCAGTTCCACCAAATCCCTCCATAAGAGGTACAGGATAGACTCCACACAGATGGAACATAACTGGGTGGACATGGTGACACAATCCTCTCCAGAAGTGAAGGGCACCAGCAAGGACCCCTCAACCTGAATCAGACACTGTGGTGGAGTACTCTATTTGGGTGATAAAATACATTCCAAACCCAAATAACCACAGCGTCCTGAATAAGTACTCATGATCCACTCTGTCGAACAAATTCTCCTGATCCAGGGAAAGGATGATAACCGTTTTTTGGGAAATGGTTGATTAGGTCCCGGATCTTATCGTAGATTGTTCAGCCTGGGATCATGTCGGTCTATTCATTGTGGGTCAGCAAAGTGTCAAAATGAGCAGACATGGTCCGAGAAAAAATCTTGTAGTCCCTAATGAGAAGGGAGACCGAAAGCCAGTTCTTAAATGGGGAGATCACTCGAGGAGCAACAAGACAATGATGAGCCATGAGAGGGGCATTTTCTTGATCACTAGACTTTCCCCCAGATTCCCCACACAAACACGTCATTCCTCAGGATATTTCAAAACACCCTATGGAACTCCATGGCCAACTTCTCCAGCCTCAGGGACATGTCTCTCAAGCTGATCGAGGGTGCCTGTCAGCTGCGCCAGGCAGACCAGAACATTGAGCTGATCAGAGGCCTCCGGGCCAACCTTCAGTCGGACCTCATATAAATTTCTAAGAGCATTCTCACTGCAGGTAGTGAACAGAGCACCATGATTGATGCAGACGTGACACCCTCCTCTTTGTACATCTGCAGGATCGGGTTTTCGAAGGCCTGACTGAGACGAGGATCCAGGCTGATTACCTCCTGCTTCAACCACTCAATCCTGGAACTCTACCTCTTCGTTGACTCCTTCATGTGCGTCTGACCGAAGATGCATATGTCAGCCGTGACCATTTTCTACCATAGCCTCATTACTGGTGCCTGTGTCCTGTCTAATGGATCCTATTCCTGAACCATTCTTTCAGCCACCTGTGCACTACCCAAATCTGTTTATCCCTGTGCCAATTTGCATGTATGATGTGGAGATGCCGGGGTTGGACTGGGGTGAGCACAGTACGAAGTCTTACAACACCAGGTTAAAGTCCAACAGGTTTGTTTTGATGTCACTAGCTTTCGGAGCGCAGCTCCTTCCTCAGGTGAATGAAGAGGTATGTTCCAGAAACATATATATAGACACATATAGACATGAATTTGCATGTGGTAAGGGTTATACCTTTGAAGTCCCGTTCTTTACTTTAGCTACTTATGATTATCTGGTTCGGCACATGAACAGACGGGGTATAGAAGAATAAAGGTGGTTTGTCTTAATAGGACACGTGATCGGCGCAGGCGGTGGGCCGAAGAGCCTGTTCCTGTGCTGTATTGTTCTTTGTACGGACGCTCTCAAAACAGAATTTCTATCTACTCTTCCCTAAGATTTTGGTCCAAAGGACTAGATCCTTCCCCTCGCTTTCCAATATCCTTTCAAGCCAATTCAAGATGTCCCTTATCTAGGCATCAATTTGGCAAAATGCCATGTGGGGCTCTCAATCCTCTTAATTATTGAAGCACATATAACCATCGCATTTTTGGTCTCCTTCACTTCTCTCCACTGTGGACAGTTTTCTGCAAAGTGCAAAGGTTCACATTCTGTGTGTTTCCAACCGTTTTTATCCATTTCCTCGCAGGTAATAAGCACATTGTTCTTGTTGAAAAGGATCATTTCTATGCATCCTCATTCTCTATCGCTTTTTATTCTTTCACGGGATGTGAATGTTCCTAGCTAGTATTTTCATCGCCCATTCCCAATTGTTCTTAAGATGGTGGTGAGCAACCTTCTTGAACCGCTGCACTTCATGTGTTGGAGGAAGACCCACTGTGATGTTGGGAAAGAAATCTAGGATTTTGAGCCAGTGAAGTTGAAGGAGCAGCGATGTAGTTTCAAGTCAGGATATTGTGTGGCTTGGAGAGAAACTTGCAAGTAGCGGTGTTCCCATGAGTCTACTGCCTTTGTCCTATGAGGTACAGGTCACAGGTTTGGAAGGTGCTATCAAAGGAGCCTTTGTGAGTTCATGCTGGAGTTGGCGAAGATCGTGGAGGAATTTACTTTGCAAACAGAGGCTGGTGGGTGAAATGTGAGAATGAGGGGGACTCTATCTTTGATCTGTGATGGCGGGGAGGGGGCGAGGGTAGTGACGTGGGAGATGGACCGCACGCTGTCAACAACTGTAGATGGAAAATCACGGTTAAGGAGGAAGGAACACATTTTTGAACCACCACTTTCGAAGTGATATCATCGGAACAAATGCGACGGAGCTGAGAGAAAGGGATGGAGTCCTTGCAGGATGTAGGGTGCGAAGAGCTGTAGTCCTGCGCAACTCCAGCGTGATGCTACGACCAAACACATCTTCCCTTCACTCCCTCTGTCAGCAGAGACCGTTCCCTGCAGGATAATCTAGTCCACTCCTCCACCATACCCAACATCTCTCCCATCACCCATGGCACCTTCCCATGCAATCACAGAAGGTGTAACACCTGCTCCTTTACCTCTTCCATGCTTAACGTCCAGGCCCAAAACCTCATTTCAGGTTAAGCAGCGTTTCACTTGCACCTCTTTCAATTTGGTCTATTGCACTCACTGCTCCCAATGTGGTCTCCTCTATATCGGAGAGACCAAACATAGACTGGTTGATCGCTTTGCTGAGCACCTTCGGTCTTAGTGCATTCAGGACCCTGATCGTCCCGTTGCTCCCAGTCCCACATGTCTGTCCTTGGCCTGCTGCAATGATCCAGTGAAGCTCAACACAAACTGGAGGAACAGCATCTCATCTTCCAGTTAGGCACGCTACAGCCTTCCGGGCTCAACATCGAGTTAACAAACTTCAGTGATTAGCTCTACCCCACCTTGACCACTTTGTTTTCATTCCATTTCACTTTAACTGTCTTTTATCTTTTATTTCTTTCTTTATATATATTTCCCCCCCACTCTTCCCCCTTTCTTATAGAATCATAGAATTTACAGTGCAGAAGGAGGTCATTCGGCCGATCGAGTCTGCAACCGGTCCTTGGGAAGAGCACCCTCCTTAAGCCCACGCCTCCACCCTATCGCCGTAACACCAACTAATCTTTTTGGACACTAAGGGCAATTTAGCATGGCCAATCCATCTAACCTGCACATCTTTAGACTGTGGGAGGAAACCGGAGCACTCGTAGAAAACCCACGCAGACACGGGGAGAACATGCAGACTCCGCACAGACGGTGACCCAAGCCGGGAATCGAACCTGGGACCGTGGAGCTGTGAAGCAACAGTGCTAACCATTGTGCTACCATGCCGCCAGGGCATTCAAGGTAATCTACTCATGGATTCTGCTAAAGTACACTATCCACCGTCCCCAAATAATTGAATTGAAAATGGTTGTTCTCAATTTTAAGTACCTTGGTGTCTTTGCCCCACCTCTCAAATTCCTCTAACCGTGTGGCAATTTGAACTCTAATTCTCATCTAATTTTAAGATTGGGTTTGTTTGTTCTCAATTCCAACATCAGAAGAAATAATTAATTTCGATCATTTTAACATTTTAAACACCCCAATCAGAGCACCCCTCAATCTCCTATACTCGAGCATAGGACAAGCAAGGTAAACCAAAATATGACTGTGGAGTGACTGTAGGATGCCCAAATCAAATTTCAAGATTCAAGTAAAATATATTTTCATGAAGATTTTTCTAGTGGCACTGCAGGCTATTTGGTCAATCGCACGTGTGTCAGTGGAAAAAAATATATCCTGTCTAATTCCCTTTTGCTCCCCCCCTTACTCATTTTACCTCTCTCCCACCCATGTCCCCCTTCCCTCCACATCTACATCAGTCACAGCTTACCCTCTGATTTTAGTTTCTCTGCCGTTTGGCCTTTCAATGGTCAATGGTAACACTCAGGATGTTGATGGTGGGGGATTCAGCGATGGTGATGCCATTGACTGTCAAGGGGCAATGTTTGGATTTGCTCTTGTTGGAGATGGTCATTGTCTGGCCTGTTTCCATGCTGTGAAGGGCCTGTTTCCATGCTATAAACATCTATGACTCTATTAAAAAACCAGACAGTTACATGGGCAGAGTGGGTATAGAGGGATATGGGCCAAATGCGGGTAAGTGGGACTAGCTTGGTGGCTGGTTTAGCACAGTGGACTAAACAGCTGGCTTGTAATGCAGAACAATGCCAGCAGCGCGGGTTCAATTCCCGTACCGGCCTCCCCAAACAGGCGCTGGAATGTGGTGATTAGGGACTTTTCACAGTAACTTCATTGAAGCCTACTTGTGACAATAAGTGATTATTATTATTAATGATAGAAACTGGGCAGCATGGACAAGCTGGGCTGAAGGGCCTCTTTCCATTCTGTAAACATCTATGACTCTGGCACTTGTGTGCTGCAAATGTCACTTGCCACTTATTAGCCCAAACCTGAATATTGTCCAGGTTTTTTTGCACATGAGCAAGGACTGCTTCAGTATATGAGCAAAAGGTGCTGAACACTATGCAATCATCAATGAATATCCCCAGCTTCTCACTTTGTTTTTTTTTAGAAAATAGTTTATTGAGACATTTATTTATTTATTTTTAAATAAATTTTGAGTACCCAATTATTATTTTTTGTTAAGGGGCAATTTAGCATGTGGGTGAAACCCACGCAGACATGGGGAGAATGTGCACACTCCACACAGACAGTGACCCGGGGCCGGGATCGAACTCAGGCCCTGAGCACCATAGGCAGCAGTGCTTATCAGTGGGCCACCGTGCTGCCCTAAAGCTTCTCACTTTATGATAAAAATTCATTGATGAAGCAGCTGAATACGTTTGGACCGAGGACACTACCCTAAGAAACTCAGGCAGTGATGCCCTGAGACTGAGATGATTGACATTCAACAATGTAAGCAGATAGTGGTCTAGTGGTATTGTCACTGGAATAGTAATCCAGAGAGCCAGGGTAATGATCTGGGGACCGATATTCGAATCCCACCTTGGCAGATGGTGAAATTTGAACTCAATTTTTAAAAAATCTAATGATAATAATGAACCTTTGTTGATTGTTGTAAAATCCCATCTGGTTCAGGAATGTTCTTTAGGGATGGAAATCTGCCCCTTGCCTGCATATGGCTCCAATGTGGTTGAATCTTAACTACCCCCTCAATGGCAATTGGGGGTGGGCAATAAATGCTGGCCCAGCTGGCAAACCCATGTCCCATTTAAAGAAAGAAAAAAAACACAACCATCTTCCCATCCGCTATAATAATCTTCATTAGTGTCACACAGAGCACCCAGAGGAAACCACATAGACACAGGGAGAACATGCAGACTCCGCACAGACAGTGATCCAAGTCGGGAATCAAACCCGGGTCCCTGGCGCTGTGAAGCAACAGTGCTAACTACTGGGTTACCGTGCTGCCCATACTACTAGGTATTGCCGTTTTTACTCACTATAAATATGGCAGTCAATAAGGTTGCCCTTCTTTGGCTAGATATTGATATTATATTGCTTTCAGAGTCGCCAGGTATCAAATGATACCACCACAATGTTCAACCGGATATCGATCAAAGACCCAACAACCAGTTAGTTAGTTCAAGTTCAATAATACTTTATTTACACACAAGGTTACTTATACATGCAACATGAACACTACTAGTTAAACTACACCGAACAACTATGACAACCTGTACTTACTTCAGGCACCCAGCTTAGGTCAGAGGAACAGTGGCCTTTGTTTGAATCTGGATCCAAGTGGGTCTGGAGCAGTAACTGTTGTTCAGCTGGGCTCATCCGTCTGGTAGCGGGCGTTGAACTTGGACTTGCTTCTGGTCGTGGTGCTGCGATTGGTGATGGACGTTGCCGGAGCGCCATGTCCAAAAGAGATCGAACACATGGCAGTGTCTCTTTATCCTTGCGGGGGGGTTTGTGCTCTTTTGGGCGGTCCTTAGGTTTGGACCCAATTAATTGGGCAGTTCTCGATCACTGCCTTCGATCTGAGCCAATAAAGGGGCAGGTGCCTTGATGGCTGGGCGCGTCCTAAGCTGTCATTGACCCTGTTGTTTATGCTTCCTGAGTAAAGGGAGTGGCGCATAAATGTCTGGACTTTATCGGTTACCTGAGTATCAATCCTTTGTCTTACGGAGGTGGACCATTAAAATGCTAATCGGTTGGGGGTTTCGATGCTGTCTGGATTCTTTGCTCACTAATATACATTCAGGCTCTGTGCCTGCCTGAATCTTACATTGGCCATATTTCCCTTTAGGCTTTGCGAACGTCCATGTTGTAAGTGGCCATCCCAGATGGCTACGTCCTCTTGATCTTAAACACGAAGCGTGATGGACCACACTACTGAATCTTCTTCTGTTCTCTGGTGTGCCGGGTATCGTCAATCAAGGACAGGTTCGATCTGACTCTGTCCTATGGATTGGAACATTTACCTATGTTTTTTAATACAACACACATCTATAAAATTCTGAGGGGGCACTATAACATTCAATCATACATTTCAATTTCTTTACACAAAGGGGAACCTCTAACTGTCCTTACCTAAACTACACTTCTGCTGCTAGCTAATAACCAAAGAACTTCTATTACAGTACAAAATAAACAATAGCAGTATCACATTTCTACTTAACACTTATGCCATTTACAGAGAAAGTAATTTTAGTAAAACCGCAGAATTTATTAGGGAGAAAAAGGGTTCAAAAAGAGTGTGGGGTCTGTTGAAGTCCGAGAAAAGGGGCTCTGAGTGTGTATACTGGAGGGCGGGAGGCTCTCCTTCGCCATTTCCGAAGTCTGAGTGTCTGGACGACACTGCAAAGTATTGCTATAATCAATAGGGCTTCTACCGTGTACGAAAGGGAATACCACTTTATGATATTATCGCACCATGTTGGGGTATCAGTGGCTGTTTCTATGTGTGGTGGTGTGTCCGGGCTAGGGGTATCGTGTTGGGTGATCATGTTTAGGGCCTGTGTGGTGAAGGATATAGGGCTGATAACACGTGCAACTGTGCTCCGACAACGATCATGATGCAGGTCATCAGGTCCGTCTTCATTTTGTCTTTGTCTTCCTCTGTCTCCTGGTATATTCGTATATTCCTGGGGGTACAAGCATAATACCTGTTATTATCTTGTTGTTTAATATCTCGTTTGTCTGTCTGTTTCTCCTTCACATCAATTTCCCATTTAGAATCGTCACCATATGTGACTCTGAGCGTTTTTTTTAAAACCAACCATTTGGGAGACAAGACATCGGAGAAAGACATTCTCGCAGCCTGCGTTTGATGGGCTGAGTGGGCGGACAATTTCTCCGTCCAGTGTTGAGGTAGTTTGTTCCTAGCAGCAAATTTGTTTCAACCAAGTGTTTGAACATGTAAATAGCAGGTGGGGGTCAGCAGCCGAAGGGTCGCTGGAAAGCAAACAAAAATTGTGGCAAAATGCATTCTTGGAACCACACTTTAAAAGAACAGTAAAAGAGTTTCAAAAGGAACCTTCCAAATGGGGTGTGTATGAGGGTGCAGGGCAAGAATGGGTGGAATCCCTGTATACGGCGGTGATCAGTGCCGTTGCTCCACTACCCGAGCTTGGCTGACCAAATACATAGGGGGTCCTCAGGCAGGGTGGGGATCAGTGCCGTTACTCCACTGCCTGGGTGACCTTACAAGAACGGTATGAATTTGAATATCTATGGACTTCCGACAAACTTGTTCCTTTAACTACCATTGTGGTGTCAAAAGAGTAGTTTTATAACTGTATCAAGAAATTTTGCATGAGATCGACGTACCAGAGAGAAACATTCAACATTAAAAAACAAACTGAAGAAAGAAAGCGGGCATGCTCCATCAGGGAATAGGACACCGTAAATCTCAATTGGTTCCTTGTTCTCATCATCTGGACACCTCAGGGTTCCATTCTGAAAAGGGTCGTAAAGGGGTTAGCATGGTGGGAGTCAAAATCTGAGTCATCAGCATCTCCCGGTTGCCAAACTCGTGACTGGAGTTTCTGTGCCAAGGCGGCCTGGGCCGATGTGGGATCCATCTCGTTGTTTCTTATCAGTCGATAAGAATTGTTGCGGTGCCATTGTTTCTTATTTTGTAGGGCGGTAACGGCAAATGGGGAGTCGCTATCGGCGGGCGGTGGGTCAGGTTCTGGTAGTGGCAAATAAATGGTCTCTGAGGGGCTGAACATATCGTGGTCAGTGTCACTGGAGCTGCAGTGACTGGGGCCTGGTCTGTTTTTCCATTGGTTGGGAATTTCAAGTACGTCTGCTGTGTTGTCGCTATCGCTAGCGGCCGAATCAAGTGTGAGGCTGAAATTCGTCTCTGGGGGCGGAGTCAAGGTCGTGTCTATGGACGCACTGTCCTGGCTGGGGGTGGGTTGGATTGGGTTGCCAGTGAGCGGGTCGTAGTCGTCTGCTATTGCCAGTGAAATGTGGTGTGAGTGGCTGCACTGAGATCCATAAACCTTAAGTTAGTTTATGTGAAATCATCCTGACTTTCCATTTGGATACGTAATCTTGTAAACTGAGGGGCTTACTTTATCAGAAATTGAGCAGGGTCCTGCAAATTTGGGGAAGAGGAATGAACTAGGATTGTACATGGAGACCATGCTGTCCGACTGTATATTCTACCAGGTGTACTGTTTTATCAAAGCAGGCCTTACTCTGCTTTTTCCTAGCGCCTAGTCGAACAGCTACAGTGAGCTGTGCTGCTTTAATATTCTCCATAACTTGTTGGACTGCTTTTTCGTGGGTAGGGGCGGTGACTGTGGGGGTGGCCAAATCAAGTCCAAATAAATACTCGGCACCCTTCATGGGTAGTCCGATCATGAGGGTGTGGGGGGTGTATCCTGTCGAACTCGACACCGTGTTTCTAATAAACATCAGTGCAAATGGGAGAACTGTGTCCCATGTTGTATTATGTTGTTGCACCATCTTCCTAAGTGTTGCCTTTGGGGTTCGGTTCATGCGTTCCACAATGCCACTGGATTGTGGGTGATAGGCAATGTGAAACTTCTGTTTAATTCCGAAAATTGTTAGGACGTTTTTCATTACTCTTCCTGTGAAGTGTGAACCTTGGTCCGACTCAATACTACGAGGGAGTCCCCATCTAGTGAAAATTTGCTGGGTTAGAATTTTTGCTGTCGTTTTAGTCATGTTCGTCCTGGAAGGAAATGCTTCCACCCATTTTGTGAAGGTGTCGATCACAACCAACACATATTTCAATCCATTTCTGCAGGGGGGGAGGGGATCAATGTAATCTAATTGTAAGTTCGTCCATGGGCCATTAACAGGGCGGGTGTGTCTTAGCTGACCTTTCTTTGCGTATCTGTCTGGGTGCAAATTAAACAATTTTCAATGGAGTGGGTTACATCAGTTTTTAAATCGGGCCACCAGCAAAGAGGTCTGTGGTGGGCAAGGGTGGGTTCTATCCCTAGGTGTTCGTGTCCATCATGGAATTTACAAGTAATCTCGTGCCTGTCCTGGGTGGGGACCACATAAATACCATTCTTTAATATGATTCTGTCGTGTACCGTTAAAGTGTCTTTGAACCTATCATAGGGAGCTGGGAAGTCTCCTTTCAAAATTTCTTTAAGCGTGTCGTCTTCCTTTTGTGCCTGTGCCAAATCTTGAATATTAGTCTGTGAGACCTGGACCGCGTGTACTGGGGCATTCTCGGGGGGTTGCCAAAAGTGGCCATGTCGTGAGCCTGCTTTTGCTAGGGTGCCTGCTTTTACGTTACCGGGTGGGGAGGAACGATGATGGCTTCTAACTTTTATGATTCCATATTTGCGATCATTAGCTTCTTTGAGAATGTGTTTCAGTAATGGCGCTGAGGGTAGGGGTTTTCCGTCGGCGGATATAAATCCTCTAGATTCCCACAGGGACAGGAATTCTGTCAAGCTGTTGCAAACATGCAAACTGTCCGAATAAATGTCTGCTGGGGTCGGGAATGAATCTGGGTGCTGTACAATGTTTGCAATGGCTGCTAACTCGGCTGCCTGCGAACCTAAATGTCCTGGCAACTTTAACGATATCTCCTCTAATGCACGTCCCTGCGCATCCTCTACATATATGCCACATCCTGTAATCCATTTTCCATTATCAATGGTGGAGAATCATAGAAGTTTACAGCATGGAAACAGGCACTTCGGCCCAACCAGTCCATGCCGCCCAGTTTTTACCATTAAGCGAGTCCCAGTTGCCCGCACTTGGCCCATAACCCTCTATACCCATCTTACCCATGTAACTATCTAAATGCTTTTTAAAAGACACAATTGTACCCGCCTCTACTACTACCTCTGGCAGCCCATTCCAGACACTCACTACCCTCTGAGTGAAGAAATTGCCCCTCTGGGTCCTTCTGAATCTCTCCCCTCTCACCTTAAACCGATGCCCTCTAGTTATAGACTCCCCTACCTTTGGGAAAAGATGTTGACTATCTACCTGATCTATGCCCCTCATTATTTTATAGACCTCTATAAGATCACCCCTAAGCCTCCTACGCTCCAGGGAAAAATGTCCCAGTCTATCCAGCCTCTCCTTATAACTCAAACCATCAAGTCCCGGCAACATCCTAGTAAATCTTTTCTGCACTCTTTCTATTTTAATAATATCCTTTCTATAATAGGGTGACCAGAACTGCACACAGTATTCCAAGTGTGGCCGTACCAATGTCTTGTACAACTTCAACAAGACGTCCCAACTCCTGTATTCAATATTCTGACCAATGAAACCAAGCATGCCGAATGCCTTCTTCACCACCCTGTCCACCTGCGACTCCACCTTCAAGGAGCTATGAACCTGTACTCCTAGATCTCTTTGTTCTATAACTCTCCCCAACGCCATACCATGAACTGAGTATGTCCTGGCCTGATTCGATCTGCCAAAATGCATCACCTCACATTTATCTAAATTAAACTCCATCTGCCATTCGTCGGCCCACTGGCCTAATTGATCAAGATCCCGTTGCAATCCTAGATAACCTTCTTCACTATCCACTGTGCCACCAATCTTGGTATCATCTGCAAACATACTAACCATGCCTCCTAAATTCTCATCCAAATCATTAATATAAATCACAAATAACAGTGGACCCAGCACCGATCCCTGAGGCACACCACTGGTCACAGGCCTCCAGTTTGAAAAACAACCCTCTACAACCACCCTCTGCCTTCTGTCGTCCAGCCAATTTTGAATCCAATTGGCAACCTCACCCTGGATCCCGTGAGCTTTAACCTTCTGCAACAACCTACCATGCGGTACCTTGTCAAAGGCTTTGCTAAAGTCCATGTAGACAACGTCTACTGCACTGCCCTCATCTACCTTCTTGGTCACCCCCTCAAAAAACTCTATCAAATTTGTGAGACATGATTTTCCACGCACAAAGCCATGCTGACTGCCCCAAATCAGTCCTTGCCTCTCTAAATGCTTGTAGATCCTGTCTCTCAGAATACCTTCTAGCAATTTACCTACTACAGGCGTTAGGCTCACCGGTCTGTAGTTCCCAGGCTTTTCCCTGCTGCCCTTCTTAAACAAGGGCACAACATTCGCCACTCTCCAATCTTCAGGCACCTCACCTGTGGCTGCCGATGATTCAAATATCTCTGTTAGGGGACCCGCAATTTCCTCCCTAGCCTCCCACAACATCCTGGGATACATTTCATCAGGTCCCGGGGATTTATCTACCTTGATGCGCTTTAAGACTTCCAGCAACTCCTCCTCTGTAATATGCACACTTCTCAAGACATCACTATTTATTTCCCTTAGTTTCCTAACATCCATGCCTTTCTCCACCGTGAATACCGATGAGAAATATTCATTCAGGATCTCACCCAACTCTTGTGGCTCTGCACATAGATGTCCTTGTTGATCCTTAAGAGGCCCTACTCTGTCCCTAGTTACTCTTTTCCCCTTTATGTATCTGTAGAATCTCTTTGGATTCTCCCTTGCATTATTTGCCAAAGCAATTTCATGTCCCTTTTTTGCCCTCCTGATTTCCCTCTTAACTCTATTTCGACAATCTCCATACTCTTCAAGGGATCCACTTGATCCCAGTTGCTTATGTACGTCATATGCCTCCTTCTTCTTTTTGACCAGAGTCTCAATATCTCGAGTCATCCAGGGTTCCCTACTTCTACCAGCCTTGCCCTTCACTCTAAAGGGAATGTGCTTACCCTGCACCCTGGTTAACACATTTTTAAAAGCCTCCCATTTACCAGCCGTCCCTTTGCCTGCCAACAGTCTCCCCCAATCTACCTCTGCAAGTTCCTGTCTGATACCATCAAAATTGGCCTTGCCCCAATTAAGAATGTTAACTCTTGGGTCAGACCTATCATTCTCCATAGCTATCTTAAAACTAATGGAGTTATGGTCACTTGTCCCAAAGTGATCCCTCACTAACACTTCTGTCACTTGCCCTTCCTTATTTCCCAAGACGAGGTCAAGTTTTGCCCCCTCTCTAGTCGGACCATCCACATACTGAATGAGAAATTCCTCCTGAATACGCTTAACAAATTTCCCTCCATCCAAGCCCCTAATGCTATGGCTGTCACAGTCAATGTTGGGAAAGTTAAAGTCCCCTACTACTACCACCCTATTATTCTTGCAGCTATCTGTAATCTCCTTACATATTTGCTCCTCAATTTCCCGCTGACTATTTGGGGGCCTGTAGTACAATCCTACCAAGGTGATCTCTCCCTTCTTATTTTTCAGTTCCACCCATATAGACTCAGTGGGCGAACCCTCGGATATATCCCCTCTAAGTACTGCCGTGATGTTCTCCCTAATCAAAATGCCACTCCCCCTCCTCTCTTACCTCCTGTTCTGTCCTTTCTATAGCATCTGTACCCCGGAACATTGAGCTGCCAGTCCTGCCCCTCCCTTAGCCATGTTTCAGTCATAGCTATAATATCCCAGTCCCATGTG
This sequence comes from Scyliorhinus torazame, assembly GCF_047496885.1. Taxonomy (NCBI): domain Eukaryota; kingdom Metazoa; phylum Chordata; class Chondrichthyes; order Carcharhiniformes; family Scyliorhinidae; genus Scyliorhinus; species Scyliorhinus torazame. The sequence continues at coordinate 180,921,038 of NC_092713.1, forward strand.
CCCGTCCATGCCCTGAGTTCATCCGCTTTGCCCGTCAGGCCCCTTGCATTGAAATAAATGCAGTTTAATGTAGACTTTCCTTGCTCTCTGCCCTGCTTTCTCTGGTCATGCTTTACACACTCTCCCTTCCTGCCTTTTGTTTCTGTCCCCACTGACTTCCTACATCGGTTCCCATCCCCCTGCCACATTAGTTTAAACCCTCCCCAACTGCACTAGCAAACACACCCCCGAGAACATTGGTTCCGGTCCCACCCAGATGCAGACCGTCCGATTTGTACAGGTCGCACCTCCCCCAGAACCGGTCCCAATGTCCCAGGAATTTGAAACCCTCCCTCTTGCACCATCTCTCAAGCCACGTATTCATCCTAGCTATCCTGTCATTCCTACTCTGACTATCACGTGGCACTGGTAGCAATCCTGAGATTACTACCTTTGAGGTCCTACTTTTTAGTTTAACTCCTAACTCCCTAAATTCAGAGAGGTGTCGTCTACGTAAGTTTTTAGAGCTTTATCTATGGGCTGGGTTCTCTGTGGTCGGATGCCTGTCTTTTTCGGTAACGATTTGGGGATAAAGGGTCCTGTGTTGTGCTTGGCTGCAATGATTTCACACTCATATGGGGTTCCTGCATATTGTAAATTATAGGCCCGAACCGTGTGCGTCTTTGTCCTCTTTACCGCAATGTTGCGTCCTTGTAGGAGTAGGGTCCTACACGCTGCTCGAATTTGGCTTACTGTCCCGTCTTTTAGCCTACCGTCTAACAGTAGCTGTGTCGGGTTGTGCTCGGTCAAAATGGTTACGGGGTTGAGTCCTGTTATGTACGACAAGTACTGAACAGCCCAAAAAACTGTGAGCAAGTGCCTTTCGCAGGCTGAAAATCCTTGCTCTACCAAATCTAAAACTCGTGAGGCATAGGCTACGGGTCCTAAACAATCGTGCCTTTCCTGGAGAAGTACGGCCAAAAGGGTTCGGTCGGTGGTCGCTACCTCTATTGCGGATGGGGAGTGTGGATCTGGTGCCTGCAAAGGGAGGGCTGTACTTAGGGTGCGTTTCAATGTATCAACAGCATCCGTGTGCTGTGGAAGCCATTTCCATGGGGCCTGTTTCTTAAGGAGTTCGGAAAATGGGGCTTCCTTTGTGGCGAAATCGTCTATATGGTTCCTGCAGTAACCAACCAGTCCTAAAAATGACCAGAGTGCTGTAACATTATGGGGCAAGGGCAATTTAACAATTGAATCTATGCATTTTTGCTCTATCTCACGCTTACCATGCGTTATGACTGTTCCTAAATAAGTGACCTTTTCTTGGAGAATTTGGGCTTTTTGGGGGTTGATTTTACATCCAATTTCTTTTAGGAGAGTGAGTAGTTCTGAAAGAAGCGAAATGTGCTCTTCCTTGGTGTCAGTCTGTAGGAGCAAGTCGTCCACATACTGAACGAGGCATTCGGGTCGGGAAACTTTTGCTAATCCGTTCGCCAAATGGCGGTGAAAAATGGAGGAGGAGTTGTGGAAGACATGTCCATGTGGACTGCTGTCCCTGGAAGGTGAACGCAAATTTATACTGGCATATTTTATCCAGTGGAATGGACCAAAAGCCATTGCTAATGTCCAGAACCGTGAAAAGTTTTGACTGTAGTCCCTGCTTTAACATGGTCTCGGGACTCATGGCAACGGTGGAGGCTGCTAACAGAGTTACTTTGTTTAATTCTCTCTCATTGATGGTCAGTCTCCATGAACCATCTGGTTTTCTTACGGGCCAAATCGGGGCATTGTTTGTTCAGGCTACGGGCCGAATTAGACCTTGATCCAATAAACTTTGAATCACCTTAGCTACCTCTCCCTTGGCTTGCTGTGGAAAACCGTATTGTTTCTGGGGCTTGGGATCGGGACCTGTTATGGTGGCCATTCCTGGAATTTTACTGGAATCGTGCTTGTGCTGGGCAAAAGATGCTTTGTGTCTCTTCAAGACTTCCCTAACTGTTTTGTCCATGGTAATGGTTGGTGGATCAAACCAGTAATCTCCCACTGAGCTAATCCTGTATTCGTAGTCTCCTGTGAGCGTGGCGGGGCTCATGCTGCTCTAGCCATTTTCCACACACACTTATTTACAGGGTTGAAAGAAAGGTTGTGTGAGCTCATGAAATCTATCCCCAAAATGTTCTCTGCTGTCTGGGGTAAATCTACCAAAACGACTGAGTGCTTAGTTCTAATGTTACCGATCTGAATATCCACAGGGGCCGTAATGTGTCCCTGCTGGGGGTGTCCTGTAAATCCACTAAGAGTGATAGTGTCTGTAGTGGGCCATATATCTCGTTGGTACATCGTGGAGGAGTTTAACGTGATTCTGGACCCTCCTGTGTCCCAAAGGAATTCTACTGGGTGTCCCCAGATTGTGCCCGTGACTGCCGTCTTCCGGACTTGTCCCAAAGCGTGTCGCAGACCCAAGTTGGGGAGTCCGAACACTGTCAATCAGTGCCATTTATGGCCAAATTGTCTGAACGGGCGCTAACGCTGTGGACAGGCCTGGCATTGTTTCTATGTTGGGCATTTGTGGGCTGATTCTGTTGCTGTTTCGGGGGGGCATTGCATTCTCGGGAGTAATGTCCCTTCTGTCCACAATTATAGCATTTCTATGCTTTATGGTGCTGTGCGTTATTTCTACCTTCATTTACCCATGCGGGGTCTTGATGTGTCCTTACTGGATTCATGTTGGCGTCTACTTTCTCCTGCTCTGCCTTGTTATATAGGGATTGTTGCCAAGCTCTAGAGAGTCTCTTCAGGACCCACACTTCATTGTTTGCAGGATCTGAGGGGTCGTAATTTGTACATGCCTTTTGTCCTGCCTCCGTGGCGTGGAAGATTAAAATATGGGTACATTTGGCTGTATTGTCTGCAGTTAAATGGGCGCAAGTTAAATCACCAAATACTGCTGTGCAGTGTATCCAGAGGCATCCAGCAAATGCTGTTGGATGCCCTCCTTTCTTCTGCCTACATCGGTTGAGTCCTTCTACTGGATCTCCTCTATTATACAAACAAACAAAGAACAAAGAAATGTACAGCACAGGAACAGGCCCTTCGGCCCTCCAAGCCCGTGCCGACCATGCTGCCCGACTAAACTACAATCTTCTACACTTCCTGGGTCCGTATCCTTCTACTCCCATCCTATTCATATATTTGTCAAGATGCCCCTTAAATGTCCCTATCGTCCCTGCTTCCACTACCTCCTCCGGTAGCGAGTTCCAGGCACCCACTACACTCTGCGTAAAAAACTTGCCTCGTACATCTACTCAAAACCTTGCCCCTCTCACCTTAAACCTATGCCCCCTAGTAATTGACCCCTCTACCCTGGGGAAAAGCCTCTGACTATCCACTCTGTCTATGCCCCTCATAATTTTGTATACCTCTATCAGGTCTGCCCTCAACCTCCTTCATTCCAGTGAGAACAAACCGAGTTTATTCATCCGCTCCTCATATCTAATGCCCTCCATACCAGGCAACATTCTGGTAAATCTCTTCTGCACCCTCTCTAAAGCCTCCACATCCTTCTGGTAGTGTGGCGACCAGAATTGAACACTATACTCCAAGTGTGGCCTAACTAAGGTTCTATACAGCTGCAACATGACTTGCCAATTTTTATACTCAATGCCCTGGCCAATGAAGGCAAGCATGCCGTATGCCTTCTTGACTACCTTCTCCACCTGTGTTGCCCCTTTCAATGACCTGTAGACCTGTACTCCTAGATCTCTTTGACTTTCAATACTCTTGAGGGTTCTACCATTCACTGTATATTCCCTACCTGCATTAGACCTTCCAAAATGCATTACCTCACATTTGTCCGGATTAAACTCCATCTGCCATCTCTCCGCCCAAGTCTCCAGACAATCTAAATCCTGCTGTATCCTCCGACAGTCTTCATCGCTATCCGCAATTCCACCAACCTTTGTGTCATCTGCAAACTTACTAATCAGACCAGTTACATTTTCCTCCAAATCATTTATATATACTACAAAGAGCAAAGGTCCCAGCACTGATCCCTGTGGAACACCACTGGTCACAGCCCTCCAATTAGAAACGCATCCCTCCAGTGCTACTCTCTGCCTTCTATGGCCTAGCCAGTTCTGTATCCACCTTGCCAGCTCACCCCTGATCCCGTGTGACTTCACCTTTTGTACTAGTCTACCATGAGGGACCTTGTCAAAGGCCTTACTGAAGTCCATATAGACAACATCTACTGCCCTACCTGCATCAATCATCTTAGTGACCTCCTCGAAAAACTCTATCAAGTTAGTGAGACACGACCTCCCCTTCACAAAACCATGCTGCCTCTCACTAATACGTCCATTTGCTTCCAAATGGGAGTAGATCCTGTCTCGAAGAATTCTCTCCAGTAATTTCCCTACCACTGAAGTAAGGCTCACCGGCCTGTAGTTCCCGGGATTATCCTTGCTACCCTTCTTAAACAGAGGAACAACATTGGCTATTCTCCAGTCCTCCGGGACATCCCCTGAAGACAGCGAGGATCCAAAGATTTCTGTCAAGGCCTCAGCAATTTCCTCTCCAGCCTCCTTCAGTATTCTGGGGTAGATCCCATCAGGCCCTGGGGACTTATCTACCGGGGACACCCAACACCTCGTCTTTTTGGATCACAATGTGACCCAGGCTATCTACACCCCCTTCTCCAGACTCAACATCTACCAATTCCTTCTCTTTGGTGAATATTGATGCAAAGTATTCATTTAGTACCTCACCCATTTCCTCTGGCTCCACACATAGATTCCCTTGCCTATCCTTCAGTGGGCCAACCCTTTCCCTGGCTACCCTCTTGCTTTTTATGTACGTGTAAAAAGCCTTGGGATTTTCCTTAACCCTATTTGCCAATTACTTTTCGTGACCCCTTCTAGCCCTCCTGACTCCTTGCTAAAGTTCCTTCCTACTTTCCCTATATTCCACGCAGGCTTCGTCTGTTCCCAGCCTTTTAGCCCTGACAAATGCCTCCTTTTTCTTTTTGACGAGGCCTACAATATCACTCGTCATCCAAGGTTCCCGAAAATTGCCGTATTTATCTTTCTTCCTCACAGGAACATGCCGGTCCTGTATTCCTTTCAACTGCCACTTGAAAGCCTCCCACATGTCAGATGTTGATTTGCCCTCAAACATCCGCCCCCAATCTATGTTCTTCAGTTCCCGCCTAATATTGTTATAATTAGCCTTCCCCCAATTTAGCACATTCATCCTCGGACCACTCTTATCCTTGTCCACCAGTACTTTAAAACTTACTGAATTGTGGTCACTGTTACCGAAATGCTCCCCTACTGAAACATCTACCACCTGGCCGGGCTCATTCCCCAATACCAGGTCCAGTACCGCCCCTTCCCTAGTTGGACTGTCTACATATTGTTTTAAGAAGCCCTCCTGGATGCTCCTTACAAACTCCGCCCCGTCTAAGCCCCTGGCACTAAGTGAGTCCCAGTCAATATTGGGGAAGTTGAAGTCTCCCATCACCACAACCCTGTTGTTTTTACTCTTTTCCAAAATCTGTCTACCTATCTGCTCCTCTATCTCCCGCTGGCTGTTGGGAGGCCTGTAGTATACCCCCAACATTGCGACTGCACCCTTCTTATTCCTGATCTCTACCCATATAGCCTCACTGCCCTCTGAGGTGTCCTCTCGCAGTACAGCTGTGATATTCTCCCGAACAAGTAGCGCAACTCCGCCTCCCCTTTTACATCCCCCTCTATCCCGCCTGAAACATCTAAATCCTGGAACGTTTAGCTGCCAATCCTGCCCTTCCCTCAACCAGGTCTCTGTAATGGCAACAACATCATAGTTCCAAGTACTAATCCAAGCTCTAAGTTCATCTGCCTTACCCGTAATGCTCCTTGCATTAAAACATATGCACTTCAGGCCACTAGACCCGCTGTGTTCAGCAACTTCTCCCTGTCTGCTCTGCCTCAGAGCCACACTGTCCCTATTCCCTAATTCTCCCTCAATGCTCTCACCTTCTGACCTATTGCTCCCGTGCCCACCCCCCTGGCATACTAGTTTAAACCCTCCCATGTGACACTAGCAAACCTCGCGGCCAGGATATTTATGCCTCTCCGGTTTAGATGCAACCCGTCCTTCTTATACAGGTCACACCTGCCCCGGAAGAACTCCCAGTGGTCCAGATAATGGAAACCCTCCCTCCTACACCAGCTGTTTAGCCACGTGTTTAGCTGCTCTATCTTCCTATTTCTAGCCTCACTGGCACGTGGCACAGGGAGTAATCCCGAGATTACAACCCGAGAGGTCCTGTCTTTTAACTTTCTGCCTAGCTCCCTGAACTCCTGCTGCAGGACCTCATGCCCCTTCCTGCCTATGTCGTTAGTACCAATATGTACAACGACCTCTGCCTGTTTGCCCTCCCCCTTCAGGATGCCCTCTACCCGTTCGGAGACATCCTGGACCCTGGCACCAGGGAGGCAACATACCATCCTGGAGTCTCTTTCACGTCCACAGAAGCGCCTATCTGTGCCCCTGACTATTGAGTCCCCTATTACTATTACTCTTCTGCGCTTTGACCCTTCCTTCTGAACATCAGAGCCAGCCGTGGTGCCACTGCTCTGGCTGCTGCTGTTTTCCCCTGATAGGCTATCCCCCCCGACAGTATCCAAAGGAATCCAAAGGAATATTATAGCCAATTGCATCTAGGATGGCTGTTTTCATATCCTGGAGGCTACCTCCTCCTACATTTTGTGGGTCGGGAAGGGCTGAACTAACAGACGGGTCAAGGCTCATTACTATGAGTTTCATTTCTTCCTGCTCGTCCAGACCGTACATGACTGTCTGTTACCTAACTCGCTCAAAGAAATGGTGTGGGTCTGATGTGGGGTGAAAGGTTTCTATTTTATCATGGGCCTGGTTAGTGGGGTCGTGTACACAAAATCGGGTTGGTCTTCTGTAGGTCCTCTGCGCTGCGTGGTGACTGGATTCATAGTGTTGGGTGCTGCCTGTGCAGTCGGTGGTGCGGGTGCTTTCCTTTTCGGGACCTGGGGGGCTCTATTCTGAATTTGTCTCATTTACATATCGATGGGCAATTTTGTTAAGTTCCTGCCAATCGGGGCCATCTTCCTGGTCTAAATTTGGTCCAAAGGTATCTCTGAACCCATTCTGAACTGAGAGCAGTGATTGCAATCTTGCAATTTGCTGCCTGCATTTGTCATGGTCGACCGAACTCTGCCTTTGTTCCATCGTGGAACTGTGGAGTGTTCGTAGGGCTGCCTTTAAGTTCCCGCATTGCTTTTTCAATTGTTCGACTTGGTGTTCTGTTTCTTCTCTTACCAAAACTGCACGTTGCGTGTCTTGGTAGGCCTTATCATATTGGATCTGAAAGCTGCTTAGGTGGGCGAGACAAGATTGGTGTGCCCGTTTGACATCAGCCATCTCCTTGTCCTTCGCTGCTAGCTGCTCTCAGAGTTGCTCATTTACTTTCTCACACTCGCTAACATTTCCCTCACTACTCTTCTCTTTCCCGTCAAGCTGTCTGCGGAGCATCCTCATGACCTCCTTTGTGCGTCGCAGTTGTGCCAAACAGGACACGATTGCCATCGGCTTACAAACTCTACTTAAATTCTTTTTATGGATCTCGGTCAGGTTATCCCACCAAGTTTATCCTATACTACCAGGACCTGTCTCTTCATTTGCACAAAACTCAGACCAAAGGGTCCTTTCCCCTTTAGGTACTTCCTAATTTCCTCTTCCCATATGGGACACTGTTCTGCTCTATTGGCCGCTGCGACCTCGTGTTCCTTTGGGTACATTGCCTTCATTTCCATCTCTACCGTAATCTCTGTATCTCTACTGTAATCTCTGTATCTCTACCGGGAATTTGGGCCAGAGGGAATAAAGCTGTGATGCAAACAGCGGGTATGGCCTAGGCTATTTTCCGGTTCACACAACTCCCGAAAGTTTCACGCAAGAAAATCTATCGAGTTTAAGTTATATCCTTTGTTAATACGCATGCAAGTTACACACGTCCGAATCTTGGAGGTTTGATCGATACTGGTCTTACGCTTGTGGTTTCTTTTACTTTTCCAATTTTGATTTCTAATTCAAACGTTTTGTGGGTTCTCTCGGAGTGACAAAATCACTTCTGGGTCGAATCCCACCAGTCACCAATAACTTGACTTTTTTACTCGCTATAAATATGGCAGTCAATAAGGTTGCCCTTACGCCGAGGTCCCAGGTTCGATCCCGGCTCTGGGTCACTGTCTGTGTGGAGGTTTCACATTCTCCCCGTGTTTGCGTGGGTTTCACCCCCACAACCCAAAAGATGTGCAGGCTAGGTAGATTGAACACGCTAAATTGCCCCTTAATTGGAAAAAAATAATTGGATACTCTAAATTTTTTTTTTTTTAATTAAAAATAAGGTTGCCCTTGGTTGTCTAGAAACTGATATTATATTGCTTTCAGATTCACCAGGTATCAAATGATACCACCACAAGGTTCAACCGGATATCGATCAAAGAAAACAACCAGTTAGTTAGTTCAAGTTCAATAATACTTTATTTACACACAAGGTTACTTATACATGCAACATGAACACTACTACTTAAAATACACCTAACAACTATGACAACCTGTACTTAACTTCAGGCTTAGGTCAGAGGAACAGTGGCCTTTGATCAAATCTGGACCCGCAGGGTCTGGAGCAGTAACTGCTGTTCAGCTGGGCTCATCCGTCTGGTTTTGAACTTGGACTTGCTTCTGGTCGTGGTGCTGCGATTGGAGATGGATGTTGCCGGAGCGCCAGGCCGAAAAGAGATCGAACACACGGCAGTGTCTCTCTTTATCCTTGGGGGGGGGTTGCGCTCTTTTGGGCGGTCCTTAGGTTTGGACCCAATTAATTGGGCAGTTCTCGATCACTGCTTTTGATCTGAGCCAATAAAGGGGAGGATGCCTTGATGGCTGGGCATGTCCTAAGCTGTCATTGACCTTGCTGTTTTATGCTTCCTGAGTAAAGGGAGTGGTGCCGAAATGTCTGGACTTGTATCGGTTACCTGAGTATCAATTTTTTGTCATACAGAGATGGCCCATTAAAATGCTAATCGGTTGGGGGGTTTCAGAATGAGATATCACAATAATCCAAATTACTCAAACCTCTGGTTATGTATTGGAAATGTTTCAAGATTGGTCCAATATGTTTGACCATGAATCAACAATGATTTTGTTTCAGTGGAGGATTTGAGGACATGACTGCTGTTAGCAAAAGAAAAGTTCAACGTATTTAGTATAAATTGAATAATGCTTTGAATTTTAAATGATTTCATATTAGCTAACACATATTAATAGCTTGTCTGAAGATCTAAGAGTTTTAACTTCATTAAATATATTTTTATTTTCCTCCTTCACTGTCTAATTGAAATGAATTCTCCTGTTTTTGATTTCAATGACTGCATTAAAAACACATAGAAAGAGAGATACTGATCATATCAAAAGAAAATAGCTTATTTGCACGTTGCTTTAAGAATTTTCAAATGTTAAAGAGAATATTAGGTTCTTGTGAAAATCTTAACTGTTTTACAAAGGTCGTGAGCCCTGACATTAGCCCCAATCTTTACTGCTTCTTTGACTAAGAAATTTTTCACGGTCTCCTAAATTATTTTTACGTTTGTGGTTTCATAGAATTTCATAGACTTTACAATGTAGAAGGAGGCCATTCGGCCAATCGAGTCTGCACCGGCTCTTGGAAAGAGCACCCAAGGTCAACACCTCCACCCTATCCCCATAACCCAGTAACCCCACCCAACCCTAAGGGCAATTTTGGACACTAAGGGCAATTTCTAATGGCCAATCCACCTAACCTGCACATCTTTGGACTGTGGGAGGAAACCGGAGCACCCGGGGGAAACCCATGCACACACGGGGAGGATGTGCAGACTCCGCACAGACAGTGACCCAAGCCGGAATCGAACCTGGGACCCTGGAGCTGTGAAGCAATTGTGCCATCCACAATGCTACCATGCTGCCCTCAATGTAGATAACTCATCATGGCACTTTCCAGTCCTCCATGTCCTGCACTCTTATTCCAGCCTCAGCAGCATTTTTTCCCACTCCAGCCTCAGCAGCGTTTTTGCCCTCCTGGTCTGTGTATTAACATCAGTCAACCTTCGGCTGCCTCCATTAATCCCTTACAGTCTTGTTTTTATTTTTAAGTTATGAAATTTACGTGATTGTGGGCAACATTTTAGTTCAACAGAAATTTATGGAGGGTGAGAGAAAGATGCATACAAAATGATCAGGGGGTTGGATAGGGTGGACAGTGAGAGCCTTCTCCCGCGGATGGATATGGCTGGCACGAGGGGACATAACTTTAAACTGAGGGGTAATAGATATAGGACAGAGGTCAGAGGTAGGTTCTTTACGCAAAGAGTAGTGAGGCCGTGGAATGCCCTACCTGCTACAGTAGTGAACTCGCCAACATTGAGGGCATTTAAAAGTTTATTGGATCAACATATGGATGATAATGGCATAGTGTAGGTTAGATGGCTTTTGTTTCGGTGCAACATCGTGGGCCGAAGGGCCTGTACTGCGCTGTATTGTTCTATGTTCTATGTTCTATACAACAAAGAAAAGTCACCTGAGGAAGGAGCAGTGCTCCAAAAGCTAGTGATTCAAAACAAACCGGTTGGACTTTAACCTGGTGTTGTAAGACCAGCCCAGCAACAGGCCCTTCGACCCTCCAAGCCTGAGCCGATCATGATGCCCTAACTAAAAAAAAACCTTCTGCCCTTACTCGGTCTGTATCCCTCTATTTCCTCCCTCTTCATATATGCCACTTAAATGTTGCTAATGTGCCTGCTTCCACCACATCCTCTGGCAGCGCGTTCCAGGCAGCCATCACTTTCTGCGTGAAAAACGTACCCCTTGCATCTCCCTTAAACGTTCCTCCTCTCACCTTAAACCTGTGCCCCCTTGTAATTGACACTTTCACCCTTGGAAAAAGCCTCTGACTGTCCACCCTGTCTATGTCTCATAATTTTGTAGACGTCTATCAGGTCTCCCTTCAGCCTCCGTCTTTCCAGTGAAAACAATCCTAGTTTATTCAACCTCTCCTCATAGCCAACACTCTCAAGACCAGGCAATGTCCTGGTGAACATTCTTTGCACTGTCTCCAAAGGTTCCATATCCTTCTGATAATGTGGTGACCAGAACTGCACGCAATACCAAAATGCGGCCTAACCAAGGTTTTATATAGCTACAACATGATTTCCCATCTGTTGTACTCAATGCCCCAGCTGATGAATGCAAGCATGCCATATGCCATCTTAATCACCTTGGCCACCTGTGTTGCCACTTTTAGGAAATTGTGGACCTGCACGCCCAGATCCCTCTGTATGTTAGTGTTCTTAAGGGTTAAACAACAAAGAACAATACAGCACAGGAACAGGACCTTCGGCCCTCCAAGCCTGCCCCAATCACGTGTCCTATCTAGATCTGTAGATCTGAAGCCTGTATCCTTCTATACCCCGTCTGTTCATAAATAAGTCTTAAAGGTCGCTAACGTATCTGCCTCAGCCACCTCACTTGGCAGTTCATTCCAGGCCACCACCACCCTCTGTGTAAAAAAAATTCCCCCTCACATCCCCTCCACTGAACCTTTCCCCCCCTCACCTTGAACCTGTGCCCCCTTGTAATTGTCATTTCCACCCTGGGAAAAAGCCTCCAACTGTTCACCCTATCTATACCCCTAATAATTTTACAAACTTTTACCAGGTCGCCCCTCAGTCTCCATCTCTCTAGGGAGAACAATCCCAGTTCATTCAATCTCTCCACATAGTTCATACCCCCCATACCAGGCACATCCTGATAAACGTTTTCTGTACTCTCTCCAAAGCCTCCATGTCCTTCTGGTAGTGTGATGACCAGAATTAGACGTAGTATTCCAAATGTGGCCAAACCAAAATTCTATAAAATTGTAACATAATTTTTGAGCTTTTATACTCAATATCCCGTCCTATGAAGGCAAGCATGCCATATGTTTTCTTTACCACCATTTCCACCTGTGATACCACTTTTAAGGATCTGTGGACCTGCACACCCAGATCTCTCTGTGTTTCTATGCTCCTGATGGTTCTGCCATTTATAGTATAATTCATACCTAGATTTGATCCTCCAAAATGCATCACCTTGCATTTGTCCGGATTAAACTTCATCTGCCATTTCTGTGCCCAAGTCTCCAATCTATCTATATCCTGTTGTATCCTCTGACAATCCGAGGCACTATCCTAGGCACCAATCTTTGTGAAAGGTAGAGACAGCAAATATTCACACAATTAAAGAAAAATCTGATTTACAAAAAGAACTGGAGGAAAGGAAAATATAACAGAAATATAGGCGATAAATGTTGTGGTGAGTACATACTTCACTATTATTTTATGATCATTTAATGTGTTGCAATAAAACCCTCTTTTTTTTTAGTTGCAGCACTCACCTAAACTATTTATTTTAATTTGATCATATTAAGCCGTCATATAACATCATGTAATGCATCTTTATAGAACATATCAAAGAGTAGTTAAGTACCAACATAAAGATTTGTGTTACCCTCTTGACTGCTCATGTTTGTTAAGCATTCATTGGACCCAGTTCAGACTACTAATTAACAAGCACCGTTATGCTATTAAAAGCAGATGTGGACAAATATGAATCCCATTCGATTGAAGTTTAGGGCTCTACTGTTTGACAAGGGGACTTTTAATTGTGGAGATCTAAAATTAAAACAGGATTCTAAAATAAAAAAGATGGATCAGCTGTTGAAAGAAAAATCCAAGTAACATTGTTTTGACAGTAATCCTTCAACAGAACTTTAAACCTTTTCCCATACAGTTGTTGGTTGAACCTGTTTACAGCCTGCTTTTTCTGTGAGCTTTATCAAATTAATTTAATAAATTTACATTCTCGTGAAGTATTTAGACTTACACAAAAGCAGATGTAATGACACAATTTACATCATAATTTAAACCTCTTTATCATTTTTATTCTGATGCAAGCATCAAATAGGTGATGAAGCCCTTTGGCAAGTGCAGCAGTTAATTGTAAAATATTTTTAAAGTGACCTATTAATGCTCACCTCTTTAAATATAAGAAAGAGAAACACTGGTGAAGCCATTCCCTCTCAAATCTCGATTCGGATCCAGAACAAAATCAGTCTGTCCCATTAGAGAAGTGTTTTTCAAACGTTTTTCTGGTGACCAATTTTTACAGAATGGTCGCCTCTTGTGACCCACATCAGATTCGCAATAGATTCTCCATAGTTACTTTTAAAATTGTCACACATTGTTGGGACTTCTGTATTATTAAATGTAAAAGTTGTAATTTGCGCTGCTCTTTCACCTTAAAGGACAGCTCTACCCTGACACCTTGCTACAGGGTGTAACTCAGGATTATTTTATATCTTCACACCCATTGTTAGCATTTGCATAAGTGCGTGCAAGCCCTGGAAAGATTAACAGGCTCAATATTACAGTTTTAACAATGTCATGTTCACTCGTTCAAAACCTGACATTACCTCGGATAGGAAGTTAAACTTAAAACTTTCACTTCAGAAAAAAGAGCCCTAACGGCTGAACTAAAAACACAATCAGACAGAATGTCACTGGGTGTCTGTCAGTACCGTTTCCCAGGTAACAGACAGAAAACATGCTTAAAAAAACATGCTGGGCACAGCTCAGCTGACCAATATGCAAAATGTGCAAAGAGGTTCCATTCCATACACTTGCAACATTTTACTGGCTCCTGTACACATGAGTGTAGTTAAGTTGCCAGCTATTGCCATTCTTGGTGGACAATTGAAGTCCTGATAAAGGTTGATGCAAATATCCTTGCAGTACAGGAACCAATTCAGCTGATGGAGTCCATTTTTTAAATTAGTGGTTTAGGCGGGAACAGGAAGTCGACCTGCGGACGTCTGGTAAGACCCTCACCAATAAATTCTGGTGGAGAGGAAACCCGAGACACTACACGTGTAGTGTCTCCCACCCGCCCTACTCCTCTAACCTAATAATAAAACCCATTGGTCTGAGGTAAGTACCATATTTTATTATATTATTATTATTTTTTATTAAAAAATTTAATTTAGTTGTTAGCCAGATCTTGGTAGAAAGTTAGAGTAATGGCAGGGAAGGGAGTGCAATGTTCCTCCTGCAGGATGTTTGAGGTGAGGGATGCAGTTAGTGTCCCTGATGATTTTACCTGCAGGAAGTGCTGCCATCTCCAGCTCCTCCAAGACCGAGTTAGGGAACTGGAGCTGGAGTTGGAAGAACTTCGGATCATTCGGGAGGCAGAAGGGGTCATAGCTAGCAGCTTCAGGGAATTAGTTACACCAAAGATTGGAGATAGGTGGGTAACTGTAAGAGGGACTGGGAAAAAGCAATCAGTGCAGGGATCCCCTGCGGTCGTTCCCCTGAGAAACAAGTATACCGCTTTGGATACTTGTGGGGGGGACGACTTACCAGGGGTAAGCCATGGGGTACGGGCCTCTGGCACGGAGTCTGTCCCTGTTGCTCAGAAGGGAAGGGGGAAGAGGAGCAGAGCATTAGTAATTGGGGACTCTATAGTCAGGGGCACAGATAGGAGATTTTGTGGGAGCGTGAGAGACTCACGTTTGGTATGTTGCCTCCCAGGTGCAAGGGTACGTGATGTCTCAGATCGTGTTTTCCGGGTCCTTAGGGGGGAGGGGGAGCAGCCCCAAGTCGTGGTCCACATTGGCACCAACGACATAGGTAGGAAAGGGGACAAGGATGTCAGGCAGGCTTTCAGGGAGCTAGGATGGAAGCTCAGAACTAGAACAAACAGAGTTGTTATCTCTGGGTTGTTGCCCGTGCCACGTGATAGTGAGATGAGGAATAAGGAGAGAGAGCATTTAAACACGTGGCTACAGGGATGGTGCAGGCGGGAGGGATTCAGATTTTTGGATAACTGGGGCTCTTTCTGGGGAAGGTGGCACCTCTACAGACAGGATGGTCTACATCTGAACCTGAGGGGCACAAATATCCTGGGGGGGAGATTTGTTAGTGCTCTTTGGGGGGGTTTAAACTAATGCAGCAGGGGCATGGGAACCTGGATTGTAGTTTTAGGGTAAGGGAGAATGAGAGTATAGAGGTCAGGAGCACAGATTTGACGTCGCAGGAGGGGGCCAGTGTTCAGGTAGGTGGTTTGAAGTGTGTCTACTTCAATGCCAGGAGTATACGAAACAAGGTAGGGGAACTGGCAGCGTGGGTTGGTACCTGGGACTTCGATGTTGTGGCCATTTCGGAGACATGGATAGAGCAGGGACAGGAATGGATGTTGCAGGTTCCGGGGTTTAGGTGTTTTAGTAAGCTCAGAGAAGGAGGCAAAAGAGGGGGAGGTGTGGCGCTGCTAGTCAAGAGCAGTATTACGGTGGCGGAGAGGATGCTAGATGGGGACTCTTCTTCCGAGGTAGTATGGGCTGAAGTTAGAAACAGGAAAGGAGAGGTCACCCTGTTGGGAGTTTTTTATAGGCCTCCTAATAGTTCTAGGGATGTAGAGGAAAGGATGGCGAAGATGATTCTGGATATGAGCGAAAGTAACAGGGTAGTTATTATGGGAGACTTTAACTTTCCAAATATTGACTGGAAAAGATATAGTTCGAGTACAATAGATGGGTCGTTTTTTGTACAGTGTGTGCAGGAGGGTTTCCTGAAACAATATGTTGACAGGCCAACAAGAGGCGAGGCCACGTTGGATTTGGTTTTGGGTAATGAACCAGGCCAGGTGTTGGATTTGGAGGTAGGAGAGCACTTTGGGGACAGTGACCACAATTCGGTGACGTTTACGTTAATGATGGAAAGGGATAAGTATACACCGCAGGGCAAGAGTTATAGCTGGGGGAAGGGCAATTATGATGCCATTAGACGTGACTTGGGGGGGATAAGGTGGAGAAGTAGGCTGCAAGTGTTGGGCACACTGGATAAGTGGGGCTTGTTCAAGGATCAGCTACTGCGTGTTCTTGATAAGTATGTACCGGTCAGACAGGGAGGAAGGCGTCGAGCGAGGGAACCGTGGTTTACCAAGGAAGTGGAATCTCTTGTTAAGAGGAAGAAGAAGGCCTATGTGAAGATGAAGTGTGAAGTTTCGGTTGGGGCGATGGATAGTTACAAGGTAGCGAGGAAGGATCTAAAGAGAGAGCTAAGACGAGCAAGGAGGGGACATGAGAAGTATTTGGCAGGAAGGATCAAGGAAAACCCAAAAGCTTTCTATAGGTATGTCAGGAATAAGCAAATGACTAGGGAAAGAGTAGGACCAGTCAAGGACAGGGATGGGAAATTGTGTGTGGAGTCTGAAGAGATAGGCGAGATACTAAATGAATATTTTTCGTCAGGATTCACTCAGGAAAAAGAGAATGTTGTGGAAGAGAATGCTGAGCCCCAGGCTAATAGAATAGATGGCATTGAGGTACGTAGGGAAGAGGTGTTGGCAATTCTGGACAGGCTGAAAATAGATAAGTCCCCGGAACCTGATGGGATTTATCCTAGGATTCTCTGGGAGGCCAGGGAAGAGATTGCTGGACCTTTGGCTTTGATTTTTATGTCATCATTGGCTACAGGAATAGTGCCAGAGGACAGCAAATGTGGTCCTTTGTTCAAAAAGGGGAGCAGAGACAACCCCGGCAACTATAGACCGGTGAGCCTCACGTCTGTAGTGGGTAAAGTCTTGGAGGGGATTATAAGAGACAAGATTTATAATCATCTAGATAGGAATAATATGATCAGGGATAGTCAGCATGGCTTTGTGAAGGGTAGGTCATGCCTCACAAACCTTATTGAGTTCTTTGAGAAGGTGACTGAACAGGTAGACGAGGGTAGAGCAGTTGATGTGGTGTATATGGATTTCAGCAAAGCGTTTGATAAGGTTCCCCACGGTCGGCTATTGCAGAAAATACGGAGGCTGGGGATTGAGGGTGATTTAGAGATGTGGATCGGAAATTGGCTAGCTGAAAGAAGACAGAGGGTGGTGGTTGATGGGAAATGTTCAGAATGGAGTACAGTCACAAGTGGAGTACCACAAGGATCTGTTCTGGGGCCGTTGCTGTTTGTCATTTTTATCAATGACCTAGAGGAAGAAGCAGAAGGGTGGGTGAGTAAATTTGCAGACGATACTAAAGTCGGTGGTGTTGTCGATAGTGTGGAAGCATGTAGCAGGTTACAGAGGGATATAGATAAGCTGCAGAGCTGGGCTGAGAGGTGGCAAATGGAGTTTAATGTAGAGAAGTGTGAGGTGATTCACTTTGGAAGGAATAACAGGAATGCGGAATATTTGGCTAATGGTAAAGTTCTTGAAAGTGTGGATGAGCAGAGGGATCTAGGTGTCCATGTACATAGATCCCTGAAAGTTGCCACCCAGGTTGATAGGGTTGTGAAGAAGACCTATAGAGTGTTGGCCTTTATTGGTAGAGGGATTGAGTTCCGGAGTCGGGAGGTCATGTTGCAGCTGTACAGAACTCTGGTACGGCCGCATTTGGAGTATTGCGTACAGTTCTGGTCACCGCATTATAGGAAGGACGTGGAGGCTTTGGAGAGGGTGCAGAGGAGATTTACCAGGATGTTGCCTGGTATGGAGGGAAAATCTTATGAGGAAAGGCTGATGGACTTGAGGTTGTTTTCGTTGGAGAGAAGAAGGTTAAGAGGAGACTTAATAGAGGCATACAAAATGATCAGGGGGTTGGATAGGGTGGACAGTGAGAGCCTTCTCCCGCGGATGGATATGGCTGACACGAGGGGACATAACTTTAAACTGAGGGGTAATAGATATAGGACAGAGGTCAGAGGTAGGTTCTTTACGCAAAGAGTAGTGAGGCCGTGGAATGCCCTACCTGCTACAGTAGTGAACTCGCCAACATTGAGGGCATTTAGAAGTTTATTGGATAAACATATGGATGATAATGGCATAGTGTAGGTTAGATGGCTTTTGTTTCGGTGCAACATCGTGGGCCGAAAGGCCTGTACTGCGCTGTATTGTTCTATGTTCTATGTTCTATGTAGCCACATGGCAGAGACAGATACTTGGGAATAAGTACCTGGTAAGAGGGGGTGGATAGCAGCAGGGAGTTGATGAAAAAAAGAACCATTCTTGAAAGACAAGAGCCCTGTGTGGAGAGACAATAATTCGGAAGTGGATCTAGAGGCTTGTAGCAGTGGAGGAAGTTGTACGCCTGGGTTAACTGAGAGAATGATAAAGTGCATACATGGTTTGTTCGTGACACACTGAACTCAAGAAATGATACAGATCCCGACACTTACAGTAGCAGGATATGCCACACAAGAAGTATTTTACAGATCACTGGCTGCAAACTGCCCCAATTACATTGTGTTCCAGAAAGGCAAGGAAGTCCAAGGCCCTGCTTCTACATCAGCCTCATGTGGTCATACACAGTACTGCAGTAAGAATTTGCCCAGAGAAAAAGCGGAAAAAATGGCCAGGCGATCTTTGGTGACCTTTTTTGGCCATCAAAAATGATCATTTCTGGTGACCTTTTGGGAACCCATTCTACATTGTAGCCATCTAAGATGGCCACCTGCAAAGGACCATGGAAATTATGGCCAACCCAGGACTCAGACAGATACACAGCCTACGTGTATCTAAAACACAGGTAACCAGACCTGACCGAAACCCCCACTCGTTTACATTTTAATGGCTCATTTTCCCAGGACAATAGAACTCCAATGAAGCAACCGGTACAGCCACAGACTGATCGGCGCCACTCCCCTTGCTCAGAAAGCACAACTGCCAAGGTCAATGACTGCTAAGGACCCACCCAGTTACCAAGGCACCCCGCCGATTTATTGGCCAAAATCGAAGAGAGTGATCAGAGCCCTGTCGAACTATTGGGTCCACGGTTAAGGATCGCCCCCAAAGAGCGCAAAATCCCAGGGGGATAAAAGAGAGCGCAGCCATGTGTTCTGTCTCTCTTGGATCCGGCCTCTGCCTAATTCAATTGCAGCAGGAACAGTCAGCTAAGTTCAAGACCAACGATCGCTACCTGACGGATGAGCCCAGCAGAGACAGAGCCACTTTCTTCGAACCACCAAGTGAAATCCAGATAAAGACCTTTATCCATTTGCACAGTGCCGTTCTCCCTGAAGTTAAGTATAGGTTATTGTAGCTGATTGGTGTAGTTTAACTCATAGTAGATATTGTGTTTGCATGTTGAGATAACTCTTGTGTATGCAAATAAACCATCTTTTGAACTAACTAACTGGTTGTGTGGTCATTTGATCGATATAAGGGAAAGGCTCGTGGTTCACCGAGATAAATAAATAGAGCAACAACACCATTCCGCAACCCCCACTTTGAAAATCACTGCATTAGAGATTATCAAATTCCAGACCAGCACCTTTGTCCAAATTTCATGATGGCCAGCTTCCCCCATGTATCTCAAGTTGAGATCTCTGCTGAGTTTTTCAGGCCTCTCTTCTGGGGTGCACAGTGGTTAGCGCAGCTGCCTCATAGCGCCAGGGACTTGGATTCGATTCTTGGGTGACTGTGGAGTTTGCACATTCTCCCTGTGTCTGCATGAGTTTTCTACAGGTGCTCTGGTTTCCCCCCACAGTCCAAAGATGTGCAGGTTAGGTGGATTGGCCATGCTAAATTACACCATAGTGTCCAAAGATGTTTGGGTGAGGTTAAGCGGTTATTGGGATAGGGCAAGAGAATGAACATGGCTCTTTCAAAGGGTTGACTTCAAAGGCAAAATCGATGGGCTGAATCACCTCCTTCTGCACAGTAGGGATTCTGTGATTCTATTCTAAGGTATGTGATGTGTGTGAAGTCCGGAGCAAGAATTGCAAAACCTATTTTGGAGATTTTAAACATTGAATTTCTAATAATCCAGGGGACATGAAGAAGACTGCTGAACAGGTTTATTTTAACATTAAAGGATAAAGCCACTGCTGCGGTACACAACATAAATATCCTAGCCCGGGACCATCTGAACTCCCGGCTGGATGGGCCTCCACCCACTACCACGGGAACTTGTACTCTACGATTCTCACAGGGAGATCGAATAGTGATCCCACGTGGTCCTTGAGAGTTCATAGAATCTACAGTGTAGAAGGAGGCCAATCGGCTCATCGAGTCTGCAACGGCCATTGGAAAGAGCACCCTACTTAAGCCCACACCTCCACCCCATCCCCGTAATCCAATAACCCCACCCAACTTTTTTGGACTCTGAGGGCAATTTAGCATGGCCAATCCACCTAACCTGCACATCTTTGGGCTGTGGGAGGAAACCTGAGCACCCGGAGAAAACCCACACAGACAAGGGGAGAACGTTCAGACTCCACAAAGACAGTGACCCAAGCTGGGAATCAAACCCAGGTCCCTCGCTCTGTGAAGCAACAGTGCTAACTACTGTGCTACCGTTCCTCCCAGAATTAAAACATTTATTAGCAAAGAGAAAACTTAAACACACAAGATTGCTTCAGCAGCTTGAGGAAGCCAGCGGTAGTGGAACAAGGATTTATTGAACCATGTACAATACTCTGCCACGGCAGTAACTCTCCCAATCCAGACCTTGTCGGGACAACCAACAACTGTGGGCCCTACTTGAGCCAGCTTTTATGTGCAGTCTTTAAAAAGCTCCAGCTGGGTGCCCGCTGCCCCCTAACCGAGAAGCTCGTACTCCACGGGTCCCATGGGGAAATCAACAGTGGATTCTCCGTGGTCCTTGAGGAGGTTATGGTAATCCCCCCCAGTCCGATTTCCCTTCAGCCACCAAGGGTGGGGACTTCTGCACCGCTCTGCCCAACTCTGTGCTTCAGCTTGTGGCAGCTCTGGGTCGGGTGGTGTACATCAGTTCATTGACCGCCTCTTTCTGGCCGACCTCCGAAGTCTTATCGTTGGGAGCTCAGACACAATGTCATCTGTCTGCACAGGCACCTCTGAGCAGGGAGTCATCTTCCTCCAATTGAGACAGGCACTTGGATATAGATCTCAAAGAGAAAATGCTGGAAAATCTCAGCAGGTCTGGCAGCATCTGTAGGGAGAGAAAGGAGCTAACGTTTCGAGTCCAGGTGACCCTTTGTCACAGCAGAAACCTTTGTCAAAGCAGAAAACTTTGTCAAGGAGGTAACCGGAGCACACGGAGGAAACCCACGCAGACACGGGGAGAACGTGCAGACTCTGCACAGACAGTGACCCAAGCCAGGAATCGAACCTCGGACCATGGACCTGTGAAGCAATAGTGCTAACCATTGTGTTACTGTGCCGCCCGCTTTGTCCTATTTTGAATCTTAGGAATAGAGTAAACCTTCATCACTTACTAGACATTCACTAAATATCTAACTTCTGTAGCAGAATAAGACCATTTCCTGAAATGAGAAAGTTAGAAAGCAGAAAGCAAAACTGCATCTCTTTCCTTTCCTTCTCTAATTCCCTTGATTACCCAACTCCCAGCTCTCTATTCTAAACTGCCCTCTAATTACCTGACTCTTCGCTCTGTTCCGTTTTGTAAACGTGGCAAACTCCTCAATCGTGAAGGGCATATGATTGACCGCAGGGATGCCATGGATGCTGAAGGAGCACCGGAGTTTTTCTACCGTGGCCTTGGACTTTGTCAAGGCCATCCTGTACACGCCAAGCCACTTCGAGTGGGCATCTACGATGCTGAGTTACATGGATCCCATGAAAGGCCCCGCGAAGTCTGCGTGCACTCATGCGAGTCCCGGCTATTCCCATGGATGAAGGGAGGTTGCCAGCTGGAGCTTCTGATTCTCTTGGTACACCAGGCAGCTGCAGACAACCTTCTCAATGTCCCCATCGATACCGGGCCACCAGACATAACTACAGGCCAACATCGTCATTCCAGAGGAGCCTGGGTGCCCACTGGGTAGGTCCATCAGCAGGGACTCCTGACTCTGCGCAGGGATTATTATGCGAGCTCCTGACAATATGACACCATCCTCCACGCAGTGATTTTCAAACATTTTTCCAGCGGCCCACATTTACAGATTGTCCAACTATTGTGACCCACGCCACATTTACAAAAGATTCTCCATAATTACTTTTAAAAACGTCTCACTCATTGTTGGCACTTCTGTATTATTGAATGCAAAAATTGTAAATTGAGCTGCTGTTTCACCTTGCACAAGAGCTCCACCCTGACAGTTGGCTAAAGGATGTAACTCAGGATTATTTGATTATTTTATTTTTTCACAACCATTGTTAGCATTTGGAAAATTGTCTGCAAGCGCTGGAAGGAGTAACATGTTCAAAATTGCAGTTTTAACAACGTCATGTTCACGCGTTCAAAACCTAACACGACCTTGGGTAAACTCAAAACCTCAACTTCAGAAACAGGAGCCCTAACTGTTGAACTAAGAATACGGTCAGACAGAATGTCACCAGACGCCTATCAGTGCCGTTTCCAGGTAATTATGTAACAGACTTGAAAACATGCTTAAAAAAAACAATGTTGGGCACAGCTCAGCTGACCAATATGCAAATCATGCTGACGCATCCCATACACCTGCATTTTTAACGGTTCCTATACACATGAGTATAGTTTAGTTGCCAGCTAATGCTATCCTTGACAAACAATTCAAGCCCTGATAAATGTAGATGCAAAAGTCCTTGCGATAGAGGAACCGATTCAACTGATGGATCCATATAGTCACATGGCAGAGATGAATGCTTGGGGACGAATACCTTGAAGAGAAGAGCCTGGGTGTGGAGAGACAATTTGGAAGTGGAAGGAGTGGACATAGGGGCTTGTAAGGCTGGAGGTGGCTGTATGTCCAGGTTAACTGAGAGAATGATAAAAGTTTGTTAGTGACACACCGAACTCAAGAAATAATACCACACTGAACTCAAGAAATAATACAGATCCGGACGCTGAACACAGTAGCAGGATATGCTACCCAAAGAGAATTTTACACGTCTCTTACTACAAACTGCCCAACTACACTCTGGTCCAGAGAGGCAAGGAAGACCAGGGCACCGGCTTCGACATCAGCTTTGTGCGGTCATCCACTGTACTGCAGTGAGAATTTACCTAGAGAGAAAACGGTAAACATGGTCAGCCAATCTTTGGGGATCATTTTGGTGACCTTTTGGTGACCCATTTTACACCATCCGCAGGTCGTGACCCCCACTTTGAAAATTGCTGCTCCATGCTGAGCCGAGAGCTTCTGGGCAAAAGACTGTAGGGCTACAAGAAGGGACCCCTGCATTCCACCGCTCAAAAGCATGTGGTGGAGTTTGGCCAGTCTCTGATCCCACTGCATCTATGCACGTACCTGAGTAGCCATCACTGGCAATGTATCTTAAAGTTAAGAGTTGCAACCATTTCATCCACCACTGGTGGGGATGGTGAACTTGTGGGTAATGGGAGATGACTGAGAACATTGGCATAGGCAATCTGCCGACCTGGGCGTTGTTAAAACAAATATTCTTATGAGAGGCGAGTAGAAGCATCCAACGTTGAATTCTAACTGATGTGATGTGTGGGATTCCCTTATCATTCCCAAAAAGGCCAAGCAGGGGCTTGTGGTCAGTCACAATAGAGAAGTGCCACCCATAAACATATTGGTGGAATTTCTTGACTCCAAATATTACCGCCAAGCCAGCCTCCTCAATTTGAGAATACCATCGCTCAGCGTCTGCCAGGGTCCTTGAGGCGAAAGCGATGGGGCATTTGTGCCATCATCCCATCTGGGGGCCAGCACCGCCACAATGCTATATGGGGAGGCATTGCACGTTAGGAATAGTGGCTGAGCTGGATCATTGTGACTGAAGAGCTGTGTGGATGACAGGTGCTGTTTTACTCTGGTGAATGCTTTGTCTTATGAGGCACCCCAGAGTCACTTCTGGTCCTTCAATAGTATGTGGAGTGGAGCCAATAAGGTTGCCAGGTTGGCAATGAACTTTCCACAATAATTTACCAGGCCTAGGCATGACCAGAATTCAGTGGCATTCTTTGGGATCAGAATGTTATGGCTCAAAGCTTGTTTTCCACTGGGTTTCGACCAGCCCTGTCCACTTTGCATCCTAACTAAGTTACCACTCTAGTGCGGAACACAAGCTTGTTCCTCTTTAGGTCGGCACTTACTTGGGAAAAGCGCCTGAATTCTTGCAGCGTGTCCATATGCTCCTCCATGGTGTCCATAATGTGCACATCATCTAGATAGATGGCCACCTTCAGCAGACCCTGCAGGATATTGTCCATTACATGCTAGAAAATCAGCGGGGCAGATGAGACGCCAAACGAGGGCATACTCAAATAACCTCCTATGGGTGTTTATGATTGTAAAGTTTATGGACGCTGGATCGAGCCCCATCTATAAATAGGCATATGCATGTCAAGCTTTGGAAAAAAACACCCCATTCTAGGCACCTGGTGCTGGTCCAGATGTGAAGCTCTGTTTACTTGTGTCGCAGATGACACAAAAATTGGTGGAGTTGTAGATAGTGAAGAGGATTGTCAGAGGATACAGCAGGATATAAACTAGTTGAAATGAAATGAAAATGAAAATCGCTTATTGTCACAAGTAGGCTTCAAATGAAGTTACTGTGAAAAGCCCCTAGTCGCCACATTCCGGCGCCTGTTCGGGGAGGCTGGTACGGGAGTTTTGGGCGGAGAAATGGCACAGGGAAAAGTTTACAACAGATGTGCGAGGCAGGTTTTTTACACAGAGGGTGGTAAATATATGGAACACGCTGCCTGGGTAGGTGGTGGGAGCAGTTACGATAGCGGCATTTAAGGGGAATCTACACAAATATATGAAATGGGTGGGAATGGAAGGATACGGACTCCATAAGTGCATACGGTTTTTGTTTAGGTAGTACCTAAATGGTCGGCGCAGGCTTGGAGGGCCGAAGGGCCTGTTCCTGTGCTGTACGTTCTTTGTTCTACTGTGAGCTTGTAAGCCCCGCAGTGTCGGGCAGATTTGTCGGGCTTCATTACAGGCATCACAGGTGCGGCACACTCCGCAAAATGTACAGGCATATAATCCCTAGACCCTTCAGGTGCTGAAGCTCTGTGTCAACCTTGGCAAGCAAAGGGTATGGGACAAGTTTCGCCCTAAAGTACCGGGGCTGGTCCAGATGTGAAGCTCTGTTTACTTGTGTCACAGATGACACAAAAATTGGTGGAGTTGCAGATAGTGAAGAGGATTGTCAGAGGATACAGCAGGATATAAACTAGTTGGAGTCTTGAGCGGAGAAATGGCGCAGGGAAAAGTTTAGAACAGATGTGCGAGGCAGGTTTTTTTACACAGAGGGTGGTAAATATATGGAACGCACTGCCTGGGGAGGTGGTGGGAGCAGGTACGATAGCGGCATTTAAGGGGCATCTAGACAAATATATGAATAGGGTGGGAATGGAAGGATACAGACTCCATAAGTGCATACGGTTTTAGTTTAGGCAGGTACCATGGTCGGCGCAGGCTTGGAGGGCCGAAGGGCTTGTTCCTGTGCTGTATTGTTCTTTGTTCTACTGTGAGCTTGTAAGCCCCGCAGTGTCGGGTAGATTTGTCGGGCTTCATTACAGGCATCACAGGTGTGACACACTCCGCAAAATGTACGGGGCATATAACCCTAGACCCTTCAGGTGCTGAAACTCTGTGTCAACCTTGGCAAGCAAAGTGTATGGGACAAGCCTCGTCCTAAAGTACCGGGGCTCAGTATCAGGATCCACATAGTTACAGGCCTTGGTCCCTTTTATCTTTTCCACACCTTCCTGGAAAAGTTTGGGGTATTCGCTCAGTACTGGTGCCCATCAAAAAACCTGTTGCCAGTTGAAATGGAGTACTCTCAACTGCAGGTCAAGGAGACACATCCTGAGTGAGTGAGACTCATCCAAAGTGGGAATTGCAACCTGGTAATTTGGTGCAGTGAGGTAATTCGGTGCAGAGTGGGAGAAGGTGCTTTTTCACGACCGTTTTGTTCTTTCTTCTGGACTGGAACTTTTAATCTGCAGGGAGAGAACCAGAGAGCATCCTGGGAAGGTAAGTGATTTTAACATTTTTATTACCTTTTCACTTTGTGTGTGGGCCGGGGGGGGGGGGGGGGGGGGGGGGGGAACTGAAGTGACATCACAGTAAAGCTGTGACCTGATTAGCTGGTAGGGAATCTACACTAAATTTAAAAATTAATCATTGTTAAACTAATTAAACATAATTACTTATTTATAATTTAGAGGGGTATCTAAGCCAGAGATCGGAGAGTACTGTATTTAGCTTTCATATTTATAGTAGAAATCTAGTGCTAGGAAACATATAGTTAACAGTAACTTTAAAAAAAAAATGTTTTTAAATGTAATTCCCTAATTAATTGTCCCAATGTCAATTAGAGGGGTGCAGTGCTCTGACTGTGAGATGTGACAGGTCTGGGAAGCTTCCAGCATCCAGGATGGCTTCATCTGCAGAAAGTACACCCAACTAGAGCTCCTCACAGATCGCATGGTTCGGTTGGAGCAGCAGTTGGATGCACTTAGCAGCATGCAGGTGGCGGAAAGCATCATAGATAGCAGTTATATAAATGTGGTCACACCCAAGGTGCAGGCAGAGAAATGGGTGACCACCAGAAGAGGCAGGCAGTCAGTGCAGGAATCCCCTGCGGTTGTCCCCCTCTCGAACAGGTATACCCCTTTGGATACTGTCGGTGGGATAGCCTATCAGGGGAAAACAGCAGCAGCCAGAGCAGTGGCACCACGGCTGGCTCTGATGTTCAGCAGGGAGGGTCAAAGCGCAGAAGAGCAATAGTAATAGGGACTCTATAGTCAGGGGCACAGATAGGCGCTTCTGTGGACGTGAAAGAGACTCCAGGATGGTATGTTGCATCCCTGGTGCCAGGGTCCAGGATGTCTGAGCACGGGTAGCGCGCATCCTGAAGGGGGAGGGCAAACAGGCAGAGGTCATTGTACATATTGGTACTAACGACAT
This sequence comes from Scyliorhinus torazame, assembly GCF_047496885.1. Classification (NCBI taxonomy): domain Eukaryota; kingdom Metazoa; phylum Chordata; class Chondrichthyes; order Carcharhiniformes; family Scyliorhinidae; genus Scyliorhinus; species Scyliorhinus torazame. The sequence continues at coordinate 180,947,974 of NC_092713.1, forward strand.
AGGCAGGAAGGGACATGAGGTCCTGCAGCAGGAGTTCAGGGAGCTAGGCAGAAAGTTAAATGACAGGACGTCTAGGGTGTAATCTCGGGATTACTCCCTGTGCCACGTGCCAGTGAAGCTAGAAATAGGAAGGTAGAGCAGCTAAACATGTGGCTAAACAGTTGGTGTAGGAGGGAGAGTTTCCGTTAACTGGAACACTGGGAGCTCTTCCGGGGCAGGTGTGACCTGTATAAGAAGGACGGGTTGCATCTAAACTGGAGAGGCATAAATATCCTGGCCGCGAAGTTTGCTAGTGTCACATGGGAGGGTTTAAACTAATATGGCAGGGGGGTGGGTACTGGAGCAATAGGTCAGAAGGTGAGAGCATTGAGGGAGAACTAGGGAATAGGGCTAGTATGGCTCTAAGGAAGAGCAGACAGGGAGATGTTCCTGAAAACAGTGGGTCTGGTCACCTGAAGTGCACATGTTTTAACACAAGAAGGCAGATGAACTTAGAGCTTGGATTAGTACTTGGAACTATGATGTTGTTGCCATTACAGAGACCTGGTTGAGGGAAGGACAGGATCGGCAGCTAAACGTTCCAGGATTTAGATGTTTCAGGCGGGATAGAGGGGGATGTAAAAACGGTGGCGGAGTTACGCTACTGGTTAGGGAAAATATCACAGCTGTACTGCGGGAGGACCCCTCAGAGGGCAGCGAGGCTATATGGGTAGAGATCAGGAATAAGAAGGGTGCAGGCACAATGTTGGGGGTTTACTACAGGCCTCCCAACAGTCAGCAGGAGATAGAGGAGCAGATAGGTAGACAGATTTTGGAAACGAGTAAAAACAACAGGGTTGTGATGGGAGACTTCAACTTCCCCAATATTGACTGGGACTCACTTAGTGCTAGGGGCTTAGACGGGGCAGTGTTTGTAAGGAGCATCCAGGAGGGCTTCTTAAAACAATATGTAGATAGTCCAACTAAGGAAGGGGCGGTACTGGACCTGGTATTGGGGAATGAGCCCGGCCAGGTGGTAGATGTTTCAGTAGGGGAGCATTTCGGTAACAGTGACCACAATTCAGTAAGTTTTAAAGTACTGGTGGACAAGGATAAGAGTGGTCCGAGGATGAATGTGCTAAATTGGGGGAAGGCTAATTATAACAATATTAGGCGGGAACTGAAGAACATAGATTGGGGGCGGATGTTTGAGGGCAAATCAACATCTGACATGTGGGAGGCTTTCAAGTGGCAGTTGAAAGGAATTCAGGACCGGCATGTTCCTGTGTGGAAGAAGGATAAATACGGCAAATTTCGGGAACCTTGGATAACGAGAGATATTGTAGGCCTCGTCAAAAAGAAAAAGGAGGCATTTGTCAGGGCTAGAAGGCTGGGAACAGACGAAGCCTGTGTGGAATATAAGGAAAGAAGGAAGGAACTTAAGCAAGGAGTCAGGAGGGCTAGAAGGGGCCACGAAAAGTAATTGGCAAACATGGTTAAGGAAAATCCCAAGGCTTTCTACACGTACATAAAAAGCAAGAGGGTAGCCAGGAAAAGGGTTGGCCCACTGAAGGATAGGAAATGGAATTTATGTGTAGAGCCAGAGGAAATGGGCGAGGTACTAAATGAATACTTTGCATCAGTATTCACCAAAGAGAAGGAATTAGTGGATGTTGAGTCTGGAGAAGGGTGTGTAGATAGCCAAGGTCACATTGAGATCCAAAAAAACGAGGTGTTGGGCGCCTTGAAAAATATTAAGGTAGATAAGTCCCCAGGGCCTGATGGGATCTACCCCAGAATACTTAAGGAGGCTAGAGAGGAAATTGCTGAGGCCTTGACAGAAATCTTTGGATACTCGCTGTCTTCAGGTGATGTCCCAGAGGACTGGAGAATAGCCAATGTTGTTCCTTTGTTTAAGAAGGGTAGCAAGGATAATCCAGGGAACTACAAGCTGGTGAGCCTTAGTGTTAGGGAAATTACTGGAGAGAATTCTTCGAGACAGGATCTATTCCCATTTGGAAGCAAATGGACGTATTAGCAAGAGGCAACTCACTAACTTGATAGTTTTTCGAAGAGGTCACAAAGATGATTGATGCAGGTAGGGCAGTGGATGTTGTCTATATGGACTGCAGTAAAGCCTTTGACAAGGTCTCTCATGTTAGACAGGTACAAAAGGTGAAGTCACACGGGATCAGGGGTGAGCTGGCAAGATGGATACAGAACTGGCTAGGTCATAGAAGGCGGAGAGTAGCAATGGAAGGGTGCTTTTCTAATTGGAGGGCTGTGACTAGTGGTGTTCCGCAGGGATCAGCGGCTGGGACCTTTGATGTTCGTAGTATATATAAACGATTTGGAGGAAAATGTAACTGGTCTGATTAGTAAGTTTGCAGACAACACAAAGGTTGGTCGAATTGTGGATAGCAATGAGGACTGTCAGAGGATACAGCAGGATTTAGATCGTTTGGAGACTTGGGCGGAGAGAAGGCAGATGGAGTTTAATCCGGACAAATGTGAGGTAATGCATTTTGTAAGGTTTAATGTAGGTAGGGAATATACAGTGAATGGTAGAACCCTCAAGAGTATTGAAAGTCAGAGAGATCTAGGAGTACAGGTCCACAGGTCACTGAAAGAGGCAACACAGGTGGAGAAGGTAGTCAAGGCATACCGCATGCTTGCTTTCATTGGCCGGGGCATTGAGTATAAGAATTGGCAAGTCATGTTGCAGCTGTATAGAAACTTAGTTCTAAATTTGGAGTATAGTGTTCAATTCTGGTCACCACACTACCAGAAAGATGTGGAGGCTTTAGAGAGGGTGCAGAAGAGATTTACCAGGATATTGCCTGGTATGGAGGGCATTAGCTATGAGGAGCGGTTGAATATACTCGGTTTGTTCTTACTGGAACGATGGAGGTTGAGGGGCGACATGATAGAGGTCTACAAAATTATGAGGGGCATAGACAGAGTAGATAGTCAGAGGCTTTTTCCCAGCATCGAGGGGTCAATTACTAGGGGGCATAGGTTTAAGGTGCGAGGGGCAAGGTTTAGAGGAGATGTACGAGGAAAGTTTTTTACACAGAGGGTAGTGGGTGCCTGGAACTCGCTGACGGAGGAGGTGGTGGAAGGAGGGACGATAGTGACGTTTAAGGGGCATCTTGACAAATACATGAATAGGATGGGAATAGAGGGATACGGACCCCGGATGTGCAGGAGATTTTAGTTTAGACGGGCAGCATGGTCGGCACAGTCTTGGAGGGCCGAAGGGCCTGTTCCTGTGCTGTACTTTTCTTTGTTCTTTAGTCACGCTCCAGCAAATTGAGCTCTGCCTTCGTACCACAACCAAGGGAAGATAGACTGCCTGTTGCCCGTGTGTTACTGGAGTTATGGTGGTCCCCATGATGCCCAATGGCACACCGGTATAGGTCAGCAACGTCGCATTGGTGTCTTGTAATGTCAGTGGCATGGTCCATGTGCGAAGTCGTCAAAACGTCTGATGGGCCATAATGGTGACAGCAGCTCCATTTCCATTACTACAGCGTGACCATTTACTTGCAATGTGACCTTGATCGGCTACCTTCGGGGCTATGACGCAGTTCAGCTGCATCAAACAGTCTTCCTCATCCGGCGGAGGAGAGCATGTGCCAAGTCCTGGCTTGCAGTGATCTCGGCGGCTGCCCTTTGAGAGAACATCTAGCTTAACTGGCATTGCCTGGTGAAGTGGGAGTTTGAAATGGAGGGAGGGCCAAACTATGAATGCCATAGTCCATGGACCCCTGCAGGTTCTCCACTCCTCATCCGGGGAATGGGGAGCATGTGCCAGGCCCTGACTTGCAGTGATCTAGGCGGCTGTCTTGGACTGCATTCTCTGCACTGCATTTGGGGGCTCTGACTATCCCGTGTCCTTTGGCCACACATGAACCGCTGCAGCTCCTCCACTCCTTTCTCTGCGAGCTCACGGGACAGTTCTCAAGCCCATTTTAAGTCTAAGGTGGGCGTGAGGGTCCTTCCTGTTTATTTCCTTATTTCCCCTTTCATTTATTTTTTGCTGTTAGATTTTTGATCCATGGATGATCAATGGACATGTCAATTTAAGGCAAGCAGCCCGTATCTTTAATTCAAGCAGGAAGAATCCAGAAGGCTGTGCTGGTTTAAGCAAAAGCTGCAGACTTGCTGGCTCCAAAGAGGGAGATGGGATTGGGACTCGATTGATTGGCTGGTGGCCGATGGGAGTGGTGCATAAGGCATAGGAGCAGAATTAGGCCACCCGGCCCATCGAGTCTACTCCACCATTCAATCATGGCTTATATTTTTCTCATTCCCATTCTCCTGCCTTTTCCACATAATCCCTGATCCACTTATTAAGTGAAGCAAGCGAAGAAATTGCTGGGGCCTTGACAGACATCTTTGTATCCTTATTGGCTACAAGTGAGATCCCAGAGGACTGGAGAATAGCTAATATGGTACCACTATTTGAGAAAGGTAGCAGGGATAATCCTGGAAACTATAGGCCAATGAGCCTCACATCGGTAGTAGGTAAATTATTGGAGAGAAATATCAGGGACAGGATTTATTTATTTATTTATTATAAAATTAGAGTGCCGAATTATTTTTTTTCCCCAATTAAGGTGCAATTTAGCATGGCCAATCCACCTAGCCTGCACATCTTTGGGTTGTGGGGGTGAAATCCACACAGACACGAGGAGAATGTGCAAACTCCACACGGACAGTGACCCAGAGCAGGGATTTGAACCCCGGTCCTCAGCGCCGTAGACAGCAGTGCTAACCACTGCCATGTGCCACCTGAGGGACAGTATTTATACCTATTTGGAAACAAATGGACTCATTAGCGATAAACAGCATGGTTTTATGAAGGGGAGGTCGTGCCTCACTAACTTGGATGAGTTCTTTGAGGAGGTGACAAAGATGATTGATGAGGGAAGGGCGATGGATGTTGTTTACATGGACTTCAGTAATGCCTTTGACAAGGTACCTCATGGCAGACTGGTAAGTCAGACGGGATCAAAGGTGAGGGGTAAGATGGAGACAGAACTGACTTGGTCACGGAAAGTAGAAGGGTGTTTTTCTGAATGGAAGGTTGTGAAAGTGGTGTTCCACCGGGATCTGTGCTGGGGCCTCTCTTGTTTGTAGTATACAAACGATTTAGAGGAAAATGTAGCTGGTCTGATTTGTAAGTTCGTGGATGACACCAAGGTTGGTGGTGTGGCAGATAGTATTGAGGATTGTCAGAGAATACAGCAGGACATAGATAGGTTGGAGACTTGGGGCTGGATTCTCCGGTCGCTGATGCCGAAGAACGTGTTCGCCGATCAGCCGGAGAATCCCCGTTTCCGACTAAATCGGGAACGGTGCCGCTTTTGTGATGCTCCGTCCCCGCCAAAGTGGCGTACTTTAGGAGTATGGCGCACGCCATACCAACGGCCTTAGGACGTAGCCTGGGGCCCTCCCCCGATGCTCTGCCCCTGATCGGCTAAGTTCCCGACGACGTGGGTCTCTCATGGTATTACCTGTCGGGATCTCGGCGTGGTGGCTGCGGACTCAGTCCAGCACCGGCACAGTTGGAGGGAGAGCCGATCCGCGGGCAGGGGGGACTTTGGCAGGGGCTGGGAGGCACTATTGGGTTGTGGTCCGAGGCTCGCGAGCTGGCCATAGGCTGGCCAATAGCTGCCACTATTTTGCAGGCCAGGTCCGCGTGCGGCCGGCGCCATGTTGCACGGTGCACCCACAGGCCACCGGTGTGCGGATGCGTGGCCACGGACCCGGCAAATCTCTGGGCCGTATCTGCAGTGAGAGCTGGGTGCTCTACGCTGCCTTCCTGCTAGTCCACAACCAAACGGAGAATTGGTGGCCTTTTGCGCCAAATTGTCGGTCGTAAATGGACACCGTTCCCACGCCGGCGTCAGGACATGACCTGAGAATCAGAGAAACCAGCCCTTGGGCAGAGAAATGGCAAATGGAGTTTAAACCGGACAAATGTGAGGTAATGCATTTTGGTAGGACTAACATGGAGGGTAAATATACAGTAAATGGAAAAACTCTTTTGAATATACAAAGTCAGAAAGTTCTGGGCGTGCAGGTTCACAGATCTTTGAAGGTGGCAACACAAGTGGACAAGGTAGTCAAGAAAGCATACGGAATGCTTGCCTTCATTGGACGGGGCATCGAGTATAAAAACTGGCAAGTCATGCTGCAGTTGTATTGAACCTTGGTAAGGCCGTCATTGGAATATTGCGCACAATTCTTTTCGCCACACTACCAGAAGGATGTGGAAGCTTTGGAGAGGGTGCAGATGAGATTTACCAGGCTGATGCCTTGTCTGGAGGGTGTTAGCTATGAGGAGAGGCTGAATAGACGTAGACAGTTTTCATTAGAACAACGGAGGTTGAGGGGTGACCTGATAGAGGTCTACAAGATTGAGGGGCATGGATAGAGTGGATGGGCAGGCACTCTTTCCCAGGTGGAGGGGTCAGTCACCAAGCGATATAGCTTTAAGCTCCGTGAGGCAAAGATTAGAGGAGAGGTGCAAGGCAAGATTTTTACACAGAGGGCGGTGAATGCCTGGAACCCGTTACCAGGGGAGGTTGCAGGAGCAGATAAATTAACGACGTTCAAAAGGCATCTTGACAAACACATGGATAGGATGGGTATAGAGGGATGCGGCACAAAGAAGTGCTGAGGGTTTTGGCAAAGGTTAGCATCATGACCAGTACAGGCTTGGAGAGTCAACGGGCCAGTTCCTGTTCTGTATTGTTCTTTGTTCCACGAGCCCACGGGGAGCATGATAATGGTTTCCCCATGGGCCTTCGGTTATGGCATCCCTCCTTCCAACCCCCCTCCCTCCACCCCGCAATTCCCCCTCTGCCGCCATCAATGGGGGCCTTCTCCGCTCCTTTGCACGAGGCTGAGCCTGTCTGCAGTGTGCCTGGGTCCGATGGTGTGTAACGGTTGGTTGACCGCCTTTTTCTGACCCGACTTCCGGATGGCTATTGCCAGTACCTTGGCCCCAGACACAACATCGTCTGTCTACGCATGTGCCTCTGTGTCCATATCCGAGTCGGGGTTCTCTTGCTCCTGCTGGTTAGTTGCTGTAATATGGCTGGATGGATTCTTTGGCTGGTGGGTGGTTCTTGGCACGGTGGAGACGTCGACGTTTTTGGTTGTCCACATGTTTTCGTTGGATTTTCCCTTAGACTTTGACTTCATAGGAGATGGCCCGGCCTCTCGATGAAGACTCCAGGGAGCCAGAGAGCCCCGTCTCCAAAGTTGTGGGTGTAGACTGTTTCCCCGAATTGGAATGTCTGCACTGGCATCTGGCGGTCATGGTGCTGTTTCTATTCTTGTTGCTGCACTTCCACGTTCCAGGTTCTGGAAAGTCAGGCTCACCTGGGTCCTGAGCTGTTCTGCTGGTGGTACCCCCGTTGTCACATGTCATTGTCTGTTAATTAATAAGGAACCGTGCCAGTCGTGTGGCTCCGGAGTCTATGGTCTGCACTGTAGCACAGTGGTTAGCACTGTTGCTTCACAGCGCCAAGATCCCTGGTTCGATTCCTGGCTTGGGTCACTGTCTGTGCGAAGTCTGCACGTTCTACCTGTGTCTGAATGGGTTTCCTTCGGGTGCTCCGGTTTTCTCCCACAAGTCCTGAAAGACATGCTGTTAGGTAATTTGGACACTCTGAATTCTCCCTCCGTGTACCCGAACAGGTGTCGGAACGTGGCGACTAGGGGCTTTTCACAGTGACTTCATTTCAGTGTTAATGTAAGCCTACTTGTGACAATAATGAAATGAAATTAAATGAAATGAAAATCGCTTATTGTCACAAGTAGGCTTCAATGAAGTTACTGTGAAAAGCCCCTAGTCGCCACATTCCGGCGCATGTTCGGGGAGGCTGTTACGGGAATTGAACCGTGCTGCTGGCCAGCCTTGGTCGGCTTTCAAAGCCAGCAATTTAGCCCAGTGTGCTAATAAAGATTATTTTAAAAATAAAAGCATATCTTAACCGCTCTTCAGCCAGGCTGTTAGATGAAGGATGGTACAGGGCGGTTCTGATGTGCCGGTGGCCATTCAGTTTAGTGAATGTGGCAAACTCCTCCCTCGTGAATGGCGTTCTGTTCTCTGTCGCCAGAACCTCGGGTCCCACGGGTGCTGAATGAGCATATAGAAACATACATAGAAAATAGAAGGAGGAGGAGTCTGTTTGGCCCTTCGGGCCTGCTCTGCCATTCATTATGATCATGGCTGATCAACAAGTTCAATACCCTGATCCCGTCTTCCCCCATACCCCTTGATCTATTTAGCCCCAAGAGCTATGTCTAACTTCTTCTTGATGTGGAGATGCCGGCGTTGGACTGGGGTGAGCACAGTAAAAAGTATTACAACACCAGATTAAAGTCCAACTGGTTTGTTTCGAATCACTAGCTTTCGGAGTACTGCTCCTTCCTCAGGTGAATGAAGAGGTAGGTTCCAGAAACATATATATAGACAAAGTCAAAGATGCAAGACGATACTTTGAATGCGAGCCGTTGCAGATAATTAAGTCTTTACAGATCCAGAGAGAGGGGTAATCACAGGTTAAAGAGGTGTGAATTGTCTCAAGCCAGGACAGTTGGTAGGATTTCGCAAGCCCAGGCCAGATTGTGGGGGGTGAATGTAATGTAACATGAATCCAAGGTCCCGGTTGAGGCCGTACTCATGTGTGCGGAACTTGGCTATATGTTTCTGCTCGGCGATTCTGCGTTGTCGTGCGTCCTGAAGGCTGCCTTGGAGAACGCTTACCCGAAGATCAGCTGAATGCCCTTGACTGCTGAAGCGTTCCCCGACTGGAAGGGACCATTCCTACCTGCCGATTGTCGCGCTATGTCCGTTCATCCGTTGTCGCAGCTTCTGCATGGTTTCACCAATGTACCACGCTTTGGGACATCCTTTCCTGCAGCGTATGAGGTAGACAACGTTGACCGAGTCGCACGAGTATGTATCGCGTACCTGGTGGATGGTGTTCTCATGTGTAATGGTGGTATCCATGTCAATGATCTAGCACGTCTTGCAGGGTTGCCATGGCAGGGTTGTGTGGTGTCGACGCAGAATCGCCGAGCAGAAACATATAGCCAAGTTCCGCACACGAGTACGGAAAAGCACAGACTTTTGTTTTTGAATTGAGTCCCCCCCCCCCACAAACTGCTATTTGGACTGATCCAGGAACTCCTTGATGCAGCGTGCTCTGTGGCATAGCTCATGATTTCATTCTGATGGACTTGGCTATCAGCTAATCCACTCCTGAAATTCCGGGACATCATCTATCTTAGATTGGGATTGTTGGAGCCATTCATAAACCTGTGGAAGAGGGGCTGGAAAGGAGAATTGTCTTTGTTTTTAATTCACTTTACTGTTCAGAAACGGCAGACAAACATTCGATAAGTGGAGTGGATGGACAACCTTTAAAAGAATTCTCAGGTAGAGAATTCTAATTTTATCTTTGTAAGCCTGACAGTCAGTCTGGTGGAGGACTGTGCAACTACAAGTGACTCCCCAGAGAGAATTCTACAGCTTGCATATTCTAATTGAAGGCAGATTCTAAAAGATCCAAACCAAGTGATGATTTCAAGATCGCCGACTACAAAGATTATACCTCAGTAGCAAAGATTCATCCCAGCCTTTTAACCCGTTATTTTTTTTAACTTTCTCTTCCCGCCCACTGTGTGTCTGTCTTCTGTGTGTCTGGATGGAGAGTAAGATGGGGATTGGAGAATAGCTAGACCAGTAGGCCATTGTTCTACTATTTCCATTGCATGTTTATCTCTTTTATTATAAACCCGGAGGAAGGAGCTGTGACCCGAAAGCTAGTGATTCGAAACAAACCTATTGGATTTTAACCTGGTGTTGTAAGACTTCTTACTGTGCTCACCCCAGTTCAATGCCGGCATCTCCACATCAAGGCTTATTATAAACAGTTTCTTGCAGCAGGCTTGCTCTGAAGGAAAGGATACCTGACTGCAGGGCATCAGTTAGTCAGGACGAGGACAGTAAGAACTGTGAAGTGATACCAAGCAAGCGGTTGGCTAGATCACATCCTTTTGAAGGTTAACAGCGCCACTTCGGGGGGGGGGGGGGGGGGGGGGGCAAGGGGGAGAGACAGAAGGGACCATAGGCCGAACCAGAGGGTGGCAAAATATATGTAGGGTTAATTAAAGGAAGGATGGGAGAAACCTTTCTGTACAATAAAGTAAATTAACGTGGTTAAAAAAAATGCGATGTATATATACAATTGTTTCTAAATATGAAAAACTGCAATAAAAAGATTTTTTTTAAAAAAGTAGATAGCCAGGAAGGTGAAGTAATTGGCCATCAATTACTTTTGAACATTGAGGAGATGGTGGATGGAGAACCATGTTGTGGTTCTGCAATCCCAAAGGCTAGCAAAAACCAATCAGTTCATGGGGTCAGTGATGTCCCATACTCAGTTTCTGAAAGTGGAAATACAAGCGGTAGTTCCAAAAACTCAGATGAGGAGATAAATGTTTCACCCCAAAAATATCTGCCCATCTGTCCTTTCGATACGACGCATATCCTTGGATATTTAGATCCCAGCCCTGATCCCCTTGCAGCCACGTCCCTGTGATGCCCTCAACATCGTACCAGCCAATTTCAAGTGTGCAACAAGCTCATTTGCCTTGTTCCGTATGCTGCGCACATTTAGGTACAATACCCTCAGCCCTGCATGGACCTCGTATTTGTTGCCTTTTTTTGCTCTGGCTGAAGTTTACCACCTTCTATACTCTTTGTTATATTACACGTTCTGGTAAGTTTACTAACCTCTCCTGAGTCCTCGCCTCCTTTAACTAGTTTAAAGTCCTTGTCATTAACCTGCACTTCTACCTTCTCCTTTAACTTTGACACCCTTCTTCCCATTATTTAGTTTCTCATGTTCTATTTTCAAGCAGCACTGACCTTTATTCTGTTATTAACACCTATTCTGGCCAATTCTTTGTTCCTTTACTGCTAGCATTCGCACTCTTTCTGCCTTTTCATCCATGACAACTTTGTCATTTATCCTCCCCACCCTCTGAACTATCCTTTGCTCTACCTACCCCTCCGACCTTGTCCAAAGATTAAAACACATCATGGGCTGTGACAGTTGAGGAGTATTCTATCTAAGATCTTCCCGATTAGTCGAGGTTGTAAGCTACCAGAAAAGGTCTTGTGAATATCTAAAGTAAGGCTCGCTATTTGGGAGTTCTAATCATAGTATCCACAATGTGCCTTGCGTTCACTACCTTCAGTGTGCAGGATAGACTGTGACTTAGATGCTATCTTTTCCTTAACGTCGACTAAATATTTTTAATTCTTGAGAGCCAGGCATGGGCAAGTAACCCTTCAGATAGACTCAAAGGGTGAGAATATGATGAGTCTTAGTTAAATGTCACTCTTATTTATTAAAATAGACACAAATCTGTATGGTAAAATATATACATAATTTACTTAACGAAAAAAGGGTAATACAAGTGTTTTTGATAAATGATACAGTTTGACAAATACAGGATATGTGATGAGTTAGCCTGTTACCTCCCTAACTACATAATTGCGTAAGCTATTAACATCTCATACTTATATCGACTAGTAGCCTCGGAGCTCAATACACAATCAAGAGCAGAACTCTATGGGTCGAGATAGCAGCTTAGTCAAATAAACACTCAGTAATCTCCTAAACAGCTCTCCAAGTGAAACTCTCACTTTCGGAGCCTGTGTTTAAACATTTAGGTTCTTTTCTTACTTCGGGAGTTTGACTCCCCAGTTATTTTGAGACAAAGAACAGTCTCTTGGTCAGCAAGACTTTGGTTTCTAGGGAGGTCCAGCAAGACACCTGTCCTTAAAGATACGAGGTTGATACCTCAGGTAACTATCTCCAGAAAAACACCAGCCTCCCTTCTTGGCATGGTCTTTTGCCAAGCAGTAGCCCCCCATATTGGCAAGGCCACTAGACAAGTGATATCCTCCTTAGTTGGCAGAACTTATTTCCAGACAAGGTCACAAGACTTAATGAGTTCACTACATCTGGGCTCTTACAAAGATAATGTCTGTAACACTTGTTGAAAAACATTGTTGCGATAAGTAATGGTTTACAAGGAATAATTGACTTCCATCAGTCATCAGTTTTTAATATCGGGTTAAATGCATGATTTAATATAGCATCATCTCTGATCAGTTTTTAATATAAAGTGAATATATGATTTAATATAAAATCAGTTCTGATCAGCCTTTAACATAAGTGGATACCGCCACATCCTCCTCTTGAACGAAATAAGTCTGGTGGCTAATATCTTCTTCGCATAGTTTTTTGGATGAATGTCCTTGAGTTTCGCTTTTTATGGTCATGGTTCATATTGAATGAATGTTCATCTTTGTTGCATTCCTCTTTTCCTTCTAATTTTTTGGAAAAAGGTTGATTCTGCCACCAGTCCTTCATGGGTGTTTTTCCCATGCTATATGCTTCTGATTTCCGAATAGGCGGTTCAGTCCAGCTTTTGAGGCTCCATAATAAGAGGAGATAACAACAGAATCCCAAGAGGAGTTTTGCTTTGTAATTTGTCCTCATGCTGAGTGTGATTCTGGGATTAGTGTTACAGGCAGTTTCCTTTTAGCAAGATATGGACTATGGGTATTTTGTTCAGGAAATCGATTTCTGTTTCGAAGGTACAGTAATCTAAGGTTAATGCATTTAATAATAATGTTACAGTTTCCTGTTATAAGGCAAGCTATTACTAAGGTTTTCTGATGCTAATTAGGATTAAAATCATAGATGCATGATCTTTTCTCCATAGGCTGAGTATGGAGACATAGCCGGGTTGGCCAATCTGGAAAGATAAGGCAGGTCTAGTCAGTTAGAGTTAGTGCCTCGGTGGAGTAAGTTCCATCTATCCTATCTCTGGTGGACATCACTACTTGCTTATCTTAGTGTGGCTTTCTGCAGCGCTCTAAATCCATTCGGCCAGTTCCTGGCAGCAGGTTTTCTTTGTTTTTTACCCAATCAGCAAAAGTCTGGTTTGATGATCTGGGGTCGTTCAGGTAGGTTTGGTAGGTACTCACATGGAGTGGAGAATGACCATACATGGTTAATTTGGCTATTTCCATTTGGTGTATTTTTGGGGCATCCAATTGCCATGGACCAAATCCAATTTCGTGATTTACTTCGTCACAGACCATTTTCAGCGTAAGGTTGGAAAATTTAGCTTCCGTGTGCTCATAGGCCAGGGGGCATGGGGTTTGGTTGTGTCCCCACCCATGACAGAGGGAGAATTCCTTGAATCCTTTCTTAAATTGATCAATTAATCTGTTGTCATCTCGGGTGTTCTTGGCACAGAGGATATTTTCCCATTCTGAAAGGACTGAAAATATTTCTTGGAAGTTTTGGGTATCAGCTTGTATTATTTCTTGATGTATGTCTTCTTGTCCTCTAAAGGACACTATCCTTTCCAGGCAGAGCATCCATCTACCATCATCTGGATCGATCATACAGAAGGTGTCTGTCTGTAGGAGCTCTGCTAGTGTCATGGTATTTGGGTAGCTATGTCTGGTTTGGAGGCAGTTGGCATATCCTCCTGCCCAGACTGTACATATTAAATTGAATGAGTTTTGCTGACCTGTTTCATTTTCCATGGTCAGTACTTTGAGGGCTTGTTCAGGGGTACATCCTATTTGAGGTGCTATTTTATAAGAAGTTAATTTCAGGATTATCTTTTCTGCCAGCCTAGAGTCGGCTTCATAGTTGTCAGGTACCTGGGGATCTGAAATTATTGGGTCGGAGGACCTCGGATCGTAGTTAAAACAAATTTCTATCTCCATATTAAATTCCCATGATTGGATCAAACAGTGCAGACAAATGGGAGAGTACTTTCAGTAAATATTCTGGTTGGAACAGGTTACACACTGGAATTGTGTAAGGTGCCTTTGCTTCACGGGATGATTGTGGGCAAACATAGGCATTCCTGTGGTTAGATTACAATGGCTAGTATGGGCTTTCAGGAAGGCCTTACTCATAAGTCCTTGCAAAAGGGTTTCTTCCGGTCGCTCTGGGATGTAAGGACAAGTATAGGATTGAGAAGTTTCTCCTTTAGTTACTCCAACATGGAACTGCACTTTGTTGCAAGTGAAGGTGCCAATGTTCGATCTGCAAAAGGTTAACGTGTCTCTATGTCCAGGGTCGTTATCCAAGTTTTCCAGGTGGTGCGTATAGAAGTTGAAATTTAGATGATCATCCTTTGGCGTCATCATCAAGGTGAGGCAAGAGGTCCAGTCCTCGGTCCAGCGTGGATGTAGGAATTGGTATATCAATTCTCCGCATAAGGGGGCGCGATGCTCAAGCAATAATTGTTACAGCTTTTGCAGAGTATAGAGGGTCTCTTGTCTTTGTTGATCGGTTTGGATTGAGTAGTATTGATTTGCTGAGCCCCATTGCTGGAGGACGGTGCAGTCGGGGGAGCAGAAGGTTGGATTATCAGACATAATGGTTTGTAGATTTGTTTTCAGTTGGTCTTCTGCTTTGGTTCAAATTTTGGCTTTGGCAGTTGGAGCTCCAAGGTTATCTGGGCCAATCTAGTATTAATAAGGCGCATTATAATCAGGGTAAGAGGTATAAAGGCAAATGCCACAATATATCCTCCTTTAATAATATCCAAGTTCTTTATTCATATGGCAATGGAGAATACAAGATTGGGAAAGTGTTAGGTCAATACTACATATTGGGAAATTGGGAAAGTGTTACAGAAAGGTGAGGCAGACTAGGGGGACATAATCTGCAAGTCATAATTCACAAGGTGCTGGTCATATCCTCCTCTTGGCCACCTAGGCTTCTGAGCAGACCAGTGGAAATACTAGTGTGCAAGGAACCAAAAAGGGGAAGCTGAATGGTTGTAAAAACTGTTCTTTCGTCTTATAATTTTTAGTCAGAGAGAGACACATCGAAGTCACAGTCGAACGTATTGACATCAACGTCTTCTAGTCCTGGAAGTACATCCAGTCTAAGTCCAATGCTAAGCTCTTCTCTCAGCGAAGAGTCACGATTATCTGTCAATAAAGCAGAGGTAGAAGCCACATCGTGCGAGGCGTGTGGCGTGAAAGGCGCAGCGCATGGAGGGGTATGGTAATAGCCAAGGATGCTCACTTGTATTGAAGGTGAGTTCTCTAATGCAAAACGGTCAAGTGGGACTGGGAACCATAATGACGGCCTGACTCGGAAGAGCGCCTGAAATGGAACCATTGGAGCTCATACATCGTGGATACATATCTCCTGTGCCGGCGTTAGTATTTAGTGAAAGCTTGACAAGAGCTTGTTCATATAATTCCGTTTATGACTGGGAAGAGAAGTAGGATTGGAAAGTGAATTCGTGAATTATGTCCTCGTCTCTCTTTTGGTATTGATCCATAACTGTCAATTATCTATTGGGGCAGAGGAAACGTATCAGTACTATGCCTGCAACCCCAATCGAACCATATTTTAGTTTTTTTCCCATTCCTAACATATCGCCAAACCAGTTAAGCATTCTGGAGGCCGTGTTGACGGCGAAGTCAATAATAGAGGAGAATGCATGTGGTAGTGTCGGGAAGGCGTTCTTCATGGTCTCGCCTAATACAGTAAAGAATTCTCTCCCATATTCTCTCCCATATAGGAAGTGTCTATTGACTCAAAATGGGAGGTGTTTTATCTGTTTCTCAATGTCCCAATTAGTATATGTAAGGACTAATGCCTCCTGTATGATGACCATTGGGCCATCCGGTATTTGTGAGTTAAGCAGCTTTAGGAATGGATCTACTGCTGGGGGGGCAGTAGGTAGACTGCTTATGACCCTGGACATAGACCTGCGGGCGCTAGGTCCCGGAGGGAAACCGTATCCTGTCGGCCGTCGGGGTGTTCTATGTATGCGTACTGGGGGTTGGTGTGTAGGAGCTGGGCCATCTCAACCAGGGGGTCGGACTTATGGCTCCTGACATGTTTGCGGAGTAGACGTGCCCCGGTGTCTTCAGCCAGGACGGAAGCGAGGCCCCGGAGGTGGATTTCCTGGGGAAAACAAACAGGCGGTCATGATGGCCGTGCAAAGGAAGGACCTAATGGAGTGGAGCGCGTCGGGGAGGACCTTCTGCCAGTGGGAAACTGGAGATTCCTAGACCGTAGGGCCAGGAGGACAGTCTTCCAGACCGTCGCGTTCTCCCTCTACACCTGCCCGTTTCCCCGGGGGTTATAACTGGTAGTCCTGCTCGAGGCGATGCCCTTACTGAGCAGGTACTGACACAGTTCGTCGCTCATGAACGGCGAGCCTCGGTCACTGTGAACATACATGGGGAAACCAAACAGGGTGAAGACACTATGTAGGGCTTTAATGACGGTGGCGGCGGTCATGTCGGGGCAGGGGATTGCAAAGGGGAAGCGGGAGAATTCGTCAATGACATTGAGGAAATATGTGTTACTGTTGGTGGAGGGGAGGGGCCCTTTGAAATCGATACTGAGGTGCTCAAAGGGCCGGGATGCCTTTACCAGGTGGGCCTTATCCGGACGATAGAAGTGCGGCTTGCACTCCGCGCAGATCGGGCAGTCCCTGGTCATGGCTCTGACCTCCTTAGTGGAGTAGGGCAGGTTGCGGGCCTTGATGTAGTGGAGAAGCCGGGTAACCCCTGGGTGGCAGAGGTCAGCGTGGATAGCCAGGAGTCGGTCCTCTTGCGCGCTGGCTCATGTGCCGTGGGACAGGGCATCTGGGGGCTCGTTGAGCTTCCCAGGGCGATATACTATATCGTAATTATAGGTGGAGAGTTCAATGCTCCACCTCAAGATCTTATCCTTCTTGATTTTGCCCCGCTGCATATTATCGAACATGAAGGCTACCGATCGTTGGTCGGTGACGAGGGTAAACCTCCTCCAAGCGAGATAGTGCCTCCAGTGCCACACGGCTTCCACAATGGCTTGGGCTCCTTTTTCGACCGAAGAGTGTCGAATTTCAGAGGCGGTGAGGGTGCGTGAAAAAAATGCTACTGGCCTGCCTGCCTGATTGAGGGTAGAGGCGAGAGCGACATCTGACGCCTCGCTCTCCCCCTGGAAGGGGACGGACTCGTCCACCGCACGCATTGCGGCTTTGGCGATGTCCGTCTTGATGCAGCTGAAGGCCTGGCGGGCCTCGGCCACCAGTGGGAAGGTAATGGCCTTGATTAGTGGGTGGGCTTTGTCCACATAGTTGGGGACCCACTGGGCATAATAGGAAAAGAACCCGAGGTACCTTTTCAGGGCCTTAGGGCAGTGGGGAAGAGGGAGTTGCAAGAGGGGGCGCATACGGTCAGGGTCGGGTCCTAGAACCCCGTTTTCCCACGTAGCTGAGGCTGGCTAGCCTGGTTGTGCGGAAAATGCATTTCTCCTAGTTGTAAGTGAGTTTAAGGGTTTGGGCGGTCTGGAGAAATCGCTGGAGTTTGGCATCGTGGTCCTACTGATCATGGCCGCAGATGGTGACGTTGTCCAAGTACAGAAACGTGGCCCGCAGCCCGTACTGGTCCACCATTCGGTCCATGGTTCTTTGAAAGACCGAGACCCCGTTTGTGACGCCGAAGGGGACCCGGAGGAAGTGGAAGAGGCGGCCGTCTGCCTCAAAGGCCGTGTAGTAGCGGTCCCCCGGGCGGATTGGGAGCTGGAGGCATGCAGACTTCAGATCCACCGTGGAGAACACCCAGTAGTGCGCAATCTGGTTAACCATGTCTGCGATCCGGGGAAGGGGGTACGCATCAAGGTGTGTGTACCGGTTTATGGTTTGGCTGTAATCTACAACCATCTGGTTCTTTTCCCCGGTCCTGACGACCACCACCTGGGCTCTCCAGGGGCTATTCCTGGCCTCAATGATCCCCTGCCGCAAGAGTCGTTGGACCTCGGACCTGATAAAAGTCCTGTCCTGAATGCTATACTGCCTGCTTCTGGTGGCGACTGGCATACAGTCGGCGGTGAGGTTTGTGAAGAGCGGGGGAAGGTCGACTTTTAGTGTCGCGAGGCTACATACGGTAATTGGGGGTAGGGGCCCGCCGAATTTCAGGGTCAGGCTTTTGAGGTTACACTGGAAATCCAGTCCCAACAGGAGAGGAGCGCAGAGATCAGGGAGTACATATAGCTTAAAATCGGCGTACTCGCCGCCCTGTATTGCTAGGGTTGCAGTGGTGCACTCCCGGATCTGCACCGAGTGCGACCCAGAAGCGAGGGAGATGGTTTGGTGTGCCGGGAAGATTGGGAGCGAGCAGCATCTTACCATGTCTGGGTGAATAAAGCTCTCCGTGCTCCTGGAGTCGAACAGGCAAGGTGTTTCGTGTCCATTTACCCGGACGGTCATCATGGAGCTCCGGAGGTGTTTGGGTCGCGACTGGTCCAGGGTGACAGCGCTGAGTTACGGGTAACCGGTGTGGTCGGAGGTGCTGAAGTGGTCCCAAGACGGCTGCCCCCGTCGGTCACACGTGTCGTGCGGCATTGCAGATGGCGGCCCCCGTCGGTTGCACATGTTGTGCGGGCTTGAAGATGGCTGCACGAGGCCGATGACGCGTCCCAGGGCGGAGCCGTCAGGCAAGCTGCTACACTGCGGGCCTGTGAGTCTGAGGGTCGGGCCTGCGATTTTGAGGTTTTGGACCTGGCCAGGCAAACCTGAGCAAAATGTCCTTTTTTCCTGCAGTCGCTGCAGTTCGCGTTCCGGGCCGGGCAGCGCTGCCTGGGGTGCTGATGCTGGCCTCAGAAATAGCAAGGTAGCCCCGTGTGTTGGGCGGGAAGCGTCGCGGCACAGGCCTGGGGTACTCTTTGGTCGGGGGTCCACGAGGGGGTCGCGTGATCAGACGGGAAGGCATTGAGGCTTTGGAACGCCACTTCTAGGGAGGAGGCTAGCTTTACCAACTCTTCCAGGCCTATGGCACCCTTCTCGAGTAGGCGCTGTCTCACGTAGTTGGGCCGGACTCCAGCCACGTAGGCGTTCCAGACTGCGAGGTCCATATGTTGAGTGGCCGTAACGGCCTGGTACATAGAACATAGAACAATACAGCGCAGTACAGGCCCTTCGGCCCACGATGTTGCACCGAAACAAAAGCCATCTAACCTACACTATACCATTATCATCCATATGTTTATCCAACTGGTAGTTGCAACTTCGCGCAAGGATTTTGAGGTCGCATAGGTATTCCTCTAGCGATTCCCCGGGGCGTTGGCGGCGCGTAGTGAGGAGATGCCGAGCGTACACCTCGTTCACCGGCCTTACATATAGGCGCTTCAACATCGCGAGCGCGTCTGCATAGCTGGAAGCTTCCTCGAGTTGAACAGAGATTCGATGGCTCACCCGGGTGTGGAGGAGGCTCAGCTTCTGATCGTCGTAGACGGAAGGCGAGGAGGAGGCTGCGTGTTAGGCCTCGAAACAGCTGAGCCAGTGCGAAAAAATCCCTTTCGCCTCCGCGGCTTGCGGGTCGAGTTCCAGTCCGTCTGGTTTGAGGGCCGATTCCATTGTGTTGTAGTCAATTAAATTGATGCGACCATCAATTCACACGAAACAAGGAGTAGAAGTAAACTGTGGCTTTAATTGACTAGAACAGTGCCTGCCTGCGACTGCTCTGCTACTGGGAGCCGCCAACAAGGCTACTGCTCTTTATACCTCCCCTCAAGGGGAGGAGCCAGGGGCGGAGCCCACAAAGGCACCAACATGATACATCACAGGTAATACCTTACAATGGTCCATAGGTGGAGTCCTCATGGGCAACAGCGTGATACAGTTGCATACATGGTTAACGCAATACATTCGTCACTGGGTATTTCTGATCAGTGTCTGTTTTTGTGAGGTACAGGCCGAAGCACTGCCAGAATCTCCTCCAGTTTTCTGAGAGATTGCCCTCCAAACTGAGATCTGTTGGTGGTTTCAGAATCTCAGGGCACAATTTAACAGACCACCCGGGAACCCGTCCAATCGCCTGGGAGACACTCCCCTCCCTCCCGTGCCATTCCACCTGGTCCATGTTTGTGGAGACCAGTGAGAAACGCCGCCGGCTCAAGGTCTCCAAGGCGGGTGGGATTTGATCGCAGGCGCTGAGTAGATCCAGTGTAGACATATTCAAGTGAGGTTAACTACTTAGTTGAATATGTAAATCAGGACTTCCAGTTGCGGCTATGCGGAGCTAAGTCGCACATTCGGCGGCTCCCGCAAAAACGGACTTCTGGGCTCTTTACAGGGCCCCCAACGGCCCATTTTTGTGGGAAGGAGTTTATAACAGCTCCCCGATAGTATATGGCTTCTACTAGGAGCGGGGCGACTAAAAAGGTGGTGGTGGACCCGAAGAAGGTGCGAGGGAGCAGAACAAAATGGAGGCGGGCGGAGACCAGGCAGCATGGATGCAGTGGGCGGAGGAGCAGCAGGAGGGTATCCAGCATTTCTTCAGAGAGATTAAAGTGGACCTGCTAGAGCCGATGAAGGCTTCTATTGATAAGCTGCTGGAGACACAGACGGCCCAGGGGGTGGCGATGCATGAGGCTCGACAAAAAAGCTCCGACAACGAGGACGAGATCTTAGGCCTGGCGGTAAAGGTGGAGGCCCATGAGGCGCTCCACAAGAAATGGCAGGAGCGGTTCGAGGAGATGGAGAATCGGTCGAGGTGTAAGAATCTGCGGATTCTGGGTGTCCCGGAGGGGCTGGATGTGGGGGCCTATGTGGTCACCATGTTGAACTCGCTGATGGGTGCATTTGGTGCATTTTGAGTGCTATAGTAAGAGTTTGGTGACCGAGGGAGTTAGGTGAGGAGGGAGTAAGGTTCTCCTTTCATTTTGTTTCCGACATTTCCGCAAAGAGTGAGAAGAGAGCCAGGAGTTTACAGAAAGTGTAGCTGACTGGGAGCAGAGTCGGAGGGCAGAGATCTAGTTAGTCCACAGGGCAGCTATATTCTGTCAGGTAAGAGGGGATGGAGGCTAGGCCAGTTGCATGCTCCTCCTGTAGGATGTGGGTGGTGAGGGATACCACCCCGCTGACTATACCTGCGGGAAGTGCACCCAACTTCAGCTCATCAAAGACCGTGTTAGGGAACTGGAGCTGAAGATGGATGAACTTCGGATCATCCGGGAGGCAGAGGGGGTGATTGAGAAGAGTTACAGGGAGGTAACCACACCCAAGGTACAGGACAAGAATAGCTGGGTTACCGTCAGGGGGAAAAAAACAAACAGGCAGACAGTGCAGGGATCCCTCGTGGCCATTCCCCTTCAAAACAAGTATACCGTTTTGGATGCTGTTGGGGGGGGATGACCTACCGGGGGAAGGCCCTAGCGGCCAGGTCTCTGGCACTGAGTCTGGCTCTGGGGCTCAGAAGGGAAGGGGGGAGAATAGAAAAGCAATAGTTGCAGGAGATTCAATGGTTAGGGGAATAGATAGGAGATTCTGTGGTCGCGAGCGAGACTCCCGTAAGGTATGTTGCCTCCCGGGTGCCAGGGTCAGGGATGTCTCAGATCGTGTCTTCAGGATCCTTAAGGGGGAGGGCGAGCAGCCAGAAGTCGTGGTGCACATTGGTACCAACGACATAGGTAGGAAAAGGGGTGTGGAGGTAATAAACAAGTTTAGGGAGTTAGGCTGGAAGTTAAAAGCCAGGACAGACAGAGTTGTCATCTCTGGTTTGTTGCCGGTGCCACGTGATAGCGAGGCTAGGAATAGGGAGAGAGTGCAGTTGAACACGTGGCTGCAGGAATGGTGTAGGAGGGAGGGCTTCAGGTATTTGGATAATTGGAGCGCATTCTGGGGAAGGTGGGACCTGTACAAGCAGGACGGGTTGCATCTGAACCAGAGGGGCACCAATATCCTGGGAGGGAGGTTTTCTAGTACTCTTCGGGAGGGTTTAAACTAATTTGGCAGGGGAATGGGAACCGGATTTGTAGTCCAGCAACTAAGGTAGCCGATATTCAGGACGCCAAAGCGTGTAATGAGGCAGTGGGGAAGGGAACAAAGAAACAAAGAAACAAAGAAATGTACAGCAAAGGAACAGGCCCTTCGGCCCTCCAAGCCCGTGCCGACCATACTGCCCGACTAAACTACAATCTTCTACACTTCCTGGGTCCGTATCCTTCTATTCCCATCCTATTCATATGAAGTGTGACACTGACAAAGGAGAGTACTTGCAGGCACGGAGATGGGTTGAAGTGTGTATACTTCAACGCAAGAAGCATCAGGAATAAGGTGGGTGAACTTAAGGCATGGATCGGTACTTGGGACTACGATGTGGTGGCCATCACGGAAATTTGGATAGAAGAGGGGCAGAAATGGTTGTTGGAGGTCCCTGGTTATAGATGTTTCAATAAGATTAGGGAGGGTAGTAAAAGAGGTGGGGGCATGGCATTGTTAATTAGAGATAGTATAACAGCTGCAGAAAGGCAGTTCGAGGAGTATCACCCTAATGAGGTAGTATGGGTTGAAGTCAGAAATAGGAAAGGAGCAGTCACCTTGTTAGGAGTTTTCTATAGGCCCCCCAATAGTAGCAGAGATATGGAGGAACAGATTGGGAGACAGATTTTGGAAAGGTGCAGAAGTCACAGGGTAGTAGTCATGGGTGACTTTAACTTCCCAAACATTGAGTGGAAACTCTTTAGATCAAATAGTTTGGATGGGGTGGTGTTTGTGCAGTGTGTCCAGGAAGCTTTTCTAACACAGTATGTAGATTGTCCGACCAGAGGAGGGGCAATATTGGATTTAGTACTTGGTAATGAACCAGGGCAAGTGATAGATTTGTTAGTGGGGGAGCATTTTGGAGATAGTGACCACAATTCTGTGACTTTCACTTTAGTAATGGAGAGGGATAGGTGCGTGCAACAGGGCAAGGTTTACAATTGGGGGAAGGGTAAATACGATGTTGTCAGACAAGAATTGAAGTGCATAAGTTGGGAACATAGGCTGTCAGGGAAGGACACAAGTGAAATGTGGAACTTGTTCAAGGAACAGGTACTACGTGTCCTTGATATGTATGTCCCTGTCAGGCAGGGAAGAGATGGTCGAGTGAGGGAACCATGGTTGACAAGAGAGGTTGAATGTCTTGTTAAGAGGAGAAAGGAGACTTATGTAAGGCTGAGGAAACAAGGTTCAGACAGGGCATTGGAGGGATACAAGATAGCCAGGAGGGAACTGAAGAAAGGGATTAGGAGAGCTAAGAGAGGGCATGAACAATCTTTGGCGGGTAGGATCAAGGAAAACCCCAAGGCCTTTTACACATATGTGAGAAATATGAGAATGACTAGAGCGAGGGTAGGTCCGATCAAGGACAGTAGCGGGAGATTGTGTATTGAGTCTGAAGAGATAGGAGAGGTCTTGAACGAGTACTTTTCTTCTGTATTTACAAATGAGAGGGGCGATATTGTTGGAGAGGACAGTGTGAAACAGACTGGTAAGCTCGAGAAAATACTTGTTAGGAAGGAAGATGTGTTGGGCATTTTGAAAAACTTGAGGATAGACAAGTCCCCCGGGCCTGACGGGATATATCCAAGGATTCTATGGGAAGCAAGAGATGAAATTGCAGAGCCGTTGGCAATGATCTTTTCGTCCTCACTGTCAACAGGGGTGGTACCAGGGGATTGGAGAGTGGCGAATGTCGTGCCCCTGTTCAAAAAAGGGACTAGGGATAACCCTGGGAATTACAGGCCAGTTAGTCTTACTTCGGTGGTAGGCAAAGTAATGGAAAGGGTACTGAAGGATAGGATTTCTGAGCATCTGGAAAGACACTGCTTGATTAGGGATAGTCAGCACGGATTTGTGAGGGGTAGGTCTTGCCTTACAAATCTTATTGAATTCTTTGAGGAGGTGACCAAGCATGTGGATGAAGGTAAAGCAGTGGATGTAGTGTACATGGATTTTAGTAAGGCATTTGATAAGGTTCCCCATGGTAGGCTTCTGCAGAAAGTAAGGAGGCATGGGATAGTGGGAAATTTGGCCAGTTGGATAACGAACTGGCTAACCGATAGAAGTCAGAGAGTGGTGGTGGATGGCAAATATTCAGCCTGGATCCCAGTTACCAGTGGCGTACCGCAGGGATCAGTTCTGGGTCCTCTGCTGTTTGTGATTTTCATTAATGACTTGGATGAGGGAGTTGAAGGGTGGGTCAATAAATATGCAGACGATACGAAGATTGGTGGAGTTGTGGATAGTAAGGAGGGCTGTTGTCGGCTGCAAAGAGACATAGATAGGATGCAGAGCTGGGCTGCGAAGTGGCAGATGGAGTTTAACCCTGAAAAGTGTGAGGTTGTCCATTTTGGAAGGACAAATATGAATGCAGAATACAGGGTTAACGGTAGAGTTCTTGGCAATGTGGAGGAGCAGAGAGATCTTGGGGGTCTATGTTCATACATCTTTGAAAGTTGCCACTCAAGTGGATAGAGCTGTGAAGAAGGCCTATGGTGTGCTCGCGTTCATTAACAGAGGGATTGAATTTAAGAGCCGTGAGGTGATGATGCAGCTGTACAAAACTTTGGTAAGGCCACATTTGGAGTACTGTGTACAGTTCTGGTCACCTCATTTTAGGAAGGATGTGGAAGCTTTGGAAAAGGTGCAAAGAAGATTTACCAGGATCTTACCTGGAATGGAGAGTAGGTCTTACGAGGAAAGGTTGAGGGTGCCAGGCCTTTTCTCATTAGAACGGAGAAGGACGAGGGGCGACTTGATAGAGGTTTATAAGATGATCAGGGGAATAGATAGAGTAGACAGTCAGAGACTTTTTCCCCGGGTGGAACAAACCATTACAAGGGGACATAAATTTAAGGTGAAAGGTGGAAGATATAGGAGGGATATCAGAGGTCGGTTCTTTACCCAGAGAGTAGTGGGGGCATGGAATGCACTGCCTGTGGAAGTAGTTGAATTGGAAACATTAGAGACCTTCAAGCAGCTATTGGATAGGTACATGGATTACGGTAAAATGATATAGTGTAGATTTATTTGTTTTTAAGGGCAGCACGGTAGCATTGTGGATAGCACAATTGCTTCACAGCTCCAGGGTCCCAGGTTCGATTCCGGCTTGGGTCACTGTCTGTGCAGAGTCTGCACGCCCTCCCCGTGTCTGCGTGGGTTTCCTCCGGGTGCTCCGGTTTCCTCCCACAGTCCAAAGATGTGCAGGGTAGGTGGATTGGCCATGATAAATTGCCCTTAGTGTCCAAAATTGCCCTTGGTGTTGGGTGGAGGTGTGAGTTTGGGTGGGGTGCTCTTTCCAAGAGCCGGTGCAGACTCAGGGGGCCGAATGGCCTCCTTCTGCACTGTAAATTCAATGATAATCTATGATTAATCTAGGACAAAGGTTCGGCACAACATCGTGGGCCGAAGGGCCTCTTCTGTGCTGTATTTTCTATGTTCTATGGGAGCGGGGTCCTTCCAGGGGCCCCTGGAGCTGGAAGGGGCCCATAGAGTGCTGGCGAGGAGGCCCAAGGCTAACGTGCCTCCGCGGGCGGTGCTGGTGAGGTTCCATCGGTTCGTCGCTCGGGAGTGTGTGCTCAGGTGGGCCTAGAAGGAGAGGAGCAGCAGGTGGGAGAACGCGGAGGCTCGAATATACCAGGACCGGAGTGCGGAGGTGGCGAAGAGGAGGGCCGGGTACAATCGAGCGAAGGCGGTGCTGCACAGGAAGGGGGTGAAGTTTGGCATGTTGCAGCCGGTGCGACTGTGGGTCACCTACAAGGACTGGCACCATTATTTTGAGTCTCCGGCGGAGGAGTGGGCCTTTGTTCAGGCCGAGAAGTTGGACACAGATTGAGGGTCGGGATGGGCGATTGGGGACTGCGGTTGATATGTTATTTTTATTTTTTTTGAGGGGGGGGGGGGCCTTTGCTTTGCTCCTGGTTTCTTTTTCTCTGTGTTTTTCTCTTTCGGGTCGGAGAGGGTGGTTGGGGCGGGTTGGGCACTGTTTTGGGTGGGTTGGTCGGGGGGGGGGGGGGCTCTTGGAGTGGGGTAGGTAAACAGAACGGGGGTAGTGGACGGCGGTGAGATGGGGCCCCGCAGGGGAGGGGGAGGCCTGAGTCGGGGGTGAGGGGACTGGGCCTGTAAAAGGAGCTGCGTCAGAGGTGGTGGGGCCGGGTAGGTGGAAAGCGCGGGCTTTTTCCCGTACTGAAGCCTGGAGGGGGCGGGGCCTGGCAGGGAAGCGAGGGTTGTTTCCCGCGCTCAGAATGGAAGGGGGAGGGGGAGAGCCTATGGATGGGGAACGGGAGAGGAGGGTGTGTCACACAATGGGAGGAGTCGAAGGAGAGGCAGGAGTGGCCGGGGTCAGCAGGAGTCAGCTGACTTGTGGAAGTGCAATGGGGGAAGTAAATCAGCTAGGATGGGTCCTAGCCGGGAAGGGGGGGGGATCGAGTTGCTGCTGCTATGGTCAAGGAGGAGCTGGGGCGAGTGGGGGGGGGGGGGGGGGGTCGAGACGGGGGTATGCCGCTGTGGGGAACGGGCCAGGTGTGGGGTGCGGGCGCGTGGCTAGCCGAGGAGGGGTCATGGCTCGTCGGCGGGGGAGGGGGGTGGGTAGCCCCCTAATCCGGCTGATAACCTGGAATGTAAGGGGACTGAATGGGCCAGTTAAGACTTGGAGATGGGGGAGGAGAGGGACCAGCGCCCGGTGTGGCGCTTGGAGGTTGGGCTTTTGGCGGACAAGGTGAGCGAGCGGGTCCGAGGAAGTATAGAGAGGTACTTGGAGACCAACGACAACGGGGAGGTCCGAGTGGGGATGGTATGGGAGGCGCTGAAGGCGGTGGTGAGAGGAGAGCTGATCTCCATTAGGGCCCACAAGGAGCGGAGGGAGCGTGGGGAGAGGAATAGGCTGGTGGGGGAGATGGTGAGTGTATACAGGAGGTAAGCGGAGGTGCCCGAGGAAGGATTGTTGAGGAAGAGGTGCAGCCTTCAGGCCAAATTCAACCTGGTGACCACCAGGAAGGCGGAGGTGCAGTGGAGGAAGGCCTAAGGGGCGAATTACGAGTATGGGGAAAAGGCAAGCCAGATGCTGGCGCATTAGCTTCGGAAGCGGGACGCAGCTAGGGAGATTGGGGGAGTTAAGGACAGGGGAGGGAGTGTGATGCGGAGTGGGGTTGGCATCAATGGGGTCTTCAGGGACTTTTACAAGGAATTGTACCGATCCGAGCCCCCACGGGAGGAGGGAGGGATGGGCCGCTTCCTGGACCAATTGAGGTTTCCAAAGGTGGAAGAGGGACTGGTGGCGGGATTGGGGGCCCCGATTGGGCTGGAGGAGCTGACCAAAGGGATAGGAAACATGCAGGCAGGGAAGGCACCGGGGCCGGATGGTTTCCCGGTCGAATTCTATGAAAAATATATGGACCTGTTGGGCCTGTTGCTAGTCAGGACCTTCAATGAGGCAAGGGAGGGGGGGCTTTGCCCCCGACGATGTCCCGAGCATTGATCTCCTTGATCTTGAAGCGGGACAAGGATCCCCTGCAATGTGGGTGCTGCAGACCGATTTCCTTGCTAAATGTAGATGCCAAGGTGCTGGCGAAAGTCTTAGCCACGAGGATTGAGGACTGTGTGCCGCAGATCATCCATTAAGACCAGACGGGGTTTGTGAAGGGGAGGCAGTTGAACGCGAATGTGCGGAGATTTTTGAATGTTATCATGGTGCCGGCGAGGGAGGGGGAGGCGGAGATAGTGGCGGCGATGGACGCTGAGAAAGTCTTCGATAGGGTAGAGTGGGGATACCTGTAGGAGGTGCTGAAGAGGTTTGGGTTTGGGGAGGGGTTTGTCAGGTGGGTTAGGCTGTTGTATGAGGTCCCGATGGCGAGTGTGGCCACAAACAGGTGGAGGTCCTGGTACTTTCGGTTGCACCGAGGGACGAGGCAGGAGTGTCCCCTGTCCCCCCTGCACTTCGCACTGGCGATTGAACCTCTGGCTATGGCACTGAGGGAGTCAAGGAACTGGAGGGGGTTGGTGCGAGGTGGGGAGGAGCATAGGGTGTCGCTCTATGTGGACGACCTGCTGCTGTATGTGGCGGACCCGGTGGGGGAATGCCGGAGGTAATGAGGATTCTTAGGGAATTCGGGGACTTTTCGGGGTACAAGCTCAACATGGGGAAGAGCGAGCTGTTCGTGGTTCACCCAGGAGAGGGGGATTGGCGAGCTCCCACTAAAAAGGGCGGAGAGGAGCTTCAGGTATTTGGGGGTCCAGGTGGCCAGGAGCTGGGGGGGGCCCTGCATAGCCTTAATTTTACAAGGCTGGTGGAGCAAGTGGAGGAGGAGTTCAAGAGGTGGGACGCGTTGCCGCTGTCCTTGGCGGGTAGGGTGCAGTCAATCAAAATGACGGCGCTCCCAAGGTTTTTGTTCCTGTTCCAGTGCCTCCCGAAGGCTTTTTTTAGGCGGGTTAACAGGAGTATAATGGGGTTTGTGTGGGCACATAGAACATAGAACATAGAACAATACAGCGCAGTACAGGCCCTTCGGCCCACGATGTTGCACCGAAACAAAAGCCATCTAACCTACACTATACCATTATCATTCATATGTTTATCCAATAAACTTTTAAATGCCCTCAATGTTGGCGAGTTCACTACTGTAGCAGGTAGGGCATTCCACGGCCTCACTACTCTTTGCGTAAAGAACCTACCCCTGACCTCTGTCCTATATCTATTACCCCTCAGTTTAAGGCTATGTCCCCTCGTGCTAGCCATTTCCATCCGCGGGAGAAGGCTCTCACTGTCCACCCTATCTATCCCTCTGATCATTTTGTATGCCTCTATTAAGTCTCCTCTTAACCTTCTTCTCTCTAACGAAAACAACCTCAAGTCCATCAGCCTTTCCTCATAAGATTTTCCCTCCATACCAGGCAACATCCTGGTAAATCTCCTCTGCACCCGTTCCAAAGCCTCCACGTCCTTCCTATAATGCGGTGACCAGAACTGTACGCAATACTCCAAATGCGGCCGTACCAGAGTTCTGTACAGCTGCAACATGACCTCCTGACTCCGGAACTCAATCCCTCTACCAATAAAGGCCAACACTCCATAGGCCTTCTTCACCACCCTATCAACCTGGGTGGCAACTTTCAGGGATCTATGTACATGGACACCTAGATCCCTCTGCTCATCCACACTTTCAAGAACTTTTCCATTAGCCAAATATTCCACATTCCTGTTTTTCCTACCAAAGTGAATCACCTCACACTTCTCTACATTAAACTCCATTTGCCACCTCTCAGCCCAGCACTGCAGCTTATCTATATCCCTCTGTAACCTGCTACTTCCTTCCACACTATCGACAACACCACCAACTTTAGTATCGTCTGCAAATTTACTCACCCACCCTTCTGCGCCTTCCTCTAGGTCATTGATAAAAATGACAAACAGCAACGGCCCCAGAACAGATCCTTGTGGTACTCCACTTGTGACAGAACTCCATTCTGAACATTTCCCATCAACCACCACCCTCTGTCTTCTTTCAGCTAGCCAATTTCTGATCCACATCTCTAAATCACCCTCAATCCCCAGCCTCCGTATTTTCTGCAATAGCCTACTGTGGGGAACCTTATCAAACGCTTTGCTGAAATCCATATACACCACATCAACTGCTCTACCCTCGTCTACCTGTTCAGTCACCTTCTCAAAGAACTCGATAAGGTTTGTGAGGCATGACCTACCCTTCACAAAGCCATGCTGACTATCCCTGATCATATTATTCCTATCTAGATGATTATAAATCTTGTCTCTTATAATCCCCTCCAAGACTTTACCCACTACAGACGTGAGGCTCACCGGTCTATAGTTGCCGGGGTTGTCTCTGCTCCCCTTTTTGAACAAAGGGACCACATTTGCTATCCTCCAGTCCTCTGGCACTATTCCTGTATCCAATGATGACATAAAAATCAAAGCCAATGGTCCAGCAATCTCTTCCCTGGCCTCCCAGAGAATCCTAGGATAAATCCCATCAGGTCCCGGGGACTTATCTATTTTCAGCCTGTCCAGAATTGCCAACACCTCTTCCCTACGTACCTCAATGCCATCTAATCTATTTACCTGGAGCTCAGCATTCTCCTCCACAACATTATCTTTTTCCTGAGTGAATACTGACGAAAAATATTCATTTAGTATCTCGCCTATCTCTTGAGACTCTACACACAACTTCCCATCCCTGTCCTTGACTGGTCCTACTCTGTCCCTAGTCATTCGCTTATTCCTGACATACCTATAGAAAGCTTTTGGGTTTTCCTTGATCCTTCCTGCCAAATACTTCTCATGTCCCCTCCTTGCTCGTCTTAGCTCTCTCTTTAGATCCTTCCTCGCTACCTTGTAACTATCCATCGCCCCAACTGAAACTTCACACCTCATCTTCACATAGGCCTCCTTCTTCCTCTTAACAAGAGATTCCACTTCCTTGGTAAACCACGGTTCCCTCGCTCGGCACCTTCCTCCCTGCCTGACCGGTACATACTTATCAAGAACACGCAGTAGCTGATCCTTGAACAAGCTCCACTTATCCAGTGTGTCCAAAACTTGCAGCCTACTTCTCCACCTTATCCCCCCAAGTCACGTCTAATGGCATCATAATTTCCCTTCCCCCAGCTATAACTCTTGCCCTGCGGTGTATACTTAGCCCTTTCCATCCTTAACGTAAACGTCACCGAATTGTGGTCACTGTCCTCAAAGTGCTCACCTACCTCCAAATCCAACACCTGGCCTGGTTCATTACCCAAAACCAAATCCAATGTGGCCTCGCCTCTTGTTGGCCTGTCAACAAACTGTGTCAGGAAACCCTCCTGCACACACTGTACAAAAAACGACCCATCTAATGTACTCAAACTATATCTTTTCCAGTCAATATTTGGAAAGTTAAAGTCTCCCATAATAACTACCCTATTACTTTCGCTCTTATCCAGGATCATCCTCGCCATCCTTTCCTCTACATCCCTAGAACTATTTGGAGGCCTATAGAAAACTCCCAACAGGGTGACCTCTCCTTTCCTGTTTCTAACCTCAGCCCATACTACCTCGGAAGATGAGTCCCCATCTAGCATCCTCTCCGCCACCGTAATACTGCTCTTGACTCGCAGCGCCACACCTCCCCCTCTTTTGCCTCCTTCTCGGAGCTTACTAAAACACCTAAACCCCAGAACCTGCAACATCCATTCCTGTCCCTGCTCTATCCATGTCTCCGAAATGGCCACAACATCGAAGTCCCAGGTACCAACCCATGCTGCCAGTTCCCCTACCTTATTTCGTATACTCCTGGCATTGAAGTAGACACACTTCAAACCACCTACCTGAACACTGGCCCCCTCCTGCGACGTCAAATCTGAGCTCCTGACCTCTATACTCTCATTCTCCCTTACCCTAAAACTACAATCCAGGTTCCCATGCCCCTGCTGCATTAGTTTAAACCCCCCCAAAGAGCACTAACAAATCTCCCCCCCAGGATATTTGTGCCCCGCAGGTTCAGATGTAGACCATCCTGTCTGTAGAGGTCCCACCTTCCCCAGAAAGAGCCCCAGTTATCCAGAAATCTGAATCCCTCCCGCCTGCACCATCCCTGTAGCCACGTGTTTAATTGCTCTCGCTCCCTATTCCTCATCTCACTATCACGTGGCACGGGCAACAACCCAGAGATAACAACTCTGTTTGTTCTAGTTCTGAGCTTCCATCCTAGCTCCCTGAAAGCCTGCCTGACATCTTTATCCCCTTTCCTACCTATGTCGTTAGTGCCAATGTGGACCACGACTTGGGGCTGCTCCCCCTCCCCCTTAAGGACCCGGAAAACACGATCCGAGACATCACGTACCCTTGCACCTGGGAGGCAACATACCAAACGTGAGTCTCTCACGCTCCCACAAAATCTCCTATCTGTGCCCCTGACTATAGAGTCCCCAATTACTAATGCTCTGCTCCTCTCCCCCCTTCCCTTCTGAGCAACAGGGACAGACTCTGTGCCAGAGGTCCGTACCCCATGGCTTACCCCTGGTAAGTCGTCCCCCCCACAAGTATCCAAAGCGGTATACTTGTTTCTCAGGGGAACGACCGCAGGGGATCCCTGCACTGTTTTTTCCCCGTCCCTCTTACAGTTACCCATCTATCTCCAATCTTTGGTGTAACTAATTCCCTGAAGCTGCTATCTATGACCCCCTCTGCCTCCCGAATGATCCGAAGTTCTTCCAACTCCAGCTCCAGTTCCCTAACTCGGTCTTGGAGGAGCTGGAGATGGCAGCACTTCCTGCAGGTAAAATCAGCAGGGACACTAACGGCATCCCTCACCTCAAACATCCTGCAGGAGGAACATTGCACTCCCTTCCCTGCCATTCCTCTGACTTTCTACCAAGATCTGGCTAACAACTAAATTAAATTTTTTTTATAGATAAAAAAAAAATATTATTAATAACAATAATAAAATATGGTACTTACCTCACACCAAAGGGTTTTATTATTAGGTTAGAGGAGGAGGGCGGGTGGGAGACACTACACGTGTAGTGTCTCGGGTTTCCTCTCCACCAGAATTTATTGGTGAGGGTCTTCCCAGAAGTCCGCGGGTCGACTTCCTGTTCCCACCTTAAACACTAGAATTTAAAAAAAAAAAATTTATTTAAAGGAGAAACTTACCTCCCAGAAATCACTTCCGCACTGCCCCCGCTGAAATGGACTAGCCTGCTCCGCTCCTGCTGAAATCGACTTGGCCTGCAAGGTAAGCAAGTTGTTAATCTGTACTCACCTCACCACAGACAGCGACCTTTTAAATGGTCCCCTCTGCCTCGCAGCCCCCGCGCTTTTTCAAAATTCCCGCACTGATTCTAAGGTCCCAGCTCTCACTCCCGAACTCAACAGCTGACCTGCAAGGTAAGTAAGTTAATCTGTACTCACCTCACCACAGACAGCGACCTTTTAAATGGTCCCCTCTGCCTCGCAGCCCCCGCGCTTTTTCAAAATTCCCGCGCTGATTCTAAGGTCCCAGCTCTCACTCCCGAACTCAACAGCTGACCTGCAAGGTAAGTAAGTTAATCTGTACTCACCTCACCACAGACAGCGACCTTTTAAATGGTCCCCTCTGCCTCGCAGCCCCCGCGCTTTTTCAAAATTCCCGCGCTGATTCTAAGGTCCCAGCTCTCACTCCCGAACTCAACAGCTGACCTGCAAGGTAAGTAAGTTAATCTGTACTCACCTCACCACAGACAGCGACCTTTTAAATGGTCCCCTCTGCCTCGCAGCCCCCGCGCTTTTTCAAAATTCCCGCGCTGATTCTAAGGTCCCAGCTCTCACTCCCGAACTCAACAGCTGACCTGCAAGGTAAGTAAGTTAATCTGTACTCACCTCGAGGGACGAGGGACTCCGAGGGTGAGAAGGATGTTCCTGGAGCGGAGTAGAGATAGGGGGGGGACTGGCGCTGCGCAACCTCTGTGGGTACTACTGGGCCGCCAATGCGATGATGGTGCGCAAGTGGGTGATGCATGGAAGAGGCTGGAGACGGCGTCTTGTGTGGGTACGAGTCTGGGGGCGCTGGCAACGGCGCCGCTGCTGCTCCCTCCAAGGAGGTGGTGGCGGCTGCCCTCAAAATTTGGGGGCAGTCGACTTCCGGGTGCGGCGATGACCAGCTAAGTCGCACGTTTCGGCAGCTCCCGGTGGAACGGACTTTTGGGCTCTTAATAGGAGCCCCATCGGCAATTTTAACGGCAAATAACACTGTGCGGTAATCCAGAAGGGAATCCCCCCTGGACACGGATGGAAAAAAGAGAGGAAAGTAGCCGGATTGCGGTGGATCCTCAAGAGCAGCGGCCAGGAAGGCAGGCACAAAGCAAGATGGCGTCGGAAGGAGGCAGTTTAATATGGGGCCCTGACCAACAAGAGTTCCTGCGGCGTTGCGTTGATGAAATCAAAAAGGAGATGAAGAAGGAGCTGCTGGCCCCGATATTACAAGCGATTGAGGGGCTAAAGGAGGAGCAAAAGACCCAGGAACAGGAGCTTCGGGTCGTGAAGGCAAAGGCTGCTGAAAATGAGGACGACATACAGGGCCTGGTGGTGAAAACGGAGATCCACAAGGCACAACACAAAAGATGTGTGGAAAGGCTGGAGGTGCTGGAGAACAATGCGAGGAGGAAGAACTTAAGGATTCTTGGTCTTCCCGAAGGTGCAGAAG
This sequence comes from Scyliorhinus torazame, assembly GCF_047496885.1. NCBI lineage: Eukaryota > Metazoa > Chordata > Chondrichthyes > Carcharhiniformes > Scyliorhinidae > Scyliorhinus > Scyliorhinus torazame. Next base: position 180,982,038 of record NC_092713.1, read on the forward strand.
GGGCGGACGTCGGGGCATATGTGAGCACGATGCTGCATTCGTTAATGGGATCGGAGGCCCCGACGGGTCCGCTGGAGGTGGAGGGAGCCTATCGGGTTATGGCGCGAAGACCGAGGGCTGGAGAAATTCCTCGAGCAATAGTTGTGAGATTTCTCCGATACAAGGACAGAGAGATGGTCCTCAGATGGGCCAAGAAAACTCGGAACAGTAGGTGGGAGAATGCGGTGATCCGCGTGTATCAAGTTTGGAGTGCGGAGGTGGCGAGAAGGAGGGCAAGCTTTAATCGGGCCAAGGCGGTGTTGCATAAAAGGAAGGTCAAATTCGGAATATTGCAACAGGCAAGACTGTGGGTCACACATCTAGGGAAACACCACTATTTCGAAACGGCAGACGAGGCGTGGACATTTATTGTCGAGGAGAAGCTGGAGTGAGCGGGCCAGAAAAAGAATGTTTGGGACAAAAGTGGGGGGGGGGGGGGGGGGTGAATTTGTGGGATGAAGGGGGGAAAAGGGGGAAGAGAGGACTTCCCAGGTTGTTAAACCTGCGACCCTGTAACTTCTCTCTCTTCCCCATGTCGTGGGGGAGGGGGTGAGGGAGGATGAGATGCTGTGGGCGCCGGCCATTGGGGGCGGGGCCAAAAGGGGAAGCGCGGGCTTTGTTCCCGCGCTATGGTAATCATGGCGGGAACAGGGAAGCAGGAAGGAGGGGGACTCGCACAGTGTGAGCCGAGGTCACGGGGGGAAGCCGAGGTCGGCCAGAGTTTGCTGACTTCTGGGAGCAACATGGGGGGTGCAATTACGCTAGCTTGGGATCTAGCGGTGGGGGGGTGGGTTAACTGGGTTGCTGCTGCTGAGGAGAAGGGGGAGCTGGTATGGGAGGGGGGAGTCGGGGTGGGGGGGCGCCGCCTGGGGGGGATACAGCTACGTGGGAACCGGGTGAGGAGCTGGATTGAAAAAGGAAATGGCTAGTCGTCAGGGGGGGGGGGGGGGGGGGGGGGTGGTGGTGGTGGTAAAGAGCCCCCCAACCCGGTTGATCACGTGGAATGTGAGAGGGCTGAACAGGCCGATTAAGAGGGCATGGGTACTCGCACACCTAAAGAAACTTAAGGCAGATGTGGTTATGCTTCAGGAGACGCATGTGAAGCTGACAGACCAGGTTAGACTTCGCAAAGGATGGGTGGGGCAGGTGTTTCATTCGGGGCTAGATGCAAAAAACAGGGGGGTGGCCATACTAGTGGGGAAGCGGGTAATGTTTGAGGCAAAGACTATAGTGGCGGATAGTGGGGGCAGATACGTGATGGTGAGTGGCAAACTGCAAGGGGAGGCGGTGGTATTAGTGAACGTGTATGCCCCGAACTGGGATGATGCCAATTTTATGAGGCGTATGTTAGGACGAATCCCGGACCTAGAAGTGGGGAAGTTGGTAATGGCTGGAGACTTTAATACGGTGCTGGACCCAGGGCTGGACAGATCGAGGTCCAGGACCGGAAGGAGGCCGGCTACAGCTAGGGTGCTTAAGGATTTTATGGTGCAGATGGGAGGAGTAGATCCCTGGAGATTTAGTAGACCTAGGAGTAAGGAGTTTTCGTTTTTCTCCTATGTACATAAAGCATTTTCACGAATAGATTTTTTGGTTTTGGGAAGGGCACTGATCCCAAAGGTGACGGGGACGGAGATCACGGCTATAACCATCTCGTATCATGCTCCACACTGGGTGGACCTGGAGATAGGGGAAGAAAAACAACAGCTTCCACCCTGGAGAATGGACATGGGATTATTGGCAGATGAGGGGGTGTGTTTAAGGGTGAGGGGGTGTATTGAAAGGTACTTGGAACATAATGATAATGGGGAGGTACAGGTGGGAGTGGTCTGGGAGGCACTGAAGGCAGAGGTTAGAGGGGAGCTGATATCTATTAGGGCACATAAAGGAAAGCAGGAGGGTAGGGAAAGGGAGCGGTTGTTGAAAGAACTTCTGAGGGTGGACAGACAATACGCGGAGGCACCGGAGGAGGGACTATACAGGGAAAGGCAAAGGCTACATGTAGAATTTGACTTGTTGACTACGGGTAAGGCATAATGGAGGAAGGCACAGGGAGTACAGTACGAATATGGGGAGAAGGCGAGTAGGTTGTTGGCCCACCAACTGAGGAAAAGGGGAGCAGCGAGGGAGATAAGGGGGGGTGAGAGATGAGGAGGGAGAGATAGAGCGGGGAGCGGAGAGAGTGAATGGAGTGTTCAAGGCATTTTATGAAAGATTATATGAAGCGCAGCCCCCGGACGGGAAGGAGAGAATGATGTGCTTTCTGGATCAGCTGGAATTTCCTAAGGTGGAGGAACAGGAGAGAGTGGGGTTGGGAGCACAGATTGAGACGGAGGAAGTAGTGAAAGGGATTGGAAGCATGCAGGCGGGGAAGGCCCCGGGACCAGACGGATTCCCAGTTGAATTCTATAAGAAATATTTGGACTTGCTGGCCCCGCTACTGATGAGAACCTTTAATGAGGCGAGGGAAAGGGGGCAGCTGCCCCCGACTATGTCAGAGGCAACGATATCGCTCCTCCTAAAGAAGGAAAAAGACCCGCTGCAATGCGTGTCATACAGGCCCACTTCCCTCCTGAATGTGGTTGCTAAGATTTTGGCCAAGGTAATGGCAATGAGGATAGAGGATTGTGTCCCGGGGGTGGTCCATGAGGACCAAACTGGGTTTGTGAAGGGGAGACAGCTAAATACAAATATACGGAGGCTGTTAGGGGTAATGATGATGCCCCCACCAGAGGGGGAAGCGGAGATAGTGGTGGCGATGGATGCCGAGAAAGCATTTGATAGAGTGGAGCGGTATTATTTGTGGGAGGTGTTGAGGAGATTTGGCTTTGGGGACGGGTATATCAGGTGGGTAGTTGCTGTATAGGGCCCCGATGGCGAGCGTGGTCACGAATGGACGGGGGTCTGACTATTTTCGGCTCCATAGAGGGACGAGGCAGTGATGTCCTCTGTCCCCGTTATTGTTTGCATTGGCGATTGAACCCCTGGCCATGGCACTGAGGGGTGCCAGGAAGTGGAGGGGAGTACTTAGGGGGGGAGAAGAACACCGGGTATCTCTGTATGCGGATGATTTGTTGCTATATGTGGCGGACCTGGCGGAGGGGATGCCAGAGATAATGCGGATACTTGGGGAGTTTGGGGATTTTTCAGGGTATAAACTGAACATGAGGAAAAGTGAGTTATTTGTGGTGCATCCGGGGGAGCAGAGCAGAGAGATAGAGGATTTACCGTTGAGGAAGGTAACAAGGGACTTCCGGTACCTGGGGATCCAGATAGCCAAGAATTGGGGTACATTACATAGGCTTAATTTAACACGGTTGGTGGAACAGATGGAGGAGGATTTCAAGAGATGGGACATGGTGTCCCTGTTATTGGCAGGTAGGGTGCAGGCGGTTAAAATGGTGGTCCTCCCGAGATTCCTTTTTGTGTTCCAGTGCCTCCCGGTGGTGATCACGAAGGCTTTTTTCAAAAGAATTGAGAAGAGCATTATGAGTTTTGTGTGGGCTGGGAAGACCCCGAGAGTGAGGCGGGGATTCTTGCAGCGTAGTAGGGACAGGGGGGGGGCTGGCACTACCGAGCCTAAGTGAGTACTACTGGGCCGCCAATGTTTCAATGGCGTGTAAGTGGATGGGAGAAGGGGAGGGAGCGGCGTGGAAGAGATTGGAGAGGGCGTCCTGCAGGGGGACTAGCCTGCAAGCAATGGTGACGGCGCCGTTGCCGTTCTCACCAAAGAAATACACCACAAGCCCGGTGGCGGTGGCTACATTGAAAATTTGGGGGCAGTGGAGATGGCATAGGGGAGGGACGGGAGCTTCGGTGCGGTCCCCGATAAGAAACAATCATAGGTTCGTTCCGGGGAGAATGGATGGGGGATTTGGAGCATGGCAAAGAGCTGGGGTAGTACAATTAAGAGATCTATTTGTAGATGGGACGTTTGCGAGTCTGGGAGCGCTGACGGAGAAATATGGGTTGCCCCAAGGGAATACATTTCGGTACATGCAATTGAGGGCTTTTGCGAGGCAACAGGTGAGGGAATTCCCGCAGCTCCCGATGCAGGAAGTGCAGGATAGAGTGATCTCAGAGACATGGGTGGGGGACGGTAAGGTGGCGGACATATACAGGGAGATGAGGGACGAGGGGGAGATCATGGTAGATGAGCTGAAAGGGAAATGGGAAGAAGAACTGGGGGAGATTGAGGAGGGGCTGTGGGCTGATGCCCTACGTAGGGTAAACTCATCGTCCTCGTGTGCCAGGCTAAGCCTGATACAAATTAAGGTGTTACACAGGGCGCATATGACTGGAGCACGGCTCAGTAAATTTTTTGGGATAGAGGATAGGTGTGCAAGATGCTCGAGAAGCCCAGCGAATCACACCCACATGTTCTGGTCATGCCCGGCACTACAGGGGTTTTGGGTGGGGGTGGCAAAGGTGCTTTCGAAGGTGGTGGGGGTCCAGGTCGAACCAAGCTGGGGGTTGGCTATATTTGGGGTTGCAGAAGAGCCGGGAGTGCAGGAGGCGAGAGAGGCTGACGTGTTGGCCTTTGCGTCCCTTGTAGCCCGGCGCAGGATATTGTTAATGTGGAAGGAAGCCAAACCCCCGGGTGTGGAGACCTGGATAAACGATATGGCAGGGTTCATAAAGTTAGAACGGATTAAGTTTGTGTTAAGGGGTTCGGCTCAGGGGTTCACCAGGCGGTGGCAACCGTTCGTCGACAACCTCACAGAAAGATAGAGGGAATGGAAAAGAAGTAGATAACAGCAGCAACCCAGGGGGAGGGGGGGGGGGGGAGGGTGGGGGGGAGGAATCGGACGGACTCTCAGGGATGTTATTGTATATGTATAGGTATTTGGTACATGTAATTGTATATTGGACTGTTGGACTGTAATTTTGGTGAGTATTTATTTTGGACAAGGCAGTTGCCATTTTGTTTTGCTTTTCTTTTGTTTTTGTTTATATTTATTATTTATTTATTTGTTTAAAACTGGCCACGGTTATTTATATTGCTTTATTGTTGTGTAAAAGAAACACTACGTATTGTTATGTTTGGCCAAAAAACTTGAATAAAATATATTTAAAAAAAAAAAAATTGGGGGGCAGTCGAGGCGGCATAGGGGGGGGGGAAGTTGGGGCCTCGGCGTGGACCCCAATACGGGGGAACAACCGGTTCGCCCCAGGGAGAACAGGTGGAGGGTTTTCGGGGTGGCACAGGGCAGGGATACGAAAGTTGGGGGACCTGTTTGTGGACGGGATGTTCGCGAGCCTGGGTGAGCTGGAGGAGAAGTACGGGCTCCCCCCCAGGGAACACCTTCAGGTACTTACAGGTAAGGGCGTTTGCCAGACGGCAGGTGGTGGAATTCCCGCAGCTACTGCCACACACAGTACAGGACAGGGTGCTCTCGGAAGGGTGGGTGGGAGTGGGGACGATCTCGGAAACTTACCAGGTGATGCAGGAGGAGGCCTCGGTGGTGGAGGTGAAAGGTAAGTGGGAGGAGGAGTTGGGAGAGGAGATTGAGGAAGGGACGTGGGCAGATGCTCTAGGGAGGGTGAACTCTTCCTCATTGTGCGTGAGGCTCAGGGCTGCACAGGGCACACATGACCGGGACAAGGATGAGCCGGTTTTTTGGGGGTGAGGACAGGTGTGTTAGGTGCTCAGGGAGCCCAGCAAATCACACCCATGTGTTCTGGGCATGCCCAGCGCTGGAGGAATTTTGGAAGGGCGTAGCGAGGACGGTGTCGAGGGTGGTAGGATCCAGGGTCAAACCGGGCTGGGGACTCGCAATATTTGGGGTGGCAGAGGAGCCGGGAGTGCAGAAGGCGAAAGAGGCCGGTATTCTGTCCTTTGCGTCCCTGGTAGCCCGGCGAAGGATTCTTCTTCAGTGGAAGGATGTGAGGCCTCCAATGGTGGAATCCTGGATCAGCGAAATGGCGGGGTTCATTAAATTGGAGAGAGTGAAATTTGCCTTGAGAGGGTAAGTACAAGGGTTCTTTAGGCGGTGGCAACCGTTCTTAGACTTCCTGGCAGAACGGTAGACATTGGTCAATGGCAGCAGCAACTCGGAGTGGGGGGGTGGTTTACTTTATTTTTGTTTTTGTTATTTACACTGAAGGGTCTGAGGGGTATATACCTGTTGTCTTAAGTCGGGGTGTTAATGTTAATTTATTATCTATGTGCAGGGGGGAGGGGGGTATGGAGGGTTGCTTTTCGAGATTGTGTTTTGTACTTAACCCTGTTGGGTTCTTTTTTCATTTTGTTATTGCTATTTAATGAAAACCTTAATAAAAATTATTTTTTTTAAAAGAATATGTAAATCAGAGTCCCACCCATTGTGGGCAGGATCCAGATTATGATGCAATGTGAGATCCTGTTAGATCAAGCGAGGCGTAACGAGCCAAGTTTTACTAGCCACGTCACGTCCTGAATCGGGCGTGGCCATTAGATCACGCCTGCCATTGTTGCGTTAGTTCATTTCTGACACCATGGGCTGGATTCTCCGTTTCTGAGGCTAAGTGCCGGCGCCAAGGGAGAATCCGTGGTGTTCCACGACAGAAAAATCGGCACAAAACTCTCACCGATGTCATGATTTACAGCTATTACTGGAATGTTTCTTTTATCTTCTATAGTGAAGACAGCTATAAAGTATTTATAGAAGGTTTTGGTAAGTGGGCAAGAAAATGGCAGATGGAATATAATGTGTAAAAATGTGATGTAATCCACTTTGGTTGCAGGAACAGATGTGCGGAGTATTTCCTAAATGGTAAGAAAGTGTAGATGTACAAAGGGACCTGAGTGTCCTTGTCCATAAGTCACTGAAGGCAGCATGCAGGCTAGTGGAATGTTAGCCTTTATTGCAAGAGTATTTGGGTACAGTAGTGAGGTCTTGCTTTAAATCCATGCGGATCCGTCCATTTTGATGACTGGTAGCTCACTGTGTGTAGCCCATTCACTAAAAGTGACAGGTTCCAAGACTCCTATCTTCACCAGTCCTTCCAAGTCAGCTTCCACTTTTGGCCTGATAGCACAGGATGCTGACCGGGGGCGGGATTCTCCTACCCCCCGCCGGGTCGGAGAATCGCCGGGGGGGGGGGGGGGTTGGCGTGAATCCCGCCCACGCCGTGTCCCGAAGTCTCCGCCACCAGAGATTCAACGGGGGCAGGAATCGCGCTGCGCTGGTCAGCGGGCCCACCCCCGCCGATTCTCCAGCCCGCGATGGGCCAAAGAACCGCTGCTGGAATGCCTGTCCCGCCAGCATGGATTAAACCACCTTTTGAATGGCGCGACAAGGCGGCGTGGGCGGGCTCCGGGGCGCAGGGCGATCTGGCCCCGGGGGGGTGCCCCCACGGTGGCCTGGCCCGCAATCGGGGCCCACCGATACGCGGGCGGGCCTGTGCCGTGGGGGCACTCTTTTTCTTCCGCCTTCGCCATGGTCTTCACTATGGCGGAGGAGGAAGAGACCCTCTCCCCTGCGCATGCGCGGGGACGACATCAGCAGCCGCTGACACTCCCACGCATGCGTGGACTTGCGTCGCCCGGCGAAGACCTTTTGGCCCCGGCTGGGGTGGCGCCAAAGGCCTTTCCCGCCAGCCGGTGGAGCGGAAACCGCTCTGGTGCGGGCCTAGACCCTCAAGGTGAGGGCTTGGCCCCTAAAGGTGCGGAAACTTCTGCACCTTTGGGGCGGCCCGACGCCGAATTGGTTCTCGCCACTCCATCACGCCGGGACACCCCCCCGCCCCGCCGGGTAGGGTAGAATCCCGCCCCGGGTTTTCAAGCATTTTGCTTGACTTCATTCTTTAATTTTCAATTTGACTGTGATGTCTTTCATACTCCCCGGTTCTCTATCAAAAACAACAGTGTGCTTCTTTAGAGTTTTTGTAAATCCAGATATTTCATTCGTCATCAGGTTGACTTCGGCCCACATCAATCGAATCTCTTCTAACCATGTTCGTCCCATCGATGCTGGATAATTGCTCTTTACTACATGTAGAGACAAATCTGCTGTTTGCCTAAGTTGCACAGCTATGTCAATCCGGCCCTTCAGTGGAACCACTTCACCAGTGTGTGTCTTCAACACTATTGAAGGTTTCATGGGAATGTGTCTGCATTTTTTCTTATAGACAGTCTCTTGCACTAGCAAGACTGCTGCCGCAGTGCCGATTTGCATCCTTATTGGCTGTCCATCCAGTGACCCAGTATCTGTTCGTAGCACCAGCAACGGCTCGCACATTCAGTGACAATCACAGCTCCAGGGATCTGGGTTTGATTCCGGCCTCAGGTGACTGCATGAAGTTTGCACGTTCTCCCCATGTCTGTGTGGGTTTTCTCCGGGTGCTCCAGTTTCCTCCCACACTCCAAAGATGTGCAGGTTCAGTGGATTGGCCATGCTAAATTGCCTTTAGTATCCAAAAGGTTAGATGGGGTTACGGGGATAGGGTGGAGGCGTGGTCTTAAGTAGGGTGCTCTTTCCAAGGGCTGGTGCAGACTCAATGGGCTGAATGTCCTCCTACACTGTAGGGATTCTATGAATTTGTCTACAGACTGCGAGTCGCCTTGTTTCTCTTGACCCTTTGCACAACATGAGCACTTCTTTTGTTCTGCTTATATGCTGTTTTGGTTTGTTCTTGCTCGATTATTTTTGCTCATAGCTTGCTCTTCCAGCAGGCATGCTCTATACAATCTGTTTTTCCCATAGCTTCTGCATATTATATCCTTGCACCAGCATTCCCCAGGTGGATGCCCGTGACATGTACAAGTTTCAAAACCCTTGGATGTAGATTCAGCTGACATTTTGTGTATCCGAGTATTCAAACTTGGTTGCTGAGCTTCTTTCGCAGTCAAGAACAAAGAACAAAGAAATGTACAGCCCGGGAACAGGCCCTTCGGCCCTCCAAGCCCGTGCCGACAATGCTGCCCGACTAAACTACAATCTTCTACACTTCCTGGGTCCGTATCCCTCTATTCCCATCCTATTCATGTATTTGTCAAGATGCCCCTTAAATGTCACTATCGTCCCTGCTTCCACCACCTCCTCCGGTAGCGAGTTCCAGGCACCCACTACCCTCTGCGTAAAAAACTTGCCTCGTAAATCTACTCTAAACCTTGCCCCTCTCACCTTAAACCTATGCCCCCTAGGAATTGACTCCTCTACCCCGGGGAAAAGCCTCTGACTATCCACTCTGTCTATGCCCCTCATAATTTTGTAGACCTCTATCAGGTCGCCCCTCAACCTCCTTCGTTCCAGTGAGAACAAACCGAGTTTATTCAACCGCTCCTCATAGCTAATGCCCTCCATACCAGGCAACATTCTGGTAAATCTCTTCTGCACCCTCTCTAAAGCCTCCACATCCTTCTGGTAGTGTGGCGACCAGAATTAAACACTATACTCCAAGGGTGGCCTAACTAAGGTTCTATACAGCTGCAACATGACTTGCCAATTCTTATACTCAATGCCCCGGCCAATGAAGGCAAGCATGCCGTATGCCTTCTTGACTACCTTCTCCACCTGTGTTGCCCCTTTCAATGACCTGTGGACCTGTACTCCTAGATCTCTTTGACTTTCAATACTCTTGAGGGTTCTACCATTCACTGTATATTCCCTACCTGCATTAGACCTTCCAAAATGCATTACCTCACATTTGTCCGGATTAAACTCCATCTGCCATCTCTCCGCCCAAGTCTCCAAACAATCTAAATCCTGCTGTATCCTCTGACAGTCCTCATCGCTATCCGCAATTCCACCAACCTTTGTGTCGTCTGCAAACTTACTAATCAGACCAGTTACATTTTCCTCCAAATCATTTATATATGCTACAAACAGCAAAGGTCCCAGCACTGATCCCTGTGGAACACCACTGGTCACAGCCCTCCAATTAGAAAAGCATCCTTCCATTCTCTGCCTTCTATGACCTAGCCAGTTCTGTATCCACCTTGCCAGCTCACCCCTGATCCCGTGTGACTTCACCTTTTGTACTAGTCTACCATGAGGGACCTTGTCAAAGGCCTTACTGAAGTACATATAGACAACATCCACTGCCCTACCAGCATCAATCATCTTAGTGACCTCCTCGAAAAACTCTATCAAGTTAGTGAGACACGACCTCCCCTTCACAAAACCATGCTGCCTCTCACTAATACGTCCATTTGCTTCCAAATGGGAGTAGATCCTGTCTCGAAGAATTCTCTCCAGTAATTTCCCTACCACTGAAGTAAGGCCTGTAGTACCCTGGATTATCCTTGCTACCCTTCTTAAACAGAGGAACAACGGTGGCTATTCTCCAGTCCTCCGGGACATCACCTGAAGACAGTGAGGATCCAAAGATTTCTGTCAAGGCCTCAGCAATTTCCTCTCCAGCCTCCTTCAGTATTCTGGGGTATATCCCATCAGGCTCTGGGGACTTATCTACCTTAATATTTTTTAAGACACCCAACACCTCGTCTTTTTGGATCTCAATGTGACCCAGGCTATCTACACACCCTTCTCCAGACTCAACATCTACCAATTTCTTCTCTTTGGTGAATACTGATGCAAAGTATTCATTTAGTACCTCGCCCATTTCCTCTGGCTCCACACATAGATTCCCTTGCCTATCCTTCAGTGGGCCAACCCTTTCCCTGGCTACCCTCTTGCTTTTTATGTACGTGTAAAAAGCCTTGGGATTTTCATTAACCCTATTTGCCAATGACTTTTCG